>NC_080765.1:43057792-44371366 GCF_020826845.1 Diceros bicornis minor
ATGTTGAATGAAGGAATGAATGAATGAAATCCATCTCCTCCTCTCTATCCTCCCTCCTCCCCAGAAGGAATTATAAGATGATGATAGTAAGGTATGAAAGAAAATAAAAAATTATAGCTAATATACTTATAAGATACCCAACCCTCTTCTAAACATGTATACATTTTAGCTCATTTATTCACTTGAATAACTCCCTGAGTTTGGTACTATTATCATCTCCATTTATTTTACAAATGAGGAGACTGAAGATCAGGAAAGTTAAAAAACTGACCCAAGGTCACAGGGTGGGAAAGTGGAGGAGCTGGGATTTGAACTCAGGTCTGCCAGCCTACTGTACAAAGACCCATACTACTCCACCATCCTGCACCCAACGCTTAATGCCAGGGCAATACAATCCCATCTCTCACTGGGGGGCCTCCCTTCCACAGGATGGATGTGCTTCCAATGGAATCCACACTGAACACAGGGGAACGGAGAGGGAAGACTGCTTAGCTTGCCAACATTCATAAGAAGCAACTCTCTCCAGAAAGGGACTTGCAGAGATGTAGGGATACGTGGATACATGGATATTTGATTCTGTAGATTCAATAAAACAGAGCGTGGGCCCCACACTATGTGATAAATGGCTCAATAAGCAGGGTAATATAATGCAGTCGGAAAGAAATACATTTTTATGTGCTGAATGGAATTGTAGAATGCCAGCTACATCCTGGACAATCCTCTAATGAAAACACCTTTGTGCCAGGTCGGAAATGCAGGGGGGAGCAAAGCTCAAGTTTGGAAGTTCAACAACTGTGTACATCTTAACTTCTCACAATTTAAATTCAAGATACATTGAGCAGTTTAGAGGGAGATACTGGCAGAGGGGCCAGATCCAGAGGGGTTTACACAAGGGGTGGGGAAAGAAGGAAAGCAGAAATACTGTCATTTCTTGAAAAGTAGACAAGCAATTTATTTTCAAATTCACCCCAAACTTGCCATTAAAATATCTTGATTTCATGTCCAGGTAGTCATTGATAGCATGGTCAGCTAAACTCATAATTGGAGCCTGGATTTTTCTGATAATAGTCTGTTTCATCCCCACAAACCAGCGAGTGCTTAATATATACTTGTTGAATGAGTGAATGAATGAATGAAAAAAGTTGTTGAGTGTTTTATATGCCAGATACGTAAACATATATTTTGTTTAACTTTCATATGAATCACATCAGGTGGATACCAATAATAGCGCCATTTTTGAGATGAAACTGAGGCACTGAGAGGGCCTAAGATTGCACAGAGACTGAGGAGGTGGAGTTAGAATTCAAACTCAAGAGGATTGTTCTGATCACCTCCTATTCACCCCCTTGGAGAAGGAGGGATCCTTCACCCTAAATAGTATGCAATGGCCTAACACACAACACCCCACAGTGGACAGATGAGATCAACATAGTTTATTAGTCGCATATACTCACAGCCCGGGAGAGCTAAGACACTGCACACCACACAGGGCCACATGGAGCACAGTGGACCAGCAGGGGCTACAGGAGGCAGGCTTTGTAGTGAAAAGAGGGTGAGATGGCCCCTTGTTCCCACAAGAGGATGTGATTGGTTTGTTGGGATAATTCTGCAGGCAGGTGAAACCTGTTAGTTTGAGGACCAAGTGGGGTGCAGCTGGTCCAGCTGATGAGGCAACTAGCCATGTGGAGAGCCTTTCCTGCTGGATAGGGGGCACATCTGGAGAGAGTAGGGGAATTCACTGCTAGACTTTGAGGGCCCTGTGAGGCTCAGAGATATCAAGGAAGCACGTGAAATTTCAGGTCTTACCATCCATGGATGACTCGGGACCAGCAACTCTCAACCAGTACATGATCACCATGCCTCCCCACCTTCCTTCCCCACCCCTCCACCCCATGTACAAACCCACAGACCTCCTCCTCCTTTATGTCACCATAGAAAGGAAAGCAGGTGTAACAAGGTGGAATGAGCATCAATCTTGGAACCAGTAGGTAAGAGTTCAGGACCTAGCTCTGCTGTCTGGGAGCTCTATAGTTCTAAGCAAGTATCTTAACCATCCTGAGCCTTTGTTTTCTTCTCTGCAAAATGAGGATACTACCACATACTTCATCTGGTGGTTATAAAGATTAAATATGATAAACGCAAGTCCTTTAAAAAGTAATTTAAATGAAAGAGATTACTACTTATGATCATAGTTTTCATCATCCTATATTTCTTTGACCCCAGGGATTTTTTGTGTGTGTGTGAGGAAGATCAGCCCTGAGCTAACATCCATGCCAATCCTCCTCTTTTTGCTGAGGGAGACTGGCCCTGAGCTAACATCCGTGCCCATCTTCCTCCACTTTATGTGGGACACCACCACAGCATGGCCTGACAAGCAGTGCGTGGGTGCGCGCCCAGGATCCGAACCCAGGCTGCCAGCAGTGGAGCGCGCACACTTAACCGCTACGCCGTGGGGCCGGCCCCCCAGGGATATTTTTTAAAGGAGCTAAATAGGAAAGTAAGGATGTACCATTGCACCAAATAATAACAAAACTAAGCAAAAGAAGCAGCATCAAACAAGTTTGAGTGTTTATTACGTATCCTCCTCTGTGCTAAACACTTTGTCTTAGTCAATTTTTGTAACAACCTAGTGTCAGGTTGATATTAGCATTATCCAAAGATAAGTGCATTGAGACTCAGAAAAGTTAAGTAACCAGCTCAAAACCAAGTTACACAGGAAGTAAGTGACAAAGCAGGGAATTGAACCCAAGTCAGTGCAACTTCAGAGCTTGTGCCCTTAACCTCCAAATGATACTTCCACAAGGCTATGTGGGTGATGTGGGAGGCTAAACAATGGCCCCCCAAAAGATGTCCTGGTCCTAATCTCCAGAACCTGTGAATATGTTGCATAGGTAACATACAGCAAAAGAGACTTTGCAGCTGTGATTAAGTTGAGGATCTTGAGATGGGGAGATTATCCTGGATTATCCAGATATGCCAATTTCATTACAAAGGTCCTTATAAGAAGAAGGCAGGAGGGTCAGAATCAAAGAGAGATTTGAAGATGTTCTGCTGCTGACTTTGAAGAGAGAGGCAGGGGCCACAAGCCCAGGAATGCAGGTGGGCTCTAGAAACTGCAAAAGGCGAGGAAACACATCTCCTCTAGAGCCTCCAGAAGGAACACAGCCCTGCTGACACCTTGATTTTAGGACTTCCGACTTCTAGAACTGTAAGGTAATAAATTTTTGTTTTTCAAACCATGAAGTTTGGGCAATTTGTTATAGCAGCAATAGGTGGGGTGAGAATATTATTGCATGAGAGCAGGCACTTTGCTCTATCCAATAGCTGTGCTGCCCAATACAACCGCCAACAACCACACGTGGCTATTCAAACTTAAGTAATTAAATTTAAATTTTAAATTCAGTTCAACAGTCACACTAGCCATATTTCACGTGCTCAATAACCATCCACGGCTAGTGGCCACTGTGTTGGACAGCACTGCTATAGAACATTTTCACGATCATAAAAAGTCGTCTGAAGAATATTGCTCTGGAGGAAGAAGGTCCACATATCTCCATACCTGCAAATATTTCCATAAGGAAGGCATAAGGTGTTCATTGGGTGCCAGGGGTGATGGAGGCAGACGGCCTGGGTTCAAATCCCAGCTCTGCCACTTTCTAGCTTGGGGTAAACTGGGGATAATAACAATAATCGCCCATTGGTTTATTATGAAGACTAAAGGGGGACAATGCAGGTAAAATATTTTAGCACAGTACCTGGCACATACCAGTGGGCATTTAATAAATATCGACTCATTATTATGACTGTTTCCCTTTTAGACAGGAAGACTTAAGCCCAGCCTTGTTTCAGAAGGTCCACTGAGATTCTGTCTCAGGCCAACCATGGCAGATGAACACTAGTTAACAACAGTAGCCACTGTCTCGTGCTGCTAAGGGGGTGCAACATTCTGAAAATGACTCTGTGCCCAAAAAGCAAGCAAAGAATGGAAGCACTGCCTGTGAGAAATATTACATAAGACACTTCCCCAGAATGCGTTATTGCGGCCGCGTGAATACAAATCACTGACGTGCAAATCCTCCTCGGAAATATTTATGATGCAACTTCAGCACCAACCCAAACAGCCTTCACAGAGTGAAACGAAACTATAAATTATTTCCAAGAACATTGTAATGCCAAGGGAACTCACTTAATTATCCATTATCCCAGAAATGTAGACATAACGTTAATTAAAATGAAGGGGGAAAGCCATTTCCATTTTTTATTAAGATTCATTGGGCTCTTGAAGAGCTCTTTGCCCTGAAGGCTGGGCCAGGTGATGGAAAGCTCATCCTAGAGAGCCAAAACCATCAACCCAGACGAGAACAGGGGCACCTCAAGGTCAAGAAACAGCACCTCCAAAATGGAGGAAGAATTGCCTGGCCCTTACTCCCCAATCTTTCTCCCGGGATGCCTGTGTTTCCACCATTAGAAATTATTTTCTTTCCTCCAGACATTGACAGATCCTTGTTTTCTCTTTAAAAACCGTCAAATTTTGGAAGCTGCAGCATAATGTGTCTACAATATTTCAGCAAGCACTAAGAATGCAGAATAGCAGACCCCTGGTTTTCATCCTTTTGTTCTCCAGATCCCTGAGGCTACCCTGAGCCCATGCCCTTGTGGCAGGCCAGATGGAAGGGCATGGATGGATGGACAACAAACAGGCCTCATGGGTGTTGGGCAGGCCCAGCGGGTCTGGTTCCAGAACCTCACTCCTCGCCAAATAATGCGGCTTTGTTTTTTATAGCTTGTAACATTATGAACATGTGAGTGTTTCCAGATTATTTTTCACTTATGTTTCCCCTGCCTTCTGAATAATTCTGTTCTGGCCTGCATCAGACCCTCTGTGCAGTGTCCCTCCCTGCAGCATCTGCCTCCTCCTCTTCAAGAAAGACTCAGGCATAACACTGGTGGTGGAGAATTGGAGGAAAAGAGGGGAAAGAAGAGGATCCTGAGGAGGGGGAGGTTTGTCAAAGAGAAGCTTAGGAATAGTTATGGCAGGTGAGGGAACAGGATGCAGCTTTGGCAGGTGAGGGAAGAAGGAGAATGAGTCGGGGGCGCCGCGTCCCCTATGGGGTACTCAGAAAGCCCCAGAAAAGGATGCGAGTCACTGTGAGCTGATTTGAGGGTGTGGACTCTATTATTTTGCCCACACCGCCACTCAGGGACAAAGCTGCATGCATTGTGACTTTATAGATTTTCCAATTTCGTGTGAGATTTGGTTGGGGGGAAAATGAGGGAGGGGGAGATGTTATTTTTTAAATAAATTTTAAATCCTCTGGAATATAGAAAGGAAACTCCACTGGTATTCTGAAGCCCTGGCACATATCAGGCGCTCTTGTAAATGGGTATGGAATGGTGACTGCTAAATGGATGATTAAACAGATCAGTTGCCTAGTTGTTGATATCTACCACCTACTAGGGGCTGTTGGAAAGCTGGGTAACCTCTCTCTGTAGAAAGAGATCAAAGAGCCAGAGAGAAGCTGACACTGTTGAACATTATTGAATATTTATTGAACATCTGTAGACATGTATGTGTATGTGTATTTATAACACTGCCTCTGTGAAAATAATTTCTAAAAATATCTATAAGACACACCTATTTGAATGGCCAAAATCCAGAACACTGATAACACCAAATGCTGGTGAGAATCGGGAGCAACAGGAATTCTCATTCACTGCTGGTGGGAATGCAAATGGCACAGCCACCTTGGAAGACAGTTTGGCGGTTTCTTACAAAACGAAACATACTCTCCTCATACAATCCGCTAATCGTGCTCCTTGGTATTTACCCAAGAGAGTTGAAAACTTATGTCCACACAAAATCCCACATATGGATGTTTGTGGCAGCTTTATTCATAATTGCCAAAACTTGGAAGCAACCAAGATGTCCTTCAGTAGGTGAATGGATAATTAAACTGTGGTCCATCCAGACAATGGAATATTATTCACCACTAAAAAGAAATGAGCTATCAAGCCATGAAAAGACATGGAGGAACTGTAAATGCATATTAGTAAGTGAAAGAAGCCAGTTTGAAAAGGCTACATACTATATGGTTCCAACTATATGACATTCTGGAAAAGGCAAAACTGTGGAGACAGGAAAAGATCAGTGGTTGTTGGGGGTTTTGTGAGGGGGAGAAGGGATAGGAGGAGCAAAGAGAATTTTTAGGGCATTGAGAATACTGTGTATGGTACCATAATGATGAACACACGTCATTAAACATTTGTCCAAGCCTGTAGAATGTACAGCACCAAGAGTGAACCCTAACGTAAACTACGGACTTTGGGTGATTATGATGTGTCAACACAGATTCATCAGTTATAACAATTGCACCACTCCGTGCGGGGTGTTGATGGGGGAGGCTATGGATGTGGGGTGGGAGGTTAGGGGATCTATAGGAACTCTTTGTACCTTCCTCTCAATTTTGCTATGAACCTAAAACTCCTCTGAAAAAACAAAATCTTCTAAAAAATCTATATCAAACTAAAAGGCCAGCTCATATACCATAATAAACAATATAATCAAGTATTTCCACTAACACAAATGAAAGGAAAGCAATATCAAAGGAAATGTCAAAGGAAAGCAATGTGTTATTAACCCAGAAAGATAAAAGTGATGTTAGTCTGTGTATCTGTCTGTCTGCAGATGGAGCCTCTCTCTTCCCATCGCCCCAAGCTCCTGTTCTGTGCCTCAGTCTCCTCGTCTGTGTTATGGACATAAACCCACTGCTCTTCCTCCTTCACATCATAAGACCAACCGATAATGAGTTAAAGGGCTTTGTAAACTGGGAAACTACACAAGAAGCAGACATCATACTGCTAGTGGGATTGTAAATTACCATAACCCATTTGGAGAGCAACCTGGCAATGTCTACTAAAATATAAAATGCACATGCCCTTCAACATAGCAATCTTCTATCTAAGAAATAGTCCCATGTACACACATGCTCAGGTACCCAAACCTAGACATTGCAAAAATGATCGCCGCAGCATTGCTCACAGTGGGAAAAAATAAACTGAAAAGATCCTAAATGTCCATCACAAGGAACTGATGTATAACAACTGGGGTACTTCTATGTTATGGAAAATTATGCAGCTGGATAGAATATGCAGTTGGATAGAATAGGATAAGATATAGAAAACGTGAGTGATGTACTGAATAAAAAAGTAAATTATGCAGCAATATGATTAGCATGATCTCATTTTGTAAAAATATGTGTGTGTGTGTTGGGGGGGGGGGACCATAGACATCATCTGGAAAGCTGCTCATGAAAATGTTAGCAATACTCACCTCTGGGCAGTGAGCTGCAATCAGACGAGAAGAAACGCCCCTTCTTTCTTCATATGCTTTATAAATTTATACATTTAATTATTCCCATAACCTCTGAACTGGCTTCCCTGCTTCTGCTATTACCCCCTGGAGAAGATGGAGTCATGCTGCTGAAACCTAAGCCAGGTCATATCCCTCCTCTGCCAAACACCTCCCAAGGCTCCCCATGTCACTCATTATAAGTCAAAGTCCTTGCCACGCTCCACAGAAGTCCTATGTGCCCTGCCCCTCTCCCCTTGCTCACTCCTCTCCAGCCAAGTGGCTTCCTTGAACAAACCAGCTATGCTCCAGCCTCAGGACCTTTGCACAGACTGCCTCCTTTGCTTCCAACATTCTTCCTCCAGATTTCTACAAAACTACCTCCCTCCTCTTAACGGACTGCTCTTATCCTCTTATTTAAAGTTGTAACCCACAGCCCTTTGCTTTGCTTTTCCCATAGCACTCATTCCTTTCCACCCTTTGTTGTGTTTCTCCCAGTCAGCATGCAAGATCCAAGAAGGCAGGGATATTGGTTTATCACTCAAGCCTATCCCTTCCAGTCAATCTTCCTTAGTCCAAACTGTCCTTCCCCTTATCTCCCCCCTACCTGTCTATCTCTTTCAGAATAGACCAGCAGCCAGCATCCTTCCTACTCACTTGCCCATATAAGCCATTAATAAATATTTGCAGATATACTAATTCATACTATAGTGTAAATGACTCATTATTTACTCTCTCATAAGGTTTACTGTCACATAATTGAGTTGAACCTTCAAGTCAACCTCATGGAAAAGTGATTCTCAAACTCAAGGATGCATAAGAATTGCCTGAGGATGTGGCTCAGTATGCAGATTCTTGGCCCTCAAATCACCAAGGTTCTAAGTGAGTGGGTTGGGGATGGAGCCCAGGAATCTGGAGTCTTGAGAAGCGCACAGGGAGATTCTGTGGAGGTGGTCCACAGACTCCTCTTTTAGGGAGCCTGCCAGCGAGTCCGGCTGTTCTCCTCTAGGCACCAGGGAGGTCCTTTTTGTGACACCAGGTGAGTCTCTGCCCCATGAATTCACTATTCTTATTCTACAAATTAAACTTTTAAATGACTGAATGGACACTGTGACACATATACAATAAGAGCTAGAATAGAGCAAGAATCAAATTTCACATTGAACGTCTTCACTTGCCTGATCCCAGAGTGAAGTGCTTCCTCCTGAGACACAAAAGTTTCCACCTATTGGTTTAATCAGAATAGACTTTACTGCTCAGGCCTATGTAGAAATCACCCAACTCCCTTCTCAGGAGAATCCCTCCAGGTCAGAGCTTCTCTAACGCTTTGCACATACTGCTCACCTGGGGATCCTATTAAAAAGTACAGATTCTCATTCAGTAGCTCTGTGAGGGGTCCCCGATTCCACATTTCCCCCAACCTGCTCACGAATGCCTACGCTGCAAGCCCACAGACCACGTCTTCAGTAGAAAGGGTCTTGACCCAGGGGAGGGAGATCGGTTTCATTTCACATGCTGTGTTGGAATGACTGGTTGTGCCTGCCTGGTTTACTAGTCGAGAAGGATTTGGAGGCAAGACTCAGCTCAGAGACAATGAGTGCTGTGATCAATTAGTGATGTCTGTCACAGGCACCGGACAGAGTTTGAAGAGATGTGTGCTACCCTGTTCTAGGCTGTGTTCATCCTGCCGGTTCATTGGATATCCCAAGTTTAAACAGCACAACAAGTCAGTTCAACATCAGAGTTTCTAACTTAAGCCCATGGTATCACTTCAAACATTCATACACTCACAAAACACACACGCACACACACACGCACAAATACATCGACAACATAACTCTGGCTACAGCCTCATTCATTCTTACCTCTTGGAATTTCCAGAGCTTCCAAGTTCCTGTACTTCCCCCACAGTGAACCTGCCCCATAGATCAGCTTCTTTCTACCTCAACCCTCTATCATCTCTCCCCTGGCCAGAGGAGAACAAATATTCAGGACTTACGTATACTCACAACCTGATTTTCTTCCAAGACATCCTTGCTGCTTACACTCTGCATTAATTTGCTAGGACAGCCATAACAAAGAACCACAAACTGGGTGGCTTCAACGATGGAAATGTATTCTTTCACAGTTCTGGAGGCCAGAAGTCCAGGATCGAGGTGTCAGCAGGGTTGGTTCCTTCCGAGGGCTCTGAGGAAGAACCTGTTCCAGGCCTCTTTCTTTGGCACGTGGGTGGTCGTCTTCTCCTGTGTCTTCACATGGTCTTCCCATCGTACGTGTCTGTGTCCAAATTTCCCCTTCTTATAAGGACATCAGTCATATTCAGGTCATTAGGGGCTCACCCTAATGACCTCATTTTTACTAGATTACCTGTAAAGACCCTGTCTCCAAATAAGGTCACATTCTGACTTAGGATTTCAACATATGAATCTTGAGGGGACATAATTCAACCCATTACACGATGACAAGGTGTTCCCTACTGAAAACTCAGTCCCTCACCTCTCTTCTACTTCTTGGTACATCAATATTTAATTGACTCTAATATTTTTTTTGACCTCATGGTAGTTTACAGGCTCTACAACAAGGCTTTCTGCTGATGTAACTATTTGAGACTCCTTAATGGGGCCAAAGGCCCCCCCTTGCTACCTCATCTCTGTCCCACTCCCTGGCTATTCTAACTTTTCATTCCTTGGAAAATGTAAAACACTTGAGTACAATAGGTTGAAAAAACAGCAACAACAGAGGTGGCCAGTGTGTTGGAGCTCCTCATCCGGGCATCTCTTGCCCACGTCCCATGGAGAGTGGCTCCACTTGGACACAACAAAAATCGCTTCCTAATAAACCACCCCGGGAAGCAGCGGAGGCTGGCCAGACCTCCCGCGTCAGCAGGGCCCATGTGGGCTGAGCCCAGAATCAGCCACTTCCTCCCCAGCAGGCAGACTCAAACCTGCTCACAAGTAACACACAGAAGAGCAGATTTTGGCGACGATGCAGAGTTTCATCCAAAATAAATGCTACCACCTGGTAGCTTTCAAATAGGATCCATGCCAGTATTTCACTTGGGCTGAAAACACTAGAAAAATAGTATTTTGCATTTTGCACCTGTAGCCATGCTCCCTGGCAGCCACATATCGCTTCCCAATGGTGCCACGAGGAGGGTGGGTGGGGAAAAGCGTACTTTAAAGTGGTCTAAACAGAGAGAGCACGTTGGATTCAGAGTTTCTAATAAGATGTTAAGGGAAAAAAAAAAAAAAGCAATAGTGTCCTATGAAATTTTAGCAGCCATTTCTTCAGAAGCTCAGATATCTTAGCAACCCCCATTTGATGCACATTTCAGTGTTTCCTTTGTTAAATCAACGGTATCTCTGTCAAAATGCGTTCACTTATTTCATTACAGTTCCGCTTCTCTTATGTTCCAAAAACTGAGCACGGAGGTAAACACTATATGCCGCACATGGGCATGCACGCCTTCATTAAGCATGCACACTATAGAGAAATCTGACTTAATGAAAGTTTATTTGAAGAGAATGCTTATTTAAATGCAGTCTACTCTTGCAAATGGAAATAGGTTATTTTTGGATAATTGCATAGCTGGGTGAGCTGTGCATTCACTCTGCTGGGTGGCCTGACTGCTTCTTAACATTTTCTAACGGGAAAAAATACATACTTTTTTTTCATCTGCAGAGAGAAACTAATGGGACTTCATTAGGTCAAGAGTATGGTCATGAGGCTTAAGGGCTGAGGAGAAATACAAATAGGAAGCCTCAAAGAATGAGGCTGGCTGCGAGGAGGAGGTGATAGAGCTGTAAGCCTCTCATTTTGATACTGCTGAGGATTAGGTCCAGCAAAGACGACTAATGAGGGTCTTTAAATATCTAATTACGGTAAACAGGCTTCCCCTTTCAAATAAGAAGCTTCATTTATGTCTTTTCAGGAGTCAAGAGGAAAGCCACCCTATAAATACCATGGGGAAGATACTCAGAGTGCCCTAGCAATTCCTCTTGGGTACTTGGAAGGCTGGTGACAACACCAGGAAGCTGGAGACATGTGTGAACTCTGATGCCCAAGGAGGGTGAGACTGGGATAGGTCCAGCTCAGTGTGACATCTGTAAGGGGTCCCTGATCCCCTGGACGCCCTGCTCCACTCCTTTCTGTCCACGGGACCTTCATGTCCTCATCCACCCCTCCCCAGCTGGTGGGCAATTCAGGAACTCAGCTGCCAGCTTTCGATCTTATAGCTCTGTTTCTCTCAATTACAGATTTCCACAGATGGCCTCGGGGCAGCGTCCCATCTTGGCCCACCTGGATGGAGAGATTCTCCCTACTCCCAGGAATCCCACATCTCCAAGCAGCTCCCCACCTCAACTACCCTGAAGCCAGGAAAAGAGCATGGGCCTTAGAAAGACAAGATGAGCTGCTGTCTCGCAGTTTCCATATTATGTCTAGAGTCTTTCTACCAACCACCCCTGCCCTCCAAATTGTGGTTGGAACTGGATGCCCAGTTCCAGGTCAGGGGCTCTAGAGGGATTACTCAAGGTGTGCAAGACACAGACCCCATCTTAAAGGATGGGGTAGGAGTTGCCTTGTGCAATGGACTGAGACACAAGTTTCTGCAACTTGAAAACAACAACAACAACCAGAAGCAAACTAACAGACAAACAAACAAAACCCCGCAATAAGATTATGGGAACTCATTATCTGTAAGAAGCAGTATAGGCTAAACTACAAGTAGAGGTTTAAAGACTAGATGAGTTTGGAGATAGTGGCTCCCTAATGACAGATTAAGGGAAATGAGTTGGGCTTGGTGGGGAGAGAGAGTAGAGCCCTCTAAGGTAGAAGTGGGGGCATAGCCTTAGCTTCTGTGATTTCCCAAAGACGTAAGGGAAAGGGGAGATCTATGGGGACGTCGGGGGTAAGGGTCCATCCTTTGCATGCTGACACCCACACTCTGGGACCCAGTAGGGAGCCCAAGGGAAGTGCATAGGGCATTTATTACAGATAAACTGACCTGGATTCAGTATCCTCACACCTATACACTTGGAATTTGGCCAAATAATAACCCCGTGAGCTCCAATGTCTCCATCCCTCAAGTAAGGGGAATATCATCTGCCCCGTCTACCTTTCATTACAACCATCACCATGTTTTCATCATTAACAATTGTTGAACACTTCTTAGATGCCAGTCACAGAAATGGACACTCTTTGGCCAGTATCTCATTCAGTCCCCACAATAGCCTTAGAAAATAAACATCGTGTTGCCCATTTGATAGATGAAGAAGGGTAAAGTCACCTGCCTGAGCCCACCCAGCTGCAGGTATCCAACCAAGCTTCATAGGGTTCTTGATGATGTGTTTTATCAACCTGGAAGCACTAGCCAATGTTACAGGTATCTTTTCAAACTTGTCCACAAGTGTTACAAGCTTCTCTTCTAATCATTGGGAAGCCCTTGGGTGGGAGCTGAGAGGCTCCTTCGGCATAACTGAAGTAGGCAGGCTTAAAGAATTCACATGTCCACTCGCCAAGAACATTCTTACCTCTAGGAACTGGAACTCAGACCCAACTGGGGCAGGGATGGGGTACCTGGCTGCAGAGCACCCTCCAAACAGAAGCAAAAGAATGTGGTTTTATAAAGGGCCAGCTTTGACCAATCCACCAGTTGTTTTTCAGGGGGCTAAAAAGTCAAATTTCAAAAGTCATATCTTTGAAAAAAATCCCATTAAAAATTCTCATCGGGGACCGTCCAGTGGCGCAGGCAGTTAAATGTGCGCGCTCCACTGGGGCGGCCCGGGGTTCGCAGGTTCAGATCCCGGGCGTGCACGGATGCACTGCTTGGCAAGCCATGCTGTGACGGCATCCCATATAAAGTGGAGGAAGATGGGCACGGATGTTAGCCCAGGGCCAGTCTTCTTCAGTAAAAAAAGAGGATTGGCAGATGTTAGCTCAGGGCTGATCTTCCTCACAAAAAAAAAAAAAAAGAAAAAAATTCTCATCGGAATATAATTGATTGGCTATCAGATCAACCTTTGATTCTTCTTCTCTCCCAAACTCAACTAGTTACCACTAGGGGCATGAAAATACTCCACGAGGGCAGGGACTTTGTCTAGTTCATTGCTGTATACCCAGGGCCTGGCACACTGTAGGTGCTTAATAAGTATACACTAAAGAAATGACTCTCTGGCAGGTGGCTGCTGTGAACCCTCTGCAAAAATGCTGAGCAACATGGAGACCAAGATGGCAGGGTTTTGACTTGCCCCAAGGGAGGAGGAAGGCTTGTGTTTTCAGAAACAGTCAACAAAGCAACTCAGACTGGCCTCTGACTATGCAGCCCCAGTACACACAGCTCTTGCTTTGCTGCGAGTAAAGGATGCCCATTCCAGGGTTCTGGGCACTAACGGGAGGAACAAGGAAGGAGAGTGTAAGTGTTGAGGGCTTCTGAGTCTACCAGGGAGCAGACACGCTTGCTGCTCAGTGGGGTGTCTACCGTCCTCAAAGCCTCCCAGCCCCATGGGTTACTGCTGTCACCATCTTCGTTTCTGGGTGCTGAGGTTGGTCTGCAGCACCAGCAAGTCCAGCCCAGCAGGATGGTGAAAGCCAGCTTGAGAGTGCATATGTAACAGAGCAGCCAACAGCTGGGAGCCCTTCCTTCCACCAAGGGAAACTCAAGGCCAGTGGAACCTCCCAGCATCGAGGCTGAACTCCATTACAGAAGCTGCTTGTTTTCTGGGAACCATAAGAGCTTAGGAACTGTCAACCCCAGTGACGTGGGGCCCAGATGACAACGGTGGTGAGCTGGAGTGTTGAGAGGCCCAAATGCAACCCTCCTGCCCCACATCTTACTGCTCCACGGCATCTTCCAGTTTGTAAAAGACTTTCACATCCTTCTCAGGTATTCGTTCAGTCAAATACTTACTGGGCATCTACTATGCACCTGCCCCAGTTCAAGCATAGAGGATAGAGCATCGAATAAGAAACAGCACTTCCTTTCGAGGAGGACGCATTCCGCTGGAGGAGATAGACAGCAGACAGGTGAATACAGAAATAATATAATGCCAGGGTGGGAGAAGTACCTAGAAAAAAAACCCAACAGATCCAAGAAAGCCAACAGAAGGAGGTGCTAGTCTAGACAGCGAGGTCACAGGCGGGTCCTCCCTGGAGGTGGCATCTGGGCAAAGACGCGAATGAAAGGCAGCGATGAGCTTCAGGAATCTCTGGGTCCACAGTGCATCCGAGTTACCGTGGTCTGTTGGACCGCGACCTGCTGATCGTCGGGGGTGAATCGCTTTTCAAAGCCGAGTTTTAAAAATATTCCCTTGGAGTAAGTGTTCTCACATTTGTGCTGACTTCAGGAGGCAAGCAGACTGCCGTGGCAGCAATTTTTAAAAATAAAATGAAAAGCAATTATGTTCCATCGCAGCAATTTACTCAGCGAAAATCTGGGGAGCAAAAGAGGTAAATATATCCCCTTCACCCCAAGGGCCTCCTGCGCAGGCGGCTTTCCTCTCTCCTGCGCCCCCAAGGGCCTCCGGGGCCCGGGCTTTCCTCACAGCCAGGAGGTGGCTCTCTCCTCTCCAGGACGTGGGCCCAGCCTGTCTTTCCAGCTCCCAGCACAGGCGTGCTCTCTGATCTCCCCCTACACACTAGGGCTCATCAGTGTAGCTGGGCATGAGTCACCCCCGAGCACAGCCAATTCGGGCAGAGAGCAGCAAAGACAAAGGAGAGTGCTTGTGTGTGTTTCCCAGACATGACACATTCTAAGGAGGATGCAGCCAAATCAGGCCTCCCGAGGTCTCAGAGTGTTGATCTGCAGTCAAAAAAGCTTAAAATGACAACCAGAGGGGAGGGAAGGCTGCCCAGATCATGCTGCACTTTTAACCCAGCCAGACGGCCCGCATTCTCCTGACTAGCTCATTCGTGCTCTACTTTTTTATCTTGGTTTCCAGCCCCCCACCCCCATCCTAACGAGTCCCTCTATTTTAACATTAAGTTTTTAAAAAATATGTGCAAATAGTACATGCTCAGAATATCCCGTAAAGCAAAAAGAAAGGGATAAAAATCATCCACAGTGTCACACCATTCAGCGATAACTGCTTTTCACGTCCTGCTGTATATCCTTCAAGGGTTTTTCTTTCCCATCTTATTTATGGATACATATTTTTAAACAAGCTATAGCCACACGATATGTCGCTTAACATAATTTTTTCACTCGAGGAATCAGAAATATCTTCCTAGGCCTATGTAAATGATAGAGTTATCCAAATATGTTTACCAAATCAGATTTAATGGCTGCAGGGGATTCCATTTTATGGCCAGACCATAATTTATTTGATTTCTCCTGTTATTGGAATTTTCATTATTATAAACAATGCAACGACGAGCATCGCTCACTCCTTCATTTAACAACTATTTATAGAGTGCCTTCTGCGGCTAAGTTTGCGAGCACATCCTTAATTATTTCCCGAGGATAAATTTCTCGAAATGGAATTGCCGAGTCCAAGCACAGGCATACTTTCAAGGCTTTTGAAACAAGCATAATAGTCTTATTGCCAAATCACCCCCGAAATGTTTTTTCAAGTCCTACTCCTACCAGCCTGGTCTGAGAGCACCTGGCTCCCAAACTCTTTGCCAACACTGACTTTTCTTTTCTTTTCTTTCTTTTTTTTTGGTCAATTCTGTAGGAGAAAAATAATGTCTTGTTGTTTCACTTTACAATCCTTTGTTGCTACCCAGCCTGAACATTTTTCCATGTGCACTAGCCATTTAGATCTTCCTTCTTGTGAATTGCTTATTCATAGCTTCAAGGCTACGTCTTAATTAAGTCTAGGATGAAGGAAAGAACGGAGAAAATTAATAATTATTGAGTGCTCGTTACTCGCCAGACAATGCAGACTATTGGCTTCTCCGGGATTCGTGTGTCCTTACAACGGGTCTATTATTTCCCCCTTTTGTAGGTGATGATGATGCTACAGCTTGGAGGGGTCACCTGCCCACAAGTGCGTGGTCAAGGGCAGAAACAGAATTCAAACTCTGTGTCAAAGCTCACTCCATCACTGCCTCCCGGGGGATGTTTAAACTTTCTTTGATTTGGGGTCACTTGGTTAGGGGAAGCTGTGCAAGGGTCAGAACTAAGATGCGTTAGTCTTTAGTGTGAGGATTGTGCCCCAGCACCAAGTCACTCGGTGACATCAAATAGCTTCCTCAGAGAACCTGCCATCTCGGTTCTCATTTTTTACCATTTTAGCCCAAGAGCCTCTAGGATTGCGCCTTAGGAAATATTTGGAAAGGATAACTACCAAATGGCAGGGCAAGGTCTTTCTCATTGCAGCTGAGTGGCTAAAGAACCATTTTAGAAGTCGGGCGTATTCTGCAGGCAATCACAGCTTTCGGATTCTTAAACACTCTTCAGAAGTTGCCTTAATATGCTCAAACGTGATACAATGATGTGTCACGAAATGAACAGCGGTGTAAAGTGTCCCCTGATTCCCTCTTCTTCAGGAGCCTTTTCTCTTTTGGTTAGAACACTGCTCTTTCATCTTTTCTCTCATCTAACTCCTCCATGTTGTTCACTGTCTACCCCACCGGATCCTTCCTGGCGCTAGCACCCTCTGCTGGCTGCCATCACATCAATGACCACACTGTGTTGCTTGTCTGCTTTTCATTGAAGTAAAATTCACATAACATAAAAGTCACCATTTGAAAGTGAACAATTCAATGACTTTTAGTGCGTTCACAACGTTGTACAACCACCACCTCTATCTAGTTCCAAAATTTTTTCGTCACCCCGAAAGGAGACCCTATACCCTTTAGCAATCAGTCCCCATTCCTCTCTCCTCCCAGCAACCATCAATCTACCTGCTGTCTCTATGGATTCATCTATTCTGAATATTTCATATAAACAGAATCATACAATATGTGGGCTTTTGTGTCTGGCTTCTTTCACTTGGCAGGATGTTGTCTAAGTTCATCCAGGTTGTAGCATGTATCCGTTACTTCATCCCTTTTCATGACTAAATAATATTCCATTGTATGGATAGATCACAATGTGAATATCCATTCATCTGTTGATGGACAATGGGCTGTTTTCACCATTTGGTTATTGTGAGTAGAGCTGCTGTGAACATGTGGGGACATGTATTTGTTAGAGTACGTGTTTTCGTACCTTTTGGGTATATAACCAGGAGTGAAGCTGCTGGGTGTTTGTTTTTATTTTCTGGTTTATTAGCATGTCAGATCCTTGAGGGAGGAGGTTTTGTCTTGTTCATCAATTTACCCCTAAGGGAACCAACCATCCTGGTCTGCCTGGGACTATGGGGTTCCCCAGGACATGGATTGGCAGTCGTAAAACTGGGGAAACTCGAGGCAAACCCGGACGAGCTGGTCACTCTGCCAGTGTCCAGTACATTGTGTGACCTGGAACAGCTGCTCAATAGATATTTGTTAAAAATTCCTGCCATCTACTCAACGTTTACTTGATCATGACACGTCTCAGAATATTGAGGCTTAAACAGGTTTTTAACACGATGACATATTCATAGCAATCTAGAAGATTATAGAAAAGTACACTTTCAGCACAGTTGAAGCATACACAGAAGGGAGCATGGAAGTTTTAAACAATGAAACAGTGGCTGCTGCATTAAGGCTGTTTGATAAAGATGCCCAAGAAGTATTAAAGGCTTCCCTGCACTGGCAAGGGAGAACTGCTCCATGTGTCAAAAACCAGAGAGGAATATTGCTTCCTTTTGCTCAACAAGGTTGGTCAGATCAGAAAAACACCACCCATAACAGAGAGCGGCAACTGCTCTCTTTTTAGAGAAAGGCAGAGGCCCGTGGGAAACACTGCAGAACATTCAGACAGGGACGGAGATGAGGGTGAGAGCTTTGAAGTTCTACCCAAATAGAGATCCAGGAGATGCTTGGTGTTGGAAATAAAGGAACTTCCTTCAGTTTTGTGCCATTAAGAACAGCAATGAGATATCACCTCACACCTGCTAGAACAGCCATTATATATATATATTTTTTAAAAAAGATAACAGTTCTTGGCAAGGATGTGGAGAAAAGGGAACACTTGTGCACTCTTGGTGGGAATGTAAATTGTTGCAGCCACTACAGAAAATGGTATAGAGGTTCCTCACTAATTAAAAATAGAATTAGCATATGAACCAGCAATCCTACTTCTGGGTATATATCCAAAGGAAATGAAATGAGGACCTCAAAGAGATACTGCACACCCACGTTCATTGCAGCTTTATTCACAATAGTCAAGACATGGAATCCACCCAAATGCCCACGGATGGATAAATGGAGAAAGAAAATGTGCTATATACATACAATGGAATAATACTCAGCCTTAGAAAAGAAGGAAATCCTGCCATTTGTGACAACATGAATGAAACTGTAAGACATGATGCTAAGTGAAATAAGCCAGACACAGAAGGACAAATACTGCACGATCCCACTTATATGAGGAATCTAAAATAGTCAAACTCATAGAAGCAGAGAGTAGAACCAGGGGCTGGGGAAGAGGGAAATGGGGAGATGGTGGTCAAAGGGTACAAAGTTTCAGTTACACTAGATGGATATGCCTTAGAGATCTCCTGTACAGCATAGAGACTAGAGTTAACAATACTTAAAAATTTGCTAAAAAGGTAGATCTTATGTTAAGTATTCTCATCACAAAACTAGTAATAATAATAATAATAATAAATAAAGAGGGTGGAAAGAAACTTTTGGAGGTAACGAATATGTTTATGGCATAGATTGTGGTGATGGTTTCACGGGTGTGTACTTATCTCCAAACTCACTAATTTGTATACATTAAACATGTACAGCTTTTTGTATGTCATTCATACCTCAATAAAGTGGTTTATAAATTTTTAGGGAAGAGCTACAGAAATTGTTGACAAGACTCTGAACTTGGAGTGACTGCAGAAGGAGAGCCTGAGAGCTTCATGTATTTGAATGTCCTGTTGGAACTGGATGGCATTTCAGCAAATGTGTAAGATGTGAGTGGAGGGAGGCAAAGGAGAGGTTGGGGATTGCACAGGATCATGAGAGACCTGGAGGAGGAGCCACAAAGAAGTGAGAGCATTGGAACAGACATGCATCTGACGAAGGATTCACCTATCTCCACTGTGGACAAACAGCATTTGTACTCAAAGATGGCCTCATGTTTCCATCAATTATTCTGCAAGCTGTACACAAATCTCATGCCGTTATGCAGGTTCAGATATTTTAAACTAAACTTTGTCTTCATGCATAGGAGTAAAGAACCCCCATTCAGAATGATATATGCTCTTAGCATCCTCATTTTAAGGATGTGGAAATGGAGGTTCAGCGAGCTGAAGGAATCTTCTTAAAGTCATGAGATGGTAGAGGGAGGAGCTGACACTCAACCCTGTTCCTTCCATTGCATCATGCTGCCTCTCTCATGTCCTGCTAACTCTTCCTTTCTGGATGAGCTCAACAGGGAAATGAAGTCAAGGTTCAATTTCCATGGAGGGTCAGCAGTTCTTTTCCCACAATAGGGTATTAATGAGTCTTACTCCTGCCTGACAGACCATACATCACCTAGATGTGCATGCATAACCTTTCTCCACCATGTCCAAAAAGTGAGGGTCCTTGGTTAGATTAGGTTGTCAAATTTATCATTCCCTGTCTCTCCCGACATGCAACACCTTGTACTTGCAACACATCATTTCTTTATTAGTGATCAGCAGAACTGTGCTCATAGAAGCTTTCCTATTCTGGGTCTTAATTTTGTACATTTCCAGTTTCCATGGAGACACCACATTCTTGCATTCTAAGAGTGTCACTGTAAAACAATGTCAAAACAAAGCAACTTCATAGAAAGGGCTCACTCTGGACATCACCAAGCAACACTCTCATCAAATACAGAGGACCACGGTGCTGCGTTTTGGGGTTAATTGCTGAGGCCAAGCTTCCTTCTCTCTCCTCCAGTCTAAAAGATGCTTTTCATGCTCATCCTGGGGACCAAGCTCACAGTTATGAGAGCATCTCCAGGTCTCCCTGCTTCAATTATGGTTCCACTGTTATAATAAAGTTGAGAGGTAACTATGGCAACATTATTCCAAGGATAAATACCACAATATCACCTTCAACTTTTTCCCCCACAAACAAATGAAAAATCGAGAACATGTAAGATTAATAGCATCACTTGTTAAAAAGCCAATGGACAGGAGAGTTCAGAAAAGCTTTAATTAGTGGGGTCTTTCCTGGCTCAGTTTAACACTTGCTCTGTGCCTCCCATAGAGAAAGCACATGTGGGCGGTCAGCCTCAGAATTCAATATTACTGAACTTGGGCACCATCAGGCACCCAATTCTGGGTTTCTGGAAGCCTCAGTTTCCTCTCCAAGCCTCAGTTTCCTCATCTGTAAAGTGAGGATGATGGCCAACCTCACAGCATCATTGTAAGGATTAAATGAAATCTCATGTGGCAATCTGTCCACCAAAACCCAGTTTCTCTCGGGTCACATCTGTATTTCATTTCCCAGTCTCCCTGTGATGGAGTTATGACCAATGCAATATGAGTTGAAATGATATGTTCCTCTAGGCTAGCCCATTAGAAACGTCCCACTTATGCTCCTCTATGTTCTTTCCTCCATCTGCTGGCTGAATGCCAACACCAAAGGCAACCTTGGAAGCTATTCAGTGTTGATGGCATCAATCAACAATGTCTTAATTTGGGGTCTCAATCAATCTGAACGACTGCACGGAACAAAGCTCCCCCATCCTTTGCCAACCAGGAACACTTGAATTAAATAGTTACTGATAAAGAAATAAATTTCTATTGTGCAAAGCTAACACAGTTAAGGGTTTATTTATTTTATCATCTAGCACAATCCTTAATTATCCAAATGCTTATTCCAGTTCCAGACATGCAATGAACACTCAGTACCTGTTAAGTGTATTACTGAGAAGAGGCCAATATTCCTGCAAAGCTGGCCAATTTGCCAAGAACTCTGGCAAGTAACATCTCCGTTGATTTCATGGAGTCTATTTGATTCATAGAGTTAGGTGTAAGGCTTTTCTGCTACAATAAGTAATGAAGTACAAATTGAGGAAATTAGTTATCAATTAGTCATTCAATGGTTGGGAAGGCAGGCGGCAGGCATAAATGGTGCCAGATTAGTTAAGCCACAATAAATTTTATTGCTCTACAAGGATTGGGTCTTTATCCATTACTTCTCAAATTTATCTTTATTATTGGCCCCAGGACATGAGGCAGGGCCTGGATACGGAAGGAGGTAAGAGACCAGCCAGGGCATTTGGGGGATGTGACAAATTTCAGAGCAAAGATGGTCCCCAGTGAGTCCGTTTATGAGCAACCGCAGGGGGAAAAGGCACCAGGGAAGCCATGTCAGTCTTCTCTCACTGCTGTCTCTGTAGGATTTCCAGTTTTCCTAGGGAGGTCCCACAGTTTGCATTCCTTTTCTCTATAACCATCACTCCACAGTACAATCCTATGGCATTTTGCATGTCAATCCACTGCAAGAGGTAGGAGGGGATTTTTCTGCTCATCTGACAGATGTAAGAACTGGGCTCACAGAGATTAAATAACAACTGATAAAGGGAAGCATTTGGACCCTTCTAGTCTGCGAGTCCCCATGACCACCTATGTTTCTGTATCTCTCCTAGTGCCTAGCGTACTAGAATCCCCTGCCTAAATTTTTTCACAGCTTTCCACTACACTCAATATGAAATCCACACTTTCACCATGACCTATGAGGTCTTCCAAGGGCAGGCGCTTGCCTGCTCTCTGACTTCATCTCTGCCATTCTCCCCCTTCCTCATGCCCTCCAGCACTGAGTGAATTGGATGGATACTGGGGGAAGTGGTCTTCTTTTATGGTCAACCAAGGCCTTTTAGGTCATAGGTTAAGTTTCAGGAAAAGCCACTGGCTTAGTCTGTGTAACGCCCAACAGCCACGTGGCATCAATGATCCATTCAACAGGGTCAGGCTGGACCGAAGCAATGGGCTCCCAACTGAGACTCTCCCAGTCATAGCCATATCTACTCTCACTCTCACTCAGCTGCCAAAGCCATCAATTAAAACACTCCCCTACTTCATAATAACAATAGCTATCATGCACCTAGCACCAACTAGGTACAAGGAATAATACTAAGCATGTTACATATACTAACACATGTATTAAGAATCTTAGAGGTAAGTACCATTATTATCCTCACTTTACTTATGAAGAAATTGAAGCTTAGAGGGGGCAAGCAGCTTGTGTGTGGAAGACCCTGGATTCAAAACCAGGTATTCTTGACTTTCAACTACCATAACATGCCAACTCCAGTAAAATACTTATATGTCCATAGTTACCCTCAAAAGCCCCCTAATAGTCCCTTAAAGTGTCATACATGTGGTTTTGCATTATCAACACTTGTACACTAACTCATATTCACTAAAGCCTGAGATTCATTGAGCTAGATTAGAAAAAGGAAAAAAAGAAAGGCTATAAGCTGATGTTAGATAATTATCAAATGCCAACAGGTTAATGAGTAAAGAGTAGAGAATCCTGTATTATTTCTGCTTTCCTGCAGGGTTCAGATCTTTGGTTTTCCTATTAAGACTCCATGACCTCAACACAGTTGTCTACTTGTTCATGGATATAAAAATTAAGTGAGATTGAATGATATAGTGGAGTGGTACCTTATAGAGAGAATAGCAGTGTTGTGCTAGTAAATGCTTAACAACCAGCTCTCTAGGTGGAGGAAATCACTGGTTTGTAGCGTTTTCTAGTTTCCGTGGTGTATATACTCCCACTATGGCCTATTTCGAGCTGCCAATATGACATCAACCAACTGGCAGATTTCCTTTAAATTTAACACTCAGCTCTTGCCAGCCAGTGCGAGCTGGCTCAGCACGCCTTTGGAGAATAGGTCCTATAGACAGCTCTTAGAAAGAGAAGCAACTCCACTGTACATATTTGGTGGGACTCTCTCTGCCATGGAAATGGAGTCATAACTCTCAAGTGAAAAATGCAGCCAAACTTCTATACAGTTATATTCTAAAATTTTTTTAGAATAAACAGTAAAATAATAACTAGTATACAAAGTGTAGAGTTTGTAGACAACTTACACCAACCAAGGATTTTTTTTTCTTAAATGTTTTACATAATGGCACTAAAATCTTTATTTCTAGAATTTTAATAAGCATATTATGAAGACTGAGCTGTACCAAAAGAGGGCCCTTATTAAAGTTTAGCACACACAGATATTTGCACTCTTTTTTGAACAAGTTTTCCTTTCCCCTCAATTTATTTCTTTCAGTCTACTTTGAAACGCAATATACCTCTCAAAGTTGTATGACTCCAAACTAGAGGAGTGGGTCTGAAGTTCTATATCTGGGCTTGTCTAAATTTCTCAGTGGTTTCATGAAACCCAAACTGCTTCTCCTCCTTCACCTCCTAACAGGGTTCCCTTATCACAGGTAATTCAAAGGGTTGAGTTACCAACCTTTTCTGAAAGCTGTATAAATGCCTGCTCAGCTTCTATTTGGGGGGCCATTCTCTCTGGATGGGGAAAAGAAGGATGCTGTGACCCATGAAGCAAACTACCTCCTGGAGAGCGCAGCCCTATGATTATGAGGGTCCAACAGCTCTGTGAGTGGTGAAATGGAAGGGAGCCTTTCAAATGATTTTAATATTCAGATGTTTGGGATTAAAGATGAGCCATTTCAATTTTAAGTCAATGTGTTTTTTTCTTCTATTAAAATTGCAGATATTATATAGATACACTGTTTTTCAGTTCTTCTGGGCCACTACCAACACTAAATGTTCCTCATCTTAAATGCAGCCCTGAGGCTGTCGAGGCTTTGCTACCCTGTATCTGTGTGACTTTGGGTAAGTGTCTTGCTCTCTGACCCTCAGGGTTCATCCTGCCTGGATTGAGAATGTTATGACCCACCTTCACCCCGTGGCCTCCATCCCCTGTCTGAGACCAAGGACAACTACGTGTAAATCTATTTGATTTACATATTAACTTCTCTATTCAGCAGAGAGGGTATCTGCCCACAGTCTTCACAGAGGTGTCAAATGACATAATAGATATGAAAGCTCTTCAGGGGAAAAGAAAGATAAGGGCTGCACAAATGTAGGGCATTATTAATGTTAATTACTTGCAAGTGATATGCATAATGCCCAGAATCAGTGAATTTTAGAGCTGGGAAGAAACTCTATAATCACCCAGTCTAATCCATCATCTCTCCACCAGAGTCTAAATACTGCAGCCTGCAGAGAGAGCTCCTTCAACTGCCTGGACCGGAGAGACAGCGGGTCTTCTTCACATCCAGGTCACCAAATCCTCAGAATGTAACTACCATTTTCTGTGTCTGATTCAGCAGCAAAAGCCTTTTATTTTATCTTGCCTCAGATCACTGTGCACTGATAAATGCTTAACAACATTTATTGGCTCTCTCCTGCCCCCACTCTATAAAAATCCCTGATTTACATTGGTTGCCAATTCCCGTGGTGTAAATACTCCACTAGGGCCAATTTCAAGTTATCAATGTGAAGCTACTGAATGTGGTGTGGGGAAGAGACACACACAAGTGGCTCTTGTGATCCAATGTGAGCCAACTCCAGCAGTCCACACTCCTCAGATGAATTTAGAATTACTGAGTTCCTGACCTCAAGGGATTCCATGAGCAGCTATGGAAACAGATTTGTGAATAGATAACTAACACGGAAGGTGATCGGAGTAAGAGTAGAGAAAGGTTCAAGTTGCTGTGGGAGCCCAGAGGACAGAGCAATCAATTAAAGAGCAGCTACAAGAAGGAGGGGGCTTTTGAGATGGGGTTTAAAGAATGTGTAGGAGTACACATGCCAGGTGAACAAGGTGAGAGGCAACAGGAAGGAACTCCAGAGGGAAAGCATGGCACAAGCAAAGAGCTCTGAATGATGGTTTTCAGGGCAGTTAGATGCAGCTGCAAGTTTTATGCTAAAGCAGCTCCCAGCCCAGAAGTTGTGATATGAAGAAGAAGGAGCCTTCCAGAAGTCTCTCTCCATGTCATAAGCTATGTCCTTTCCACTGAAAGGATGCAAACACTCTAGGAAAGCACTGTCTGATAGAAATATAATGCAAACTACACATGTGACTTTAAATTTTCCAGGAGTCACACTGAAACAAGGAAAAATAAATAAAATCATTTTTAAAATGTTTTATTTAACCCAATATGTAAAAAATATTATCATTTTAACATGTGGCACTAGCCGTGTTTCAAGTGTTGGGTAGACACGCGGCTGAGGGCTCCTGCACTGGACGGCACAGTGCTAAGGTGTTATGATCCCCTGTGAGAATGTAAAAATCTCCTCCCTCCCGCGGCTTGCTCTGGATGGGCATCATTGGTTTAGGAGAGCTCCAATTTGTCTGATCTCGCTGGCATTGCCTCTGATGACACTTGATTACAACCCACAACCAGGGGCATCCATCAGTGAGAATGCAACAAAAGCGGCCCACCCAATGCCCCAGTTAAATCTACCCCTGGGACGTGAGGTTCCAGCTTCTGTTTCTTCAGGTGAGTGGACACACCACTGGAGAAATAGAGAATGTATCTGTAACCTGCATATCTACTCCTTCCTCCATTCTTTCCCACCAGAATACAGCAGACTATCCACCTGTAGGTTGGTTGTGAGAATTAAAATGAATTCAGCTGGGAAAAGCACTTAGAAGAAGACCAGGCTATCAGGAGGTGGAAATCGTCCTGTGTTGTCCTTATTGTTACGCATAGCATGGGTCCTGCCTGACACAACACGTGCTCCGTGAGTGTCTGTTGCCCCTGTCATGACACAGATCATGATGCTGCCTGAGTCAGCTCAGCCTCACCTTTATCCCCCCCTCAGCCAGGTCCACCCCCCTCCACCGCAAGTCCTTGGAGTTGCTCTTCCTCAGCCCACCTGGTTCCTTCAGCCTAGCCTACCCTTTGTCCGACTTCTGGAGGGTCAAATTGTACCCACCCAAAGCCCTACTCCTCCGTGAACCCTTCTCAAGCATACCTAGTCCCTCACTTCTCTTCCTTTGAATTCATATATGATCTCTACTCTGTCCTGCACGACTGGACCCTCAGTCATGCCCAGCTGGACACTGATTGCCCAAAGTTTTCTAAGTGGACACCTTGTCCAACAGTCCTGATGAGTTGAATACACAGTGTTAGTGTATATCTACTGTGTGTCAGATATTCCTATGGCTTCTGAAAACGCAAAAGTGGACTTGTTCCTTTCCTGTGAAGGCATCCCAGTATAGAAGTTTCCTTTAGAACAAGAAATACATCCCACTTTTACTTTTCAAATCATCTGTAAAAGTACTGGGCTCACAAAAGCTGCTATAATACCTTCTAATGGATCGAAAAAAAAAAAAAAAGACCTCAAATTTCCCAGAAGAAGCAACCACCATCTTGGACCAAATGATAGAAAAGCATAAGCCCCTCATCCTCTCATTCTCTGAAAACCCTTATGCTCTGGAATCAGAAACCTCTCCTTCTATGAACACTGCATTGTTTAAAAGTCTGATTTAATATTTTCCCTCACTTCTGAAATTCTCCCAGGTCTCAGGCTGCCAAAAGATTGGGCAGAGCAGAGTATTTCTAGTCAATGACAGCATTATCATATGATTCCCATTAATCCCTAAATACTCGAAATAGCACACCTAGTATTTAGTGAAGTCTGGCTTCTTAATACAGCAGGAATTAGGGTAGGCATTAGGTATTTTAGACAGCGGGAAAGTCTTCTATCCCTTTCCTACCCTACATGGTCTTTTTTTTTAATCTAACAAAAGTTTCTTCTGAAAGTTTCACTTTAAATATAAAATATGTCCTTGTGGAAGCTGTTACAAATGTCACCACTTTAACCGGCCCAAATTTATGGTGGCATTGAATTTTAATGGAGCCATAAATGTCTGATGTAATGGTGATATATGCGTCGCAATAAATTGTTATAGAGAAATATAAAAATAAGTGTAAGATAAAAGATTGTGTATAAAATATGTTTTTACATCTCCTTTAATGATTAAAAATCATACAAACTTGATATTCTAGATCACTCGGAATTGCCATTGTGGCTCAGAGAACATTTTCTCCCCTGAAAGTCTTTCCCAGGCTGCGTTGATGATTCTGTGGTCAGAAATCACATCCACTTTAATGAGGACATTTAAGATGATTTTTATGTTGACAGGGGAAAAAAGTAATTAGCATTAAAGGAGATGGAGATGATGATATTGATGACCCTTTGCCTTGGGAATGGTCCTCTGAAACTGACAGGATTCACAAGCCTGTGGCCCCGTGACAACTCCTGCTGTCTTCAAGGCGACCCTAACGCTCGCCCTGGTGTCTTGGAGTGACTTAGCAGCTCCAAGGACAGATCAGGAAAGAGGGAGGGGATGGGAGCAAGCAGCAGGAGGTGAGGCACTGGTTATGGGGAGAAATGGACCCAAAGTGGCTGCAGATGATACAGGGCTGCTGTCCCAGCTCCACCACTGGCTTGCTTCCACCTTTCCAAGCCTCAGTTTCCCCATATGCAAAGCGGAGCTGATAAGAGCACCAGGTATGGGCATTTTCATTTTTTTACCACCTGCCTCCATTTACCTACTTTCAGTACTGCCCCTAATGTTCATTTGAGCACCCGTTCCAACTCATTATGAGTGAGTGTCCACCCCTCACTCCAGGGCAGCATGTGGTAAGAGGAGATGTCCCTGCAGCCACAGTAATCCTTTCAAGGATGGGCATGTGATCCCCATATGAGCCAATGAGAAGCCATGACACTCACTGGAATTTGGGGGACAGGAAAAGATACTTTCTTTTCTGCTGGACTTCATCTTGAAGAAACATGGGCTCGCGTAGCTGCAGCCCTTTTGCCATCACGACAACCTGTCTGAGCAGGGTACCAAGAAATGGGAAGCAGAGTCAAGAGATCAGGAGAAAGACCAGACCCTAGGACATTGTTTAAGTCCCTGGATCCAGCCATATCTGAAGCCACCTATTGCTGGATTTTTCAGTCACATAATTTGACAAATTCCCTTTCTGCTTCTCATCATTGTGAATTTGGGTTTCGGCCACTTGTAACCAAACGAGTCCTAATTCATAGAATGATTCCATGACTCATAGAATGATTGTCTGCGGCCAGCTGCTGTGTCTTGGGGGCTGTGCTGAGCACGTGTTTGGCAGAGCCCCTTTCTGATCTCCGGGGATCGTGCCACATTTGGCGACCTGCTGCCCTGCTCTTCTCTCACATCCGATGATTGATTGCCAGGGCACCTGGTGAATATTAACACTGGCCCTGGCTCTCCGGGGAGCCCCCAGACTGAAGCCCTGAAAGTCGTCCTCCTCCCCGTGTGTTTGCTTCCTCCAGCCCGGCTCCCCACGGCCGCTCTGCCCTCTCTACCCTCGGGATGTGGCTCCACTGCCAACAAGCTTTGGGCTTCTGTTTGCTGTGGAAAAATACCAAGTTCAAAGAGAGCAGCTGGGCAGCATCGACCCCTCCCACAGCTGGCCACACGCTCCCTCCACGGGGCCTGCCAGCAGCTCAGCCTCGTCCTGCCCCCTCCGTCCCTCGCTGTGGTTTGCACCCATTTCTTATCTTTGAATGTGCCAAGGCTTGTGCTTGAAAAGCTGGAATGGGGCCGGCTAAAATGGGCTCCAACTCGGGGTAGTGGCTCCCCTATCCTGTGCTCTACTTCTACAGCCAGAGGGCTGACTGTCCCAGCCCCATGTGTCTTCCTCTTGGCTCCTGGAATTCCCAGCTCAAGATCTTCAGATGCACAGAAAGCACTAAAGCATGATCATTATATCTGTCTCTGTCCTGTGGAAAGTGCTCCAGTTTTCTCTCCCTGGGGATAAGTGGGAGTTAGTACGTCTTCATCACAGAGAAGAAAACCCGTGGAGACCCGGTCCTACCATGGGTTCATCCATCTTCCCTTGTTTTCTACTTCTACGTTGACATTCATGAAACCCCTCTAGCCAAGGTTTAGATTAGCTGGCTGATTTCAGCAGAAGCCAATGTCTGGTATTTCACTGTGATGCATTTATACGGAGTCATAAATAAATTCTGGTTCACATGCCATGGGCTCCCCCAAATTCTAGTGTCCCAATGGAAAATCTGAGGCCGGACTGAAAGCAATGGTATGTGCTTTATATCTCCTTTGGATTTACTTCAAAAAAAAAAAACTTTATTGAGATATAATTAACATACATATATGTCACCCATTTAAAGCGTGCAAGTCAATGGTTTTTAGTTTATTCACAGAATTCTGCAGTCATCGTCACAAACATAAGCTCTGAATAAGGGATGTTTTGGGTAGGAAGGAAAACCCCAAGTACCCTTCGCTTAGTGAGAAACATAGATTTACTACAGACATATAAAAAAATAGGATAAAGAGCCAAATAGGTGCAGGATAATGTGGGGAATTGTAGAGCGTGGGTGGGTCTGAGCAACGTTAAGCCAAAATATTCTTTTCCCAGAGTCATTTTTTTTAATGATACAGATCTCGTGTGATAACAGTGCTACCTGATGTAAGGTGTCCAATGAAAAGGAAACCCATGCTGCACCCCAAGAAAACTATGGGAAATGCGAGATATCCGTTATTTTCAGACCTGTTTCACCAGGGAGGCGCCTGAGAAAAAAGAGAGGGGTGTGAAGGGAAACAGAACACGTCACCCCAAAATATGCCTCTTCGGCGTAAAGATTATTTTGGGCTGCTTATTTTTTAAGAAACAGCAGATGCAGGAGAAGCTCTGAAAACTGAGAAGTTACCCTTTTGTAAGAGACATTTACATTTATAAGGGAAATCTCCATTTTAAGGTGTCTCCCTCTCTGTCCCACTAAGAGGAGGATGACTCTAAATCTCTAGAAATTCTCATCAATGGAGAAGCCCTGACTTAAATCTAACATAACAACCACACCCTTGTTTTCTGTGCTTCTCCCGCTCACCTCCCAGAACTGGCCTCCTCCCCATCCCCCAACATCTTCTTTTGTCTTTAGCTAGAGATGGTGTTTAAGGTGGTGGCTTGCACCATTTCAGAGAGTTACTCACTTTTCCTGGGTCTCTCCCATGTGTCCAGGAGGTATGCATGTTAGTAAACAGTTTGTTTTTCTCCTGTTATAAGGGGATCTCAGCCAAGAACCTAGAAGCGTAGAGGGAAAATTATTTTTCCTCCCCTACAGAGACTAAGACAGAATCAGAGAGTGAAAGATGGGGAGAGAGAGAAATTGAGAACGAGAAGGAGACAGAGGAGGGAGGGAGAGAGGGGGAGGTGGAGAGAGAGAAGGAGAGAGTGAGAGATTGAAAAAGAGACAGGAAGACAGATTCACAGACACACAAACAGATGGAGAGAAAGGGAGAGATACAAAGAGACAGACACATGCAGATGGAGGGAGGGGAGGGGGCAGAAACAGACAGAGACAGACAGTCAGAGAGATACTGGCACAGGAATACACAGAGAGATACAGAGAGAGTGTTTAAAAAATAAATTAAGAAAAAAATTTTAAAAACCTCCCCTACCTCCATTTTGAACTCCTCACAGAGGGTTCAAATGCCCTCCCCCGTTCCCTCCAGGTCATCTAGGAAACAGGGTAGCAGATTCCTTCTCTCCCTGGGAGACGGCAGGGGTGGGGCGGAGGGAGAAGAAGCCAGGACAAGAAGCGCCCATATGGCCGTGGGTGGCTGAATCACACCTCCCCCCAGTGCTACTCTGGCGCACTTTTAGGAAAGTGAAAAGGATTGGAGGGAGTGTTGCTATAGATAGTGACATGACTGATTCAGAAACAAAGGATGCAGCTCAGAATTTCAAAGACCTGTACCCCGAACTTCCCAAAACACGGGTCCCAGCGTCTCTCCAGGATGCTAAGTTCAATTCATCCTTGCATGAAATGGGTATCAGGGTGCTGGGTGACCAGGCTTGAGGCAAAGGGATGAAGAGCCACTCCATTGGATTACAGATAACCACATGGCCATCCTCATCATCCCAGCTGGTAATTAAGGGAAATGAATGAGATCGAGGATGCCAGAATCCCTCTGTGGGCAAGAAGGCCAAGCACGCTTTTGTCATTGTTCCCTCTGCACACAGGAAGATCACCATAGCGTCCCAGCTTTAAAGAGCACACGCACCCCACACCTTCACCCGCCGGGTGCACACATATGACATGAACGTGGACACAGTTCCCCGAACAAGATGCATGTTCCCATTGTGCTCACCACTAAGTCCTCCTCTACTCAGGTAGCAGACACTGACGTGCTTTGCGACCAGAGCAGGAGAAGGGTCCAGGTGGGGAAGCAAGGAGGGCATCACCAAAGGGCAAGCGAGAGAGATGTCCTCAGGCGGCCTTGGAGAGTGAACACCACTCAAAGAGAAGAAAGATGGGTCTCTAATGTCAAGGCCGTGGGGCACATTTGCTACCTGTTAGGAGGGAGGTGAGAGATGACAGAGAAGAACGGAGCTGGGGAATACTTCTGCTCTGTTCTGCAGGGTTTCAGGACTAACATTGTCTGGGTTTGAGTAAAAGCTATGGGAACCATGAAACGTGGAGTGGTTTGACGGCATCTCCTTGATACCCGCGGACTGTCCTGACCCTTCCCTTTAGTTAAACTGAGATAAGAATGCTATTAAAAGATGGTACCTTAATATTTTCCAGGCAAAGCCAGTATCTCTTTGACCACAGGAGCATCAGGTGTGGAAACCAAACTAAGGAAAACTGGACAAAATCTATTATTGCAAGGAACAGCCCTGCGCATTCCTACCACTGTGGACTGCACCTGCATCTCTCCTGGTATACCTTCCTGGGAGATGTCTTCCTTCCTCTTTCCTGATCATTTGTGGTCAGTTTGGTTCAACCAGGTTCAACTGCATATCTACCACACAGCAAATCCTGTGCTAAGTCCCAGGGCTGCCAAGAATGGCACACCATCCTTGCCTTGGACAAGCTCACTGTCCAGGGTGGAAGTGAGGACATAAAGCCATCCCAGGACCACCTACCTGCAAGTTTGGATGCTTGGCTCCAAAGAGGAAAATGTCAGCCAAGTGCAGCCTGAGTCTCGTTAACCTGGCTCTGAGCTCAATGGACTTAAGCAAGTTTATCAACGCCGCAGAAGATCAAAAACGGATGCTGCCTCATTTCCTCACCCACCGTTTCTTTTGCAATGGCAAGACTCCGTGGGGCTCAGTGGAAATCGGGTTTCAGCAGAGATTAAAGCAGATGCTCTTTGACTTGAGAAGTCACCTGCCGGCATGCCCCACAGGCAAGGAAAGGTACACTACACCAGGCAGGGCCTGAGGGGGCAGGAGTTGCTTGCAGCTATCACAGCCCAGGGAAGTGCCTGGGGAAAGATTAGGGCAGACGCAGTTGGGAAGGAAGGGTGAGAATGGGAAAGAGAAGAGAAGAGTGTGGGGGCCGGGGAAGAAGGAAGCAGGAAGGAGGCAGGAAAGGGAGAAGCCTGTGCAGGTGGACCAGGCTGACATCACGAGGGATGACCTTGAGCATTAAGTGACCTTGCTGGGTTCAAGCACTTTCTGGGCACTGAAGCCTGAGCTCCTTGACCTGGCTGAGGCATGGCCATCACCACCTTGCTGCAGCTAGGCCATTGACAACACTGCTGCTTGGAATGACATTCTAGGGCTGGGGACAAGAGCGCCCATTCGTACATTTGGGTTGATCTTTAGATTAGCTGGAGACGTGAGTACGCGAGTATTTATGGCAGTTGGCTTCCCCAGTGGCCTTCCCTAACTCTACCCCACCACACGAGGTGGGGTCCACCCGAAGCCCGGAGTTGAGCTCTTTGTGAAAGTCAGTGGCAGTCGGAAGTGTTTGTATATTGTCACGTGTCAAAGTACAAGGTTAGAACCTTATGTTAGAACCCAGTGTGTTTTTTTAAAATCTGAATTCCTGTTTAGTGAAATCTTTAGGTCTGACAACTACTAGAGTAGCCACACTGTCTGTTTCATTTCAAAAGCGTTTTTTTGTTTGTTTGTTTTAAAAGTCGGGTTTATCAAGCTGTAACTTCCATGCAGTAAAATGTATCCTTTTTTAAGCATACGGTTTAATGAGTTTTGACAAACACACATAGTCATATAATCACTATCACAATCAAAATATAGAATATTTCCGTCACCCCAAAAGGTTCCCCCAAGCCAACGTTTTAGGTGCTAATGGCAGACAGGAGATCCCCCAATCAGAAAGAGTGGTACAATTGGTTTATTTTCCTTTCTGGGCCTTTACAGTCATTCAGCATAGATGACAACATCACTGAAGTCTTGAAACCCCATCTTTTGTGAATAATCTCCATGAGGTCAGAGAACAAGCCTGGCTTTGCTCCCCAGTGTACCTCCAGGCCCCTACAGAGTGTCTGGCACTTAGGTAATGTGTAGTAAATTGTTATTAAATAAGTAGATGGGGAATGTATAGATTTGATCTTAGATTAATTTCAAGATTAGATAGAAAGTAGTTATTCCCTGCTGAAAAGGGCATTATTTTTTTTTTCAATGTACCCGTGCAGAAACGGAGGCTCAGAGAGGCCTAACCTCACGCAGCTAAAATTCTAACCATCACCTGCCCGACCCCAAAGCCTGTGCCTTTTACTCTGACTCGCTGCCATCTCTCATTTCTGCAAATTCTGACAAGCGCCCCACCGCCAGCCAGCTCCCAGATAATCACGTTACCAAGAAGCTTTCCCGCTCCTGAGTTGCTCTGAGCCTTCCTGGGCTGCCGTCCTCCGTCCACCAGGCATTGTTAGCTTCTATAATCTTAATAAAGAAGGGCCACTCCCCCTTGGCTCCAAGTCTTTAAATTCCCGAATTTTAATAACCAATTCCACTGATGCTTTATAAATTTCAAGGCAGGAATTAGCAGAAAATTCCACATTTCATAGATGCTGAATTGGGCTATTATCTCCATGTAGCAGGCACCAATTCCCCATCGAATGGGGAAATGCAGTAATTATCAGCAGAATTCCATTCAAATTCTAAAAGTAGATAAATAACCAATGGGAATATCATTTATTCATTAGAATATGAAGAGAGGGGAAAATATTACCCTGTTCACGGATGCAATGAGGCTGCCTTGCAAGGGAATGCCCAGCTCACTGCTGCAGGCTGGGGCATCCTGCATTCATTAAGCTCTCGGGTGGGCAGGAGAGAAGAGCTTCCATTAAACACCAGACAGACAAGATAATGGGCCACTGATTGAGAGGCCAACGTGCGGGTGGTGCCTCCTTATTTTTCTTGCAGTGAATAGAAAAGCATGTATTAGAAACCACTGGAAAACTACCAAAGACTTCCTACCTCCTATCGTATATGCATCTCCATGGAAGGCACTAGTGTCCCCGACAAACTGAAGCTCAGGAAGCCTACGTTACTTGCCCAAGGACACACAGCCTGTAAGTGACAGATTTAGGTCGGCCAGTTTCCAAAGTCTATGTTGGGTTGCTTATGTTCCTCAGCCACAGCGAGCTCTCAGCATACATCGCTGCCTCCCTGACCCTCTGCCCTACAGCTGCATCCTGGAGGTCCTGGGATGATTTCAGGGTTCTCATCTGTCGGTGGAGACACTGGGCGTGAGCCAGGGCTGTGCAGGGAAAGTTCACCCTGCCACTGTTTGTCACAGGTGAAAAATGGTATTGTGTCTGGGTATTTCAGGAACAGACTTTCAGCCGGGATGGGCAGACTGAAGGTGATCTTGGAACTTTGCTGGGGGTGGGGTGGGAGTTAAGGGGGTCGACAGCGTGCAGTGGTGGGAGCTCATCACGAACCCCACACGTGGAGCTGCCTCTGTGCTAGGAAGGATTCTTATTCCGGGGGGTTCTAGGCCATGGGGAGGTGAAGAGCAACGAGAAGCTCAAAGACGGAGATTCTCAGGGGGATCTACCAGGCCAGCCCAGGGACCTAGAGATCTCACATGGAGAAAATATCAGAGAGGGGAAATGGCCGCGGGAACGGTGCTCCCGCCTTCTCCTCCTGCCTAACCACAGGGACCTCCGCTGCCCTCTGGAAGCCTCATAAGTGGGCAAGACAGGCATTTGCTCCCACAGGTTCCTCACTCCCAGGGAATTCCACCTGGCGTGGATGCCTTCCCTTGGGCCAAGATGCCACTGAACCCCTTCAAATATGCAAATACTCCCACAGGGTTCCCATCAGATCATTCCTTTGCTCACAGGAATTTCTATTTAGGAACTTTCAATGTAAGGGCTCCTAACCAGTATAAATAAAATAGCAAAATCAATCTTCATATGTAGGTTTGAATTCACGGCCAGGTGTAAGAGCGCCCACCTGTGTGTCCTTAGGAAAGTTATAAAACATTTCTGAGCCTCAGTTTCCTTAGACATAAAATGACAATAAAAAGAGTATCCACCTTATTGGATTATTGGGAGAAGAAAGTGAAATCTGCATGCTTAGCAGACGCTTGGAACACAGAAAAGGTCAAAAATCTCCCGTCCTCATCGCTATTGTTTGTTGCTGTTGCTACTGTTGTTACGATTGTACCTGAGTCACAAAGTTGACAGAAGGAGCAAAAGACTCAATGGGGAAAAGGACACATAGCACAGAGGCACATGGCATATGCTATCATAACTATCGGTGGTAATGCTAAAATATTTCATGATCATGTGTCACAATATGATCAATAATTATATTATTGATCATAATATCTATAGCTAGTAGTATTGATAATAATATAATATAGTTATAAGCTTTGATAATTATATAATAATGCTAGGGTTCAGGTCAGGAGCAAGGCAGACAGGGAGGCATGAAGAGGCAGTGTCCCTTCTCTGGGGCTCTTTTCCCTGGGCTCCAGGCTGTGGACAAGGATTTGCCCCTGGCTGACCTCAAGGCATGGGGCTGGCCTGAGAAGCAGGGCCACTGCAGAGTGGAGGAGAGGGAGTCAAAGAAGGCCAAGGTCCTGGCCTGCTGGTGGCTTCCTTGGAAATGGAGAGCTATTGCCTAAGGCAGGGTGGGGGAAGATATGCAGGGCCGCTGGGGAGGGCCCACTCAGCAGTATTTAATTTACAGAGGGCCAGTCATAGCATGGTTCATGAAAAGAAGGTCAGGCCTGACAAATCTGTTTGAATTCTCTGAATACATCCCAGAATTGGGAGACAATGGTTTCATAATGGGCAATTTATCTGCATTTCAGGGAGGCATCTGATCTAGTATGACAAAACCGATTGATTCGCAAAGGCCAATGCGGCACGTTAGCGAAGGAAAATTAAACTGAGACTGAAGGAGTTTAAATCAGAGAAAGCTATTCCACCTGAAGAAAAAGGCTTCTTTTAAAAAATACGGTGGAAAAATAAAACTGAGGTTTGGAGAAGCAGGATTCAGGTTTGGTCGGAAGACAATGGAATGGAACGTCCAAACTTTAAGGAGAGTCACCCTTTGGTGGCCAACCTCAGGAATGAGATTTTGCATGTGGTTAGATGCCATGAAGCTGATGCTTCACCAGAATCAACGGCCACCTGCAGTTAACCCGCTAAACCCAGCAGCCTCATCAGGCCAGGTGCCAGCCAGAGACTGAGGACCTGGAGACCTGGCCTCCTGGACCAGCCCTGGTGGGGGAGAAGGCAGCTGGTGGTGCCGTCCTTGGGAAGCACAGGCTCTATGCCAGGCAGTGGTGGCAGCTGGCCCCATCACTGGTCCTGACAGGAGAGCAAGCCACACGGAACTCTGATGGTTCTGCCATGTGCCAGCTGTATGCCTCTGGACCTCAAATTGCCTCTCTGAGTCTCCTTGTGTGGAAAATGGAGATCAGATTGTCATTCTTGTGGCTCAAGGGAGAGACCCACAGAGAGGTCTTTGGTGATAGGGATTTATCTTAAGACATCTCAGGCAAGGGAGTTCACGGCACAAGGAACTGCTCTGGCAGGCTCATTAACCCACATACTATCCTCCTCTGCAATGTGTATCAGGCCTCACGGAGGATGCCCCCAATATCTCATTAGGGTTAGGGACAGGGTCGGAGCTCTCTGTCCTCACTTCACACTGGCACCTCCTAAGGGAAAGGTAAAGAACATAAAGCCTCCAGCATGGCACCATGCACTTAGTATGTGAACAGAACTTGTCAGACCCTTTCCTCCCCTCTCACTTTCCATCATTCCATCCAAGTCTCTGTGTGATGCAGAAGGAGAACAACATCCCTATTTTAAAAACAAGAATGATTCACACCGGTATAGCGCTTATTCCCAACGTGCATTAGTCTCTCTAATCCTCACAACAACCCCAGGAGGATTAACTTGAGGGAACTGAACCTCAGAAAGGGCAAATGCCTTCCCCATGCTCTCACAGCTGGAGGGCAGTGGATTCAGGATTCAAACCCCTGCAGCACGGCTCTAGAGTTCCTGCTTTAATCACCACGCCACCCTGCCTCCCTGGGGATGAAGAACGGAGACACAGGGAAAGTCGAAGTTTGCCCTGCGATGATGCCTCCCCTGCACTCCAGCACCCGCTCCCTAAACGGCAGTCACAGCCGGCTTTGGACCGTTATCCCACTGGGCCTGTAGGGTGGGCAGGCACTCCGGCTCACCCTCTCTGACAACTGCCCCAGATATGGACCTTACTTTCAGACCTTTTCCAGGCCCTGGGCCTTCACTTAGGTCACTGCTCCAAAGCATGGCTCTTGTCCAAATTATACCAAGCCCTTTGGGAAATAACTTTACAAGCCTATGAGCACGATAAAAAGCAGTCTTCTGTCTTTCCACAACAAGGTGGAGGAGAGAAATGCATTCACATGGTGGGTAGTCTATACGCATGCACACACACTTACACACACAAACATGCATACACACACATACATACACACGTACACACACACATACATACACACACACAAACAAATGGCTTTGCTAACGTTGAGAACAATCAACCAACACTCTTCTCCTCTGAATCTGGCCACTCCAAAACACTTTGGTAAGCAGTATCTATTTTAAAATACGGAAGCTGTTGTGAAATACCTCACTTGAGGTCTTTAAAGAGATACCCATGTAGGAGCTGCTTTGCTGTGGAGAAAGCAATGGAGCAAGACCCAGCCTTGCACCAGACTTCTGACTTGGGCGGCCCCCAGGGCTGCCAACCCCACCATCTCCTCCACAGCTTCCTGGGGCCATCTCTTCAATTTCAGACTGAGAGTCTTGGAAGTCAGATCTCAGACACAATCCAGCCGAAGTCTCACATTGCAGACAAATGAGAAAATGGCCCTTGGTGAACGCTTGCCTCGTGGTGGGCACTATGCCACCTGAGGACATTTCCTGTGAGGAAGATCCTGTGTGCTTCCCCACGTGGCAGATGAGTGAACTGGGGCAGGAGGAAGCGTGAAGTGAGGAGTGGTCCAGCTACTCAGCACGGATGGAACTAGGCTGCCGGGAAGAGACTGGCAAAGCTGAGGCTGGATCTCTTGCCAATCAGGCTGTTGGATGTTTGCAAGCCGGTCCTCCATGTATCCCTTCAACCACCACACCCGAGAGTTTTCTATGTGTGCCATACACTTGTAAATAGGGCAGTGAACAGAGTCCTTATGAGGAGGGAAACATCAAACAGACAATCAAACAAAGACGTGTGCAATTACTGTGTTGAGGACACGGTGAGGATTTCCACACAGGAAAACCCAGGGTGAAATGCAAGCTGGTAATAGGAAGAGCCGATGGGGGGTGGAGGGAGAGGTGGGTCCTGGGGGCTCCTTAGAAGGAGTGGCATTTAAGCTGAGACCTGATGGGTGACCAGAAGTAAGCCAGGCGAAGAATATTCTAAGCATGGAACGGTGTTCATGAAGCCTTAAGGTGGGAAGGAGCTGGGTGTTTTTGAAAAAGTCCACAGCTGGGCTGAGGCCACTCAAGGGTCCACTTTGGATATTGACCCACAAACGTGCCATGGTGGAGACTTTTCTCAAATATTCCACCAAGATGCCTGCCTGGGACCAGACTGAGACCCAAAGCAGGTCACATGTACTATCTGTCCATGAATCCCCCTAGATGCCCTGGGGGCTCCTGGGTATGGGGCTAGATGACCACGATGAGTCTAATTGTATCTGGGTTTCTCCACAGCAAGTGTGTGCAGAACAGCCCAGCAGAGCCCTTGACTAAAGACTTTCGAATATAATTAAAAACATATTTCAATAGAAAGCGCATTGCCAAGTCTATACCAGCAAAGTGAAATTAACCTTCAAATGCTACTGGAACAACAGTGAATCGCCAGGGTTTGTAAGAGATTAGATACAGTGTAGCCTAATTATGTTACAATAACTCACCTCATTAATCTCCAAGGAAACAATAACGACAACAGTTAAATACTGTAATTAACAAACCCTATTTCAAACTTGATTTTAATTTTATAGGACTTGGTTATATTATCCAGTGTAACTGTGGAAAAGATAGAATGTCAGTAGAGCAACCTCATTCTATAAGGGCTCTTGGTTAACAGAGCCCAATACTTTAGATTTGTGATTCCACCAAGCTGGAGCTCTGCTTAGAACTCAACCTGTGCAGAAAAAGTCAAGATACCACATACTGTCAAGACCACCTAGGTGCCTCCCTCCACCAAAAAAAAAAAAAAATGGGCATAAAATCAAATGTGTCTTTCTTTCTGTATTTGGAAGCAGTGAACCTTGCACTTGGTGTTCTCTTTGGGACTCATTCAGAGGGCCTCCAGCTGCAGGCCCTCTGCAAAGGTCTCACAGGCAGGGGCAGGACAGGTTGGATAATGAAGGACATAACAATTAACAGTGGGCAGATAATAGAATATAGAACAAAAATGGCATGATCATCTCAAAAATGCAGAAACAGCATTTGACAAAACCCAAACCCTTTTGTGATAAAAACGCTCAACCATCTAGGAACAGAAGGGAACTTCCTCACACTGACAAAGAGAATCTGCAAAAAACCCACAGCTAACAGCACACACGATGATGAAAGACTGAATGCTTTCTCCCTAAGATGGAGAACAAGAGATGGATGTCTGCTCTGGCCACTTCTATTCAACATTATACTGGAGGTTCTAGCCAAAGCAATTAGGCAGGAAAAAGAAATCAAGATTAGACAGGACGAAGTAGAACTATCTCTATTTGTAAATGACAAGATCTTATACATAGAAAGCCTGAGGAATCTACAAAAAAAAAAAAACTATTAGAACTAACAAGAAAGTTCAACAAGGCTGCATGATACAAGATCAATATGCAAAAAGAAACAGTTGTATTTCTTCACACTAGCAATGAACAACCTGAAAATGAAATTAAGAAAACAATTCCATTTACAGTAATATCAAAAAAATAAAATAAAATGCCTAGGAATACATTTAAGAGAAGTGCAAAATGTTTACATTGAAAACTACAAAACATTGTTGAAAGAAATTTGAAAAGACCTAAATAAATGAAACGACCTTCCATGTCCATGGATTGAAAGACTTGGTATGTTAAGACAAAAATCCCCTTCAAATTAATCTACGGAATCAATGCAATACCTATCAAATTTCCAGCTTCCTTTTTCTTTTCAGAAATCGACAAGCTGATCCCAAAATTCATAGAGAAACACAAGGGACCCAGAATAGCCATAACAATCTTGAAAATAAAGAACAAAGCTAGAGGACTAACACCCCCAATTTCTAATCTTTCTACAAAGCTACAGTAATTAAGACAGTGTGGCACCAGCATAAGGATTGACATATAGAGATCAATGGAATAGAACTGAGGTTTATGATCAATTGACTTTTGACAAGAGTGTCAAGACCATTCAATGCGGAAGGAATAGTCTTTTCAACAAATGATGTTGAAACAACTGGGTATTCAAATGGGAAAAATGAAATTGAACTTCCTTTCATCATACACAAAAAATTTACTCAAAATAGATCATAGACCCAAATGTAAGAGGTAAAACTACAGAACTCTTAGAAGAAAACACAGGAGTAAATCTTCATGACCTTGGATTAAGCAAAACATTGTTAGATGCAAAAATAAAATAACAAGCTATAAAAGAAAAAATAGATAAACTAGAATTCATAAAAACTAAAAACTTTGTGCTACAAGTGATATCATCAGGAAAGTTAAAAGACAAGCCACAGAATGGGAGAAAATATTAGAAAATCATAATCTGATAAATGACTGGTATGCAGAACAGATAAAGAACTCAATATTAAACAGATCGATAACCCAGTTTAAAAATGGGCAAAGAATATGAATAGACATTTCCCCAAAGAAGATAAACACATGACAAGTAAGAACATAAAAAGATGCTCAACATTATTAGTCATTTGAGAAATGCAAATCAAAACCACAACAGGACACTACTTTACATCCACTAAAATGGATAGAATAAAAACAAAATCATAACAAGTGTTGGCACAGATGTGGAAAAACTGGAACCCTCATTCACTACTGGTATGAACGGGAATGTCTAATGGTGCGGCCACTTTGGAAAGCAGTTTGGCAGTTTATCAAATTTTTTTTTAAAAAAGTAGAGTTACCATATGACCTAGCAATTGCACTCCTAAATATCTACCCAAGAGAAATGAAAACATGTGTCTATGCAAAAATTTGTACACAAAACTTCACAGCAGCATAATTCATAAGAGCCAGAAAGTGGAAACAACCTAAACGTATATCGGCTGATAAATGGATAAAGGATGTTCCAACCATACAATGGAATATTTTTCAGCAATAAAAAGGAATGAAGTGGGGCTGGCCTGGTGGAGTAATGGTTAAGTGCGCACACTCCGCTTTGGCGGCCTGGGGTTCACCGGTTCGGATCCTGGGCGCGGACCTACTCATGGCTCATCAAGCCATGCTGAGGCGGCGTTCCACATAGAGCAACTAGAAGGATGTACAACTAGGACATACAACTATCTACTGGGGCTTTGGGGAGGAAAAAAGGATAAAAGGAGGAAGACTGGCAACAGATGTTCACTCCGGGCCAATCTTCCTCAAAAAAAACCAAAAAGGAATGAAGTACTGATACGTGCTACAACATGGAGGAATCTTGAAAACATTATGCTAAGTGAAAGAAGCCAGTCACAACAGACCACATATTATATGATTCCATTTATATGAAAAATGCCCAGGATAGGCAAATCCATAGAGACAGGAAGTATATTAGCAATTACCCAGGGCTGGGAGGAGGTCAAAATGTGGAGTGACTGCTTAATGGGAATGGGGTTTCTTTTGGGGGTGATAAAAAGTTCCTAAAATTAATTATGGTAATAGTTGTCCAACCATGTGGATATACTTAAAACTATTGAATTGTACACTTTAAATGGGTCAAATATATTTAACAAATATTACTTGAGGACATGCTCATAACAGCTAACTTTTATTGAGTGCTTGCTATACGCAAGTCACTCATATGCATGATCTTTTTCAAACCTAACAGAAATCTTATGACATCAGGACTGTTGTTGTCTTCACTACGCATATGATGACCGTGACTCCAGAATGTTTAACAAAATTTTTACACAGCATCAAACCCAGGCAAGTCTCAATCAAACCTCCATGCGCTTAATAATCATACTTGATTTGGTTTCTGTGCCAAGCCCTGTGTTTCATACTACACTACAGATAAACAGGAATATACATACTCCAGCCTTCATGGAGCTCACATCTAATTAGAGTGTATCAGTTAGCTATAGTCACAATGATGCTACATAACAAAGCACTGCAAAACTCGGTGGCTTAAAACAGCACTCTTTATTCTCCCATATGTGTCTGTGGCTTGGCTTAGAGACTGACTGATCTAGGCTGGCTCAGTTGGGCTCTGCTTCAACCACAGGTCTGGCTGGGCTTGGCTTCTCATTGCAGGTGGGGTTCACCTGTACTCCACGTGAGTACTTAATAATGGTGCTTGAGTTGGCCTATACCTATGAAGATAGACTGAGTCTGTGGGGTCCAGGCTAAAAGGACAGCAGCTATCCAGGGGGAACATGACAATGGCAAAGGTACGCACGGGCAAGCCCCACCGTAAAAGGAAATTTCTATTCTATGTCTGTGTCATGTTTGCTAACACCCCATTAGCCAGAGAAAGTCACATGGCCAAACCCAAATTCAAGGGGTGAGGAAGTCCACTCTGTCCATCCTGAGTCCATGGTAAGGTGTGGATGCATAATACTATGATAGGAAGTAAAGCATTGTGATCAAGCATTCAGCCCACCATGCTGGGCTGACATATATGCCTCAAATAAAGACCCTCAGCATCTTCGATCTTCTGGAGCTTTCCATCTGTACACTGATAATTGAAAATATCTACTCTATCTATGTAACATAATGGTTGAGAGGATCAAATAAAATACTGATTGTGGAAGGTTCTTTCAGTAGTAAGTCTCTTTGCAGACATGAAGAATTACTGTTGTTAGTGGTTACCAAAGACCTTCAAATTATTGGAAAGATCGCCTTGTGGAGCTATTTAAGCAAAAGTAGGAGTGCATAGATAAATATGTAGAATACCTAGAGTCTGTGTCACCCAAGAAATCCCTTTTGAAAACAACTGTATTAAGAAATTAAGAGATATTTTAAATTGTTATTATTTTGTTTATTTATTTATTTATTTATTTATTTTGTGAGGAAGATCAGCCCTGAGCTAACATCCATGCTAATCCTCCTCTTTTTGCTGAGGAAGACCGGCTGTGAGCTAACATCTATTGCCAATCCTCCTCTTTTTTTTTCCCCCAAAGCCCCAGTAGATAGTTGTATGTCATAGTTGCACATCCTTCTAGTTGCTGTATGTGGGACGCGGCCTCAGCATGGCCGGAGAAGCGGTGCGTTGGTGCACGCCCGGGATCCAAACCCGGGCCGCCAGTAGTGGAGCGCGTGCATTAACCACTAAGCCACAGGGCAGGCCCAAATTGTTATTATTTTGAATTTCTACTTTTCTGCTGGACTTACAAAAGTTCCAGAAAATTGGATTCTTTTTGTGTGTGTGTGAGGAAGATCAGCCCTGAGCTAACATCCATGCCAATCCTCCTCTTTTTGCTGAGGAAAACTGGCCCTGAGCTAACATCTACTGCCAATCCTCCTCCTTTTTTGTCCCCCCCTCTTTCTTCCCAAAGCCCCAGTAGATTGTTGTATGTCATAGTTGCACATCCGTCTAGTTGCTCTATGTGAGAGGCCACCTCAGCATGGCCTGACAAGCAGTGCATCGGTGCGCGCCCGGGATCCAAACCTGGGCCGCCAGTAACGGAGCACGTGCACTTAACCGCTAAGCCACGGGGCCTGCCCCGAAAATTGGATTCTTTTACTGGACTTGCTGATCTTCTCAGAGAGAATAGTACCTCCAGGAATTTCTAATTTCTAATGGCCAAACAAGAAAATAGAGGTGAAATCTCAGGAGTTAAGAGTTTTCAGCTGCTAATACAGCTCCTTATGCCAGGATGAATCCCTAAGACCGTTTTAGTGTTAGGGGAAGAGCCATCTTAGAGGACAGCAAATCCAGGCTCCAGCGCTGGCAGGAAGGCTACTCAGTGATCAAGGGCACAGACTTCAGGAGGGGGTGGTGCAGAGAGCCCCACGTTTGAATCCAAGACCTGCACTTAATAGTTGTGTGATCTTGACAAGCCATTGAGCTTCCTTGAGTCTCAGTTTCTTCATATTAAAAAAAAAAAAAAAAAAAAGAGCCTTATTCATTTGTGAAGTGTTTAATGTCATCCTTGGTATATAATAATTGCTAAATTAATGCCCAACATCATCACTGACAATTTAAAAATGCTATGATTATTCCTGCCCTGCCCACTTCATGAGATTTTTATGAGGAGCACATGAGAGAATTACTAGACAGGGGCTTTACAAGCTGTGAGGAACTAGACAAATACAGCCCTGTTGTTACGGTTCTTAAGTGGCCTTGGCACATTGCACCACTCAATAAACATTTGTTAAATCAAACGAATGAAATCAAACCCCCTTCCTTTGCTGTTTTCCTGGTAACCAGCATTCCTATTCGCAGCCGTGGGCTTCTAATGTAGGCACAGGCATCTCAAAGACGCCCAACCTCAGCACATTGCCTGCTTTTCTGCGGAACTCATCATAGAGAAGGCAAGGCCTTTAGCCTTCATGCCTTGACCTAGAAGAGACAGCACCGAGATTATTTTTGTGGAAAACAAGGAAGGTCACATTTCATGATTCTGTGTTCCAATACCTGAGAACTGGCAAGAGAAAAAGAGAGAGCCGTCAAGTGGGCTTTTCCACTTAGAGGAGCATAATAAGTCTTAAGAGTTTACATGATGCATTGGTATCCCCTTGAAGAAGATATTCTGAGTTTAAGATGCACCATAAATATCCTTCAATGTGGTGCATGTCAGCTGGAATGTTCCCATCCTTGAGTAGTCATGGACAATAGACAATAGGGACAGAGGTAAGTTATGGCAAGGAACATATTTAGTAATCTAATCACCCAGTGGACACCCACAATTTACAGTTTAATCGTCCACAAGGTATAGTTTCTCTGTAATTGAATTAGATTTTGAAATAAGGCAAACCTGATTTATAGAGTTATTAAAAAAACACACACAACAGGGTATGTTTTCTTGTTTGTAAGAATAATCCAACGGTTAGTGTTAATGCCTTCCCAAGGAATGAAGCCAAATGGATACATGTAAGGTATTCAGAGTTCACTGCACAAAGAGGCTGCATAAGTTAAAGACCAGAGAAGCAGAAGTCATCCTTCTCATTTATGTTCACTTAAGGCAGATGTTCTATTTTACCTTAATCTGCTTCAGGCTTATTCAACTAAACACAATTTGAAGTATAGTTACTCGTTCCTCCAGCAGACATTTGAGCATTGACTCTATGCTTACCGCTATCTTTGATGCTCAAGGCACTGAGATGTGCACTAGCTATACCACCTCGGGCTCATCGCTCATCAATCTAAGCCTCAGTTCCCGTGTCTGTAAAGTGGAGACAATAATAGTTTCCATCTCGTGGGGCTGCTGTGATGATTGTGATAAATCACTCAGGGCAGTATGTATAATATATTGTTATCATTATGGATTTTGTTATTATTTCCTTGCCCACAAAGACTTTATAGTTTTGCAGAGATGACAAACAAAAACTGCTACTAAACAATGTGATAAATGCTGACATATCTTGTATCTGTTATTTATTGCCACAGGAATGCTATGTAATAAACAGCAAAACTTCAGTGACATTCAACCATAAGGGTTTATTGTTCACACATCTGAGGTCTGCCAGGGGTCAACAAGATGGCTTTGCCCTCTCACCTGGGTCGGTTTACATGTCTGGGGTTGGTCAACTTTTGGTTGGTCTGTGCTGGCCTCAACTGAGTGCATCTCTATTCCACATCCTTTGTATTCATTTCCTGTAACCAGTCACTGGTCCAGGCATCCTTATCTCACGATGATGGCAGCAGTTCAAGACAGCAAGTGAAAATGTGCAGAGCCTCTGAACGTCTAGGCTCAGAATCGGGACATGGTTGTTTCTGCCTTATGCTGTTGGCTGAAGCAAGTCACATGGCTGTGCCCAGACCCGGGTGGGAGGGGAGAGGAAAGTTACATGACAGAAGGCATGGATGCAGATGAACTAGGGCTCTCAGTGCAGTTTATCCCGCATATGTCTATACAGAGATGCTGTGAAAATAATAGTCCCTTGTGCTGCTGTAACGAGAGGGCACAAGAAGGACTTCTGGCCGAGTCTTGAGGCAGGGCTAAGAGTTCTCTAGACCTCCTTAGTGAATTTCTGGCCCCATAAACAGTTATTTTGTTGTCTTTCTTTACCTCCTAAATAGTTAAAGAGCTCAAAGAGTGGGATCCCTGATAGTTTGGAAATGTCAGCAGATCTGAGCTCTGTCGGGGATCTCCCACATGCCCCAGAAAGAGGTCACCGAAGGACACAGCTAACCCATCACAATGTGGATACTTTGGGCTTCCTCCTCACTTCCAATAGGAAGGCCAGTACAGATCGAGCCTTTGGTGCCTCATCTAAAACTCACACAAAACACGCTAGTCACTGTGCACGTAGTCGAGCCCTCAGAGTTCCAGCTCTTAGTGACTTGGGCAAAACTGAGCCACTGCCCCGGGCAGCAGGATCAGGGTGTAAGGCAAGTATCTCTATGATGCTGTGTGCACGCTGTGCCTTCAGAGACCAAGAGGAAACAGAGTAAGAGTTTACCTATATATTCTTACCCTGCTAAGCAGATAGCATTTCCCACAGCTCCTTATAGAATGCCCCTTTAAAAGAACCAAAGATCTGTAAATTTCCAGGTCAACAAGCATCAGCTTCTAGAACCTTAAAAGAGGCATCCTTTGGAGAAACAGGCATCCTCCCTGGGAACATAGAGGGAGTAAGATGGGGAATTTAGGGGACCAAAGCCCAGATTAGCTCAGGTGATAAAAGTACCATTTTCAAAAACAGCAGCAATGAAGCAAGGGCAAGTTCCAATAATCCCAACAGCCTCAAGGGCTGGGAGAGCTCTTAAAGCCCCTTCATCTCATCTGTCCTTAATCCCTAGCTCACCTCCTCCCTTCCTCATCTTTCCCCTTCTCTCTTCTCCCTCCTACAAAGGTTACTAAGGATTAATCCAAAAGGGAGTGTATCATTTAGCATACTTTTGGCCTCGAATAACAATAAAATGAACTCCAAATGGCTTAAGCAAATAAAACACTTATTATGACATATAACAAGGAATCCAGAGGCAAGTTGGTTCAGGGTTGGTTAATTCAACCAGAGAGAAGCTTTGAGTTTTTCCCTAAAACCAGGAAAAATTTACCCCCATATCATCCACCCAGCAGACTTTTCCTCACCTCTCATTGGCCAGAATAAAGTCACACTTGCCATTCTTAAGTGGACCATTAGCATGTATTACAAGGATTGCCTTAGAGACTAATCAAGATCCATCCCTTGGGGTGGGGCAGGGCACCCCTAGGACGCCTACCTCCACTGAAGAATATGATGGCTCAGGGCAACAACTAGAATTCTGCAGCGGGGACGAGGTGGAGGGACAGCAGAGTAGACAGCCAAGTGCATCTGCCAAAGGGAGCAGCATTACAGCTGTATTCCTCCACTCACTCCATTGCACAGAACTCTTTAAAGCATCCTGTGTGCCTTCTGGGAATTTACACCAGAAGGAGTCAGGGAAATTTCTTCAGATAATTAACCACTGGTTTTCTAAAAGCCAGATGACCCGGGTTAAAATCCAGACACTGCTATTTATAAACTATGTGAGCTTGGGCAATTTATCTGAGCCTCCATTTCCTAATCTAGGAAATGGGGCCAATAATGTCTAACTCACCTGGTTGTTATGAGAATTAGATGAGATAGTATATGAAGGACAGTCTCTAGGATGCTGGCATCGAACTAATGATCATTAGCTGAGAGGTCCCACATGTCCCTCCTCTCTTCTCCGGGGACAAGGAGTCATCATTTTGGGCAAAAGCCAACATCTGGAATGAGACAGGTCTGGGTCCAATAACTGGTCCTGCCAGGTTCCAGCCACATAATGCCAACCAACTGCTGGAATTCTCTAAGCTTTAGAGCACCCATCTGTAAAATGGGTGAGATATGATTTCTAATCTCACTGAGGGTGGTTATGAGAACTGAATGAGATATTGCTAATAAAGGATTTAGCAGGTGCCTAACCTTGAATAAACACTCAATAAATCATAGTTGTTACTATTACTTTTGTGTGTGTGTGTGTGAGGAACAGCAGCCCTGTGCTAACATCTGCCAATCCTCCTCTTTTTGCTGAGGAAGACTGGCCCTGGGCTAACATCTGTGCCCATCTTCCTCCACTTTATATGGGACACTGGCACAGCATGGCTTGACAAGCAGTGCGTTGGTCTGCACCCGGGATCCGAACCCCGGGTCACCACAGTAGAGCACACACACTTAACAGCTATGCCACCAGGCTGGCCCCTGTTACTATTACTTTTATTGTTTGTCATCGTTATTATTGTAGCCATCATCATCGTCATTCCTCTGAAGGTCTCCAATCTTCCAGGTCCTTTAGATAAATGTTGACTTCCAGATTCACAGCAACCTTCCTCAAGAAACAAATCAGATTGCTTACCACCTTTTGATACATTCCCATTTTCCTGAGGGTGAAGACCAAAAAAATCCCTAGTATGGCCTTCAAGGCTCTGCAAGATTTGGTTCCAGTTTACCTCCCTGATCTCATTTCACACCAAGCCTCACTGGCCATCTTTCAGTCTCTCTAACTTGACATTCTTCCTCCAGCCACAGGGCCTTTGCCCATGCTGTTCTTTCCACCTGAAATGTCCTTTCTACATTTGTTAGTTAACATCTCCTCCTCCTTCAAATCTCGCACCAAATGTCACTCTGCAAGGAAGCCTGGCCGAACCCTAGACAGAGGCAGATTCCTTTGAAATCTATTCTCAGCAGAGAGATGATATCCTGAGTGATTAAGAGCATGAACTCTGAATCAAGTCTGCATGGGTGTAGATCTCAGCTTCACCGCTTACCAGCTGTGTGACCTTGGGCAAATTACTTAACCTCTCTGTGCCTCAGTTTCCTTATGTGTACAACACAGACAATAACAATAACAGCAATTAATAATGATACCTACCTCATAGGGTTATTATGAAGATTAAGTGAGTTACTATTACTAAAGTATTTAAAATAATGTTAGGCATCATAGTAAGTGCTATGTGTTTACTAAATCAAATTAATAAACTGTCCCATGCCTCCAGAGAATCTGTCTTAGTCTGCAATTATGCATTCATTACCACGACAATTTGATTGCTCACTCTCTCCCCTTCCAGATCAAATGCCCCAGGAGCCCAGAGGCGTGTATCCTTGTGCTCCCCACTGCACCCCAGTTCCAGACACAAGACCCGCTGCAGGGTGGGTTCACAATAAATATGTAGTTGATTAATGAAGGAAAACTTAATGCATAGAGTAAGTTAATATTTTCCTTGCTTCTGCCAAGATAGAGAGGCCTCTCCAACCCCTTCTGACCCTCCCAGGTCTTGTAAGTGGCGGCAATAGCCCTGTCTGGCCTGACACACCAATGCAACTATTGCCAAAGAGTCCAGTAAACGCTGGGCTCCCCAGGGACACAGCACCGGTAATGGGCTCTGTATTGTTTCAGATCTTCTGGACCACGAAGTGATCGTGTCTGAGCTAATGTCAGCATGGTTAACCCCAAATTCCTCCACTCACTCTATCGCACAGAACTCTTTAAAGCATCCTGAGCGCCAACCCTCCCAACCACAACAAATGCAGGACGTGAGCCTTAATCAGAGAAGAAAAGATTAATTGCAGAGCTGCCTCGAGAGCACCCACGTGGCAGCCCTGCCACACTTATAACACAGGCAATTAGGGCGGCATTGCGACTTGTGTTGTCACGGTGGCAGCAGCCCCAGCGAAGTCTCTTCTCCCCGTCTTTGAGGGCTGCGACCTCGGAAGGCTGGAAAGCAGACAGATGAAGGGGACCCATCGAGGACACTAGCAGAAGAAGGTGGCCACTCCCACATCCAACACAGAGGGCAGTGGGAGCAACAGGAAAAATCATGGACGCCAAGCCTCCCTCCAGCCCTTACACACTGTGTGACGTTGGGCTACCTGCTCCACCATTTGGGGCCTCAGTTTCCTCAGCTGGAAAATGGCAGAGTAGGACCAGGTCAGCTATCACATAACCCTTGACTCTAAGCTCATATGTCTCAGAACAGACATTTCCCGGGAGTTTATAATCTCTCAGACGCATCCTCGGACACCGGGATGCTCTGTCCATCCAGCACGTGGTTACCTAAAGCCAACAACATGCCAGGAGCTGACCCAGGCTCTGAAGACTCATCGTCGGCTAAATGAGGCCACTGCCCTCCAGCACACGGGCTGCGGGCTCAGACAGGCCTGAGTCAGAGAACCAAAACCTTGACCTCTTAGGTGCCCATCCACAACCAAGGGCAATAATACCTACTTCACACGCCCATTGTGAAGAACGAAGGAGACGATGTACATAAGGAAACCAATACAGAACCCAACACCCTGCAAGGGCTTCATAAATGGGAGCTATCAGTTTAAGTCTCGTTATGTGGACCTTACATGTGCACAGTAGGACGTCAGATGTCAGGTGGATTTCAACTCCTGAATGAAGGAGACAACACTTTCCTTTAGGAGAAGGCAGTGGGAAAGGAGCCTGACGTAACTGGCTAATGAGGCCCACTGTTAGGCCACGTCAGGAGGAGGCTTGGGAGGACGGGAGATGGACTAATGCTTGATCGACACACACAGGCCAGGAGCTGCCGTTTGTCTTACTGAAGACTCACCCTAGGATACTTTGGGAGGTGAAAGGAAGTGAATGATAAAACATCTCACCACGAGAATCTGTTTTAAATTCTCATCTCTCTGCCAGTTAACTGAGCCAGGTCAGTTCACGTCCATTAGGTCACACTCATGTACACTGTCACTCATCGAAGAACAGAAGAACCTGTCCTTACTCTTCCCAAAAGGACACAATGGACCACTCTTTATGGAATTCCTAAGTGCCCATTCTCTACACTGCCATGGCATCCTGCGCACTGTTCGAAAATAAGCCTGATTCCACTAAGCCCTAAAAATCACGTTTTCTAATCTGTCTCCCCTGGAGCTCGAGACTGATCCACAGATGCTGTATTCATCAAGGTTGTTTGGGTTACAAGCGACAGAAACCCAACTTGAGCAAGGTTAAGGAAAAGCAGAATGTGAAGACTCATGGAATCCATTATGGGGTTGACTCCCAAACTCTGGGTAGGGGCAGATTCAGCTGGATCTCAGGAATAAGCTAAACAAGAGGCTCAGAGACGCCCACGGTGCACTCACTCTCTCCGGCTCTTATAACTGCTTTTCTATGAAAGATGGCTCATTCTCAACAATGACAAAATTGTTTCTTCCAAATGTTAGAAGTTCTCAAGCATATTCTCCTTTCAGAGAAAACTGACCCTCTCTCAAGCCCAGTCTGAATATAGCCCAAATAGATTCTTATGGGCCACGCCTGTATCATATGCACCACTGGACCAAGCCTTGATGGGTGGTCTGTGTGTGGTGGGGGTGAGTATGCATCTGTTTGCGTGTTGCAGGGGATGTTCATGAAATATGCTAATTCCTGAAAACTGGAAAACACAGTTGAAGTGGAGGGGGGTGGTCAGGTTCTTAAAGAAGTGGGATGCTATTTCCATAAGAATGGAAGATACAAAGAAATCAAACAAGATGCAAGGTGCAGATCAAGCTGGATGCAGGTGGGTCTACTAATGGCTTAAAATTATAAACTAAATATCTGCAGATTCTTCTCTCCTGCCCCACTGCTTGAGAGAGAAGCCAAGTCTTTTATTAGAGTCTCAGAAGAATTTCTATATACTGAAGTTTAAGACTTATTGTTCTGGAGTTGAGAGGATAACTGTATCTTTCTGTCCTTCATCTCCAACACCTAGGACAGTGCCTGACCCTCCATCTGCTTGATACAGATTTTTTGAGTGAAGTTATAATGAATATATGAAAGAAGTCAGATGAATGAACAAATGAAGTCAGGCAATTCCAAGTTCAAGAGAGAACATGTTTCTCTCTCCATACATCCAGTTCCAATCTGCCTTATTTGGGTTTTTAGGAAAGAAAGGATTCCAGGAGGTGCCCAGAGAACAGGAAACAAATGGTTTGGTGGGCCTAAACAGCAACCAACCTCCTTTACCCATTTCCTCTTTCAACAACAACAACAAAAACTACAATAATTTGCCATGTGGCACTTTGGATATATTGCCAATTTAATCCTTAAAACTCCCTCTTAGGTGGGTTTTAGTGCCCCTACCTAAGGACTGTAAAACTAAGGCTTAGAAATAGCATTCCCAAGGTGACAAACAGTATTAAGTAACAGTGCTGGAATCTGAATCCAGGTCCATCTGGTTCCAATGACATTGTTAAATGCTGCTAAACTTCCTCTCTAAGAATTTTCTGTTGGGTGTCTTCTTACTACCAAGTACTGTGTCATGGCCTTCACACAAGTTTCCTCAATCCTCACAGGAACCCAGTAAGGTACTAGTGTCATTCCTATTTAGCAGACGAGGCTACTGATGCTCATAGAAGTTAAGATTTCCACCCAAGGACGCAATGCCAGTAAACCACGGAGTGACACTGAATGCCAGTTGTATCTTCCCTGGAGGGTTTAAAAACTGTGCTTTTAAACACTGCGTTTGCAGCCAGAGTGTTGGGGGGAGGCATGACATTTGCCCTTCTCAATTACTCGCTGGGGTCCTTGCAGACAGCAGGCAGAGGCGTTAGCTCTCCAAGGAGGACCCGGCATCTTCTGTGGTTGCTAAACCACATCCAGGTTCAACTGCCTTTATGAGCAGAGCATTAATGTTCACCACTGGAGGCGTGAGATGCCCCAGCTCTGGGAAAATGCACACCCCGCCTCAAGGCCCTTAAAGAACAACTGACTTGGAAAGTCAAACACATCAGAAGCAGCAATCACAGAAGGTATTCTTCTCCTCAAACAGCTGCTGCAGAGCTGAGACGTTCCAGTCGTACACAGCTGAGCAGCCTGGTCCCCACCTTCCTCTCTCGGCTTAAACAGGGCTTGGCTGAATTTGAGAGTTACAGGTGTGGGTCCTGCTGTCGAGAGCTTGAAGGAAAATACCCAGTGATGAGGTTTGTGTTGACAGGGAAGTGAAGGGTCTTAGAAAATCCAAATCCTGGTTCAGTGTGCTGGATGTTTTTCACATTTTCCATGTCTGAACTGGTGGAGGTAGGAGGGAAGGGTTGCCTAAAACATTCAGACAAATAATTGAGTTTGCACAGGATACAAGGCGTCTGCTCCCTGCTGGAAGTGACCTGTGTGTGAAGTGGAGTGAGGGGAAGGAAAGATGCTGGTAACCTGCGGGGTGGGGTGGGGTGGGGTTGAAGTTCAGGACCACACCCTAAGTCCCACATCCTCCTAAACCAAAAACACCCACGTCCTCTTGCCCCCTGCTCCAAGGACTCCCCCGCACTCTCATGGAACATTAAGCCCTACCTGCAAATTCAAAAGGGAGCCCTCTGGAGACAAATCAACCATCGAGGAAAAAAATAGCAAAACTCATTTCATTTGGCAACCAATGCTTTAGGAAAGACATAAATATTGGATTTGCAACTTTATTTTCCTCCAGAGAAACACTCCGGAGAAAATTAAAACAATGCAAGATTTAATTATTAAAAGCCAAACATTCCTGTACATATTTTCTGGCCCAAAGTTTTGAAAAGAAACTCCCAGAGAAAATACATTTTTAATGACCAACTCCCTCCCACTCAGGCTATGTTCTAAATCATCTCTCTGTTGTGACTCGCCCGGCACTAACGAAGGGAGCACACCAGGGAAATTAGAAGGCAGGCTTTCAGCTAAAGGAGAAGCAGTACGGGAGAGATTTGGGGGAACGGGCACCTTGAAATCCCTTGGTTTGGGCTGTATTTCCATCTCCATCTTCCCAGACATACATTAGGAGACGCGTTGAAACTGACCACATTTCTCATCTGTATGCATTTTCTTGTTTTGTGGGAAGTTCCAAGCAGGAAATGAAAAGGAAGAAAAGATGGAAGGTGATCAGTTCTTCATTCAACAAACATTTTGGGGTACCTACTCTATTCCCACTAAACTGTTCTGGGCACATTGAATATGTTGGTGAGTAAAGCAAAGGGGCCTTGCTCACCGTATTCTAGAGGAATGATAAAGTAATTCTGTCTAAAAGACCCCACCTTCTTCAGTTCCTCCATCTTCTTGTTGGGGTGACCAGAGACCATATAAGTCAAGCCCCATCTCCCTCTCTCCTCATTGCTCAGTCACTTAATGGCCCCACATTGATCGCCTCCTCTCCACTTGTCTTTGCATGTTTTTTGCTTTGCTGCTAGTTAAAAAATATATATGTATGCCCTAATGTCAAGCGTTTGCTGGTCACAGAGGTACTCAAGAGCTGAGATATCCAGTAAAACATGGATTTACCAGTTTGGGTGGTTATGGAAAGGATACCAGGCATTATGGAAGATGGCCTTCCAGGACAAATATCAACAGTTGCAGGAACCACGTGATTTATCTGATCCTATCTCTGCTGATGGAGTTTGGCCTGCTCCCTGATGGCATTCAGTGTGGGTGATTATATACTTGGGTTTGCAAAGTGGGTAAAACTGGGCAAAAAATGGACTGGGAGAAGAAGTTCCTGGGGGGAGAGAGGCGGTCCATGTATGTTCCCTTGGATACAGGAGCAGGTGTCCCACTGCCTCATTCCCATGACATTTTGGTGAAAGAGGATAACAATCCTCTACTCCTTGTACCTCAAGGAGTAGAAAGCTAAAAGTCTAAGTCTTGATTCAAATTACCCCAGGATGTCAAAGGTTCCCCAAAACTTCTAGTTGTTTAGGAGGTCCTGGCACTGACCCAGCTCACCCTGCCATTATACGAGCTTCCACAAGCACATATAATGACCAAGTCAAGACGGGGAAGAAAGGGAGGGGAGGGATGCTGGCAGAGCCCCTCAAAAATGTAGATGGAGCCAAATGGAAGCCTTGCCACCTGAGGATGTCTTAGAAACTAAAGCAGTTGGTACTTTCACTCAACTTGAGATGCGGTGCATTAAAGACAACTTAAAATAACTTGAGGGAAGAAGGGTAAATAAACCAGGGATGATTTATCTCTGAGGAATAACGGTGTGACTGCTGAATAATTACATGCACCAATCTTTATTAGTATGCAAAGTAGCTGGGCTTGGTTGGCTCCCAGCAATGCTCAAAGGACAAAAAGCCAAGAGAGCTGTGCACATTCTAATAAATCACACCCCACCCTCCCTGTGTGTCGTGGTGACCCCCAGACCCCAGAGCTCTCTCTGTGTGCAGCTCTTCTCTGGGAGATAAGCAGCGAGTGTTTCATTTCTACCTTCTAGTGATGGATTAACCTCCAGAGTTCCTCCAGAGGAGCATGGAAATGGTTTGGTCTTCTCTTTGCACAAGTTTGATCCAAATTATTAGTGTTTTGTACAGCAGCTTCTGCAGCTAACTGTGGCTCCTGCCCTCATCTGGCTGGAGAACTAAACACCTTTGCAGGAGTATGGACGTAGCCTGTCTTCACCTTGGGTCCCATCACATGACCTCAGGAGATGGGTCCCAGCTCTTCTCTACTGGGCCAAAGAGCTGCACATTGGGGCTAATGAGAAAGAACTTGCAAGGCTAGCTTCCTCTCTCCTGAAAAATCTGTCCTGGCAAACCCAAGGGCATGACTTCGCTGCTTTTAATCTCTGAAGATAGAATAGGTTTGAGCTCCTATGCAAGGATTTGAGAGGGTTTAACTTGGGCAAAATAATAATAATAGTAGTAGTTCGAATAGTGATAGTTTAAATTTCTGTAGAATTTCAAGTATGCCAGGCACCTTTCTAAGCCACACACACACACACACACACACACACACACACACACACCCCATGTATAAAATGGTGATGACTATAGCCCTTTTATCATAGAGCTGTTATACTAAATTAGTATATATATATGTACACACACACACTTATTTGATACAACAATCCTATGATATAAGGACTTTTATTATCCCCACTTTATGGATGAGAACACCGAGGCTCAGAGTTAAGTAACTTACTCAGGAGCTAAGCTGGAATCCAAAGGCAAGCATCCTGGCTTCAGAGTCTATGTTCCTCACTACCACACTAACGTGTCTGCATTGTTACTTCACTTAAAATCTTCAAATAGCTTTCCATGACTCACAGGATAGATACCAAATCCTTACAAGGATACACAAGGGTGGCCCATGAGACTGGCCCTGGCTTCACCTCATGCCACTCTCCTCCTATGCTCTCTGGGCTCCAACCATCCTGTCCTCCTGCTGAGCCTCTAATGAAACACAATCCAGCCTGGTCAGCAGCCTCTCCCTGGGCAGCCCTTCTCTGCCCTCTTTGCTTGGCCAACTCCTACACATCTTTCAAAAAGACATGGCTTAAATGCCACATCTTCCAGAAAGTGTTTCTCAATGTCCTCCTGTCCTATTCTCAGCTAGTTTCCCCATATGTCCTCATAGTATCCTGTACTCATGTTTCACACATGCAGCCCAGTTGTAATTAAATAATTATAGGTCTGATTATTTGTTCCATCTCTCTCTTACACCCTAGACTGTAAATGCCATGAGGGCAAGGACTGGGTGTATCATTTCCATCATTGTCTCCATACTACCTAGCATTGGCCCTAGCATGGAGGAAACATATAATAACTATTTACCGAATGTCATAACGGAGGGTCGACTTTAAGGCACATCATGATGCATGCTGAAGCACTCTGAAGGTTGTCAAACTGTATTAGACACAATAAATGAAAATATCCTCCTTCTCCCCATATTACAACCACCATGACCATTGATTTGGGCACAGAGAGTGTTAGCTGAAAACAAGAGAATTTGCTAAGCTTGGTTCCACAGTACAAGCATAGAGTTCACTATGTGCCAGGCCCCATGCAGAATTTTCATGCATCATCTCATCCTACCCTCTTATGGATGTCCCTATGAGGTCCGCATCATTATTATCCACATTTTATTGATGGGTTGGCTGATACTAGTAGTCTCACTGTTAACACTTACTGAGGTTATAGAGCTTATTGTTGAAATCGATCTCAATAAAGTACAAGAGCATGCAGGGAGGTCTAGAATCCTCTCCCGACCCCATTCCCCTCCAGGGATATGAGGGCAGAATGGTTTGAATGCTCAGATACCTGCACACCAATTAGCCCTTTGTTTCCTCACTAGTCAAGCTAAGTGATTAGGGCTTTTCTGCTAATTTCCCACATCCTTCTCACCCATAGCTATTCACGACCTCGACAGGAACCTAGATTTCTATTCACTCAGTCAACACGCATCTATGGAGCTCCTGCTCTCTGCCAGGCATTGCTCTAGGCACTGAAAGAACCACATCAAACAAGACACAGGTCTCCACTCTCCTGTAGTTTATGTTCTTGGAAGGAATTTACAGACGTCTCTGGTACGTAAAAATCAGGAAGTGAAGACTATTCAAAATTGTCATTCAAACCTAAGCTCCAGGAAAACTGAAATGGCCTGGAAAATCTCTAGACAACCTATTTTTCAAGGATGTCATGGATAATATATGGCTCTGGAAGGATGGTCGTCAAAAGATTCTCTGCCTACTTACGTGTAGGAAGGTGGATGTCTGTGATCTCTACAAATCTGGCTATAGGTAGTCTTCTGAGGCAGGCTCGAGCAGCATGATGTTTTCTCCCTTGGAGCCCCTTAACTTTATAAACACAATAAATGGTCATGTGATTTCCTTTTGCACTTGTTTGTATTACTTTGGAGCCCAAGTTCTTCTTACGGCCTATTTCAGCTCTAAGTGTGGAGAAGACATAGTATCTGATGCTGACAATACATGGTCTGGCAGGGGAGACAGACAATTAGCCAATAATTCAGTGCGAGAGGCAGATCACACGGAGCCAAGATTGATTTATTAGGATCTTCAACAATACACAGAGTTTGCTAAGCTCATTAGGGCAAGAGAAATGGGGATGAGAGGCAGTGAGAAGAAGAAAAGTCCAGATCAAGGAGACAGCATGTTCGCAATGAACATCTCCTATTTTTGCCTGCCCAGTGTCATTCTTTCTTTTAGAGTTAGTAGCATTCTTTTATATTTCTTTGAAGAACCATATGCCCCCTTGCCAACTCTCAGCCTCTATGGGTTAGACCAAACCCACCCCCAACTCCTGGAGTGGACACGTGACCTACATCTGGCCAGCCCATGATTGGTTCATGGATGGGCAAAGGAGCCAAATCAGGATCACGGGAAGGATCGCTCTGAAGAATTCATCCAGAATGCGCTAAAGAGAGGCAAAGAGATAAAAAGGAGGGTAAGCAAGAGACAAGAATGACTGGTTGAAAAGCTCCAACATGCATCTAATAGGAGTCCCAGAAATGAATGAAGACCATAACAGAAAAGGAGCAGTTGAAGAAATCATCATGGAGAATTTTTCAAAATTGGAGCAACATGGGTCCTCTGAAAGTCCTAATCAGAATAAATAAAAGGTACACCCAGATACATCATACTGACACTGCATAACATAGGGAATAAAGAAAAATCTTAAAAGCTGACATAGAGAAAAGATTATTGCCTACAAAGAAATAACACTTAGAATTGACGAAAGACTTTCATGAGGAACACAAGTCAACAGAATAATAGGAGAAATTACTGTGAATCTAATATTTTAGATCCATGTGACTATGATTCAGGAGTGGAGGCCACACAAACACATTTTCAGATATAGTAACGCTGAGCGAGTTTACCATCCACCAACCTTTCCAAAAGAACCATCAAAGTGGGCTTCAGAATAAATATGATAAATACAGAGGAATATAAAAACAAAATTGAGCCCAGAAATTTACAAAATATGTTGGCAATCTTTTCTAAATGTTAACTACAAATAACTATTTCAAAGAGAATAAACTAAAATTCCAATTAATAAAAACAGAATGGAGAGAGAATGCCTAGTAACATCCATAACATGGTACCACTAAAGGTTTCTCAGTCTTGGCACTACTGATATTTGGGTTGGACATTTCTGGTGATGGAAGGCTGTCCTGTGCACTGTAGGATGTTTAGTAGCATCCTTGGTCTCTACCCGCTAGAGGCCAGTAGAACATTCCACCCCCTAGTTGAGAACCAAAATCATCTCCAGACGTTGCCAAATGTCTCCTTGGAGTCAAAACTGCCCCTAGTTGAGAACCACTACAATAAGAATTGATACAATCTATTGTCTCCAAGCCAAAATGGAAGAAATAAACTTGATTGATCCAAGAGAAAGACATAAAAGAGAAAAAAAGAGAGACAAGAGAAGGAAAAATATGGTGAACAAAAATGAGATGGCTTATAAAAGTCTAAGTGTATCTGTATCACAATATATGTAAATAGGTCCAATCACCTTTTAAAAGGCAGCACATAACGGATTGGAAGACTCAATATTGTTAAAATGTGCATATTACCCAAAGTGATCTACAGACTCAATGCAATCCCTATCAAAATCCTAAAGACACTTTTTGCTCTCTATCTTATGGATTTGCCTATTTTGGACACTTCATATAAATGGAATCATACACTATGTGACCTTTTGTGTCTGGCTTCTTTCACTTAGCTTCATCCACGTTGTAGCATGTATCAGTTCTTCATTCCTTTTTATGGAGAAATAATTTTATTTTGTGTAGATATACCATATTTTGTCTATCCATTCATCAGTTCATGGATATTTGGGTTGTTTCTACCTTTTGGCTATTCTGAACAGAGTGTCTTTGAATATTCACATTCAAGTTTTTATTTGAACACCTGTTTTCAAATATTTTGGGTCTGTACCCAGGAGTGGAATTTCTGGGTCATAATGGTATTTCTGTCAGATATATTTTTAAAATCAAAAGAGTAACTATAAGCAGCTAGATACCAAAAGCAAAAAAAGTACATTACATGTACAGTTTTCTAGAAAAACATAAATTACTAAAATTGACTCAAGAAAAAATAGAGAAACCACAGTAAGCCATAACCATAAAAGAAATAGAACTGGTGATCAAAGTTGCTATCCCTGTCAAAAATACTCACTCTAAAGGCAAAAAAATACATAGGCAAATTTTATCAAATTTTCAAGGAACAGATAATCTTCTGCCTTACATAAATTTTTTCAGAAAATATAAAAAGAAAGTCATGACTCACTTAATGAGGGTAGTATTACCTCAGTAACAAAATCAAACAAGCAGAGTTTAAGAAGAGAAAATTATAAACCATTCTCACTTATCAACGTAAACATAAAAAATCTCAAATAACAGCACTATAAAATCGGATTAATCAAGGCCTAAAAATAATAATACATCATGATCAAATAAGGTTTATCCCAAAAATCCAATAATGGTTCAAAACCAGAATTCCTATTAAGGTAAGGCACTACACTAAAAGATTAAGGAGAAAGCATATAATCATAACAATTGATGCAGAACAGGCATTTTATAAAATTTAATACCTATTTATTATAAAAACTCTTAGCAAACTAAGTATAGTAGGGAACTTCTTAATCCAAAATGGTTATTTATCAAAACCTATTGCAACAATCATGCCTAAAGGTGAAACTATAGATGTCTTCTACTAATGTCATAGACAGGAAAATAATGCCTACAATCTCTGATTTTCTTCATCAGCGCTCCCTTGATCTTCTAGCTAATGCAGTAGACAACAAATGTGGTGTCAATAAATAAACATAAATACTAATATAATGCATTTATCAATATAATTTTATAATATATAATTACTATATATTAATAAATATAATTGATTAATAATTATACAATATAATTACATTATATATAATATCTATATTCCTATATAGAGACTTACATGTTTTATTTATTTATTTAGATTGGAAAGGTAGAGCCAAAACAGTCTTGACAAGTAGTATGGATAACATATATAGAATATCCAAGAAGATCCACAACCAAGTTATTTGCATTATTAAGAATTTAGCAATATTGCTGGATAAAGATCAACACCTAAAAATCAATAGCATCATTACATCCAGAAATAAAATGAACAATTAAATATTATATGGGAAAAAAATATCCCATTCACATGGTACAAAAAACTCAAAGGTACCAAGAAATAAAATTTAACATTATTTAAATTAAATATAAATATATTATACATAGAGAGGAGACAGAATTTACATATAGATCATTTAACTGTATAAATAAATTATATAAATTATTTATATATCTGTATTATTGACAGACATGAAAGAAGTCCTCAAAAATGGTGAGACATACACCGTATTCATAGATAGGAAAACAACATCATAAAGATGTAAACTCTTCTCAGATAAATATTTAAATTCAAGGCAGTTCATATAAAAACTATGATAATTTTTCATCAGACTTTCACACACTGTTATTTCAATTCGTACAGAGGTGCAAAGGCCTAAGAACAGGGAAGACTTTGATTTGGAGATGGTTTTGGAAACATCTGGTAAACTTGAGGATGCACATACCCTCTGACCACGCCATGTCACTTCCACATACTCAATCTAAGCACAAGGATGTAAGTTCATGATTCTTCATTGGAGTCTTGTTTTAAAAAGTACGAAATAACCAGAATGTCATCAATAGTTTATTCATGCAGGGAAATATTACACAGAAGGTAAACTGAATAAACTAGAGTTACATGTGAAAATGTACATAAATGAAAAAACAATGTTGAGTAAAAAAGATGCGTGGGACATCATATTTTTTATGTGTATGCACAAATATTTAGAAAATTTCTATGGGAATAATAATTCAGGCATCAAAGGAAGACAAAGGGAATGTGGAACATTAATTGGGAGGGGTGACAACTTTATCACACTTTTTAAAAAAATCTTTACAAATTCTGGAGCAAATATAAAATAATGTTAAGAGGTGATAGAGCTAGAAAGTGAGTACAAGAGGTTCATTATTTTATTCTCTAATTTTCTGCTGGGATTTTCCACTTTCTGGATTTTGCTGTTTTTACCCCAATCTAAAATCATGATTAACATTTTCTTCTAATCCTCATATTTCCTACAACTGTCAATTAGATCGAAAAGCTCCATTGGATTCAGGTGCAATTTATTTTCTTTTTAGCAAAGAAGACCACATCGTGGGTGGTCCTGGGTATTACCTGTTGCATCACAGAAGGAGGTCCATAACATCTGATTTCCCGCTTTTAGTGATTCTAAGATTGAACAGGGGGTCAGGTGGCGTCATCCTCCCCATCCATCATCAAATTCCCCATCATCCTGTCACCTAATGGTTTTAGCAGTTATTAACCATTACTGCCTACATCTATTATTTCATTAGGAGCACAAAATGGTGATTTTCTGGAGGTGGCTAGGAATTTCTAGGTGACGTACCATCCTGCTTGCTCTCATCGCTGTGGCGCTTCCATCGAGAACCTTTCCTTATTACCTATTTGCCCTGATACATGGAAACTAGGTGATTGTTGGAGTTAGGTGGTGGGGTCATGGGAACTTGTTACACTCTCCTCTCCACTTTTCAGTGTATTTGAACATTTCTGTCATAAAATTAAAAATAAAATAAAAAGGTAAACAAAAATTAAATGCATACGAGAAAACTGAAGGAAACACCCCAAATATATTATCATCATTAATGCCAAGGTGGTAGGATTATTACAGGTGACTTGCATACACTACTGTATTTCCAAATTTATTAAGAAAAATACATAGTACACTTATAATTAGGAAATCAAACAGAAAAGCAGAGTGGTGTAGTAATAATAGAGGGGGGTGATGAGTAGTCTAATTTATATTGGGAGTCATGGCCAGCATCTCTAACAGGTATCATTTGAAGGAATTGACACGGCAAAGCCTTTGGGAAAGAGTGCACCAGGCAGAGAAAGCCTGAATCCCTGGGCAGTGTTGATCTTCAAGTATTGGCGGAACAGGAAAAGCTCAAATGCAGTGAGGCAATGAATGAGTATCATTAAGCTCTTAGTAAAAATGGAGACCAGCTGATCCTCCAAATTACCCCCAAAATGCCTGCTGATTTCACTCAGAAGTCTGTGTTCACGAAGTTACAGAACTGAAATCACACGGGAAATCTCAACTTCTGCCCCCGCCGAGCACGTAGAAGGCAGAAAAGCTGAAAACCCTAAATAATGGATCGCAGTGGCTCCATAATGACAAGGCAAAATAGTGATAATTAAATGATTTTAATAGTGTGTCAAGATGAAGGATAGCAGTCTTAGAAAATGAGGTTGGTAAATCATTACCCCTCAGGCTTGCATGCACACCCCAGTTAGGGCGTGAAAAATGCAGAATGCAAAATCCCTGGCCACACATTTTTGGTTGAGCACAATGTTCGCTCCCACCCTATTAGGGTTACTTGTGAGCCAAGCACAGCTGGGCTCCATTTTCAACTCTGAGGCAAAATGAGAGCTAAGCTCAAATTTATCTCACTTACTGAGCACTTTCGTCTGTGCCCTCGAGCTCTATGCTAGACTCCGGCAATGATACCAAAGATATCTACTCTAACTGGGGAAAACAAGTAATGCCTGGCCATTACAACATGTGATGGGGTGCGGGATGGAAGTGGCACAGAGGAGGGTCCCCTAACGGAACCCCAGCCTCCTCTGGGTGGGGGAGCTTTCATGAAGATGTACGCTTGAGCTGGGTTTGAGGCGTGAGAAGTTACTGTTTATAGGAAGGCAGAAGAGGGCATTCTAGGCACAGGAAATCAAATCGGTGAGCCTCAGCTTGCACATAGCAGGACAGTCACTGAAGGTGACATTTAAGATTATTTAATTTCACTGGCACCAAAAGTTCTGAAACCAGCATGCGTGTGGCATCCTTCGCAAACACCCACACTTAAATCCATCACCACCCACTGTCCGTGGCAGCATGATTGAAAGCAGGGCCTGACCTCTGGGAAAGAATTTTCTCTTTTCCCCAGTACGTAATGAGTTTTTTAACCTTTTCTTGTTCCACGAGTTGTATGTGTAAGACAAAAAGAAATAAGCGAAAAAGAAAAAGGTACATACAATTCATCCCCATGTCCTCCACGAAGGCATGGCCATTGTAACGTTTTGATGCAGTTTCAGATTTTTGTTTTTTTTTGCTCAGCATATACATTTATTTAATAAAAATAAACTAGAATCGCACTAATTGTAAACAGAAAATCATTTTCTCTTAGTGCAAAAGTTTACAGTTTGGATGGTTTCCAAGCCTCATTACCCACAACTGTCCTCTCCTACTTATGAAATTAGTGTCAGGAAAGTGTTAAAGGACCCATTGGCAGGGGAGGGAGATTTATCATCTAAGGGGACTGCTGGCAACAGGAGGGTTGATGTGCTTAACTATTCACACCAGGATGCCTTACACCCACGTCTGTCCACTCAGCTTTCCTCCATGGCAACCGGAATACTGCCTTCACAGGGATCTAGAAACTTCTTGACACTTAAAACCCTTAACATGACATCCCGGGGAGGGCGAGGGGAGTCTCTGGGAAAAGAGAGAATTGTGTAGTGAGTCTAGACATTTTCAAAACTGCATAAATGCTTTAATCTCAGAACCTACGCACTGCTGTCCTCCCAACTGATACATTCCTTGTGCCATATCTTTAGCTTTGGCATCTCTGTGCTTACCTGGTCTTCCAGGTGTGGTCTCACTTCATCATTTCTCAGCTGCTGGATGACCATATCCCTCTGTCCAGGCCTCAGTACTCCCTGGTATTTGGTGGGCTATTTCCTGATGACTCCACCATGCCTGCTGGCTTGGATCCTCAATAACCAGGTATCACACCAGCATCACTAGAAGAGGAGACGAGCTCCTCAACCAGGGATTCTGGTCTCCATTTAGGAATGGACGTACCTTCTACATTACTTTTCTATCGCTGTCTAACAATCCATCACAAACTCAGAACCTTAAAACACCTATATATTATCTTATAGTATCTCTGGATCAGGAGTCCACGCACAGCTTAGCTGGGTCCTATGCTCAGGGTCTTCACCAGGTGGCAATCCAGGTGTTGCTTGGGGCTGTGTCGCATGAGAGACTCAACAGGGGAAAGATCCACTCCAGGCTCCCTCAGGTCATTAGTAGAATTCATCTCCTTGCAGCTGTAGGACAGAGGTCCCTTTTTCTTGCTGGCTACTGGTCAGAGACTGCTCTCAGCTCCTAGAGGCTGCCTGCAGTTCCTTCCATGTGCCCCTTTCCAAAGGCCCTGCCCACAATATGGAGGCTTCCTTCTTCAAAGCCATCAAGGGGAGTTTCTCTATGCATCTACTAGTAGTACACACACACACACACACACAAACACAAACACACACACACACAGAGTCAATCCTTATTATTTGCAGGTTCTGTATTTGTGAATTAGCTTGGTTGCTAAAATTTATTTGTAACCCCAAAATCAATACCTGAAGTGCTTTTGGTGAGATTTGTGCAAAAATGCACATAGCAGGAAAAATTTCAGTTGCCCGACACACATTCCCAGTTGAGGTCAAACAAGGCAATGCTCTGCCTTCTTGTTTCAGCTCTCCTACAGAGATGACCAGAGGACAGAGACGGTCACTGCAGTGCGAAAAGCTCCAGCTTTGAGGCCAGTTGGATGGGGTTTAAATCCCAACCTGGCACCTGTTAGTGGGGCTGCCTCAGGCAAGTCACTTAACACTTCTGAACCCTATTTTCTCTTTTGTAAAACAGAAAACCATCCACCAGGATGGGTTGTTTTTAAGATTTAAGATTATAATCTACGTAAGACAAATATATACACATACATATATTCAGATTTGCTGGGAGCACTGCATTAGTGAATACTGAATTATTGTCCCATTGTTCTTAGGGGAGATATGTATATATACATATAAATGTATATATGATGTATGTATATGCATATATATCTATAAGGTATGGCACCTTTATAGAACATAACTATCATAAATAATGAGAGTCGAATGTATATACTTACGTATATATGTATATATACACATACACATATATAATTAGGTATTATACATAAGTACATATAAGAATTATATAATAATAGTACTATAAATATATATATTCTACTTATAAGTGTTTATATATACTAAGTATAATAGTATATATACATATATAAGTAGTATATATATTTATGACATATACCTATAAGTATATATGAGATATATATATAAAGGTAATCAAGGGTGTGACATCTATCTCATTACCTTTGTCATAATCTATTAGTTAGGATCAAGTCACAGATCCTACCCAAACTCAAGGGAAGGGGATTAAACAAAGGCATGCATTATTGCAGTGATCTTAGAGTCTTTCCATCACGCCTCCTATCCACCCAAAGTCTTTCCACATCTGCACAGTGCCCAGCTTGGAAAGTGCAACATAAATGGTGGTGGAATTTATAGGAAATTGTGTCCAATGCCAGTGTTTCCAGTAAGGAACACCCAGAACCCAGCCCTGAAACATCAGTCCTAGGAGACCCCAGCAGGTCAGAGCACCTTCTCTAAGTACCTTCCTGAGTGAACACAGCCACATAAAGGCCTGGGAGGCCAGTGTGTTTTAACGCACGCAGAAACGTGTAGCACTCTTGTTGAAGAAAATTTCTGATGATGCAATTGTTGTTCCATTCCACCAGTTACAAAGAACTTGACTTAATGTGGTCACTGAGGAGTATTACATAACATTCTGCCATCTACTGTTTACCTTTCAAATTTACTGAAGCATGTTTTCCTCTTTCTAGAGACAAATGAATGTTCCTATGATCACAGTCTGCTTGGCTGGCCTCAGACTGGCAGAACCATTCCAATCGTGCGTCTCCCATAGAAGAGCACTGGTCTACCCACTGCACAGCCCAGCCCAGCACCCCTGATGCATCTCCCACCAACAAAGACCATGAAGGGACTACCAGCTGCCCAGAGCCTGTGCTGCAGGCGGTGCTTCTGCCTCATACCTTACGCCCCAATCTTCTTCCACCGCTCAGGGCTCCACAGAAACTAACTATGGAGATCATGCAAAACAGATAATTTACAAGACGGGTATTGGGATTGGGATATCACATTTTGTGGCAGGTACTGACCTACTGACCATAGTGTTTGGAGAGCTGTACACAGACTTGCCTGAGCCCCAAGAGACGGGCAGACAGCGCCCCAAGCTCTTCTTAAGGACATCACTGCCTGTTGGGAGTTCTACACTGAGGAGTGTTCCTTTGGGGAGACAATTCTCTCTGTAATCCTTTGGGGAGAGAATTCCCTCTGTAATATAGAAGAACTTCATCGGCTTTGATAATGCTGTGATAACAAAAACATACATTCGGATGAAGTTAATGTACGACTGTGCTCAATATATGCCTTGTAATTGGTTAAACAGATGAGACCATTAAGTGAAAACTAAGACTCCTCTTCAGGGAGAAATAATCCAAGCAGGGTGTCTCAACTGGGCTGACTCACTGGCCTCTCAGGCCGTGCTCCTCCTTCCTTACTGCCGCCCAGCTCTCCATTAGCTTCAGCAAGCTCCCTGAGATCTCTCCCTCTGCAAAGCTTTTGCTACCACTGTCCCCTCAGCCGAGAACAATCTCCCGCTGGCTCTCTGCAGGGCTGTGCTTCTCGTGCTCTAATGGCAGCGTCAATTCTGCAGAGAAGCCTCTCTTGACCATCCCATCCCAACCCTCCCACAACATCCAGCTTATTTCTTTCCTCATGGTTATCATAATATACAATTAATTATTGATCGATTTGTTCCTTCAGTCTTTTTGGTCTGTATCCCCCCCCCACCCCGCTAAAGTGATTGCTGCAATATGAAGCAGACCTTATCTCTGTTGTTCTCTACCATACATCCTGTTCTGAAAAGTCTCTGGGACACAACAGTTCAAATATATATATTTGATGTAAGAATGAGTGAATGAATGAATGTGACCATAACACAGAAATTCCACAAGAAATCTTCATCCTGATATGTCTCTGGTCTTTGCAGAGGATAAAGAGAAATATTCTAAGGCCCAAAGAAGACTTTGCTGATGGGCCAAATAAGACCTCCTATTCAACGCAGGGCAACATTTCCTATATGCCAGACAATGTTTAAGATTCCGCATAAATTTGAGCAGGCAACTAACATCATCTTCCCCTTTCCATATCCCCATCTCCAAATTCACCACTATTACAATCACAATTGCCATTTACCAACTGCCTCTTGTATCCCATGCACTATACAATGCCCTGAATGTATATCATTTAACAAAATATTTGTAACATCCTATTGTAACATCCCTGTAAGGTAGGTATTATGATACCCACATTACCAGTAGGGAACTGGTAAATGATTTGCTCAAAGCCTTACAACTATAACTGTCGAAGCTGAGAGGAGCAACACTAATGAGCACCAGCATTGGCACTACCTGGAATGACTGCCCTCCCGACAAGTTCTCTGGGCATGACCCTGATAGCCGGAGTGGGACCCCCAGGTGCCATGTTTCTGTTACACAACCAAGCCTTCCAGACCTTAGATTCTTGATTCAAAGTTGGGTACGTGACCCTAGATGGTCCAAATAAAATCCTGCCTTTAGTTTTTGAGTGGTTATCAAAGGAAGAAATGAGGTCCATCTTTGGTAGGTGGAACAATAAGGTTTGACCCTCTGGAGTGGGCAGCTACACTCCCATAGCTGGTCTGTAGGAAGAGATATTGAAACTCATATACCAAGAGAAGCAGAGATGAGAGACAGAAGAAGAGGATCCTGGTATTGTTGAGTCTCTAGTTCTAGTTTTCTTTGAGACCCAGATGCTCTACTCCACTTCCTTAGGTTACTTGGAATGTCCTAACATTTCTCCAATAAATTCTCCATTTTGCCTGAGTGATCTTTAATTTAGTCTTTACCGTTTTGTAGCCCAACATGTTTCATTAGTTAAATGTGAGGCACTGGGTAGGTAATGAATTTCTCTTTAGTGTAACCCATGGAGACCAGTTCAGGCCACGAAGCACCCAGTTCGTGTTTGCGCCAGTCCAACCACAATATCTCAGAGTTGGAGAGAAAAGGGTATCCTTGGGCATTTTAAATATGCGGGAACCACCTCTCTGTATTCTCACACACAGGGAATACATGTTTTAATAGGCCAAAATGTATTCAAGAATTCTGCCCAGCAAAGCAAGAGCAACCAGCTTTGCACCAAACATAAATTATCCCTTGCTATGGAAAATGAGTAGCCTTTAAATCAAAATGGCCCTCCTTGATATGAAATTCTTGTTACAACTCAAAAAGCGTTTTTTCCCTTAAGTATTCATTCCTGACAAACAAAATAAATTGTCATGCCAAACACATATAAAGATTGCAGAGATGCACCTCTATGAAATTCTACTTAGCAGCAAAGCAACTCAGGTGTTATCTAAATTTAGCCTTCTGAGCTCCTTTTCTTTCATACCTAAACACCATTTCTTGCAGCTTTTGCTTAGACTTACAGGAGTTTAATAAATAGAAATACTCTTCACAATGCATTAAGATTAGGTCAGCTGGAGAGTTTGACCTGGTTTGATCAAATTTTGTATTGATTTCTCAAAGTATATTTTTTACTAAAAGTTGGACCCTTGTGGAGAAAGAGAAGAAAATGCTTCAAATCTAAGTTTAGGTAACAAACTAAACCAGTATACATCCTGTCCATTTTCTTAAATGTTCAGAGTAGAGACAGGGTTGTCTCTGGAGCTGGTGGAGGGAGATGTCAACCACAGTGCAACGTAATTTTTTTTAATATAAATTGTGCACTCAACATTGAGACCATAGATGCTTGATATTTTAGATTCTGACAGCAGAGCCGTGAGTGGGGATCAGGACGACCGACTATACCAGTTTGCCTGGGACTGAGGGGGTTCCCAGATACGGAACTTGCAGTGCTAAAGCTGAGACAGTACCAGGCAAACTGGGATGGTTGGTCACCCTAGAGGGATGCTGATCTGAGAGTGACATTACAACGACTTTCTCTAACATGTCTTTCAGGGAAGCCAATGCCTTAGATGTAAACTTTAGGGTAACTTTTATGTTGGCTCCACTCACCTAATCTGTGTAATGGTACCAAAGCACCTGAACATAGCTTTAAAAATGGCTCTTTTTCTTTGCTGCCTCATTCAATATTCATAATAGTCTTAAGAGATCATTATCAGTAACCCATTTTACAGAGAGGGCTAAGAAGTTAAATGACTGGCCTAAGGTCATACAGCTGATAATTGGTGAGGAGTTGTAGGCAGCCTATTCTACCCACATCTGTCTCTCTTAGTCCACACTCCACCGTACTGAACCACTCTGAGTTTCATGAAAGCACCATAGTCTCTAGTCTTGGGCTTTTGCACATGTTGTCCAACTCCTATTAAACATACATCACACTCAACCTTAATTGTCTCTGTCCTACTATACTGGGGGCATTTTGAGGACATGATTCTTTCTTGGTGCCATTTTTTTCCTAAGCAATTAGCTCAAGGTCTACCAAATGGTTAGTAGTCAATAAATATCAGTTGAATTAATACATGAGTAAATATCTAACTCCAACACTATCCTAGAAAATAACTTCAAAATACTGCTGCAAGTGTCAAATAAGGTAGGGATGTCACTGGTTCCAAGGAAAACCGACAATGGGAAAGCGTTGCAATGACGAATTTTTCTCTTGGGAGCCTCACGTGTTCTCAGTCCAATCCACCTCCCTGGTTCGCATCCCACTCATGACACCAGTGAAAATTGCAAAGGCAGCAGCCGACCCACTCTGCCCTGCAGTCTGAAATCCAATACTGGCTTCATTACCCCCTCATTTTCATGCTTGCAATTGAAGTCACAATCACGTCATGCCTAGAATAAATGCTGAGTAAGTGTCTAGGTGCCAAAAATAATACTGGTTGGAATTTCTGACGCTAGGGACTAAAATCTGTATCATCTCATCAAAAGGAACAAGCCTCTGCTTTTCTTTCTTGGCCAAATTTTGGGAGTCAGATGTCCATCCCAGGATGACTGTGAACCAGTGGCAGAAGAAGAAGCATACAGAGAAGTCCAGGGAGTTTATCGAACAGCAGCTGTAACCTCACCTTCAATTGACACATATATTTTTCCCCCTATTGTCACAGATATTATTTTCATTAGAAACAATGAATCTTCTTATGTTGATGTGCCAAATAGTTGAAATGGGTTGCTTGGCAAATCCAAATATAGAGAAAAATCAACTTATATGGCCCATAACGGGTGGAATAGGTCAAATACTAAGACCTAATTCCTTAGTGAATAATCAGAAGTAAAAAAAAGGAGACTCATTGTTGAGCAGAAATACCTCAATAGCCTCCTGAATAGACGAAGCTGGAATCTTTCCCTGGAGGTGCAGAAGATAGCCCATCACAGCAGACTCCAGGTTTGGCTCTGACTGAACTCCCCCTTCCTGATCCCAGGAAGACTTCCTTTTATTCTTCTTTGAGAACTTTAGAAAGTAGTAAAGAGAACCAAAAACAATGGAGAAAACACCCATATTTCTACTACCCAAAAATATATTTACATTTTTTCATAATTATTTCCAGTCTTTAAATAGAACATTAGAGATAATGCTAATACCATAGTTCCCAGTCCCATTTCCCCCATCCAAAGCCACCTCCCAGGCAGCCATTGACAAGAGCTCCATGTGTATCCTTGTTGATATGTTTCCATATCCAGTGTTGCTTTGTATGTAGAGTCAAAACCTCACACAAGCAGCCACTTTCTCTTGCTTTCTTCACTCAACTTTCTGTTTGAGCCTCTCCATATTGATACAAGGAACCAAAGTGCAGCATCACATTAAAATGCGACTACAACTGATGCATTGTAGTCTATCACATAAATACAACACATTTTCCTTATTCATGCCTCCATTGATGGGCATTTAAGTTATTTACAAATGACTGCCATTACAAACACACTGCTGCAGTGAACATCCCTGTACACCTCTCTTTGTGCACATGTAAAAGACTTTGTCCAAGGCACATGATTAGAGGTGGAATTGCTATGTCCTAGGAATGTGCATTTTCAAACTTGTAGATTCTGCCAATTTGTTCCTCAAAGATGCCATGCCAATCTACGGTCCGACCAGCTTTGAGGAAGACCCTATATCCCCCAGCCTGCCAGGAATATCTTTACATATAGGCTGAGATGGCCGCAGCTTGGGCCAAGAGCTCGACATTTCACAAAAGAGAATGGATTAACTTACACACACAAAAAGAAACCTGAAGGTCAATTTTGTTGTCTATAATCACCAGTTGCATCATTTTAAAAGCTAATAACATATCTGCATTCTCCCACCTCTTGATAACTTAATGAATTAGCCGCTTGCCCATCAGAAAATAACCCCTTGGGATAATATGTCAAAATTGAGTAAGGCATTCAAGCTTGTATTGGGTTGACGGATTTAAGGCAAGACTTTAGGCAATAATAATGTTGTTTGGAAGATGAATCTACTCATAAAAGGCCCTCCATGACAAATGACTTACTTGGAGGCTAACTATTTATGAGGTCCAGGTGGGAGAGGTATAAACTTAATTAAAGTTTGAAAAGATAATAGAACCAAAGGCAGTGCATCAATTTCTGGGTGTCCAATCAAAAAGCCAGTGATGTCCTTAATAGGTTGGTGATATCTGTTTCTTGGAGCTGCAATAGATAGTTATCCAACTCACATGATTCCAATTGCTGCTGATCTTACTGAAGCCACACCACCCCCACACACACATACTTCTTTTCTCTTTTCTCCATGTCTTCTTATGAGACCAATTCATCTCAGCCGGGGAGAGAACCACTACTGCTTGTATCACATGAACTTTATGCTGGATCCTAATAAAACCAAGCATAGGCTGGCTGCCCCCCTCTATTCTTTAATGATATGGGAAATCACATATATTGTCACTGCCCCATGCTCTGAGGCTCCCAGATGCCTGGCACTCAAGTGCAGCATCACATAAAAATATTTTAAAAACTCATTTGAATCACAACCCAGGGAGCCAAATACTCCTGAGCAACCTTAAAATACAAATAAATATAAACAACTCAGGACAGGATCCAGATACATCAGCCAAGCATTCATTTTGATACACTTCATTATAGCGTGAGGCGGTGCATCTGAAATATAATTTGATAGCTTCAATAGCTCTCTGCTCAGGAAGAAGATGATTGAAAAGGCTGAATCACTCCCAACTTTGTGTCCCATTTAAAGCACATCCAGAAGTCACTTCACTAAGCAGTGGGGTCATTTTTATAAACAGATATCCATCCTTGGAAGGCTTGAGGGAACCAAGAGAAATTTACATATTTGCGTGAGGCTGGTCCTGGAAGACGAACACACACACACACACACACGCAACGGTCAGTGGCTGTAAAAGGGAGGAGAATTGCTGCCATGTGGGAGGTATAGACCACTATGGTGTCATCCACCTGTGCCAACTAGGTCAAGTCTAGCGAGGCAGAAGGATGCACCCCATGTCCTTTGAACTTTACAGCCAATGGAAAGCAGTGGTTCTCAACCCAGCATGCTTTAAAAGATGTCAATGCCCAGACTCCACCCCAGAGCAACTAAGTCGGAGTCTCTAGGGAGGGACCTCTAGTATTTTTCAAAAGCTCCCCAAGTGATTCAACTTTGCATCCAAGGTTGAGAAACACAGGTTTAAAGAATCTGAGACTTTAGTAGTATTTTCTAGATTTAAGCAAAATCAAAACAATCATTGCCTTGCCTCTTCTTCCAACAAAATGGTGGCCGTTAACATTGTAGTTGCAACTACAAATTTTACTTTCTCCACATTACATTATTCAAATCTCTCTGGGAAGAGAAAAATAATAGGCAACTTTTAGTAAGAGGTTATTTATTATACACCAGGCATAGTGCTAAGCAATTACCTAAATCCTTAGGACAACCCTAAGAGGTGGGCACTCTTATTCTTCCCATTCTATAAATGAATGAGCAGAGTCCCAATGAGGTTAAATAATTTGTCCACAGACACAACTTAAGCAAGAGGCAGAGCCAGGCCTCACACTCGGCTCTGAGTTGAAGTCTCTGCATTTCGCCAGCCATTTTACTGTAGCCAGTCTTTGAAATGTGAAGTTCTCACTTTTAAAGAAAGAGCAGCAATATATTTCATATATCTGGTTGTCAGTTCTGGTGAGGAAAATTCAAGGACCTCTCAAACTCTTCTGTCAACTCAATGCGCGGCTGCCAAGGATTCAGACACCTCTTTCAGTGTGGTGGTGTCAGACAACCTCGGATAAAAACTTGAGCTCTTCCTGTTCCCGGCTGCAAGACTTTGGGCCAATTATTTATCTATTACAAAACTCAGTGGTGTGATCTGTAAAATGGGGATAATACCTACCTCCCAGGGTTATCAGCATTAAAAGTAGTTACATTTATGAAAGCTGCTGGCACAAGTCAGGGATTAACAAAGGATAATCTCTTCCACCACAAGTATGTGTCAGAGGTACCTAGACTGTGATTGTCAAATCGTATCATTCTTATCTCTAGCACCACCTGATATTTATAAAGTCTCTTTTTTCACAGTACTTTCCCATTGATTATCTCCTTTTAACCAGTTTATATCGAATACTAGTTGTGGCAGCTGCATGATGTTATTTTTTTATTCTTAGACCCCCAAAGGGGATCAATGGTGCCCCCATGATGGTAAGATTTTTAATGGATGCAAATTTGCAAGGCGTGATGCATTTATTAATCCTTCATTGGAGTAAAATGTAACAAAGCCAGCAGGAGCAATCATTAATTTATATTAATAGCTTTCAGTGTCGTATACCCCAGTGCCTGACATGAAACAGTAATCTGAAACCAAACTATGACTGTGTCCTACATGAGTTAATGTATTGTAGCCCTCTAGACCCAGTGCTTGCGCATTTCAACAAGGGGGGATGTGTTCATGCATCCCAATGCACACAGGAAAATATTCAAACTCCTTACCATGGCCGTCAAGGTTCTATCTCCTCCAGACTCATCTCAGACCACTCATACTCACTCTTCTTCAGCCAGGTTAGCCTTGCTGTGTGTTCCTCAGGGCCTTGGCACATGATGATAATACTACTGGAACATCCCCCTTCTCCCCCACCCCTGCTCTTTGCATGACTGGGTCTTTTTAATCCTACAGGTCTCAGATCAAATCTTACCTTGTCAGAAAGGTCTTTCTCGACCACCTTATCTAAGAGTCCTCCCTAGAAACTCATCGTCACCTTACCCATTTATTTCCTTCAGGGCATTTATAACACATCAAGTTTATCTTGTTTATAGTTGTTAATTTTATAGTCTGATTCCCCCACAAATGTGAGCCCTGGAGGCCAGGGACCTTGTATGTATTGTTCATTACTCTTCTCTAGCATTTAGAACTATGCCCGGGACATAGCAAGTCTCAGTAAATGTTTGTTGAATGTGAGAACGAATGGTGAACCACCTTAACATAAGCATCTTCTCTCAAAGTCCAAAAATGTTTTTCACAAGAGCCCAGTGCCTTTGATGGTCCCTAAAGGTTGGCATTCTTCAAAGTTATGTCCTCAGACTTTTTTTCTTCCTTATCAACACATTCTCTCTCATTCACTCCTACAACTCCAGCCACCTCTACTCATGATTGTCAAATCCACGCCTCCAACAAGCCTATCTGCTGAGACGTAATAGAAATTTATTTGCAAGGGAATCAAAACCTATAGCTTGACTCAATAAGAAAGTCTTAGTCATAAAAAGGAAGGGCAATTCCAAGTATACAGTGGAGCCCTTCACTAGATTTGTGGCTTGCTTAGCCCTCCATGGTTCCTTGTCTGGGTCCTTGGAAAGATAGCAAGAGCTCTGAAATTAAATAAGAAGAGAAGATTCACTAGGACATTGGGCTATAATGGTCTTTGCTGCACAATGAAGTGGTTTTTTTTCTTTTTGTTTTTCCAGATGGAACCTGTTTATTCTTCCATTAAGCAAAACACGTAGACCTCCAGCAGACTAAGGCCCTATTTTCATTAAGTCTCCTCCACAAACAATGAAAGGTTTCTTGCTGATGTCCTGTATCCACACCCTCCATCCAAAAAGCTTATGCTCCTATACCTTCCCTTGTTCCTAGGCAGTCTCATGAAGTCCCGTTTCTTTTTTGAAGTCTTTGTTGATAACCTCCTCGCTATTAAATCAATCTGCTTCTTACTATAATTTCCTCTTCAGTTTTTGTCTCTGATTCAATAAACATATGAGAGAGATTTCCTTATTCCTCTTTTTCTTAAAACAACAAATGATTTCTAGGTGAAAGATTATAGTAAGATCTAGCATTGATTGAACACATACTATATACCAGGCACTGTACTGTACACTTTGCTTTCATTGTGAAATGTACTCCATATAATCCTCACTACAACATACTTGATGGAGGTACAACTGAAACAGAGGTTTAGAGGGTGGATTAGCTTGTCCAATGTCACACAGGGAGTCTATGGTGAAGTCCCATCTCCAATTTGGAATGCTCTGCTGCCAAAACCCATTATCTTAATCACCATACTAAAAAGTTCATTACCAGGTATTAATTGGGTAGAAGACTTCATGAAACATGATACTATTTGGGATGTGTCAGCATGACTTCACTTTGTTGTTTAGTGCATACCTGGGAAAGAGCATGAAGCCAAGGCTCACAGGCAACTGCTGGCTGGATTGAATGGAGATGTGCACTCATAGAAAATATCATGGTGCTTTCGATAGCCTTGCCCTTTCCCCGATACACTGCCTGGCTCCTGTTTACCAATTAGCTGAACAGCTCTGTATTGCAACAAGGCATAAATGGAATAATGAATTGAGATGCAGGTTTCATAAAAGTGATTAACTGCTAAATTCCAGTTCAGCTAACAGTTCAATTATCCCATTTTGCATCTCAGCCTTCCATCCAATTCTGCATTCACAGAGCCCAAATCACCGAGGCACCTACGTCCTTCACATTACCATTAATTAAGCCATCGCTCTTTCCCAGGCATCTGTCCACCCTTACTCGTGAGCTGGGTTTGAAAATAAGGATGGGAAGAGAGAGTTTTGAGAAGAAGATATAATCGTGCTGTAACAGGGGGCTGACCCAAAGTGGATTTTAATGACCACCACCCTGCACTTACTGCCATCATCTTCATCTGAGAACTGAAATGTAGACAAACTCCATTTAGTATTTGTCCAAAGAAAAGGGGCAGTAGGAAGTACTAGAGGAAGAGCAGAGACCTCAGCTGAGGTTTTCACCTGTCTGTGGTGGCTGCCGATAGGTTCCTGGGGAGGGATTCAAGCACCCTGAAGGAAGCAATGATTAACCAGGTAACCATTCAGTACCATGGACAAGACTCCCTATTTGAGCTTATTGGACTATTGAACACTATTCGACTTAAATGTCAAGAAGAGAATCACAACTCCCTCATCCCCCACATGCCCCCAGCACACACTTAAACTACTCTTGGGACATAGCACGTCTCAGTAAATGTTTGTTGAATGTGAGAATGGAATGGTGAACCACCATAACATAAGCATCTTCTCTCAAAGTCCAAAAGTGTGGGACTGTTTACTTCCTGTATTGATCAGAGTTCTTGGTTACAAATTATAGAAACAGGCATGGATTTGTTTAATCAGAAAAGGAGTTCTTAGGAAGGATATTGGATTGCTCACCAAATTGCCGTGAAGGCTGAAGAATAAGACCAGTCACCACAGCCAGGATGACACCACAGAACAGTTGGATTTGAACTACATTTCCCTCTTCAGAGGACACTGACTGCTGGTGTGGTGCTGTCATAAGAATGGTTTCTAAGCTTTCCCTCCAGAGCCAATGTCCCAGGAGGAAGCATCAGATTGCCCCTCACTCACATGCCCACACCAAGCTGCCAAGAGACGGAAGAAATGAGTATGTGGTGTTTTGAGCTTCCTGACTCCCGTCAACACCCTCACAACAATGATTCCCTAAACGCAGGAAGGGAGTCCAGATGCTGAGCAGCAAAAATGTACACACATATATGCTTCCACCATGCACGCCCCTCTTCTCGCTCATTTCGGCAAATGGTCCTGAGGATAAAGACAAAGCTCCCTGAAGACCTTGGTCTTAAAGACCTCCTACCTCCCTTGCTGCATTTCTCACTTCATCCCCCTCACATCTATAATGCATCTTCACAAGTCCTCCATACATTCCTCCAGAACACAGTGCTCCCTTCACCTCCAGGCCTTTGCACAAGTGATTTCCTCCATCTGGAACACTCTTCCCCTAGTCAACTGCTACTCACCCTCTGAACTCAGAGAAACCCCTGCTCCAGACTCGACTGAGAGCCCCTATTACAAGTTATCTTTGCACCACAAATTCATTCTGTGAATGGAGGGAATATGCTTGCATGGCTCTCCGTTGTATCCACAGCAGCTAATATAGTGCCTGGCCCATAGTAGATGCTCAATATGTATGTGTTTGATAAATTTCTCTCAGCCCAGACTTCAAATAAAAATAACATGGGGGAGGCAGGTGAGTTGTAGGTAAAGTCTGTGCATCACCCCTTAGCCCATTTATCCACATGTCATCATTTACCTGAACTCAGCATCCGTTGCTGAAGTGCCCATTGTAAACATGGACCCTTGGAAAGACAGTTTTTCCCCAATATTTCTTTAGCTGCCTCTTACCAGCCCTTACTGCTCAAAAAACAAACTCAGTTTTACTAAAACATGAACATGCAGGTAGATTTCACACCAGAACCTTGGCTTCCTACATGGGAATATTCTGTATGCAACTATCTTCACTCTGGTGTTGTTCATTCAACAGCCTAGAGGGAATTGGTACCTCTGTCCTTTCAGGACAAGGAAGCTCCACACAGCTGGTGTTATTTATCCCAGAGAAGCCACTGTAATGGGCAAAATGAGAGACTTGGGTTCAACTTCTGGCTCTTCCCCTACTAGCCATTTGACCCGCCCTCAATAATGACTGAGTTGGTGTTTCCCACCAGGCTGGCAGGATGGGGAACTGGAATTAGGATTAAGCTGATTTTTTTAAATAAAAATTGAGATATTTCTTTTAAATCTGTTTTTGGGCTGAGATACAATCCTACTACCTCAGTTTTGTTCATCAATGTATGTTTAAAAATAATAGATTCCACACATAAGTGAGATCATATGGTATTTGTCTTTCTCCATCTGACTTATTTCACTTAGCATAATTCCCTCAAGGTTTATCCATCTTGTCATAAATGGCAAGATTTCATCCTTTTTATGGCTGAATAATATTCCATTGTGTGTGTGTGTGGGTGTGTGTGTGTGTGTGTATCACATTTTCTTAATCCATTCACCTGTTGATGGACACTTTAGACTTATTGTGGTGATCATTTTCCAATATATACAAATATCAAATCATTAGGTTGTGCACCTGAAACTAATATAATGTTATGTAAAATATACCTCAATAAAAAAATAATAGTCACTAACATTTATTGAATTTTACTGTGTGGCCAGGCACTACTCTAGGCACTTTCATGAACAATCTCATTCAATCATCACCACAACTCTGTGAGTTGGTATTATTGTTAGTTGCATTTTACACTTCAGAAAACTGAATCTCAGAGAGGTTGAGTGGCTTGCTCAAGGTCAAGAAACTAGTAAGAGGAAGATTTGGAATTCAAACTCAGGTTGTCTAGCCCCAGAGTCCCCTTAACTCTTAACAACTCCCTAAATTATATATGCAATATGTATAATGTATGGTGACAGGTACACCACAATTGTTCAATAGATGTAATTTTAAAAAATAAGGGATGGATGGATGGATGGATGGATGGATGGATGGGTGGATGGATGGGTGGATGGACAGATGGATGGGTGGATAGCAGGATAGGTGGATGGGTGGGTGGGTGGATAGATGGAAGGGTAGATAGATGAGTGGGTGGGTAGAAGGGTGTGATGCCTTTATCCTTTAAATGACCCCCATCATGGTCTGCTTTGTACAGAAGGCTTAGCCCATGGGGCCCTCATGTGCAAAAGATGATATCCCCAGAAACAGAAGTTTATCTCCTAAAACCACATCCAACAGGAGCTCTGTATCCCCTTCTTTACTTCCAAGCAATGTCTGCAACTTCCAGGAGCTGCTAGAGGAGAACCAGAGAGGAGGCAGAGCATTTCCACACACACCATCTCCAAGGAGAGAGGATGGCCAGAACAGATGTCATTAATCATTTGTCTCTCCCTGACAGATGGGCCGCAGTACAGTCTTGGAAATCTATAGGCTGGGCCCAGCAGCCACACGGGCTGTGAGATGACACATGGATGCCATCCAAGAAGCCTCAGCGTTGAGGTTCCATTGCTATGTTTAAACATAAACAGCTCGTTTTTCCCACGGCTTGTTTTCTGTGTTTCCATTATCTGGCAAAGTCAGGTGCAATTGAGAAGGAAGCAGCTGTGTTTGGGGAGCGATTGTCCTCTTCCCACTGGGCACGTGAGCTGAGTTCTCTATTGTCCACATCTGTGGCCGCCTGGCTGAAAACCCAAGAGACGCTTCTCTCTTTTCCAGCACAAACATGTTTAGACCAAAGCCCAGAAATGATTCTGTAGTAAATGGCCTCTTATGGGCAGGAGAAACTCCTGGGCTGTTCATCCCTCTCCTCCTTCCTTATGACCCACAGATGTGCTATTTTCAAATACTTACGATGTGCCACAGCCCGCCACACATTATAACTTTGAATCTGCACAACAGGTTTTCATCATAGTGTTGTTGGAAAAGTAGCTTACCTGAAATTACAGGTTTATAAAAAGTCACCAAACAGGAGCTGAATCCAAACATTTCTCCAAAGATGATGTTTTTGACACTATATTACATTCCACTATGAAATGCTTCCAGCTCTAGGCAAACAGAACCTGAGTACCTCTAGAAAGACCTCCCTCCACCTTTCCTTTCTAAATCCCTTTGTCAAGCCATGTGATGGAAAAGCCCCAGGAAGAAGCAGAATCTGGTGGGAGAGAGGTGGGCTCCCGAGTCCAACAAAGCTGAGACTGACCCCTGGACCCATCACTCTCATCTTGTGCCTGGATATGGTGCTACATATCACTAAACCTCAGTTCTCTCACTTGCAAAACAGGCATGAGCATTACATCCATTTGAGAGGAAAGTGGAGATTATATGAGAGGAAAATCGTATTCATCCTTAAAGTCTTAGCGTAAATATCAGGTACTCAGAAACAAAACACCTTCTCTGGCCCCTAAATCGCGTTAAATCCAGTTGCTTTTAAAGATTTTCATAATACCTCATGCTCCTCCTTGTATAACTCTTATTATTCTTGTAATTCCTTCTTAGCTACATGCCCCTCTTCTAGACTCTAAGAGCCATAATAACAGAATATCTCTCTCTTGTCTTTCCCTCCTAGAACTGCACTAGACACACGGTGGATAAGCAAGAAATAGTCATTGAATTGCAATGGATAATGTTTATAAAGTAACTTGCACAGTGTCTGGCACGCAGTAGGTCTTCACAAAGCATTAGTTCTTTTTCCTCCTCCTCTGGATCTACTGAGACCCACGGGATTTCCTCATTTTCCCCTGCCTTTTGTAGCCAGCTTTGAGAAGAAGAGAAAAGCTGTGGGCTGAAGCAGCTAATGCAGGTGAAATGCTAAATGGGGCAGGCTTAACAAGTCTTAGGCAGTGTTGAAAAAGGCTGCAAGCCCTAGACTGTGGCCAGGAATGATCGTGATACACCTCCTAATGTTTACGGATACAAGGTAGAAGAGTGAGTGGGTGGAGACAGATGGTTGGCAGGTCAGCACAGCAGGGAGCTGGAGAGGGAGTGAAGAAACGCAAGTTAAAGATGAGGAAAAATTGCAGCTATGGCCTTCCACCCAAAGGTAGACATGAACCTCACGAAGTCGGAACAGTTGCCTCACAGACCCTCTTCCATTTGACGGAATGACTAGTTCTGGCCTCGGTGATGCAACACCAATATTTGGGTGCCAAGTGGAGAACTCCTTGGGGCAGGAACACGGAAATTCACTGTGAACTGACCTTTGCCGGGAGCCGGGGGGAGGAGGGCACATGCAAGGAAGCAGTTCTGAATCGAGACTTTAGGACAGGTTTACTCAGGAGATGGAAACCTCATGTACCTTCCCTCACTGATTCTCCACCTTGATACCGACCCTGTCACCCTCGGAACGGTTTCCTGCCTGGCTTCTGAGTGCCAGGCACAGGCTTCCTCCTGACCCTGTAATGTGAGCTGCTTCTCGTTGATGGGTTCCGTCCTTGCGCCTTCTCTGTGACTCCTACTTGAATAATGAGCTCTAAATATATTTTCTTGTTCTAAACCATTTTTCTTTTCTAATGCTAAATTATAAGGCTTGTGTGTGTCCGCAGGAAAACGTGCCCTGCTTTTCCAAAGGATGCAGAGATGTTGCTAGACATTCTTCCAAACCTCTGGGAGGGGGCGGGGGCGTTTCCACCGACGTGCCAGCCCTGGAGTGGAGGCTCGTCCACCGCCAGCACATCTCCCAGCAATTACTGGCCCAACCCCAAACTCTACAATTATTTCTGAAAATGTTCAAGATGAAGAAGGATCTGTTATTAATTAGTAAAAACAAAAACCCAGAGATACACACATAAGGCGAAGGACCTCTCATCATGCCTGCTTTATTTCTCACGTTCAGCCAGGACCGTCAGATACCACTGAATTTAGCTGGGCTTCTTGTAAGTCACACAAATTACAAGTGAACCAACCACAGCCAGAGTTTTCTCCTCTTGACATCATTACCTCCAGGTAATGGAGATGATGGTTACGAAAAAAAAAATCAGAGGTGGATGATGCTGAGTCTCCCACTGCTGTGCTCTTTCCTGGGAAAATACGACTTAATCTTTGAGCCCTATTTGACTGTTGTTTTTTCTTTTAATCAGGTGAAACATCAGTCTTGTAGGGACTATGGCATACTTACCCTTTCCTATAAATTGGGTCCTTTCTAGGGTCTAGAGAGAAGTGTGTGCCCTTTATGAAAGAAGTGTGCCCAAAGCCAGACTTAAGAGTTTCAGCATAACAGACATTGAGAACAGCATGTTCAGAGGCCCTGTGGCATGTCCAGAAACGGCAGGAAGCTGTCGAGTGAAATGCAGACAGTGCCAGGTGTGAAATCAGGAGATCCCCTGTTACCTAGCTTCTGAACAACCTTGGGCAAGTTTCCCAATTTCTGCAACTGAGTTTCCTCATCACGTGGGCTGGGATCTTCCCAGACAGCCTCAAAGGGCCATTCTAAGGCTCATTTAAGGTAATATAGGGAATTAGGGTACCAACAATGGGAACCTTACATGCCTATGGCTCCACCTGATCCATTCCCTGCGCCTGGGTTGATATGAACACTCCAAAACAAATCAAGAAACACAAACCTTTAGCCAGAAAACTGAGAAATCCAGGGAAGTAGCACCCTTTTTATTCCAATTCTCAAAAATGCAAATCTCTTTGCCCATTTAACTGGGTTACCCACAGAACAGAAGACGAGATTTTATTATTCATCACTTTGAGAGAAAACTGATTAAATGTGTGACTTTACCTGGAAAAAGGCTATTGTTCTGATTTAAATCTGAATGTGCTGCCAGGCAGGTGGGTGGTATCATTTACTCCCCCCACACACACACACTCTCACACTCCAACTTGTGCAGAGATATTGAAAAAGAATTAAATAGTAATTTTGAATTATAAAAAGACAAGGGGCCTTATATTCCCTGGATGGTCTCCTCTCTCTGGGCAGCTCTGAATTAGCAGAAGCATTGAGTCCTAAAAATAACAGGGTGAAAGAGGCACCCCCTCACAAGGCTTTGCATAAGCACTTTTGATCACTTGCCCATCAAACTGTGCATTTCTGTATAGGAAACGAAGAACAGCTTGTCTCCACAGTCTATTATAATTACCACTAAATGCTCCAGAAACTTGGCAGTTTTGAATTTCATAACACCCATGACTGACATTCCTAATTAATACTATTGTTTTTCTCCTCTGGCTGAATTTCCTGAATGCCAACATGCATCGCATACACTAAAAACAGACATTAAAGAAAATAACATCAGTGTTAATCTCCAGCACAAATATATCCAATGCCTCAGCGAACTGTATAGAAAAGAGCTGGATGGCTATAAATAATGGAGCATCCCTGCCTGATCATCTTTATCCTCCTACGCTAATAAGATGATAATCTTTCTCCTCCTGTGTCCTTGCTCTTAGATTTCAGAACAGCTTTTGGTGACGGGCACTCCCAGCTCTTTTCTTCTCTCGCTTTGCTTTTAAGTTGTCGATTGAAACTTTCAAAGAAAACCTTCTAGCTTAAGTTAGAAATAGCATCCACAGGGCGCTCTATAAATAGGGAATCCGCAGAAGAGAACAAGATGGTCTAATTTGTGCCTTCTAATGGATGCTTCTCTGATTTGCATGGGGCTAAGAGCACCCAGCTTTGCTGATGTCCTGGTCCACTATGCTGGATGGTTTAGAGCAGGGATTTTGGCATAGGGGGGCTCTGTGTTTTCAATTCTGCCTCTGCCATCCAGCAGCTGGGCCATTGCCATAAACTCTCTGAGCCTCAGTTTGCTCATCTGTAAAGTGGAGACAATAAGGGTACCTGCCTCACAGGGCTGTTGTGAGAAGCCAATGACAAAATAAATAACGTATTTAGCAGAGATTCTGGCACATAGTAAGTACTAATGAAACTTGGTTATTAGATTTACCATTAATACATACCCAAGTTTGGTTGACATGTCTAAGAAAAATACCAGGCACATAATAAGCACTTGATAAACTCATATCTGACAAGAAAGACATGCCTATGAGGTGCCCAGGACTTTAGATTGTATTTGAACAAAGAAGAAAGGAATATGTGTGAGTCTAGGATCCACATTGTAATGAGTGACAGCTGCCTCTTCTGGGGATGCCCAGGACCTCGGACAGTATCAAAAAGCAGAAACTTGCAAATGAAAATTAGGCCTTATGGCTGGAAAGGTGTATGCATATGTGATTCCACAGTTTCCATATCTCACCCCATAATCACTAAACTAGTTGGTGTTGGTTTTGATCTTGATGAGTTCCCTATGGACATGGGCTGCAGGATGATTGTGCCCACTCAGCATTCCTATCTTGCTTCCTCTAGTTTTTCTTTTTAATTCAAAAGAGATTCATATTTATTATTTTTATTGTGGTAAAATACACATAACATAAAATTTACCATTAGTGACATTTAGTATAGTCACAATGTTACACAACCATCACCACTATGTAGTTCCAAAACATTTTCATCACCCCAAAAGGAAACCCCATGTCCATTAAGCATCACTCCCCAAGCCCCCTACCTCCAGCCCCTAGAAACCATATATCTGCTTTGTATGTCTATGAATGTTCCTATTCTAGATATTTACTATAAGTGGAATCATACAATATTTGACCTTCTGTGTCTGGCTTCTTTCACTCAAGTATAATGTTTTCACGGTTCATCCACCTTGTACCATGTATCAATACTTCATTCCTTTTTATGGCTGAATAATATTTCATTGTTTGGACAGACCACATTTTGTTTATCCATTCATCAGTTGATGGACATTGGGTTGTTTCCACCTTTTGGCTCTTGTGAATAGTGCTGTTATAAACATGCATGTACAAGTCTTTGTGTGGACCTATGAACTTAGGAATGGAATTGCTGGGTCATACGGTAATTCTATGTTTAACTTCTAATTTTGACATCCTAAGTTTCTACTCAAGATCCACTCCTTCCTCGTGCTCTTTCCGTGTCGTTTGACCTCAGGCAGTCAGTGTATTCTCACTGTCTTCGACAGGACTGGTTTAGGGATGGGTACCTGACCCAGGATAACCCAAGGAATAGAAGCCCTGGGGCTTTCGAAGAAACCCAGTTCCCACTTGCCGCTGGGTGAGCAAAGATGGTAAAACTCAAGTCTGGAGCTGCCGGTGGCTATGATCCCACTGAAAGGAGAGAGCGTGTCTGAGAATGAAGCCAAAACAGAGGAAAGGAGTGGAACGAGACAGATCCCCAAGGCATCATTAGAGGATCCAGATTCATCACGCCTAACAGGAAAGGCCTACCCTCTGGAAGTTTCAGTGTTGTCAGGTAACATTTTGTTTTTGCATCATTCAGTTTTAAGTTGAGACTTTTTGTTGTTGTTGTCAACTGTTGTATATCAGACAATAGTGACAGATTGAGTGGGCAAGGATTGTTTTAATTTAAGTTTTCATAACTTACCATGAATGCTACATATGCAGTTGTGATGGTTAATTTTTTGCCTCAACTTGACTGGGCCATGGGATGCCCAGATACCTGGTTAAACATTATCCTGGGTGTGTCTCCACAGGTGTTCCTGGATGAGAGTAACACTTGAATTGGTAGACTGAGTAAAGCAGATTGCCCTGCCAGGTGTGGATGGGCCTCACCCAATCCACTGAAGACCTAAGGAAACACAAAGCTAAGTAATGGAGAATTTGCTGTCCCTCTGTTTGACTGTCTTCAATCTGGGACCATGGTCTTCTTCTGCCTTCAGACCAGAACTTACACCATCTGCTCTCCTGGTTCTCAGGCCTTCAGACTTGAACTAGAACTATACCATTGGCTCTCCTGGGTCTCCAGCTTGTCAACTACAGATCTTGCACTTCTCAGCCTCCATAACTGCATGAGCCAATTCATTATAATAAATGTGTGTGTGTGTATACAATAGATATATAAATATGGGTATATCTATAGCTATCCTATTGGTTCTGTCTCTGTGTAGAACTCTGACTAATAATAGCATCTAATTACAGTAATGCTTCCTCTACCCAAAGCATGGGCAGTCAGCCCTAGAACAACTGAATGATATAAACAAGGCAGAGGAGTCAAAAGTGTGCTCCATCTGCTACCAGTCCAGTGATTCAGACCAGATATACACATTTCCAAGATAACAGTGAATGACCTCATGTGTTAAAACTGGCATAGAAAACAGAAGCGGGAGGCAAGAGAGGAGGAGCCTGCTGTCAAAAGCTTTGCCACACACGAAGGTGACATCTTTATGACAGTGGAGAAGAGAGGGAAAGGCTGCTGGTTCAGTTAAATAAAGAGTTACACATACCCACCTACCTGTCACTTCCCCGAAGCCTTCAAAGTCTACAGTTTAATCTGAAGAGGAAAAGGATCTAGCCTGTATCCAGCCTGTTTCTGCTCCCAGATAAGGGATTGCAGAGATGCCTGGAAATGTACAATTGTTTCACTGATCACTCTAGAAGGACTTTGCACAGCCCCAGCTGTTATTAGAACCACCTCTAGTGCTTTATGCTGCAAATCAAGCCTTATGTGCGAAGTGCTGTTCTTTCCCACTGATCTCTAAAGCTCTGTGTTAAGCTTTGGAAAAAGATACGATTTTTGCTTCAAGGTTTATTCAGCTCAGCCAAAGACCTCAGAGATGACCTTAATTTTATATTTTTGTGAGTCCTTTTTAAAAGTGTGCTGGTTGATGACGTGGTCACTAGAATGCTTTTCTCCCTGCCAGACACAGTGCTGCGTTTCTAGAAATGCCTCATTAAGAAGCCAACCAATGCAAGCAGTGCCATCCCCTGAAAGTAGTCCAGAGGCAGGTCCCTCAGTATTTGCAGAGATGTCCTTGCCACGGGCAGTTTTACTGCATCACTAAGTTCAGCCCCACTTCACTGTAAAGCCTCATTAGCAGACCCATCCCTTTGACCAACCTGGAGAGGTGATGAAGGGGTTATTTCTTTTTCCTCTTGCTACTTTGGAATTTCTGGCTTGGTCCTAGAGCTAAGCAAGAAGAAAAACTAATCCTAATAGAGCCTCCCCACAGAAACACGAACTAGAGAGAATAAATTAAAAGAAAGCCATATATGAAGCAGGAAAATAAGAAAAGCCATAGAGCATTTGATCAACCCAAATAATACAAACAGGATACATGTGATCTTCAAGTATATGTTTTTAAAATTGACTATGTACCAGGCCACGAAGAAAATCTCAAGATATTTTTTAAGTTAATAGTTGATAACCACATTCATTCCATCAATCCTATGAAATTAGAAATAAATAACACAAAATTGGCCCCCCAAATTATATGGATACTTGATAACTTAAAATCATACTTTTAAAGAGAAAATAAAAATGGAAACTACAAACTACATAGAACCAAAAGACAAGGTTTTGCAAAGCAAAAGTGACAGGATACAGCCAAGGTAGTTCTCTGAGGAAAATGTATAGCCTTAAATGTATGTGTTAGAAAATCAGAAAGAGTAAATAACTAAACCAAGCTTTCAACTTAAGAATCTGGGGGGAGGGGGGAAGTAGGTGGAGGCACAGGTGTCTTTATCAACCTCAATTTAACTTTGGGGTGGATGCTGAACAGCCCTTCAAAACACAAGCCAAACCCCCAGGGCCACACATTTGTAGGCTCCTCCGCATTTCACCCAGACATGTTTGGTTAGGAGATAAAATGAAACACTTAGGGCTCCCCAACAGCTGAGAGATGTTTAATCCATGCAAAGTGAGCAGTGTGTGAAATCAAGACTGGGGCTCCATGAAAAGTCCTGGGTTAGTTCACAAACCTCACATCTATACCACCCTGACGTTTTCAAATAACAGTTTTCACGGCCAGCCCAGTGGCGTAGCAGTTAAGTTTGTGCACGGTGCTTCAGTGGCCTGGGGTTTGCCAGTTCAGATCCTGGGCGCAGACCTACGCACCACTCATCAAGCCATGCTGAGGCAGCGTCCCACATAGAACAACTAGAAGGATGGACAACTATGACATACAATTATCTACTGGGGCGTTGGGGAGAAAAAAGGAAAAAAAGGAGGAAGATTGGCCACAGATGTTAGCTCAGAGCCAATCTTCCTCAAAAAAAAAAAAGTTCTCAAAAAAAAACCCACACAATTTCTCTTTGACTCTTTAAACAGGAGAAATAGGGATCTACTCTCTACTCACAAACAAAGAGGTGGGGGCAGATGTGAGTTATACCTACTCCTTCAGGTTTCTGGCTCCTTCACTTCCTCCTGGTCTATCTAAAGTCAACACTCCCACCCCACCCCCAGGCCACTCCCTGTCATATCACCTGCCTCCTTCTTCTGTGGAACTCATCACAGTCTGTAAGTATCTGGTTTACTTGTGTCTTTAATTCACATATTGTCTTTCTGTTCCTATTGAAACGCAGGCTCCAAGGAGATGGATCTGGTCTGTCTTGTCCGCTTCTCTCTCTCCCAGACTCTAGGATAATACCGAGAGACCCATGGAATAATATTAATTAAATGGAGTAATGCACCTTGTCATGGGCATAATATGCAATACGACTGAAGACTCTCCTTAGCTCTGTTTGTTGTGCCAAGGGATCGCGAGGCCTTTGCTTATTTTCACGAGCACCCACTTGGAAGAAATGAGAAGAGAAATGGAAATGGGATGAGGAGGCTCCATTCAGGCATTTATTTCACATGCTGGGAACTTAATCAGACACCCCATACCCTGATAGGACTTCCTTTCCTCTCCAGCTGCTGCCCCCTCTAAGTAGTCTCATCCCCACGTTGGATTTGCGCAGTCAGGAGTGGGGAGCCTCCAGTTGGTACTGGCCCCACGATCCTCCCCTGAGAGCGTCCTTTTCTCTGCCAGTAGACACACAAAGAAGCTGACACATACGGCAGATTTCTCCTGTAGCATCTGACAGGCTTGAGTGGGTGGCAGTTTTGACGGCTGGGGCCTGATTAGCCCATTCACCCTCTGACATTTCCTCGGCTCTGCTTCTCTCCTGACACGCTCGTGCCAACAACTGTTTTCAGCAGGTGCCTCTGAGAAGTGGGGCCTGCTGACACCAGCCCCCACTTCTGTGGGCTCTGAGGGCCTGGCGTGGCCCTGCCCGGCCTTGGCAGGCATGTGGATGTAAGGCCTCTGAATACAGTCAGGCCCAGGACCCAGCGTGAAGGCCCAAGAGGTTGGAGCAAATCTCTCCTTCCTCCAGGCCTGAGTTTTCTGGGATCTGTTCTAAGATTAGTGGCACTTGGAAAATACAGGAAAGCAGCTGGAGAAAGTTTAGCCATCTACTCATTCATTCCTTCATTTACTAATATTTACTGAGCGCTGACAACATGACAAACTCTGAACCAGGCTCTGGGTCTACAATGGTGACCCAAAGCTCCCTCCCCCTGTGGTACTAGCTAGCTGGGGAGACAAAAACCACAATCCCATTTATTTTCTCAATTGCGACTACTGCCAGAAACAGAAGGGAGAGGGTAGTATATGAGATAATAAGGGGGAACTACTTCAGGCAGTAAAGAGGTCAGAGACTGCCTGCCTGATGGAAAGACCTTAAAGCTGACCCTGAAGGAGGAGAAGGCAAGCAAGAGGCAGGGTATCTGAGGCAGAGGGGATGGCTTGCAGATGCAAAGGTTCTGAGATAGAAGACAACTTGTTCGGGGAGCAGAAAGAAGGCCAATGCAGCTGAAGCAGAGTGACCCAGGCGGAGAGCAGCCCGGATGAGGAGAGAGGTGGGTGAGGGGCGGAGCATGGAGGGCTTTACACAGAAAGGACCACCGTGGGTATTTTATTTTGAAGACAGTGAGAAGCCAGAGGAGGATTTTAAACTGGGAGCAGCATTGTCCTTCTATGGGATGCAGGAATTAGAAAAAAAGAAAAAGGAGCTTGGACCAGGAGGCCCAACAACCAGATTTCCTGGTAACGGACTTATTTTCTGACACGCAAAGCTCATTTTCTGCAACATTGTCATAGATTCTCCATCCCGACGACAAGAATCCCTATGGGAGTCTGTTAAAACATTAGGATTACTGGGTCCTGCAGCAGAAGTCTCAGAGGAGGAGCTGGAATCTGTATTTTTAATGAGATCACAACTGATGTCGGTATAGAGCTTGCCTTGAGGACTCCTGAGCCAAGAGATGCAGTTGCTTCAAGGTGTTACCGCTTAAAAGTCAGCCATTCAAAGAAACGAAGCACTGACAAAGCAGACAGAGGCTCGAAGTGAGAGGCTCGCTGAGAAGGTGAAAAAGCAAGAAGGGCAGGCATCCCGGGGGAAGACAGTGTGCCATAAACGTGTCTCCTCAATGGAAGGGGTCCCAGAGAGCAGTTGTGATGCCCACATGCTGAGGAATTTCACAGCATCTGGAACATCTCAAGCGCTGACCAGTCCCTAATGAGAAGGCTACTGCCCCCAGTATGAATATCTGCTTCACTTGCAACAAAAAGTAGAAGAAGCCAAGGCAGCTTCCCACCAACTTTCAGTGACCGACGTTCAGACCCACAGTTGCCTCTTGAATGGCTGTGATGTGGGAAGCATGAGTGGCTAGGATAAATGCAGACAAGAGATGACCCAGAACACGGTGTGGTCCCTTCAGCTTTCCAACGGCTTCCACACTGGCTTGCCACACAATATTCTACACGGCACCTAGCATAGTGCTTGCACTGAGTCTGGGCTTTGTCACTGTTGACAACAATCAATGCATAAACTAATCTTAGAGGAGGCTAACATTGAGAATTAAGTTGTATCTCCTGAGCTCTCAGCTGATGATTCACTTGACTAAACCCATTTTAATAGGCTATAGACCTGGATTTCTCAACCTCGGCACCATTGGCGTTTGGGGCTGCATAACTCTGTTGTGGGGGATGTCCTGTGCATTGCAGGATCTTTAGCAGCATTTCTGGTGTTATGGACTTATGTCTGTGCTCCCCTAGAACCACATGTTGAAACCTACCTCCCAATGTGATGGTGTTTGGAGGCGGGGCCACTGAGAGGTGAATAGGTCATGAGGGCAGAGCCCCCATGAATGGGATTAGCGCCCTTATAAAAGGGACCCACAGGGGGGCGAACTCAAGATGGCAGCGTAAGCAGACTCGGAACTCACCTCCTCCCGCGGACACAGCCAATTTACAACTACTCGTGGAAAAATTACCCCTGAGACAGAACTGAAAACTGGATAAGAGGAACTCCTGCAACAACGGACAATCCAAATTGAGGTGGAAGAGGCAGAGACTCCTTTCTGGAGAGGAAAAATGCAGCCTTCACACGCCGCAAGCTTCACGGCTGCTGGGAGCAGCGCACAGGTACGCAGCCCTCCCTGGAGGCGCAGGGCCCTGAACCGGGAGCGCCCCCACTGTGGGCATTTTGTGGACCCAGCACAATCGAGACCAGTGGCATAATATCTGACTTTGCCTGCTACTAAAACATTGGGGAGCACCCCAAGAGAAGCTGGTTCACAAAGAAATTAAACCAGCTCTTAAAGGGCCCGCACACAAACTCACCCGTTTCAGAAAGCATCCTAAAATCACCAGAAAGAAAGGTACACAGTGCTGTGGTGAAAACAGACTCACCTAATAGGCCCTGAGTGCATCTCCGTGAGGGTTGAGACCTCTCCAGGGACTGGGACATTGGCGGCGGCCATTGTTGAGGCCTGGTGTGGGCGTGCTGACACAGACGCCATTGGAGTTCTCCCTGGGCCTGCTAGCCCAGGTCTGCCCCACCCACTAGAGCACCGATTTAATCCAGCTCAGCCAGGGCAGACAGCCCACCCTAGAGAATGGCCCGACCCAACAACAAGCCCTCAGGCAACTTGTGGGCCTGCATAGATTGGTGACTGGATTCTCTGCAGCCTGGCAACTGAGCCAACTTTAGTGGGGCAGGGTGTGCACAAGGAGCTGGTGGAGAGTGTGGGGTGGTGGCGGAGTGTGTGGGGCTCCTGTCGTAGAGAGACTGGGTCCGCTTCGGGAGGTCACGGTGCGCACATGGGGCAGGACTGTGTTGACTATGTGTGTGGACCTGTGGGTGGCAGGGCTTGTCAGCTGCAGAAGACTTGTGTTTCTCAAAGACCCACATAGGAGGTTTGCCCCACCTTCCAAAGTCTGAAACGATTGGGTGCTCCTGTGCCTGAGGCCAGCCCCACCCAGCTGCAATCCTCAGAGAGCTGACAAGAGACCTAATAGGCTAGAGGCTTACAGCAATTGTAAGGCCCTGAGCCTAACAACCTGCCACGCTGGGGGCCTACCCACTTAAAAGAAATACTGCAACACAAATGTGGTATTAGAACTTGCAGCCAACTGTGCTGGGGTTCCCCACACCCGATAAAGAGACTGAAGGGCCCACAACAACTACAAGCAGCTGAGCATTACAACAGCTGGCCAGGAGCATAACTCGGCCTCCCTGGGTGCCTACAGGGAGAGCAAACAGGCCACAACAGAAGGACACACGTAGCCCACATAGGGGTCACGCCTGGAACATTGAGAACTGAGGGAAGCACACTGGAAGCGTCCTAAAGCATCACTTACATAAGGTCACCTATCCAAGAGCAGGAGATGTAGCTGACCTTCCTAATACGTAGACACAAGCACAGGGAAAGAGGCAAAATGAGGAGGCAAAAGAATACAATCCAAGTAAGGGAACAGGACAAAACCCCAGAAAAGGAACTAAGTGAAACAGAAATGAGCAACCTACCCGACAGAGAGTTCAAACAAAGAGTGTTAAGGATGCTTACTGATCTGGGGAGAAGAATAGATGAACTCAGTGAGAATGTCAACAAAGAAATGGAAGATATAAAAAAGAACCAATCAGAAATGAAGAATACAATACTGGAAATGAAAAATTCACTAGAGGGACTCAAAAGCAGAGTAGAGGATACAGAAGAACGGATCTGTGAGCTGGAAGAAAGAATAGAAGAAATTACCCAAGGTGAACAGGTAAAAGAGAAAAGAATTAAAAAGAGTGAGGACAGTCTAAGGGACCTCTGGGACAACATCAAGCACACTAACATCCGTGTTATAGGTGTCCCGGAAGGAGAAGAGCGAGACAAGGGGGCAGAGAATCTATTTCAAGAAATAATAGATGAAAACTTCCCTAACCTAAGGAAGGAAACAGACATCCAGGTACAGGAAGCACAGAGAGCCCCAAACAAGATAAACCCAAAGAGGCCCACACCAAGACACATCATAATCAAAATGTCCAGAATTAGGGGCCGGCCCGGTGGCGCAAGCGGTTAAGTGCACGCGCTCCGCTGCGGCGGCCCGGGGTTCGCTGGTTCGGATCCCGGGCGCGCACCGACGCACTGCTTGGTAAGCCATGCTGTGGCGGCGTCCCATATAAAGTGGAGGAAGATGGGCACAGATGTTGGCCCAGGGCCGTCTTCCTCAGCAAAAAAAAAGAGGAGAATTGGCGGATGTTAGCTCAGGGCTGATCTCCTCACAAAAAAAAAAAAAAAAAAAAAAAAATGTCCAGAATTAAAGATAAAGAGAGAATCCTAAAAGCCGCAAGAGAATGTCAAGTTACGTACAAAGGAAACCCCATAAGGCTATCAGCTGACTTCTCAGCAGAAACCTTACAGGCTAGAAGAGAATGGCATGATATATTTAAAGTGCTAAAAGGAAAAAACTTACAGCTAAGAATACCCTACCCAGCAAGGTTATCATTCAAAATGGAAGGAGAGATCAAAAATTTCCCAGACAAGCAAAAATTAAAGGAGTTTGTCACCAAGAAACCAGTGCTACAAGAAATGTTAAAGGGACTGATTTAAGGGGAAAAGAGAAGACCACAAATAGGAAAAATTATCTATTTCCATGATAACGTAATGGATACAAATGCACACAAAAGAGATTAGATACGATATCAAAAACATGAGGGAGGAGGGGAGTTAAAGAGTACAGCTTTCAGACAGAGGTCAAACTAAAGTGACCATCAATTCTGTATAGAAGAAGAAAGGAACAGAGAAGGACTACTAAAACACTGAGGGAAAAAAAAATTTTAAAAATGGCAGTAAGTACATACTTATCAATAGCTACTTTAAACGTCAATGGACTAAATGCTCCAATTAAAAGGCATAGGGTGGCTGACTGGATAAAAAAACAAGACCCATATATATGCTGCATACAAGAGACACACTTCAGACCTAAAAATGCTCACAAACTGAAAGTGAAGGGATGGAAAAAGATACTGCACGCAAATGGCAATGAAAAGAAAGCTGGGGTAGCAGTACTCATATCAGACAAAATAGACTTTAAAACAAAAACTGTAAAAAGAGACAAAGAAGGGCATTACATAATGATCAGGGGAACAATCCAACAAGAGGATATAACACTTGTAAATATCTACGCACCCAATGTAGGTGCACCTAAATATATAAAGCAATTATTAACAGACATAAAAACAGAAATAGACAGTAACACAATAATAGTAGGGGACTTTAACACTCCACTTACACCAACGGATAGATCATCCAAACAGCAGGTCAATAAGGAAACATTGGCCTTAAACGACACACTACAACAGATGGACCTAGTAGATATATACAGAGCATTCCATCCAAAAACCGAAGAATACACATTCTTTTCAAATGCACATGGAACATTCTCCAGGATTGATCACATATTAGGCCACAAAACAAGTCTCCATAAATTTAAGAAGATTGAAATAATACCAAGCATCTTTTCTGACCACAACAGTATGAAACTAGAAATCAACTATAGGAAGAAAATCAGAAAAGCCACAAATACGTGGAGATTAAACAAAATCCTACTGAACAACGATTGGGTTAACGAAGAAATCAAAGAAGAAATCAAAAAATACCTGGAGACAAATGAAAATGAAAATACGACATGCCAGAACTTATGGGATACAGCAAAAGCGGTTCTAAGAGGGAAGTTTATAGCAATACAAGCCTATCTCAACAAACAAGAAAAATCTCAAATAAACAATCTAACAATGCACCTAAAGGAACTGGAAAAAGAAGAACAAACAAAGCCCAGAATCAGTAGAAGAAGGGAAATAATAAAAATCAGAGCAGAAATAAATGAAATAGAGACCAAAAAACAATAGAAAAAATTAATAAAACCAAGAGCTGGTTCTTTGAAAAGATCAACAAAATTGACAAACCTTTAGCTAGACTCACCAAGAAAAAAAGAGAGAAGGCACAAATAAGTAAAATCAGAAATGAAAGAGGAGAGGTTACAACAGACACCTCAGAAATACAAAAGATTATAAGAGAATACTATGAAAAGCTATATGCCAAGCAATTCGACAATCTGGAAGAAATGGATAAATTCTTAGAATCATACAACCTTCCAAAACTGGATCAAGAAGAAGTAGAGAATTTGAATAGACCAATCACCAGTAAGGAGATCGAAACAGTAATCACAAACCTCCCCAAAAATAAAAGTCCAGGACCAGACTGCTTCCCTGGTGAATTCTACCAAACATTCAAAGAAGACTTAATACCTATCCTTCTCAAACTCTTCCAAAAAATTGAGGAGCGGGGGAAGCTCCCTAACTCATTCTACGAAGCTGACATTACCCTGATACCAAAACCAGACAAGGACAACAAAAAAAAAGAAAATTACAGGCCAATATCACTGATGAACATCAATGCAAAAATCCTCAACAAAATACTAGCCAATAGCATACAACAATACGTTAAAAAGATTATACACCATGATCAAGTGGGATTTATTCCAGGTATGCAGGGATGGTTTAACATTCGCAAATCAATCAACATAATATACCACATTAATAAAATGAAGAATAAAAATCACGTGATCATCTCAATAGATGCAGAGAAAGCATTTGACAAGATACAGCATCCATTTATGATAAAAACTCTGAATAAAATGGGTATAGAAGGAAAGTACCTCAACATAATAAAGACCATATATGACAAACCCACAGCTAATATCATCCTCAATGGTGAAAAACTGAAAGCTATCCCTCTAAGAACAGGAACCAGACAAGGATGCCCACTGTCACCACTCCTATTTAACATAGTACTGGAAGTCCTAGCCAGAGCAATCAGGCAAGAGAAAGAAATAAAAGGGATCCAAATTGGAAAAGAAGAAGTGAAACTGTCACTATTTGCAGATGACATGATTTTATATATAGAAAACCCTAAAGATTCCACCAGAAAACTTTTAGAATTAATAAACGAATATGGTAAAGTTGCAGGATACAAAATCAACATACAAAAATCAGTTGCATTTCTGTACACTAACAACGAAGTAGCAGAAACAGAAATTAAGAATACCATCCCATTTACAATTGCAACAAAAAGAATAAAATACCTAGGAATAAACTTAACTAAAGAGGTGAAAGATCTGTACACCAAAAACTATAAAACATTTCTGCAAGAAATTGAAGAAGACACAAAGAAATGGAAAGATATTCCGTGCTCTTGGATTGGAAGAATTAACATAGTTAAGATGTCCATACTTCCTAAAGCAATCTATAGATTCAGTGCAATCCCTATCAAAGTTCCAGCAACATTTTTCACAGAAATAGAACAAAGAATCCTAAAATTTATATGGAACAACAAAAGACCCCGAATAGCTAAAGGAATCCTGAGAAAAAAGAACAAAGCTGGAGGTATCACACTTCCTGATTTCAAAATATACTACAAAGCTATAGTAACCAAAACAGCATGGTACTGCCACAAAAACAGACACACAGATCAATGGAATAGAATCGAAAGCCCAGAAATAAACCCACACATCTACGGACAGCTAATCTTTGATAAAGGAGCCAAGAACATACAATGGGGAAAAGAAAATCTCTTCAACAAATGGTGTTGGGAAAACTGGATAGCCACATGCAAAAAAAATGAAAGTAGACACTTACCTTACACCATACACAAAAATTAACTCCAAATGGATTAAAGACTTGAATGGAAGACCTGAAACTGTGAAACTTCTAGAAGAAAACATAGGCAGTACGCTCTTCGACATCGGTCTTAGCAACATCTTTTCAAGCACCATGTCTGACCGGGCAAGAGAAACAATAGAAAAAATAAACAAATGGGACTACATCAAACTAAAAAGCTTCTGTACAGCAAAGGAAACCATCAACAAAACGAAAAGACAACCTAACAATTGGGAGAAGATATTTGCAAACCATACATCTGATAAGGGCTTAATCTCCAAAATATATAAAGAACACATGCATCTCAACAACAAAAAAACTACCAACCCAATTAAAAAATGGGCAAAAGACCTGAACAGACATTTCTCCAAAGAAGATATACAGATGGCCAACAGACACATGAAAAGATGTTCACAATCACTAACCATCAGGGAAATGCAAATCAAAACTACAATGAGATATCAGGTCACGCCCGTCAGAATGGCTATAATTAACAAGACAGGAAACAACATGTGTTGGAGAGGATGTGGAGAGAAGGGAACTCTCATACACTGCTGGTGGGACTGCAAACTGGTGCAGCCACTATGGAAAACAGTATGGAGATTCCTCAAAAAATCAAGGATAGAACTACCATATGATCCAGCTATTCCACTGCTGGGTATTTATCCAAAGAACTTGAAAACACCAATTTGTAAAGGTACATGCACCCCTGTGTTCATTGCAGCGTTATTCACAATAGCCAAGACTTGGAAGCAACCTAAGTGCCCATCAAGGGACGAATGGATAAAGAAGCTGTGGTATATATACACAATGGAATACTACTCAGCCATAAGAAACGATGAAATCCAGCCATTTGTGACAACATGGATGGACATTGAGGGTATAATGCAAAGTGAAATAAGTCAGAGGGAGAAGGTCAAATACCGTATGATTTCCTTCATTAAGCAGTAGATAATAACAACAATAAACAAACACACAGAGACAGAGATTAGATTGGTGATTACCAGAGGGGAAGGGGGGAGGGAGGAGGGTGAAAGGGATAATTTGGTACATGTGTGTGGTGATGGGTTGTAATTAGTATTTTGGTGGTGAACATGATGTAATCTATGCAGAAATAGAAGTATAATGATGTACACCTGAAATTTATACAATGTTATAAACCAATGTTACTGCAATAAACAAAAAATTAAAAATCAAAAAAAAAAATAAAAGAGACCCACAGAGCTCTCTTGCCTTTTCTGCCATGTGAGGACACAGAGAGAAGACGGCCACCTATGCACCAGGAAACGGGCTTTCATGAGACTCTGAATCTACCAGCATGTTGATCTTTGACTTCCCAGCCTCTAAAACTGTGAGAAATAAATTTCTATTGTTCATAAGCCACCCGGTCTACGGCTGTCTGTTTTAGCAGCCTGAACAGGCTAAGACACCTGGCCTATACTCACTAGATGCCAGTAGCACATCATCTCCCCTCATTGTGACAAAGAAAAATATCTCTAGACATTGCCAAATGCCCTAGGGGAAAGGAATCACTCTCCACTGAAAACTACTGCTACAGATAATAACAGATAACATTTACTGAGCATTTACTATCTACTTGGCACTGTCTTAGCCACATAATATACACTTTTTATTTAATTCTGGCAACACAATGGTGAGATGGGTGTTACTATCCTCATGTTACAGATGAGGAAACTGAGACAAAGGGGCTGCTCCACAGCTCAGAAGTAATGGAGCCGGACGCTGAACCTAACTCTGTCCAGTTCCAACCAGTACTAGCTCTCCTAACCACTACACCACACTGCCTTCTGTATCACTAGTGACTCGTTTATTGCAAAGATTCAAGTGAATTCCATACAATTCTCTACTTTTCATGTGTTTTAAGATTTCATTAACAAATTTTTAAAGAAAGAAAAAAATTGTCATAAAATAAAACTTGGAGGGAATTATTCTAGGTCAGCAGTTCTCAAAGCATGGTCCAGGACCCCGAGACTCATTGAGGGGATCTGCCAAGTCAAAATGATTCCGTAGTAATACTACGATGTTATTCGCCTTCTCTACTCTCGTCTCTCATAAGCATACAGTGGAGTTTTCCAGATATTACAGAAGAGGTGACGATGATATCATTGCTGCAGCAGATTATGGAATATGTGGTCATGTATTCCTACGTTTTAAAAAGTTCTCAGTTTTGATTTCTAATACAGTGAATATCAACAGATATAACCCACATAAACAAAAGCTCTTCAGTATTTTTGAGAGTGTAAAGGGATCATGAAACTAAGAGATTGAGAACCTTTGTTCTAGATTTAAAGAAACTCAAAGGTAGAATAGCCAAATGGAATGTGTAAACCTTGATAGGATCCCAAGCTTTAAGGGGATTTAAAAGAATATTTAGGGGAACAACTGGGAAAATTTGAATATTTACTGTATATTAGATAACATTAGGAAATGATTGTCAAGTTTTTCTCAGGTGTATGAGAATGGTGATTGTGAAAGACAATGTTCTTTTTCTTAGGAGGTGAAGGCTGAAGGTTTTAGGGTTGATACCTGCAACTTACTGTGGCTTACACACACACACACAAACACGCACATACACACACACATTTCAATACACATACAAGTAGACAAAGCAAAGGGAGCAAAATGTTCACAGTCATTGGATCTGGGTGGTAGGTATATAGTATCCATTATACGATTCATTTGTTATATTATTCTTTTAAATTCTATGTAAGTTTAAAAACAAATAAGTTGGAAAAATAGATTCAACTTTGAGTTATGAAGCAATATGGTGATGGAAAATAGGAGGACTTTTAGTTCCTCTTCTTTTCTAAAAGTCACAAGGAAGATGGCAAAGATAAAGTGAGTGGACGATTGGGTGGACCTGCCATTGAGCCAGGGCTCCCGGCTGTGTCAGAATAAAGCCTGGGGCTAATTCAACATGGCACTTACCTCCTCAACGCTATTTCGAGCCATTCCTGGAGGGACCCTCCTGGATGCACTGACTGCTCAGTTTCAATCCGCAAACACAGCGGCTGGAGCAGCAACTGAAGCCAGCTCAGAATCCTTCCCGTTCTACATTGAGACTCTGGTCCCCCTCTTCTCCTCGTTCTCAGAGCAAACTGGCTCATTCACCACTCAGCCTGCCTCGGCTCACCTCTCAGGCACAGCAGGCATCTTAAAGGATCATTCATGGCCCAATTTATGGATCTGTTAGCTTTATCAGCTTAGCTCTAAACTAGTTATTTTAAGCACTTTACTTCTATGACAAATACAAAAAAATAATGAACCGTGCAGGGGAAAAAAATGTCAAAATTATCTAAACAGAGCAAACTGCAACCATGAATTTCGTCTCTCTTCGAGAGATGATGAAAACACTCAATCGGAATAGCACCCGGGTGATTTAATAAATCTAAAGGAACACATCGCACAATGCATGGCATTCATTACTCACATTGAAATGATAATAAATTCGAAAGTCTGATAGAAGCATATAGAGGGCAATATCTCCGTGTGGGTTCTAGTTGTGAAATGATCAGCTAAAGCTTCCTTCCTAGTCAATGGGCTTTGACAAGGAATCCTACCAGGGGCAGTGAGGAAAATTCAGTGAGATTTTCCTGGTCAAAAAGACTCAACAGGGAGTCAAGAGCTTGCACCAAATTACCCTCTCTCAACGGGGCACTTGGGAATACCATTTAACACCAGCTGTCAACCAAAAGACCTTGGCTCTAAACATCATTTCCCTGACCTCAATCCTCCAGGACCCCCAATCAACCTGAGTCTCATTCTCTCTGAATGCAGAAAAAGGCATTTGTATCTAAACCAAAGGCTCTTAACTTTTTGTGTGTGCCTTGAACTCCTTTGGTTTAATGAAGACTATGAACCCCTTCTCAGAAAGATTTTAAATTCATAAAAATAGAATACAAAGGATTGCAAAGGACATCAATAATATTGCAATAGTTCTCAAAATATTTTAAAAACAAATTTGTGATTTGGCAAGAGATTAGTTTCTTATTAATGCACTAAATAACAAGATCTAGCAGCAGACTTAATAACTACCATCATTTCAAAGTAGTGAGTGATGAGCATAAATAATATTTTGGGATATCGGCCATAACTGTAATGTGATATGAAAAGACAGCTGATTCAATTGATGACGGTCACAGATTCTGCTGAAAACAACTGTGGTTTGTTGTCTACATTCATAATTGAAAGATATGCTAATTTTGCAGTTAGAGTGAATGTAAATAAAGATGTCATTTTTTTTCATATCCAAGTTCACAGACTCCTTGAATTCTACCCATGGACCCCAGGTTAAAAATGCCTGATCCAGAACCTTCAGGAATCTAGGCAGTGGCTGATCTGCAAGCTGCAGTCAATTGGAGGAAGATATATTTCTGGCCCCAGGGCTCTGCCTCTGAACTTGTCTCTGCCTTCCTAACCCCACCAGCCTGTGGCTCTAACCTGCTGCTTCCCTTCCTTCCTAGACTCATGCCCTGTCTGCCTGGGTTTCCTCTCTCCTGACCTTGCCTTCCTACAACAGTTTCTATGCGGTTTGTTCATTCATCCATACAATATACATTTCTTGGGTGTCTATTATGTAGCAGGGAAGGTTTCAAGCCTGAAATAAACAAAGATAAAAGATGTAGGTGTCAACCACTAGAAGCTACAGATCCTCTTTCCCTAAGACTGCAACCTCTCTAAGGTCAGGAGACCATGCCCTTGATGCTCCCTCTTTACTCCCAGTGCTCAGTATAGTAACTGCACAGAAACACTCAATAAAAATTTATTAGATGAATGGATAGTTGTTTGGAATAATGAGTAGGTGGGTGGGTGGGTGAATGTGTGGATGGATGGATGGATGGATGGATGGATGGATGGATGGATGGATGGACAGATGAGTGGGTGGATGGACAGATGGATGGATGGATGGATGGATCGATGGATGGATGGATGGATGGATGGATGGATGGATGGATTGTTGGATAGACGCATGGATGGGTGGACGGATGGATGGGTGGACGGATGGATGGGTAGATGGATAGGCATATTAATCTTTTATCTTTTTGATATTCATTATTCCAGGTGTACCTTAACCCCCTCAGCTAAAATGGCCAGTTGGCTTTCCCAGTCTGATATTGGGGCCCTGAATTCCCCTCCATATAATACCCACGGTCAAACTGTTCTGGTGAAGGAAAGGCAGAAAATGGAAGACCCATCTACAGAGGGAATTGAATTAGGACCCTATAAGATAGTCATTCAAGCTTCATGTTCAGGTAGTACAGCCTGGTTTCCCTTGACTCGTTTCAGCCCCAAACTTGGATTGCAATGAGAATTTTGCTCCTCTGTGTCAGGTTACCTTTCCAACCCTAACTGACATCTCAGTCTTGGGGTCTAAGCTTCCTAGCAGGTCGTTTGCCTAAGTTCTCAAACAGCCAAAGAGAATAAGACACTCCAGATCTGCTGGTATTTCTTCACCTGCTCTCACCACCCACTTGCTGGGTTAATCTTGATACTGCTTCTGTGTACAAGTGACCTTTAGCCCCATAGCAGGTGTCCTCTTCAGCCCTGCCTTAGAGTCTAGATCATGAAATACGATCAAGAATCTGCAAGTCTCAACTTATCCCCTCCCTTATTCAACAAGTGAATGCTGAGTACCTCTATGTGAAAGATGAACTGTAGTGTACTGTTCATATACTTCAGACTCTGGAGTCAGACTGGGTTCATATTCTTATTCCACCACTGCTGACTGGCCCTGTGATTGTGGGTAAGTTTTTTATTCACTCCAGTCTTAATTTCCTCCTCCATAAAATGTCAATAGTAGGATCCACCTCACTGTCTTGTTACGTGGATTAAGTATGAGAAAGACTGCAAAGATTTGTCATATGGTAAGTTTATACGTTAGCAATTATTCATGTTATTGCTGTTGTTAGGAAAGCAGGTTCTAAGACCATATGGAGCTTGCTCTGAGTTGGAGAAACCAGAGGTCTACAACTGAAGCAGGTAATTCCCAAAGAAAAATTAGTAAATAGGTCCTCAATTTGGAGACCTAAGCCACACATGTTGGATGGTGGCTATAGGAGCTGTAGATCGTATGTTGTGTTCTTATCATCATAATCATCATCATTATCATAAATAAGAAGGCAGGGGGAAACCTCTGGAGGTGATGGATAGATTGGGGTGATGGTTTCAAGGGTGTATACTTATCTCCAAACTCACCAAGTTGTACACATTAAATATGTACAGCTTTTTGTATGTCAATCATACCTCACTAAAGTGGTTTAAAAATAATAATCCCAACTTTTCCCAACCAGCACTCTTAAATAAATGTAAGAGAGTCACAAGACACACTAATAATAATTATACTAACAACAAATAACAATTTTAACTATATGTTAGCCATTGTGCTAAGTGCTTAAGATGCATTATTTCGTTCAGCTTTCACAACAACCCTTTAAGGCAGGTAATAGCATTCACATTTTATAAAATAAGATACTCAGGGCTTCAGAGTCAAAATGATTTGCCTAAGTACACGCATCTAGAAATAGTGAAGCAAAGATCTGAACCCAGTTTTTCCTGAGCCCCAAATAATCCATGTAACTGATATTTTTGCTATTATTGATAATAATTGATATTATTATTCATTACTCTAGAACACTGCTCCCCAGTTAATCACTCAATAATTATTTATTGAGCACCTACTACAAGCTTGACACTGAAATTGCTGATGGCATAATGGTGGACAAGACAGACAGGGTAGACACTATCCTTCCCCTCCTAGAGCTCACAATCTAGAGATACTAGACTAGAGAGTTACTTAATCAATAATGACACTACTTTTAAAAATAATTCCCAGTGTGCAAAGTTGTTCCAAAGAGAAATAGAGAATGATATGGGGGCTTAAATGGCACCTCCTACTAATTTATACTGCTTGCAAGGCTAGGACTTAGGTGTATTCTCAAGTTCCTACATGCTGTTAAATCCCACTCCCAACCTCAAACTTTCTCAATAACTGTGCTGTGCTTGTGAAATGTGGAAGAAGCACAAAATGCACACCCATTTCGTTTGCCTGCAAAGCATGAACAAGGACACACAGAATACTTGGCTGTGCAAAAGATAACCATGATAGCTCCTCACCCAATTATTGCCTCTGTAGTTGCAATAGGACTCACTTTGGAAAATTCTGGGAAGGAATTTAAGGCACCATTCATCACTGAACCTAGCCCCAACCTATCCTCAGCCTTTTTCCAGCCAGCTGTTGCTACAGATGTCACTTCCTGCCAGATGCATTCATAAAAAGCCTCAATCAACCTCCAATTCCAAGCAGCAGGAGAACATCAGCAACATTTGAGGTCTTTCCACTCGCAGGCAACAGGACTCTTAACTAGCTCTTCCACACCAATCGCACCCCATGAGATGGATAAAAAGAATTATGGAGTCCATTGAAAAGATTCATGGAACACGTTTTGCCATCAACAGTCCTTGACCCAACACTTTTATCACAAGCAGTAACATTCATAATTACAAAAACCATGCCATTTCAGGAAATGTAGATCTCAAATTCAAGACCTGAATTTCCTCCCACTTTTATCAGATGCTGGTCAAGTCCCACGTTTCAAGTGAACTCAAGCTCTGTTACTTGAGGAGCATTAAGATGATTAATGAGATACACTAGTTTATATCCTGGCTTGGCTCTTATGTAGTCTTGAGCAACTCACACAAACTCTCAATGCACCAGTTTTCTCATCTGTAAAATAGAATCATCACACTATCTATCTCACTGAGCTGTTGGGAGGATGGAATGATATAATATATGTAAATTGGTTAACACATCTGGCATATAGAAAGTACTTAATCCATGATTATCATGTCCCCCATCCCTCCAAACATAAAATAGCAGTTAATAGAAGAGGCTCCCATTGAAGATGTGATTTCTGGCTCAAAATACTGAAAGGACTAGCATAGGAAAGAGAGATCAGATTTACTCTGGGTTTTCAGGGTAGAATTAGGACCATTCATCATCCATCCATTCATTTGCTCAACAAATATTTGCTGATCACCTAATATGATCCAGGTCCTGTGTCAGGTGCTGGAAAGTGGAGAGCAAGATAGACATGGTATGGGCCTTTGTGGGGCTCACAGCCAGGAACCAATGGACAGAGTTACAGGAAAGGCCCTGAGACATATTGTGTGGATGACCTTTCTAACGACTAAAGCTTTCTGAGAAAGGAATGGAACATAGCGAGTTTCCCATCACATGGGGTATTCATCTGGAGTCTTTGGACATTGTAGAGGGGATTCTGCAGGAGGCTGAGGGTTGGAATTCTGAAATCTCTTCCAACCTGGCAGTCCTTTGAGAAACAAGAGCCCAGAGTTCATTTTCTGGAGTTCATGTAAATTGAATTTTCTGCCCTTCTATCCACACAGCCAGTGTTTATTAACTCACATTAATGCCTAGCGCGTGGTAGCAATTAAATACATATTCAATCTATCATACCTAGTTCCGTTGATTTAATACCCATTTCACACTTATTTACCATACTGCTATTTCTTTTAAACCTATCACATATTTTATTCTTTCCCAGGAGCAGGCAGTTTAATAATATTCTTAAATTACAATAAAAGGCACAGAAAATATTGAGAGTCAATCAATTCATTGCTAAATATCTGAGCTCTGACTCTTGCCAGATGTATAACTTTGAACAAGTTACTTAAACTCTAGGAGCTTCAATTTTCCTACCTGGACAATGGGCAAAGTAGTCCCCAATTTCCTTTTTTTTTTTTTTTTTTTTTTTGGTGAGAAAGATCAGCCCTGAGCTAACATCCATGCTGAATCCTCCTCTTTTTTGCTGAGGAAGGCTGGCTCTGAGCTAACATTTATTGCCAATCCTCCTCCCTTTTTTTTTTTTTTTTTTGCCCCAAAGCCACAGTAGATAGTTGTATGTCATAGTTGCACATCCTTCTAGTTGCTGTATGTGGGACGCGGCCTCAGCATGGCCAGAGAAGCAGTGCGCCCGGGATCCGAACCCGGGCTGCCAGTAGCAGAGTGCGCACACTTAACTGCTAAGCCACAGGGCTGGCCCAAGTAGTCCCTAATTTTAAAGATTGTGGGGTGAATTAAATGAAGCGACACAGTGTTAAAGCGCCCAAGTTGGTGCCTGGCACATGGTGATACTCAATTAATGTACTTCTCCACAACGCCAGATACAGTAGTAAGTCATTAGGACTGGACAAGAACCTACACGTCCCAAGTGCTGGCTAACCAGGCTGTCCATAGTTGATTGATAATGTGTTCAAGAGGCCAAGGGAAAATGAAAAGCATGTTAGCATAACAGTTAAATAGCCAGGCTCTGGCATAAGATTAAGTGTGCACAGACGTGGTGCTTCTCCCTAACTAGATGACCTTGAACAGCTCACTTCTTCTCTGGACCTCAGTTTCCCACTGGGTAAAAGGGTGGTGGAGAGAAGATCTCTGAGCTACTAGGAAAAGAATATGGGGAGCTTTTCATTTCCTTCTGAAAAGTTCTATGACAGTCTGAGTCTCTGGGTCTTTGTGGAAGAGGGTGATGCTGACATAGTGGAAAGGAAAATACTGTAACCTACTGAAGGGTCCAGCCACACAACTGCACTTCTCCACTCCAACAAGATCAAGTCAAGAGATACTGATATTATTCTTGTTTTATTTCCAAATGTTTATTAAAAAAGGACAAAGGAGTTGAAGATTATTTTCACTAATTCAAATATTTATGAGAGCCAAGCATTGTTCTAGCCATTGTCCCAGGCATTGTCCTAGACCTGGAGTTAAGACGGTGTGCAAATGCTACCCTCACAAAACCTAAATTCCAGATATTAATCAAATGGGTCATATTTGAAGATGACACCACCTGCCATCCCTGCTCTTAGACTGTTCTCCTAGGTGTGGTGATGGATAAGGCCCAGTGAGTGCATTCTCACTTGGATCTAAAAAAGTTGCTCTCAGGTAAGGGGTGAGGGCTGAATCCAGAGTGCGATGCACTGCAATATATAATCCACAGCAGGAGAGAGTCTACTAGCCAGGGGAGCTGTCTCAGGTGCTGAAAGGGTGCCGAGATGTAGAAGAGACAATTTTACTCTCTGGGAGCTTAAAAGTAAAGGCCAGATGTAGTGGAAGCCAGAAGAGAGGAACAGGGAAAGAGGAAGAGAGAAAAGGAGGGAGGGAGGGAGAGAGAACAAACTACAGGGGCTGCAGGAGAGAGGGGCACTTCAAGCAGTAGGATCCTTGGGGGCCTGGATTGCATCAGCCCCAGGCTGTCAAGCTAAGTTGTGAGGCAGATGTGAAAGAACCTGGGGCTTTGACAGGCTTAGTGGGGCTGGGTGAGAAAGGAACAGCGTGTTTTCACGTACAGTAGAGGCCAGGCTGGCCCAGAAATATCTGTGCTTTGAGTCTTGGGGGATTGGTCTGAATTGGAGGAGAGAACACAGCCAAGAGAGAAAAAGAAAAGGAACAAACATTCCTTCAGCAACCTCCATGTGCAGTTGTGTGGGCTCTGGGGAAGGCAGAGGAGCCCCGATCAGTAGTGTCTGCTGATTTCCATGGCGTAAATACTCTGGATATGGCATGGCCGACTTCAAGCTACAATGGCTTAACCAATGACTTGCAAGATTCCTAAAAATTTCAATCGGCTCTCAGAAGCCGATATGGGCAGGCTACAGTATATTACTGACTATGGGCCAAAAAGTGGCTTGAAGCACTTTCCATGTATTATCTCAATGAACAGCAACAATCCCAGGAAGTAGTCATTGTGAATCAATTCTACAGATGAGAAGACTGGGGCTCAGAGAATAAATTGTCTAGAGTGACACAGCAAAAGCACCGTTGAGCTAGGATTTGACCCAGACATGTCTGACTGCAAAGTGTATGCACTTCTCACTGTAGGTGAGAACTCTTAACAGCAGGCTCATCAACCAAAAGCTTACACCAGCTGGAACTCCACCTGCCCACACTGCTGGGTGAGTGACCGACCAGATGGGATCTCAGAACAGCCACAAAGTGAGGAGGAAGATAACGAGCAGACACTGGATTCTTCCCCTCATCCTTCAGGAGCAGAGAGAAGCCCTCCTTCCCACTGGCTTTGGCTAAGCTCTGCACAGCCTCCTGAACTCAACATCCTTTCCAAGAAGGCACATATGGCCTAGATTCATTGGCTGCAGGTAAACCGGTTGGGCTTGAGCCACCTCAACCCTGATCTGTGGAAATGAGCGGCTTTAAGCACTTTTGGAAAATGAACAATATCTCCCATAGTCAGTGCTTGCCCCCGAAGTCAAAGCATCCCGAAAAGAGAACGGCAGCTACTATGAGGCAGAAAAAGCCGTTCTGTTCGGGGAGGGATGTGCAAAGGAGGAGGCAGGAGACAATCACCCCAAGTCCAACCCACAGCCCAGATTCTCCACACAGGCATGCTCATGTGCATGCACAGGATGGGGCAGAGACGGGCCTGGGAGGAGGGTTCCCACTCACCACTGACTTGAGAGAGGATAGGGGTGATGCCAAGCACCTACGTGCCAGGTACATTCCATGCAGGAACCCATCAGTCCTTGCAGTTAGCCTGCGACTTGGAAATCTTATGCAGATGAGGTAGCCGAGCCAGGAAAAAGAGATCCGTAATCCATCCGAGGTCCTACAGCTGGGAAGTGGCAGGACTGGAATTTGGGGTCCAGTCTGTCTGATTCCAAATCCTATGTTCTTGCCTCTGCACCTCCCTGAGAGGGACACAGTGCACCCTCCATGTAGCTGGGCTCCTGCACCTGCTGGTCCCGGCTAAGCCTCTGAACACTGGGTGGCTGGCGGGGGCCTGGAGCAGGACTTGCAAAGGCATCTGGAACGGAGGTCAGAATTACATGGTCTTGGCAAAGCACAAAAGGTTACACAAATGTGACCTTGTAATCACTCCCACTGAGTGAGGACACTGCTGAAAAGTAATAACTTATTCTCAGCCTCCTGTAACATGCGGCTCCTCCCCATTGTTCCCACTATGCCGCAGAGGGAGGGGAGCCACTGACCACAAGCACAGGCTTTGGGGTCAGACAAATCTGCACCACCTCCCAGATCTGGTCCTCTGGGCCAGTGAGTTAACATCCCTGAGCCTCAGTTTTCCCATCTATAAGACAAGGGTTGATGACAGCAGCTACCTTAGGAGGTTGTTGTGAAAATTAAATGAGATCAAATATATGAAGTGCAACATAGCTTCTGATGACTAGTAATCTCTCAGGCTACGTTAGCCCTGTAAATAGCATCATCACCGTTATTAAAGTATTGTGTTATCATTAGACCCTTTCACTGATATGCAAATGAAGTTTCTGTTGGGCAAGACTGGTTAGGAGACATTATGTGACAAGCACTCCGCATGTATATCCAGAGAGAAAAGTATAAAAGATGGAGGCAGGAATGCAAGCCAGTGTGGAAACAGGCAGGCTGAAACGGCTCACAGGGAGATGCTGGGAGCATCGTGCTGTAGATGCAGGACCAGGGCATGAATGGTGGTGAACAAGTTCACAGGACAGAACAAAGGGTGCTCTGTCCCCCAAAGGCATGCTGACCCCTGACAGCTCTAGAAGGGCAGAAACTGAGAGGGTCCCTAAAGGGAATCTCTGCTCTGGGTCCTGCAGCCCTGGGAGCAGCCAGGGGGCAAGATTCTGTGTGTCTCTACATAGGGTGAAAGCAGAGGGGCTCACCTATGTCCCCCAACCAACACTCTGCGGGTCGCTTCAGGAATGGTTGCAAGATGCTAGGATTCTCGCAGGGGAAGAGAGGGAGAAGGGAAGAGGGAGAAATGAACAAGAGGGAAAGGAGGAGATAAAAAGTAAGAAAGAAAGTGGGGAGGGGAGAGGGACTCAACACTGCCCCAAGGTATTCTCTAGGTACAATTTACTAGCTAAATTTCTGTCTTCACCACCCCTGCCCTGCTGCCCCCATCCTCCATGAGGACAAAGACTGTTTCTATCTGTTGTCAAGGCACATAGTGAGCACTCAATAAATGTTTGAGGGAGGAAAAGAGGGAGAGAGGGAGGGAGGGAGGGAGGAAGGAAGCAAGGGAGGAAGGAAAGAAGGAAGGAAGGAGAGAACAGGAGGAAGGTAGGCTCCTCTGGAACCCCTGTTACACGGAGAGAAAAGCCGTCCCCTCCCCTCTGGTGTTTATCTAAGCAGCTGGCAGAACTAAGGCAGTTTTGCTTAAAAATCATTTCCCAGGGGATTAGCATCCCCTTTCACACTTAAAAGCCTTCCCCAAAGCCAAAGAATAAATTGATTTTCCTATAACTAATCACAGACCCATTTAATAGCAGGAAACCACTGCTTTATTTTCCATCTCTGTCTCTAAAAATGCAGACTGGGCACCCACCTCGCCTCTCACCCACTGAGTGCAGGATTCCAGGATGACAAAGGGGCCACTCAACAGGGCGCCCTCCCTCTCCCCAAAACCACTGCAGCCACAGCTGCCTCTGAAGACAATGACAAGTGTGGCTGGAAAGCCCAGAAAGGGCACGTCACTTCTCATGGTGCTGTCAGCATCAACCTCTCTGGGCCAAGCATCGGTCTGTTTGTCCAGGTGAGACTGAGAGTCTCATCTTGAGACCATTTCACCAGGAGCGCAGAGTTGGAGGCTGTGGGGTCTCTGTCCAAATCACAGGGGTAACTGAGAGGAGAGAGAACGTGGCAGCTCATCCACGAGGACTCCAACCTGCCTTCAAAGCCTGGGTTTGCTTAAGCAGCCTGACGGCCCACGTTGAATGCAGGGAGAGATGCGGTATTCATACAGCATCTACCCTCCTGGGCGTACTTCCTGCACCAGGAGGAACCAACTGGAGACCGTTCTCCGGAGCACACGTGCCACCCTACTCCCATGAAGCAGTTCCATTTCCTCTCTAATCCGCACATTACAGAGGACTAACAAGTTCCACTCAAGGGCCATCAACCAGATTGAAAAGACCCAGATCAAATCCACCCAGCAACACATGGTCAACACAAGCAGCTGTTGAGTGAGAAAAGCAAACTACAGGTGGTACCCTTCCATTTGCGTTCCCATAAGCATTTAACAATGAAGGGTGTCTTGGAAGGGGAGCACAGGTTTACAGAGTGTATCACATAGGAGTTGCATCTGCATCCTCCCCTCGGAGCCTCTACAGCAGCCCCGCGCTATCCTCCTCTCTTTCTCCACACTGTCTTTCCACCATCACCCTGGTTTCCCCTTGTCTGCTCCTCCCCCAGGCCATGCCACCTCCTGGTGACCCTCTGGCACAGCAGGTCCCCCCCTACACGCTCCTCTTTTATTGAACAAAGCGCCTCAGGAACTAGAAGACCAAACTCTCCATCTCCTCACTCTTGTAAAGTGTCTGGTCTGGCATCCAGCATGTCACATGTACTTAAGTTAACGACTGTTGTTGTAGTTGGTGCCATTCACCAGGAGCCTATGAGTTACCAAGCACTGTGGTGGGAACCTCCGAGCATGCACAGAATCTGTCCCAAGGAAGTTCACAACACATGAATACGGCAATTTGTACAGCCTACTTCAATTGACGTGGGGCTTCTTTTTCTCCAATTGAGGTAAAAATCACATAACACAAAAATTTACCTAAACATAATTGACCATTTTAAGGTGAACAATTCAGTAGCATTTCGTATAGTCACAGTGTCGTGTAAGCATCACCTCTATTTACTTCCAAAACATTTTCATCATCCTAAAAAGAAACCCTGTTCCATTAACCAGTAGCTCTCCGTTTCCCCCAACCTCCCGGTGCCTGGTAACCACTAATCTACTTTCTGTCTCTACAGATTTGCCTGTTCTGGACATTTCATACGAATGGAATTCTACAGTATGCGACATTTTGTGACTGGCTTCTCTCACTGCGCATGATGTTTTCAAGGCTCTTTCGTGTTATGGCATGTGTCAGGGCTCCATCCTTCCTAGGCATGTACCCAGGACAACTGGAAACAGGTATTCAAACAAAAACTTGCACACAAATGTTCACAGCAGCGTTATTCACAATAGTCAAAAGGTAGAAACAACCCAAGTGTCCATCAGCTGAAGACTGGATTAAAAAAATGTGGTCTATCCACACAATGTAATATTATTCAGCCATACATGGGGATTTTCATGTACATGATTTCAGTAAATCATCAGAACAAGGCTATGGAATGCATAGTATTCTATCCCCCCAATTTTTGGAGGAAAAGATCAAGGACCAGAAACATTGCCAGTCTCATGTCTCCCAGCCCTACTTGCTTCCAGATTGGCTAAGTCCTTGAAAATGTGAGGATCTTGGGCTGACTCCCTGGCTCGTATCCCTGGAGGGTGCCCCACGGGGAGTTACAGAGTGCAGGGTGGAACTTTTCCTCCACTGTACATAATCCAGCTTCGACCTGCATCTAGCCCAAGAGCCCTTAAAGCCGGGCGTCTTACTGAATTCTCCCTTCCTCCACCATCACCGCCATGGATGTTTCCTTTCCACAATAGCCACAATCACTCATTCACATTCTAGGTAAGTTTACTACGCGCTTATCAAGGATCTTTGGCTTCTTATGAATCACTAATTCACTTTCCTGCACATAAATTGCAACCTCTTTTATATATAGCTTTGACCTATTTAATTAGAGTCCTAATTTACTTTTTTTTTTTAAGGGGGAAAAAAACACGCTTTAACTCTACAATGAGCTAAAATTATACCTTCTGAAAAGACGCGATTGTTGCCTGACTGTGAACTCCTGCTTTTATGAATTGCTAATTTGGTTAATGGGCTTATTCTGCTCTGAAATTTGCATCATGAAAATTGCTAGTTTCGAAGAGTCCTCTGTGTACAACGCAGTTTGCACGTTTTGTTGTAAAGGTCACATCTGACATCGTAAAACAGCGGGCCCTTTTGAAAAGGTACAAACGTAAGAAATTAAGTGGGCCCATTGGTATAATGTCATTGTTAAGGAGGGAAAAAAGATTTTTAAGTTAATTTTTATTCATATTGTTTACGTGAGTGCCAGCTGAGCTTGGTTCCATGGGAACCCCTTCTCGTGCCTGGCACGTTATCGGCTTCTGATTCAGGGTCACTAGCGGCTGGAAAGGTTCTGTCACAAGCATCTGCAGAATGGGGGGTCTCGAATCAGAAAAAGAATCAATAAAATAGAGGGTGCCATCAACCACATACAAGTAGACTCAGGCTCTTGGGAAAGCAGACATTGGGGCATTAAATCATAATTTAAGTGCTACTGGGGGACCAAGTTGCTAAAAATATCTTGTTGTGATTTGTCAGTGTTTGACAATAATAAATCAAGAAATATTCACTGTCCCAATCGATATGGGGTTTACTTCTGGATTTTCCTAGGCTGGGTTTTTGAAGTCAGATACACAGCATCTCTACACCCCTGGGCAGAGTAACCCTACTTGATGCTTTTAGGAGGTCTTCTGATGTTCCAGGGCGAAAACGGGACCAAGTCCACAGGCACAGAGGCATTGAGAAGGAAATGCTGTTGCATAAGGTGCCTGAGTGCCTGAGGAAATGAGCAGAGGTCAACCACGTCCTGGCAAAAAGACGACAGAGAGTGGCCAAGAAGGCACGGTCATTATCATGAAGAGGCAGCCTTGGACTAATGGCGGGCTCCCCATTCGAGCGCTGTAGAGCTGTAGGCCAGTTTCCTCAGTCTCCTGATCCTGATGTCATCAGTTTTGTTTTCACATCTACAATGGGAATGATGATCACAGCACCCACCACGGGGCGGGGTTGTTGCCGAGGTTTTTCAGAGGGAACGTGGAGCACCTCCCCACGTCACATGACCTGAAGGAGATGGAACAGAGCAAATGCTAACATGAGGACATAACCTTTCGCTTCCCGCCAAGGCTCTAAGAAGTCCCTCCCAGAGAGGGTGGTGGACGCCCTTCCTGGGCATTAGGGGAGACCTCGGGTCAGGCGATGGCACTGACGTGGGCCTTGATGGACGAGGAGCGAGTTCACAGGGCAGTACCGGAACCCCATCCCTAGAGTCCTCTTCACCGTTCACGTTGCTCTTGGGATTGGAAGCCCTGGGAGGAACTGAAAAGGAAGACCAGGTGGGCACATGGGCAGCGACAGGTGAGACAGACAAGGAGACTGTGCTTTTGAATAGAGACCCCCTCTAGGGGCTCTATGTGGCATCAGGAAGCACCTTCCCTCTAGTACATTCTAGTACATTCTTAAGTCCTGGGTAGAACACAGGCTACAAGGGACCATCAGAGGAAAACAGTCCTTTGTGACAAGGAGAAAGAAAGACCCCTCTCCTCCCCTCCTGAGAGCACATGGGGCCTCCCTCCCACCCTCCTTCTGTAATTACCTCTAGTAAATTCCCCATTCATCTGCATGCTGGTTTCTATTCAGCAAGGACTTGAGGCTGTGCTGCTGGTGAGGGGGGGCCGCGAGGCACATTCAGACTCACACAATCTCCAATCACGGCACCTGATGGGGATGAGCACTTGCTTATGCGAAATTTTCATTTCAATCCCAGCCTCAGATTGCACCATTTCACAGCAACGCTCCCAAGCACTTACACACAGAAGGCTTTTCATCCTCCGAGTCCCGCACAAGTGTTACCTAATTAATGTTCAACAATATCACCAAACATCCCTCTTTTAAGACGTATCAACCTGGAAAGTTCTGGAATTAAGGATTTTGATCGCAAATGGATTGCTTTCATGTATTTCCGATAATTCACACAGCTGCTTAAAGACAGATATTCATTGACTATAAACAGCCCCAAGTTCGAGTAGCTACACAAATAAACCTTTCCTTATCTCTCTCGGCAGCCTCCGTTTGCCTGCTTGGGCAGTGAAGGGATCAAAATGCTCCCTTGTGGACGGATTCGCCGAGCACTTGGACTCTGAAGTGAGTGATTCTTCAGTCAGGCAGAATAAACCACCCACTCAAGACCCTCCAGTGGCTTTCCCTAAGTCTGGAGCATGGCCCCCAGCCTTGCTCCTCAAAGTGTGGTTGAGGCAGCAGGAGCCTCAGCATCATCTGGGAGGTCACTGGAAAGGCAGAGCTGTGAGCCCCATCTCAGACCAATGGACCAGAATCTGCATTTCAGCCCAATCCCCAGGCGATTTGCGTGCATATTCAAGTCTGATGTGCACTGGTTTTTAAGACCCTTCGTGAACTGACTCTGCCCACTTCTCAGGCACAGGACCCTCCCCCTGACTCTATCTCGCTGGCATCTTTGCTGTTGCTCAAACACAGCAAGCATGCGCCTGTCTCAAGGCATTGGCCCACATACACTTCCCTGAGCCGTTGTAGGGAACACCTCCAGGGGGCGCCATTCATGCCGTCATCCACACAAATGGCACCCACTAGGGCCCGACTCCAGTTTACAATATGAACAGTGTCCCCAAGAGTTGGTGGCACAGCCGCCCTGTGCAAGGGCCTGCGTTACTGCCACCCCTTCAAAGAAGCCATCCTGCTCACCACCATCTAAAAAAGCCTCCCATGACCCTTTCTCCCCCAGCTGCTTTATTATTCTTTATAGCACTCACACTACCTGACATTACATCATCTATCTGTTTGTTTAGTTTATTGCCTGTCTTTCTTTGCTAGAATTCCTTCTCCATGAAATCAGGGACTTTGTCTCCCCGCCACCCCCCGCCCACCACTATATTTTCAGCACCTAGAACAGAGCCTGTCTAATAACTGGTACACGATTTGTGCATGCATGTGTGTGTGTGCGCGCATGCATGTACACGTCTGTGCACACATACGTGGGCAGGTATAAGGTTAAATATTCTCTCTCTCCTGATTCACAGTAACTTGGGACTGATGGATAAACTGAACTTTTCTGCAAAGTAACCCCTTTCGTTTCTGCAGATTTTTCAGAGAGTGATGTGGTCCAGCTCAGTGCTTAGGAATGGGCCTCCACACCTGGGCAAGTGGCCACTTTCTCTCGTGGGCTGCCACAGAAGTCCCCTTTATCTTCTTCCTGTTTCCCCGGGCTGTGCATACAGCAAAAGTGAGCCACATGATCGCCATCAGACATGGCAGCCAGCATCACGGAAATCAACAGTCAAGTGCCCAGTGAACACTGCTAACTGGAAAGCAAGGCTCTGTGCAGGGAGGCGTAGACGAGATGCTTAGTGTGTCTGGTTAGCATAGTGCTTCTTACTTTAGCAGAAAACAGCTCATAATCAAATACTATGTGGCTTCCAAGGCACAAGATGAATGAATCCACAATCATAACAAGGAGAACAGAATGACATCAACCCAGGGGACTGGAGACCATGCCTACATTCTGCCAGACACCCCAGTAAACACAGTCGTCTGGTTCCACTCAAGTGCCAATCAGGCCCCTTCCTCAGATACCTACAGCCTGCCAGTCACATGCATGAGTGAAGCAGGGCAGATAGAGAAAAATGGCAGCATGACTGATGATGAACGGAAACTGTCCTTGATACTTGGTGTTAGGAGGCAATAGGGAGTGGTGGGGACTGTGGCAAACAGAGTTCATGCTCCTTCTAAAGGGGGCAGCTGCTACTCAGCTCCAATTGACTAGTGTCATGTTGGGATATGGACCCAGTGTTACCAGACCCTCTGATTTTCCAAGAGAAGCTATGAATTGAGAATCTTGTTAAGGCCTCTTCAGTTTTTAACACAACAAGTAAATCCAAAATTTTAAAAACTCTGCAACCAAATAAAATACATCTGTGGATGAGGCATACTCACAAAGTCAAACTCATGAAAATAACAGCTTACACATTTGAAGTCCCAACCTTTATGTAGTTCTTTCTCAGCTCAATTGTGCACTTAAATGTAATGAGGGCACTCAAGCATGAAGATATGAGTATGCTTCATGCTTGAGAAGATTCTAGAGAGAGAGATTCTAGAACATCTCCTGTGATGGAAAGCCAGGGAAACGATCACGTGAAGAGTGACAGCCCCTTCTGCCTCAGGATTAGATACAATCAGCACTCAGCCCCTAGCCTAGAGGAACCTAGGAATCTCACGGATACAGATCAGTAGAGAAAGGAGGAGAGGGAGGTGTCTGTTGGAGATAAGAATTGGGCTCAGCATTCTTAGGAGGCCCAATTCTTCTGAGCGCGTATGTTATGCCTGCCTCCACAGTGACCTGCTTGAGGAGGGAATGGCATTTTCTGTAAGAATCAAGGAAGATGTCATAAAGAAGGGGCCATTTGAGTTGGGTTTTACAGGATGTATAGGAGTTTGCTATACATGGAGGAAGGATATGGTGCGGAGGAACCACAAATGCCAAAGCATCTCCCTTCCTGCTTTCTCTGAGTCCACTCAGCCCAGAATCGAACTCTGCTCTTTTCCCCTCCTCAGTTGCCTCTGGAACCAGCAGTGTCCCACTGAAGCTTTATGACAGACAGAGCCAGTATCAATGGGGACAGACAGTGAATGGAAATCCATTCCCTTCTTTCTCCCATTCTAATCTTCCCTATCTAGCATCTGCAGAGAGAAAAAAAAATGGTTAATATCAGATGTTAATGGTAGAGGGGTGGAGACACAACTCTAGTCCTACAATCCCACTTTCTCACGTCTCGTTTAGACCCCAAAGACACCATTCTGGATCACTTCCAGAGGAGGGTGTGTTTACTGAGAGCAGCAGGGGAGTGTGGCAGGGAGATTATTCCGGGAAGCAGCAGGCAGAGGTGATGGAGGATGGAATGGAAGCCCCTGTAAACCCTCGTCTACGAAATCAGGATGGCCGTTCACTGGGCAGCTATCCCTACGCCTAGGCTGTTTGCTCACAAACCACATTGACCAAACGACCTTTAGCATCTTTAGTCACAGCCATGCCATGGGGCAGGTAGGAGAGGGTGACAGAATCGGGATGTGTGGGTTGGGTTCTAGGCTCCTCCACCTACCATCCTGGTGGTTGGGGGTAAGTTACACCACCTCTCCTAGCCCCACTCTCTTTCCCTAGAAAATGGCAGTAATAATTGTGCGCCCTCCATAGGGCTATAGTGGGTATTAAATAATCATATAGGTACCGCACTTAGCATCGCATATAGGAATAGAAAATTCTCTGTAACATTCACTATGATTAATTCCTTGTTGCTTTCAGCTATTTAGAAAAGGAGCTCCCATGGCGGGGGGCAGAAGGGGGGATGGTATTGTCCATTTTGCCCAAAGCATAGAATAGCCACGGGACTTCCTACATCTTCAGAGCAGAAACGTTTCAGAAAACTGGACTCCTTGGCACTTTCCCAAAGAGGCGTGGTGTTCGGCCAAAGCAATGTTGGCATTTCCTCCAGGGGACAGCAGCTGGCCACAGCTTAGGGGCGGGCGAGGTCCGTGGAACACAGTGGGTATAAACCCAGCTGCCCTCCTTCCTCATCACTCAACCAGGGACAGAAGGTCTTCAACACAGGAACGTGAGTTCTCCCTTATCGCCGCCTGGATGTGGGAATCTCTCTCCACGCTCAGGGGCTTCCTCTCCACCAGCTTCCTCAGCGAACTATTGGACGGACCACAAGTGGAGAGAGGCCAATGGTGTCAGCGCCTTGTAGGTGCAAGGCACAAAGGGGTCACTCACTAAAGAGTTCGTAAATGAATGAAAAATAATAAAAACTATATTTATGGAGCACACACTAGGTGCTCAATGGACTAGACACATTATAAGCATTGGCTCATTAGGTCCACATGATCCTATGAGTAGATCTTATTATTTTATCATCTGAGGCTCAGAGACGTGATTTCATATGCTAAGGGCGACCAGTAGGAAGTAGGAGAGCAGGAACAAGATGCCTGGGAACCTAGCTCTAGAGATCACTTCTCTAACTACTAAGCTATGACTAAATAAATTGGGGTCAGAGGCAGGGGTTGTTCTAGAAACTTGCACATTCTCCCACCCTGATTGGTGATGCAAAGCTTAATTGTCGGCGGCTCTTTGAAAGCTCGCTTCAGGTTGATTTGCTTCTTTCTCAGTGGCATGTCAGCTGCTGCCCGGCACGATAGCTTATTTAAAATATCGGGTAGAAATAAGATTCACTGTGAAATTAGTTGTAGACAAGCTCAGAAACTGCTAATGATGCAGAGATAATAAGGGGATTTGCAGAAAACATTGATACTGCATTGTGATTAGTGAGCGGAGCTTCACCCCTTGAAGCCCGCGGGGCCGAGCTCCCACAAGAAGAGCATATGCATATGCATTAGCAGCGCACGCTGCCCAATCCGGGCTCCCAGGGCTGGCAGGCACAGGCCTCCTGGTCAGAGGCTCAGAGCTCAGCTCTGATTTGCAAAAATGATTAATTTGTGGGTTTTGAGAATGAGGAATGTTTACTTCCTAGGTCTGGGAAAAACCAAAGGCCGGCCCTAAATCTAATTCCCACTTGAAAATGAAAACAAGCAGGAGAAGCCCTGGAAGGCAGCCCCGTGGTCTCGCCTGGTCTGCTGCCCAGAGCTCCTTAGGCAGCTCTCCCAGGGTATGATCTCAAGGCTACTGAGAACTGCGCTAGTTCCACGTGCCCGCATGCCTACAAGAGTGGGTTGTCACCCGTATGCACCAGAATGGCGATACCAGTTGGTAAATCACTGCCATCGTGCCATATCAGTTAGTAAATAATGGCTGCCCTGACCTTGCCAAATGGCCCTGGGACCACCCTCCTGGCCTCTCCATGACCCAGCAACTGTGGGTTAATGTCCAGCACCATGAAGGTCCTCAGATTCTCTTTCAGCACTTTGGTCAGCATCCATTCTGATCTGTTGGTGTGCACACCTGATTAGTTGTGAAATATTTTTAATATCACCCCTTGATACCCAGCCCCAGACATGCCTGGTTGGAGTATCCATGACATGAGAAATGGGCTATGTGCTAGCAATCAAATAGGATAAAATTCTCCAGAAAAGCCTGATGCTACAAATCAACAGGACCCGCGTCCTACTCTGGCTCAATCCTCCCTCAGTATTTACAAATGCGCCCAAGATGGCGGTCTGTTTGTGCACCCAGCATGTGTAATTTGGCCAAGTTACAGTCTCTGCACTTTTGGCAAAGAAGGAGGAAAATGCAAATTGTATGCATGTCAATGACTAAGTCACCTGCATAATGAGATGCCAGCAAGTTTGAGGCTAAAACACTTATTTACATGAAAAACAAATCTGTATGGGGTATATATTTCTCTCCTTCACATCTCAACACATTTGTCACTCAAAGCCAGAAGGCTCTACTCAACAAAGTCCCTCCAGTCCCTGGCCCCATTTTCATTCTCTTTGGCTTTCAGTTTAACTCCTTGAGGGAAGGAGGCCACTAGGTGTTCAAAACAGATACCACTCCTTTGCTGCCTAGGGAACCACATTCAGAGAGAAGAATGGGCTGGGAGGATGCAAATTCCTACCATGCCAAAACTATTTGTATGATCCTTGTACAGAATGTAAATTATGTATTAAATTTATGTGGTGAGGTTGATACAGCTGAATAGCTTGAGATTCTGTCAGATGGCTAACCACCAATGCAAACAGTCTTTTTCTTTTAAATGTGATGAAACTGTGCACAAAAGTCAAAAGTGAAAATATTAAAGAAAGATGGAGAGGGAGTATCCTTCAGTGCTTCACTGAGATGGTTGCTGTTTGAGGCTGCCTGGCATTTTTTTCTTTTCTCCATTTCCCTCCTTCCATTAACAGACTCTAAGCCTCCCTAGAGTGATCACGTGACTCAGTCCTGACCAATCCCGGTAATTTCTTTACCCTGGACACAGTGATTGGTGGAATGGCAGTTGTATCATCCAAGGAGAGCCAATCAGAATCCATCCTGGGATTGCTATATTAACACTGTGAGTAAAAGATTCTGTTTCCTCTCCTGTTGCTAAATATGAAGTTATAAAGCCAAGGAGCTGGTGGACATCTTCCCCACCAACTGTGCCATCTGGTCAGAGTCTGTATGCAGAATGAAGCCAATCAGAAATGAGCAGAAATAAAAGACGGGTGGAGAGAGTATGGTGGCCCTGACTCCTGGCTCTCCACCCCGACTCCCTGGTTCCTGCAATTCTTCCTTAACTCCAGGATCCTTCCCAACTATGTAAACCAATAAATTCCCCTTAGCTTAAATGATCCGAAGTCGTTTCTGTCTCTGAAAACATCCTGACTTGCACTTGATTATGGAAAGGATGGATATATATCTTCAATTACACTTAGGTATTTGATAATATATATTATTTAGCATTTTGTACAAGTTCTTTAATTTTGTTTTTCTTCCTTTGCAATTTGAAATGATTAATTAGTTTAAATCTAGTAAGTATCCAATTAAAGCAGAAGTCTCTATTTTTGTCTCAATTGTATTTGAGATCCCTCCTTTTTATCACTCGTATGAGCATTTTAATTTGCCTCTTTTTCGCTCTTTGTAAAATATTAAGGACAAAAGTGGAGTACAATAGTCAAATAATTGCATCAACACTGCTGTAACAACAAGATTGCAGAGCTTGCCAAAACTGAATGGTGGCCAGCAGGCTAGAGCCCAAAACGTTAATTTGTTAGAAGAATGAGGGTCATTTGAAAGTTAGACCTCAAAAATTGCACAACTGCATCTCTTGTTTAAGATCAAGCCTCTAGGTGGCAGCAGAGGGAACACCCATTCTTACAGTTGTAAGGAATTGGCCATCAAAAGTGCATCCATCTGTGCTTTGGGTTGAGAAAAGAAACCACAAGTATGCGGTTCCAGAGAGAGGAGGGGTAGTTTCGAGACATTTTAACTTACACACAGCATGACGTTGTTGTCAAGATTGCAGGCCCTGGAAGCCAATAACCTCGGTTGGTTTCCCAGTCCTGTTGTTCTCCTAGAGATGTTTGAGAAAGTAACTGCTATGCACTTCAATTTTCTCACCTGTTGAAGAAGAATGATAACAGTACCTATCTCACAGGGAAGAAGCCAGGACTAATTCAAGATCATCTCTGTCAGTGTCAGCAGAGCTTCTGCCATATAGTAAGTGCTCACTAAATCAGAGTTATGGTGCTTACTATCTTCACCCCTCCCACTGTCCCCTCAAAGGCTCTGAAACAGAAGACAAAATAAACACAGGTGGAGTGAGGTGGCTTGTGGGCAGAAACTGGAGGTGATTGTTACTTCTGGATGAATCACCACTGATGTTAAGCGTGACGTCAAAATTCAACTATTCCTAGAAGACACTGAAGCCCTTGCCTTGCTGAACAATAAAATAAGAACAACAATACAAAAACGATGCTCTCATTTACTGAGTTGTTACTATGCTAGGCACTTTTCATCTACTTAACTTGACCCTCACCACAAAATACACGGTGGGTGTACTTGTCTCCATCTCAAGGAGGATAAAGAAACATGGACCAGGAAACAGCTCAGGTGAAGTGACTTGCCCAAAGGACACGGTTAGTGATGTGGAATGTGAACCCAGCAGGTCTGACTCCCAAATCCATCCCTGTTCTCAGACATCACACCATGGCTCGTTGAGTTGCCTCAGGATATCTTCCTTAACATAAATTAATAGGAATAATGATGATGATAATGTACTGACTGGGTATATGTGATAGGTGCCATGCTAAATGGATGACCTGTGTTCTGTGTCCTTTATGAAGAGACTTCTGGGCACATACAGCAAGGCCCTGCCTCCAGCATCTCCATGCCCTCCCCGGCTCCCTAACTTAAGTAGGATTGGAAAAGAAATCTCAGGCAACTAATCCCCTTTGAGATCTCTGGACAGAAGCTTACAGAGAGCAAACACATGGAGGCTCAGCTCTTCTTAGCAATGTGGGAATGCCATTTCACGTGTCTGCCATCTTATTGTTGACCTGGCCCTAACTCACCACCCCAGTGTCCATCCCAAGAAATGATTCTGCACTGGGCGCTGCCTCTGAAAAAACTCAGGCTCCTCAAGAGAAAAGCTCATCCAGGCAACAGTCAATCTCCTTGCACCAGACTCTGAACGTTTATTTCACTCAAGAAATAGTCAGCAAGCCCAATACTAGGTATAAAGAGTGGAAGAAAAAAAAGGAGATCACCAAGTAGCCCCACTCTAGGGAGCAGAAACATGAAAGCACATGGGCATAATAGTGCGTGATAAATTATGTATAATAGAAGTACAGTAATAGCTGCAATGGGTACATAGAAGAGAGACTTTTAAATGCATGTGGGAGAATCATAAAGAGCCTCAAAGAGCCTACCCAGTAATATGGACCCTCAACATCATCATGATCATCAACCTTATCACCTTTATCAGAGCAAAATCTGACATACAGTGAACGACCCAGTGGAGTTTTGTTTTCTTTTCTTTATTTTTTTCTAAACATAGAGACAGCACCTCCAAGCGTCTGTGGTCACAGTTTTGGAAACTGGTTTGGCCATTGGTCGTGCACAACCTTAAGATGCAAGTGTTGACCTTTCTAAGGGAAATAGCGTCACCGCCCTACTTTCCCCCTCTTAAATGTCAACTGTTGCCATTCTGCAGCTGTTTTTCAAGAGATGGAGAAAATAACGTCAGAAACCATCTAAAAACCATACTTGGTTGTTAAACATCAGCAACCAAGAAACTTACAGCTCAAGTCACTCCTCTCTGGAATGACCTCCTCGCCCTCACATTCTATCTCCCTTGTTGTCTTTCCTCCAACGATTAAAGCCACAAGGTGAGAGGTAGGGGTCAGCCCCCCAGATCCTGCCTAGGTTTGAATGACAAGCCCATCTCCTTCCTCAGGATGGAAACGGCAATAAGAAGCAGGTTTGCCTCTGGGAAATGGTGGCTGATGGGGCACTGGCACCAACGATTGAAGACCCAAGTCCTTTCCATTGAGAGAGTCATGCAGGTCACCCACTAATGCTCTGAATGTCCTGAGGTGATCTGCGAACAGAGCCTGAAAAACTTTGTAAGCTTGATGATTACTTGTCGGATGGTGGGGAGCGAGCTCAATGGTCCCGGTGCCCCCTCCTCGCTCTCCTCCTGCAGAAGCACCATACCCCTGAGCCTCTTAGCCTCAATGACCTCTGAGGGATAGAGGGAGACAGATGGGGGAAAACAGAGGTCCTGAGATGTATCTGCTCTATCCTCCTGCAAGGAACACCCCCAGGACAGAGAGAGATCCTATTCCCAACCAAATAAGAAGCGTTATGGGTCATTCAGCGCTGTGAAGAGGTAAGCTCTTGGTAAGCATTAGCTCATGGAATCTCCCCTACAACACTATAAGATGAGTACTTTCATGATCATTAAGATTTAGAAAATGAGGCCTGAAGGTACATCTATAAGAAGTCAGGATTTGACCCTAATTCTAATGGACTCCCAAATCTGCCCTCTTAACCTTTTGGCTCTGTTACATCCAACTGAATACATGGGACTGAATACTGAGCCCAAGTCCTCCTGCTGAAATAGACAGCTGGTAAACACAACCTTAAGCTAGAAGGAAGGCAGGTCAGGACAGAAAAACTAAGACTCAGGAGAATCATTGCCATACCACAACCCAGGCATGTGCCAAGGGCAAGCTCGTTTGCAAGAACAAGGAAGCTGTGGCACTGGCTCTCAGCTGGACCAGCTTCTCAGTCTATTCTGACACTGGTTGCACTCTTGTTACTGAGTTTTCCAGTGCTTAAATGGCCCATGCATCCCTCTTTGCGCAGTGGCTTTCAGTCCATGGAGACTGTCTGGGAATTTGTAGACAAAGTCCTAAAGATACAATGGAGGGCATGGTACACCACTGTTAGTCAGCTGGTTCACTCTGGCAGAGCTGTTCAGGCTTTATAGCTGAGTCTGTTCTGTTTAGTTGCTGCATCCATTCATATTGATTGGCATCTGAGCCCTATGCATTGTTAAATATTGAAAATCACACCCTGGTGATTCCCTAAAATACTAAGGAGTGGGGATAGAAGAAAGGTCTTCTAGGATCACTTAAGATGAACCCAGGTCCTGGTGGCACCCCTGGCATCAGTCTGAGTCTTGCAGCCTTGCACTCTTGGAGAATGAAAAGTAAAGTAGCTTGTTCCCTTTGGAACATCCATTTGTCTTTTCTCTTGAGTGTTTACTGCTGCTCCAGTGCATTTGTTTGCTCTCTGGTGGGAGCTTGGAGCCTAGATAGCATCATGAGAAAGACATTCAATCACACTCACAGTTTACTCTGATGACACTTGGCATCAGCCATAACTTGCTATCCACACAAAGCTACAAGGTTCCTTTATGCTGGATCTGACTTAGCTTAGGACTAACTGGTCAGATGCCACAGGACTCATTACAGCACACGGAGAACAGGCATTCTGACAAAGGAAGAACATGAGCCCCGTGGGATCTCACGAGCCATGGAGCAGCTCATATTTGGCATTTCTTGGGGATGTGGAATGCTCTAGTCGGAACTTGGCAGGTGAGAAAGCGCAGACTGCTCTGCCAGCCCTGGCTGCCTATCACGGACCATTATAGCAAGGTCTCCTCCATCATTTATCCCATCTGTCTCAGATGAAAGTTCTTGGAGTGTCTCCACTCTCACTGGGGATGGAGACAGAGCAATAATTCCAGGAGACTTCAGGCCTCGGATCTGGGATCTTTCCTAGAGTTAAATAGCACTCACCTGGTCTAAAGGGTTCCTTCCCCAGCCCAGATGCTGGGAACTTAAACTACATCAATGGTTTCTTTTCCTTTTTCCCCAGAACTCAGGAGTTCCTTCTGATTTGGTTCCCAATGGGGAATGTGCCCAGGATCCAGAGGAGTCAACAAAGAGCAGAAATAAAGGAGAAAGAGAAAGAAGAATTTAGTCTATGAAAACAGACATCACAGATAGGACCACCATTTAGAAGGTAGAGAGACTTCAATTCTTGGGTTCCTTCATCCCCCCCAAGTCCTTAATTCAGACACTGGGCTGCATTATATTTATCAATAAACAATCTGCTATAAAGGCAGCTACTCAGTGCCAGACACTGAACTGTTACAAGTACTGAAATTCTGTACAAAGTTCTTACTGATTGGGATGGGGGTGGCAGAGGTAGAAAGACCACCACCCTTACACTAATTCACTTAGTACCCAAAATATCAGGAATTCCTCTCTCAGGTGACAGAAGAGACAGTAAAACCTAAGGCTATGAGAATGCCTCCAAGTACAGCTTTGGCTACTTCTCACAAGTTCTAATTATGCACTTTCCTTGTGGAATATGAGTTCCCCTCTTAATATCCTTGTTATTTATGAGCTTGTTGCTTCACTTCTGAGGGTTGGAGTTTTTTGTATAAAAAAACCTGAATTATTCATTTTTAGATCTATTGCTTTGTGCTCAAGGCTATAGTATTTTCTGTCCTTTACAATTGATTTTATACTTGGGGATACACACACACATACACACACTCCTATCTGCAGAGTACACAGTTTGGTTTATGTTTTGCAATTCTACCTCACTGATTGTGTTATTCTTACCTCTCTGTTCTATTTATTTGTTTACTGAGTCTGACACACCAATAATGTGAGACAATTTTGAAGGGAAAATAGTAATTTGCTGCCACTACATGGGATATGATGGAATCATTTTCAGCTCAAATTATTTAAAATTACAGAGCCATAGAGATGAACTTGAAAAAACTAAATTATTTCTAATAGTGGAATTTTTCAGCAGCTTAATTTGAGTAAAAGAAAAGGTTTAAATAGATTTGAGGGCTTAAATACTTCTGAGGAAATCAGGGACGGCAAAGCCGGGATGTCAATTCACCTAAAAGTAATTAACAAAAAGTAAGTTAGATCATTATTTCCTCCAAGATCATAATTTAAAAGGAAGCTGATTTATCTGAACTGATTAGGGCTTTCAATCCCAATAGAAATGTAGACGCTTGGTTGTTAAGGGGAGAACAGAAATGAGACCCAATTAAGCAAATTTTTTTTCTTATGGAAAAAAAATGATTTAGATAAAATGATTGCTGAAATGTGCTCAGAAAGGAGCTGAAGAAAGCAAGAGAGTTGAGTTTTTTTTTTTAACCTTTGGTGAAACCTCAGTCTGATTCAAAGTAAGATCCAGCACAAGGAAATAAGGGAAGTCATTTCCACTTGAGCATCTGAGGATAACCAGCTGTTTAGGACCGGCGACTGTGGGAGTTCATGTTAACATCTAACATCTGATTCCCATGGAGGGGATGGGGGCTGAGGGCAGAAATGATGCTGAAAGAGATAGAATTAGGATTCCTGACCCTTTGTGGTTAGGGTCTGTTATAGGCTAAATTGTGTCCCCCCCCAAAATTCATATGTTGAAGTCCTAACCTCCAGCACCTTGGAATGTGGTCATATTTGAAGATAAGGTCTTTAAAGAGGGAATTAAGGTTAAATGAGGCTGTTAGGGTGGGCCTTGATCCATTACAACCATCCTTATAAGAAGAGGATATCAGCACGCAGACACGCACAGAGGGACAACCATGTGAGGACTCAGGGAGAAGACGGCCATCGGCAAGTCAAGGAGAGAGGCCTCAGAAGGAACCAGCCCTGTTGATGCCTTCATCTTGGACTTCTGGCATCCAGAACTGTGAGAAACTAAATTGCTGTTGTTTAATCTACCCAGTCTGTGGTTTGTTGTTAGGGCTGCCTGAGCTGACTAGCACAGGGTCTTAGATATCCTGGCCAGGCCACAGAGTCTGTCTCCTCTCTTCCCATTACACTATATCTCTATGAGAGCTGAGTCTGTGTTGACCTCTTCACCACTGCAGCAGTGCTGAATAAGCAGATTTATTAACTGAACCATTCTTCCCCCAGAGGATATACTGGAGGACGCAAAACATTACAAAGTAAATCTAGACTAGCCCTTGTGACATGGCTGGTTAGGAGGGATCCTTCAAATCCCAGCCAGACCATTGAGGAGCTGTGTGACCTGTGGCCAGTTCCTTGACCTCTCTGTGTCGGTCTCGTCATCTGACAACTGCAGTGAGGATCCACATAGAGCAGCACCTGACACGGGGGACCACTCAGCGAATTCATTGCTTCGCTCTTTGCATAAGTACGTCCTGAGCCCACACTATCTCCAGGAACTGCTCTAGATTTGGGGATCCTGACAAAACATCCTGCCCTGTGGGGCTTATGTTCTGGAGGAGGCGAGTAAGAAAAGAAAGGATGGCTTGAATGCAAAATTCCAGTGCTTGGTCCATTTTAGCACCCCATACGCCGTGTCCCTGAATCCCATTGTAAATAGAATCCTGAGTAGCCCATGGCGGGTGATGCTAAGACACTCTCCTGCCAGGCTCTCGGGCACCGCAGTCCCCTCAATCACAGAGCCCCAAAGCAGGGCAGGGCCCCTCAGACGTCTGTGCCTTTTGCTGTTTGGCTCCAGATGACCGTATCGGTCAGTCTCCAGTCATCAAAAGGCCAGTGTCCTCTCCCAGAGCCATTCGGCAAGCAACTCCCCCCGTCTCCACATCCCACAATGAGAGCTCTGAGGTGCCACCTGGCACTCAACGTCTGAGGTCCCTGAGGGGTCCCAAGGCGAGCCCCAGGCCCTGTCATCCTGCATTGGTGGCTGTGTCCAAGCCAGCCGGCCTGATGCATATGCAAGACGGTGCAGAGACCTCCCTCCAGGGAGTGGCTGGCAGTCTGACTCCATTCCCCAGACAGGCAGCCACCGCCACCGACCCTGTGCCTCCCAGGCAGGAGATGAGGGACAGGAGCCTGTGCTCAAGAAGCCCTGGAAACTCAGAGACTCCACACCCTTGTTTTAGGAACTCCCTGGAAGCTTCCAGTATTGAAAAGGAGCTAAAATTTTCCCCTAGGCTTCTTTTGCAAATCCTTAAACTTCCCACGCCTTAGTTTGCCCATCTGTAAAATGGGGTGGAAACTGTCTGCCCTGATCTTTTCATGGGGTTCTGTAAGGATAAAATAAAACAGTCTGCAAAAGCCTTTGTGTGGAATTTCTTTTTGGGGAAATGAAAATGTTCCAGAGTTGATAGTGGTAGTAGTTATACAACTCTGTAAAAATACCCCAAACCATTGAATTGTACACTCTAAATGGGTGAACTGTATGGTCCATGAATTATATCTCAATAAAGGTATTTTTTAAAGCCTTTATAAACTGTGAAGGAGTATTGCCATCCTACAGTCAGCTCTCAACCAGATTCAGGGGGGAGAAAGAAGGAGAGATAGAGACAGAGAGAGAAAGGTGGGGGGATAGAGAGAGGGACATTGAGAGAGACACCACAAGTAGCTGGGTTGTGGATGGGCAGCTCATTGACAGGGACACAGGAGGGAGCAGGTGAGAATAATTTCTCAGAGGCCTTAAGGAAGCGGCCGTCCCAGTGTGGTCCTCTGTGGCCACAGCACTGCATCACCTCGGGAGCGTGTAAGGATGCAGATCCCATTCCCCGACCTCTCAGCCTGGAAGATCCATGGAGTCTCTCTTGCTCCCTCTCTCAGGTTCCCACGTCAGCATGGCCTTCCTTACTGCCCTAAGAAAAACACCCACCCTTCCATTCTCTGTGCCCAGCTTGCTCTACTTTCTTCACAGACCTGCCACCACTTATGGGATACGGTGTGTGTGCCTGATGATTCTCAGTGTCCTCCCACCGGGATGTGAGCCTGTAAGAGCAGGGATGCTGTGTGCTTTGTTCACTGGGTGTACCCAGCCCCTAGAATAGTTCCTGCCATAGAGTAAGCATATATCTCTTGAATTAATGACTGAATAAATTCCTGGACCCATCCCATAATCACTGGTGGGAGGGCCTGGGAAGATGTATTTTAAGGATCTGCTTAGGTGATTCTGACCCCCAGCATCTCAGGATGTGACTGGGTTTGGAGAGGGGTTCTTTAAAGAGGTGATTACGCTAAAATGGAGTCATTAGAGTGGGCCCTAATTCAATATGACTGGGGTTCTTTAAGAAGGGAAGATGAGGACACAGGACATACAGAGGGAAGATGAGATGAAGACATTGGGAGAAGACGGCCGTCTGCAAGCCGAGGAGAGAGGCCACGGAAGAAACCAGCCCTGCCGACACCTCATCTCGGACTCTATCCTCCAGAACTGTGAGAAAATGAACTTCTGTTGTTCAAACCCCCCCGTCTGTGGAACTTTGCTATGGCAGCCCGAGCAGACTAACACAGCTCTTGGAGGAGACAGCCCTCGGTAGACGGTAGCTATTGCCATCCTGCAGGGAGGCCAGGCGGTGAAGCGGATAAGGGAACACGTTTAGAAATCAGACAGCCCTGAATCCAGACTAGGTGTGTCGGATCCCTCCGGGGCCCAGTTTTCTCATCCACAAAATGGTGATAACGCAAGGACGATGTGAGCGTCACACAGAAAATGAACCCAAAGCACCCAGCTCTGGGCCTGGGCTACATTAGCTGCTCAGAAAATGCAGCCGCCCTGCAGGATGCTGGAAGCGTGGTGGCCAGCCCCAGCCGTGGTCAGGCCAGCGGGCCGGATAAAATCCATCTTCACCCTCCCAAGTCTGTGACGCCCCAAGAGGCGGAGCTTCAGCATCAGCCTCCGGCTGGAGCTATTGCTGCCTTTCGCTGGACCAGGAGAGCAGCCCAGGCCACTGAGACAGTGGCACCAACCCAGCTGGTGTCATGAGTTCAGGTCTTGGAGGAGTTTAGGAGTTTTTTATAAATGTATGCCAGGAATCCACCCCATTGCACAGAGATTTAATACAAAGCAGGATGGGCACAGTAAAAATAACAGGCGTACCCTTTCTAAGGCCCCCGGGGCACCTGGAGAAGGTTTGAACCCCATGTCCCCAGGTGTGACTCTCCCCATGGAGACTCTGGGAAGGGATAAGCACGTGCAATAAAGGTGAGCCCAGGTACGGGGAGGGGAAGCGACTGTCTCAGGTCCTGCCCTGGGTCAGGCAGCAAGCTCCCGGCGGGGACTCCTCTCTGAGAGTTTCTAACAGCAGCCAGATGGAGGAAAGAGGGTGGAGGGGCCCTCCGTCAGCTGCTAATGGTGTATAAAGGAAAACCTCTCTCCCTGCCTGGCAGAGGGTCACTCCCTGCTGATGGAAAAGCTCTGTCTGAAGCAGTCTGGTGAGATTCTCAATCCAATTTCTCTCGAGTGAAAGGCTAACAGGATAAGATCTCTCCGTGTTAACAACCTGGATTGTGAGTGAAGTCTCGGGGTTGGGGCGAGAGATGAGGTCATGAAACCAACAGCTTACCTCGCAAAGCAATCGAGTCCGAGCCCCGGGGTCCCTGAGCCTCCCTCCAGAGCCTGTTAATCTTGTGTCGAACATATCCCTCCATGGGCATTTCTGTCCAGGAATTTAGGCCATCTGTCCCAGGTGGCAGTCCTGCCCTGGTGTCTGCAGCGGGGCAGCCAGAGCCCAGAAGGCCTGTCAGTGGGCATCCTACAGACTCCTCAGTGGGGAGAGAGGGGAGCCAACACTACTTTCCAAGAATGAACACAACCTCAGAGCGAAGGCCTCACCCGTGACCCCATGGGATGGCTCATAAACCAGCCAATTTCCTTATGAGGGTCCTGCACTGCTGCAAATCGCCTTGGACTACAGTGACTGTAAATACATTAGACATCGTGTCCTGTGCAGGGGTGAGAGCCAGATGGCTTCTAAACAGCCCAGGCTCCCTGAAACCACGTGGAGAAAATATCTGGGAGGAGCTGGTGTCCTTCAGTGACCCCACGTCCCATGCCCCACAGGGCGTTCTTCAGATCCCTCGATCCTGCCCAGCAGCAACGGGAGGCCAGGCGATGGACCCACGCTCACTGGCGCTGGGGCTCAGCAAAATCCATGCTAAAGTGAGGGAGAAGCCAGCACTTGAACTGAAACTAACGTGACTCACCCTCCTGAGCTGGCTTCAACCTGATCCAACATGAGAAGTTCAAAGTGCGAATGATTAATTCAACAAGCAAGTTCAAATTTGTCAACCATTTGCAACACGGATGATGCTCATGGTCACAGTGTTGAGTGAAATAAGCCAGGATTCCATTTATAAGAAGTTCAAAAGCAGACAAAACTGATCCAAAGAGGGAGTGAGTGGAACAATGGGGGCTCTGGGGGGGGTGGTTCTGACTGGGAGGGGCACCAGAACCTTCTGGGTGTGAACCTCCTTGATCTGGGTGGTGTTATCCCAGGGGTACGCACATGTAAAAATTCACGGAGCTGTACATTGAAGATTCGTGCTCTCTGGTATGTAAGTTATACCTCGATTTTAAAAACGGCCAACCATTTATTCAGTCTGTGCCCCAGAGCTTATGTGCTGGTGGTTTGGACATTATCCTCGGATGGGAGAGGTATCTTCCACGATGCCACAGATCACGCTGTGAGATGCTGCCAGGTAGAAGTGCAGACGCTCTCGTCATCCTTCCCTCTCATTTTAGAACCGGCTACCTGACCTGCTCTCCGTGATAACAAATGTAGCTGCAAACCTGCTTTGCCCACTTTCAGCACTAGCTTGGGAACACTGAGGAAGAGAAACAAAACAAAACCAAAACAACACAAGATATCCCGAAGTAAGTCCTCAGAAACAACTCGTTTTCACTAAATCCCTAGGAATAAAGAAAATTCTATGAGAATGGGATTAGGAAAACCCAAGAATGCAGAACGCATTTTTATCTGCCGTTCCCCCATTGTTGGCACTCAGATTCCTGGATTTCTAGGGACGCTACTGTGTACAGGGCGCCCCGAGGGAAGGGACGAGTGTAATCATTGAGAACTCAGAGTCAGATGGACAAAAACCAGCTTCCAGGGTTTTTGACTCAACGTAAGGCTGGCTTTGACTGCTGGGCCCCCTGGACTGGATTTAGAGGAGACTGAAGCAGACAATTCTCCAAAAGACCCCAGGGCTAGTGGGTGGGGGAGCAAGTGTTCACAGCTTAGTCTGCAGGGCAACATTTGACCCGGGTCTTGGAAGTGAGTAGGAGCTCTCTGGGCAGAGAAGAGAGAGGTGAGCCGTGTGCTAAAGGTCCGGGGGTCAAAGCCAGAAGTGGGGTCTGTGTCTGGCATGATGCTTGACACATAGTTTGCTTCAAAATGTATTTATTGAGTCTGTGCATGCTCTCGTGAATGAGTGAATGAATACACGCGTGAATGAATGGGGGAAATCACAACCCCTCAGCATTCACAGCTGCGTCTCATGGCCTAGCCTCTAACTCAACAACCGCCCCCCTATTCCACCTGAACCAAATAACAGACCCACCAAAAATACCTGTTAAGTTAAAGGAAGGCTGGCTGAGCCAAGGTAAGCAGGAGGAAGGAGAGAGGAGGAGAGGAAGGAGGAAAAGGATGGGAAAGATTAGGAGCAAGAGTCAGGGGAGAAGGAGGAAGAGAAGATGGGGGCAGGGGGAAGAGAGGAGGATGGAGAAGAGGGGAGAGGGAGGAGGGGGGAGAAGAGAGGGAAGAGGAGAGACAGAGAGGAGAGGAGGACAGTGATGATGAAGGGGAGAGGTGGGAGGGGGGGGTCACTTCTCTGGGAGCCCATATTCACAGTGGCAGAGTCTCCACAGGAGAATCAAGGGTGATCTGACATGAGTCACTCCTGCTCCGATGCCGCAAGATGCTAATCTGAGCCACACCCTCTCAAGGAGCAGGTGGGGACCTGCTGACCAGCAGCCCCCTGACTCATCCTTGCCCAGAGATAAGATTCCTCCCAGGTGGTGCAGGGAGCGGCAGCTCCTGGAAATGGTCACTAGGTGGCGTGTGCTCCTCATCCTCCCTTCCCCAGGTTCTCAGGGCTGGCACCTGAGGCTCTGACCTCAGGAACAGGAAGGGTCTCAGCGCTGACGGATGCCTGAAGCCAGCCCGGGGACCGCAAAGCAGCCTGGTGGCCAGACTCGTCACCCTGGTCTGCCCATGTGGGGCCACACTGTCCCTCTCAAGACAGGGCTTTCCTTGGAGACACTCCTCTAGAAACATCCCAAGTGGGAGTGGGGCTGAGTTCAGATCCCGACTCCACCCCAAGGGCAATTATAGAACACGTTTTCTGAAGATGCCTCAGAGCCCAGTCTCGGGGGAAAGGAAGGGTTCCCAACCACAGAAGCTCCACTATTATCTGTTCACACACTGGACATCCATGCAACAAAGAATTTGAAAGGAAAAAAAAACCCAGTGCTTAAAAAGCATTGAAGATCCCAGGACTCACACTACTGGGCTCCCACCATGGGGCAGAAACCCAGCCAGGCACTCATAATTAGAGGTTCTTTTTATTAAAGGGCCCTCCAAATTGATTAAGCTTCATGTCCCACAAAACATGGATTGGTCCCTGCCTGGCACATACTTAGTGCTCAATTTACAGTGGCTAACCAACAAGATAGGATGTGCTCCATTTTACAGATGAAAAAACTGAGGCTCAAGAACATCAAGTGTCCAGCTGGAGACCCATGAGAATGGGACTAAGCTGAGACTCCTACCACATCTCAGGACCACAGTCAGCTGCCTTGTCAAAGCGCCACTCCAAGGGACTATCACTGCCGAGATCTGAAGCTCTGACGCCATCCATCTCTCATCCCTCTTCTCCTCCAAGCATCCTTTGCAGCTCATAAACCAAACCCCTGTGGCCTCCCTGTGTTCTTTCTCCCCTGTTGTGTCACATCAGTCTGTGTGTGTGTTATCCTTTCATCTAAATAAGGATGCCATTAGAAGGAATGTGTGTTTAATTTAATTTGTGTATCTCCACCCACCCATAGCATCTTGCACCTGGATCTGTATTCAGTAAGCACTCAATAAATGTGTCTTCTTGCTATTGGTACAGCATAAGTGCAGGGGGTAGAGGCGGAGTGTTGACAACTGGAAAACGAGAGTGTTTCAGAACTATGGAGCAAATGAACAGGGAGATGTATCGTCTATAATAAATACACCTCTGAAGAGCCTTAAAAGAAATCAATGAAGCACAACATCAAAGTCCCGGGGACTGATAAATCAGCAGCCTGATAGACAAAAGTGCATCCGAAATCATTTAAAGTGCACCAGAAATCATTTATGTCTAAGTAATTAGAACACATTGGAACGACTCCGTGCCATTGAACTGAAATTGAGCAACATAATGTTTATGAAATCCCTGTGGACTCGGGGAGGAAAACCAGAAAAATGAAAGTTGCGTTGAAAATTTCCCCCACCTGTCCAGAGCCCTCTGGCACAGTACCCAAGGGGAACCTGGAGGGAGATGGCGTTTGCTTTTAACCCATTCCCAAATTTGCTTTTTTCTTCTGGTTTAAAACTGTCTGCAGTCCCAGCTGTTGAAAGAAAAATGCAAGTCCCAGGCTGCACGGAACAGGACAGCGTTCCCCATCCCACCCCCACTTCCCAACCAAGAGGGAGTGTTTGATAAGATAGGAAAGACAGCTGGTGAGTGTGAAGATACAAGAGTTTTCCAAAAGAGGTGCCCAGACTTAGCAAGAAAAAGCCTGGACTTGCTTCTCAGAGCTCCTACAGGATTTGACACTCCCACCCACAGCCCCATGGAGGGGAGAACGGGAGGGAACTGATGGGAGCTGGGACCCTGGAGGGCAGCAGCAGGTTAAAAAGTCCAAAGGAACCCTGGAGCAGGAGAATGGAGACATAGGAGATTAGAAAGAGGGGCTTCTGATGCCCATCCGTGAATCTACTCGTCTGATGCTGGCCGGAAAACAATAACCCATCTACTGTGATTTGGGGAGCAAAATAAGGATAAGGCATGAACTTGAACTTGGAAACATGCAAAGAAGCACTTGGGTATCAAATACTCTTTCAACTGCTCCAATTCAATGATGGAACTGGCCCCATAACCACCACTCCAGCATGGCTCAGTACTGGGCTTCCTCCCGTGAAACGATGGTCTGAACCAGTCCCATGAGCCGGACCTGACATCTGGTGTCACTATCAGCTCACAGACATCTAGGAATGAGAATTCCCAGTTTGGCCATTTTCCCCGCTATTTTTAGACAACTTTAACCTCAGCCTCCAGGAGTCATGAGGGCTGTCACCCGGTTGTCACCCGGCTCTGTCACCTTGTTGGGCAGATACGAAAGCAAGGGGCAGAGCCCTGTATGGGTGGGGTGGGGTGGGGTAATTCTGCAGCCCACGTACAGAAATATGTCTATCCATGCTCCCTCTGCCAAGAACCTGGAAGGCATATGTTGGGGATTCGCCTTCAACTGTGCAAATGCAAACGGACTGTGGGTGTATGTGTGTTCTGAGACTTTTGAAGGAAGACCACCTGGACAGCCTGAAGCAGGCTGACCACTGCCATGCCACCAGCTGTTTTCCATCTCACACCCTCTGCAATTCTGCCCCCACTCCAGCTCAGGCTCCTCAAAGGAGCCAGAGGGATCTTTGCAAAATGCAAATCAGATCACCTCCTGCAGACCTTTCAAGACCTTCCATTGCTTTGGGATAAAGACCAGTGTCCGTCCAATGTCCTGGGAGCCTTATGTGGGCTGGCCCTGTCCTGTCGATCCTTCAGGCCTCATCTAGAAAACAGCCACTCTGGCTGACCTCTGACAATACCTGGAAATAGCCACACCCTTCTGGTCACAGGGCCTTTGTACATACTGCCCCCTCTGTCTGGAATGCTCTACTCCCTGCCCTTGCCATGATACAACACTCCTACCTGAGAGTTCAGCTCATGAATCCCCTCATGGGGGAACCCCAGACATACCCACTATCTGAGCCAGGTTTCATTGTATTAGGCCTTCCCAGAGCCACATTCCTCCTTGAGGAACACTTATCTCCATTTGTAGATATTCTCTGTATGATTATCTGCTTAATCTCTGTCTCTCCCACTGGGCTGTAGGATCCAGGAGACCAGGCCCAGGTATGTCTTGGCTCACCACTACAGCCTCCATAGCTACACAGGGCCTGGCACATGGTGGGTGCCCAATATTCGGTGGATGAGTGAGTGGATGGTTGGGTGGATGGAGGGATAGGTGGGTGGGTGGATGGGTGGGTGGATGGATGAGTGGATGAAGGGATGGATGGATGGATGGATGGATGGATGGATGGATGGATGGATGAATCACTGGTTATTGTTGACTTTGAGTTCTGAGATTGATCATTTATATCAGGTAGAAGAAGTTGAGGACATCAAAATGCAAAGCTAAAGGCTACTGAAGGGTGAGAAAAGTCAAAAGAGGAACCAAGGAAAACAGCAGCAGTGATGCTGGTGGGGAAGCAAGCCCACCAATCCATCCATTCATTCACTCACTCAGTTAGAACTTGCCGTGCTCCCATAACATGCAAGCAAGGGAAAAAATAACCCATCTACTTTGATTTGAGGAGCAAAATAAGGATAAGGCATGAACTTGAATTTGGAGACATGCAAAGAAGCACCTGGTGTGAGCCTGCAACGCGCCGTTGGGGACCACCTTGTGGTTGAGGGCTTGGATTCAGCTTGTGAGGTCTTCCCTGGTTTGGCCAAGCTCTGGCCTGGAGTAGCCCTGCATCAACCTTGGACAAATGTCTTCAAATGCTTGACACCTGCCAACCTTCCAGGATAATACTGCCCTTTGTCCCCACAGGAGGGAAATGCAACCTTGGCAGACAAAAGCCCCGAGGCTGACCTCCCCTCGGCCTCCAGCAGGCTGCCTTCTCTCTCGAGTTGGGATGGCAGGCATTCACATTCCACTCCCGTCTCAGACAAGTGACAATGGACAGAAGTCGGCTTGATGTGTTTTACTGGTAATGGGATAGACTGATGGCATATTGGAAATCCACATTTAAAATGCATCTCTCCTTTCTGTAAAATGAGATAGCATCTACCGATCCGGGTAATGAACATCTGACTTAGATCCGAGCCGGGAGCCGGGAGCAAGGGCCCAGGCATGGTCCAGCATGTTCCAGGTGGTCCAGCCCATTTCGATGCACATCACAGAGCCCTCTCCCCTCCCTCCAGTCATTTTATTTCTTAGCAAAATCATTACTGAGAATATTGAACTACCTTACAGAGACATATTTACTCCCCTTATCTTCCCTCCGTCTCTCTTGATTAAAAGCTATGTGTGATATTTGTAGTTATCAAACATCAATATTTGGCATGGATTTGCAGAATGGAGATGGGGGAGGGGGAGAAAGGAATCTGACCATTTCTATAAAGGGAAAACCTTGAGCAAACAGACTGCATTTCTTATTAGGGGCACTAAAGAGCAGAGACTCATTTCAGAAGGGACCAGCCGGACTGCACCCCAGCAGGCTTTGTGAAACCAATGATCGGGGCTCAAAATTAGATTCCAGATTTCATCAGGAAAGCCAGCTACCTTCAGAGGGTAGGGAAGGGGGTGAGAATTATGCAGCCTGCCTGGCAACTATTAGAGGCGGCTGAGATTGCAGCCCTCTTTCCCAAGGAGCAGAGATAAATCCAGCACTCAAATTGGGCAGAGCTGAAATAATAATGAGTTACCCCTTCCTAGCAGCCACCCCTAAGGCTTTACCTATACTAACTCACTTAATCCTTGCAACAACCTGATTTATTCATTTTACAGACATGAAAAGTGTGGTGCAGAGGTCCAGCCGCTTGCCCAGGGTTACACAGGAGTCAGTGGCAGAGCTGGGAGTCCAGGCCTGCAGTGTGGTTCCCAAGTCTGTGCACGTAACCACTCCACCACACTGCCCTCCCTCACACAGCCGTTCCCAGACCCTGGCACCTCCACACAGAGCCCTGTTGCCCAGAATCCACTGTATACTGTGGCCGTCTAAGAGCTGCTGCCGCTCTGGAGACAGAGTCCTCACCTCAGGCCCCACCATCGCTGAGTAGCTACATGTGTGGCCTTCACCAAGTTAGCAGAGACTCATTGTGCCCTCTGTGAATTGGGGGTGGTAATAACCAAGCCTGCCCTCTGGGGTGTTGTGACGATTCACAACATATACCTTCAAAGGGCTCAGCAAGCGAATGGGAATCACTCCTTGCTGGTGGGAGTGATAATTTGTACAACTGCTTTGGAAAACTTTTAGGTCATATCTACTAAAACTAAACACATGTCTACCAGGTGATCAAACAAATACACCCCTTGGCATATTCCCAAGTTAAATGGGTGCATATGTCCACCAAACAACGGGGACACGAGTGCACAGAGCCCCAACTGAAAACCGCCCAGACGCTCATCAATGGGCGAACGGATGAATGAATTAATTACGGTACCATCACACAATGAAATCCTATTCAGCAAATTAAAAAGAACAACTACTGATACCTGCAATAATGTGGCTGAATCTCCTCGGGATGCTGTTGAGAGAAGAAGGCGGATGAATAATAATGTAGGGGTCCGTTTATGTGAAGTTCATGAATGAGCAAAATCAGCCTTTGGAGGCGAGAATCAGGAGGGTAGTTGGGGAGAGGCATGAGGGAGCCTTTGGGGGTCGCCCCAAATCAATATGACTGATTCTTTCACTCACTTGTTCATTTCAGCAATGAGCACTTGGCCAGCGCCCACTGTATCTTAAGCACCCCTCAGGAGGCGGAGAGAAGACAGACTCTGCCTCCCAACCTAAAGTTTGATGCTAACATTGGAAACCTGTCGGTATCACTGTGTCTCCAGGGGGCACAGCATCCTTGGGGATTTGGAAAAATCACTAAATAAATTCTCCCTTTTATCTAGCAGAAAGCAGTGGAGAGAAATGGCAGGGATGCTCATCAGAGCAGCAGGCCCCTGCACTCACCATGCCAGAGGTCGCAGGTGCCACTTAGTATTTCATCCTGGCAAGCCTGGTTCACTTTAATCAGGCTCACGTGGCCAAAATCATGTGCGACATTTTGAAGGGAAAGAATTTAAGCCTCCATGTCTCACTGCCCCGAGTATCAGCTTTGTCCTTCTGCTCTTAATGCTGTTATCTCGTCCGCACACTTGGTTTTCTGCCAAGCAGACGCTACAGAAAGGCATATTAGCAATGAGAAGCAGAGCGTGCCTAGAAGCCTGTGTGTCGAGCTGGTGACCCCTCTGCTCTGGAGGCCTGCTCCAGTGGGGCATCAGAGTGAAAAATGCCCGAGAGGGACCACGGCTTCCTCCAGTCGCTCAGCTCCTAAGCCAGGTCCCAGGGAGATCTTTCTAAAATGTAAATCGGATCAAGACAATCACCAGCTTACAACCCTCCAGTGGCCCCACACCAATCACAGCAAAACTCAACTCCTTGCCCACCCTGGAGCACAGGGACGTGCCTATGCCTCCTGTCCATCTCCAGAATCTGAGCTAGACCCAAGCCAGACTCAACGGGGGAACCCCTCCCCACCCCCCACAATTGGTGTGAGGACTCCCCCTTGTCCTCCAAGGCTCTAAGTGTCACCTCTTCCATGAAGCCTTCTCTGACCATCTATTTGTGTCACCACCAAATTTTGTATTCTGACTCCACTAAGAAGCAATGAGATTGTGCCTCAATTATGGGTTTGTTTTTATTCAAGCTTTGCCTTCCCTTGTCAACTGCAAGCCCTTTGAGGGTAGGTCCAGGTCTTACTCATCTTTGTACCTTCTGACTCTTAGCAGCGACTGCGACAGAGTTTGTTTAAGGGGAAGGGGGTGGAGGAAGCATAGATGAGAAGGGAGGTGAGCAAGGAAGGGAGGAATGGAGGGCAGAGGGCATCTAGTGGATGGAGAAACTCAATGCAACCAGAGGGATTTAGGAAGAATCTTTGGACAAGGCTTTTCCAGTGGATCTTAATGGATGATTAGGATTTCAGACAGTTAGATTTGAGGGGGGACCTGGAGCAGAGGGGATAACCTGAGCAAGGGCCCACAGTCAAGGGATACGGTGCACAGAGACAGGAGGACCAGGGCTGGAGGAGGGGCAAGACAGGGGGCAAATGCCAAGCGTGGAATCAGAGGAGTTTGCGCTCCATGCTCACGTCATGTGGGGCTACCGAAGTGTGCTCAAAAGGAGACTCATGGCCGAACGAGGGAGGCTGGCCAACTGGAGAGGGAAAGCCAGAAGTGGAGGACTGGTCAGAGCTGGTTGTATAATCCAGAAGCTCCATAAGGAGGGCGTGGAGTAGAGCGGTGGGTCCACTAGGGAGAAGCCAAGGGGAGAAGGGACAAGCTTTGCTGACATCAGACTGTGAGTAAGAGAGGGACCTGCACAGGAGGCCAGGGCAGGGAGGACGGCAATGCCGTTGAACAGAGGAAGAGAAGCAGTAGGGGAGGCAGGCGGCCGGGCAGCTCTGTATTGGCTGCTGGGAGTCTCCCTGAGACACCTGGGGTCGAGGTGGCACCCATGCTGCCACTGTCTCCTAATCACTCATCCTTACTAATCAATGGTGCCAGTCTTTCCTGCTGAAGACAGAGATGGCCTTAGCACCACTCCTACTGGACTGGCATGTATAAACGGGCATTACCCACTTGCCACACCTGGTTACCGACATCACAACCTGGGATCAGGGGGAGGAGAGCTAGAGAGCCTGGCAGACCTACATTTACAGAGGAAGTCCTGGGAGGGCTGTTGGCAGAACCAGGGATGGGATCCAGCCCAATGCACCAAAGCTCCTTCTCACACATTCTGCTGCCTCTCGGAGTGTAAAACAACACAGGCCTGTCAGCACCCACAGTAACTAGGAACCAGAACATAAATGATGAACAAACCTGTCTCAAGAAGAAACTGGCTCCCTTTCTTTTTTCTTCTAGAATCTGGCATCAGACCTTAGTTGACTCCCGGGGGAAATAAAGGCTGGGTGAGTGGGTGTGCATGCATGGGGTGTGTGTACAAGGGAACACCACCACGTTCCCTTCCGAGAGCTTCACATCCATCCCTCTAAACACAGATCACTTTTGCTAAATTCCAAAAGGTGGCAGCATTCCATTAAATATTCATTTGCTGCTGAGGCTGCAGCAGGAGTGTCCTACAGAATTGACACGGGGAGGAAGTTAAGGCACTCAGCTGGTCTGGGTCAAGAAGGCTGGTGAGTCCAGCATGGATGAGTGGCTGGCCCCTCAGGGCAGCTGTGAGCCCTTTACTGGGGGAGAAAAAGGAGGATGCTGGCTGGAAAGATGCTGGAGCCATGCATTTGGCCCCAAGACAAGGAGAAAATTAGAATCATCTCAGGAGTTTCATAAATGCAGTATCTGGGGTGGACAGACCCATACCGCGTCATATAATCCTCTCCCCTAGAGCGTGGGCAGGACCTGAGACTTACTTCCAATAGAAAATGGGATGAGGTACCATTCTGATGATCACATTAGGACGTATACACACAACACTCCATCTTGCTAACATGCCCTAGAGAGACTCTCCTGCTGGCTTGGAAAAAGTAAGCTGCCGTAACGTGAACTGCCTCTGAGAGGGCCACGTGGCAGGGAACTGTGGGCAGCCCCCAGGAGCAGAGGGTGCTCCATCCTACAACCGCAAGGAACTAAATTCTTCTAACAACCAGTGAGCTCAGAAGGGGACCCTGAGCTCCAGATGAGACCCCAGCCACAGCTGACGCCTTGAGGGCAGACTTGTGAGACCCTGAGCAGAGGACCCAGCCACACCACGCCCAGACCCTTGATACACGGAAACTGAGATAACAAATGAGCGTTTTAAGCTGCTAAGTTTCTGGTGATTTTTTATGCAGCAAAAGAAAATGAATACAGTATATTTCTGTCACAGAAAAACATAGGAGTTATGAAATGTGGCTCTGGAATGAGGCAGAACAAAGTGGAAATTTGGACTCTGCCACTTAAACCGCACCATGTGTCCAGTATAATCAAGAAATGAGGGGAGTGATGTTCTTCATGCTGGGCAGTGTCGCCTCCATCCACTTTAGGACACATTCACCCCAGAGTGAACCCCAGAATGGAATGTGGATCCGCAAGTTTCTCCCTCGGCCTCATTTCCCGAGTGCCTCTCATCGTGTGACCATTTCACCACAGATGACCCCATGTTTAAAGACAGGTACATGTCATGCATCCGACATGTCACCTCAACACAACCACTTCATCTGGTATCCAAGCAAAGACTCCAAATCTGCTCTAATATTCGAGGAAAGCGTGGCTGTCTTAGATGTATCGAGGAGCAGAAAGGTTGGTCTTCATCCTGGCATCTTCCAGTGGGATCTTTAACAGGTAATTTTGACCAGGCATGATTTTCGCCTTCCCTGCTGACTCCAGAATCAACCCCACATCTAAGATGTTCCCAGAAACGCTCCCTGCACCACTGACCAGAACCGGGTAGCCTTACCCTCAGCTCAACTCAGCTCAGGCAACAGTCTAATCCCGGGTGAGTCCCAGATCCACCACCCACTAGCTATGGGACTCTAAGCAAGTCCTTCTCTTCTGAGACTCAGTCTCCTCACCTGTGAAAATGGGGGTGGGGGTAGTTCTTCCCTCATTGAGATGCTCGGGGTAGGAGGTGGGGTAAATAAGATAATGCATTTGAAATACTGAGCCGAATAGTGCTAGCTCTCATCATCATTATTATGTTTATTCTGGAGACAAGTGACCGCGTCTGCTATATCCAGGAAAGGCCCTTTCTGGGAGGCAGTACCAAAGTGGAAAGCTGGAGGTCAGAAACCGGGGAACTGGCTGGCACCACAGGGCAGCAAGTGGAAAGAGTGGTGGAATGCCAGGGCCTGAGGCATTCCGCCTCCTGGGGCGGCCAAGGGCCAAAAATTCCATCGCAGGCTCTGGTTCAGTCTTGTAAGCCTTGTTTTCACTCCTCCAAGGGGACTGCAGCATTTCTATGACAACTGAGAATGAAACTTTAATAAAACATCATCAGTTGTCCCGGAAACCTCCCTTAACAGCCCAGAACTCCCTGCTTAATTTTATAAATAGTCATTATCAATATTGTTATTACTACTACTACTATCAAGGAAAATAACCACTCACTGTAAAAACAAATAAAATAAAATAAAACCAGAAGAGTCCAAAGAAAAATGCAAAAACCACCAATTTAGTTGAATTTCCCATCTGCCTTTCTGACATCTCTCTCTGCATTCAGACGAAGGGAGATGTATGAATATAATTGCACATAATGGGAATCATATGATATATGCTGTATTTCTCACTCAACAATATGTCATGAGCATCTTTCCAAGTTAATAAACGTAAATCCTCACGACGAAATTCTAGCAGCAGCTTGGAATTAGACTTGATGGATGCATGTAATTTACTTAAACAATTCCTTATTGATGGATATTGAGGCTGTATGTTTTTTATTATTATTATTTTTGCTAATACAATCATCCTTCAACAAATACACAAACACAGCTTCTCACACTCATACAATTATCCCCCAGGTGTAAATTCCTGGAAGCATGATTACTGGATCAAAGAGTGAACACATTTTTCGCTTTGAAACACGTGAGATGAACTGCTTTCCAGAATGGTTGGTCACCATATGCTCCCACCAACAGAGGTCACAAACATGACTGCTTCTCCCTCTGACACATTAGGCTGGGAGGCTGAGCCGCGGATTCCTGCCAGAAGGACCCAGATCAGCTGCACTGTGAAAGTCAGGGGTGGGGAAGGAGAAGAGGGTTAGGGTCTTCCAATCCTCACAGCATGAATCTCAGCAAACCTCTCAAATTCTGCAGTCTCCAGTGGGGAAACAGGCAGAATAGCATCTTTGCTTCCAGTAGAAAGAACCCATCAGCCTTAATTAGGTGGGGCTGGAGGCTGGGGAATACCTAACCCAACCCAACCAAGTTGAAACTCCAGGGGGCGCTCTTCTGAGCTCCTGGAAAATGGAGAGATTGCACCCACCTTGGGTCCTATTGAGCATTTAAGGTGGGAGTTTCCTCCCCACTTTTCTAACAATTTTCCTTTTAAAAGCTTCTGCACCCTACACCCCCAGCTGCAAGACTCTTTGGTAAGTCATTTTCCTGCTCTGGGCTTCATTTTCACATCTGCAGAATGGGTTTACTGTCTTTATGGGTTTTTTTCCCACAGACTGGGTGTGAGGTTACAAGAATCCTGTGTGGAGCTACAAGACATGGTTTTTTAAGATTATGAAATGTGTGGCAGCAAACCTCCAAAGTGGCCCCCAATTATCCCTTCTCTTTGTATTTACAAGAAAGGGGATCTCGGTGTAGTGCCCTTCCACAATTTCATCAGGGTTGGTTTGCCTGAGGGATAGACTATGACAGAGGTGACAGCATGCGACCTCTGAAGATAGGTCATAAAATGTGGTGTGGCTTCTGCCTTGCTCTCTCTCTCTTAGATTTCTCACCCTGGGGGAAGCCACCAGCCATGTCAAGAAGATGCTCACAGCAGCTATATGAAGGTCCACATGGGAGGAGCAGAGGCCACCTAACAATAACAATCTAAGAGAGCCATCTAGGAAGCGGATCCTCCAGCCCCCGTCAAGCCCCCAGATAACGGTAGCCCCAGCTCATGAGAGCACCTGAGCCAGAACCACCCAGCAAAGCCACTCCCAGATTCCTGACCCACAGAAACTACGTAATAGTAAACGTTTGTCCTTTTAAACCACTAAGGTCCGGGGTAATTTCTTATATGGTAAGCGATAACTAATGCACTTTCCTGATCCCTGGATCATTTGCCCACCCACAAAATGAGGAGACTGTTTCGCAGACTTGGTGTGAAGCTACAAGGCTGTTCCCCAATGACAGAGTGGGTCACAGGGTGAGTCCAGGCTGTGACCTTGAGTTTTATCCACAAAATGAAGATAGAAACAGCACTTACCTTATGGGGTAATTGAGGGGACTTAATGAGAACAGAGATGAAACACTTGGTCAACTGCAAAGTGAGACAAGAAAGTCGGTTGTGTGGTTGTCATTTCTCATCATCTTTCCTCTTCCTCCTCCTCCTCTCGGCATCACAGATGAACGCTTTTTCAGCTGATCAGCAATGGGTTTATGATAAAAACCCAGCCTCAAAGTCATTTTGGGGGAACAGACAGAGGCCAAGAGGCAGGTCCTTCTAGATGCCAGTTTGCACCAAGTATCAGCACAGATGGGGGCACAAGGAAAGGGAAGCATGCCAGATACATACACATACAGGGACCCTGCCCAGGGCCATGAGAACAACTTTTGATAAAAGAATCTACTCTCAGCCATTCGCATATCACTATCCCAATGTCTTGCCATATCTGCATTCTTATTATTTCCATATTATTTTTTTCTTCAAGTCAACTTACTTTTTTTACCTAAATATTTTCAAAAGAAATTTTATATCACTACCATAAATGAAAGTCAGTATTGCTTGCTATAAAGATAATCATAAAGCCAAATACACAACAATTAATACAAAACAACAACAGCAGCCTACGTGCCCCTCGAGATCATCTCACAGTCTCCAGCAATATACAAACAGACCACACTTTGGGAAAGTACCACGCAGTTACCACATCCCGGAGAGGCTGGGGAGGAGTGTTTGGGGCAGTGTCTCTGCCGCCGTATGCCTGGATGACAGATGAGGGATGCAGAGGAGCCCACATCTAGCACCATCCATAGTCATATACTCCAATGACCCCAAGTCCAACACCATGATGCAGGGCCCAAAGCACTCAGTAAGCACGCCTGTCCTTACCATGGGGACAATCAAATGATGTTAAACTTCCTTCCCACTTTCCCAGCACCTGGGGCTCTGTCTCCACATCAAGAAATAAACAGACTAGCCCGTGGCCCCTCCACCAGTCACTGCTCCCCCAGATCTGTTCCCCAAGTGGACCTGGCCCTTCTCAGAGGGAGGTGCTCAGCTTTCCTATCATGCACCACGGGCTGAGACGCTGGCCCCAGGTGTCCCTAATAGAAATTCTGTGAGTGCTTGGGAACCTTTATTCCCATCAAACCCAGTTACTTTGCCAGCAAGATCAGCCTCAGGTGAAAAACACTCCCGGTGATTGATGACGGAGACCAAGGAGGCTGAAAAGCATGCAAAAGGAGTTTCAAAATCTAATCTGCTCAGCAACACGCTTCCACTTACCGAGTCTTGTGGACTCTTGTTGGCACCCGACAGGAGGGCTGAGTTTTCAGACTTGTAGTCCTGGCGAAAACAAAACAAACAGGCAGAGGAACCCAGGTTGAGGACAAAGTTCTAATTTGGGGTAACTCAATTTAGACAATCCCTGAGTCTCTCTCCACATTTTGCCATGCTGTTCTCTGTCTCTCTAACCCTGTCCTGGAGGGGCCCAGACCCGCCCTGCCCAATACGGCCGCCACGAGCCACGTACGGCCAGTCTAAATTGAAATGCGCCGTGAGGATAAATTACACACTGCAGTTTGAAGACACTGACGAAAAAAAAAAGGAATGTGAAATATCTCATTAATATTAATATTTCATTAATATTTTCCTATCAATTACATGTTAGAATGATAATATTTAATAATATATAAAATAAAGTATACTAGATTTAAATATGTAAATATAATATGAATATTTAAAATAAAATATATTGTTACAATTAATTTCATCTGTTTCTTTTTACTTTTTAATGCGGCTAGTAGAAAATTTTAAATTGCATACGTGGCTCTCGTGACGTCTCTGTTGGGCAGCGCTGGTCTAGATTTTTGTCAGAGTGTGGACACTCCAGCCCAGCCTGAGGACACAAGTGGTCCTCGGAGAGCCACACCCAGCCGCGCTGTTACTGGGTTTTGGGTTGACTTTTCACTGTTTCGCACCAGCAACAGCTCATGTCAATGGAACACGTGCAGTTCTGTGTGCTCAGCATCTTTGGGCAGTTTCCACAAGGATATAAGAAGGAGGTCTCTATCTCAGCCCCATTCTATAGGTGGAGAAACACAGAGAGGCTGAGAACTTGTCCAAAGTAACTCAGCAGGGATGCAGTAGAGCCAGGGCTTGAACCGAGAGGTTCACAGATGGACGTGAATCACGGTGGCCTTTTCTCCCTCTGATGCCTTTATCCACTTCTCCCTGAGGCACAGCACACAGGAGCCTGGTACAGTTGGTCACCAGCCAACTCTGGGGAGCTGCCCCCCTCCAAAGTGCCAGCAGTGCCTAAAGCTCCAAGTTTGTTTTTCCTCACTTCCCACCACCCTCCCACCAGCCGGAGCCTCCCCTCTTCACATCCCTGAGCCTAAGGTCCCAGAGGCCGGTCTCCCACTCAGCAGATTATCCCTCATTGTGCCCTACTTCTGTCTCGTGTTAATTAGTAGGATAGGAAGCCTTGACCCCTAGGTGATGGAGATGCCACCAACTCCGTATGCTCCCCTTGGAAGACTTTTTCTGCCCTTCCTGCCACCTTTAGGCTTTTTTATACCCTGTAATGTGCATTCACCCGCCTGCATCGGCAGCCCCCACCCTCTTTAGCACAGTTCCTGTATTATCCTGAACAGAGCAGCCGACTCCACACCCAATGCCCTGTGCCCATTTCCCTCCTTACCGTGAAAACAGTGAGAAGCACATAAGTGGGTTCTAAACCAGACTGGGCAGAGGGACCAGAGATGAGATGAGAGATGAGGACCCTCAAAGAGAGGCCATCAAACATCACCCTCTCGGGGACCTGGCATGAACTAGTATGAGCTCCCAGAGAGCAGTGGTAGGCTGCATTAGAATGTGATATTCTTTGCATAAAAATGACCTTTAAAGGGTTTATCCTTCAGATTAACAGAAGGCCAAGACGATGGCCAGGTAAAGCCCCCTGAGTAATGGGCAGAAGGGGAGGCATCGGGAACCTGGTGGGTTCCCAGGGATGGAGCTATTAAGACCCACAGGGCCCCCAGCTGTGAAACACAGATGGGGTCAGCACTCTAAATGTCGGCCGGGCCACCTGGGCCCCCTCACCCTAAAATGTCCTGGCCACAAGGGTGTGATGCTCCTTGAGAAGTCTGGATGCCGAGAGAAACAGGGCTGGCTGAGGAGCCTACAAGGCCAGATTGTAGCCCCCAGGTGACTGCAGATGACACCCACTTCCACATACAACAGAGACTGCATTTTCAGGAGCAAAAAATCAAAGCAACTCCTTGATGCGTGGACTGACTGGAGAATATAACGTAATCAAATCCCGTGGATTTTTATCAACTCAGAGAGGTAGGGAAGACCTTTCTAATTATGACCCCAAACCCAAAAGCCATAAAACAAATGATTAAAAATTTTAAAAAATAAAGTTTTTTCTGCATGAAAAATAATACCATAAACCAAGTGAAAGGCAATAAAGGATAATATGAAAAAATCATAACTCAAAGGAAAAAATAAGCAAAGGAGATGTACAGACAATTCACAAAGGACATGGTGATGCAAATGTCTGTTACACACATTAAGAGATCCTTGACTTCACACATAATAAAAGAAATGCAAATTAAGATGATGTATTATTTCTTACTGAGCTTGGCAAAGACGCAAGTTGGACAAAGTATCAAGGTCGTAAGACTACAGAGAAACAGGTATCTTTATACACAGTGGAATCACACATTGGTCAACATTGTAAAAGTTGATAATATTTGAACTAGCAATTCCATTTCTTGGAATTTCTGCCATAGAATGTCTGCACATGTGGAAAATGACCAATGCCCAGGATATTCATTGAAGCACTTTTTTGGAATTACGACATATCAGGAGCAACATAAATTTCCATTATTCAGAGACCAAGTAAATATGTTACAATGCATCTAGACATCCTCGGTAAAGATAATGAGGCAACCTGATACAGAATGACAGGGAAAAACAGGAACGTGCAGAGTGGTATGTATAGCATGCCACAGTCTGTTCATTGTTTTAGAATATATGCATAGGTAGCACATGCATTGAAATCTCCAGAAGATAGATAAGAAATTGGTAAAAAAAAAAAAAAAAAAAAAAACTAAACTAAAAAACACTGATTTTGGAGAGAGAAACTAGAGAAACTAATTTTACTCTTCTGACTTGAACTGTGTACTCTGGGCGTGTATTATCAATTAAAACTTTTATTTTATCTTAAAATTTTAATTTTATTTTGAGAAGAAAATAATTTAAGGGAATAGAAAATGGCAATACTAGCAGAGCCCTTTTGGTAGGGAGTCATTTCTTGACATTTTCTGAAAAAAATTTAGTTTGCGTAATGTGGCGAATGATTTGGGGTCACTTTGGAGGACAATAGTCCTGTCAATGTCGTCTGGATACAGAAATGTTGGTGTCAGGGGGAATATTTTAATGGTTTTGACCAGGAAATTCAAGTAGTTGGCACACAAGCTACACTCACCCTCTTGTTCCCTGGGCAGGCAGTACTAATCGAAGGCTGAGTTTTCCAGCTGAGCCCAGATGCAGTCTCAGAATCCATCCCAACACAGAAACGCTACCCATCCATTTGCACGGCCACACCAGCTGAAATCAAAGCCTGTTCCTGGTGGGGTAGCCACAGGGCAAAGCTCAGAAACGTGGAAGCAGGGTCACCATTCACATGGACACTGGGCAAGCCCACCCAGATCTGGGTATGAGTTTATGTCACCAGCCTCTCCCCGTGAGAGGCAGCGAGGCCGTCAACTTCTTAAGGCCCATGTTCTGAAAATGTCTTCCAGGCCCCACCTGCCATCCCCGACTCAAACCACCCAGAGCCCTTCTGAGAAAACGCCAGTTAACCTTCAGCAAAGAACTCAGGCTGCCTTGTTTCCCCCAACTTAGAGAACTCCATGTAAACATCAGATTAAGCTCTTCAATCCTCTGCTTTTAAAATGAGAGATAAAATTTAGCTGCCTATTCCCAGATGTTGAGATCTCCGCTTCTCCCCCAGGCAAAGAAATCGATGTGAGTAAGCTCCATATTTTTTTCCCCTGGAACACGACCACTTCCAGCAATTTATTTGACTGACGATGCCTTCTATTACCATGTAAATTGTTTCAGACTGCAGGAAAAAAAAAGTATTAATCTCCTCTCAGTAAGTCATAAAATAAAGAAATCAATTTCAAGGTCAATTTAGCCCAAATAACACCTGCTGCCCTTTTTTGTAACATGCGGCCTCCTCTGAAATGCTAGGCTGTGTCTAAGGCATCGATATGCAGCTGTGGAAAACCGAGTTCCACACCAGTCATGGCAGTCCCGGGGGGACCCTGGCCCCAGGGTCCAATGGCCCTGAGTGTGAATTTGGGAAGGATAGGGTTAACAGGACTGGGATAAATGACCCTCTGCAGGCCAGGGCAGGGGAGCTGCAGTGGGGGTCAGGTAGAGCTGGGCTCTAGGGGGGAGTCTGGTTGGCTTGCTGTGTGACTCTGGGAAAATTACTTAACCTTTCTGAGCTTCAGAGTCCATATCTGTAAAATTACTTAAAATAAAATGAGGGCTAGGTGCTCTTACAGGACCCTTCAACCCAGTCCATTGTGGACTTTGTCAAAGGTTAGACACCCAGGAGAACTGGCCCAGATGGCCAGATTTACGTAGCTACCCCTCATCAGGAGACAGAGTAGCATAGCGGCTAAGGAAACAGGCTCTGGACTGCCTGCATCCAAACTGTCTTTCTTCCACTTGTGAGCTACTTGACTTGAGACAACATACTTAACCCCCAGTCCCTGCGTTTCTCCAACTGGAAGATGGAAGTAATGACGTTACCGTTTCTGGAAGGAGAGGACTATCACGCTCATTTAGTGGGTGAGTAAGCTGGACTCAGGGAAGCTAAGTGACTCGCCGGAGGTTGCACAGCATAGAAGGGGTAGCTCCAGGTCTGAACCCCGGAACCCCTGCGTCCAAAGCCATCGTGCCATCCCCTCGGCAACACTGCCTGCCGGTTTTCCTGGTCCCGTGGAGCAGGCGCCACGTAAACCCCAGAACCTCAGGCAGGGGACTGCAGCACACACGAGACTCTCTCACAAACTGTGGGGGCGAATGAGGCATTTCCATGGCACGCTCCTATTTCCTCTGCCAGCACCCCACAAACCCACCCGTGCAGAGGTCACAGAATGGGGCCGGCAGCTTCTCATGGGCGGTCCAGGACCCAGGAGACTGGGAAGCCCACCTTTGGGATCCATCCCATCAGGTGTCTGCCCCGCCACCCCCACCCCCTAGCCCTGGCCTTATCTGACCGATGGCCTCACATATATTCATTTTTTCAACCACATCCAGCAGATTAACCAGGTGCCCTCAGGAGGCCATGATAACCAGGTGGCCCCAAACCATCCTCTCTTCATTTCTGCAAAAGCCAGCCCCATATTCCCACCTGCCCATCAATCAGCTACCAAGCCCTCCTGCTCTATGAAATGCCTCCATCTGGGGATGCCTGTCCCTCTTAGATGCTGACGGCTGAACTCAGGTCACATTCACTGCAGTGGCTTCCCTGACTCCATTTTCTCTCCCCCACAGTCCATCCTCTCCTCTACAGCCAGAGGATTGTCTGCAAGTATAAACCAGTCCAGGTCACTCCCATTCAAACACCCTTCCAGCCCCATGTCACTGGAACACTGCAGAGTGTCGCCCACAGTTTTTGTGGAATGCATGAAGGACTGTAGTCTTTAAACATGTCACTTGGTCACGGAGACACCAAACAGACCGCATCTGACAACACCAACCCGATGCAGCTGCAGAGGAAGCGCCCGGACCTCCTGGGATGTAATGCAGGAAAAGCACAACCCCAGTTAACCGAGCATTTACTGTGTGCTTCAGTGTATGATCGCACAGCCAGTTCACTGGCAGGAACCGGAAGGGACTTGGGCTCTGGGCTACAGCTCCCAGGGACTTCTTAAAAACAGCTTTATTGAGATGTAATTCATATACACAATGCACTCATTTAAAGTGCACAATTCAGTGGTTTTTAGTATATTCGCAGATACGTGAAACTATCCCCACAGTCCTTTTTAGAACATTTCATCACCTCAAAAAGCAACCCCATACCTTAGGTATCAGCCCCACCCTCCAAACCCCCCGGTCTAGGCAACCACTAATCTATCTCCGTCAATTTGCCTGTTGTGGACTTTCACACAAATGGAATCACACAATATGTGGTCTTTTGTGACCAGTACAATGTTGTCAAGATTGATCCAAGTTGTAGCATGCATCAGGAGTTCATTCTTTTTTATGGCTGAAAAATACTGCACTGTACGGATGGACCAGATTTTGTTTATCCATTCACCTGTTGATGGACATTTGGGTTGTTTCCATCATTTGGCTATTGTGAATAATGCTGCTATGAACATTTGGTACATGTTTTTATGTGGACGTATGTTTTCAGTTCTCTTGAGTATACACCTAGGAAGATATAGGAATGTGGAAATTGCTGGGTCCTGTGGTAACTCTATGTTTAATCACTCATTTTCCAAAGCGACTGCACCATTTTATGTTCCCACCAGCAGTGTACGAAGGTTCCAATTTCCCCACATTCTAGTTCACACTTGTTATTCCCTATGTTTTTGATTCTAGCCACCCTAGCGGGTGTGAGTGGTATCTGATTGTGGTTTTGATTTGTATTTCCCTGATGACTAATGATGCTGAGCAACTTTCCATGAGCTCGTTGGCCATTTGTACATCTTCCTTGGAGAACTGTCTATTCAGATCCTTTGCCCATTTTTAAATTGGGTTATTTGTCTTTTTATAATTGATTTGTAAGAGCTCTTTATATATTCTAGATACAAGTCCGTTATTAGATACATCATTTGTGAATATTTTCTCCCATTCTCTGGGCTATCTGGTCATTTTGAACGATGTCTTCTATTAAAGCAGCTTGGTCATGTCTGCTACAGATAAACAACCAATGAGGCATTTTACAGCTCCTTTCCAGAGCTTTCTATCCCCGCTCCCTCTGGGCGTTAGGACTTGTACATATGTTTTGGGGGCCACTATTCAACCCACTCAACACACGAACAAAAACTGCCAGGACTTGGCCCCACACGAATCCAGTCAGACTCTCCGGAGGTGAAGCGGGAGTTTTGGTAATGCTCAAATCTGCCCTGGTGACAACAGCATGTGGCCAGGCTGTGGACCACTGGTCTCCGCCCTGAGTAATGCTTTTTGAGGAGTCAAGGCCACCCCATGGGGGGAGAGGACAACTGCAATTGGTAGTGCCAGACTCCCCATCGTGAGACCCTATGGTTCTCAGTTACCATGGAGCTCCTACACCTCTAACTGCTCTCTCCAGAGAGAGGCAAGGGAATCGAGACTTAGGATTCTCACAAAGGAAAAAAGAGCTAAGGGCAGAGGCTACGGATCTGGGACAACGTCTGCAAAGTTTAAAAGCCCCACAGAGCCAAAGGGTGGAAACAATCCAAGTGTCCATCAACAGATGAATAGATAGACAAAATGTGGTCTATCCATGCAATGGAATATTATTCAGCCGTAAAAAGGAAGGGAGTTCTAGGGCCGGCCTCGTGGCGTAGTGGTTAAGTGCGCGTGCTCTGCTGCTGGCGGCCCGGGTTCGGATCCCAGGTGCGCACCGATGCACTGCTTGTCAGGCCATCCTGTGGCAGCATCCCGTATAAAGTGGAGGAAGATGAGCATGGATGTTAGCCCAGGGCCAGTCTTCCTCAGCTAAAAAAAAATAAAAATAAAAAAGAGGAAGATTGGCATGGATGTTAGCTCAGGGCTGATATTCCTCACAAAAAAAATAAAAGGAAGGGAGTTCTGATTCATGTTACAGTGTGAACCTTGGAAATATTATACTAAGTGAAATAAGCCAGATACAAAAAGCCACATATTGTCTGATTCCACTGGCATGAAATATCCAGAACAGGCAAATCTGTAGAGACAGAAAGTAGACTAGTGGTTTCAAGGGGCTGGGGAGTGAAGAGAACAGGAAATAAGTGCTTAATGGCTACAGGGTGCTTTTGGGGGGAGGCGAATATGTTTTGGAACTAGATAGAGATGATGGTCGCACAACACTGTGAATGTACTAAATGCCATGAATTGTTCACTTCAATATGGTTAATTTTATGTTATGTGAATTTTATCTCAAATTTCTTTTTAAAGAAAGGACCAAAAAACAAAATCCCAGCAGATCTATACTTCTTTCCCTCTTTTGGTGCCTTAACCATATTTTTTTTTTCAAATAAAAATAAATATATAAAACCACAGACTTCTACCTACATCTGGACAATGAAGAGAGGCTTTCTCCTCTATTCATCTCAAAAGCCATTAAAATTAACAGGATCTGTATCAGGAGTGTCTAATGGAGTTACCTATTCACTGAATCAAGAACAAGCGTGAGCGACAGCAGAAACGCAGTCCCCCCGACGCAATGAGAATTTCAAACTCACTGAGTGAGGTGCGGTCAGCTACGGCCCCATCCTCCCCGCCCATCCAGGGTGCAGGGACGGCCTTTGACACCCGAGGGTAACTGACTCGCAGGAGAACAGCCCACCTGCCCGTGCTGTGCTGCCAGGCAAGGGGAGAGTTTTGAGAAGAGAAGCTGGAGAGGGCTGATAAAATCTAGTCTGGGAGAGAAACAATGCTTCATCGTTGTGCCCTTGTGAGGAGACTTACGGCATGAAAAATGTCCATTGGCGAGAGGCACAGTACCTGAAGGAGACGTCATGGGACGAGGGAAGACGGTCATGCAGAAGTCTGCAAGAATGTTGGGAGATGCAGCATGCAGATAAAGGAGAGCATTAGTGATGCAAGAGGAAACTCGGACACATCCCTGGCTCGAGATGCTGAACACAGCACTCAAGTTTTCCCAAGGACGAGAACAGCCGGGAGCGGGTGAAGGAGACACGGACTATTACAGGAGCTTTTGCAAAATGATTTCGGGGAGAATGGCAAAACAAGTGAAGTGTTAAATAAATACTTCCTGAATGGAATCACGAGGGAGGACACTAAAATTAGGATGTCTGACAAGGGCTTTTTATCCAATCTGCCCAGGATTTCTTCAGGGTTCCTGAGAGAGAAGCTGTCAGGAAGCTGCGTGACATCACCGGCCATTTGTGCAGAAACGGGAGAGTTGGAGCACGGAGCCCTGGGCAAGCCGATTAGAGGGACGTGGACCAGACTCCAAGGGAGCAGGAATGCCTGGGGCTGCCTTGAGCTTTCTGGGCCCGTCCTGAGACAAGTCGCTGAGAAGGAAGAGGGCACCAGCCAGAGGATCAAAGGTTAGGAGCTGGGCTCTCGATTCAGGAGAGGACTGTCCAGCCCAGGACTGGACATCCTGCTCCCTCTTTCAGTAGATGCATGACCTTGAACAACTCTATTTCCTGGAGCCTCGGCTTTCCCATCTGCAGAATGGGGGTAACAGCCTTCATTGTAGGAGGCTGTTAATGAGATGATTGTAACACCCAATAAATCGTCCTGTCATCATCCCATTTTACAGAGGAAACCAATACATAACATTCATGTATGTCCCTAACCTGTGCATTGGCTTCTGCTGTGTGTGTGGCATTCTGTGGCCAGAATTCTGTATGCATTGTGTCATTTGATCTCTACAACAGCCTATGAGGCTCAGGAGTGAGACTGGACCTCTCCCTAGCTATGTGACTTTGGGCGAGTTATGTAACCTCTCTGCACCTCAGTGTCCTCCTCTGATAATGGGGATAATTATAGCACCTTTCTCAGAGGGCTGCTGTGAGTTATGTGTAAAGACCCGAGAATAGAGCCTGGCGCAAACTCAACAAATGTGCCCAACAATATCGTCACTGATATTAGCTTATCTTACAAACGAGGCCCAGAGAGGGTAAGCAAATTGCCCAAGGACACACAGCTGATAAGGGAGACTGTCTGACTGCAGCTTCCTCTCTTGTTTCCTTTGCATCACTTAACAGGCACTTGGAGCTTAACTGGAGACCACCTCTTCCAGGAAATTCCCAGGCCCACCTGAGTCACGGCACAGTGTCGAGGTTAAGATGATGTGCTCTGGACTCAGACAAGCCTCAGTTCAAGTCCCCGCTCTGCTCTTGCTTCGACATATGACCCTGGAGGGTTGTTTGACCTCTCTGGTCTTGGTTTCCTGGAAACCAAGGGGGCTTTCCTTGATTTTTTGCAAAAATGCAAATACGAGTCCAGGGTGGTGTGGGGGGGGTCATAATATCACATCCTTTTCTCAACAAGCGGTAATGAATCACGTCCATCGGTGCTTTCTGCTGGCCCTGGTCCAGTGCCCGTGTGGACACTGAGACACCGATTCTTCTCAGCTGTGTCATCACCTCCCTTCACTCAGCTGGCGCAGAGTCCTTGCTGAGATGGCCGTTCCTCCTCATCAGCCCTCCCTACCCCGTGCCCACATCCCATCTGTCTCCGTGGCCAGCGAACAAGAACAGCTTTGTGGGAGTGTGGTCTGATACTCGGGGGGCCTGGTGTGAGCCAAGTCCCCGGGATTAGGGCTCCCTCGAGACTGCCTCCCTGCAGAAGAGGGAGCCGTCAGCTCTTTTAACAGTGAAATAATTGCAAGTGTGAATGTGGATTCAATGCCGAACAACTGCAATTAGAAGCCACCTTCTGTTCAGAACAACTGCTGCTTAAATATAATCCCTGCATCGTGCAGAAACCCCAAATGAGTTTCTCGGTTTTGCTTTCAACTACGCTTCCTCATCTACATCAGAGTGTCCTCGGTTCCCTTCCTAAAGCTCACGTTGCTTCCTACTTCCCACTTCTCGGTGGCCTCTCTGTGTTCCTGGGTCAAGTCCAAACGCCTTACCTGTGCCTTGCATAAGGTCTGCCCCCTCCCCTCACTTCCTCTTCCTCCACTCTTGATCCTGTCACTCTCTGAGCTCTAGCTGTACCTGCTGTCACCCTGGCTTGGAAAGCTCTCTAGTTCCATTCTGCTGCTGAACTCCTACCCACCCTTTAGGTCGCAGTCCAAACATCACTTCCTCCAGGAAGCCTTCTGTGATGTACCACACTAGGTAAGAAACCCCTGTGACATACCCTTGCAGCATTGTGTACATTATGGCACTTCCCAAAGCTTGTGATTATTAATTTGCATTAGTAACTTGCATTCGTTGCATAATTATTAAGTGGACATCCGTCTGTCCCACAGAACTGTGTCCCATCCGTGTTCTATCCGTGTCCCACAGATGCTGCTTTCTTCTACCCTCTGTACAGCCCCCAGGTACACAGCAGGTACTCGACACATATGTGTTGAGTGAACGAGTGTTTAATCACGCAAATGGCTGATTCTTCCGAATGAGTGCAACCTGCTCCAGGCAGGGCCTGTGTCTTAGCCATATTTCTGTTCTTCATAGAACTGAGCAGAGTCCCTGGCACATAAAAAGTGCTTGGTCTGAACTAGCAGCGTTTTTAAGCAGACTCATGCTTTAGTTCCTATTTTTGTTTGTCAGAAAAATGCAAATATGAGTCCAGGGCAGCCCTTCTGGGTCCTCCTTTGAGTACAGTCAAGCGCAGTCTCTGAGGGTTGTGGGTATTTGCACTTACCTAGTAAGACAGACAGACAACCCTCTCCGTCTCATTAAAAACCCTCCCAGCCCTGCCCGGGCTGACATGCCCTGAATCACACAGCCTGCAGGCCTCAGAGGAGAAGTCGTCAGAGGTGAAGGAAATGCCCCTCGCTCGGCCCGTCCCAAGAAAGCTCTGGCCTGTTCTCAGCCACTGTGAGTCTGGGAAGAGCCTGCCTGGGAGTACGGTTCCAGGCTCCACCGCTAGGGAATGAAATCGTTAAGACGGGTTACGACATAGATGTAACGCCATCTGCCAAACAGCTTCCTGCCTCTGGGTTGACCTTGGCTGGAATCCCACCAGTTTGACTTTAATTAAACCTGAGTGTAGGAGTCCCCCCCTCACCCGCGGCGGGCGGTAGGATCAGGAGGCACCGGCCGGTAGGCACAGCCAGGGCGGCATCAGACACCACCAAAGGTAATGTTTCCGTGGGCTCCCCAAAGACGGCCCGCGTGGGGAGCTCACCATCCACATAAAGCAGATGTTCGGAAGCTAGAAGCCTCCCAAGGAGAATAATGAGTGTTGAAGCAGGACCAGCTGGGGAAGGCAACGCCGCGGAGCAGCCCTGGTCTTGGTCTCACGCCCGCCGGGCTGGCATGTGGTGCCAGGCAGCATCCCAGCTGCCGGGGTGATTAAGTGGGGAAGTCTGTCCCACCCTGGGGAGAGGCAGCCACTTCTCCCAGTCCTTGAGAGGAGCCGCGAGCTCACTCGGCACTTATCCCAAGGAAACAGTGCCAGGCGACACTGAGACCCATGCAGCTGGGGACGTTTTCCCACAAGCTCCAGTGCCCATCAGTCCCCGCAGCTGCTCCTGGAATAGAGTGGAATCTGATCAGCCAGGGCTCACGGGAACCTGGAAAAGAAGCCTGCACTCAGGGCCTCTCCAGGAGCAGCCCTCACCCACCCGTCCGCTGTGGGGGTCCACCCCAGCACCACCACTATGCTGGACCCGGGAGACCACTGCGGAGGAGAGAGGCAGGGCCCCTGCCCTCTCGGGGCTTAGAGTCTGTTGTGGGAGAGGCTCAGCAGGGAACGACAGAACTAACTGGGTAGTTACAGGTGTGATACGTGCCACAAAAGGAAAAGTCCAGGGTGCTATGAGATCTCCCCCGGCTCATCAAGATCTGAAGAATGACAGGCACTGGCAGAAGAAGTGGGGCCAGAAGCCACTGTGGCAGAGGGGACAGCTGGGGCAGAGGCCCTGGGCTGGCATTTTGGAGACCGAACTAGTGTCTCCAAACTAGTAGCTGGAGAATGGGAATGGGAACAACTGGAGAAACAGGCATGACAGGCCATTCAGGGTCTTAAAGGCCACACTCAGAGAGGAGTCAAGATGGCGGCGTAAGCAGACTCGGAACTCACCTCCTCCCGTGGACACAGCCAATTTACAACTACTCGTGGAAAAATTACCCCTGAGACAGAACTGAAAACTGGATGAGAGGAACTCCTGCAACAACGGACAATCCTAACTGAGATGGAAGAGGCAGAGACTCCCTTCTGGAGAGGAAAAATGCAGCCTTCACAAGCCGCCAGCGTCACGGCCGCCAGGAGCAGCTCACAGGTACGCAGCCTCCCTGGAGGCGCGGGGCCCTGAACCGGGAGCGCCCCCCTGTGGGCATATTGTGGACCCAGCACAACCGAGACCAGCGGCATAATATCTGACTGTGCCTGCTACTAAAACACTGGGGAGCACCCCCAGAAAACCCGGTTCACAAAGACACTAAAACTGGCTCTTAAAGTGCCCACGCGCAAACTCACCCGTTTCAGGAAGCACCCTAAAATCACCAGAAAGAAAGGTGCACAGTGCTTTGGTGACAAGAGACTCACCTAATAGGCCCTGAGTGCATCTCGGTGAGGGGTGAGACCTCTCCAGGGACTGGGACATTGGCGGCGGCCATTGTTGTGGCCTGGTGTGGGCGTGCTGACACAGACACCATTGGAGTTCTCCCTGAGGCCTGCTAGCCCAGGGTCTGCCCCACCCGCTAGAGCACCGATTTAATCCAGCTCAGCCAGGGCAGGCAGCCCACCCTAGAGACTGGCCCCACCCAACAACAAGCCCTCAGGCAAGATTGCATAGATTGGTGACTGGATTCTCTGCAGCCTGGCAACTGAGCCGACTTGAGCGGGGCAGGGTGTGCACAAGGAGCGGGTGGAGAGTGTGGGGCGGTGGCAGAGTGTGTGGGGCTCCCGCCGTGGAGAGACTGGGTCCGCTTGGGGAGGTCGGGGCGCTCACATGGGGCAGGACTGTGTTGACTGTGTGTGTGGACCTGTGGGCAGCAGGGCTTCTCAGCCACAGAAGACTTGTACTTCTCAAAGACCCACATAGGAGGTTTGCTTCACCTTCCAAAGCCTGAAACAATTGGGTGCTCCTGTGCCTGAGGCCAGCCCCACCCAGCTGCAATCCTCAGAGAGCCGACAAGAGACCTAATAGGCTAGAGGCTTACAGCAATTGTAAGGCCCTGAGCCTAACAACCTGCCACGCTGGGGGCCCACTCACTTAAAAGAAATACTGCAACACAAATGTGGTATTAGAACTTGCAGCCAACTGTGCTGGGGTTCCCCACACCCGATAAAGAGACTGAAGGGCCCACAACAACTACAAGCAGCTGAGCATTACAACAGCTGGCCAGGAGCATAACTCGGCCTCCCTGGGCACCTACAGGGAGAGCAAACAGGCCACAGCAGAAGGATACACGTAGCCCACATAGGGGTCACCCCTGGAACATTGAGAACTGAGGGAAGCACACTGGAAGCCTCCTAAGCCATCACTTACATAAGGTCACCTATCCAAGAGCAGGAGACGTAGCTGACCTACCTAATACGTAGACACAAGCACAGGGAAAGAGGCAAAATGAAGAGGCAAAAGAATACATTCCAAGTAAGGGAACAGGACAAAACCCCAGAAAAGGAACTAAGTGAAACAGAAATGAGCAACCTACCTGACAGAGAGTTCAAACAAAGAGTGTTAAGGATGCTCACTGATCTGGGGAGAAGAATAGATGAACTCAGTGAGAATGTCAACAAAGAAATGGAAGATATAAAAAAGAACCAATCAGAAATGAAGAATACAATACTGGAAATGAAAAATTCATTAGAGGGACTCAAAAGCAGAGTAGAGGATACAGAAGAACGGACCTGTGAGCTGGACGAAAGACTAGAAGAAATTACCCGAGGTGAACAGGTAAAAGAGAAAAGAATTAAAAAGACTGAGGACAGTCTAAGGGACCTCTGGGACAACATCAAGCACACTAACATCCGTGTTATAGGTGTCCCGGAAGGAGAAGAGCGAGACAAGGGGGCAGAGAATCTATTTCAAGAAATAATAGATGAAAACTTCCCTAACCTAAGGAAGGAAACAGACATCCAGGTACAGGAAGCACAGAGAGCCCCAAACAAGATAAACCCAAAGAGGACCACACCAAGACACATCATAATCAAAATGTCCAGAATTAAAGATAAAGAGAGAATCCTAAAAGCCGCAAGAGAATGTCAAGTTACGTACAAAGGAAACCCCATAAGGCTATCAGCTGACTTCTCAGCAGAAACCTTACAGGCTAGAAGAGAATGGCACGATATATTTAAAGTGCTAAAAGGAAAAAACTTACAGCCAAGAATACTCTACCCAGCAAGGTTATCATTCAAAATGGAAGGAAAGATCAAAATTTTCCCAGATAAGCAAAAATTAAAGGAGTTTGTCACCAAGAAACCAGTGCTACAAGAAATGTTAAAGGGACTGATTTAAGGGGAAAAGAAAAGACCACAAATAGGAAAAATTATCTATTTCCATGATTAGAACGTAATGGATACAAATGCACAAGAAAGAGGTTAGATATGATATCAAAAACATGAGGGAGGAGGGGAGTTAAAGAGTACAGCTTTCAGACAGAGGTCAAACTAAAGTGACCATCAATTCTGTATAGAAGAAGAAAGGAACAGAGAAGGACTACTAAAACACTGAGAAAAAAAAAAGTTAAAAAATGGCAGTAAGTACATACTTATCAATAGCTACTTTAAACGTCAATGGACTAAATGCTTCAATTAAAAGGCATAGGGTGGCTGACTGGATAAAAAAACAAGACCCATATATATGCTGCATACAAGAGACACACTTCAGACCTAAAGACACTCACAAACTGAAAGTGAAGGGATGGAAAAAGATACTCCACACAAATGGCAATGAAAAGAAAGCTGGGGTAGCAGTACTCATATCAGACAAAATAGACTTTAAAACAAAAACTGTAAAAAGAGACAAGGGCATTACATAATGATCAAGGGAACAATCCAACAAGAGGATATAACACTTGTAAATATCTACGCACCCAATGTAGGTGCACCTAAATATATAAAGCAATTATTAACAGACATAAAAACAGAAATAGACAGTAACACAATAATAGTAGGGGACTTTAACACTCCACTTACACCAACGGATAGATCATCCAAACAGAAGATCAATAAGGAAACATTGGCCTTAAACGACACACTACAACAGATGGACCTAGTAGATATACACAGAGCATTCCATCCAAAAACCGAAGAATACACGTTCTTTTCAAATGCACATGGAACATTCTCCAGGATTGATCACATATTAGGCCACAAAACAAGTCTCCATAAATTTAAGAAGATTGAAATAATACCAAGCATCTTTTCTGACCACAACAGTATGAAACTAGAAATCAACTATAGGAAGAAAATCAGAAAAGCCACAAATACGTGGAGATTAAACAAAATGCTACTGAACAACGACTGGGTTAATGAAGAAATCAAAGAAGAAATCAAAAAATACCTGGAGACAAATGAAAATGAAAATACGACATGCCAGAATTTATGGGATACAGCAAAAGCAGTTCTAAGAGGAAAGTTTATAGCGATGCAGGCCTATCTCAACAAACAAGAAAAATCTCAAATAAACAATCTAACAATGCACCTGAAGGAACTGGAAAAAGAAGAACAAACAAAGCCCAGAATCAGTAGAAGAAGGGAAATAATAAAAATCAGAGCAGAAATAAATGAAATAGAGACCAAAAAAACAATAGAAAAAATTAATAAAACCAAGAGCTGGTTCTTTGAAAAGATCAACAAAATTGACAAACCTTTAGCTAGACTCACCAAGAAAAAAAGAGAGAAGGCACAAATAAGTAAAATCAGAAATGAAAGAGGAGAGGTTACAACAGACACCTCAGAAATACAAAAGATTATAAGAGAATACTATGAAAAGCTATATGCCAACCAATTCGACAATCTGGAAGAAATGGATAAATTCTTAGAATCATACAACCTTCCAAAACTGGATCAAGAAGAAGTAGAGAATTTGAATAGACCAATCACCAGTAAGGAGATCGAAACAGTAATCACAAACCTCCCCAAAAATAAAAGTCCAGGACCAGATGGCTTCCCTGGTGAATTCTACCAAACATTCAAAGAAGACTTAATACCTATCCTTCTCAAACTCTTCCAAAAAATTGAGGAGCGGGGGAAGCTCCCTAACTCATTCTACGAAGCTGACATTACCCTGATACCAAAACCAGACAAGGACAACACAAAAAAAAAGAAAATTACAGGCCAATATCACTGATGAACATCAATGCAAAAATCCTCAATAAAATACTAGCAAATCACATACAACAATACGTTAAAAAGATTATACACCATGATCAAGTGGGATTTATTCCAGGGATGCAGGGATGGTTTAACATTCGCAAATCAATCAACGTAATACACCACATTAATAAAATGAAGAATAAAAATCACATGATCATCTCAATAGATGCAGAGAAAGCATTTGACAAGATACAGCATCCATTTATGATAAAAACTCTGAATAAAATGGGTATAGAAGGAAAGTACCTCAACATAATAAAGACCATATATGACAAACCCACAGCTAATATCATCCTCAATGGTGAAAAACTGAAAGCCATCCCTCTAAGAACAGGAACCAGACAAGGATGCCCACTGTCACCACTCCTATTTAACATAGTACTGGAAGTCCTAGCCAGAGCAATCAGGCAAGAGAAAGAAATAAAAGGGATCTAAATTGGAAAGGAAGAAGTGAAACTGTCACTATTTGCAGATGACATGATTTTATATATAGAAAACCCTAAAGAATCCACCAGAAAACTTTTAGAAGTAATAAACGAATATGGTAAAGTTGCAGGATACAAAATCAACATGCAAAAATCAGTTGCATTTCTGTACACTAACAACGAAGTAGCAGAAAGAGAAATTAAGAATACCATCCCATTTACAATTGCAACAAAAAGAATAAAATACCTAGGAATAAACTTAACCAAAGAGGTGAAAGATCTGTACACTGAAAGCTATAAAACATTTCTGAAAGTAATTGAAGAAGACACAAAGAAATGGAAAGATATTCCGTGCTCTTGGATTGGAAGAATTAACATAGTTAAGATGTCCATACTTCCTAAAGCAATCTATAGATTCAATGCAATCCCTATCAAAGTTCCAGCAACATTTTTCACAGAAATAGAACAAAGAATCCTAAAATTTATATGGAACAACAAAAGACCCCGAATAGCTAAAGGAATCCTGAGAAAAAAGAACAAAGCTGGAGGTATCACACTCCCTGATTTCAAAATATACTACAAAGCTATAGTAACCAAAACAGCACGGTACTGGCACAAAAACAGACACACAGATCAATGGAATAGAATCGAAAGCCCAGAAATAAACCCACACATCTATGGACAGCTAATCTTTGACAAAGGAGCCAAGAACATACAATGGGGAAAAGAAAGTCTCTTCAACAAATGGTGTTGGGAAAACTGGATAGCCATATGCAAAAAAATGAAAGTAGACCCTTACCTTACACCATACACAAAAATTAACTCCAAATGGATTAAAGACTTGAATGTAAGACCTGAAACTGTGAAACTTCTAGAAGAAAACATAGGCAGTACGCTCTTCGACATCAGTCTTAGCAACATCTTCTCAAACACCATGTCTGACCGGGCAAGAGAAACAATAGAAAAAATAAACAAATGGGACTACATCAAACTAAAAAGCTTCTGCACAGCAAAGGAAACCATCAACAAAACGAAAAGACAACCTAACAATTGGGAGAAGATATTTGCAAACCATACATCTGATAAGGGCTTAATCTCCAAAATATATAAAGAACTCATGCATCTTACCAACAAAAAAACTACCAACCCAATTAAAAAATGGGCAAAGGACCTGAACAGACATTTCTCCAAAGAAGATATACAGATGGCCAACAGACACATGAAAAGATGTTCAAAATCATTAACTATCAGGGAAATGCAAATCAAAACTACAATGAGATATCACCTGATGCCCATCAGAATGGCTATAATTAACAAGACAGGAAACAACCTGTGTTGGAGAGGATGTGGAGAGAAGGGAACTCGCATACACTGCTGGTGGGAGTGCAAACTGGTGCAGCCACTATGGAAAACAATATGGAGATTCCTCAAAAAATCAAGGATAAAACTACCATATGATCCAGCCATCCCACTGCTGGGTATTTATGCAAAGAACTTGAAAACACCAATTTGTAAAGGTACATGCACCCATGTGTTCATTGCAGCGTTATTCACAATAGCCAAGACTTGGAAGCAACCTAAGTGCCCATCAAGGGACGAATGGATAAAGAAGCTGTGGTATATATACACAATGGAATACTACTCAGCCATAAGAAACGATGAAATCCAGCCATTTGTGACATCATGGATGGACATTGAGGGTATAATGCAAAGTGAAATAAGTCAGAGGGAGAAGGTCAAATACCACATGATTTCCTTCATTAAGTAGTAGATAATAACAACAATAAACAAACACATAGGGACAGAGATTGGATTGGTGGTTACCAGAGGGGAAGGGGGAAGGGAGGAGGGTGAAAGGGATAATTTGGTACGTGTGTGGTGATGGGTTGTAATTAGTATTTTGGTGGTGAACATGATGTAATCTATGCAGAAATAGAAGTACAATGATGTACACCTGAAATTTTTACAATGTTATAAACCAATGTTACTGCAATAAACAAAAAATTTAAAAAAAAAATAAAATAAAATAGCCACAAAAGAAAAGGAAAAAAAATAAAAAATAAATAAATAAAAAAGGATTGGAAACCTAGGTACTTGAATTATAGAGGGATGGTTGAATGTTGGCAAGCTGACAGTTACTTTGGGAACATCTTGGACCTCGATGCCCCTAACATGATACTTTGATTTTATCATATGGTTGGTAAATGTTCATTAAAGGAATTTATGTTTAATAAAAAAAAAATAAAAAAAAAAAAAGGCCACACTAAGAATTTTGACCTTTCTCAGAGAGCAGCAGGGTGTTTGAGCAAGGTCGTGTGTGTTTGAAAAGACTGCTCTGGATTTTAGGGGTGCAGGAGTGGACAAGAGGAACACAGGAAGAGGCTGCAAGGCGAATCCAAGATGGGGGAGGTGGATGGAAGAGGAGAGATGGAGGGAAAAGTCTTCAGGGAGTGATTTCCTAGGACCTGGGATGGAAGAATTCAAGGGGCGTGGGGAGTGAGGGTGGGGAGGAAAGGATGACCCCCGGGTTTCTGTACAAGCCCCTGGGCAGCTAACCGTGCAGTTCCCTGAGCCGGGGGATCCCTGTGGAAGGTGCAAGTGGGAGAGAAGACGGCGGGTTCAGTTTTGACCTCGTTGGAGAATTAGGGGTGTGCATGCTCCGTGCACTTGGACCTCTGGGGTAAAGGAAGCAAGAACAGCCCGGCCCCGTGGAGTTTTCATCTTCGTTTAACCTCCATTTCCTACATGGTGCATTATTGGTACTTCACAGAGGGGTTCCTGAGGATTCGTTTAATATCTGCTGAGAAACTTGAAGGCCTCAGAACTAACAGCAGTCAGAAGTAAATTAATAAAACAACAAGGCAGCCTTTTCTCTTGTTTTCTTTCCACGTCACCGTGCAGGAATGTTTGCAGAAAGCATCCGATCTCCCAGCGGTTTTTCACGTTTTGAAATTGACAATTCTTTCATTCCAGTCAATAAACTTCTAAATGTCAGACGATGGATGGGGTTTCCCCGGCGGGGTCTGGGGTCCAAGGTCCTTCTGGAGATGTAGGAAGAAGAGGGAGCTGAAACAGATTTATCTCTCTTATACACTCACACACACACCATCCAACAAGTAAAATTTGGTTACCAGAAAGAACGGAGGCCAAGGTGCCTTCTGACAAATGAGGGCAAGTAAGTAGAGGCCCAGGTCATCCAGCAGAGATTCCAAAACCTTTCTGCAAACTGAAACTTTCTTCTTCCATCTGACTTAGGTTCATCTGGTGGCCAATCTCCCCTGACCTAACATGAGACTCTTTATATGAGGTTGAACCAAAAGAAATCTCCAACATTCGATGGACTGTTTTGACCTAAAGAATAGCCGCTCATCAGCCTAGTGGTATTTATTTATCGCACTTAGTGTGAATATTGGCTTTTTGCAGAAATATGAGTATGTTTGATTAGCAAGCACTGCCCCAGGCCGTACTGGGGGGTGATGGGAGGTACAGCATCAGCACCTCATAGTCTTTCTAAAATCTGAGAAATGATGAATTCCAGACCACATCTGGCCCCAGGGGATTGCAGACCTGTGGTAATAGAAGAGTCATTAAACCCATTTATGTGGCACTTTCCACGTTCAAGGCGCTGTGCATCAGATGATTCATTTGGGTGAGGATGAGTAAAGAGCTCACGGGTGCTAATTATATGAATACATAGAAGGCACCATTTTTCCCACTAAAATTCTAGCTGATGAAGCCACTCGCTGTTTTAACATAACAATGTTGGGTGAGCCCACCCCCCAAACAGGTTCATGCCTCCCTGAAGCCCCCACCGATCTGATGGAAACCCCTGATTTAGCTGCCAAAACTGGAAGCTGTTAGTTACAGAGCCAATAAGCCTAATAGGATTCTCATTACATCCCAAGTCTGCTTGTTCTCAGATCCTCGTGAAATAATTACACCGCTCTTTTCTCTTGGAAAACAGTTTGCATTAACTTGGGGAAACGGGTGATTCGATAAAGACATTCCACACAGGGCTCTTAGGGGTGTTCAATTAAGAGAGATAAACCAAATCGGAAAATGTCCTGACAGTATCTTATATCAGACAACCGGGGTGGGGGGAGAGGGGGAAGAGAGGGGAAAGGAGAGGCTTGCCGGGGAGTGCAGGGGCCTCAGCAGAGGGCTCTAAATGTAGAAAGGGCCCTCGACGGATATCCGTGGCTTAACTCCTCTTTAATCTTGGCCAAAGTGGTGTAATAAGCCATTCTTAGAACTTAATAACTCCTCAGCATCCAATCAATAACAGCTCTGAAAAACCTCTTCCCTGTATTTATTTAGCTCTATGGCACTCAGACACTTCAGCTCCTTGTTCCCCATACCTCACCTCCTTTACAAACAGGGCGGCTTGCTGACATCAACCCAGAAGGCATGCCTCTAACAAATGGGCTTTGACAGGAACCCCCCATAATGGGAAAGCAAGAAGGACCAACAAGGCAAAGGAGTCAGCCTGCGTGCAATATCTCCAAAACCAACCTAAAATGGCTTTGGCACTTCTCCTAGTTCCTGTTAGTGCAAAGCATCGTCTGGGTCTTTGGGAGAGAGGGGCCAGGATGCACATCTTTAGGGGATTCATCTGGGAAACTGTCACTGTGCAGTTAAGCAACTTGTAGTACTGATGGATCAAAGAATTTTTTTTAGTTCTCTTGGCTAGGTGGGTGGAGGCTGTTTGCTTTGATTTTTTTAACAACTTTTCTTGGTGGATATGGACTTTGGGATCAACAGAAGGTCAAGGAGGGAGGAAGCAAAGGAGAAAAGGAAGGAGGAACATGAAGTCTGTCTTGACAAGACTCCATCAGAAGAAATTGCTGCAAAGCCCCCACCCAACCCTAGTGGCCCCAGCCCAAGGGAGCAGATGGCCTCACTCCAAGATGCAAACGCTGGTGATCCATTTGCTGAAAACGTCATATCATGTTAGCTTTTGATGCCATTATAAAAAATGAGGGGAAGCTGGGCAGCCTAGCACCACATTCTCTGGGCGGTGGCTCCAGTTCAAGAAGAGGTGACATCTCATACCAGGTAGAGATGGAGTGATCTCTTCTTCCTATCTTCACAGGGAGCAGGTCAGCCCAATTAGATCAGTCAAGGTTAATTGAATATTCATTGTTGAGGTCTACATAATATAGCACTTCTGACAGTCCCATGTGCCTCTGGAAGCTTTATCTCTGAGAGATACAACTCCAACCCTAGTTGGCATGGGATATGTCTTCCACTCCATCGGGTAGGAGTAGTTGCCAGGGAATGTGGTGCCAGAAATTGCCGTTTTCCAGAGAGACATTGATGGTTTTGGATAAGTTTGGATAAGTTTACTTTTATGAGCCCCAGGTATATCATCCTTAAAAAGAGAAAAGTCGTACCTGCCTGACATAAAGCTATTAGGATGATCATCTGAGACAGAGTACATGAAGGACAAGTTAAGTCAGTAAAGGGTAGGTGTGCTGATGCTGAAGGTGACAATCAGGATGATGATGATGCTAATGATGATGACGAAAATTATGATAATGATGATGATAATGGTGATGGTGACGAAAATGACTGATTATGATGACAATGATGACTACAATGGTGATGATGACGATGAAAATGACTATGAAGACGATGATAACGCTCATGATGGTGATGGTGATAACAATGGTGACGATGATGACAGTGATGACAATGATGATTTACTTTTCGTTTATTTCACCCATTCCTCAATCCCTGATTTCTCAGAATTAAAATTAAGAAAGTGACTATTCAGAGAGAGCAAGTTAGGATGTTTTTAGGGTAAAGGAAGCTTCACCATTATGATGAAATATGTTCTCCTCATAAAGCAAATATGTTTTCGTGATAATAAAATAATCCCAACGTGAAATCCCCCAGTGGAGGCTGTTGTAGCACAAGGTGGATGACCCTTATTATCACAAAGTTATTAAAGTATCCATTTGTTATCTGGTTAGTCAGGGGCCAGGGCCAAAATCCATTTAGCACGGTATTTATCAAGCAGCAGGACTCGAAAAGCCAGGCTCACCGCACAGCGGTTGGGCTGCCACCATCTCCACAGTTCACTTATGGCTCTGTGAAGCTTCCCCTCCTGGAGCCAACACTTTCTTCCAAAATGAGGAAACAAAATAATGACTTTCAAGACTTTACTTAAAGCCACCGATTTCCCTAAAACAGAGCTCAGAGGTACAGGACTGAAATACGGACGAGCTGGTGAAGTGTTGACACTCAACGTAAAGCACATAACAATTTTCTTAAGTTAAATAACAACAGCAATTGAAATGTGGCAAGATAGGCTCATGTGAGAATGAGAAACCTTTACTGAGGGCTGGAAGGCTAAAGGTCCTGATGCAACACGATCAGATCTTACGTTTTCCAGGCAAGGGTACCTAGCAGCATTATTGTTGGGTCAAACTGCACAAAATTACTTCTTTTTCTGAGCCTTAGTTTCCTTGCCTGGAAAAGATGAAAGAGATGATCTCCACGCCCTCGTAGGTCCCCTGTAGTTGCAATATTCTACCATTCTAAGATTATAAATCTGCCTGTTGTTCAAGTTACTCAGCCTTCCACCCGAAACAACAGATTAAAACTTGAAGATCTGATCAGAAGAATGGCATCAGCGGGCAAAATGAAGAAACTGAAAGATTAACAGGATATAGTATAGGACAGGCCTGTTTCATGGAGAGGAGCCTTGGGAGGCCTGGTAAGGGACGGGGGAGGAAAAACAATGGGGCCAAGATTTGGGCCCAAGTGAACAGCCAGACAAAGGAAGGCTCCCCTAGCGGAAGCTAAGAGCTATTCCAGCTATGTCCCCTGGCGCTGGAGCTCTCAAAATGAGCAGTGTCTAAATCCCCTGGAGCTTATCCTAAAACAGGGATTCCCAGCAATTCTGATTCAGTATATTTGGGTGGGGCCCAGGAGCCTGCATTTTAACGAGCACCCAAAAGTGATTATGATGCAGGTAACGGAGGGGAGTAGAACAGCTCAGGCCAAAGCAGTGATGAGAAAACTGGAGAGGAACCACTTTTATGGCCTTCACCACCGCCCTCCCAGGCTGGGGACAAGGGCCAGCATTTTCAACAGCTGCCAGCGGAAACTCGGACACTCCTTTCTGCCACTGCTCACTCCAAATGCCTCAGAGTCATCCCTGATGCCTCCCTTCCTCTCCCACCACACCGCCAATCCATCAGTAAATCCTCCCAGCTTCACCCATAGAAGATAACCAGAGTCACCCACATCTCACCATCTCCATCTCCACCACCCTAGTCTGGACCACCATCATTACAACAACCTCCTGAATACCCTCCCTGCGCCTGCCCTTGCCCCGTATGGCCAGGGCATCTTTCATAAACAGAAGTCAGGTCATACCGCTCTTCTGCTTAAAGCCTTCAACACCTCCCATCTCTCTCAGAGGAAGAGCCTTATGCAGCCATCTGCCCCCAGCCCACCACCATTACCTGTCTGGCCTCATCCCCCTAGTGACCTTCTTCCCCTTGTTCATTCCATCTCAAACACATTCTCCCACACTGGCTGGTCCTTCTGCCCAACCTCTCCTGCCGCACGTCCACCTCTTACGTCTTGGCTCAGATATCATCTCAGTGGGCTTTGCTCGGCCACCCTTTGTAAAAGAGCCAACCCCTCCCCACAGGGACCCCATCTCTCCCCTGGGTAGTTATTCTCCAGGACACTGTTTTACAGATTATCATCTTCCTCTCCATAGAAGATGATTCTCAACCGTGAGTGGTTCACCCCCCAGGGGCCATTTGGCAGTGCCTGGAGAGACTTTGGTTGTCACAACTGGGGAAGGGGATGCTGCTGGCACCTAGTGGGTAGAGACCAAGAAGGCTGCTCAACACCCCACACTGCACAGGACTGTCTCCCATAGCAAAAAGTCACCTGGCCCAAAATGTGAATACTGCCAAAACTGAGAAATCCTGCTACAGCAGATAAGGTCAATGAGATCAGAGATTTTTGTCTGTCGGGGTCATTGCTGTGTCCCCATTGCCTAGAAGAGCTCTGTGAACATAGGATCCACTTGATAAATATTGTCAAAAGATGGGAATGAAGAAATGAATGACTGGATCCTTCCCAGAAAGCCGGGGGGCTTCTGAGCTGTGTTCGAGTCTCCCTCACCTGATACAGCATGGACTTGATGAAAGATTCCTGGGGCTCCACGGAACCACCTGGATGAAGCCATCCCATTCCCAACTAATTTATTTAAGTTGCGTGAGGGAAGGAGCACACATCTGAGACGTGCTGCAAAGGCCTGCTCTGTGCCATGAAAGAGTCACACGTTGTGCCTTGTAATGTTTCTACTAGAAATAAGAAAGTGTCCACTATCATAGCTATGAAAGCTGAGGATGAGTCACCTCACCACTGGGCCACAAAGAATAGAACACCCTTCTGGCTGATGTCTAACTCTTAGCGTTCTAGACTCCCTGTCTTATATTTTTAAAGGTCTCCAACATATTTAATAAGTATAATACATGAACTGTCTTTAATGTCCAACATTAGCTTGCCCACTGGGGGCTACCCTGGTCTGACCAGTGATTAAGCACTCGGAATGGTCAAATGGCAGACACTTGTTGAATGCTTGCCGGGGACTGGGAACCATTCTAAAGACTTGATATGTGCTAATTCATGTTTAAGCCTCACTACAATGATTTTATCCCCATTTTATGGATGAGGAAATGGCAGTTTAAGACACACAGCAAGTAGGGGGCAAAGCCAGGATTTGAACCCAGACCTTCTGGCTCAAACTCATCACGTATATGCTGAATGCAAACCCAGTGAATCTGACGCTTTGGCTTAGAAGAAAACGAAAGAGAACAGGTAGAGGAACAGCCCAGCCGAGCAGCGACAGGGCTCCATGCTCTTCGGTGGGTGAGGAGGACACACCCAGGTGCCTGACCGTGTGCTGTGTGTCCACGGCCTGTGAAATGCTCCTCCATGAATGTCACCGCATGATGGCACTATGAAAAGGCTGATAAAGTTTAACCCCCACTCCTAATGTGGGAATTTTCACTTAACTGCTGAGTTCCCATCACTCCGGGGTTTTAATCTTTATGATGTCTGCAATGTGACTGGCATCATGTTCTTTTACTAGGATCCTCTTACATAGGAGACAGAACAGGATGAACCCCAAACTATTCAAACAGGAAGAACCACGTCAAGAAAGGAAGAGAAGAAAGATAATCCTTATGTCTCATCCCCGTGACAGGATGCCCAAAAGAAAGATCAGATAGAGGAGCCGTGAGGAAGGGAGAAAGGAAAGTGGTTAACTGAATACCTGACCCACTCTATCATGCTGAGCAGTTAGGAGAAACAGCTTTGCAGTCATATAGACTTCTGTATTCAATCTCTCTAAACCTCAGTTTCCTCATCTGCGAAATGGGAATGATAATGTACCTGCCTCGTGGAGCTGTTCTGAGAATCCGATGAGCTGGTGAATGCAAGTTCCTAGCACACTGGCCAGAATATAGAGAGCGCTCGAAGGGAATGTTAACTCTTACCACTAATCCTTACCAAAAGTTTCTGAAGACAGCGTCTTTCATCCCATCTTACAGAGAAGTAATCAGAGAGTCAGTCAACGCAGGTGACTTCCCAGGTGAGGCGAAATCAGAACCAGGTCTCAAGTCTGTCTGTTTTCAAAGCCCATTCCCTTAACTCCAAGGACCCCCACACCGGGGCAGTCAACCCTTAAGAGATATTCTACCTTACTCGACGAATGCCTCGAATCAAGAGAGAGGTTTCAACCCCTCATGAGGACACATGAAGAAAAAGCACCACGGCTTTCTAAACCCAATTGAGTCATTTGATAGGATGATTAAAAAGCAAACATCTTAAGTATCAACTTCAAAACATGAGTTCTCGGACCATCATTGAGCAAAGCTGAGGACACAAGAAGATGTGGATGAGACAGAAAGCACAGGAGAGTAGACACTCATCCCAACGGCAGGCAGAGAACGAACTGCAGGAAAACATGAAATTTATCCAAACTATGCCAGCTCACTGCTGGTGACAAAAGCTGACAAAGTGACAACCCTCCCCCATCCACACATCACTACCCACCTAACTCTCAAATTCCCAAGTACTTTGTGCTTATCCCCGTGACCTTTGAGCTGCTACCTGCCCCATAGCCACTAACACCGACAATGAGTTTACCAACAAAATACAGTGATGATGGTGTTGGTGGTGAGAATGGTGGTGTTTTGATGGTGATTTCATCTAGATGTGGGCAGAGCCCCTCCATCCAGAAGGCTCTTTTGCTGTTAATCTCAACAATCCACTGCTATGGTTTGAGCCGGATTCCCCTCCATCCATAGACATAGAAATGAGCCCCATTCTTTATGGAAAGGCTAGTATTGAAGACTTGATCCACCACCATGCCACTGGGGGACCAGGGGCAGGTTACTTACCCTCCCAGTGCCTCATTTTCCCTGTCTATAAAGTGGAGAATATAGTGCTACCCACCTCGTGGGGTGGTTGTAAAGATTAAATGAGTTAGTACTTGTAATGCACTTAGCAGAATGCTTGGCACATCATAAAGACTAGATATATGGTAGCTATTAACATCAGCATTTAATCCGACAAGTGTGCTATAACTCATAGCCACTCCGACGTGATTCAGCCCTGGGGCCACATGTGCCCATATATCCACGAGGCCATAGGTGCGAGATACAGCTAGACATCCCATCCTTCCTCTCCTGGGTACGGGCTCCATCTGGTTTCCCCCAGGTTCCCACAAGGGCTTTCTGTTCCAGGAAGGCCAATCCATCTGAGAGCCTTTGTTTAGCATTTCCAGTCCACTAATTGCGAGGCCTACCATCTAAGGCAGAAAACCAAATGCCTTTTGCTGGTTAAAGTGAAAGTGTGAACAAAAACGTGTTCAGAGTGTCTGGACTCCCAGAGGTGAAGCCACTTCCTTCTGATGAATTGTGACACGTGGAAATCAATCCAGGTCACTTAGGAGAACAACTTGGTATTTGGTGTCCAAACGAATGGCTGCTAATTTGTTACGCTGCTATTTGATTGAATACACAAGAAGGGAGAGAGTCGATGTGGAGCGTCTGCGAGTGAATTGTCTGGTGGCTCATTTGTGAGCGTCTCCCTGTCTAATACTCTACAAAAAATAAACAGTTTCAAAGCACTCTAGAGCTATCCAGGCTCTTTATCCATATTGCGGTTGATTTTTGTTTTATTTTTGCTTTTCTGCCATCTCTAGGAAATGGGCCAAGTGACCAAAAAACATCAGCCAATATCAGGAAATCAGCCAGAAACAAAATATAATAACCAGAAGGAGTGGGTCAGCAAATATTAAATTCCATCTCCAAAATCTTTATTTTTAACCACTCCATCTAAAGTAAATGCCATCACACTCTCACAGTTGATAGTCATTACATCTGCACCACCATTTGCAAATGGATATTTACATGTTTGATTATGTGTCTATCGTCTATCTTCCTGATGTGTGGAAGGCGCCTGGAGAGCTGACAAAAACCAGTCTAAGTAGGCTAACGTATTACCCTCAGTATAAAAGCTGAGGGGAACTGAGGAGGAGCAAGTCCAGGTCTGTCTGGATTAAGACCCCACCCCCAGGAGCCTCTCCTATTTCTCATTTCCACGTGACACCAGCCTAAACAGACTGGCTATTGGAAAATAACTCAGGACGGCTTATGGATGAGATTCCAGGCAACTTCTACTATACCATCTCGTGAAGAAGGAGGAAAAGTGGCTTCCACCTTCTAATGCAGAGTGGCTCATACACACACACACCACTTTTCCTTCTGAATCTCAGAATATCACGGATGTAACTCAGCGAAAGATAAGGCAGAGGTAGTTCTTGTCTGTTCTGAGCCCTGTTTATTTGAATGGTCCATGACGTCTTTCCCACTCAGTGTCTCCCTAAGGTGGCAGCCACAGTAACGAACCCCAGATGTTCCCATTTTCTTGACATCCCCACTGCTTCCTGCTTACTGGTGATGGCAGAGCAATTGTTGCTCATGTTCTAACAGAGCAATGTGTGGGGGACTGGGACTCTTTCGAGTCCTGTCCCTCAACCTGCAGAAACTAGAAGATCAATCCATTTGAGAAGCTGGTTGTGGCTGCCAAGGCCATGGTCTGATCCAATGGCATGTCACCAGCAGGACACTTGTCTCTAATTCCTCGTCTAGGAGGTGAGGTGACCAGAATGATTGTACATCCGCTAGAAAAGCGAGAACACTGGGATTGATTCCCAAAATTTGCTGGACAGCTGGCCCTGATCTTTGTCCAAAATCTATGGTTTTCATCTTATAACAAGTCTTCTTGGGGTTGTAAATAATCAATCTATTCTTTAAGTGACAGGTAGTTGGAATTGCACCTTGTGCTTTTGGAAAACCCACCGATCACTTCACATGACACAGAAAGGAGAGAATAAACCCAATACTGAGAACAAGGACTCATTTCCTTAGCAAAGAGGAGGAAAGCAGAAGAGAAAGCCCATACCGTTAGACAGAAATATTTGTATGCACCCACGAACAAACACAGGGTGAGGGAAATGGATGAAGGTAATCAAAGGGTGCAAACTTCCAGCTATAAGATGAATAAGCTCTGAGGATGTGACGTACAGCCTGGTGACTATACTAACAATACTCTATTGTATATTTAAAAGTTGCTACGAAAGTATACTTTGAATCTTGTCACAACACACAAAAAAATTGTAACTATGTGAAGTGATGGATGTGTTAACTAAACTTATGGTGGTGGTAATTTCACAATATATACACAGATCAAATCATTACATCATACACCTTAAACTTACACAATGTTATATGTCAATTATATTTCAGTAAAGCTGGAAAAAGAACAAATGCAGACATGTTATACAAATAAAAGCCATTAGTATCATTTCTTATTAGGCTGAACAAATGAAATAATCCAAGAAGAGAGCCAGAAAGACAAATTCAGTGGGAGGAAATGAGAATTCAATCCAGAGAGAGGACATAATCAAGTGGCAGAGGTGACACGGTATGGGGATCAGGTGGAGGGAGGAGAAACTCTCTTCTCTGTTGCTTTTAACAATGTGTATTGTGCACTCGGAGTGGTGGATAAAACAAAAGTGGTCCCTACCCACACTGAGCTCATGGTCTAGTGTCAGCGACAGACAGTAAAAACACACACACACACACACACACAAGTAAGTGTACAGTTATAAACAGTGGGGAGAGAGAGAAAGCAGATCAGTGGTTGCCAGGGGCTGGGGAGGGGTACGAGAAATGGGAGGTGACTGATAGAAGAGATGAGGTTTCTTTTGGGGGTGATGGAAATGTTCTAAAACTTATTGCAATGATGGTTGCACAACTCAGTGCATATCCAAGAAACCAGTGAATCGCACTCTTCAAATGAGTGAATTGTATGGCATGTGAATTCTACCTCTATAAAAATGTTATTTAAAAAACAAGGAGCTATAGACTAGAGAGACGGCCACACCAGGAGCAGGGGGTGGGGGCCAGCTGTCCACTAGATCGGCTCTCTGGCACCCAGAACGTTAAGGAGGATTCTCCAACACTTGCAAGCTTGAGGACATTGACATTCACCCCAGGAAAATGAGGCCGGTGGTGCCAGAGTGTCTGATCCTCTGATACCAAGAGCGGTTTCCCCTGAAGTTTTCTTTCCTCCCTGGGTCTCTCCACTTCTCCTCCTGACCCTGAAAAATCGCTCTATACCCTCCAGTTGTTTCACAGTAGCTCCTGGCACCAGAATCTACCGTCAGAGCCTTGATCTAATGCATAACCAAAGGTGACAAGACCAAGAGGTTCTTTCATCGAGTCCTGACCCTGGCAATTCTAATATCTAGGAAGAAGGCAGCCTTCACAGACTCTAAATGGGATTGCTGGAGGCTCCCGTCCTACTTGACATATCACTGCAGATCCCCAATTACCACACTCTGCCACGGATGGTGTCCTCGGAAATAAACTCGGATGGAACAGAAATAAATCTGTTCCATCAGATCTTACTTTTTCCTGAGTGATGCGAGGTCATTCTAACCTTGCCATGAGCTAAGGAAGAACTCTGCCTTCGAGCTACAGACGAAATTAGCGCCGGGCATTTCAAAGCTTCTCAGCCTGGAAATAAAAGACAGCCAGTGAAAGATCATCTTCCCAGTGTCCTCATATCCAGAGCGCCATGTTGGATGAGTGAATAAATTAACTAATGAGTGAACAAGTGACAGGTGGAAAGAGGTCTTGGATAGAATAATATGGGATGGACTCAATTTTCTCAACAGATGTGACACATTCGGGAAAAAAATCTCATCAATTCCCTGGTCATAACCCTAAACTTAAGTTGTAAAAGAAATTAAGACCATGGTCCTCAAGTAATTTCTATTAAAATACATAGAGGGTATTTTATGAGAACAAGTGACTCTCCCACCCCAAAGAAGGGAGCAGACTGTCCAGCAGAGAGGACTGGGGACCCACATAGAGATAAGACAACTAAGGGTAAAGAGTATTAAGGCATATTATTGGTAATAATCATCATACAAAGCTTTAATATTAAAATAGAATGGGAAATGCATTCAACAGCTTATATTGTCACCCTTTCCCTGGTGTCTCACACGGCCTGACATTTGCATAATGGCTTGCTTTTGTACTTTTTCTTCCCAACTAATTGAGTTAGAATACCTTTGTTAAACAGACCTGCTTCCAGAAATGTCTATAAGGTGCGAAAAGAGGAGCATATCTGTTTCCCACTGTCTGGTCTTCAAAACACAAAATTAAAAATTTTCGAGTTTTGACCACGGGCCATAGAGGAGAATGCCCATGATCTCTCGGAAGTATTGTGTTAAGTCCCCTCCCAAGGACTAAGGGTCAGGCAGAAAGCTGCTTCCATCCATTTTCCCACCCTTCCTGCCCTAAGGATGTAGATGGTTACAGTGTTGTGAGGGAAGAGGACAGAATTGACAGAAGGGATGTGAGAATTTATAAACCCTCAAATGATAATAAAACCTTTATGAAAGCCCCTTCCTTTGCACGAGGTTAAGTTGCAGCATTACTCATTTCTCATGCTACAGGGGTTTGCCAGAGACCCAAGGAAATCTCCTGCTACCTGCGGGCCAAAACGCCTCTGCACTGCACCACATACTGCAGCAAAGACCTGGGCACCACGGCTGCCATTACAGATCAGTGTCAGGGAGGACGTGTTGGTGGTATTAAACGCCTCAGGCAGGACAAATAAGATAAGGGCTGGAGAGTATCTGTTGGGTTTGGCAGCATGGAATTCATGGGTATCTTATCCAGAGAAGACCAATGGCAGGCCCAAGAGTCAATTCGCAGTAGGTTGAGACAAAAGAAGACGTTGAGTATAAACAATTCTTGAGATGTTTGGATAAAAATGAGAGAAGAGAGAAAGACAGTTAAAAATCAATTATTCAATAAATATTTATTGCATACCTACCATGTAAAGACACTGCCATGTCTCATGATCATGGGAAGGAGCTTAAGATTCAAAGACAGACAGGCATCCAGGACCCCTGTTGTCCTGGAGCTTACAGTCTACAGAGGAATAAAACATACGAGTAGGCAATTGTGATACAGTGTAATAAGCACTCTGGGAGCACACAGGAGAAAGCCATCCCAAACTTGGGAAGTCAGGTAATCCTTCCTGGAGGAAGTGATACGGTGCTTCCTGGAGGAAGTGGCATATGCTTCCTGGAGGAAGTGACATGGTGCTTCCTGGAGGAAGTGACAAATGAGTTGAGAACTCAAGGATGTGTAAGAGTTAGCAGGCAAAGAGTGCATATGGAGGGGATAAGAGAAGAGAGAGATTGTCAGGCAAATGAAACAGCACATGCAAATACCCAGAAGAAAGAAAATGAGTTTATTCATTTAAATAATAAATATTTATCATGTATTTACATAAGTACTGTTTTAGATGCTTGGAATGTGGCAAGGAACAAGACAGACAAGATTCCTAAATTCACTAGTCTTTCATTCTAGCCCGGGAGAGACAGATAATAGACAAACGTGATCATCCAGACACAGACAGATTCTGTTGATAAAGTCACAAGGTGCGGGGGATGGGGTGAGTGAGAGGATTTCAGGACGGCCGGAGCACAGCAGGAAAGGGAGCTCAGGGTGAGATGCAGGCTTGGAGAGCTAGGCAGGGCTAGTCTATGCAGAACCCAGGAAGCCGTATCACGGTGCTGGGCTTAATGCTAACAGCCATAGGAAGAGGGTGGTCATCACTGGAAGTCTGAGAGTTGTTCAAGGGAGCAAGATGAGTGGTAAGAATGAGATTCAAGGTCAAGGGGGAATGTTCCTTTTTTAGGATGAGAAAGACAAGAGTTTACTGATATTCCAAGAGAAAGAAATGGAGAAAACTGATAGAGCAACTTCCAGGAGAAGACAGGAATCAAGATCACAGAGGGAGAGGTCCCTTTAGAACAGAGAATCAGACCAGGTTCAAGGAAGGAGGTGTGGCCCACTCTCCCCTGCCCCAAATGACCAAGCCCAGCCCTGATGGGGCTTCTCAGTAGTGAGGGTTTCATTCACCTGCAGAAACTCTGTGGCCTTGTTTTTCTTGTTTTAAGAGTACATAAATAAGTCTGTTTCCTGATTTATTATCCCACCAGCTGCCATATTTCAGATTTGGGGATCATAGCCACACTAGATTACAAAATGAATGGCTTCTAAATCAAAATTTACTGTGGCCCTTAAGATGTACCTAATAGAGTTTATAAATAAAAAGTAGACAGACTGTGCCTAAGCAAGCCCAGAATCAGGATAGGGTGTGTGCTGAGGGCCTAATCAATAAATCCTGGGCCAGGTGTGTGAAGCACCCTGGGGGGTCAGAGGGAGGTGGGCCCATGGACTCTGCATTTTAACAAACTCTCCTGGTGTCTCTTTCATATACTGGTGTTTCAGAACTCCTGCCCTAGAAATCTAACCCCTTTGTACTCTCGTTATTGTACCTCAAGTGAGTCCACATTGCACAGATTGATATGAACTGGGGGCTTCGGCCAGAGAGCTACCAAGACAGACCCTTTCCACTCTGAGGGGGTCAACAGTCTCAGAGTCCCACCCCATACACCACTGAGCAAGTCTGAGATGATGCAGGAAGGGAGCTATGGAGCTTGACCCAGACCGAGCCCTTTTTCGATGGCCATGTTCAGAATCCCTTTGACAAGGGAAAGAGGGGTACCAATTCTACATGGATTGTATACTTTGTATCAGGTCCTTTGTAAATATCTTAAGAGCTTCTCTGATCACAGAGTAGTTTACCCAGGCTGCATATTCTCAAATGGCGTTTATTAGAACAGGACTGTGTGATGCCTCAGGGCCTTTGCACATGCTTCCTCAGCTCTTTCTCTCATACTTCACATGGCTGCCTCCTTCTCCTGCTTTGGTTCTCAACTACAAGCTGCCTTCCTGGAGTGGTCCTCCCTGTCCTCCATCAGATGTACCCCTCCTACTATTCCTCACTGCAGCACCCTGCTTGTATATTCATATCATGTATTACAATGTGCTATCATTCATTGTTTTGTTTACCTGTTTATTGTCTATCTAAAAACTCCAGGAAGCCACATAAGGTCCATCTGCCTTGCTCACCACTGTATGTCTCATCTCTGTGCCTTGTAAATTGCCAGACACATGACAGAAACTCAAAAATCTTTTTGAAAATTTCAAAACTTCAAATAAATTTGCAACATTCTAGCTTAAACAAAGCTTAACAAGCTTCTTGCCTTGTAGGAATCCTCAGAGCCTTTAAAATAATAACATGAATTGTGTGTCAGCAGGAGGAGGATAAATATGGTACGCAGTGTTTCTCTAACTCATTTGGCCACGGAACACTTTTGTTTATTTCATGGCATTTTTCTTTCTTTGGAACATCTTGCACAACTAATGTCCCAAGAAACACTCTTTGGGAAGCATTTCTTTAAAGATTATCAGTATCCGAGGGGCTGGAGGGCTGGTGCTCAGAACATAGGGCCCAAGACTCCCAGGAGGGGCAGGGCTGGCAGCCTCTCCCCCGCCGTGAGCCGCCCTGGTAAATGTCTCCCCTCCAACGCATAGGTGGCCGTCCTAGAGAGCTGTCACTTCCTACTTACCAACAAGCAGGAAAAAAAATTTTTTTTTAAGTTTCAGAAAAAAGAAAAAAAAAGATAAATACTTTCCCGTTCTCTGAACTAATGTCAAAGGACCTGGAAACGTTGCCTCTGGGAGCTCAAGCCGTAGAACAAAGTAGCATTTCATCTTCCTCGTCTGACAGCTCAATTTCAGCAGCTAGCAGGGAGGGCGGGCAAGCCCCCAGCACAGCCAGTCACGAATGTCACCGTTTACACTGAGATCCCTTTGATAACATTCTCTGTAGACGGCAGGCTTGGAATTATTCTTGAGGCAAAGCCAAGACTGCATTAATATGACGAGGACCCTCTGCAGGCTCTACCTACATAACCACGAGAGGGAAGTGTGTTCTTTAACTAACACAGGGTCATGTTTCCCCAGTATGAATTCTAACACTCTGGCTTAGGCATACATCATAGTAGGCGAATAGAGAGAGGGGGTCTTTCTAAGGACACGTCCACATTTAGTCAAAAACTTTCCAACCCTCAACGCTCGCTTCCAAAGAGTGTTCCAACTAGGACCCTGCCCCCAAAGCACTAAAAAGGTGCAACATTTTAAAATAATAATTTTATTATAAAATCTTAAGACACCTCCATTATCAGTTATATAAGGCCCCCTTCCTCCAACACAAGTCTCAAACCAAGGGGATCAGCTGGCCCTGGCCCTAACCAGCCCCCTTGGCAGCAGAAGGGGGGATGAAGTGGGTGGCTCGGGGTAAGACCCATCTGGCCGGGGTCCCACTGTGCGTTTAGGGGGGCTTTCCTCAACCCTATCCTATATCCATTTCCGCGGATTTGGGCTGAATTCGTGCTACTTGTCCCACTGCATGCATTCATTATCACGCGCCCAGCACAAAAGGAGAAATGACCCAAAAATAGTGCCTCTGGCTTCAGGGCAGTTCCTCATTCACATCCTATTGGTTCACTCCCATGCCAGCCAAGCCAGCACGTAGCTGGACTACAAACCACTGTCCCCTCCAGCCTACATTCTGAGGAATAAAGATTTAGGAATTTGGGGGATCCAAGTGTACCCTCTATTGTTAAATAGGAACAAAATATCAGATCCAAAGTAATTCCAGAGATTTACTGTTTTCCTCATTTATCCATCCGTACATCCATCCAGCATTGAGCATCCATATGCCCAGCATTGTGCTGCATATGTCCTACACAAGACCCATTTCCAAAGTGATACCCTTCTCCATGAGATCTTTGGATTGCAAATTAGACACACTCTTTCACCAACAGAATCAGAAGAGATTTTATTGGCCTGCAAATGAAGCCCACTTCATGGACAGCATATCCCGGGGCAAGCCCAACCCCAGAGACTGACGTAAATATGCAACAAACTCCAGAATTACAGAAACTTTCAAGGTCCCTCCTACTAATTCTATTCTATCCATTGAATTGAAACCACCACACCCATAGTGATGGGGGGCTAGGTAGTGAAGAGATGGGCTATACCACCCCTAGACCCAGGCAAGAGTCTTGCCTAGACCCTGTGCCCTGAGCTTTAGACAGCCCCACAAGCCACATACAGAAAAGAGCCAATTACATGTCAATTATGTCTCAGTAAAGGTGGGGAAAAATAATAAAACGAAGAGCTCAAAAATGGCCAAAAAAAAAAGTAAATTTATTAAAGAAAATATGAGCACTTCTATCTTCTGGGATTCGGTTGTCAGGCTGGCCCAGCACAGTCTGCTCTTATGGCTAACACTGTTCAAGGTCCAGGGAACCACAACTCTGCACCACGTCCTCGAAATGGCCCTTGTTGAATTTTCAGGATGGGGAAAGAAAGTGCTTGTCGGAGGAAGTCACTCTCCCTTGTGATGGAGTTAAAGCTCCAGAGATAGCTGCTTACCCAAAACCAGATGGAAAGTCGCCCCAGACTATCAAGAGGTCAGAGGGGAAAGTAAGGCAATGGAGAGAAGAGAAAGCCCCCAGAAGTCAGGACCAGGGGTGGGTATTGTAGGAATATAATTTAACCCAGTGGTGCTGCCACACCTGAGGGGCCGCATCAGCTCTCTGATCTTTGAATATGCAAGAGGCACGGTTTAGCTCTGAGAGCCACAGGCCGCAAACAAGACACCCACCTGGGTCCTTCTCACGCTTCACTCTCCCTTGCTCTGCGGCTCTGGTTTCCAAGAGTCTCCATGTGATGTAACGTTTTCTGGAAAGACCAGCCCCTGATTCTGAAACTGTCAGCCTCGTGCATTTGGTATAACGATGCCCTTTGAAAATAAAGGTGACTTCCTTTTTTTAAATGAAAGCATGAGTTTTTATTGTTACTGCTAATTTTTTAATTTTTATGTCCATATTGAAAAAAAATCATTTATCTGAGTCTCCTATCAGAATATAAACTTCACAGGGGCAGATATTTTTGTTTGCCTTATTTGCTGATGTACGCAAAGGGCTAGAATGGTACCTGGTAAAGAGTAGGTGCTGTTTACTGTTTGAATATTTGTCGATTACTTTGGTCAGTGACTTCAATTTTTTTTTAATGTTACAGGTCAGAAACGAGATCTGGGAACCACGTTTCTGTGCAACACTCTCAGTTCTGGATCCCGTTTCCCCTGGGTAGCTTCCACACTCTCTGGTGGCAGATGGGGCTGAGAGAGCCCAACAGGCACCAGAAGGATGAGCTGCCCCTTCTGATCCCTCCCATGTAGCAACGCTGGCAGAACAGACAAGGAAACACGGGCTCGTGGTCTCCTGGATTATTAACAGTGCAAAGCAAAGAGCAGGCGCCACGATTCAGTGTTCTGGAGACCTCAAGGCTCAGTCCTGCCCTGCAGCCTTTCCGTCTACCCTCAGTCCCTGTCCTCCACCAAAGTTCCCTTCAAATGCTCCTGCGGATGCCCCTCTCTCTCCGTGACACAGTCAGCTCTGCAGTAACGCTTGTTTTGAGAATGTGAATTTGTTCCAATGCGACTGATACATCAGGGAGCAATTTGAGCATAACACATATTTTGCATCTGCTTATGCATGATTTTGTCTGCAAAAAACACGAGGTCAGTGCAGAAAGCTGTAACCAGCTGAACTGAGGCACTTAGAAATATGCAGAACACACGTGTGTGAGCACACACACACTCAGTCACCATCCACAGCTACTCACAAACTACATTCCTTCCAACACCCATTTCCATACCAAACTTCAGTCTTTTTTCAAGGTAAAGTGTGATATGTATTGTAGTATGTGTGTATTTCTTAACATATGTAAAACTGTGCTACCCTTTTTCCAGCTTTCTACCTTTTTTTATGACTCACTGACGAGGTTTTTGAATGATGTGCCCCAACCTCATTTTTCCCAGGTGGTTTTACAGTGCAATTCTGCACAGCACAGTGACTTTTAGGAACACACATGTCACGTGGTAGCAGAACTGACTGTAACATCTCCCCATTTATCACGCCTGCATCGCTAAGCATCTTGCTGCCTAAGCCATTTCTTCTCCCAAAGTCTTTCCGAGTATTCATAACCGGTAAGTGTAAGTTTAGTTTAACAAATAGAACCATCTACAAGATACATTGCCCACACCTGTGACTTATCTGCACTCCGATACAGTAAAATTTCCTTCTGAGCAGTGTTACCCCAGCAGTAGTAGGGGTAACCATAAGCAGACCCAGTTACCGGTGGGTGACCTAGCGAAGAGAGCGGAGCTCACCCTAGAACAGTCAAACTGAGAGAGTGGGATAACAAGATGGAGACGTCTGCGGGCAGGAGAGACGGGGCTCCCGGGCTCTCCCAAACACTGACTGCATATCAGTTCCTTCTCAACAATTTTTCCATTTGCTTACGGCCACCTCAGAGACAACCCTCATGATGTGCAGGCAGAGGAGGAGGCAAATGCAATGGCCCGCTCAGGAGTTAATCCTCGAATGTTGGGTTCCTCCAGGAGCATCTCCCTTTTGGGGAGAGGATCTACACACCACTGCTTTGCGGTCAGCATAAACTGTTAGGAGCCATTTCAGGATCCACGTTAAATGAAATCATCTTCCATTTGCTATCAATAAAGGACAGTTTTAGGCAACAGCAAAGAGAAGATGTACAATGTGGAGGGTGTTTCATTTGACAGAAGCACCCATGAGGCCCCTCCATCTTCTTCCTGGCCATTTCTCACCTGATCCATGAGACGCTCAGGTGTTTTCACTAAGAGAAGTTTTAATTTTGTGTTCAAGTGTACAGCTTGATAAGTTTTGACATGTATATACATATCCATGAAACCATCACCACACTCAAGACAGTGAAGTATCCTCAAAAGTTTCCTTGTGCCCTGTTGTAATCCCTCCCTCCCATCCTCTCTCACCCCACACCCCTGTCCCCAGGCAACCAGTCGTCTGCTTTCTGTCCCTATAGATTAGTTTGCATTTTTTAGAGTTCATATAAATGGGGTCACATAGTATGTAGTCTTTTTTAATCTGGCTTTTTTCACTCAGCATAAAGCTTTTGGGATTCATCCATGTCACTGCACATATAAATAGTTCCTTCCTTTTATTGCTGAATAGTATTCCAATAGATGCGCATGCCACAAATTGTTTCTCCATCCACCTGTGGATAGACATTTGGGTTGTTTCCAGGTTTTGGAGATTACAAATAAAATCACCATGAATATCCATGCATATGTCTGGGCACACGCTTTCCTTTCACTTGGATAAATATCTAGGAGTGGAATGGCTAGATCACATGGTAGGCGTATGTTCAACTAGTTAAGAATCTGCCAAACTCTTTTCCAAAGTGGTTACACCATTTTATACTCCCACCAGCAGCATATGAGAGTTCCGGTTTCTCCCCATACTTATCAACACTTCGTGTGGTCAGTCTTTTTAACTTCAGTCATTCTAATAGAGGTATAGTGGTATCAACACTACGCATTTAATTTGCATTTTCCTAAGGACAGATGATGTTGATTATCTTTTCATGTGATTATTTGCCATGTGTATCTAATTTGGAGAAGTGATCAAATATTTTATCATTGTTTTATTACATGTTTTCTTATTATTGAGTTTTGAGAGTTCTTTATAGATTCTGGATACAAGTTCTTTATCAGATATACAATTTGCAAATATTTTCTCCCAGTCTGTGCCTTGTCATTCTCTTAACAGAGTTTTAAATTTTGACGAAGAGCAGAGTTTTAAATTTTGGTGAAGTTCAATTTATCAATTTTTATGGGTCATACTTTTGATGCACTATCTATGAAATCTTTGTCTAACCCAAAGTCATATAGATTTTTCTCCTATGTTGTCTTCTAGAAGATTTATAGATTCAGGTTTTAAACTTGGATTTTTGAAACATTTTCAGTTAATTTTTGTGTGTCCTGCAAGGTATAGCTGGGAGTCCATTTGTCTGTATGTGGACATCCAACTGTTCCAGCACCATTTGTCGAAAAACGCATTCTTTCTCCACTGAACTCTCTTTACTATTCCATTGATCTTATTATCTGTCTTGATGACAATACTACACTGTCTTGATTCCTATAGCTTTATAACAAATCTCAAAATCAGGTAACGTTAGCCCTCCAAGTTTTTTCTTCTTTTGCAAAGTTGTTTTGGCTATTCTATGTCTTTCATTGTACATACAAATTTCAGAATCATCTTGCCAATTTCTATTGTAAAAAAACCTGTTGAGAATTTGATTTGGATTACATTGAATCTGCAGGTCAATTTGGGAGAACCGACACCTTAACAATATTCAGTCTTTTCTGATTCGTCCACATTTCTCCATTTATTTAGGTCTGAATTTCTCTCATCAATGTTTTGTAGTTTTCAGTGTACAGATTTTACGCAACTTTATTCAAATGTATCGCTAGTATTCCATGTTCTTTGATGCTATTACAGATGGTATTTTTTTCTTTGATTTCCAGTTGTTCATCACTAGTATAGAGAAATTCAATCACTTTTTGTATAATGATTTTCTCATCCTGGAACCTTGCTACACTCACGTATCTGTTCTGCTTAATTTTTTTGTGGATTTCTTTGGATTTTCTACATAAATCATCATGTCATTTGCAAATAAAGACAGGTTTATTTCCTCCTTTCCAGTCTGGGTGTCTTTTATTTATTTCTCATCTTACTAGAATGACTTATTCCACAACAGTGTTGAACGGAAGTGGTGAAAGCAGACACCCTCAACTTGTTCCTGATCTTAGGGGGAAACCATTCAGTCTTTTATTTTAAGTATGATGTTAACTGGAGGTTTTTCATAGATGCCTTTTATCAGGTGGAAGAAATTCCCTTCTATTCCTAACTGGTTGGGGATTTTTAAAAATCAGGAATGGATGTTAGATTCTTGCAAATATTTTTTCTGTGTCCATTGAGATGATCATATGTTTTTAACTTTTTGTTTCTTAATATAGTGAATTACATTGATCGATTTTTGAATGTTAAACCAAACTAGCATAAACCACTCTTAGCTGTGATGCATTATCTTTTTCATATATTGTTGGATTCAGTTTGCTAAAATTTTGTTTAGAATGTTTGCCTCTATATTCATGAGAGACATTGGTCTATAGTTTCCTTTTCTTGTAATTTCTGTCAAGTTTTGATATCAGAGTAATGCTGGCCTCATAAAATAAACTAGGAAGTATTCTCTCCCCTTCAATTTTCTGAAAGTTTATGTAGAACTGATTTTATTTCTTTCCTAAATATTTGTTAGACTTTAATAGTGAAGCCATCTGGACCTGGAGTTTTCTTTGTGGGAAGATTTTTAACTACACATTCAATTTTAAAAATTAGATATAGGGTTAATCAAGTTACCTAGCTCTTGAGGGAGCTTTGGTAGCTTGTGTTTTTCAACGATTTGTCCATTTCATCTACATTGTCAAATTTATGGGCATAAAGTTGTTCACAAGAATCTGTGGAACTGTCCCCTCTCTTATTCCTAATATTGCTAATCGGAGATTTTTGTCCTGACCACTCTGAGTAGATGTTTCTTAATTTACTGATCTTGTCGAAGAACCAGCTTTTGATTTCATTGACTTTCTCTATTGTTTTTCTGTTTACTTCATTGATTTTTGCTCTGATCTTTGTTATTTTCTTTCTTCTGCTTACTTTGAGTTTAATTTGCTCTTCTCTTCCTAGTTTCTTAAGGTGGAATTTGAGACCTTTCTTCTTGTCCAATATAGGCATTTAGTGCTATAAAATTTCCCCCTAAGGATCTCTTTAGCAGAATCCCACAAAACTTTGATATGTTGTATTTTCATTTTCATTCGATTCAAAACACTTTCTTACTTCTCTTTTGATTTCTTTTTCCACACACAGGTTATTTAGAATGTGTTATTTAGCGTCCAAAAACTTGGGGATTTTCCAGAGCTCCTTCTGTCATTAATTTCTAATTTAATTCCATTGTGACCAAAGAACATGTTTTGTATGACTTGAATCCTTTTAAATCTACTGAGACTGGTTTTACGGCCCAGAATATAATCTATCTTAGTAAACGTTCTGTGTGCTCTTGAAAAGAATGTATATTCTGTGGTTGCTAGGTCCAGGTGGTTGGCTGTGTTGTTCAGGTCTTTTATACCCTTACTGATTTTTTGTCTACTCTTTATATCAATTGCTGTGAGAGGTATATTGACATATCCAACTATAAGTCTGGATTTGACTATTTCTCTTGCATTTATATCAGTTTTGGTCTATTTCTCCTTGCAATTATATCAGTTTTGCTTCATGTATTTTAATCTCTGTTATTCAGTAATAAACATTTAAGATTGTTATGTCTTCCTGATGGACTGACTTCTCTGTCATTATAAAATAACCCTCTTTTTACCTAATAATAATCATTACTTCGAAATCTACTTTGTCTAATGTTAATATAACCACTTTGGCTTTCTTTTCATTATTGTTAGCATGCTGTGTCTTTTTCTAAACTTTTATTTTTAATCTATTTGTAGCTAATTATTCAAAGTATGTTTCTTATAGACAGCATAAAATTCAGTCTTGCTTTCTTATCTGACAAATCTCCGCCTTTTAATTGGGGTGTTTTGGCCATTTACATTTATTGTGATTGTTGATATGGTTAACATTGAGTCTATCAGCTTGCCATTTATTTTCTGCTTGTCATATCTGTTCTTTTTTCCCTTTCCTTCTCTTTCTGCCTTCTCTTGGATTAATTGATTATTTTCAATGATTTCATGTTATCTTCTTCATTGGTTTATCCACTATAACTTTGATTTTTTATGTTAGTGGCTGATTTAGGGTTTATAATATACTTTTTAAATTTATCGCAGTCTACCTTTAAGTGATACTTAATCACTTCATATATACCATGAGAACCTTATTCTAGTATTCTTCCATCTCTCTCTCCTGGCCTTTGTGTCATTGCTGTCATACATTATACTATTAAATATATTATAATCACCACATCACACTGTGGTTATATTTTAAGTCAATCATTTTTTAAAGTGACAAATAATCTCTTTTAATCTTGTGTATTATGCATGTAGTTACCATTTCTGATGTTTTTTATTCCTTCATATAGATTCCCTATTTCCAGCTGGCATCATTTTCCTCCTGCCTAAAGAACTTCCTTTAACATCTTTTATAGTGTGAGTCTGCTGGTGTGTGGTCTTTCACCTTTTGTATGAGCAAAAAAGTATTTATTTCCTTCATTTGAGGAAAATATTTTTGCTAGGCAGAGAATTCTACATTGACAGTTGTTTTTCTTACTTCAGTAAAGATTTTGGCATGCTGTCTTTTCACTTGCATTGTTTCTGACAAGAAATCTGCTGTCAGCTATATCTTTGGTCCTCTGTAAGTAACCTTTTTTCTCTGGATGCTTTTAAATATTTCTTTATATTTATATTCACTGGGTTTGAGCACTTGAAGATGATGTGCCTTAGTGTAGTTGTCTTCATGTCTCTTGTGCTTGGAGTTCATTGAACTTCTTTAGGTCTCTGGGCTTACAGTTTTCATCAAACTTGGAAAAATTTCAGCCACTGTCTCCAAATATCTTTTTCTATCCCTTCTTCTCACTCATTCCTTTAGAGACTCCAATTACGCATCTATTAGATTGCTTAAAGTCATCCCAGAGGTCACTGGATCTGTGCTCATTTTTTTCTATTATTATTCTTTTTTCTCTTTGTATTTCATTTTGGATAGTTTCTATTGCTATATCATCATGTTCACTAATCTTTTCATTTGTGTGCAATGTCTAATCTGCTGTCGATCATGTCCAGTATTTTTTATATCTCAGATATTGTAGATTTCTATCTCTAGAGTTTTGATTTGGGTCATTTTTATGTCTTCCGTGTTTCTCTTTAAAATTTTTAACAAGTCCTTCTCTACTAATTCTAACATCTGTGTCAGTTCTGTACTGGTTTTAATTGATTGATTTTTCTCCTCATTTTAGGTTGTTTTTTCAAGATTCTTTACAACTTGGTTGGGCTGGATGTTTTTGTATTCTTATAAATATTCTTGAGCTTTGTTCTAGAATGTAGTTAAGTCACTTGGAAATAATTTGATCCCTTCAGGTGTTACTTTTAAGATTTGTTAGATGGGACCAGAGCCATGTTTAGTCTAGGGCTAATTATTCCCCACTACTGAGGCAGGAAACTTCTGAGTACTTGACCCAGTGTCTCATGAACTATGAGGTTTTCTACTCTTGCTGGTGGGAACAGGTATTATTCTCAGCCATGGGTGAGCACGAGGTACAGCTCCCTCTAGACCTTATGAATAGTTCTTAAAATAATTTTTAACTGCTGGATTATGTTTCCTGGAATGGGCCATTGAGCAGACATTGAAGCTTCTGAGACCCTGCCTTATCACTGATGTACATGGGTGGTCAACTATCAACTCATAGAACCTACAAAGAAATAAAGCATAATTATGACCTACTTACTCAAAAACTCATGAAACTACTATTTCAAACTGACAGTTTTGTCTCTCCTTGCTAAAAATCAATGCATTTATAAATAACAGTGGAAGTATTGGGTGGTCTTTTTGTCCACTCAAAATCTGTTCTTTCATTGTTTTCCTAGACTGAGATGCAGGGTGGCTATATTCAGTAAAATCAATACCTGAGTGATTAAATTGAGATGACTACAAGCATTTCATGGACGGCATGGAAGGGGAGGTGGAATTAAGTTATATAGTGTCAATTACTGCTGACAGACAGTCCACACTCTGGATCTGACAGTTATCATCATGTCCGTAAATTTGGAATAAGACCAGCCCTCAAGAGGCTATTTTCTTTGGTCAGTTTAAATAAAGTCAGGATACACTGATGGCAACGGAACAGTGGTATTTTTAAAAAGGTCCCTGATCAGAACAGCAGTGCTTGCCATAGGGTAGTAAACTAAAAGAAGGGTCACCAAGTCTATCTCTTCCATTATGATTGTGTTGTGACTAAAACAGAATTCTTTGTTCAAATAGCTTTTTACACAAAATACATAATTAGAGCAATATTTAAAGAAATGTAAATACCTGAGTAAAATGAGATGCCTTATTCTCGACTCCAGTGCTTCTCACTTTAAATACACACACCAATCACCTAAGGATCTTGTTAAAAGGTGGATTCAGATTCAGCAGGACTGGGATAGGTTTGAGAGTCTGCATCTAACAACCTCCCAGGCAATGCTGCTGCTGCTGATCCACAGACCACAATTTTAGCAGCTGAGATCTACGGGGTTTTAAAGTTTCAGGGTCCAGGACGTTAGCTCCAGAGATTCTTATGCGACAGATCTAAGATCAGACCCAAGTCTCTGCATTTTTTAACAAACCCTTTAGGCGATTCTGATACATGAGCCACAATCTGAGAAATGCCACTCCAGCACGATTACTGTGGATTTCCCCAAATTTCATTAAAGCACTCCTTTCAACTTAAACCAAATTTCTCCGTAGAAAAATGTGCCCAATTTCTCAAATTTAGCCTTGGTACACTAAGAGTAAATCAGTGTGCCACACATCAAACCAACAAGTAAATAAATGAAAGTCTGTGGTCAAATAAGTTTGGGAAATTTTGACGACTTTGTCCCACTCTTGACATTTCATCATACACATCATCTCTGAAAAGTTTTATAGCATTAATAAAAACAGTTTAATTTATTTATGCCAGCTTTTCCCCAAACTTACTTGACCATGGAATTTTCCACCTCCCTTATCCTGTGTTGGTTATTAATAGCCTGCAGGCTAGCGTCAATAGTTTGGAGAATTCTGTGCTCTAGGGCATAAACAAACTGCTATTTCAGCATTGCCAAATGGTTTCTCAGACCCTAGATCCTTTTGATTTTAAAAAAGCCTTCTGCTTCCTTTGTTTTCCCGTTCATGCTCTTGTTTTTTAACATCTTCATCCTTATCTGTCTGTTAGCTTTAGAAAAAGAATTGCCCTCCATTCAAGAAGACTGACAGAAGTCAGAACAGAGGAAAACCTGTGAAGTAATGTAATGCTCTGATCCTAGATAAACGCTAAAATATACTTTTTCCACTCAAAAATAATTTTACCCTTTTAAAGCCAAATTATTCCTTGAAATATGCATAAAAATGCTTGTTTACTTCTTAAATGTTAACTTTCTAAGCTCCCTTGTGATCAAAATAAATTAAGTCCTTTAAAGATTCCATATCACTTTTTCAATTAGAAATCCAAGTCGTAAGATCATAATGCTTAAAAAATATATCTAAGCAGAATTCAAAGTTTGGTCTTAGTTTCTTTTCTATTGCCCAACATAAGAATATAATTTGCAGGGGGAAAAAACGGAAAAATGAAAAAAATTCTCATAATCTCCTCATACTTGCAAATCAGTTGTTTCCACTACTGCCTTAGAAGAAGATTCAAAAACAAATAAGCAGGGATATAAAGTGATTCCCCCACATTCTCCCTTGGAGATGAAGCCTGGACCCTTATGCACTTTGCAGCATCCCCAGGGCCTCCCCCAGACCCATTCCCTCCCATCATTTCTCTCTGTTCCTTTGAACCAAGTGCCTGGAACCATGATGGTGTCTTAGGATTATGAGCAGAAGGAAGGCTGAAAGGCCAGATCTTGTCTGTCCTCGGGCACATTTCAAAGATCAACATACATCACCCAATCTCTTCTTCAAGGCCCCTCAGAAAGTCACCTGTGTAGTAGACATGGTACTTAGGGCTTTGTGTGGTTTGTTCTGCTGAACCCTCTTCCATAAGTTACTCCTGATATAGGTATTTTCATTCTCCCCATTTTACAGATGAGAAAATCAAGGCTTAGAGGGATTAACTTGTTCAAAGTCAAGTGGACAAGCTAGCATTTGAATCCATACCTAGGTGATAAGTTCAGGATCTTAGCCTCTATGCTTTATGCCTTCACCCCCTCATCCCAGAGCACAGACTTTCTGGTTATCAATGTGTCTATAAATGCCCCTACCCAAGTTGAACACAGCTTTGTGCCTATGGGGTCAGGATATGTCTGCTCCAGAGCCCCAGGTTGGTGTGTCACCAAAGACATGGAGAGATTCTTTGTATCTCTGTGGCTCTTATCTTGATCTGATTATCTAAGGGTCACAGCTCTCGGCAAGTGTGAAAAACTCTGTATAATTCTTACAGCAGGCAGAATAATGACCCCCAAAAGATGTCCACACCCTAATCTCCAAAACTTGTGAATATGTTACCTTATATGACAAAAGGGACTTTGCAGATGTGACTAAAGGCATGGACCTTGAGATAAAGACAGTAGTCCAGATTATCCAGGTAAACTCAATCTAACCACATGAGTCCTTAAAAGCAGATAACATCTTTCCCAGCTGGGTCAGAAAAGAGTCAAAGAGATGCGACATACAAAGGACTCAACTCACCACTGCTGGCTTTGAAGATGGAAGGAGGGGGTCACAAGTCAAGGAATGCAGTGGCTTCTAGAGACTGAGAACAACCTTCAGTTTACAGCCAGCAGGAAAATAGGGACTTCAGTCCTACAACCACAAGGAGCTACATTTTACCAACAACTCAAATGAGCAAGGAAACAGATTCCTCCCCAGAGCTTCTACTAAAGAAGGATGCCCTAGCAACACCTCGATTTCAACCCAGTAAGACCCAGGCCAGACTTCTGACCTACACAACTATAAGATAGTAAATGTGTGTTATCTTAAGCCACTAAGTTTGTGGTAATTTGTTACAGCAGCAATAGAAAACTAATACAGATTTTGTTACCTAGAAGTGATGTGCTACTATAACAAATATCTAATAACGTGGCTTGGAAGTGGCTTTGGAATTGGGCAATGGGTAGAGACTAGAAGAATTTTGAGGAGCACAATAGAAGAAGCCTAGATCACCTTGAATGGACTGTTAGTACAAATAGGGATGTTAAAGACTCTGCTAGTGAGGGCTCAGAAGGAGGTGAGAAGCGTTATAGAAAAACCTAAATTGCCTTAGAGAATACCTAAATCAATGTGAACGGACTGTTAGTAGAAATATGGGCGTTAAAGATGCTACCAGTGGGTACTCAGAAGGAAGTGAGGAACATGTTATTGAAAACTGGAGGGAGGAGGGAGTGGAGATGATCCTTTGTACATAGTGACAGAAAGTTTAGCAGAATGTGTTCTGCAGTTTTGTGGAAAGCAGAACTTATAAGCGATGGCGTTGGATATTTAACTTAGGATATTTCCAAGCAAGGTGTTGAAGGCTCAACCTATCTGGTTTGTCTTTGATGCTTATTGTGAAATATGAGAGGAGAGAAATAAATTGAGGGAGGAACTGTTAAGCAAAAAAGAAGTAGGGCTGGATGATCTGGGGATTTCTAAGCCTACCCAGATGGCAAAAGACACTACAGTTGAGCATTCACTGTCAGGAACGAGTGCTGTAGAGGAAAAGCCAAGGGTGTGACTGTACGATCTTTGATAACTTACCACGAAGATCAAAATTTCAGGTTATTCAGTCGCCAATACAAAGGCTCTTTGAGGATATTAAGGGTGTGACTCATAGGCCCCTTCAGCCATCTCAGCAGAAACCAAAATTAGAGATTATCTCAGAAATATCTACGGACAAGCATTTTGCCTAATGTAGTGAATCCTGGTGACATACATAAGAGATCCACAAAGGTCTTGAGAAACTTATATCAGCAGAAATACTGTCAGCTGGGACTGAAATAGAGTGTACAAAATGAAAGAAGGCTGTCAGCCCCCCAAATTCTCTAGTCAAGAAACAGGCTGTAAAACTATTCAATTGCAAACCATGTGCTACCTTTCATGAAGAAGCAAGGACGACCCATAGGGCAGAGCCATGAGCCCAGAAAACAGAGGCATGAATGCAAATGGTGGAGCTGCAAATCAGAGGATTATTCCTAGGGCTTGAAACCTCATGGAATTTTCTCAGCTGGTTTCATAAATTGCTTAAGACTGGTAACTCCTTTTGACCTTCCATTTTTCTCCCATTTTGAACCAGAATGCCTATGGCTGTTATCCCATGCCTGCCCCACCATTGTATTTGGGGAGCAGATAACTTCTTTCTTCAGTTTTGCAGGTCCATGGATGGAAAGGAACTGTGCCCTTGGATGGATCATACTCATAGCCTCCCCCATACTGAATCTGGATAATTTAGATGAGCTGATGCAATGTAGCGGAGATTTTGGACTTTGAGTTCATAAGCTGTCCAATACAGTAGCCACTACCACTAGCCATGTGTGACTATTGAGCACTTAAAATGGGGCTAGTGGAACTGGATGTTTAATTTTATTTAACTTCAATTAATTGTTTAAATTTAAGTAGCCACATGTGGCTAGTGGCTACCATATTGGTCAACACAGCTCTATATTTACTTCTTTTTTTGTCTCTTCACAATAGAATATCAGCCCTATGAAGGTAATTATTTTTGTCTGTTTTGTTCACTGTGATTTCCCAAGCACACAGAACTGGCTCACAATAAGTGATAAATAAGTATTTTCTGAATGAATGAATGTCTAGTCTACTATACTGAAAGTTAGTCATTTTCTGTGGCCACACAGCATCTGTAGCCTCCTTCTTGTGTTTAAGAAATTCCCTACTGTATGTGACTAGTTCAATGGTGTGACTTTGGGGCAAAGATCCTGGCTGCATGGCCTCTGATTGTGTGGGCTCCTCATCACCATCTCAAGAATTCTGTTCTCCTTAAATCATCTCAAGTCACTTTCTGTCACTTGCATCTAAGAACTCTGATGAACCCCCTTGCCCACCTCTCCTTGGGAGAACGTAACTCAGCTCCATTTCAAAGCCACACTGTAAATCAAACATACCAGTAGCACAGACCACATCACTCTCAGGGAGATAATCACTCTGATGGGCTCAGAATTTCCCCAGTAACCTTGAAACACATTCCACGTGGTCGTTTTACAAGGCCGATTAATCTAATTGATTTCCAGAATTAGGATCTTCGAGAACCCAGTTATTTCAAAATCAATCTTCATCAGGAGTTGATAATACCTCATCCATGCTAAGATGGCTACTGGGGCCCAGGAGGAATTTCAGCCAAGCCTCTATTTGAAGTTGTCATGGAGTCTGCTCAGACTTTAAATGTTCCATGCATCTCTGGAACACAAACACCACCAACAGAAAAATGTGTTTTTAAGCAGGGAGCCTCTCTCTATCTACCTGCAGCTCATCATCTCTTCCCCAGTGATATTATCCACACTGAAGGATAATTTTCATCACCACCATCAGGAGTATTTATTAAGGCACATTTCTTTTTGGCATTGGCTCAGCAAATATCATAAGCCCTATTAAAACATGATGCTTGTTTCTCAAAGCATTAGTGGTCAATCTCTGCAATTCTGCTTGATATTTCAGACGCTTGCAAAAGGGGCTTTGTGAGTTGCCTTTGTGCACCAGTTCAAAGCTGCCAACTCCTGGCCCACCATAAAGAGTATTTACCAACCTTCTAAATGCATCTAATCTCCTCTTTGTTTCCTTTTCCCACCTGCCTTGAGAAACACCACCTTCTCTCACTCCATTCACCTGTGCTGCACTTTTAGGGGACAAATCAGAAAAATTCTGAAGCTACTATATCTGAAGCTTCTTCCAGTGTGTTTTCTTATAAACTCATTGCAACAGAAACTTTTTAAAACATAGGAGGATATTATTTATTTATATGCTTTAGCTCCTCGCCATCACTATAATGACCTGGGAAGCATTTGAAAACACTGATTCCACCCCAGATTGTCCATCAGGGTCTCCAGATGGAAAAGGAAGGGGCAGAACCCGCTCTGATGCTGGGAGAACACTGCACAGACCTCACAACTCTGCCCACATTTGCCTCCATCTGCTCCACTACCCACCACCCCAATTCACCCTGATCTGGGAGGGCCTGGATGAACGAGGATTCCTGGGAAAAGCCACTTTTGACAAAGCATTGTTCTCCGGTCTGTGTCTGAGCCAGGAAGCCCAGAGTGTGACAGGGGAAAATGTGGATGACTTTTAGAATCTTAAGGGAAGAACTTTTATTTTTGCCATAATTCATTCATTCATCATTCAACTAGCCCAGAGCTAACTCCATGCCATTTCCTGCAGCTTCCTTCCCTAAAGTCCGGCTCCTTTAGCCTTAATGTGCATCTGACTCACCCAGGGATCTTGTGGAAATATAGGTTCTGATGAGTAAGTCTGGACAGGTCTTGAGATTCTGTATTTCTAACAAGTTCCCAGGTGATGTTGCTGCTGAGTAGGAAGGCTTAAAGGAGCTTATCTAGAACAGTGGTTCTCAACAAGGGAAAATTTGCCCCACAAGAGCATTTGGCAATGTCCAGAGACACCTTTGGTTGTCACAACTAGAGGAAGAAAATGCTACTGGCATCTAGTGGGTAGAGGCCAGGGATGCTGCTCAACATCCTACAAGCACAGGACGGCCCTCACCACAAAGAATGATCTAGCCCCACCTGTCAATAGTGTCAAGGTTGAGAAACCCTGATCAAGAAGAACTTGCCGTGTCCCTATAAACTAGCTCCATTACTGGAAATGAGACCTCATGAAAAGCTATATGTTTGATGGGCTCTTATGTTGCGCCAGGCACCACTTTAAGCACTTTAAATAGGTTGATTCATTTAATCCTCACAACTCCTTAAGGTATGTAATGTTGTCTATTGTACAGATGAGAAAACTGAGACTGCGAGATGTTAAGACACACGCCCCATGTCATCAGTTAGGATGCAGCAGAGCCAAGACTCAAACATGGTTCTTAAACGAAGCCCTGCATCGTTGTCCCATGCCAAAAGGTACTTAAGACGTGAATGAAATAGTGAGCTAAAGAAATAAACCAATTCTATTTCCCCCATTCCTGGGTCTGTGTGAGCTCCCACCTCTCTTTCCTCACACTTTAAAGATCTATTACGACATGGACGAATGGTAACCAAGATTGGCCATAGAACTCCAGCTTTTCCCTTCTTGGCCTTCTTGCTGGAGTCACAGCTCACCCTGAGAGCCCACATTATGCTGATTAACAGGCTCCCTCCCACCAGACCAGACGACGTTTATTACGCACAGTGGAGAAGCCCCACTCTGAGCACGCTCTGAAATGCCCTGCACATCTAACAGCCCTTTTCCTGGAGCACTTGGACTGTGATTTAAAAAGATACATCCCTTACAGTAGCGGTTCTCAACTAAGGGCAACATTGCCCCCATGGGACATGCGGCAATGTTTGGAGACATTTTTGGTTGTCATAACTGTGGACAGGAGGCTGTGCTACTAGAATCTAGTGGAGGGAGGCCAAGGATGCTGCTAAACGTTCTACAACGCACAGGACAGCCCCCCACCGCAAAGAACTATTTGACTGAAAGGCCAATAGCGTTGATGTTAAGAAACCCTGCCTTACAGCGTCATTGCCACTGAACACCAATATTTACAGCAGAGCTCAAGGCTTCATAGGTGGAGTTAAAGCCATGCCTTAGAGTCAGTAATCTGGGTACACATCCTGACTCCCCCACATGTCAGCTGCTTGAACTTGGGCAAGTCACTTCAGGTATCTGAACCTCAACTCCATGTCCTTCAAATGGGATTCTAGAGACTACCTCACAGGCTCCATAAGAGCAGTAATGAGAGAAGCACCAGGCACAATAAAAGCCGTCAATAAATGATGGATGGGGGTGTCATAACCATTTTCGTCATGATCACATCAGGATGTTGTCTTGCTATGACCTCAGCATGGTGTGTAGGCACAGGGGGCCAGCCCCTTGGACTGCTACAAGTAAGGCCCTTACAATTGTGCCCAAGAGTCAAAGATCTCAGGTTCAAAGGGCGTATTCATTTGCTAGGGCTGCCACAACAAAGTGCCTTAACAGAAATCTATTGCATCACAGTTTTGGAGGCCAGAAGTCCGAAATCAAGATGTCGGCAGTGTTGGTTCCTTCTGAGGGCTATGAGGGAAGGATCCATCCCAGGCCTCTCTCCTAGCTTCCAGCAGTTTTCTGGCAATCTTTGGTGTTTCCTGGCTGGTGGCAGGGTAACTCCCATCTTCACGTGGTGTTCTCCATGTGTCTCTGAGGCCAAATTTCCCCGTTTACAAGGACATCAGTCAGATTGGATGAGGGGCCCACCCTACTCCAGTATGCCCTCATCGTAGCTAATTACGTCTGCAACAACCGTGTTTCCAAATAAGGTCACGTTCTGAGGTACTGAGGGTTAAGACTTCAACATACGAGTTCCCGGGGGACACGATTCAACCCATAACAAAGAGAGTCTCAAGGTCATGAACCCTCAGGCAGGTAAGCTATGATCGTGTCCATTTACAGATGCGACAAGTGAGTCCTCGAAAGGTGAAACAATTTTCACACAGTTGCACAGACTAAGAGAGTCTTCTGTCCACGTGACTTGGGAGTAAATCCCACAGGGGCTGATGGGAGGGAAAGGGGGTCTTTGGCACAGGCGAGAGATCCATAGAGGGAGAGTGGGAGCCACTGGCTACTCTGCTGCATGCAACTAGACTGACTCAAGTTTCAGGGTAACAGTTGGAAAATTAGAAAATTAGGGAGCGGGCAGAGAGAAGCTAAAAAAGAAATAAGAACAGTTGGGGGAATATGCAGGACCACAGACTGCTTTGCCCTATAATTCCATCCCCCGTAGGCAGTAGGCACCACGCAGGCAGCAATAGGGTCTGCTCTGTTCTTCGACATAGCCTCGGTGCCGAGCACCAAGCCTAACACAAGGTAACTGTACGATAAATATCCATGGAATGAATGACTCCCTTGGGGCTGCTTCTTAAAAATGCAGACTCCACACTCCAGACCTGCTGAATCAGAATTTCTAGGGTGGAGCCCAGGAATCTGCAGTTCCTATACTCCCTCAGGGAAAACTGACAGACACTGTAGCTTCCAAACTCTGGGAAAGAGGAATGTCTCTATGGGCCCCCATCAGGGAAGCCAAGAGCATGTCTGCAGCTGGAGAACTTTAGGACCCAGACGTACAGCCCTAGGCACATCCACTGTACTTAGACACTTGGAAATCATCTATCATTTAATCAGAAATAGGTCCTCCAGGATGACTAAATCCACACAGTAAATAGGTGTTTGGAAAGTTGAGCACCCATTAGTGGTGTGTAATGACGATGAGGGCGCCATTAGAGGCTCCAAGGGGCTGTTTAAACATCCTGACAGGCAATTCAGAGACATAAAATTTCTCATAAAGGTAGAAGTTGCTGTGCACGCTCTCAGGGGAGCCTCTGTGTTTTACAATTAAACTGATACCTAATATTTTCTCAGATAATCCCACTTTGTCACCTGGGGTATCGAAGACAAAACCCAAAGCCTCATGACAATGGGTTGCCATTTAGGGGGCCTCTCAAAGCTCCCTCAAACACAAAGAGTGAGGATTCCAGGAGAGATCAGGAGATACCTAGAGGACCCGAGGCTCCCGCAGCCCTCTCACACGTCTGCTGCTCAGACACAGGCCCAAGACCTTCCTAACCCCTGCCCTGCCCTCCAATGGGAAGAAGGGAGGAAGGGAGAGTGGATGAGGTGCTGTGTTAGCGAGGGGCAATGTTAGCTGCTGTAACAAACAAGCCCATCCATAAATAAACATGGATAATGGTTCAAACTTAATAGAAAAATATTTCCTGTTCATATAAAGTCCAAAACAATTGTTCTAGATCAGAGAGAAGCTCTCCTCCAGCGGTGATGCAGGGATCTGGGCTCTTCCCATGTTGTTTCCATCTTTCCATCACCACCTCCAACACGTGGCTCCTAAGATAGCCATACTCATCTGCATCCAGCCCGCAGAAGAGGAAAGAGCATGGAGGATGCTGTGGGGGAGAGTTTTATGGACTCCACTTCCCAGCCTCCTTTGCAGTTAGGATGGTCATGTGATTGACTCTTAGCCAATGGAATGTAAGCAGAAGTAGAGCCCAGTTTGGACCATGAAAGGGAAACAGATTTGAGACAATGACCCATTCTCTTCCACACTCACACACCTATTTAACGCGCGCCAGATTATCATGGGGAGCTGAGCGACAAAGACAATAATAATGAAGACAGCAATAACAATGATGATGACCATTATAATGGTGTCAAGTGGACATTTCTCAGCACCTCACCCGGTATCCATGCACCCTGATTTGGGGTCCACTCCTCCTCCTTCTCTGATGATTTGGTTCTAACAGGGTTGTCTCCCCTTGAACCCAGGAGATGGAATCATGTGACCCATGCCTGAACAAAGTGTCTGATTGCCCTGGCAGTGAATGGTTTAGAAATGGAACCATGATCTGAAATAAGACAATCGGAAATAATGAACCTAAGTTTGGGGCCCTGATAATTAGGCCAACGTGGCAGAGTCAGAGCCAAGAGGAGGAAGGCAGCACTGAATGCAGCCAAGCCTCAAGCCTTAATTCACCACCGGCCTTCCCAGTTAATGGGCCACCTAATGCCCTTCAAAAACTGGTGAGAGTCGAGTTTCTGTCACAATTACTGACGAAGCCCCCACTGACACGATGGCAGTGTCCCAGGTGCTGCACTGGTTATTCATTTGCCCTTTAATCCTCCTAGAAATCCCAGAAAGGGTGACTGCTGTCATTACTGCCATTTCCCAGATGAGGAAACCGAGGCCGAGAGAGCAGCAACATGCCCAAGGTCACATAACCAACCAGATTTGGATTCCCATCCATGCAGTCTTATTTCAAAGCCCACACTCTCACGCACAATGACACACCTCCTGCCCACAGATGTTTTATGGATGCCTGACGCACACGAGGCACCTGGCCATGCATTCTACAAAATGTAGATTTATCCTGAGGGATACACAGGGAGATAGCAGGGGGGTTGGTGTTCAGACTTTGCAATCCAACTGACCTGGGTTTGGATGACAGCTCTGCTCCATTGGCTGTGTGGCCTTGGGAGAGTTACCTAGCCTCTCTGAACTTCAAAAAAAGGAGAGGAAAAAGGTCCTATTGTTTAGGGTTGCTGTCAGGGCACGGAACACTCTAGAAACTAGGGGAAACTAAAACTTCCTTCTGAAAGTTTAATTATAAAATCAACATACAACCATCAGGACAGAGAGACAGGCAAAGTCACCCAGGAGACAGAGCAGCATCCAAGCCATGTCTCCTAGTTGGATCCAGACTGTGGCCTCAGCCTCCCTGAGACAGACAGGGGCCTAAGCAGCCGTGGAGGCTGAGAAAAGGGAAACAGAGGGACTGGCAGCGTCCACCCACGCAGTGCCCAGGGGTCAGGGTGCTTCACCTGTGACTGCCCGGCCACTCCCAGGGGTGGGCCACTTACACCAAGGATCAGACTGTCACAGTCACACAGTCCCCAAATAACATCTTGACACAAGCTCCCCTCTCTCTGTGGTCAGGCTTCCTAAGCAGCCTTCACACGGCAATTTGGTTTACAACGAGGCTTGCCTTCAAGGGAAGAGGCACTAGCCTTGGACCTTAATGTCTTATTGAACATTAATATTAAAAAGTCAGCACTCGGTGTATGCATCAACCGGGAGCTTTGTCAGAGTGAATGGCTGTGTTAGGAGTGTGGGCTCTGGAGCCGACCTCTATGGAGGTGAACCTGAGCTCTGCTCCTCCCGTGTGACCTTGCATAAGCACTCACCCTCTCTGTGCCTGTTTCCCCCAGTCTAAAGTCGAAGTAATAACAGTGCCCTTCTCATAGCGGTGTTGTGTGAAATAAGAGAGATAGTTCACGTAAAACTCTTAGAAGTGCTTAATGAATGTCATGGCTGATTATTAATCCCCATGTCTGCTCAACTGAGGGACAGTGGTCAGATCAAGTCCCCGACCCTGCGAGGAGGAAGGCCAGGCCCTGGGCCACCTTGAGAGCTCCCCCTGACAAGTCACTCTTCCCTGGGAACATCCCAACCCTCTTTCCATTTATCCAGCCAACACATTTATTGAGGACCTCTGTGTTAGGCACCAGGGAGGCAATGTTGAGTAAGAACAAATTCCTTGCCCTAGTAAATAGTAAGTTTGTTGGTGAAGACAGACAGTAATCAAATCATCACACAAACAAATTGAAAATTACAACTAAGATAAGGTGCCTAATAGAAATGCACCCGCTGGGATGGGAGGAGAAGGTAGGGTGGGGACCAGGGAAGTGCCTGGTGTGCACCAAGCATCCGTGAAACACTGGTGGGCAGCAGGTACATCACTGTGCTTGAGAGCGCGGGCTTTGACATAGGACCGTGTGGAGGGGTCAGGATTGGTTGTGTGGCCTTGGGCAAGTTTGCTAGCCTCTCCTCTTGTCCTGAGAAATGACCAAAGGGCTGAAATCAGAATGACGAATAAGAATTAACAAAGTGAAAAGGAGGAAGGATGATCACAGCAGGCAGGGGGACCGTGTGCGCACAGGTCCTGGGGTACTGGCAAGGATGCGAGTATGAGAGACCAAGAGAGGAGCAGCCACTAGCAGGCAAACTTAGGAGGGAGGAGAGGCTCTGCTGAAGTTAGAACGTACCTTCGTTCCTTTTAGCCCCATTTCAGAGCTCCTGAACCCCCAGATGCTCCAAGAAATCCTGGCGGGCCAATGCTCCAATTAAATAAGAAATTCACACATTTTTAAGTGACTTACCGTCTTGGTCCTCCCCAGAGAATTTTAAAAGAAGAGCTAGTGAGGGCAATGCTGGACCCAAAGGAATAGTGGCTTGGTGGTGGGAGGGAGGTAGGAGCTGCCGAGTGTGGTGCCCCTCCGATAACACGGCTGACAGGCCTGCAGTCTGCTCGGGTAATCCGGGTCTGGACGCGGAGCACAGGCTCTCAGGAAGCCAAAAAGCTTGCCCTGGTTTCAGCTCTTAAGGATCGCCCATCTCACATCTAGTTTTCCTTAAATAGGTTCTCCGAGAGTGTGTCTTTGCTGCATCCTGTGGGGCTGGCGGAAGGAATATGGCACTTTCTCAACCACGAACCCTTTAAATTACGTGGCACCATTTATGAGGTGTCGGTGGATCATCTAGCTTTAAATAGGCAACACATTTAAAGACCGTTTGTCTTGTCCTGGGCCAGCAGGAGGGGAGGGGTGCTGACGGCTCTGAACCCTCCCACTGGTCCACTGCTCAGCGGGCAGGGTGGATGCAATAGCCCCTAGGTGCTGCCCCAAGGGACCCTCTGTTTTGTCCTCCAGGGGGCTCTGCAGCTTGTTCCCTCCCCACTTCCAAATCCCCTGCCCACCCTGAGGGCAGTGAGAAAGGAAAGCACTATTTCTTGAGAGCCACCACACTCTATGTATGTAAAGTGCTCTATGCACATTATGACATTGAGATAGCATCTGTTATTAGCCCCATTTTACAGATGAACAAACAGAGGCTCAAGTAGATATATTGACTTGTCCAAGGTCACACAACAAAAAAATGGAAGAGTCAAGATTTGAACCCAGATCTCCACTCCTTTATGGGCTTAACTCCTTCAAAGATGGAGAGGTGTTGGGCCGGCCCTGGGGCTTAGTGGTTAAGTGCTCGCGCTCCGCTACTGGCCGCCTGGGTTCGGATCCCGGGCGCGCACCAACGCACCGCTTCTCCGGCCATGCTGAGGCCGCATCCCACATACAGCAACTAGAAGGATGTGCAACTATGACATACAACTATCTACTGGGGCTTTGGGGAAAAATAAAAGGAGGAGGATTGGCCATAGATGTTAGCTCAGAGCCGGTCTTCCTCAGCAAAAAGAGGAGGATTAGCATGGATGTTAGCTCAGGGCTGATCTTCCTCACAAAAAACAAACAAACAAAAAAATAGATGGAGAGGTGTTCCTTAAAGGTGAATGAAGCAGGACACTTACTTCAGAGAGTTTAGCTACCTCCAGCATTTATTCATATATTCACTCAACAAACGTTTCTTGAACGCCCCGCTAAATCATGGGTGCTGTGAACACAGTGAGCAATTCACCGCCCTCATGCATCTTACAACCCAGCCAGTCTTTTTCCTCCCACAGTCTGACACCTCCAGAGGGTCACCATCTCCTTCCATCCATCTCCACACTTACTGGGCACCTGCTATCTGCCAGGCTCTGGAAAAATGCTGGGGATACAGAAAGGGATAAGATGTGAACTTCCTAGGGTGATAGACACGTTAGTAACTGACTGCATTGCAGTACAGTATGAAATAAGACAGGCGTCTGGGAGTATTGTGAGAACAGGGGATGGAAGCCCCTAACCCAGAGGGAATTCCGAGCAAAGAGGCAGAGTCTAACCACACAACTGCATTTAGAGCATCTGCTCAGACCATCGAATGTCAAAACTGCTCAAATTCTATTGGCCACAGTCACGTGGCCATGTCTGACAATGAAGAGAGGATGCATGCTCGTCCTACAGGGAGGTTTTGCGAGCCACATAGCAAGAAGAGGGTGTATAATATCCTTACAGGAAAGGGAGAAAATAGACATGATCAAGAACGCAATCTACCACATGGCCTTTTTCCCTCAAGGTTGCAAGATGGCTGCTATAGCTCTAGCCATCTTGTCTGAGTCCGGGCAGAAAGAAATAAGGAGAGAGGAGTGCAAAAGTTTTCCCAGAAACTCCAGAGCCATTTCACTTCCAGCTCATTGACCAGAACTAGATCACATGGACACTCATGTCTGGAAGGGGGCCGAGAAGACGAGGGTTGAATTAGCCACCCAAAGGAGTCAGCCCCACTGCCCAGCCTCCGGATTGCTTGTTATGAGAAAGTATTCATCTCCTTATCGTTTAAATCATTTCAAGTTGACATTTCTGCTTTAAGCTGAAAAAAATTCTAATGGGTAAGAAATCCAAAATCTTTATCCCAGCCCACAAGATCCGAGGTGAATCAACCCACACTCTGCCTTTCCTCTCTTCTCCCCTTCACTCGCCACCCTCTGCCGCACTCACCTCCTCTCCCTCCCTGTACACAGGCAGTTCCCGCCACCTGGAATGCTGCTCCCCACGTTCTTCAGATGTCTTTATCACATCCTATTCCCTCTGCTTCAGGGCACAGCACACATCGTGTAATTACATGTTTATTAGTTTATGCCTTTAATATCTGCTTCCAATAGACTGCAAGTTCCGTGAAGACAGAAGCTATATCTACCACTATAACTGCAGCATTTATTCATTATGGTGCCTGGCTCAGAGTAGGGGCTCAATAAAGAATTGTTGAATGAATGAATGAAGGAGACGGGACTCAAGAAGTCTTAAAGAATGAGTAACCAAGGAGTCAGAAAGCAAGTTCACCCGGGTTGCCTTATTAACAGGTAATGAGTCTGGGGTAGTTAATAGCTGTTTTTGTCAATGAAATATGATGAGCACACCCCCTTCCTATGGCGTATGCCCCATGATGATGACAGAAAGCACCTACAGATCTCCCCATCTCCGAGAGTAAGACCAGAGTAAGAAAGTAACTGCCCAGGGCATGGAGAACAACCGTGCTAGCACCATGCGTCAGATTGATCCTCTCATCAATTCGCCAGTACTCCACACTCGCCAATTCTGTCACTGTGTTAGTTTTCTAGGGCTGTCGTAACAAAGTACCACAGACTGAGTGGCTTAAACAACAGACATGTATTTTCTCACAGTTATGGAGGCTGGAAGTGTGAGATCAAGGTGTCGTCAGCGTTGATTTCCTTTGAAGCCTCTCTCCTTGACTTGTAGATGGCTGTGTTCTCCTCCTGTGTCCTCACAGGGTCTTCCCTCTGTGTGTGGCTATATCTTCATCTCCTCTTCTCATAAAGACACCAATCCTGTTGGATTAGGGCCCACCCACACAACCTCATTTTACCCTCCGTTCCTCTTTAAAGGCCCTATCTCCAAAAACACTCACATTCTGGGGTGATGGAGTTAGGACTTCAATATATGAATTTGGAGGGGGACACAGTCCAGCTCATAGCCACCACCACCTGAATTTGTGATTTTCAATGCAATTTCAGATACTTGGTCTTATGTGTTCCTTACAGCAGGCATGTGCCTTCTGCATGACAGGAATCCTCCCTTCATGGGTGAGGAAACCAAGAGACAGAAGGAGCCCCCTACAATTGTACCTCTGGAGAATAACGGAGGCAGAACCAGAACCCACTAGACCAAGACTTGTCCTAGAGTTCTAGTATGGACACATCCTTGTGGATTTATGAGTTTCCTCTGAAATGCATTTATTTTTATAATTTTACATTTTAATTTCAAAGGTAATCTATTCAAACGTAACACATGCATGTTCTGTACCACCTGGCTGACTCCCTTAATTAGTCCTAGATCATGCTGAGCACTTGTGGTTGTGTTTACAATCTCCTCGGTGCCAGCAGTACAACTGCAACTGTCTTGAGCTGATGGGAGAAAGCAGAGGAGATTTTACCACGTCCATGATGAAGGTCAACAGTGAAGGTTAAAAACTGTCATTTTAGAGAGAAAAAGTGGTGGATGAATGGGGTTGTCACATGGCAAACAGTAGTCCAGGCACATCTAACTCAAAAGAGAGCATACTCCAGCAGTCAGGACTCGATGCACTTTATGAGATTTAGTTTCAGCCGAGGAACACCATCCATCACATTAAATTAATGTTGCTAATTTGGATTTTATTGGTTTTATAGGTTTGTTTGTATTTAACTTATAAATTTGTGTTAGCTTTACAGGCTATATAAGAGCAATAAACACAAAGGCATTTATAGGTAGTTTTATGTTTGTACTGCTTAAATAATATTAATTTAACTTTAACATTAATATAAAATAAGTTAAGTCAATGCTGGGTCTCCATGAGAAAAATTTTTCCCATTAAAGGCCACCATATCTATAATGCTCAAGTTTGAGAGAGGCTGCACTATTCTCCAGTTTGTGAGCCCTTGGATAAGAATTACTACATGAACTAAAAAAATGTGAGCAAAGAGAGGACAGTCCTTCTTGATCTATTTCTGATCTGGTTTGTTCCTCATCCCCTTAATGAGTTTGTAGAAAGTACAGTGTATTGGAGATGCCAGGCATTACCTCCCCAATCACAACTCTTCGAGAAGTCTCCCTGTCCAAACCCCAGTAGAGGCAGAACCATCATTCACAGGTGATTGGACCAGGGTTGGACAACTGTTCAAATGTGGAACCCTCAGATTCTCTCTTCTGGGATTTTGGAATCAATATATTGAGAGATTGAGCCACTAAGCTATTGGAAGCCAAGCTGAAAGGTCCTGCAGACTCAGAGAAGAGGTCACCGTTTGGGAGAAGCCATCAAGGGCTGGCTGGGTGTGGATGGATGAGTGAGCAGAGGAAGCCAGTGTGTACTGAGATGAGAATGATGTGGCTAGGCAAATAAAAGCAGGGATGGCAGTCCTCACAGTCTCTGAGATGGGGCCTGAGGTGGGCTGTGTACTCCTGCTGACCTCCAGGTCCCAGCTCCAGGCCCAGGAGACCTGCTGTGAGATGCACTTATCTCTTTTCAACACACTCCTTTGACTTGAGCAAGCCTGAGTGGGTTTCTGTCCCTGGTGACCAAAATGTCCTTTCCATGGCCTTCAGCTTGTTCCATATAACTCCACATCCATTTCATCATTGGCATGCCTCTGTATGCACCAACTCGCCCAGGAGACTTTTGAGGACAGGAACCAGGACAGAGGAAAATCAGGAGATCGAGGTTTACTGAGTGCTTAGCATGAGAAGTGAAAAAAGAAAATCACCGTCCTGAGTAGGCAGTTCACATATGTGATCATATTTAATTCTCACTGTGACTCTGAAACATGGGTATTATTAGACTTATTAAACAATCCAAGAACCAGGACTCAGAGAGGTCAAGTAACTTATCCAAGGGAACAGCAAGGAAGGAATGGAAGATAAGAAATGATGGAAGATAGGAAGCCATGGGAGACAAGAAGTGATGGGAAATAGGAAGTAATGAGAGACAGGAAGTGATGGGAAATAGGAAGTAATGGGAGATGGGAAATGAGAGACAGGAAGTGATGGCAGATAGAAAGTGATGGGAAATAGGAAGTAATTGGGAGACAGGAAGTAATGGGAGACAAAAAGTAACGGAAGACAGGAATGATAGAAAATAGGTTGATCTGATTTCACAGTTTATTCATTTCCCATCAAGTTTAGCTTCCTTTTGAGGGGAAGCATTTCTGTCCTGGGACCAGATACAAACTCAGAACGCCACCCGTGCTTAGTCAGTGTTCTTTGCTGACCATCCCCAAACAGAGGGGGCAACACGCACTCAACTAGCGCCAGCTTCCTTGGGAAATAGTTGACAGGGAGCAATACCATCATTAAGATCCTGGGCTCAAATCCTGGCTCTGTCACTCACTATCCTGGGCCTCAGTTTCTTCATGTACAAATTGGAAATAACAGAATACCTCATCGGGCAGTTGTGAGGATTAAGTGAGACCATGGACGCAAAAGTGCCAAGCACTGTGCCTGAGAAACCACTTGAGGAGTGAGAGCAGTTACTTACTCACGTCTCAGAAGGCTAAACGGCAGGGTACTTGTCACAAGCCGGCAAGTCCCACCAGTCTTGCTACTTTCCAAAACTTCTCGACAGCAGAACTCGCCACCTTCCCCAGAACGATTGGATATTGATTTTTAACATGAATAACCTCAGATGAACTTCATTTATAGCAGAAACTGCTTCAAACTGACCCGAACTGATCAGGCATAAGGATTTTCCATTAGGCAGAAATTAAGGAAATACATCTTCCAGTATCTCAACTAAAATAGCCTCCATTTAGCGAAGGTAGGAGCTCTTGATTTGATTTTAGGAACGAGTAGATCAATAGGATAGAAGTCCCTAGAGAGGACCACATGCCTCTCCACACACCTCCTGGGGGCTGGATTCCTTCCCTGGACTTGGTCCCGCCACCCACAGCTGACGGTGAAGTGGGTCCCTCTGCACTGGCCCTTGGGGCCCCTCACAGTGCCGACTGCCGCAGAGAACAGTGCCACAAACCACTCTGCGTGTCCACGTGGAGCTGACGGCAGCCACAGGCCATCCGAGAGACAGAACTGAGTTGTCCCTTCGTCGTCGTCATCCTTGTCGTCATCATCCTTACCACATGCACTCCCCAAGGGCAGAGATTTGGGTCTGTTTTGTTCACTTATGTCTTCCCAGCACCTAAAACAGTCCTGGCAGTGGTAGACTGATGGCAGGAATGGCCCCAATTCTTCGCCCCTCCCTGTATCCACACGATGCCCTTTGCCAAGGGACTTGCATTCCTCTCACCAAAGAGGTGGATCTTGCTGCCCCTTCCCCTTAAATCTGGACTGGCCTGTGACTTGGTGTGTCCAGTAGAAGGGAGCAGAAATGATGAGGCACCATCCCGAGCCTGCACCTCAAAAGGCTTTACATGTTTACACTTCCTCTCTCACTCTCTGCTGTCACTACGAGAAGGACGTACCCAGATGAGACTGCTTGTCCCAGAAGAAGGATGAGAGACATGGCGGCAAAGCCAAACTGCCCTGGCCATTCCAGCTGAGGCCAGCCAAGAGCAGCCAATTGGAAAAGAAGCCACTGATGTACTGGCACATCCATATGAATTGATAGAATTAATCTATTAAATATGCACTACATACTAGGCACCTGGTTAAACAATTTACATACACTAAAGATCCTGTCTTGATTTACAATGTTGATATTTTGTTCATCATGAAATTTGTTTCATGCATTTTGATTTGTTTTAAATATTGCATTAGTATATTATTTGTCTTGATCACTGAGTTTTTTGGCGCCTCCTTAAGTTTTGCACTGCTCACTCACCTCACCATATTCTCAGCCCTGATTATCCCATTTATCCCTTACAAGTCTACCCAAAGAAGTAAAACCCAGATGAAGCTGGAATAATTTGAGAAACAAAATAATGCAGTAGTGGATTATGACTCAAAGTATAAAGTAAATATCCATGAGTCTAGATTGATGTAAATAAATGATTGAATAAATAAGTAAACATGGGAGAATGGTCAAAAATCCCATACAGAAGAATTCCAAATAATTTACACAGACACCTCCCCCATCACGGAAGAGGATCATCAACCCCCACTTCTTAAGTGTGAGCTGACACAGTGACTTCCTTCCAAAGACTACAGCAGAGGGAGGGTGGAAAAGAGGAACTGGACAGTGGAGACTCCTGACAGACACTCCTCAGCCAGGTGACCAAGGTCAACTTCAGCAGTCATGTTGATGGCTTGTACCCTTGATAGCATGTGAGGAGAATGGCACTCTACCTCTGTGGTCCTCCTCCCCCAAACCCACATCCTTAGTCTAATCGTGAGAAACACACCAGACAAATCCCAACTGAAGGACAGTCTAAAAGATACCTGACTAGTCTTCCTCAAGACTGTCAAGGTTATTAAAAACAAGGAAAGTCTGAGAAACTGTTACAGGGTACAGGACCTAAGGTGACATGATGAGTAAATGCAACGTGGTGTCCTAGATGGGATCCTGGAACAGAAAACGAGTATAAGGTAAAAACTAAGGAAATTCTAATAAAGTGTGGACTTCAGTTAATAACAATGCATCAGTATTGGTACATTAATTGTGACAAATGTACATAGTGATGTAAAATGTTGCAATGAAGTGAAATAAGATGTTGCAATAGACGAATGTGCATAGCGATGTAAGAAATTGCGATAGACAAATGTACACAGTGATGGAAGAGGTTGCAACAGCAGAAGCTGAGTACACAGTACAGGAAAACTTGCTGTACTATCTTTGCAACTTTTCTGTAAATCTAAAACAAATGTTTTATTAAAAAGTAAATAAACCAAGGCCCAGAGAGATGAAGTAAATTGCCTAAGATCGCAGAGCTAATACATGAAAGCTGGGATTGTAATCCAGGACTGTGTTTAAACCAACACGTGATAGTTCACCTACTCACACTGTGACACTTTTCCACACGACAAAAATAAGAAAGGAAGGGAGAGAGGGACAGAAGGAAAGAAAGAGAGAGAGAGAGAGAGAGAGAGAGGAGGGAGAGGGGGAGAGAGGGAGGGAGGGAGATTGATTGCCACATATTTGCCAGCTTTTCACTATTTGATGAAATTGGCCATCCGAAATGCTTTTTGCCTCCTCTCCTCCTGAATGCATCTTCAGCAGCTTTCACTGCACCGTGGCCTTCTCCTCCAGCTGTGCTCACCCTCCCGCAGGCTCCCATGAAATCAATAGCACGCATCCATCATTTTATCTCCACCACTTAGCAGAAGCTAAAACCACTTTGCCCAAGTACCCTCCGCCGGACAAGACGTATCACCCCATCGCCAGCATACACATCCATCTTGCATACAATTGTTTAAGTGGTTTGGGGTCCTTTGAAATCGGAGATTTATTCCCGCTTCCCTCAAGTTTTATTAGGGAAGGTTTATCATCAATATGAAACTTTAATTCCTCCAAAGCCGTGGATTAATAGACTCATAAACTTTAATACCTGGCACTTTATACACTTCATTCAGGATGTACTCCACACAGTTGGGGAGTAACAACTTGGTTTAATTTTCCGGTCTCCCCCACCCTGAAATTCTGAGACCTTAGACGTCATTAGATTTACCTTGATAAAGCATTGCATTGTGGTTAGGAGGTTGAACACTGGAATCAGAGCAACATGGGTTCAAATCCTGGCTGCATGACTGACTAGCTGTGCAATACTAGGCTGGGTGCACCACCTCTCTGGGCCTCGGCTTCTTCATCTAGAAAATGGGCATGAAATTGGAACCTATCTCACAAGGTTGTTGATTGTTCATAGTGTGCATGCATGTGTGTGTGAGAGAGAGAGAGAGAGAACAAAATGAAAACCTTTCATATGGCAAGGAAAATAAAGGCACCCCCTTAGGATCTCTGCAGAGAACACAGCAAAGGGACCGGAGCCTCACTCCTCTTCACTTTGCACACATCCCCAAACCAGAGCTCAGAAGCCAAAAGAGGGCATTTGCGTCCACCGTGCCATCGTTTAAAATGCAGCCACAGCCGCTTCTGGTGACAAGAACAGCCTGTCTGTCCTGCCAAAGAAACCCTCGGGGGCCAGGGCTGAGGCTGAGCTCTCTGTAACCATCTGATTCCTTTGAAGACAATTTGGGAAAGCAAACCACACTGTTTTTCCACAGCTGACTGTCTCCTGCTGTGGCCCTTTCCTTCCAAAAGGCCTCCTCTTTTACAGCAATGACTTCAGGAAACAGCAAAACAAAAACAATAGCCATACAGACTATACAACATGCAGTGATTCAGACAATGCTAAGGACAACCAACCTTTACACCAGTGGTCCTCAGCCAGGGGACATTCGGCAACGTCTGGAGATGTTCGTGGTTGTCATGAGCAGGGAGTGCTGCTGGCACCTAGCGGGTGGAGGCCAGCGATGCTGCTAACTTCCTACAATACGCAGGACAGCCCCCACGATAAAGAATGATCTGGCCCAAGGTGTCAGTGGTGCTGAGGTTGACACACCCCAATTTACATGGATCATTTATTATGCGCCAGGCTGGGTGCTAAGAGCTTTGCCTGTAGTAGCTCATTGCCCACTGTACGAGTTGGGGTTCTCCAAGGAAACAGAACCAATGGGAGATAGACAGACAGACAGACAGACAGACATAGATAGCGAGACAGAGAGCTTTATTATAAGGAATTGGTTCATGCAATTATGGAGGCTGGTAAATCCAAACTCTGTAGGTGGGCCAGTAGTGCAGGAGACCCCGGGAGAGCTGATGCTCCAGTTCAGAGGCCATCAGGCTGGAAGAGGCCAACGTTGCAGATGAGGTCCAAAGGCCGTCAGCTGTAGAATTCCTTCTTACTCAGGGGAGGCTGGTCTTTTGTTCTACTTAGGCCTTCAACTGATTGGATGAGGCCCACCCACACATAGAGAGCAATTTGCTTTACTCAAGTCCACCAATTTAAATGTCAGTCTCATCCAAAAACACCCTCACAGAAACACCCAGAATGTTTGACCAACTATGGGCATCCGATGGCCCAGCCAAGTCGACACATAAAATTAACCATCACATCCACCTATGAGGAGGGCACCACTATTAGCAGATTGAATTGCTGCCCCAATTCTTCACCCTCCCCTACATTCTCGCCTCTGCCCTGGCTTCACTCTGGGAAGAGTGATTCTCCCTGTCCTGTGAGTCTGGACTTAACCACCTCACTTGCTCTGGCCAATGGCACCTGGTCCAGAGTGACAACGTGCTGGTTCCAAGGCAAGGCCCTGAGAGGCTCCACATGTTTCTGCTTCCCCTCTTGCACCCCTGCCAACTCCATGAGAACAACAGGCCCTGCCTACCCCACTGGTCCCAGAAGGATGAGAGACACGATGAGAAGAGCCATCCTGCCGACTCATAGACCTGCAGTAAGAGGCACAGTCGTGCCAGCCAAACCCAGCCAACATGAGCCGAGCCCCAGGTAACCCACAGCTGCATGAGCAAAAGTAAGTGATTGCCATTCCAAGCCACCGAGTTCTGGGATGCTTTGTTCTGCTGCAACAGCAGAACCACAGACCCCATTTTAGCAATGAGGAAACTGAGGCACAGAGAGGTTGAATGACCTGTCCAGGTCACACAGCTAGTAGCTTCAACCTCCACCCATTCTGTGCCAGGCCTTGTGCTGGGTGCTTTCACTCACCTGATTATCATGGATCTTTACAATGTCCCGACAAGCAGGCATTTTAGACCCATTCTACAGGGCAGGCAACGGAACATCAGACGTGTAGTGGCACGCCCTGGCAAGGGTGGAGCTGAGCTATGAACATCAGTATACTTGTGCCCTGACACCATGCAGCCACCAGCTAAAAGCAAAGGAGTTAAATGACTGACAACCTTCTGCTTCAGGTGACGCTCAGCCAGGCTATGACACAGGCTATGACATAGGCATCTGGGACACCTCCCACCCTCTTACACACAATCCATTGCCGAGTCCTGTCAATTTTATCTCCAGCTCTATCTCTTGGATCCACCCACTCCTCTCTGTGTATGTGCCCACCTGGTCCTGAACTTCCACCAGCCTGGCCCAAGACCCCCTCCCCCACTATCTGCCCTCCAACCCATTGCCCACACGACGGCCACAGCGATTAGGGAAAATGCATTCCGATGATGCCCCTCCCCTAGAGAGTGGGGAGAACCTCTGAGGGCCCCCCAGTGCTCTCTGAATAAGGGACGCAGTTTAATGAGGTCTACACCACCTGTGCCCCCAGCCAGCCCCTCTCACTCCACTCTCCCCTCCCTTTTCTCCCTTAATCAACAGATATTCCTCAACTGTCAACTATGAGCCAGGCACAGGGCTCGGGCTGGAGACACGATCATGAAAAATGACCGAGGCCTCTGCCCTCCCGAGCTCACAGTCTGCAGGAGAGACAACGGATGAGGCCCTGCTGGCCTTCTTGCCATCCCCAGAAAGTGCCATGGTCCATGGAGCTGCGGGACCCCTGCACCTGCGGTTTCACCCGCTTGGAATCTCTCCTCATCACCCAGGCGCAAGCCTGAGCCCAAGTCTTAATGCTCTCACACCTGCATAGACATCAAAACACAGATCCCAATGGGTGACCCTACACTGGGAGCTGTGCAGTTGTTTAACGTCTGAATCTCACACTGGACTCTAAGACTATGAGTGTGGAAACTCAACTTGTTTCTGCTTCACGCCATGTCCCCAGTGCCTTAGACACAGCTATGCTCAAGACGATTGTGTAGGGCGTAACAGAGAGGGAAATCAGCCCAGTTAACAATAAGACCCTCGAGTTTAAGTGCATTGATGGCTTGAGAGGAATCGGCAAAGATGCAGAGTTCCCACGGCCCGAGGGACATGGCAGAACCCCCAGACCGTGGTTGCCATAGGAACTGCCTCTGGGTCTGCTTGTCCATGAGGAACACAATCCCATGAGGTGCCAGGGGTATGGCCACCTCTCAACTTTTGCCATCCTGACTGTCGGGAACACACTCTGAGGCGGCCCCGTGATCCCCACCTCCTGGGGGTCACACTCCACGGAATACCCTCCCCTTGAGTGTGGGCAGGACCTGTGAGTTGCTTTTCACGAAGAGAAAATGGCAAAGGTGTTTACACTACTTGAAGATTGCCATGTCCACCTTGCTGGAGACTCTCTCTCTCACCCTTGCTGGCTTCAATGAAGCCAGTGGCCGTGTTGGGGTGGGGGAGACCCACATGGCAAGGAGTGGAGGGTGGCCTCTGACCAACATCCAGTGCAGAATTGAGGATCTCGGTCTTACAGCCACAGGGATGGAATTCTGCCCAGTCAAGCCTCCAGATGAGACCTCAGCCCTGGCCGACACGAATCTGCACTCTTCATCCTCACCACAACCCTATGAAGTAGCTACTTATCAATCCCACTATAAAGATGGGAAAACTGAGGCACAGAGAGGTTGCACACAACTAATGGCAGAGACAGGATTCAAACCCAAGCAGCTGAGCTCCAGGGCCCCACTGTGAAGAAAACAAAGAGCTGGAGGAGGGAAGAGGCCTTTAGATCTGGTGGTCTCTGAGAGGGGACTTTTGAGCCAAGACATGAAGAAAGAACAGTAAGGTGGGTGCCAGACGGTGGCAGGTGAAAAAGGGAATGTAAATGGAGGGTGCGAAGACAGTAAAATGATCTTTAGTTGTGGAAGACCTTAGGCCCCCTCCCGAGGTGGGCAGCTTCTGAACTATCCAGTGGCTGCATCGAACAGAATGGAGACTCGGGGGAACTTACAACACTTTAAGAAAGGGGAGATCTTAGAGATCAAGGGGCTGCCTCACCCCAGAGATGCTGTAATGCACCCCCAGCTCCCTTCTTGCTGCGTCATCTCCACGCTATAGCCTACCCTCCCAGTGTATGCTCAGCCGGCCCCACTGCCTGGAGTGATTAATAGGTTTAATTTATCATTAACTTCTACCAAGCTGAGCTAGGCCAGCGACGTCTCTAGAGCGGTGTGTGAGTAATCAGTGGGTGAGCAGAAGCCTCTGCATACTTATTTATATTCATTTTGCACTAGGGACATTGCTAATTTGTTTGTTTTTCTCTGGTCTGGCTTCACCTACCTGGCCTTGGATGACTGGGACGAGACCAAGAAAGGATGGTCCAAGGGACCGGAGGAGGAAGGAGGAAAGACTGAGTGCAAGGGGACAGAGAAGGATAGAGACAGGAAGAGACTGGACAGAGGATCTATGAGGAGCTTCCGCCCACCCGAAATCTCTGTGCCCACCAGCTACCAGCATCTCATTCGTCCAAATGTGGCCCGAGCACATCGTTGGCACAGGCGCTGTGCTGAGCACTGGGAGATGCAGATGAGAAGACTTTGGGTCCCTGCCTTCAGAGGGCTGCGAGCACACAGCGGGAGATGGCACATTAATGATTCAGAGCCAGGTCAGCAGACCAGTGTCTATAAGGCAGCATGGGCGCAAAGGCTAGGGCAGGCCTCCTCATTCTCATTCCTCGTGGGGCTCCAGGACCCCCAGAGCCAGCATGAAATTCAACATCTCCCCTCCTTCCCCAACCAGAATGCACACAGGTCAGGGAACCAAGATCAGGGCCAGAGCAGGGAGGGCAGGTAAGAAGAGATCTCCAGCACCCGGAAGGTGAGGCTGTGGTTCAGTTTGCTGGCAGGTGTGTCCCGGCAGAGTGAGATTTCAGCTCCTCCACGTGCACACCCAGACCCCATGGACTGTACTCTGGAAGAGTGTACCAGACACCCCGCGGGGAAGCCCCGACCAGCCCCCAAAAGCTGTGGGCTTCAGAAGTGGAGTGAAATGGGTTTTTCTTCCTTCTCACCCTTCCTGTAAGAAGTCTTTTGTCATGTAATTCAGGGGTGAAAAGGAGACAGACACCCTCTCTGCAAATTAAGATGCAGGAGCCCATGGAGGTGAGGTGGTACTCAGCACAGTGCCCAGGTCTGGGTGTGTGTAGACCTCCCCCAAAAGCTAGGCCACTGTGAGGGCACGAGGGGGAGCAGGAGAGAGGTCCCAGAGTGGGGGTCTCTGCCTATCCACATGGATCACCCCTAGAATGAAATAAAAGACAGTACATTCCCTGGGATTCTATGAGTGGCAATATAAGTAGAGTAAGACCAAGGCATTGAGTAGGGAAAATAGAGGCATTGGTCCAACAGTTTCTGCCATCTAGAGTTCAGGGTTCACCCAGTGACCCTTGGGTTAAATGTGAAGATGAGAAATTCCAGGTTTAATTAGCGGGCTGGGGGACAAGAGGTTATGCAGCTTGCGGCGTCCATTCCTCATACCTTCTGTTTTGGTAACAGCTTTATTGAGATGTAATTCACATACCATACAGTTCACCCATTTAAGTGCACAATTCAGTGGTTTCCAATATATTCACAGTTGTGCCACCACCACCGCAATCAATTTCAGACACTGTCATCACCCCCAGAAGAAACCCCATATCCTTCAGCTATCTCTTTCCAAACGCCCCATCATCCCAGCCCCTGGCAACCATTAATTTCCTTGCTGTCTCTATGGATTTGCCCAGTCTGGACATTTCATAGAAATGGTCTCCTGCCGTCTTTGCCGGGGGTCAGCGTGTCCTCTGCAGCCAGAACATCTGGCTTTGCCCCAGCTCCAACATTCTACCCGTGGCCTGGTAGTTATTCCATTCTCCTAAGCGTCAGCATCCTCATCTGAACGTTCTTCACCATCAAGCTGCAGGGAGGGTTACACACGCTGACACCTACCATAGCATCTGCATCCAGTGAGCGCTCAGCAAACAGGAGACAGTGCATTTGCTCAGGTGTGTTTGCACCTGGCTTGCTTGATGGGGGCTGCACAGGGCTCTCCCTCTTGAAGATAACAGATACGGTGCTGGGGTTCCAGGAACATAAAAGGCAGCCATGCACATGGAGGGCTTAACCCAGAGTCTGCTCAAGGAATGGCGGCGTTTTTAGGCTCGTGCTGATGTGGATGGTGAGTCTGGCCAAGCTCGCGGTCCTAACAGTCAGGACCATTGGCCCTGCCGCAGGAAACTGTCTCTCGGTGGCCTGAAGACAAAGCCAGGGGCGTCCTTATTATCTAGGAGCCGGGCCCAGGCTGGGCAGGCACTTCTGAGCAGTGTGAGAGGCCCAGCAGGCTCCTGGCAGGTCCCGCCTCGCTGGGCAGCTGTCAGCCCCAGGAGGCTGCCCGCTGCGTGCTCCAGGCTCCCAGGGCCCGGGGCGGGGGTGGGAGTAATCGGGTCACACACTCCAGGGATGCTGCTGCTCTTGGCAGAGCCACAAATTGAGTTTGAAATGAGTAAGCCGGAGCCAAGCTGCTTGCGGTGTGAGCGACAAGGCCTGGGTGGCAGGTTTTCTCCACCACCACCATCCCCTCTGGACCGGTGGAGGGGCCGGGAGACAGCCCCAGGGTGATGGGTAAGCCAGCCTCTCTCGCTGTGATGGGGGAGGCGGGGATGGCTGTCCCCCAGTGAAGAGGGAAGGAGGTCATTTCTACAAAATGTCCAGAAGAGGCAAATCCATAGAGACAGAAAGGAGATCGTTGTTATTATTATTATACAGATTAAATAATCTCCATAATAATAATCATCAGATTCACATTCACTGAGGGTGGGGGGACTGGAGTTTAATAGCTAAAGGGTATGTGTTTCTTTGGGGAGCGATGAGAATGTCCTACCACTGATCGAGGTGATGGCTGCACAACTGTGAATACACTTAAAACCACGGCCTTGCACACTTTAAATGAGTGAAGCGTGTAGTATGTGAATTACATCTCAATAAAGTTGTTATAAAAATGAGAGAGAGCCTGGGGGCGAGGGAACAACTCCCCACAGGCATGACTCTTTATTCACAAAACTGAAGGTCTTCTCGGATCCCGTAAGAACAAACATAAGGGCTAAGACGTATGAGGTGCTTCACACAGGAGGAAACTGCTACACAGAGGGGTTAATTCTCTTGTCCAAAGTCACACAGAAGCAAATGGCAACTAAGAGCCTGTGCCCTTAACCACTGGGCTGTATTGCCCCTGACTGATAAGCAGTTTAAACACTTACTTAGGGCACCAGGGAAGAAAGAGAAAATATTTTAGGAGAGAGGTGTGTATTTGACACTTTTATATAGAATAATTGAAGCAATGGTCCCGGGCAGGAACAGAACTTGGCTGCATTTCACTGCGTGTTCTGTAGTGGGGAGTCCATCTTCTCCCGGACTAGGTTTCTCAAGGTCTTAATCTGGCTCAGCATCTGTGTCCTGGTCTCCCAGCTCAGGCTATTTCTGGGGGTCCCCCGAGGCAGGCGGAGTCTGGAGCCGACAGAAGCCGATCTGATAAAGATAGGATGCGCAGGGACTGCACGCTGCAGTCTCCTTGGCCGTCTGTAGAAAAACTATAACTCAATAGAGAATGCTGTTAATGTGGTTGCTGCCTGTTCTAACCCCCTCGGCTCCCAGCCTAACCGCTGTGGAGATAACAGAGCTGGAGGCTGCCGGGTCCTGATTACATTTCCCCCCCTCCCGAGGCCCTAAAAAGATGGGTTTTGTCAGGCTTCTGCTGCCACCTACAGCAGCTGCGACAAAAGGCAGGTCTCTGGCCCGACCTGGAGAAACACAGCAGGGGTCTTCAGGGAAGCAATGGGGTACCAGGGGCCGAAGTGCGAGATCTGACACCCGAGTCCTCCCCCGACCCTCTGGTCAGGCTGGGGAGGAATACTCAAGAGCCTTCTCCTCACCCATCCCGTGGAGTGGCCCCATCCACTGGGACACACCAGATGGAAGGGAGGACCAGCTCTGCGTCTTGTGGGGCTGAAGGCCATCCATACCTCTCTTCTTGCCCTGAGGATGTTCCAATCCCTCTGCACCATCTCATTCACCCCGTCCTCCAAGAAGCCCCTCGCAATTCCCTCTCCTGGTTTAGCTAAGCCCACAGCCCCCTTCTGCTTACCCTGCTGATCACTCTGCATTGTTGCTGCTTACCTGCCTGTCTCCTCCAACTATGACACTAATCAGATTAACTTTCATTGAGCACTGTCCACGCGCCACGCGCTGTGTTTAGAGGTTTGTACCCATCGTCTCATTTTACATTTCAGTAACTTGGGAGGACAATGCTATTATTGCCCTCGTTTTGCAGACAAGAAAATGAGGCTTCATCAGCCCTTTCACTTGACGGACAGGGTGACCATCTAGTTCGTCTGCTATTAATGGATTTAGAAACTTGGGAGCCTGCGTGGCTGGAAGATGGATAATCGTGTTTTCTTCTATAAGACTCACGTAATGTTGAAAGCAATTGCTGTAAAAAAGTATTTAAGACTATGATGTCTGGTCACTGAGAGACACCACTGGGGAGTACCTTTGCTCAGTCACACATTCATCGTCCTTACAGTTTATTTCTCTGGGATTTGAGGAGTATCAGGGGTAAAATGGAGCAAAAGTTGCAATCCAAAAGGCAACTTATAACTGCAAGATGGAAGCCGGCTTCAGGGGGACCAGCAAGCCTGTGGATCAACTGCGTGGTGAAGAAGTTACCACCCCAGGAGCTTGTGGGATTAGAGGCTACACTGTCAGGACAGCATCAGTGGTCCTGATGCTGACAGGATGGACCTGATGGACCAGATCTGGAACATCCGGAGGTGGGGTCCACGCTCAGAGGGACACTGGCCGAGGAGGGCGTGGCTGGGGAGGTGAGCAGGGGTGGCACAGAACTCTAAGTTGTGGCATATCATATGGCAAGAGTCAAATGACCTTGAGGGAAACTGAAGAGCTGCCTACCAACATTTGAAGAGTTGATACTTGCGAGAGACTAGACCTAATCTATTCCCCCTGAGGAGAATTTGAGAATAGGAAGAGGGAGTAGGGAGACAGCAGAAGATTGGTGTCTCAGGCACGCAACAAATATTTGCCAAATGAAGGAACGAAATGATAAGTGGCCGTTAGAAGTGTGGATTTTGCAGTCAGAGAATCTTGGGTTCAAATCTTCTTCTTGCCCTTTGTAACGATGGGGCCTTGGTCAAGTGATCTAGTCTCTCTAAGGCTCTGTTTGTCCATCTGTAAAGTGGGGGTAGAAGAGCCAATGAAGAGTTAACTTTCAAACTGGGACCTGGACGATGGGTAGGTATTAGTGAGCAGAGGGGACGGGGGGATTGGGAATCTGAGACCTGGGCAGAGGGAGTCCGGCAGAGGGGGCAGAGAGCGATGCCATCCGTGCCAGGACAGGCTGACCAGCCACACGACCAAGTCTGATCATTTCTCTGTGATTTTCTACCCGAAATAAGACAGATATCTGAGCACCTCGTCCATGCACAGCATTGGATCCAGGCGCTGGGGGTTACAAACATGAAATATGACCTGTTCTACCCTCAGAGGGCTTATGATCTAGAACAGAAGATAAAACATACACTGAATGAAATGGTAGAAGACAGAACAGAGCCAGACTGGGCTGCCAGCATCAGCACCACCTGGGTGCCCGGGAAAAGTCAGCCCCTGGGCCCCAGCGAAGACCCAGTGAACCAGGATCCCTGGAGGGTGGGGTTCCGGAGACTGCATTTCACCAAGCTGGCCAGGAGTCACTCACACGCACCGACACTGAGAACCACCGCCTTCGCGCTTCCGAGGTGGAGGGTTCAGCTGACCCGCAGTGGCCAGAGGCTTCACGGAGGAGAGATTCTAGAGCCGAGCCTAAGAACACATGGACGACAGCAGGGGAGGAGGAAGCAATGGGCAACGCAGAGTTTGGAGCGCGAGACCCGGAGGCGAAACCACAACCCCACGTGGGGACAATGTGCATCGTATGTTGGGACCACCTGTCAGAAGGTTTCTGTTGGGAAATAAGAGATCACCGGGTTGGATACATGATTGCCCATCCTCAAATGCATCCGCCTCTCTCCGTCCCCACTGCCAGCGGCCTGGTCCGAGGCTCCATCGTCTCTTGCCTGAACGACAGCCACAGATCCTAAGTGACCTTCCTGGTGCCACGTCTGCCCCTCTCTTTGCCATCCTCACAGAAGCCAGTGTGGCCTTCCAAACACACAAATAAACAAACTGAACAATGACCGGCACTCACCCACCTCCACCGCCAATCAAATCTCCCCAACACCCCACTCAAAATAAGTAAATCTGCCCCTAACAAGACCTTCGGTGCCCTCAGGGTCTAGCCTGATCTTGCCCACGCTTGACCACTCCACCATCCCTCCCCAGTCCTCAAAAATGCCGGCTTCCCCACCTCCCACTCTTTGCACTTAGTTTTCCCTTTTCTGGAATCTTCTGTCTCAGCTCTGTCCGACAGGCTCCTCCTCGTCTTTCAGGTGTTATTTCAAATGCCAGGTCTTCAGAGACGCTTTCCTCAGCAATTGTCCTACCTACAGCATCTCTCCTCTTAACCTTCTGCTCCATCACTGTGTTTCTCTTGGGGCGACGATTAGAATCTGTAAACTCTCTCTTGCCTAAATTTGCTTCTTTACTGTCTGTCTCCCCATCCATACTGCAAGTTCCAGGAGAACAGGAAACCTGTCTCAGTCACCACTGAATTCCCAGCACCTAGAACACACAGCGCATACGTGAGGCTCAACAAGCATTTTCTGAAGCCATAAAAAATGCGTCGGTGACGGGGGCCTTGAATGCCGAGCTAAAGAGTGGGGAGATACGTTGAGAACTTCACAGCAGGGGCAACACCCAGCCTTAAGAAAGGAGCGCCCATGTTTTCTGAGAAAAATCCCCAGAGGACTTCAGAGATAATAACAGCAAACTAAATTTCAAGAGGGGATCTAAATTCACCAATCCTAGTGAAAGCTGGAAATTACCATCCCAGCTGGTGGAAACGTCAATTCAAACTTCATTTATGAAACCATTTCAGGCTCTGGTTGCTAAATTATTATTTCATTTGAGAGTGAGCATTGTCTGGATGAAAAGCAATGGCAAAAGTAAAAAATTCAATTTACTCAACATCCCCCTCCATCCCCCAAAAATATATTTTAACATTAAAAGTTACTCTAGATAATTGCAGATATAAATATCACTTAGTGCAGATGTTGTGTATAAAATGTAATTATTACTCATGGAAAATCAATGGTGGCAAATGATAAAATCCATGATCTGGGTCTTTCTACTGAGCAGAAACGTATTAGCGCCTTGGCTGTGGTTTATGCTCTTTTTAATTGAAAATGATCTCTAAATAAAAACAAATCGCAACACAAGAATGGAGCGACCAATTGCAAATAAAGATGTAATAACCACCAAGCTCTCCGGAACGGCAGGGAGTTCAAAGCAGGGACCATTTCCCCCAAAAGCCTTCCCTGCTCCCTCTCAGGCATTCACTGAGTCCTTGCTCTCTGCCGGCCTGTGGTCAGCAGCTGGGAACAAGACGGGTGGTTCCTCCTGAGGACACGTGCGAACAGATGAGTGAATGAGGTCACGACAGATCGCAGTGTGGGAGACGGAGGAAGCAAGCAGAGGCTGAAGTGCAGTGTGACCCAGAGGCCGCTGTGGATGGGGGTGCCTCTCGGAAATGGGGGCACCCAAGACCAGACCGAACGGTGAGAAGGAGCCAGACGTGGGAAGAAGGGAAAGGAGAATCAGCAGAGGTGCCTAGGAAGAGTGAGGAGACGGTCAGTCTGTCTGGAGCATCAGGAACAAGCGCTGGAGAGGGGTGGTGGGTCAATCACTTTGATCCACGATCCTCCTCTCTGAGGTCCCTCAATAGTGAGGAAAAGCTATTGGGTATCTGCAATGAACTGAATATTTATGCCCTCCCCCCCCAAAATTCATATGTTGGAATCCTAACCCCCAAGGTGATGGTATTAGGAGGTGGGGCCTTTGGGAGGTGATTAGGTCATGAGAGCAGAACCCCCATGAATGGGATTACTGCTCTTATGAAAGATACCCGGAGAGCTCCCTCACCCCTTCCGCCATGTGAGGACACGGTGAGAAGATGGCCATCTATGAATCAGGCAGTGGGCCCTCACCAGACACAAAATCTGCTGGCGCCATGATCTTGGACTTCTCAGCCTCCAGAACAGTGAGAAATAAATTTCTGTTTATAAGCTACCCAGTCTACAGTATTTTTGTTAGAGCAGCCTGAATGGACTCAGACAGCATCTGATTCCTAATGGACCACCAGCACAGTTAGCTCTCATCTTGATCCTTCTCCACCGCATTTCTACTACTCAGTAACCCCCTAACACCAATCCAAACACACGCACCGACTGCCAAGTGGATGTGGCTCTTCTGCCGTCAGCCCACAGGCCCTGGAACACACTGCCTCCAAGACACCTTAGGGAAAGGAGCTGGGCACAAGGCAAAGACCTCCTGTCTACTACCTCCCTCGCCCCATTGACCACAGCACTTGCCATCAGCTGTCGGATTCCCTCCACAGCAGGACTCTCAGACTCAGATCTTGGGCACCTACCCAAGATCCACTGACACCCCAGGAGTAATTCATCATTACCAAATTCTGGGCATGTGAAGAAAACAATGATACAGCTAGCTCTCAGTTTTCTCGAGCTTTCCCTGACACAGGGGGTCAGGGTCTAACAACCCTCCTTTGACACACACATGTCAAGTGTCTGCTCGAGGTTACATATTCTGCAAATTCTCATGGCAAGACTGGAATCCAAATGTCTGGATTTGGGAAGAAGGTATTCGATAAGGACACAGTCCACCAAAGAGATGGGATAGAATTGTTTGGGAAGAAAGCATATTAAGAGTTCAGACTTGGCTTCCTTTCAGAGTCCTGACAAGGATTCAATCCCCTGCCTTAGGACACCAGGCACAGAACCAAGGATAAAGGAGATGAGAACACACTGTCATTGCATTGGGCCCCTTCTCCTGCTCCATCATGAAGCGAATCACCTCACTCAGGAGTCTTCACAAAGTCCCACAAGAAGGCTGTTTATCTCTGCCCTTCTGAAATCCTTCTATTTTTTTACCTTTTTTTTTCTTTCCTCTTCCACTGTCTCTTTTGCAACAGCCACAAATGAGACAGGGTGATTAATTTCATATTTTGGTTTCCGTTGCAGAAACACCTTCCCTCATACCCTGGTGCAAAAAGGAAAGATTTAATCAGTCTCCAGTGTGGTTACCTTGTGCGTTCAAGAAGATCTCTGATGGGAGGCGAAGAAGAAGTTTTCAAACATTAAACTTTAATGAGCAGAGCAGGCGAAGATATTGCTGCCTCAACACTCAGCTTGGCTTCACTGGGGAGAAACCTGGGCTAGTCCATCAATCTCCCCAGATCAGTATTGTCATCACTCTCAGCTCTCATTACATTGGCCCAACCTGGTGTGCACGGAAAATATTGTGTTCAATCAGTCAGCCCTGGGGAAAGCCCATGGGGGTGGGGATTCTGCAAAGTTTTGCTGGGCTGATGGAGGCGAGGGTTTTCTGTGCTTCAAGGTGGAAGATAATTCTTTCTACTTCTAAGTCATCAAACCTTAAACTGCAGATAGTTCTTATTGCAGGAGGAGAAAAACATGGAGGGAGGAGAGGGTTTGTCTTGAGGAAGAAGACCAGGCAACAGTGAAAGCTAGGTCTTGGGAATCTGAGTTTCAAGAATCATCTAGGCGAGGAGTCAGCACACTTTTTCTGTAAAGGGCTACACAGTCTCTGTCACTCCTCTCAGCTCTGCTATTGTACCACGAAAGCAGATATAGATGACACACAAACAAATGGGCATGGCTGTATTTCAAAAAAACTTTATTTACAAAAATAGGCAGTTGACCTGATTTGGCCCATGGTCCATAGTTTGCCAATCCCTGATCCAGGGTTGAAAGAAGTGACTAGGATCCCACAGTGAATATGAGAAAATCAATCAGCTTTCCCCTCCCATAAAGGTCACTGCTTGAAGGTCAGAAGAAAAGGCCAAGTCCCTACCTCACTTTGATGGGTGATGGTTTAGCGGGAGAAGGTAAACGTCACTTCATCCAGATGGCTCACCCATTAGACCGAAAAAGCATAGGTGCATCCCTCTAGCCACAGGACTTCTGCACATGCTGTACTCCCTCTGCTTAAAATGTTCTTGGGTCCCCTTTTACTCAACTAAATCCTCTTCATCTTCAGGTCTCAGCTAAGATTACATCCTTCAGAGAAGACCTGCCTGGTGTTTCCCATTTCCACCAAGCACTCTTAGCACCTATACTTTGCTTTTATTGCAATTGTTTCTTAACGTGATGGTCTCTCTTCCCTCATTAGACTGCAGACTCCATGAGGTCACACCTAGCGCTGAGCACACAGTACAGGGCCTGGCAAGTCCTAAATGGGATGTACTAAGTGAATAGGCATTACATAAATGAGTATGAAGGGCTTTAATTAGAACTGGAAAACACGATTACCTTTGAGTTTCCCTCACCAACAAATCCTTACTGAAACCCTCGGTATCTGCAGAGAGACGGGGTCACTCTGGGGTTCTCCCACCTGGGTGCAGCAGCCCCCCATGGAGGGCTCACTGAGCCAGATTCCCAGGACCCACATCCAGCATCTCAGAGTCAATACATCTAGGATGGAGCCTGGGAATTTGCAATTCCAATCAGCTCCCAGGTGATGCTGATGCTGCTGGTCCAGGGACCGCAAGTTGCAATTCCCGCTCTGGCCGCACATTAGGATCACCAGGGAAGCTTTAAAAAATACCAGGGTCGGGGGCCCACCCCAGACCAATTAGATCAAAATCTCTGAGGATGGGACATGGACGCTATTGTTTGATTTTTTTTGGTTTGTTTTGTTTTTTTAGGCTCCGTGGGTGATCCTAATGTGCAGCTGGGCTTGAGAACAACTGGGATTTAGGATGTTCACAGCGCAAGAGCCATCCTCAGGGGCTGGGCTCCCGTACCGGCTTCAGCTGGGCCTGCAATGGCAGTTTGAGAACACTCTGGGGTGTCCCCGTCAGAGTTCACCTCCCAGCTCCCAGGACAGGACAGTGTCCGGGGCACATGTGAACGCCAAGCAAAACTCAGGGAGGCTTCATCAGAGTTGTGTACATCGCAGTTGTGAATCTATTTTCATTGCTCTAAGAATTCCATTGTATAAATATGCTGCACCGTTTTTACCCACTCTCTGTCGATGATTTGCAGCTATTATTAGTAGTGCTGCTATAAACATTCTAGTACACATCACTTGGTAAACGTATGTATGCATTTCTTGTGGGCCAAAGAAGCCAGATACAAAAGAACGCATACTGTGTGAGTCCATTTACACCAAGTTCAAAGCAGCAAAATTAACCTATGGAGTTAGAAGTCAGACAGTGCTGGGGAGGGTGGCTCTGGGGTGCTGAGGTCCCGGATATATTCACGCTGTGATAACTCATCAAGCTGTACGGTTGAGATTGGTTTCTTTTCTGTATGTATATTATACTTCAGTTTTTAAAAAGTTTATTAAAAATAAAAAACTCGCAGTGCAGAAGCAGCTGCACCTCCATCCTGTGGCCTGCAGGGGGCGGAGCAGCCCCACGAACTCGGGTCTCCCAGCTCTGTCTGGAATCCGGTGGCCAGACCTCCCGAAGTTTCAGGGCTGCTGAAGAGCAGCAGATGCTCTGAGCTCAAGACTCAGTGCCCGGAGGAGCCAGGGCAGGGCCCGGCCACACTCGCCTCCCCTAGCCCTCGGCTGAGCACCACAGCGTGCTGGAGATCCCCTTCTCAAAAGCTCTCAGCATCCCAAAGCAACTCTACCTGAAGGAGAGCTCGGGATAGCAACGCCGGGTTCCCTGGGTCCTTCTACTCTCTGCCTCCCCCAGGCCCCGCACACAGAGAGGGGCGCTGTGGCCAAGAGGCAGGGCGACCTGGGTTAGGGTCCTGGCGCTGCCACTGCTGGCCGGTGACCTTGCACAAAACACTTAACCTCCGCTTCCTGCTCTGTGAAAGAAGGACGTGATGCCACCCACCTCACGGGGCTGTGGCGTCTGGCTCAGAATGTAATCAGTAGCTGTTATTCCTACCAAACTGAACTAGACAACACAGGCAGAGAGGACCCCTCCCTCCCTCCTCCGCGCAGTACTAAGTGATCACAGAGGGCGGTCCTTAGACCCACCCAGCTCTGCCGCACAGAGAAGCTGAGGACGAGCTCACGCCAGGCCAGTGGCTGCAGCTCACGGACTTCTGATCCGAGAGATGGTGGCCGAGGTCAGCCTGCTGGCAGCACCCAGATCCACAGCGTTTGGAAACAACAGCCCAGACCTGGGTCTGACCTTCTTCCAGATGCTCTGAGCTGTGAGATGTCCTAGGATTCAGCACTTATGGTGCCAAGAAGGTTGACAGCTACCTGGAACGCCCAGGTCTGGCGGAGGGAAGAAGATGGCTTGGGAGCTCAGACTGAGTACCACATCCCAGCTCTGACACCTAATTAGCTGCATGGCCCTGAAATAGCTACTTGACCTCACGGAGGGCCATCTATTACACAAGGAAATCACTCAGCTTACAGGATTGGTATGCGGGCCAAATGCGGTCATTAATAGAGCTCAGGGGATGACAGTTCCACTTCCTCTGCGTGGCTCTGAGCTCATGAGAAAATAATAATGGCAACAATAATAATAATAATACCAGCTAATATGTGAGGACTTACCACGTAGCATGACAGCCCTGTGAGTAGGCACCATTGTCCCCATTCTACAGACAAGGAAATTGAGTTCTAAGACAAGGAAAGACAAAGACATCATCTTGTCCAAGGTCACACAGCCAGTTAGGGCTAAAAGTTGGATTTGAACCTGTCTGTCCAGTTTCAGAACTGCTTTTAGCCCACCTGGCTGCGTTAGAACTTAAGCCACTGTCTCAGATCTCAGCCCTCGGGGACAAGCCCTGGACATTAAGGATGATTATGTGCAATTCCTTGTCCTCTCTCCTCCTTCCAAGAACTAGCAACTCTCAGCTCATGCCATGGTCCCTGACTCTTCACCTTAAGCAGAGTTGAGCCCAATGAAGGGAGAGGGGAGAGGAGGTCAACGAAGAAAACTGTATGAGGCTGTCAGTGACCTGGGACTCCCATAAAGCAGAAATGCCCCCAGCTTCTCACTATTCTGCCCACAGAGCTTCAGTGTCGGCCAGAGCTGGAGATCAGTGTGACTTTGGGAAAGTTAGGTGATCCTTCTGTACCATGGCGTCCTCATTTATGAACATGCAAAGAATGCTGGAAATGGAAACTATCAGAAAATGTCCTTGCAAGGACGAAATGAGATCATGTGTTTGAAGTGCTTGGTAGACTGCTGACATGTAACTCAGCACTTGGGTTTTAGCTATTATATCATCATCATCACCACCATCATCCCCATCATTATTATCATCGCCATCACCCTCCATCATTATCACTATGATCATCCACATTATCTCCCATTATCATCATCCCCACCACCATTCATTATCATCATCATCACCTTCATGACCATCACCACCATCACCATCATCACCTTCACCATCATCGCCTTCACGACCATCATCACCCTCACCATCATCACCCTCACCGTCATCACCCTCACCGTCATCACCCTCACCATCATCACCCTCACCGTCATCACCCTCACCGTCATCACCCTCACCGTCATCACCCTCACCATCATCGCCTTCATGACCATCACCACCATCACCATCATCACCATCACCATCATCACCCTCACCGTCATCACCCTCACTATCACCACCCTCACCATCATCACCTTCACCATCACCACCATCACCTTCACCATCATCACCTTCACCATCATGACCACCACCATCCTCCTCCCTCATCACCATTATCCTCCATCATCATCATCACCAACAGCATCCATTATCATCACCAACATCGCCCATTATCATCATCATCATCACCATCATCAATTCAAGGAGATAATGCATATCAAAGGCGTAGCACACTGAGGACAAAAAGAGATGTGATAAAGCTTCCCATGCCTGCCAGGTAGACAAGATCTCTAGCATCTTGGAAGACATAACTATTCCCTGTCTTGCTCCTTAGACTCCATGTGCCATTGTCTCAAGCACACTCAAGAATCCCACGGATGGTAATGTAGACTCTAATCCCTCCATTTCCCCAGAACACAGCCTCTGGACCTGAGCTTCTAGGAGAAAAGAGCCCAAGTCCACCTCATCCTGAGGTTCCGCCCAACAATCCAGAGTGGTCCAGAGCCAATCCACGCTGCCAGGTCCTGCAAGATCTCTGACTCTCATACGTTCTTTGACTCCTTCCTCCTCCTCTCTTGTTTTTTCCACACCATTCACTCATTCACTAAAAAATAAATAAATGAGCATCTTCTCCTTCCCAAGCCCTGTGCTAAGAACTCAAGAAGCAGTAGAGAACCAGATGGTCCTTATCCCCACCCTCAGGGAGCCTTCAGTCCAATGGGGCAGTTGGACACTAGACAGATAATTATAGCTGTAGTTACAGCTGCAATGGGCTCCAGGAAAAGAAAAAACAGGGAGCTCTGATAGCATGTAATATGGAGCCTGACCTAGTCTAGAGCACTCCAGGAAAGCTTCCCAGAGGAGGCGACACCTAAGCTGAGCCCCGAACAATGAGTAGAAATTTTCACAGTGAAGGAACAGGGAGAAGTTGGGGAGAAGCATTCCAAGAAGAAGAAGAAGCTTGTGCAAAAGCCCAGAGGCATCTGGGGGGACCTGAATCTCCACTGAGGCAAGAGTGTTTGGGATAAAGAGAATGAGGCATGAGACAAGGCTGACAAGACAAATGGGATTCTGACTTTGCTGGGTCTCTTAAGCCAAGTAAAGTAGTCTAGGAGTTTATTCTTAAATCCCTGGACCATTAAAGAAAAATTTAAGTTAAAAGAAAGGAAAAACACCCAAGTCTTACCAATGCTTGCTTCCTGCTCAGAAATGAGAAGGGCATTGAGTCTCGGCCAATGTCTTCTCTCTCTCCTGGAACAGATCCAAGTAAAACCAGAAGTGGACTCACATTCTAACAGAGAGAGAACTGGCAGACTAGTCAAGTTCACGGAGGAAGACAGAGGCAGTCCAGGCACCTCCCTGAGCAGAGCATCGTTTCCTCCAAATCAAGAAGACCTGACAGTTGACTGGCAGCTGGGCAGTCCAAGTACCTGCTGCCATCCGCCCAAACCTTTTCCTCCAGCTTCCCCGTCTGCCCATGCCAGGGGGTCCATACTTAAAAGTGTTCACTCTAAACAGTGATGGAGTTGAATACTGATGTCTGCCAGGAGTGCAGGCTGTCATTGGTCTCCTTGGCTCTTCTCCCCTTGCTCAGAAGGTAAGACATCCAAGCTGGAGGTGAGATTGAGAATGAGAAGCTTCACGGAGGCCCCCTGTCCCTCTCTCCAAATGCTCTCTCCACCCTGGGCAGTTTCAGGAAGATGACCCTGGATAGAACCCAAAAGTCAGCCTCAGTCACTTTGACAGCCCTGCAGTCAAGTCTCCATCACTGGGACCTCTTAGGGGGGAGGCAGCCTGCGTTGCAGAGCATTTCTATAGAGTTTTAAGTGTTATTACTTTAAAGAATGACTGGAATAAAGCAGTTCTAAGAGGAAGTGCCTCAGGGGAAAGAAAAGAATTGTCAAAATTAGAATAAATTATTGGGAAGCAGGGAGAAGGGAAACTAGCTCATAGTGAATTCCTACTAGGAGCTGGGTACTTCGCATGTGCTGCCTCTTTCAATTCTCACAATAACCCTATAACATAAGAACTATTATCATCTCCATTTTGTAGATGGAGAAAGTGAGGTCCAAGAGGATAATAATATCCCTAAGGTCGCAGCACTAAGTGACAGAGAAGGAACGTGAACACAAATTCTACCTCAGTCCCCAACCCCATTCATTCTTGTGTTCCCACACAGGGCGCACATCCCCAAGCTCTCCTAAAGTCCTCAACAATATTTAAGGAAACCCCTTAAAGGGGTCCCAGGGTAATGGAGCCTCATGGTTAGAAACCTGGGCTTCAGAGTCAGACAGCCTGGGAAGTTAAACTCTGGTAGCCTCAATTTCTCCATCTGTGAAATGGGGACAGTGGTACCTCCCTCTGAGTCATAATGAAGAATAAGTTATAAAATCCATACAAGTCTTTGATTATGGTACCTGGCCTTTCGTATGCACTTAATATCTATTAGCCATCGTCATTATTACTAAGCACATCATTGTGTACTCTAATTATGGTGAGCAGCCTCCAAGATGGTCCCTAGTGATCCCCACCTCCTGGCATTCACACCCTTGAATGAGCTTCACTTAAGTGTGGGCTCAACTTAGTGATTTACTTCTAATGAAAGGAAGAAAGCAGCAGCAATTAGATGTCACTTCCAAGGTTGGGTTACAGAATACTGCAGCTTCTGCCTTGGGTGCCCTCTCTCACTAAGGGAAGCTGGTACCCTACGAGCTGCCCCATGAAGAGGCCTGTGGGGTGAGGAAATAATGTCTCCAGCCAACAGCCAGCAAAGGCCTGAGGCTCTCAGTCCAGCCAGCCTCATGGGTGAGTTTAGAAACGGCCCCTCCTCAGTCAGGACTTAGTGATTGCAGCTCCTGCTGGCATCTTGAGCACAGTCTGTGAGGAATCTTGAGGTAGATCATCCGCTAAGCCCCTGTGCACCCCCTGACCACAGAACCATGAGATAATAAATGCTTATTGTTTTAAGCCACTAAGTTTTGGGGTAATTTGTTACACAGCAATAGATAACTGATATACTCATCCATATTTGTATTCACTCAACAGGCCTTTGCTTTATCAGCAGATCAGAAGGCAAATTTCAGCTCTGATCCCCCCTGGAGCATTCTGAAAGACAAATTGGCATATCCAGAAGTAGCAAGATTCATTGTATTTCACACTTCAAAACATGGAGGCAGACAGCCAAGATGGCCATACAGACAGGAAGCTGTCAGTCTACAAGACAAGATCTGAAAGGTGTGGAAACTGGAGACAATTAGATTGGAAGGAGCCGTAGAAATCTAGAGCAACTCCACTGTCCTACAGACGGGAGGGAAAAACCTGCCTTATGGGATTAGTGAAGCAAGGCTTCCCCTAGGGGCGTGTGGAGCCAGACTTGGGAAAGGGTGGTGATGGCAGATCAGCAGAGACCAAGTGCACCTGGATGGACTAGTGATGTCTGCCAAGAGCATCTGGTGGCACGAACATCCCGTCTGCCGCCCCTACTACTGGTGTTTCTAGAATGACTCCAGAAGAAAAGGTGACTGTGTCCCACTGTAGAACCCCAAGTCGTAAAGGACTCTGAAAATGAGAATATTCGTGTCCCTCCCCCCAAGTCATGCTTTGTAAAATGTTTTAAGGACTCCCCTACACAGGGCCACAGGCATGAAGGTTCTTTCTGTGGTTAGAACTCTGTAACACTGATGTGTAACCAGTTTCCTTGACTGTGATTGATGACGGGTTGTATCTGCCCTATAAGGTCACTTCTTAGAGAAAATTCAAAAGCAAGGCATCGGAAAAGGGTCTTCTGACCCACAAGCTGCTTACAGTCTCCAAAGATCAATGATTGTCATCTTGTTGTTTGTCCCTCTGGACCTTGAGAACATCCCTTGTCCAGGAAGCAAACAGCCCAAAGATATGCTCCTTGCTCCCAGGAAATCCGTTTGCCCAGAGGCCTCTTAAAGGGGAGCACGTGCCAGGATGGCCTGCTTTGTGCACGACGGTGGCACATTTAGAAGCAGGAATGGCACAGATACCCCCATCTTGTGCCCTGTGCCCTTGGCAGGCATCCTTAATCAATCAAGACATTCTTTCTTAATGAACCTGGGTCTGGTGTCAGAATCTGGATACACACAGCACTTCAAGCACTGCCTACAAGCCATCAGCATTAGCGTGCAAAATTAAATCTGAATCAAGTGCCTACTTTGTCTTCCTCCCCGGCTCACAGACTGGGTTTTGCGAGCAGCCCTGGCTCTCCTTCCTCCATAGGCTTCGCCCATGAAGAGTCACGGCTCACCAGCCAACGTGGCTGGGCTCCGAGAAGCAGGAGAAACAGCCACGCACACGTCCGTCCATCTTCTCCTTGGCCTGGGAGGCAAACTCCTTGCTTCCAAGTGCAGAATGGAGTGTAAGACTCCTCGGGATGCAGGAGCGCTAGGCACAAGAAAGTCATCTCTGTCCACAGCCTGAGAACAAGGCCCAGGCTGCCCTGCCCCAGACACTTCATGGCTCACCTGGACCAAGGGTCTTATGAGTGCCGGGTGTGTGAATGAGACTGGAAATCCATCATGATGGCGAAAAGTGATGTCCGATGGGCTTTTCACGTGACTCACCTCAGTGAAAGTTGCTAGTGTAGCTAACTGGGACAGGGTCCCTGTCATCACCTAAGAGGACAGCTGTTGTGGGCTGAATCGTGCCCCTTCAGAATTCATATGTCGAAGTCCTAACCCTCAGCATCTCGGAATGTGACTGTATTTTGAGATAAGGTTTTAAAAGAGGTAATTAAGGTAAAATGAGGCCATATGAGTGGGCCCTAATCCAATACGACTGGTGTCCTCATAAGAAGAGGAGATCAGGACACAGACACACACAGAGGGATGACCATGTGAGGATACAGGGAGAAGACAGCTGTCTACAAGCCAAGGAGAGAGGCCTCAGAAGAAAACAACCCTGAGACTCCTTGACCGTGAGTTCCAGCCTCCAGAACTGTGAGAAAATGCATTTCTGTGTTTAAGCCACTCAGTCTGCGGTTAATTTGTTACAGCAGCCTGAACAGAGTAACACAAAAGCTGACTGAGATATCTTAACCTAAGTGAGGTACACAGCGTCTTCCGTTTTCGGGACAAAGCAAACAGCCACGATGGAGCAGACAGATACACAGCTGGGTGATAACCACATCCTCGAGAGCTGAGAATGTGTTTCCATGGCAGTTGTCGTGTGGAACAGAAGAGTCAAGAGGTTCAAGCCAACATGTATGGATGTCAACCATAAGCTGCCTACTGAGCTGGCTGAGGAAGCTGGATTTAAGACTCCCATCCAGCCTTAGATGACGCCAGTCTAACGAGGGAGCCACACATGAAAAGAAAAATCAGCTCAACACAAAAAGTGCCACCACAGAGGCTGTGTGGACCAAGGCGAGTGTAACGAAGAACCAATGAACTCCTCCACTTCTAACAGGGAGGGTCTCTGAGTATTTTGAGAATTAATATACTTGTGTGGGCAACCAGCACCGGTATTCAATGATACGATGGTGTAGGTGGCTACGACCATGACGAAGGGTAACTTAGCAATGCCTATTGAAATTTAAAACGCTCTGACCTTTGACTGAGCCATTCCACCTCCAGGGATATACTCAACACGGATTTCCTTGCAAATATGACAAGATATATGCACAACGATGTTCACTGAAATAGTGTTTCTAAGAGCAAATCAGGAGAAACAACCTAACAGTCAAGATGAAACGAATCACGGTGCAGCCATAAGATGACATAGTGTGCAGCCATTGCAAAGAAAGGAATAGACCTGTTTGTGCTGAGAGGGAAAGAGCTCTAAGACACAAGAAGAGACAAATCAAGTCACAAGAGAGTGTGCTGTGTGTGGCCACTTTGATGTCAATGTTTACGGCTGCCCATATACACTAGCTTAGCCGCAGATGATTTTTCTAGAAGGAATTCAGGAAGCCATAGAGAAGTAGGACAGGCTGGGCTGGGGGGATGCAGCATTTTGTACCTTTCTGTTCCATTTGCATTGTCCAACCAGGTGCATTTGTAATGTCAGCAGGAGTTATCTAGGTGATGGGATCGTGGAACATTTTTTGTTTTCTTCTTTACACTTGTATTTTGGACAAATGAAGCTGTAGGAGTTGTTCTTTTATCTGTACATGATGTATAGACGGGTGAGGTGTTTCTAGACGGAGAGCAGGTATATGTGTGCTTTTATCTCATCCTTCTTGGGACCTCTGATGGAGATAATCCCCCATGGCTTCGACCTGTGGTCAAACACTTCAATACACATCATTAGCGATTCTACAGAGCATGGCAGGGATTTCTCTTGTGTGGCTCCCGCTGAAAGGAAACCAGATCACAAGTCACTCTGTGAATGCAAGACAGCTCCCCTCTCTGGGGAGGACCCTGCCGCCTCAACATCTGAAGCCCCTGCGCCCAGCAGGCCTGGGCATGGAAACCACCTCCCGACTGGAGAAGAAGGGCCTGTGCACAAGGGTCAAGCTCCCGACCTCCTGGTGGCTGGGCTGGAGGACGGGAGAGGGAACAGAGGAAGGGAGGACCCTGGACATTGAGGACCAGTCTCCATCTCATCTGGGCAAAATGCCTGGTGGGAAAGAGGAGGAAACTTCGAGCTCAAGGAATGTTCCAGGAAACCCCAGCTTTCTCTGTCCACCATGAATACAGGTAACAGGGGTAGAGTGATTCTAAGGAAAAAGTACCCTACCTGCAGCTCGGCCCCCGGTATGGCTCTGGGAGGGGGGTCTTCGGAATCAGAGAGATCTGGGTTCAAATTGCTTCTCTACCCTCTCATAGCTGTGTGGTCTTGGGCAAGTCACCTAACTTCTCTGTGCTTATTGTCCTTGTCCTAGAGGCACAGATGAGCAACAAATACCCCACAAGTCAATCAAATGACAGCACGGGGATCTGAGAAGTGCCATAAAGGAAACCAAACAGGCGCTGTAATCCAGAATCATGGGATCGGGAGGTCTCTCAGAAAAGGTGGCATTAAACTGGGCCTCCATTTTTACCTGGTGGAAAAAGCCATGTCTTGCCCATTGCATGAGCCAGGGTCCCAGGAGGGAACAGATGGCACACTCAAATTAGGATAATTTGAGAGGAATTGAATAAAGGGATTATTTATTAAGGTGTGGGCAAGGGCGAGGGGAATCGTAAGAGGTAGTACAGTTCTCTGGGGCTAGCAACAGTGGGACTCCGGGCTCTGCCACCACGTCTGAGACTCATACAGACAGAGGACAGCCTGAGATCCAGTTAAGAAATATAGCAGCCCACAGGAGGGAGCAGGGTCTATAAATGCCCTGTTTTTCTTCCTCCTCCCATAACCTGCTGTGGCTCCCTGTTGCCCAAACGCAACCAGAAGCCAGTGGACAAGGAAGCCTGGTAGAAGCTTCCCAGGGCACAGGGCAGGGTAGAGAAGAACAGTATGTGGATCTGGGGAGATACGCAGATGCTATCCACCCATCCATCCTCCTGCGTGTCTGAATCTTGGGCTGGCATCTCAGAGTTGCCCGGCACTTCTAATCCTGCACTCCTAAGGCCAACAAGAATTAGCCTGTGTATGTTTTACGTGTGTCTGTTTAAATGCTCGACGATTTGCTACAGACACACTTCTTCGTGCAAGGGGCTTTCACTGCCTAGAGCTTTAGACGTTCCAGGTAATCGATAATGCTGCAGCTCTGGCTCCAAATTAAATAACTGCACATTTATTACCCATTACTGGAAGGCACACCGGGAACTCTGCCACCAGGAGCACACAGCCCCATAAATGCTTACAGCCGTCCCTCTCTGTGGGCCCGTTCTAACCCTCTGTCTGCTCAGATCAGACAGCGTGAATACCATCCCACTTTGAGAAATCAAACTCCCTCTGCTAGTCTAACCCAAATTGGGATGAAAAATGCCGAGGCTCTGAAATTTACTCCGCCAGCTGAACCCACAGGGAGGAGGTAACATTTGGCTGTGGAATCAGGAATGTTTGGCTGCCTCTGCTGTCACCTGCTCCTCCAGGGGAGGTGGGGGATGCAGAATTTTCAGTTCTACTGGTTGTGGATTCCTTGCTCCCTCCCCACTGAGCTGCTGAAGCAAAAACAGAATAGTTGCCTACAAGTGGGAACCCGGCTGGCCACCGTGATGTCCAGGGAGCAGCAAGGAGAACTACATTTTGGGTGGGGTGAGCTAAGCTGTCCATCACACCCCTTCTGCCTGAGCTGATGGAAAATGTCACACTAAATGGCTGGGGAGGGGCCGGCCCCGTGGCGTGGCAGTTAAGTGCACGCACTCCGCTGCTGGTGGCCCGGGTTCAGATCCCGGGCGCGCACCGACGCACCGCTTGTCAGGCCATGCTGTGGCGGCGTCCCACATAAAGTGGAGGAAGATGGGCACAGATGTTAGCCCAGGGCCAGTCTTCCTCAGCAAAAAGAGGGGGATTGGCATGGATGTTAACTCAGGGCTGACCTTCCTCACAAAATACATAAATAAAAATAAATAAATGGCTGGGGAAGGACAGTAGCAGCCGAGCCAGAAATTCCCTTCGGTGACACGACACATCGGTTTGCAAATTTGCAGCTCAGGGAGTCCTTTCTGCAATTAGACAGCGGTGAAGCGCCCGCAGGAGAAGAAGCCATAAGGAATCCATCCTGACACACAGGCCCGTCAGAAGTGGGGAGAGTTTGGTATCACGTGGACCCCAACTCCCTGATATGGAGCTTGCAATTAGGGAGAGCAATAAGGTGGTGACGGTGGATCAAAATCAATCTAGAGAAAATCACAACTAACTCCCTTAGCTGTCCCATCCCCACTCAGCACCTTGTAGATTAAGAGGAACAGCCAGTGCAATTATTTCAATCACTTATGCAAAGTAAGACCGGTTCCCAAATTGGAAGTGACAGTCCGGGCCACCTGGAAGGGAAGACAGCCTGTCCCCAGGAGGGGGGCTGAGCCTTTCTCCCCTGGTTCTTTGGGTGTTTGCTTGGTCGTGAGTTGATCATAATCAAAATCACTACCTCCTTCACCAGCACCAGCTCATTGTCACATCCGTCCATGTAAAGCCATCCAGTGGAACTTTTCAGTTCCCCTGAAATTGGTTCTAAGGCCCGCAGATAAAAAGCAGGCTTCAAGTTAAGATGTTATGATATTAAGTGATATTCCTCAAAATGGCTGTATGGCCAAAACATGATATCAGCATATTAAAGATGCTGATAAGTACTGTGGTGAAGAAATCTAATTAGCTTTGTTTCCCAAACTCACATGACCACGGGAACATGACTACCACCTTTTCAAAAAACTGCTCTGGGAACTTCATACTATGAACACACTACACAATGAACGTGGGTTGCATGTCCCGAAGTCAGTGGTCCCCGATCTTGGCTGTACATTGGAATCACCCAGGAAGTTTACAAAAAGACTAACACCTGAGTCCCACCTCAGTGTAGATGAGCTGCCAACACATCAGTTTGACCCCTGCCATGCCCACCTTGAGATCATACTTAGCACTGCATCACCATCCCCCAAAACAGAGCCAACACCATAAAATACCAACAGGAAATGGACATTTTGCTGGACAGTTCACGGGCTGATGGGAAAGAGGAAAATGTTGCACATAACAGTGCAAAGCTTGCCAACAATTCCCTTTGAAAGTTTCTGATCTTTCTCCAAAGTTCTCCTCCAGATGGCAGCCACTTTGTGTCTCTTTTCTCCTCTTCTTTCACTGCTCTCCCACCCAACGGCCCCTAAACCTCTATTATCCTAACCAACCTCCTCTTGAATCTCAGCTCGTACAAGCCACCCGGGAAGAACAGTCCTGCAGGAAGCTCAACAGCACTCTGCTCTTACTCAAATCGCCCCAGGGGTCTTACCTCCAACCCGAAAGAGCTTATCAAAGTGTGTTTCGATATACACAAAATCGATATACACAAAAACGTGAGTTACAAAAAGTTCAATATATACTCTTGTGGCCAGATGGAGAGGGAGGTGTTTTTATAAGACTACCTTGGAGAATGGTTAACCAGGAGGGCTGCATGGTAGAGGTGAGACTCCAGCCATCTTGAGGAAAGGATTTGTGTGGAGGAAACAGGAAGAACCTGGAGGTTAATGGCAGGGTCTGCACAAATCCCAAAGGCTGGGAAAGGAGCTGGGAGAGGGGGAGGGAGGGAGCAAAGGGTTTATGTAGTGATGAAGGAAGGGCTTCAATGGAGCAAATAAGAATAGCAAGCCTGTGCCTTGCCCTCAGCACGTGTCAGACACCGTTCTAAACACCATTCACCTTACTTTGCTTAAACCCCACAACACCCCAGTGAGATGGGTGCTGTCATCCCAGTGAGCGAGGAGCAGGGCTGAGATTTGAATCAAAGTAGCTGTCTTCAGGGTCTATTTGCTTAACCACTGCATTAAAGAGTAATGAGCTAGAGCGTCAATAAAAACAAGGCTAATTAAGCAGGCAGAGTGACTAGGATCTGGAGTAATCCAGAATTCTGCTATCACAGAAAGGCATTCAGACCAGCAACAGCAGCATTGCCTTGGAGCTTATAAGAAATGCAGGATCTCAGGCCCCACTCCAGGTTTCCTGCATCAGATTCTGCATTTTAACAAGAGCCCAGGGGGTGTCCTTCAGACATGAAAATGTGAGTGATGCTGGTCTAGAAGTCTGGAGTCAACAACGTAAATGTAACTTGAGAAGGGAGCCCTGGGAGTGGGAACAGAGCAGGTGAGAGCCCCGATGAGCTTCCGGGTGTAAATGCATTTCCAAAGCCACGTACAGCTGCAGCGGTCATTTCTGACAGTGGACAAAACAGCCGTGGTTGGGAGCCAGGTTCAGGTACTAAGGGCTCTGCCACCTACTCAAATCTGTGCCCTCGGGCAGGTTATGAAACCTCCAAGACTCACTGTCGCCATCTAAAAGTGGAGACAAAGGATAGTTCGTCACAGGGTGGTTGTGAAGATTAGGTGAGAAATTCTATATTTGGTGCTTAGCACAATGCTATTACATAGTAACCCCTCCACAGCATTACTTATTACTATGATGATGTCAAAATTATAACTTATGGACAGTAAGCTGGCTCCAAAGTTCCCGAATATAGTGACAAAGCCTGGGAAGATGATGGAAGAAGGTGCAGAGAGATGCAAAGTGCAGGACAGTGAGCTCAATGTCCTCATCTTGCCTGGATGGAGTTCAAAGATGCCACTTCATTTTCGACTCTGACTATTAGAGAGGCGGGGGTCACAGCATCCTTTCCAAAGAAGTGAAAGGCAACCACGTGTACAATTGATAACAAGATGCCTACCTTCCAAATCATAGGTGAGATAAAAGCAAATCAAACAGAATCTACAGAGCCAAGAACACAGAAAAGAAACGCAGCAGCAAGAATAGTTCTTTTTCAGGAATATTTTTTTAAATGACAGGTGATCAAATATATCTACTATGGCAAATATACCAAATTCCTTCATGAAAAGGCTAAGATACTCAGACTGGGTGAATAAACAAATCCATCCACAGGCTACTTCCAAGAGATATTTGCAACAAAAGGAAATAAAAAAAGAAGAGCTACAATGAAAAGACGTATCCTGCCCATGGGAACTAAAGAAAGATGGAAAGCAACATTGATTTCAGGAAAACTCAAGGCAAGAAGCATTAACCAAACTCAAAATGGCCGTTTTATATTAATAAAAGGCTCAGTCCATAACTAATGCTTGTCAATAAATAGGCTTTGTGAGTCAAATGACATGGGCTCAAAATACATAAAAAAGCATAAACTTTGACCAGTACCACGAGAGACTGACAGAAATGTAGTAGCTCTGGGAGCCTCCGACCAACCCATCTCAGATAAAAACAAAGGACTCAAGGCTCCTGAACTGTAAAATTGATAAGCTTTCTCAGATTGACAGCACACCTTTACAAGTGTCCAAGGGGTATTTCAAAACTATCATATACCATTGCACAAGTTAAACTTTAATGAAGTTCTCTCAGTAGGTTCTATACAGGGTACATTCTCAGTCTATAGTATCATACAAATGGAAATTAGTTTTTTTTTTAAAGTAATGTTGTGGCAATAAGTTCCTAATGCTCAGAAATTCATGAGCACCTTGACTGATGCTTTTGTTGGAGAAAAGGTGGAGTTTTGAACAATCTCAGATGGAACAATGCCAAAGAAGTTCTTATTTGCTTTGGAGTATGGTTGTAAACTCAAGAATTTTCTGCAGACTTGCCCATACATTCATCCATCCATCCGTCCATCCACCCACCCCTCCATCCACCCACCCATCCATCCATCCATGCAATGTGCATTGAGCGTCTACTCCATACCAGTACCACACAAAGTGCTGGGACTCCAGTGGAACAAAAAGACAAGGCACTTCTTGTTAGGAAGACCTTATTTACAGACCTCCTCCACGCACAAAGAAAACAGGGTAAGTAGACAAAGTAATTAAAAATGAAAGCATGATGATGAACAATGGGATGTGATGGAGTGTAACGGGAGTAATAAAGTCTCAGGTTTTCATTCAACAAGACGTGTGAAGACAAGTGAGCAAGACATGGGTCTTGAGGAGCTTATATTTTAGTAAGAAGGAATCAAGTAAATAAACATGAGAACAAGAAAAGAATATAATTTCAGGTAGTGCTAAGTGCCATGAAGAAGATAAAATAGAGCAATGGAGAAGAGCATGTTTGGGGCAGGAGAGATGCCGATACATTGCCGGTCATCAGAGGCTCCTGGAAGGAGGTGACATTGGATCTGAGAGCCTCCAGGATCAGAGGGCGGCAGAGGCAAAGTCACAGAGGTATCTGAGTGTTATTCTCAGAGTCATGAGACGCCTCTGGATCTGCTTGTGTACTTTGGGCAGGTAACTGCATGTGGTTCCATGAGGCCTTGAGGACACTACGGGTTCCTTGGGGACCCAGACGTCCTTCCAAGCCAGAGCTACCCAGGCAGACAGCCTTGCAGCAGCCACAGAGGCTCAGATGGTAAATCCAGCTCTAATTACACTGGCAATTATGCACTGACACTTGTTGAGCAGCAGAGAGCGTTCCTTCTGTTAGGAGAGGATCGCTGGGAAGGTGCGATCCCTGAGGAAGGGAAACTTCCCTTACCTGGGAAGGTTACATCTCAAACAGGGAGGGTGCTGTGAATTTACAAACAGCTGATGAAAGGAAGCGAGACCCAGTCCAGACAGGTCTGAGAAATAAGTAAGGAGCCTGGATATTGGGAAGGGGATTCGCTGGAGCGTCCACACCGCCTCTCCCCGTTCTTGAGGCAGCATCAGAAAGAGCAAATGCTCCGAGGTCAGTCAGACCCAGATTCTAATCCTTGTCCTGTCTCCAGGGAGCTGGCTGACCTGAGACAGTTATTTGCCTCTCTGAGCATGAGGTGCCCCACCTGCAAATGGGTTTAATAATAACCTTTCTTGTGGGGGTCCACCTGGCACACTGTAGATGTTTGAGAAATGCCAGCCCCTTCTCTCTGGGCTCTCCCAGGCCTCTTGCTCTGAACAAGAGGAAAGAAGGGGGGATGAAAGAAAGGGACCCACCAACCACAGTGGTTATTATGCTCCTTGGGATGCGGGAAGGGAGGTAAAGAGCCTGTGATAATAAGATTCTCACCCTGTGTTCTCCGTGACGGCGACTAAGGGAGACATGAGAACAGGGGATCCATCAGAACTCACAGAGGAGGCCGACGACGACAGGTGATCAAAGGGATAAATCCATTGTGATCTGAAAAACAGCCCGGCTGCTTTCATCTGGGAGGGGAAGCAAGGACTCACACTCCAGCCAAAAGCACACTTTTTTCTACCCAAGCACCCTGAGTGGGACTATAGGCATGGCAGGTTTCCAGAACAGACCCCCTCGGGGTTAATCAATCTTCTCCTTGGTCTGGCCACGTCCCCCGGTGCCTCGGCCCCACTCCGAGCTAAGCTTGAGAAATATGCAACTGCCAAGGAGATTTATCCATTTTAAAAGGTCAGAGAATTACTGCCATTGAAACCTGTTCACGGAGCAGGTGTAAATATGCCCCAGCTCCCCTTTGTGCTTTATCACGCTCAGGAGAGGGGACCTGGGGGGAGCGCAGCCTCTGGGAAGTTACTTTCCTGGCGGAGCGTTTAACTGCTTGGTGCCTGAGGAGCCAGGGACTCCCGGGGGTAGGACCTACCTGGCCCCCACGTCACCTTTATCACCCTCTTCTCCCTCTCACCTGAGAAGCATCCCGTCTCCAGCTTCCTGGGCTGCCAGCAACACTAGGGACCTGGACCCTCCCTGTCCAGTTCCACGGAACATCCGTCTAGGGGAAGAAGGATGAACAACGTGGATTCAGACCTTGCCCCAATTACTGAAGTACTGAGAAGGCAGGAGGCAATGTCAGTTAACAACCAATAATCTCCTTGGCTGTAGACACCAGATCATCTGTTTTGCAACGTGCTGGTTACTAAACCACTAGGAAGAGACAAGAATGGAATGCCATTCCCCCAGTAGGAATTTCCATTTTCTCACAATTGACTTAGAACTTCCTAGCATCTCAAGGTGCTCTGAGGGTATATGGGTCCAGGAAAGCCAGAACCGTAATGAGGTTTTAAAAAAAATCAAGCACCACACTAGTGTGGAAAATGCTGATGCCTCAGGGAGTCTGGAGAAGTCACAGCAGGAAGAATTCAGGCCACAGAGATGCACAGACCTGTGTTCAAATCCCAGCTCTGCCACTTATAAGCTGTGTGACTGTGGGCAATTTGCCTCACCTCTCTGTGCTTGTGCCCCCCGTGGGAGAAAAAGGGGCATGATAAGATGTAGTCTGCCTAGATGCTGTGGAGATTGAGGCTAAGACGAGTGTTATCACACGGCTCACAGCTGATATCCCACGACTTGTTATTATTATCTTGTCAAGTTGACTGTGTCAACCCTGGGTCAACCAACCTATCAACAAACCAACTCAACCAAGTGACCCAGGAGCCACATAGACTTTCCAAAGGTTAGAGGTCAAGATGTCACCATGGAAAAAGAGGGCAGATCAAAGACCGGGAAGCCCACTGGAGAGGCTGGCCAGGAGGGATGCAGGAGGTCCCTCCACCCTGCTCTCCCCAGTACAGCGCACAGAACAGAATGTGCTGGCCAGGGCTGACGCCCAAATGCAGGGCGGCGTGGTGGATAGAAACCACGGGCCGTGGAGCCGGCCTGCCAGCCTCCAGACCCCAGCAGACACCAGAGGGACCTGCTGAGACTCAGTTTCCTCTTGTCAAAAGAAGGGAACAGTTGGGCAGTTCTTCAAAAAGTTAAACACAGAATTACTTCGTGACCCTGAGACTCCACTCCTAAGTGTATGCCCCAAAGAACTGAAAAGAGGTGTTCAAACAAATACTTGCACACGCATGCTGACAGCAGCACTATTCACAATAGCCAAAAGGCAGAAACGACCCAAATGTCCACCAACAGATGAATGGATAAATAGATGCGATCCACCTGTACAATGGGATATTATTCAGCCATAAAAGGAGTGAAGTTCTGACACGTGCCACAATGTGGATGAACCTCATAAACATCATGCTCGTGAAAGAAACCAGTCACAAAAGGCCACATAGTGTATAATTCCATTTATATGAAATTCCAGAATGGGCAAATCCACAGAGACAGAAAGTGGATTAGTGGTTGCCAGAGGCTGGGGGGCGGGGGATCAGGAGTGTGCCAAAGGGGTTCCCTTTTAGGGTGATAAAAACGTTTTGGAACTAGATAGAGGTGGTGGTTGCACAACATCGTGAATGTACCAAATGCCACTAAATTGTTCGCTTTAAAATGGCTAATTTTGTGTTATGTGAATTTTACCTCAATAAATTACTTTTTGGAAACATAGGTACTCAAATTCTTCTACTCACAATCGGCAGCCAACAGCGGGAGCTGGCAAGGGGTGCCCCCACAGACAGCGACACCGCAGGAGGAGAAGGGGCAGTGGAAGCACAGAGCAGCCGCTAATCGCCACTCAAATCACAGCCATAGATTCAGCCTCCCCGTGAAGCTTCCTTCATCCCTGAAACCATCTCCAGTCCACTCAAGGGCCAGCCACGCACCCCGCCAACCCCATCACACGGGAAATTTACACGTGTAATAAAAAGCTGCTGTCTTGACACTAATCTTAGAGAAAAAAATCTCATGTTTGTATTAATTTTCCTTCCCGGGTTTTAATTGAAGAGAGGATACAGCATCACGAGGGAAATAAAACCTTACTTCATCTATCCGAGGGCCGTGTGGCTTCATTAGAAATTACATTAGTTCCTCATTAAGCAACAATAATAATGTAGAGTTGGAATCAATAAAAAAAAATGCATCGCCCCAGGGTATAGATCCGTTTGGTTCAATTATGTTCTTACATGGCCAAGCTCTGGTGGCTCCAACACTAATAAAAATGTGGTGCTGGAAGATGTGGGCTTCCTTCATTCACCTTCAAAGCCGAATGATGAAATAGAGACAAAGGCATGATTCCCATCCTCACAAGCACTCTCATCGTTCCTGATAAGAAGCCATCTAAACACCCCCCTACCCACCCAAGCCCGGGCAAAACCAACTTCATTTCTAGAGCTGATACATTCAAGGTGCCCAGTAGGTTTCAGCTCAGCGGCCTTCACTGATCGATTAGTAGTGACTGTTCTGCATAAGGGTTGAATTGTGATGTGGTTGATTAGAGATGTCTGCCTTGGGCACGGGATTAGAGTGCTGTGCCTGGTGGTAAGTATGCCCCAGTTATGCCCAGGAGCTCCTCCAACTGGGAGGGGAGGTTAAGAAAACTATAGGCTATTATCACTGGTGACGCCCACCCACTCTGTAGCCACGACCCCTGCGGGGCTGGGCTGGCTTTGCGCAGTAATAGACTACACCAGACTTTCCTACCTCCTTCATTGCACCAGACTTAACAAAAATCCTAAATTAGGACAAAATGAGTACTTACCTGACCTTCAACTAGGCTGTATGCCAGGGACAGTAGATCCTGCATAAAAAAATACAAAGACAAGAAATGTTGAGTTTCACATGGAAACAATTGCTTTTACTCTGTTTTTCTCTAAGACAAGATAACTACGTTCCTTGGAAAGAAATATTTGACTCATTCATTCCAAAAATGTTCATTGAGTACCTAACACATGCCAGGTGGTGTTGCAGGCTTTGTGTTTTTGACAATAAACAAGATGGCAATTCCCTGCCATGGGGCAGGAAGGAAAGGAGGGAGAACATAGCAAATAAGGAAGGTAATAAATAACTAATAAATGAAGATAATATCAGATAGTGATAAGTCCACTGATGATAACAAAATGGGTGGAGAGTGATGGATCTACTTTACATTAGGGGTCAGGGAGAGTTGAAAGCTAAATGACAAGAAGGAGCCAAATATATCTGGAGTGAGTATTTTCAACGTAGGAACAGACCCTTGGGCTGGTTCAAAGGCCCTGGGGCAGGCACAAGTGGACAAGGGCCAGCAGAAAGGCCAGAGTCAGCCCTCAGGGAAGCAGGCAGGGACCAGATCATGTTTGGCTCTGAAGGCTGACATATGGAGCTGGGGTGTTTTTCTAAGCAAGTTGGGAAGCCACAGGAAGATCTTAAGTACATTTTCACAGAACCAAAAATCACGCCCTATTCTGCTCAATAGCCCCAAATAGGGACGCAGGGATTTATTCCTTCCTGAAAACACCACAGGTCCCACGCTAGGATTTCTAGTGGCATCCACAGAGTCCCTCGCTGCCCCAGGAAGACCTCATGCTTTGAGGATTCTCAGATCTCAGGCCCCCAGGAGTTGAGGTGTCCCCTCCTCTCCACCAGGACCTGGACACAGTCAAGCAGCTCGGCTAGGTCAGGCCCTCAGCTCCTCCCCTCATGAAATGGAGCCCCCAGGACGTGGACCAACCAGCACCTTAAAGACAAAACGATGGACGCTGCCCTGCATTGCTGACCAAAGTCTCAGCCCAGCAGACCTGACCGTCTGGAACCCTTGCCTCCCACCTGCACCCCTTGCTGAGTTGAGTCTGGGGTTCCTCATCCAACTTCGCAGGGTGGGCGTGGGGATTCAAGGGAATACCACACGCCCGGTTCATAGACAGCACTCGGCAGAGGCCTGAGTGTTAAGAGCCATTATTAGCATCTTTATTATCATTGTTGGTCCAGCCCGTGATCCACAGATTAATGATGAACACGGGCTGGGACCAGCCAGGACAGACTGTCACCTAAAGAGAAGTGGTCGGGGGTACGGCTGAGCTGGAGCCACAGGTTGGAAACAGGTAATGCGTAAAGTAAATGCTGGATAAACACCTGAAGAATGAGCTGCTTCTCCTCCAAAGGCCGTTACCCCAGGCACGCCTGTGGCGTTTCTCCAGCATCTGCAGGTGTGAACAGGAGGGCTGTCCTGCCGGGCTGTGCTGAAAGGCACGGAGAGGGCAGAGCAGCCGTCTTCTCCTCCCAGGTCAGCTCTGGGACACTGCGCTGCGGCTCAGGTGGGTCTGGGGCCTCCGTTTACACGGGAGGTGCTCACGGAGCGGGAGGGCATCAGGCAGAGCCCAGAGTCTGCATTCGGGGGGTGGGCGAACACAGACCTTTCTCCTGGGGTCTTAGAACTGAGCCCGTGCCTCCCGCAGCCTCTCCTCCATCCATCAACCCTCCCCTTCCTTAGCTGCAAACCCTCCTTCTATGGCAGCTCCTCCTCTGGGGCCAGAAACGTATCCAGGTCTCGCCCCTCTCTTCCTTGCTCCCTCATCGCCTTTACAAATTATAACAGCTCTGTTCTTGCTTCTTTCCATCCACCCTCCAGAACTGGGCTCGACATTGGAGACACAGTGGCACCCCACCCACCCAGCCCGACAGCTTTATAGCTCAATCAGCCCCCTTCCCCCTTCTCACCTTGCCGGGAGCCCTCGGCAGTGACTCTCCACTCCCTTCGTAAGGCTCTGACCGTCCCCTTTCTGACTTCTTTTCCCAAAGCGCTTCCTCCCTTGGGCTCCTTTTTCTAGGCCTATTCCAGGAACACCAGCATCCTCTAGGAATCTGCCCCTGCATGCATCCTACTCGCCGTCCCTTGGACCCATCTACTGTCCCATCTAGACAATTCCCAGCTCCTGTAGGAGGTGTGCATGGCTAGGCCTGACTGCCCTCCTGAGCTCCTGTCCTCCGGCTCTCTCCACGTGGGTGTGCCACTGCCGTCTCAACTCCACACGACCCAAGCCAAGCTCGCCCCTTTCCATCAGCTGTGCCTCCTGCCTCTCCTGGCTCCCAGAAGGGCATCCCGGTTCTCCAGCCCACGAGCCTGAAGCCTGGGTGCCTCCTCTCACTCGTCCCCATGTTCAATCCCCGTTGATCCCCTGCAGCTGTGTCTCTTGCACGGCGCTCTCCTCCTGGTCTGGGTATTGCATAACAATTGCATAATAATAGACTCTTCAAAGGCTCCTGGACACATCTCTTAGTGCTGCTGAAAACAATTTGGCGGAGAGCAAGGGGACGGGCAGGACAATTTGGTCAAAATGAAATATTCCACAGTGGTTGTTCTTCTGGGTGTTGGTCATCCTGGTGTGCCATGAAGTGGTTTTAGAGAATTTTTTATGCATCTTTAACCACTTGGATCCATTTATTTGCCCATATTAGGAGTTTCATTTTGTTTTGTTTGTCTAAGAAATAAAAACCTGGTATTGCCAAGCTCGACTGTAACTAATGGCAGACACGGGGCAATGAAAAGAAAGAGTCTCCTATAAAAATCTCGTTTATAGCATTTGTCCAGCTCAACTTCAGAGAACGGTCCCCTGAAATGCAATGGATGTGCTTTACATCAGCGTGCCACCCTGTGAAGATCCATTTTGCAGTGTGTTTTATCCCGGAAAAGCAGGGTGTCAATTGAATTTATATAAATCAAAACCAATATTATTTTCCCCACCACTCTTTTCTGAATTGTAAATGAAGAAAGTCCCAACTAGTCACCAAACTCATCCCTGAAAAAATAATCACCATACGAGTTTGACATGTATTCCTCTAGCCTTTTTCGTAAACATGCACAAACATACCTGCCTATACATATATATATACACATACACACAAAGATACTTTAAAAAATGGATCAGAGCTATAGCTATTGATCCGCAACACTTGCTTTTTATAAACTTATCAATAGAGTGTGAATATCTTTTCCAGATAATTTATGTAGAATTGGGTTTCTCAGTTTCAGCACTGTTGAAAATTTGGACTGGACAATTTCTTGTTGGGCTGTTCTGTGCATTGCAAGCTACTTAGCAGCACCCCTCGTCGCTACCCACCAGAGGCCAGGACCATATCCCCTCTCCAAATTGTGACAGCCAAAAATGTCTCCAGACATGGCCGGGGTCCGCCGAGGGGACCACCAGCTGAGAACCCCTCATGGGGAGCCATCTTTTCCTTTTCTAAAAGCTGCGTAGAATTCCATGCTATGGCTGTACCACGGTTTATTTAACTAGTCCCCTAGTCATCAACACTCAAAATCTATTTTAAATGCATCAGAGGGACTTGATGGTTAAAAAAATATCGCAATGTATAAAGAGTCATTTTACTTGATCCTTCTCCTAAAATTTGAATTATTGTGTATCTTGTTCTTTTAAAACAGACAGGTACTCTGTGTACATCAGGCAGCTCTCTGGGGTTCTTTTATGTTTGCTCACACGACGTGGGCGTTGACAGAATTCTACCTGTGTGGGGAGGAGATGGGCGATCTTTAATGCTGTGACAGTGTGGGCAGGTGGCACTCTCATACGCCACTGTGGGGGGCAGCAATCGGTACCCCCTTTCTGGCGGGGAATCAGGCAAAACAGATCAAGAGCCACCACCCTGCCTAACTCTCTACTTCTTGTTCAGTAAAAGGAGGTGGATACCCACGGACTGTTCTTCCATCCTCTTCAGGCTGGATGAACTCAGTGAAGCTAGATGGCTCTCCAAGATAAATGCCTGGCCCTTCTCAGAAAGACAATTAATGAGCTCAGAGACTGCTTAAACCGAGACGAAATGTGAGATTAACAGACGCAGGGCCATCCATCCACCCTGCCAACACGCTATCTCCTCCTCGCCGCGCCGTTTCATTAGACGCCGCCGAGGAAACCCACCGAACGCACCGTGGCCGTCGGGTCTATTTTTGAGATAATTACAAGGCTCGGGCTTGGATCCACTTACAGGCAGAAATATGGGACAGAGAAGGATTAAGGCGAACTCTACCCCTCTCTCCTCTGCTGAAAATGTCCCAACAGGCTTTAAAGGGAAGAGAAAACCGCATGAAACTGTCATCAGAGCCTGGCTGTGGCTGCAGGAGCTGAGGGCCCTAAAGTTTAACTCTGAACAGTGCCCAGTAATGAGGGACCCTCCCTCCCTCCAGGCCTGCTAGTCTCCTCACCCACCCCCTCTGCTCTCCTTGTCTGGGAACACGAGTGCCTTACGGGGAAGGAAGGAGCCGGGAGAGAGGAAGGGAAGCAAAGAGGAAGGAGGGGCAAACAGTTCAGAGCAGGATCATCGTGTCTCTAATTGTCCTCAGGGGTTAGCAACCCATTGCCCTCCGTGGACGTTCAGATGTTGCTGCTCTATGCCCCACTCCTAAAAATGGATCCATCCTCTGTTCACACAATCTCGCAAACAGGAAGATGGTGACAGGGTTAAGTCACCTGAGGGTCGGCTTTCTCTTTTCCTCTCCAGCCTACAATCTCCTGGAAAGCCCACCAAGAACACAAAACCGCACGAGTCCCTCGGAAATGACCTCGCTTGCCTGCAGCCTCTCTGTCCCTCTCCCTAGCAGAGAAAAGATGAGAAATGGGGTATTTCCACGGACACGCCTTTCCTTGTCATCCGTTCCGTGAGAATTTCCACCCTGACATCTGAGCATGTCCCCTCACCCACCCACCCACCCTGATGCCAAGTACATCAATGTCGGGAGATCAAGCAATGATATTCATAATAGCCTCTGCGTGATGCCCGAGCAGGTGACGTACTTTGCTCCTGCAACGGGATTAGAACTTGGACTAATCTTTGCGCTCCTCCTTTGTGCCCTTCCTTATGTAAGACTTTCCATCAGTCAGAGGCCTGCTCCTTGCCTTAAAGAGGGTTAGGATTACTTTCCCAGGGGTGAAAAGAGGAAGAAATGGTGTTCAGCCTTTTTGACATCCAACGGGAGCTGCCAAACCAACGCCGACAGACCATTCCCGCCCTTGGAGGAGATCCCGTCACCAGGACGAGGAGCCGGCTGACTGTGTCCCATCTCCATCTGGGAAGAGCCTTCCACCAACAGCAGCTGCCCGAAGACCACGGATGGTCCGGAAGGATTCCTACTCGTGCCTGAGCCTTTGCAGGGCTCCAAGGAAACTTCTCCCCATGCCCCCTTTTTCAAAGGAGCTTACAGGCCCCCTAAGAGACAGAAGGGGTTGTGACGGTGTAGATGAGACAGTGGTGGCCTCTACCTCATTATACATGAACTAAAACATTTATTTCTCCCAGAAAGACTCCAAGAAAGACCATTATTATTATTCTGACTTCACAGATCATAAAAACAGAGAAGTAAAGCTCTCAGGGCCCCTGCAGCGGGTGAGCTGGGATTCAAACCTGCTTTGTCTAATTCTGATTCCAAGACCTCTCTGGTCCACTGATTCTCTCATATAAATGAAGACCACGCATGGCATTGTGCAGAAGGACACACGCTTGCCCTCAGGTGGCTTCCAAGCAACTCAGCAATGCAAAACTCAAATATTTAAGCAGAACTGGGATGTCATAACAGAGACGCAAGGACCAGAACGCTCCAGATGAGGGAAGGAAGTAGGTCAGCAGGGTCTCCGGAAAGCAGACACCCAGGTGGAGGTAGGCACGCAAAAGGTTTCCTGGGGAGTAACACTTGAGTAGGGGGTTGAATAGTGTCCCTCCAAAAAGATATGCTCAAGTCCTAACCCCCAGAAGTCTGACTGTGACCTTATTTGGGAAAAAGGTCTCTGTAGATGTAATCAAGGTAAGATGAGGTCACGCTGGATTAGAGTGAGCCCTAAAAGCAAAGACAGTGTCCTTAGAAGAGAAAGTAAGGAAAATTTGAGACATGAGAGACACAGACACAGGGGGAAGGCCACATGAAGACAGAGGCAGAGACTGGGGTGATGTGGCCACTAGCCAAGGAACCCCAGGAGCCACCAGAAGCTGGAAAAGGCAGGAAGGAGTCTCCCCTAGAGCCTTCGGAGGGAGCCCAGCCCTGTGACACCTTGATTTTGGACTTCTGTCTCCAGAACCGTGAGAGGATGAATTTCTGTTGTTTTAAGGCATCCAGTTTGAGATCATTTTTTACAGCTGCCACAGGACACTGATACAAGCTGTGAAAGGAAAAGGGAGGAAGCAAGGCTGGGCAGGGGGAGCCGTCAGACAGGGACATGGACCTAACAGTTTCTGGCAGCTCACGGGGGACTCCAGAGCCACAGCTGCCCATTAGAGGAGTCCCGCGTCGTGCAGAAATGGCCAGGCCCTGGTACCATGGTCCTGCAGGCCTTGGCTGGGGCTGACCTGAGAAGAGCAGGACAGCTCAGGAGCTGAGGGGGGCCTCAGCTGGAGGCTGTCATCCGCCTACAGAGTTGACCGCGGGGCCGTGAGTCCTTTCTGGAAGGGAGAGTTCTGTGTCTGCCATAGCAGGGGTACAGGAAGAACAGGATCAAAGTTCCACCCTACTCTTAAATCCCAAAGTGTGCAACCCTACAAATAAGAGAACCCCCAACCTGGAAGGAATCCTTATCTGTCCTGTCACCTGCTGCCTCGAGCATTCCTTCCTTCACTCCACCACTGTTTCCTGGGGGTCTCTGGTCCCCGCACTGCTCGGTGAACTGGTAACACAGGGAGAGCCTGCAGCAGCTCCCGCCCCCTGCGGCTGGCATTCTAGTTGGGGGGACAGAGCAGGCTGACAGGTGCTATAAGGTGAGGCTGGAGGGACAGCGGGGCACAGTACCAAAGGGGCCTTGGGATCCAGGGTAAGTTGGGAGCCTGAAGTTTTTCCAAGTGCAATGGGAAGTCACTGGACATGACAGCAGGAAGGACGGGATCATCCTTATTCTCACGTGGAGAACTGTCCAGACAGAGGAAGAGTAGAAAAAGCTTAATCAGTTAGGAGACTCCTGGGTTTCCACAAAAGGTGATGGAAGCGTGAATGAAGGTGGTGGAGAGGATGGAGAAGAGGAGATAGACTCGAGAAATATTTTGGAGATAGAATCAAGAGGACGTGCTTGTGGGTCACTGTGTGTTGTGGGGGGTGGCGTCTTGGGGCTCAGGGAGACCAGGAGAATATCACGACCCCTCACTTCCTGATTTGCATTTCTGGTGGACAGTGATGCTGATTATTGATCTGGGGACAATTTTGGGGGGGGGGGAATTGGAGGGAGAGTAAGAAAGTGTTTGATGGACACCTGACATTTGAGATGTCCTGGAGACACCATTTAGAGTGGTCAAGAAAGTAGCTGGACACGTCAGTGTGGGATTCAGGTGAGAAGTCTGAACTGAAGTATGAATTTAGGAATCTGAGAGACCTTGCCAGTTGGTCTGGCAAAGTGCTAAGATTTCTTTCTCTATGTCAGAATCTCCTTGGGATCCCACACAAGCTCATCACATTGCATGGGGATGTGAGGAAGCCACCTGAAGAGGTAAGCTGTACCTGCCACACGGCTGGGACAGGGAGAAGCTGGTCAGAGGTGTGGATGAGCCCTTAGCACAGGGGACAAGGGTCCTACCCGAAGAGTCTAGGTCATATCTGCCCTAGACTCCCATGCATGTCCACACTGGCCTCTGAGAACTGGGCCACAGCAAATCAAATGATATTACTGCCTAACACGTGGGGACCCAATCATCGGGAAAAGGTGATGTTGACCAGGATCTCTCTGAGCAAGTCACCAAGAGGTCAGGGCACAGCCAGCACCACACCTTGTCCTGGCTCTTCAGAAACACAAGATATGGGATACACCACATCGGCAAAGAGTAGTTCAGAGCATGGAAGCATCTTGGTGGAAGGGAAAGAGCCTAAGATATCAAAAGCCTGGTGGTCCTAGCTTCTGCCACAAAAATATGAGATCCACTAGCATAGGGATTGTGTCTGCCTTTTTCCCCACTATATTCCCAGACCTGGCCACTCCTGGTCCCATTAGGGGCTGGATGGATGGATGGATGGATGGATGGATGGATGGATGGATGGATAGAGGGAGGGAAGGAGGGAGGGAGGGAGGGATAGAGAGAGGGAGGGAGAGAGGGATAGAGAGAGGGAGGGAGGGAGGGATAGATGGATGGATAGATGGATAGATGGATGGATGGATGGATGGATGGATGGATGGATGGATGGATAGATAGAGGGAGGGAGGGAGGGATAGATGGATGGATAGATGGATGGATGGATGGATGGATGGATAGAGGGAGGGAGGGATGGATGGATGGATAGAGGGAGGGAGGGAGGGGGGAGGGATGGATGGATGGATGAATGGATGGATGGATAGAGGGAGGGAGGGATAGATGGATGGATGGATGGATGGATGGATGGATGGATGGATAGAGGGAGGGATGGAGGGAGGGAGGGATGGATGGATGGATGGATGGATGGATGGATGGATGGATGGATAGAGGGAGGGAGGGAGGGAGGGAGGGAGGGATGGATGGATGGATGGAGGGAGGGAGGGAGGGATGGATGGATGGATGGATGGATGGATAGAGGGAGGGAGGGAGAGAGGGAGGGAGAGAGGGAGGGAGGGAAGAAGGGAGGGAGGGAGGGATAGATGGATGGATGGATGGATGGATGGATGGATGGATGGATGGATAGAGGGAGGGAGGGAGGGATAGATGGATGGATGGTTAGAGGGAGGGAGGGAGGGAGGGGTAGATGGATGGATGGATGGATGGATGGATGGATGGATAGAGGGAGGGAGGGAGAGAGGGAGGGAAGGAGAGAGGGAGGGAGGGAGGGAGGGAGGGATGGATGGATGGATGGATGGATAGAGGGAGGGAGGGATGGATGGATGGATGGATAGATGGATGGATGGATGGATGGATAGAGGGAGAGAGGGATAGATGGATGGATGGATAGAGGGAGGGAGGGAGGGAGGGAGGGATGGATGGATGGATGGATAGAGGGAAGGAGGGAGGGAGGGAGGGATGGATAGATGGATGGATGGATGGATGCATGGATGGATTGATGGATGGGTTGATGAATAGGTGGATGAATGGATAGGTCTCAATTCTATCATGTTCCAGTTGTTCGGAATAAAGAAAGCCAAAATTTAAAATTCATTAAAACCCATGTGTCCATTTCAATTAATAGCAACTTGAAAGCACCTCCTTCAAGGAGCAATAGAGGATCATAGTTAAAAAAGTGAGGCCTTGCACACATCTCCTAACCTCTTTGAGACTCAGTTTTCACCTATGTAAGGTAGAATAATAATTGTACCTGTTTCGCTTGTCTCTAATAGAATTAAATGAGATGATCCACGTAAATTGCTTAGGAAAAGTATGGCAAATAACAAGTGCACGATAAATTATATATCCTCCCTCCTCCTCTCCTTTCCTCTCTCCTCCTACCATCAGAAATCAACTCTCACCATGCCGTGCTGCCCTCCTGGCCACACGACCCATCAGCAGGCTCCCACAGCCTCTCACCTTTTCCCTTATTCCTGTGGGCTCTGATAAATCATCAGTGACATAGAAAACAACTACAGATAGTTAGCACACGCTGGGCTGATGGCGCTAAAGCCTTCATAATCCGACTCCGAGGAAGAGCATCTAGTACTTAATTTTTAAAATGCAATATATATTTAATGCAATATTAATATTTAACTCACTAATGCAATATTTAATTTGATATCTAATGCAAATAAAAATAGTAAACAGATTTATTAATGATTTACGCAAATGTTTGCCTATTCTGTTTTTAAAGCGTTTTTCTGCCTAGAAGACCATTTTCCACCCCCCTGAAAGCAAAAACGGTAGGGTTTCGAGCTGGTTCTTGAAAGTGGGTCAGACTTGTCATCTTGTGAATGGGCTTGGCCAAGAAGCAGCAGCCACGGATTTCATTTACTCATAGAGTTAATGAGGGCACATTATGTGCTGGGCACTGAGCTCAGATCTGGTGGGAAGTAAGATAAAGTTCTGTGACAACTAAAACAAGTACTAGAAAGGGGATCCAGACAGAGAGTAACACTGAGCCCTAGCAGGACCCCTACCCAGACTTGGGGTGGGAGGTACAGTCAGGGAAGGCTTCCTGGAGGAAGCAACATCTAAACTGAGACAACTTGGAGAAAGAGAGGAAGGGTGTTCCAGGCAGAGAGAGGAGTTGACTCAAAGCTGCTAGAGACTGAATGTTTGTGTGCCCCCAAAATTCATATGTGGAAGCCCTAATCCCCAGTGTGATGGTATTAGGAGGTGAGGCCTCTGGGAGGTAATTAGATGATGAAAGTAGACCCCTCATGAATGGGATTAATGCCTGTATAAGAAGAGATATGAGAGAGATGATATATCTCTTCACCATGTGGGGACACAGCGAGATGGCAGCTGTCTGCAAACCAGGGAGAGAGCCCTCACCAGGAACCAAATCAACTGGCACCTTGATCTTGGGCTTCCAGCCTCTAGAATTGTGAGAAATAAATTTCTGCTGTTTAAGCTGCCCAGTCTACGGTGTTCTGTTACAGCAGCCAGAGTGGACTAAGACAAAGGCCTGGAGACAGGGTGGTGTCAGAGACAAGAGAAGTTCAGAGCAGCTGGACAATAGAAGTGGGATGTGGTTTGAAGTGAGGCTGGGCCTCGTGAGCCCTGAGAAGTGGTTCGGACACTATTCCGAGGGTGATGAGATTTACGCATTGGAATGACCAGGGCTGCCCTTTGGAAGGAACACTCTGGCTGGAAGACAGTTTCACAGCTAATATCTATTAACGTAATCAAGAGAAGAGAGGTGTCGATTGGAATGGAAAGAAAACGGGCAGATTCAAGAAATATTTAGGATGCTAAATTGACAGGTCTTGGTAACGAGGTGTGGCAGGTGAGAAAGAGGAAAAAAAGAAGATGATCTGTAGGTTTTTCACATGAACAATCTGGTGGGTGCAGTAAATAAATGATGTGACCCATCAGTGTCGTTGTTATCATCACCATCATCGTCGTTATTGATGATGTCTTGGTGCCACCCCCAGATACTACATGGAATAAGTCTATTTCCACTTGTACAGCACACTTTTCAAATCTGTTCCCAAAAATAAATGTAGCTCATGAAAGGTGCAAAGTGTGATGATATAGCGGATTTCACTTGGTTTCATCCTACTTGAGCCAAACAACCCAACACAATGTTGAAATAACCTAAATGTCCGACAATAGGGGATTGGTTAAGTGAAGTATAGCACAGTCATATAATTGAATATTACACAACCTTCAGAAATCATGCTCCAATGTTATATTTAATGACATGGAAAAATGGGCTTAATGCACTGTAAATTCTTAAGTTTCACTGCATATAGAATAATTCCCTTAATTTAAACACATGGGTTTTTTAAAGAATGATATATGCCACAATATTAACATTAGTTTTCTTTTATTTCTTCTTTGATATTTTTTATATTTTCCAATTTTTTTCACAGTATGTGTGTATTACTTTGGTATTCATAACATAAAAGCAAACAAAACACATGAGTCTCAGTTTATTCAAAACAATACCTAATAAAAACACTGGAACCCTTGGGTTAATGCTATGAATTGTCCTCCCTAACTTGAGGGACATAGTCAAAGGCTAATTATGTTCCAAGACCAATAGCCTTTATTTCAAAGATTTATTTCCCAAGACCAGGGCTCTCTGGCCAAGCATCCTTCACCTCCATGTCTCTCTTCTTCACCATTATCATGGCCATACCACCATCTTTCTATCATCCCATTAAGAGAAGGAGCAAAGAGAATGTGAATGAATACCAAGGACTGCCTCTCTGTGTTGTTGCAAATCAGATGTGTGCAGAATAAAGAGGGAAATAATGTGTCTTTCTCTGTGGGAGACGTGGATCTGGTTGAATAAAACATTATACAAACCTAAGGGAGAGAAGAGAAATATTGAAAATGTGTCTAATCACCTTGGGTAAGGATGAAAGAGAGAATCCTAAACATTTCTCCAAGGGCTGCTTCTTGTGGTGGTTTTAAAAACCTGGTCCTAAATTATTTGATACCCATCCCATCAAGAGGTGTCCCTTACTCTGAATCTGGGTGGGCTTGTGACTTGCTTCAACCAACATAGTGTGGCACAAGATGCTATGTGACTTCTGAAGCCAGATCATAAAAGGCCACACACCGTCCACCTGGGTATCCTGGAAAACTCACTCTCTGGGCACTCCCTCTTGAGACGGTTCCTTTCAAAACCCAGCCATCACGTGGTGAGAAGCCCAAGCCACAAGAGTAGGTCCCATGGAGGCACTCCATTCACGAATCCTAGTCAAGCCCAGCCTTTGGGTCATCCCAACCCAGGCACCAGACCTGTGAGTGAAGAGGTCTTGGGTTGGTGACACCAGCCTCAAGCTACATGAGTCACCCCCAGCCACCTGAGTCTCCCCAGCTGAGACCCCAAACATTACAGAGCAGAGACAAGCTATGCCCTGCCCGAATTCCTGACACACGGCATCTACAAACACAATAACATCATCATTTTATTATGCCTCTAAATTTGGGTTAATCTGTTACATAGCAATAGACAACTGGGAAAAAAGTTGTTTCCTAGAGGTGGGATGCTACTGAATCACAACCCAAAACACATGGCATTCATTTAGGGGACTGAGTGACAGGCCTCGAGGACAGAGTCGGTGAGGGCAAGAAGGAAAACATTATTGGAAGCTGAAGAAAACAGGGTTCCTTGTTATGTAGTGGAAGAAGTTTGACAACACGGTTGGCTGCAGTAATGTGGAAACTAGAAACGTACGGAATGAACTCAGTGTTGCATCCAAGGAGATTTCCAGAGTGTTGAAGGAGCCACCTGGCTTCTTCTGGCTTCCTATGATAAACTGAGCAAGAACAGAGCTCAACTAAAGAATAAATGACACCATTTTGGGGCAAAATTTGGAGTACATATAAAGGGCCCAGGACAATCTTTCCAGCCAGCAAAGGGTACTCAAAGTAAGAAAGGGCACAGATCAATTCCAGATTATGAGAACACTGTGCCTGTCTCAGAGTAAAGGTGAAGCCAGTAGTGTGACTGGAAATCCATTTGTTAAAATCTCAGAAAGACTTAAGCTGGTGCCTCAAATATAGAAGAACTTATCTCAACGGGTTTATGTGTATGGCTTTGGTCTAATGAAATAGATAATGAACTGACACATAAGAAACCCACAAAGCTCTTAAAGTAATTATACCAGCTTGAACTAAAAGGAACTGAGACAGTACTGACAAAAAGAGTCCTTTAGATCCTCAAATTTCTATGGACAGAAAGAAAGTTGAGTAATCTACTCAGCTGCCAAGATGGGCTATTTCTTACGGGAGGAAAAGAAGGTGACCCAAAGTTCAGAACGAAGATCTCAGAGGATGGAGCCAAAGGCACAAAAATCATTCCCAGGAATCTGTTTTGAACCCTAATCAAGAAATGGGCATCATACGTCAAGCTGAATTTCAGAATTGCAATGGGCTACTGATTGCGACGTTTTCCCATTTTTGAATGGAATTTCTGTTACAGTGTTCCTGTGCCTGTCTCATCATGGCATGCTGGGTGCAGGGCGTGCAGATAACTTTTCTCTTTAGTTCATAGGTCTTCAGATCTAGAGGAGCTATATCCAAGGAACCAAACTCAAGCATCCTCATCCACATACGGACCTTAAATAAGGTTTATGAGACCCTTGGCCTCAAGCCAAATCTGATCATGTAATGGGAGATACTTTTGGGGGGTCTTGGGAGAGTTAAGTGTATTTTGTAGGTGAAAGAAATGCAAATAATTTGTAGCCAGATGGCAGACTTGTTGGTTTTAGAAACGTGGCCCCAAATCCTTTAACACCCTTCCTATTGGGATGTGGGAGACATCTCTCCTGGGTCTCTAGCCTACTGGCCCACCCTGCAGATTTTAGACTTGCCAGCCTCCATAACTGCGTGAGCCGATTCCTTAAAATAAATGTCTTTCTCTACACACACACATCCTATTTGGTTATGTGTAGTTCGTGTCCGAAGGCCTTCTGCTGCAGAATTCCCTCTTCCTTAGGGGAGGTCTTTTGTTGTATTCAAGCCTTCAACTGATTGGACGAGGCCCACTCACATTATGGAGGTCAGCTTGCTTTACTCAAAGTCCACCAATTTAATGTGAATCTCATCCAAAAACACCATCACAGGAACACTCAGAATAATGTTTGAACACACATCTGAGCACCATGGCCCAGCCAAGTTGATGTAAAATTAACCATCACACTGGTCCAAACTTCTGACCCACAGATTCTCTGAGTTTAATAAAGTGATTTTATGTTTCTAAGTTTAGGGTGGAATGTTATACAGCAATGCAACATTAGAACACCCCTTGATAGAAACTCCTCTAGAGGAAGATGTATCTGAAACGCTGGCAGTGATTGTCTGCTCAATGAGAACACTGCATTTCACTCGAGTCAGCAACGACAAGCAACAAAATCCAAACCTCCAACAAAACCCAAATTCCTCACGCAGGCTAGTGTGGCTTGGCTGCAGCCCATCTCCTCAGACTCTCCCCTTTGCTCCCTGTACTTCCCTCACGCCTCCCGGAACACACCAAACTCCTTCCATTCTCTTTGCCTAGGAAGCTCTTCCGCCACCTTTTCCTACTTGGGAACTAAGCTAAAACATCGTCTCCCCTGACCACTCCAGCTAAGGAAACGCCCCAATGAGCAAAGGGAAAACAAAACCCTTTCTCCCTCTGCATGAGAACCTAACCTTCAGTTAACTGCCTAGCACTGTCTCCCCGGTAACATGATTTGTTGGGGTGTCAATTCTATTACTAGGCAACATTACCTAAGGTACAAATGGCCTCTCAATGTTACACTGCATCTCGCCTGGGAAGAACTATAAATGGGCTATAAGTACCTGATGGGATGCCATACTTTGGACATCACTACTACGTAATAAGATGCTCCTTGCAGAGATCTTGAGAGCTCTGCCTGTGGCACTGTGACAAGAGATGTTGGCTCCTGTGATGCACGCAGCTTCTGAGCCAGGGAAGACCCACACCTGCCCAATGTGGAGGCATCTCCTCACACTGGGGCCATGCTGCCTGGACTGCTGGGGAGGAGGAACACCTGGTGTCGCCCTGGCGGCCAGCTGAGTTTCACATCCAGGATCCTCCCAGAGCTCATGATGCTAAGAGTGAGCTAAGGTATTCTTAGGAGTCTGAATGTTTAGCTGAATCTAAGACCTCTAGTGCACCTCCCTACTCACATTATTCTCTCACATCACCCCATTTTTCCTTCATGGAACCTTTCAAACTTAGTTATTAATTACGTTTATTGTCAGTCTGTCCCCTAGACTGTGCACTTGAGGAGGTCAAGGGCCATGTCTGTTTTGCTCACCACTGTAAACTCAGCACTTACTGGAGTGCCTGTCACATAGTAGGGGCTTGATAAACATGGATGGATGGATGGATGGATGGATGGATGGATGGATGGATGGACAGAGAGACAGATAAGATTAGAAAAGGAAGTTGCTAGACAGTCGCAAGAGACCAAGTAAGAGGTAAACAGAATCCAAATTGCAGAAAGTCTCATTTGAAATGCACATGAGCAGTGAATCACCCTAAGGACCTTGAAGAGATGCTGAAGAGTTTCGAGTAAAAAAGTAAGAGTGTATGGTTTACATTTCAGAAAGGTCATCCTGGCAGCAGTGGGGGAGGCAGGACAGGCACAGGACAGATGAGAGGCAGGGGAACAGCTAGAGGACCGTTGCTAACAGTCCTGGGAAAGGCAGTGGCACTGGGGAGGATAAAACACTGTCAAGAGATGTTTAAGAAGCAAAATCTGTAGCAGTCGGTGACCAGTTTAGACACGGGAGGTGGAAAAATGGAGGAATTGAGTGACCATGGAACTGACACTTGGGAGACTGGGCGTATGGTGGTGATGTTAACCTGGAGCGGGACCCAGGAGGGGCGACGGGTCTGGGGATGGGAGAGATGGTGAGTCTGATCTTGGACCTCCCAGGAGAGATGGCAACCAGACAGTTGGAGCTCAGGGAGACGCCTGGAGATTCGGAAGCAGGGTGTCAGCACATACCGGGGGTAGTTGGGAGCCAGGGGCATGTTGGAGCCCATCCAGAAAGTATGCAGTGACATTTTAAAGGGTCAGAGATAAAACTCAGGTGGTCTGGTGCAGAAAGAATAGCTGAATGGAGGGGCTGAGAGGGACCCTAGGCAGAGCTGAAGCAGAGTGAGAGAGGATGTGTGTCTTTGAAACCTCACGACACTGTGCTCGTATTTTCATGATGGAATCGATTTCTATCTTAAATAATAGCCATTTCTGTTTGTATCCAACCTCTCGAAAGTAGAGGAAGCACCTTCATGGCAAGTAGAGTTCTTTACCATCTTTGACTCCTCCGAACATAGTAGGTCCTGCAGGAACCTGCACATAGTAGGTCCTTAACAACCTCCCCATATCTGAACCATCTAAGGATGGAGGGGAAATCGCTAATTAGTTTCAATCCAGACTAATTGCTTTTTTAAACTCTCATATAAATCTGGCTTTTAATAGGTTCTGAGAATCGATGTTTCATTATTTTTTGCCGCAGCGGAGTTTATCCCTGTTGACGGGTCATTACAAATCATCGCTCTCTGAGAGGTCCCCTTTCCATCTCTCATTTCCTGATCTTTCAGCAGGATATCTTTGTTCTTGAGAGTGAAGGGGAAAAAATTAAATGGGTCTTGGAAATTAACAACAGGGACCAACCAGACCAGAGGAAGAGATGCTCTGGTTCTCTCAAGGAGCCCACTCCAGACAGAATCTATACTGCTCGAGAGGAATGAATGGAAGGCTTTCTTCAGAGCCTCAGTCGAACTGATATTTTCAGAATACATCTGCCATTCATTGAGTGCCCACTACACACAGGCAGTGGCCGAGCGTTTACGTGTGACCTCAATTAATCACCACAACGGTGCTGAGAGGTGTGGACTAAGGTCTGCCCCATCTTCCAGATGGGGACACTGAGGCTCAGGGAGGATAAGGAGCTTGCCCAGGTCACGGAGCTGTGACGCGGCACAGGTCTGCCCCAGAACCTGTACACGTTCCCCCGAAGCAGGCTGCCATGCAAATCTGGGGCGTGTGTCCAGCTCTGAATATCTGGGGCCCCAGAGCAGCGTGCCTAGAAGTCATGAGGGGTCCCGGAGCACCCCCTGCCCGAAGCCCCGAATGTCACCAGGGAGTGATTATGGTGGCCAGCTTCCTCCTGACTCTCGCCTCAGACAACAATCCCTTCTCTTGTCCCCGGCACTGCGATTCCTCCGCAGAGCCATCTGTGAACAGCCGTGAAAACAGTACACCCCCCGACAGCAAAGACAGAGAGATGTGGCTCAGGCTCTCTGGCAGCTCCAATGCCTTTCCATGACAAAGAGGCCCCCACAGGCCCCCAGCGTTCCCTCAGTGGGGTTGAGCAAAGGAACCGTCAGAAGGGCCCTCTAAACCAGCTCAGGGTCTCCTGGGTCTCTGTGCCAGTGTGGAAGAAATCAAAGAGCAACAAGCCTGCGGGCACCACCACCCATCTCACCAGAACCCTTGTAAATCTCGGGGGCTGCTGATGCAACCAGGACCCGGAGCAGCGGGCTTACCCCGCGTCACTCCACGTCCACCTTCCTTCAGGGCTGAGAGCGTCAGGAGAGAGGCAGCACAGAAGTTATAACGGCCGGGAATCCAGTGGGACCGGGTTCAAACCCGGCCTGTGAGACCTTGGCCACATCATCTCTCCTACCCAAGCCTCGCCTTTCTTGTCTGTACAATGGGGTTGATTACAGTTCCCACCTCCTCAGACCCAAGGAGCTAATCGTGGAGGGCACTTATTTACCCCACGGCCGTGCAAACAGTGAAACCTCAGCAAATGTTAGCTGCTATTATTGTCTTTACACAGCTGATCGCAAGTAAAGAGTTCTGCGTGGCTATAGGTAAATTGGGAGGGGAGACGTACAAAGCCTAGGGGGCAGGCGTACCTCCATATTCCCGGTTCAATATTAGAGTGTAAGGAGCACGGAGCAGACTGGGACTCAAATCCTGACTATGGCCCTTTGGATCTTGAGCAAGTTATTTAACCTCTCTGAGCCTCGTGGAGTTTAGAGTCTAGTGTGACAGAAAGGTAGTCAAATAACAATGCAAACAAATGCATAAACAGAAACTGAGATCTGTGCTACTATGAAGGAAAGGAGCACGATTCTGAGAGAGCAAAATAAAGCACGCTGTGGTGGACTGCAGGGAAGAGGGCAGCAGTGGATGATGTTTCCCTGAGGAAGCTGAGACGAGGTGTCAGTTAAGGAGGGCAGAGGGAGCATTTCAGGCAGAGGAACAGCACGTGCAAAGGACCTGTGGCGGGAGGAAGACGGTCTGGTTACGGCAGCCAGGGGATCTGTAGCAGAGAGAGGAAGTAGATGAGGGTTCCGAGGTGAAACTGGAGAGGCAGGCAGCCCCTGCTGGCTTTAGGAATAAATGTCCTAGAGGGCAGAGATTTCTATCTGCTCTGCTCCCCGATTTATCCCAGATTCCCAAAGCAATGCCAGACACATAGTTGGCACTCAAAAAATATTTGCTGAACTTATAAAACGTGAGTTCATATAATTTATTATTAGCAAGTCAGTCACTTAGGGATGGACGCAACTTGCATTAAGCCCTGGTCCAGGGTGGGCAATGCCAGAGGGAGGGTCCGGGGCTCTAGCTTTGCAATAGTCATGAGAGGCCGCTGCCCTGGAGCATCCACCTGGTGCCTTTCCACAGGGTCGTTAATCCAGCCTCCTGTCCACGCCAGACACAGAAAACACAGGTGCGCCCTAGCAGGGCTCAGGAAGTGAGAGGCTTCCTTTGTGAGGTAATTTGCAGGGAAATTCTGCGCTTAACAGCCCACATAGGAGAGATGTTTATTTCCCAGCAGTTCATTATATTTCAATGAACAGCCCCATTTCGTGGCAAACTGTCCCCAAAACACCTAATTCCTGTTCTTTGCTTGTGGAACACGCACAGCATTTCCCTTCTCTCTTTGACCCAGTTGGGACAGTGGGGCTCGGGCACGACTTGGAGTTGGGACCTTGAGACCCTAAATGGGGGCCCAGCAAAGGTGGAGACATGGTATCTGTGTCTAATACTATCTCGCTCACAGCTGAAGAAATGCAGGTTTCGTTCTCAGAATCTCAGAATCGACTGCCCCGCCTGGCAGCCTGAACACCTCCTAACTCAGGCAGCTGGTGTCAAAGGGCGTGTCCTCCAGTCCACCTTCCAGAACCTGACCTCCATCACGGGGTCACTTCCCAGGCTGCCGTGTCACCCGTATGATCCCACCACCAGCTTGAGATCTGATTGGATAGAGGCCGAGACCTGACCCAGGGGGAGCCAGCCTGGGTGACCAATCAGATTCACTTTGCACAGAATGAGCGGGAAGAGCCCATAGGTGGCGTGGTGGGCACATGAACTGGAAAGTCACCAGCAAAGGGTAGTGGCAGCCACTTTGCCTGTGTGCACCCATGTCATGCCACACACAGAGGGACTGGGCAGTGAGCAAAGCCAGATTGCCACCAGCTGCAGAGAAAAAAGGGGCGGATACATACTGAGAGAAGCTGATGGAAGACCGGACGACCCAGAGAGGGAGAAACAGGCACAGAGAGGGTGAGGAACAGGCCTAAGGCCACACAGCCTGTAAGCGGCTGAGCCAGGGTTTGAGCCCAAGCCTAACTCCAGGCTCTGAGTTCTTGCAACGGCATGCACTCCTTTCTGCGGGAAGGTGGCAGGATAAAACTGCTTTTGGGGGAAGATCATTCCGGGAAGGGAGAGGGGACTGCAGAGTGAAGGGGGAAGCTGCTGAAAGCAGAGACAGCCAAGAGGCTCGTGATGTAGTTACGGCATCGTCGTCTTTGCGGTTGATGATGGTTTGTTTTGTTTGGGGTTTAGTCTTTATCGAGTGCTTATACGTGCCCAGAAATGTGCCAAAATGATTGACGTATCATTTGTCCCATTGACCCCCCCCCACGCAGGAGTTATGACTAATCCACGTCACAGATGACACAGCCACTTCCGGGGGGTGCAGGCTGTGAGCCCGGGTCTGTGTGCCGCCCAAGACCACACGGCTGCCTGGTGCCTGACTTCTCCACCCTGCTCAGCCAGTGGTGGGCGGGGAAGGCATCCTGGCCACGGGGATGGAGAGGAGGGACCCAAAGGCTATTCAGGGGATGAAGTGCCAGCTCACCCCGTAGACCATATGGGGGACAACTTGGGTAACCCAATATGCTAAAGTGGAACCTTCCACAATTCTTAAAGACAGATGAGGACAAAAAGGGAAGTAACATTCCCAGTGATCACCTCTGATTCTAAGCACTGCCCGGATTTTTCTGTAACTGCCACCACTTTCCATCCTTCCATCAATATCCCTTTTTGGCTGTTCTGAGCGTTTCGAGGCTGCTGCACCCTCTCTGATGCTTTGCCAACAGAAACCAGCAACCAGATCATTGTCTCTTTTACCTGACAAATGCCTCCATGTGGGTGTCAGTTACTCAACTTCTATTGTCCCCTTGATGCAATTCATCAGTTGGAATTGTTGCTTCCGTGGTAAAATTTGTCTTCCTTCATTCCCATTAACATCTCATAAGGGCGCAGTACACTCCTGGCATAGAAGTGGGTCTTGCCCAGGGTAAGAATTCACTTTCAAAACTCTTTACATCCATCAGCAAAAATCAATGTGATTGTTAAAGGGTCTTTTACTTGCTAGGGCAATAAAGATTCTTCAAGCTAAATGCTCTTTGAACTCCTAACATTCCCACTCAAAGCATATCAGGTTAAAAAAAAAAAATGACCCAGAGGAAAGATGTTTTATTTTGCAGATGACAGAACTTCCCTTGTTTAAAAGCAATTTACCATATAGTACTGGTCAGAGTGTTCCTCATTAAACAGTCCAGAAAATTTTAATGGAAATGGTCCAAACTCGCTGAATTAAATGGATAAAGACATGTCACCCTGTAAATGTGATCAGCGAATAACAGGCTGCTGAGTTCAAGACAGTCCCACAGGGTGACTGAGATGATACGGCAGAAATTGAAGGGGAGTGCAGGGCGGGTCTGGGAGATTATTTCTCCACTTCTGACTGTCTCCATGTCAGGAAATCCGGAATTCAAGGAAACGGAGACTCAGTCTGAAGAAAGGATTCGAGATCATTGTAATGGATTGCTTGATCTGAATTCTTTCATTTATCCAACAAATACTGATTGCCTACTGAATATCAGACACTACCATGTTCTAGGGACAGCCGTAAATAAGAGACCTGATTCCCACCCTCAGGGAGCTGACAGTGGTGGAGAAACGTGTAGCAAAGGGAGAGTCCAGGATGTTATGAGCACACATAACACGGCGACACGCGAGCCAGGGGAGCAGAAGCCAGAGGGATGGGGCACTTCCATCAAATGCCATGTCCTGCTGTTCTCATTCCTAAATATTCTCGAATGAGCCCCTTTCTCGACATCTCCCCTGCTGACACTAGTCTAAACCACCAAGTCACTCTACTTGGGCCATCATAACAGCTTCCTAAGGGGTCTCCTGGAATCCACCCAGGTCCCTCCCACACCCCCCACAGAGCTGCCAGAGTGAGCCAGAGGGGCCTTCGAAGTGCAAGACTGAGCATCCACTCCCCTGATAAAGCCCACCAGATGAAAAAGAAGAGGAGAGAGAGGAGGAAGAGGAGGGGAAGGAGGGGGGGAGCGGGAGGAAGAGGAGGGGGAAGTGTGCTTTCCGCAGAGCTAGCCCTGCATCGCTGTGACCTTCCCAGCCTGTGATCTTGGACAAGTGTCTTCACCTTCACTTTCCTCAGCTACAAACCAGGGCTGATCGTAGCACAGGTCGAACTCAACAAAACTGCCGATACTCAGCTCTTTTTGACCTCCAAGAATGGCGATTTCATGTAGCTCAACCTAACGCCTCCATCACGGAGCTGTTGTGAGATGAAATGAGGTTAGCACGGCGGCGCCTGTTGTACAGGAATGCTCCGTGACCCGAGGCTGTCACTCAACTCCTGGTTCCTCCCTCTGCTCAGTCCTACCTTCTTGCTTTGCAAATCTCCCTTTGGCCATTTTGTGCAGCCAGGCTGCTGGCTCAAGAGGGAATTGGGCCACAAGACCCTGAAACATCTGGGTTCAGCGGGGGGGACTAGGTACCCTCCTTCTCCCCGCGTTACAGCCCATCAGTGGAGCGATCTTTATTTCTGGCCAGTTCTGCAGAGCTGACATCTGCCTAGCACGGAGGAAAATTGTTTCTGCCACATACTCCAGTAAGAATGATTTTCTTCCTGCTCCGTCTGTCTACAACTGTCTTCCTGATCATTCTCGCTGTTAGCACATGGTCTACATGCTTGAAATTCAGCCAGAGGAACTGGGCGAAATTTATGATCCACTGACTACTGAAGCTCTGAGCTATCAGATTTGAATATAAATGTTGGAATGAGGTCATCAGAAGCAACAGGTAGCGAGACAGCCCATCTGCCGATTTGCCGTGCCAGAAATCCATACTTGAATCTGCTATAATTAAAAGCATCGATCGGACAGCCTACGTTAATTAATAGAACACAGAAATTTTCCAGCCTTTTATTTTGAGATTATAATTTTTGATGGAGTTTCAAATGCCTCGGTGTCACTATTAATGTCGGTGTTTTGCCAATAACACTCTGCTCAAACAGAACAATTCATTAATGCTAAAACCAATTTACTGGAATGAGCTGAAAATCGCCATGCTTTTTCTCTATTAATGTATTACAAGATGAAATATGTCACGTGCCGCTGGTTGACGTGCTTGACACTTCCTCTCCTACTGCTCAGCTCACTCACGGTGTACAATCTCCATTCGGCAAATGAGATACCAGGGACAAGCTAAAAAAAAAAAAAAAATCCAGGCCCTTAAAAATGGTTTACTGCCCTTCAACATAGAGACAGTCCCCATCTATATTTTCTAATAAACTTATCTCTTGCAAGATAATCCTCAAGATAAATGAAATCATCAGAGCAAAATGCTTAAGGTGGTGCCCAATCCAGAGTCAGCACTAAATAAATATTACCTATTACTTTGGGGAGGCCTGAAGACTAGAACCGTTAGGCTCACAGACGGCAAGTCACATGATGAAGTCGAAACCCATCTCCGCCATTTCTTAGTCTGAGTGACCTTAGGCTGAGGGCAAATCTCTCTGAGCATTAGTTTGGTTGTTTTCCCAACTCTAAAATGGGCATTATTATTATATCAGTTTCCTGAGGCTGCCCTAACAAGTTATCACAGACTGGGTGGCTTACAACTATAGAAATTTACTCTTGCGCAGTTCTGGAGGCCAGAGGTCCAAAATCAAGGAACAGGCATAGCCACGCTCCCTCCGAAGGCTCCAGGGGAGGAGCCTTCCTGCCTCTTCCAGCTTCCGGTGGCTCCTGGCGTTCCTCGGCTTGTGGCTGCGTCACCCCAATCTCTGCCTCTCTGTGTGCCCTCTCCTCCTCTCATAAGGCCCACCCTAAATCCAGGATGATTTCATCTCAAAATCCTTAACCAATGATTAATAATCTGCAAAGACCCTATTTCCAGATAAGGTCACATTCCAAGGTTCCAGGAGGATACGAGTGGGGGGAGGCACTATTCAACCCACTACAGGGGGTAATGACAGTACCCACTTCGAAGGATGGTTACGGGGATTAAATGAGAAAATTGCACATAAAGTGCTTAGCCATGAGCTGGCACACAGTGGGGCTCAGTAAAAAGAGCTGGAAATACACACAACTACTCTCATCCACACTTCCCAAGACCACTTGGCTTTAAAGAGCTGCCCCTTCCCCTGGAAGCACAGCTGTTCTAGCTTCCCTTGGTCACTTGGTTTTTCTCTCTCCTCTGGCACACCCCATTTGGCTCATTATCACCTCATCAATAGTTTGCTGAATCATCTCCTCCGAATGCCCCGCAATTCTCCCCACAGCCACCAGAGGGGGCTTTCCCACATGCAGATAAGATGCTGTGCTCAAGCGCCCTTCCCCGTGGAGCGCCCATGCCTCCTTGGCTTCCCAGAGCCCTCAGGACAGAGTCCAAACTCTCTTGGCTTCAGGGTCTGGCCCTGCCTCCCTCTCCAGCTCCAGCTCCAGCTCCACCTCCAGTCATGCTGAATGGTCTGCCGTTCTTTTAACACGCGGTGTCCCTCTGCCGAGTTATTCTGGCTGGATAGGACACCCTTTCACACCTTCCTTCTTGAATATGTCCCCATTAGCTCATGCTCTACTCTCCAATCTCAGATAAGGCATCACCTCCTCCTGGAAACCGCTTCCTAGTTTGAGCTTCCCGGTCTGAGTTAAGCATCTTATCGTGTATTCCCTGCCTACTTCTATCAAAGCCCTTCTCTCTCTGTCTCTGAGTGTAACTGCTTGATTACATGTCTATCTTCCTGGCCACGAGGAGAGTCTCTTAAGGTCAAGGATGGCGTCCAACTCACCATTGTACCCCCAACACCACACCTAGAGCCAGGCCCATTGTAGAAAATCCAATGAACAAAGGAATCGACACATGAATCCTCACGGCTCTACCTATGAGAATCTGATAAATATGAAAATGAAATTATGCACATCACCTAATTAGGGACCCACTCCCTGATTTTCTGGTGGCTCTGGGCACAGCCAAAATAGTCCAAACAACACTATTCTAGGCCAGAACGATGGCCCAAGTCAAGGCACCGTGATCCTGGAGATAGACCTTAATTTTCACCTTTAATTTGTTCTTGAGAGGCTACATCACATTTGCAAACATGCACACATAAGGAGCAAAGGGGAGCCTGCTGCTTTGGAGGAGTATGAGAAAGTCAATCGGGAAAATGTAGTTCTAACCAGCTGCGTGACCTTTGGAAAATCCCTTACCCTCTCTGGGCCCCAGTAGTCTCAACTATCACACACGTGAGTTAGTCCACAAGACTGACTCATGAGAAGCTCATTCTGTTTCTTTGAAACTCAAATTCCCGCCATTGAATTCATCTCCCGCCTCTACCACCACCCAATTAGATTTTGTAAAACATATACTCAGCTTTCTTGAAAGGAGACCCATTTTTCATGTTATTCCTGGCCAGGTAGATCATGGCCTCCAGCCAGCCCTGCTGCTAAATCATGATCTCCAGAACTTCGCAGGGATAAAATATTGACTGTTTACCCAGAACCATGGAGAGTTCCCATCTGGCCTCAGCCAAAAAGCTCCTGGAAAGATTGAACATCGTACATTTTCTAAACTCCCTCACGTCAGAAAAACCCTAGAGACCCTAGTTCTTCCGGATCAAGGCTAAAATAACTCAGTTGAAAATTTTTTCAACTAAACAAAAGATCATCTTTATCTCCGTAGCTTTATCTCTGTTCTCCAGTATTCCTATATTTGACAACAGTTCTTTCTAAAGCACTGGGCTAGGTGGAAGCGGGTGTCCTCTGACAAACCTGGATGGGAGTAAATGATGGGGAGGGCATTTTGTGCCTGAAACAAATAAAGGACCAAAGATCCCAGAATTACGAGCGTCGTGGACGGCCCACATACTATGGTGATGTGAATACTCACGGCTTTTTCAGAGTGCCGCATAGTTCTCAAGTGGTCTCATTGTACATTATTCCACTGATAAAGTCAAACTTATATCTAACATGACATTCACTCTAGGAGGATAAATCATTCTGAGTTTTTTATCATCTCCCCATATTATTCAACCAATTTAAATACTATCAAATGGTGGCAATGGCCAAACTAATATCTTTAGCTTGGCACTTATCCTGAGCTACATAATAGTATTTCCAGTTGCCAGCTTGACATCTCCACTTGAATAGCACAACATCTAAACCAAACTCTCGATTTCAATCTCGTCCCCTGTCCCAAACTCATCCTCTCCCTGTCTTTCTCATATCACTAAATGGCCCCACTATCCACCTGGTCACTCAAGCAGAAACTGCAGAGACATCCTTTTCTCTGTTCTCCTCATTCCTCATGTCAAATTCATCAGCAAGTCTCACTGGTTCTGCCTCCAGATACATATCCTGGTTCTGTCCATTCTCTCCGTCCACCTGATCTAAACTACTACCCTCCCCCATTGGAACTGCCACAGGAGCCTCCTACCTAAACTGTTTCCCCTTTCACTCCCCCATCATCCATCTTCTACCCAGGTACCAAAATCATCTTTTAAAAATATAAACCACATGATGTCACTTCCCTGCTTAAAAGCCTTCACTGAGTGATTTCCCATCACATGTAAAGTCAAGTCCAACTTCACCGTGGCTTCTGAAGCCACACAGGTCTGGTCCCTGCCTACCTTTCCAAGATCATGTCAGCTCATCTCCCTTGACCTGTGAGGGCCCAGCAGCACCGGCCAAGCCCCGGCCCACCTTGCTTACTGCCCCTCAGCTCTGCCCAAGACTGGCTCTTCTCAACCTGCAAGTTGAGCTCAATGTCATCTCCTCAGAGAGCCTCGCCTGATCACCTGTCCAGAGCAGAATTACTACATGTCCCCATGACTCTACCACACCGTTCTGTTTCCTTCACGACATTTAGTAAAATTTGAAATTAACATGTTTACTCAGTTATTACTTCCTCATCATCTTCAGCCAGAACAGTAATTCCAAAATAAGGGAGACCTTGCCCCTCTCGTTATTCTGACCACCTCCCATTCACCCCATTGGTGAAGAAGGGACCCCCGTCCTCAGTAGGACGAGATGACTGAACACACCCCACCTGGCCTTGGACAGGTGAGATCATCACCAGTTATTAGTCACATAGACTCACAAGGCTGCATCGGGGGGAGGCTCTAGGGAGCAGAGTGACCTGGCAGGGCCTGTGGGCTGCAGGCTTTGTAGCAACAGGGGGGTGGGGTGCCCCTTGGTTCCCACAGTGGGGGGTGATTGTCTTGTTTGAATAGCTTTGCAGGCTGGCAGGGAACTGAGGCCCTCAGACTGAAGACAGGTGCAGTGTAGCTGGCCTGGCTGGTGGGGGAACTAGCTGGGCCGGGGAGCCTTTCCTACTGGGTGGGGGGCACATCTGACAAGAACAGAGGGACTCACGGTGAGGCCTTCAGGGCCCTGTGAGGCCCAAAGATGTGAAGGCAGCACTTGGAATTGTAGGTTGCACAACAGGCTTGTCCACTGGCCTGGATCCTAGCAGGTACTCAATAAACTCTTGATGAATGAAGAACGAATCTGAGCAACAGACCCTCCCTCTTTCCAACCTTTGGCTTGACTATCCAGACACTTCGAAACTCAGCAGGTAACAGGTGAGTGGGAGGGTGGTGGGCGTGACTCAGCGTCCCCCCCCCCCCCGTGTTGCTTCTCCCGTGAGTGAGACGCAACTTCCTTCAGCTTCGTCACCTAACCAGCTTTGTGTCTTCCATATTCCCCGTGGACAGGAAGTGTAATACAGTCACGCGTCGTCGAACAACGAGGACACGTTCTGAGAAATGCGTCCTCATTGTGTGAACATCACAGAGTGCACTTACACAGACCTAGGTGGCACAGTCTACTGCACACCTAGGCTACACGGTACTAATCTTATGGGACCACCGTCGTAAATGCGGCCCGTCGTTGACTGAAACGTCATTATGTGGCGCGTGACTGTATTCACAAAGAAAAAGATCAATGCAATGTTTTATTTAAACTACAAATGTACAAACGTTATAGATGAAGAATGAGTCTTCTATCCAAGCACCTGCTCGGATTTTTCATCTATTTTTCTTCTGAATCGTTTGGCTCAAAGCTGTGCCTTTACAACGTGGAGACATGGTGGGACCCTTCCTTTCTGAATATTCACCCACTGGCACTAGAAGGAAAAATATACATGCAAATGTAATATTCAACAGCCATAGAACAACGACATGTCGTAATTAGAGCTTCTAATGTATATTTCAGAGGTTCTTCTAATATTTATTTTTAATATGAAAGAGAGGCATACTCATTAAAGAAGATTTGAAAAATACAGACAATAAGAAAGAACAGAATAATAGCCCCATCATCCAAACACAGCCATTGGGAGATAGTTTCTCCTGATATTTTTTTCTAGGCATAATTATTTTTAACAGAGCCGGATTTATATATGTATATACAACATCGTGTCTTATTTTTAGTTAATATCATAGCACTACTCTTTTGGTGTTATATCATACTCCTTAAAAACGGAATTTTTAATGACTGCATAAAACTGCATCAATTGAATGGACCTTAAGGTTCTGAGCTAATCACCTATAGTTGGATATTTAGGTTGTTTGCAATATTATAACAGCATTGAGCACATTTTTATTCTTAAAGCTTTTGTGATACTTAGGATGATTTTCTTATGAGAATTTCAGAATCTCCAGACTAATACTCAAGACATCTTTAAGTTTTTGATCTATATTATCAAGTTGTTTCCCAAAAGAGACAAGGCAAATTACCTCAAAAAAAAAAAAAAGAACTGGTTTGCTTTTAAGCACAGTAACACTGACTTGGGCTTTATCTCTTCTGTTCCTACGCATTTCCTGACATCATTCAAGAGTCTTTCAGCGTCTCACCTTCCATTTCTCTTCTGTGCTCTTCCCACCCCTGAATTTCCGTTTGTCACCACAGAATTCTAAGTCAATGCATTTTCCTGCTACGATTGGCAGAAGTTCACCATCTAATCGTGTGATATAGCCCATAGCTCAGTCTACAACTCTGGATATCGGGATTAACCAATCAGAATGCCTTTCCTTGCAGCCTCTAGACATGTCACAGTTCCCCTTCCTGCCAGCAACCGGGACATTTCAAGGTCAGGGAAGACAACAATGAAGAAAAGACTCTTGAGACTGATGTGGCCTGGGATGAAATTAAAAATTCAGTTCAAAGAGTTTAAGTGATCTGGGAGAACTATTTTCTTCTGGTCTTTCAAATATAGCCCTGTCTTGGATGCAAAAAAGATGAGTTCTAAGGATCCCTTTATCTCTTCAAAAGAAGCTCTTCTTAATAACATGGCTGAAAGCAGAGAGCTTAGAGCAGAGAAGGCTTTGTATGGGGGTAAATCGCTCAGCTTTGCACAGGGATGGGGCTTTCTGGCTCTGGGCCTTCTGTGACCCCTGATCCAATTCACCAAAACCAGGGCCTACACCTTGAGACCAAGGGCACCAAATGACCAAATGGCTTATTTGTCCGTGTCATTGTCAACGTGGGCCAGCCTGAGTCATAAGTCACTTACTTCAAGAGCTAAGGCAGGAATCGGAGCTCTGAGCTGCCTCTCCCCGATACAGGAGTGAAGGAAGGACCAGGGTCCCCTCATGCTGCTCTCCTTCTGGCACCACCCCCTCCCCCCATGACCACTCCCACTGGGGCACTCAGTCTGAGGATGAGCCTCTTTACTTTGTCTCTCTACTCAGACTTGAGCCTTCAAAAGCTTCCCTATGAGGGGCGGTCTAGAGCCACACGCCCAAAGTCTTCAAAGAGCTCAAATTTCTAAGGAAATAATCCAAGGTAGGGACCCAGATCAAAGCACAGGGTTGCTCATTGCAACTCTACTCACTGTTGAAAACAAGAGAAACAACCAGAAATGGAGGGCTGACTGAATAAATTATGTACATCCATCCATCCAGTGGAATGCCATGTGATCTCTAAAAATTAGGTGACAGAGAATATTCAGTATATAGAAAAAGCGGGTAACAAAGCAATCGTGTCATTGCTTTGGCCATAGACAAAGACTGGATGCTGCAATATGGCAGCTTGAGGACATGTTTACCTTCCCCCACTCCCCAAATCCCATTGAAATAATAATAAACACGATGATGATGCTAAGAACTGGAAGGAGTGGGTGGGACTCCTCCTGGATCCCACCTGTGTCCCAATTGGTAGCAATGAAGTTCACCTGAGGACTCAAACTAGAAAGGTGTTTGCTCAAGAATCTGACCCATCTTCCCAAGGGAGATCAGCACCTCTAGGACGGTGTTTTTCTCCTTTGGGATAGCCCTGCTCATGCTGGCACTGGGGAAGGCTTAACCAGCCTGGCCGCCAGCTCGACTCCCGCACAGCCTAAAGCAAAGCCTACGAGATGATTCCACACACACATCACGATCAGCCCTCCAACTCAGAGGTGAGGCCTAGTGGGGAAACAGATCCACACTCAGCAGAGGAAACCCACCCTACTATCTGCATTTATCAATTTAGTCTTTTCTTCATAAATATATATGGATAACCGAGGATCGCCAGACATTTGAAGAACGCCAAGAACACAAATGGGGCAGAACCACAATGAAAGACTAGAACAAGTGGCCGCAGAGGAAACAGATAATTCAGAGGCATTTCCTTCTCTTGAGACCAGTTGCATTATTTGTTCTACAGTAAACATCATTAACTGCTTTTTCACTTTTTTAAATCAATCTACCGACAAAGCTTGGACGACAAAGACAGTTACAGGAGAAAACAGAAATGTTATAAATCTCAAGAATGTGAAATTAATGGCAGGAGGAGAGAGGGAGAAAAGTGTGAGGGCCCTAAGTTATTTTTTCATCTTACTTAGAGAGCAATCAAGAGATATTGTGTAAAGGAGATAAAAGAGGCTTATGATCATTATTCAAAGGTATAAAGGTAGCCAATAGAATAACTAATATAAATGATAGAACTACCAAAACTCAGGATAAAGAGAGAAGTGGAAGTACAAGGTATTGCAAATGAACTCAATTTCTTATATGTCAATAGATAGATATTTATCAGAGTCAATATTGATAGAGTCAACAGATATGGCATTTAAAATTGATAACCAAGAAATAAGGGTGTTGGTGCATGATTCAGAGGTACGAGAGTGGCCAGCAGATGAACGTAACACAGAAGTGTCTCCACGTGGTAACCTCCAGCGTGTGGTCTGAGGATGGGGGTCCACAGGAAAGTCTTGCCTCGAGGCTGCTCTCTTCTGCACTCCTTAATTTACACAGCACACACATGTTTTGCTTTTACAACGTTAACACAATTCTAAAACAAAGTGGAGCTGTGGCAGGCAGGACGTACCTCAGAGGTTCTCTGCGCGTCTGCAGATTGGAGCTAGCTGGGGGTTTTGCAAAGCTCTGATGCCTGAGCCCGACCACCCGGCACAGATTTCAGACTGGAGTGGTCTGGGATGGGCCCAGGAATGGGTAAAAAAATAAAACTTGCCCAAATAGTTCCAACGTGCTGCCAGGGCTGAGACCCACTGACGCGCTCTGCATGGTGGCAGTGCAGTATTATCATCCGCTTCCTAATGTCTTCTGTCTCCTGAATGTTCCATCCATGCACACAACAGCTACTTACTGAGCACCCACTGTGCTGGGGATGGTGAACAGGGGGGACCTGACACCTTCCACGGGGGAACTTACTGTGGAAGGGGAGCGGGGGGAAGCAGTTATTCAGCAAATGACTCATTCATTAATTTATTATAATTGCAGCAAATGCTACACAAAAAAGGGTGCAATAAAACTGTGCATTATTTTGGTAATCAGGAGGAAACAAATAGATGATATTTTTAAAATCCACCCTCTTTTTTGCCCCTCAATTACTCTGCCCCTCGCTTTTCTCAGAGGCTGGAGGTCAACGACTCTGTCCTTCCTGAAGGTGCCATCAGGAGCGATAATTCCACCTCCAAGCAAGGGCTGGAAACCTGCCCCCTGAGCCATCAGGAGCTACAACCATAAAATCTGTGTGCTGAGATCCTGGCAGCTGGCCAGGGTGACTGCGTGCAGCACGCATGCGGCTTCAAAGTCTTACCCCCAGCGAGGAGTGGAAAGGGGGAGCAAAGAGCACGATGAGGAGCCCCGACAAAAGACACCCACCATGAGGTTCTGATACGACACAGGCCTTTAGTTGGGGTTTCTTTTCGAGCTTTCCACAGATTTCTCTCCAACCATAACAACCATCCAAGAGAACCGAGGAGGCAGGGAAAAATATGGGTCTCATTAATCCGGGGGATGGCAGGGGCGTTAACTGATGGCTGAGAGGGGGCCCCCATAAACTTGGGGCTCTAGGCGTCCACAGTCTTCACTCTTTGACCTGCCGTGTCCTCTCCACTAACAGAAAAAACCAAGTGTTTCTTTTTTGCCAGTTTATTTTTGCTAGAAGGGAAACAGAGTGAAAACTAAAAAATCTCCCCAGTTGTAAGCTAAGACTATAAATTGGAAAATTATAGAAAATCAGAGCCCTTAACTTAATCCAACACCAATAAAGAGCAATAGACGAGGGCTAATGACGGCCAGTGAACACAGGTGTGTCCCATAGTTAGATTACAGGGGCCAGACAGGGGCCCGACAGGGCTGCGAGCCCCACGCCAGGGCTATTACCGTGACTAATTTGGTTAGTGGTAACGACAGGCTCCTTGTAGCGAGCGCCTGCCTTTTCCCATTCCATCTCATTTTTACTGTAACCATGTTTTTATTTTTATAGGCCAATTTGATTCTGTCCCACGCTTTCAGAATTGAGTTTTTCAGATTTATGACACAAATGCTTTCAAATGGTGGTGACGCCTGGGCCTTCCCATGCAGATCCCTGCTGCGCCTCTCTATACCTGAGACCCCACGGTCTTACAAGGGGCTCCCCTGGCTGAACCCCAAAGTCTCAGGGCCGTGCAGTCTCCGAAAGAGACATCTTCATTACCTCCAACAGAGAACCATCTGTGGCCGTAACTTAGCGTCCTTCTCTCCCCCAGGCCAACCAACTGTACCTGCAGACGATCCCCCAAACCCCTCCAGGGCTCCCTTCCTGTTGGAACTGTGGTCCTCAGTGGGGAAGGTGCTGCCCCCTAGAGGGAGCTCTGGGGATTTGTCACTGTGATTCTGGGGGCACAAAGGTCACTTAGTGAGCAGCCAGGCTAGGTGTCCTGCAGTGTAAGGGACAGACGCACACGCTTTTCTGTATCCACACAACTCTAATCGGCCCGCCAGACATCCTCAGTGGCAAACAACAATAATAAATTAATCTGTTTAGAGCAATCTTAACCTGGAACATAACTCCATTTCACACGCAAACACAAAGTATGTCTGCACAGCCGAAATAAACACCAAATCATCCAGACACGTAAATGGTAGAAAGATTGTACTTTGTGCCATTCAAACTTGACCAAGGGCTGTTCAGCATCTGGGGAAACTGAGTCGCCGAGAACACACCTCGTGGTACCCAAGTCACCAGGAGAACAGATTGGCGTGGGTGGATGCCACACTCAGAGGGACTACGTAGCTACACATTCTTCCATTCTCACGTGGATAAGCCCCGAAGTGTCACTATAGAGAAAGAACGTCACCAGTGCTCAGCTGGAGGCTGTCGTCCTTCCCTTAAATCCCAATACCCATTACAGGATGATTCGAGAGCAGTCACTTCATCGCGCACTCCAGCATAACTGAGCATTACTTATGGAAGTACCTATTATAATAAATTGCCTTCTTTTATTTCTCCTCTACATTAGGGCAAGATCCTGATTTCTTTGATGCTATGTGTCAAGGTGGGTTATATTATCTGTATGTTTGTCGGGGTAGCTACAATGTATTTATTATAAAATGCGGGGCATTTTCTCTGATCAAATTCTGCCTCACAAATGGCCCACACAGTATTGCTTATATGTAGAAACCTTAGCCAGGCGGGGCTGGCCCTGAGCTCTGACCACTGGGGACCTGGAGTCCCCCTCCCGGACAGTCCAGATTTCACACCCTGCCGCTGGTCTTGCCCTTTGACCCCTGGACAGGATCATGAGATCCTTCGCACTCCTGGAGGCTTGGCCCCTGCCCAGCCCATCTCCCGAGCTGCACGTTGCCTCCCTGCTCACCATGCTCCAGCCACCGATCCCTCTCACTGTTTCTCAAACACTGTGCCCCCTCTTCCCATCATAGGACCTTTGCACGTGCAGTTCCTCCTCCTGGACCATTCCTGGCTAACTCCTGTTTATCCTTCAGGTATCACCTTTGAGAGACTTCCCGACCCCCAAGCCCAGGTCAGCCCCTGTCTCCTGCTACCTTTCCTGCACAGGAGTGACCTCCGTTGTAATTTACTGTGTGATTATCTGCTGGACACCCGCCTTCCTCACTAACTCAGTGCTCCATGGGAAGAGGGACTTCTTCCTACTCCCTTCCTCACTACATCCCCCAACTAGATGGTGACGAATCTATAGTTGGCGCTCAATACCTATTGATGAGTGAGGGAATGCATAAATGGAGCCTTGGAACATAACGCCCAAACTCATTACGAAAAGTTCTTGGGATGATAACAGCCTTCTCTCTGGCTCCCTGTGTGATCAGCACATTGGAAGACGCACAAGATGCCCTCAGAATGAAGAGTTTCTAGGACAGTCTTCCCAGGGAGGTCGGCTTCCTGGGGTAGGGATTGGGGTGTTTCATTCACTGGCACAGGCATGGCCCATGGAAGGTGCCCCATAGATGCTCATGGAACCAATCAATCCATCAACCACAGCAGGCCCGACACTGGCACTGTTCCTGATGGATAACACTAGAGTGATGGTGCAGTGGTGCAGTGGGGATGGTTTTGAAGGAGGGATAACGGCCCATCCGAGACAGAATTGAAATTTCCAGGCCTCCGTGGCAGCCCACACCTCATCCTACAGGCTCCATGTGGAACCCACACTGCAAACATGAGTATCCCTGCCTGCCTCCGCTGAGCCTCAGGTCTCAGTCCCGGGACTCGGGTGGTTGAGATCAAGGAGCTTTGCCACGTCAGAGCTATCCCTTCCCTAAATGTCAAGTCAACCAGAAACTCGCTCTCTGCCGAGTCCTGCCCGGGGCCTGAGCATCTGAGCAGCACGGGGATTCCTGGGGCAAAGTGACCCCCATGCAGACAAATCCCAACAAACCACAAAGGTTGGATTCACCAGGGACCAGGAGCCGCAGAGAGCTCGACTGCAGCCCTGCTGGCTCCCGGGGTCATCGCCTTAAGCAAAGAGATTACTGCCCGTAAATCGTTATGAAAATGCTCCTGCTGGAAAGGATGAGAGGAGAATGAAGAGAAAACTGTGGGGAGTGAGCAGGGGCTGATGTTCCTCGTCCCCTTCTCCATCCAAGAGTCAGGCAGGGCTAACACCTTCGTGGCTGAGCAGACCCTCCCCGAGGATTCTTGTTTAAAAAGCCTCAGACTGGAGGGCTGTCCTGGAGCAGGGGAAACCTCTTGTGCCTGTCACATGGAGAACAGCCACAAAGACGACCTTATCGAATGAATACAGGAACAAAACAGCCACTGCACAAGGAAAGCAGCTTCCTGTGACTCTCTGGGCGCATGTCCCCAACTCAGTTACATTCCCAAAAAAATCATGTCATTACAAATCGTTATATATTGAAGTATATTCAATTTCTTGAACCCACCAAGCTCTTGGCTTCCTCTCCACACGATACCCCATTTGCCTAAAATACTCTTCGCCAGATGTGCACAGGCTGGCTCCTCCTCACCCTTCAGGTTTCAGCTTAAAATGTCACCTCTTCTGAGAAGCCTTCCCAGACCTCCCTGGTGAAGGTCAGTCTCTCCCGGTCCCTCGATCTCAGCAGCCTGTTTGTTTCCTTCATGGCGCTCACAACAATCTGAAAGTGCATTCCTTATTTGCTTGATGGCTTGTTTTGCTGCGTTTTCCCTCCTGGAATGCAGCCAGCATAAGGGCATGTCTCTCTGTCACTCCAGAGTTCCCCTGCTTAGCAATCATTGTTGAACAAAGGACCAAAACTCTATTGAGGACGCATCAAATCATCCATTTATTCAGCCGTAGATGGGAAACACCACGTGCCAGGGACTGTGCCAGATGGTGGAGCTGCGTCGCGCATCATTTCATAAAGCGAGCGGTGGCGGGTCTGCGTCTCTCCGGCCTGCTGAGGTGGACCCAGGGCATATTTCCGAAATGGGGAAGCTCAGGTAAGGTCTCCCACTGCTTGCACGCACCATGCACACGCACACGTGCGCACACACACACACAGATACACGTATACCCAGGAAGCCTGTTGCCACCCCCAGGGTTCCCCTGCTTTCTACGCCCCAGGAGACAAGGCCCAAAGGCAAAGCCACCCACACAGCATAACAATTAATACCACAGCCTCCGAAGCCCACAGTGTCAGCGTGGATGGCAGCAGCTTCTGGGTCCAGGGTTTCCAACTTAAGCTGACTCTACTTGTGGTGGTTAATTTTAAGTGTCATGGTGCCCAGATATGGGGTCAAAACATTATTCTGGATGTTTCTGTGAAGATGTTTTTGGATGAGATCACCATTTGAATCGGTGGACTTTGAATAAAGCAGATTGCCTTCCATAATGTGGGTGGGCTTCGTCCAATCAGTTGAAGGCCTGTTAGATCAAAAGACTGACCTCCCCAGAGCAAAAGGGATTCTGCAGCAGATGGCCTTCTGACTCAAACTGCAGCATCGGCCCTTCTGGGGCTCCAGCCTGACAGCCCACCCTGTAGATCTTGGACTTCTCAGCCTCCATAATCACGTGAGCCAATTCCGTAAAATAAATCTCTTTTTATAAATATAGAGATAGATAGAGATGGATATAAAGATATATAGATAGAGAGAGAGAGAGATACACACATCCTACCGGCTCTGTTTCTCTGGAGAATCCTAACACACCACTCAAGGGCTCCAGCCTTCCCTCCAGGTCACAGCCAGCCCCAGACACACCGAGAAGACTGGGAACAGGAGAGAGCATGGCTGGCCCCAAGGCCTGCTGTATGAGACATTCTGAGGTGACAGCCAAGAAAACATAGGAGGCACTCATGAACGGAGTCGGGGGCTGAGGGGCCCTGGGACTGGACCCAGCCGGACGCCGACGTGGATTTGAATGCAGGCTTTACACTTACTCAGGCATTAGCTGGGCAAGCAGCCACGCTGCTCTGAGCATCAGCCTCCTCATCTGTAAAACAGGGATGGTTGCAGCTCCTGGGTCATTGAGTCATTCAATAACCACTTGACCTGCCCCCCCATCAAGACCGTTAACTGGTAACCGGCCTGAGCGGGCTTGGCTGGTGAGTAGCCGTCCCCTGGGGTCCATCAGAACCAGTTTCTCTGGCCTCTCCCCCGGAGCGAGAACAGGAAAAGCTGCCAGGTGTAGCTCTCGGCTCTCCAGAGAGTCCATTTTAGTGACAAACAGGCTGGTGACAAGGCATCTCAGGACTCAGGGCGGAGCGGGTAACAGCCACTTCCTCCAGCAAAGAATTCCAGAACAAAATGATGCTTTTGCATCGTCCGCAGCATCCCTGGAGAGAAGTCAGCGGGAGGCTCTGTGCTGACCTGAGGGGCACCTCGCACAGACCTCTCGTTATTGACAGCTGCCCTCGCAGCAGCTGCAAACACCGGGTAGAATTTGAGTCTTTTAGGTTCAATGGAATTGGTACTTTTAATTTGACGGTTTTAAATTATTTATTCCTTTCCAAAAAAAAAAAAAATCAGCAACCCTCCTGCTTACGGATGTCCTAGATCAGATCAGGAATTTGGGGGATGCTGCACACATCCTGTAACGTGTGGGTCCCCGCAAGCTCCTTCAGATACACAGCAATCTAATTCGGGTGGGACCACCAAGTCCACATGTGCCCTGCAGGTGAACTGGGAGGGTTTGGAGCCATTGTTTCTTCATCCATTAAGAACGGATTCACTTTGGGGAAAACCAGTCTTTGAATTTCACTTGAATGTTAAACGAGTTTTAAAGAAGCAAAGAGGCTCAAAGGACTTCCTTGTGGGGGTTTGTTTTAAGTCTCACTGTTTTTCGCCAGCACTTGTGCTCTCGACCTCATATTCCCCCCTGCTCTCCTCTTCTGGGGTGAAATGAAGCAGACGCAGCTGCTGTGTTGGCGTCAGGGCCCAGGAAGGCACACACAGCTGTGCACGGGAGAGGCTGTAGACAGAAGGTTTGGGGTTTGGGATTCTACCAGCAGCAAAAATCGTACCTCTAAGAACTGGAGTGAGCTGACCTGACTTTGCCAAGCCCCATTTTGGGGATGCGGGGGCTTCCCAGATCAGCTGGGAGAGGTGGAAACCTCCTGACAGAGGAAGCGTGTATGTGGTTACACTCCACGTATGTACACATGGAAGCCTGTCTTGACACCCTCCGCTACCCCTGCATGGCCCGCTGCTCTCCACAAACCTCGCCCTGCTTAGCCAGACCCACGTCCCATATTCAAATTGGAAGGAAGTGGTCTTCTTGGAAGTGCGGACCACACGGAGGACGGGAATCCCACGGCTCACCTTGTATATGGCCCATTTCGGTAAACAGCATCACTGCATCCTCTTTCCTGGGAGGTCATCAATGCCACAAGAGATTTGGGGGCTGTGGCGGGGAAGGGACCCCCACCATTCAGTAGCTTTGGGGACCCAGTGTAGAAAACATGGAGATTGCGGCCCCTAGACCCGCTTTCCTCTGCAGACTCTGACATGGGCTGTGTGGTCCAATTGAGGCAATGAGGGAAAACAATGATGGTCTTTGAGGGTGTTAACTCTGCCCCCAGGAAAGCTTGTAACTGAAGGTGCTTCGTATTAATAGCAAAGGGAGAGAACATCTTACTCAACATTCCAAGAGGCAACTTGATAGGGAAACGTGAACCATAGCATCTTTTCAAAGCCTCTGATAACTCTTGACTCATCAACGAGGTTTCATCACACACACAAAAATCTAGTGACTGCAGGAGCAAGTATTCAAGATAGAAAGCTAATTTCACTTGGCTAGCAAAGAGATGTTTAATTTCTTTACCCATTTGACCAAGATTTGCAGAGTGTCCACTACAGGTGAGACGATGTGTGAGAAATCAGGATGGATCAGATCCTGATCTCATGGAAATGATGCTCCATCAGCAGAAAGAAGACAGGAACAAACAATTTCAGAGCATCATTCAGTAGGAGGTCAAGTCACCGGGATGGAGATAAAGATGCTTCATGCTATCACCTCATGAGAGAGAAAGGCAAGACCAGGCCTGGGGAACGTCCGTCAGAATCCTAACCTGCTGGATGCAGGCACCGACAAACCTGAGACTTCTTGAACCTCCATGAAATGGGATTTGCACAGTCTGTATTTTTAGAAATTTCTCATTCCTTTTTGCAGCCCTGATTTGGCACAGAGAGATGTGCACATCTTCCTCTCCAGATTAAAGAAACACAATCAAACTTCGTGTATATGGTAGAAGCCCCACATGGAGGAGCCGGGGACCACAGTGGCTTCACGTGACTCTGTGCCTTAAATGCAGAAGGGACACAGAGCCAGGGAAGAGAGAGCAACTCAGGGCACGGCCATTCCCAGCGCTCCCAGAAGGCCCTGGCGTACGCCTAGGGATCTGGCTGGTCCACACTGAAGTCAGGGCAGCCACTGGACAGAGGCACGTTTTCACTGCAGGTCGCTTTCTGAGGGTTTTCTCCAAGACTTTTTCAGCTTTGTTCCTGGGGAGTTGGTATTATCAGGGGTTATCACCCCCACTTTCGATCCTCATTTCCTACACGGCAGGGAGTACGGTGCATTGATTGGGAGAATGGACTCTGCCCTAAGACCACCTGGGTTCAACTCCCAGCTCCACCGCCTACTAGCTGTAGGGTCTTGGGCAAGTTGCTTAGCCTCTCTGTGCCTCTGTCCCCAATCCTGACCCACAGAATTGCCAAAAAATAAAGCACTGACATCAGCGTCTGGCAATGGTAGGAAACCCTCCATACACGTGAGCTATGATTTCCTACCAGATAGGTTAAGCTGCTTTCCAAAACCACATAAGTCAATGACAGGCTTACAAAAATATCCAAGTTTCCTATTGACCAAGTCACTGGACTGTTGACGGAACTGTGCTGCTGCTTTTCTCTTCCCTTTTAAAGGAACGTGGTGAACTCCCTCTCCCGTGCACGGGACCAGCCGAGCTCCCACAACATGAAGCCACGTTCCCGGCCGTCGCCATTTGGCCACCCGACCAAGCGGAGCCAATCAGAAGACTCCTTCCCTGGGACTCTGGAGTGGACACGAGAGTCCAGTCTCTGGGGCTGCTCTCTTGAACGGAGGCCGTGAGAACTCGAGAGGTGTTGGTGACAGCATTTTCCTGCCATGTAGACAGAGAAATATAGAAAGCCAGCCTTCAATGAGAGAGGAAAGTGTGCTCAGTGTGCAGGGAGAAGCAGAGAGAGAGGAGCCCCGGAGTGCCCAGGAGCTCAGCGCTGACTCCCCGACCTGAGGGCTCCTGAGATGCCCCTGCAGCCACAGCAAATCCCAGATTGTCTTTAGGCTACCACAGTCTGGTCCTATAATTGCAACCAGAGAGTCCTAAGGCACACAAGGAGATGCCTAATTACCTACTGCCTGCACAGCTCAAGAGCCACAAGGATCAGCACATGAGAGTTTGGGCCTCAAACAGTAGCAGATGCCCTGGAACTTCTCTGGACACCACCTCCCTTGTGGTGTCTTTAGAAACACCCCAAGAATCCTAGAAGGAATATTAGTGTGGTGAAAGAACATGAAAATAAAAGTCTGGAATGCCCTGAGGAGGCTGTGTGACCAAGTGGAGAAGGCATGAGCGCTGGAATAAAAACTATCTGCTGTGTGACCTTGGAAAAGTTACTTAACCTCTCTGGGCTTCAACTTCCCTTTTGGTAAATGAGGATAAGGTGTTTACAAGGTTGAAGGAGTTAAGGAATATAAACTGCCTGCATATATTAGGCATGCATTCAATAGTAACTATTGTTATTATAGACTATAACTATTTATTATTTTAATATATTATACATAAAATTAACATCCACAAATGTTATTTTATTGCATATAAACATACTAATACATAATAAACCATTGTTCTTAATATGGCATCGAGCATCCAACTAACATTTAGAAAAAGCAGAAGCATTGCCCGGGGACTATTTTAGCAAAGTCTGTAAGAAAAAATTAAGCAGCAGGACATCAGAGGACACCACGTATAGCTAAGTGTCCATGAATAACAGTTAGAGACTCTCGGACAGAGAGGAGAGAGGGGATTAGGCTGGGAAGTGTATACTTCCCTCCAGCTGCAGCTCTCCCTAGTGCTGGATGGGGGGCCTGAAAATGCGAGCGGAGAAGCACATACCCAGAACAGCGTGCCTCCCAGCTCCTCCGGCCCCATACTTTGGCAGACATTACTACGCAATCATGATGCTCTTTCCTGCTAAACCTGTGATACCACAGAACCCTGCAGGCGGTGATTCAGGCGACTGCGAGCAATGCGCCCGAGTTGCCCTTATCTAAAGAATCGTCTTGACGCCCACTGCCTTCAGGTGCCAGGAAATCAGGGCAGAGGTAGAGAGGGCTGTTTTTCTGTAGCTCTGAACGTATTTCCCAGGTCTGACTCTGACTCGGATTGGCCTAAGTTAGATAAAAGAGGATGAACTCTTGGTTCTGTGGATGATTCCATGACATAATAGAATCCCGTTATCTATGCCCCTTGAAATCACTCTGGAAGCAGCTGCAATGTTAGTTCTACCTAAAAACAAGGAAAATGTACGGAATGACCTCCACAGGCCCTTGCTGGGCTGTACTGAATGGGCTCCAATTTTCTAGTAACGTGGTCCACTATGATCACAGGATCAGATGGAATCCTCCATAATCAACACCTAGATATACCCATGTTTAAAGCTCCCATTTATGTCAACAGTTTTGTCTTCACCAAAAAAGCTTAAGACGACCTTACAAATTGCCTCATTGAAAGCTAAAGCGAACAGCTCCTCCCCCTCTCCCACTGCGAAGTATCTGGTGGATGTTCTGATGCGCCATCCAGGTCCTCCTTCAGTAATAAAGTTCTCACACCCCGAGACCCTGGGGGAGTTCACGGCAGAAAGCCCCAAGCCAACAGCCGCTGTGAGGGATTGCCTCCGTGGTGGGCCCTGACTTGCCAAAGGTTGGGGCCGCATCCAGTGACTGAGGTTATGGGGGGCACACTCAAGCTCCATCCCTGCTTCAGAGCACCTCACAGAAGCCCCGGGGGAGACTGCATGGCAGCCCACCTTCTCCCTCTGCCCACATCCGCTTCCACTCCTCCCCTCCACAGGTATTCATCCTAATGAAGGCTAATCTCCCTCGTTTTAGCTTCCCAGGCAACCCCGCCCACACCAGGAAGAGTGGCAGGAGGGAAAAGAAGGAACAGGCCGGCCAATGATCAAAGTCCTGCCTGAGGGCTGGGCACGTGGCTTATCTTCTCTCTTTACTCCCACAACACTGCCATCCCCATTTTACAGACGGGGTCAGAAAGACTGAGTTAATTGCCCAAGACTAGACAGCCAGTCCAGGCTTGTTCCAACACACCACACTGATAAACCACACAGCCCTTCATCCAACTCTGTAACGGGGACCTGCATGGACAAGTCACATAGAATTTGGCTGAAATTAGGTGGTGCTAAGTTTCAATGCAGCTCAGCAGATATTCACGGAGCCCTTACCAGTGCGCTAAGAAATTCAGCAAGTTAGAGAGTGTCATTCCTCCATTCCTAAGTTTCTCTGCAATTAGTGAGTATTTACTGAATACCTACTAAGTGAGAGGCACACAGTGGGGAAAGCGAGACCAGAGGACAAGCAAATGCACGCAGCAGGAGACAGCCAGGGGCCCAGTGCCAGATGAGGCCAGAGAGACATAGGGCACCCAGGACAGTGAGGGCCGGATGATTTCTCCTCCTTTTTCCTTGAATTGCCTGGGAAATGGGAATTGTAAAGCCCTGAGCATTGGGTAATAACACCCAGGAAACTTCTCTGGGTTGTCAGAGAAATGCATTTTATTTTCTAAAGGACTGTGAGAAACTTGAACAAAAGGCGATGCCCAGTCCGAGTGAGCCAGGCCACTGGAGCTGCAGGAGATCACAAGAGCCCTTCCTGCCAAAATCAGGCTGGATGCAACAGGCAAGAGTGCTTTATGAAAGGAGCCAATTTCACAAGATGAGTCTTCGAGCTGCTCAAGCTACAATCGCCAAGGGAGGGGGACAGAGCAAGCAGCAGAACAGATTTGTAAGGAGGATACGTCACTGGCATAGTGCAGGACGAGCCGCCCCTGGGCACAGAGGGGCAGCAGAGCCACAGGGACGGGCGCGGTGGGACCTGGAGCCACAGCCCAGTGTGCCTGGCATCCGTGCAACCTTCACCAGGAGACAGTGGGGAAGTAGGTTTCTGCTCCCCGTGGGATGGGGTGGGGGCAGCGATAAAGGGGAGGCTTCTTTGTAGTGATGGGGCCCCTCTGTGTCTTTTTTTTGTGTGTGTGTGTGAGGAAGATCAGCCCTGAGCTAACATCCATGCTAATCCTCCTCTTTTTGCTGAGAAAGACTGGCTCTGAGCTAACATCTATTGCCAATCCTCCTCCTTTTTTTTTCCCCCAAAGCCCCAGTAGATAGTTGTATGTCATAGTTGCACATCCTTCTAGTTGCTGTATGTGGGACACAGCCTCAGCATGGCCGGACAAGCAGTGCGTCGGTGCGCGCTCGGGATCCGAACCCGGGCCGCCAGTAGCGGAGCATGAACACTTAACCGCTAAGCCACGGGGCCGGCCCGCCCCTCTGTGTCTTGATGGTGGTGGTGGCTACACAGATCTATATGTGGGAGAAAGCTGCATAGAAACACACACACACACACACACACACACACACACAAGTGCATGTAAAAACTGAAGAAAACTGAACAGTCTGTAGTTTGGTGCACAGATGGCACCCATGTCACTTTCCTGGTCGTGACATTGTACCACACTTAGACAAGATGTCACCGCTGGGGGAAGCTGGGGGAAGCGGTCACCGGACTCTCTTTGCTATTGCTGCACCAGCCTGTGAGTCTATAATTGTTTCAAAATAAAAAGTGTTTTTAGAAGATGCCCCTCATTCTCCTCCTCCTTCTTCCTCCTCCTCCTCCTCTTCCTCCCTCTCTCTCCCCACAAACAATGCCACAGTAAACATCCCTGACACATATTCTTGCTTAACTTCAGTTCCATTTCGAGGAGTGAGAGAGCTCAGTCGAAAGGTTCGTGTACTGTTATCTTAATTGATAGCTACAGACTGCTTTCGACCATCAGGGTGTGGACATCCTTTCTCCCGTATTCCCAACAGCAGCACACTTTTTAGATTCCGGACATTCGGAAAGATATACACCGACGCTGGGTTCCAGTTTTCGCGTCACTAACGGCGAGTACCCTTTTGTGTGTCGGTTGGCCATTTGAATTTGCTCGTCTGTCAGCTGCCTCTTCCTACCCATTTTTCTGGCCGGTTTCTTAAGCTCACCTGGATGACTTGTGAGATTTCTTTGCATAATATTTTCCAAGTCTATTATTCATCTATTGACTTTATTTATGATGTTTTGCCATTCAAATGTCTTTGTTAATAATTAAAGCATTGAATCTACCTGACTCTTCTTGTACGCCTTGTGCGTTCCCAGGCCTCTGAGATGGCTGGGTATTTTTCTTCTTAGGCTCATGGGACAAGGAACCTCACCCAGCTCCCCCTCCAGGGCTCCCTCCTGTCCTCAGGACCACATTCTTCCCGGGACCCGCTACATTCCGAGCTCGCCCCAGTACTCTCCGCTGGGACTCACGAAGCCAAAGGCCACACTTGCAGCGGCCACTCCCAGGGCCCAGGAGCCATTTGGCTCTAGAGGCCGATGGATTAGAGCTGGTAGCACAGGAGGAAGAAGCCAAATTCAGGCTGCCATCTTCACAGAATCCCATTTTTTTTATTTAAGACAAAGGGAGATACAAAGTCTATATGAAGTATGCGTGAGTGTGTGTGTGCATATAATGATTATATATTCATAAAAAAATCTTCAGTGTTATTTTTAAATGTCTTCAAACAGAGTGGAAATGTGCATATGGAGTGGTTTCTACTTTGGTTACTATCCCCTGGTTACCTAAGGCAACCAAGCCACATTAACCAAAGGCAGAACATAAACCCACCTCGTTTGTTTAAATCTACCAGGTAGGAGCCAACCCGGTGGCATAGTGGTTAAGTTCTCGAGCTCCGCTTCAGCGGCCTGGGGTTCACAGGTTTGGATCCTGGGCTTGGACCCACACGCCACTCATCAAGCCACGCTGCAGGGGCGTCCCACATACAAAACAGAGGAAGATGGGCACAGACGTTAGCTCAGGGCCAATCTTCCTCACCAAAAATAAGTAAATAAATAAATCTACCTTGTTAACTCCAACCCAGCTGTGTATTCTGCAGCTTTAGGTAGGACTCTGGTCAAATCAGACCAGTGTGTTAGCTTGCTATTGCTGCGTAACAAATAACCACAACCTTGGCAGCTTAAAACAACACCCATTTATCACCTCACAGTTCTGTGGGTTAGATGTCCAGGGGTCTATCTGCTCAGGGTCTCCCAGGCCAAAGTGACAGTATTGGCTGACTGGGGCTGGTGTCTAGAGGAACTGGGGAGGATTCTGCTGCTCAGCTCATGCAGGCTGTTGCTCCCTGTGGCTGTAGGCCTGAGGTCCCTCTCTGCGCCTAGAGGCCATCCACATTAACTCTCACTTGGCCCTCTCCATCTTCAAACCAGCAGGAGCACTTCGCCTTCTCACACTTCAGGGCTGTCTGACTTCTCCTGCCGCCAGCCAGAGAGGGTTCCCTGCTTTTCCGTCTCTTCTTTTTTTTTCTGGTGAGGAAGATTGGCCCTGACTAACATCTGTGCCCATCTTCCTCTGTTTTATATGTGGGATGCCTGCCAAAGCATGGCTTGCTAAGCGGTGCATAGGTCTGCACCCCAGATCTGAACCTGTGAACCCTGGGCCACCTAAGCGGAGTGCCCGAACTTAACCGCTATGCCACCGGGCCAGCCCTGAAAGTTCTCTGCCTTTAAAGGCTCGTGAGATTAGATTAGGCCCACCACGAACTGTACCATATAACAGAACACAGTCACAGGAGTGATAAATTATCATATTCACAGGTTCCAGGGATCAGGGGTGTGGAATCTTGGGACCACTCCTAGAAATTCTGCCGACCATACCAGGGAACCACGATACACCCTGAGAAACCAGCCGGGCTCTGGCACGTGGTGTCTCACTGCCCCAGCTGGTCTCTCGTTGAGATGTCTCCACCACCTTGCTCTCTCTGGCCCGGGCTGGCCCTGCAGTGCCCCCAGCCCAACTCAGACCTCAGCTGCACGCTCTCCTGACTGCCCGCACCCCAAGTCACTAATCCCCCCATATTGTTTGCCTGTGATGCAGCATCATGGACAGTTTGTGCATCTCTTCCAAAGACTGGGCTCTTTCTTCTTTGCTAATAGAGACACAGCACTGCTGTAAGTTGTCCATAAACATGTGGGAGGAAGGAAGGAGAGAGGAAGGGATGGGAGGAAGGGAGGAAAGGAAGATGGAATGGTGAGAGCAAGGGTGGAAGGAGAGGCAGAAGGGAGGCGAGAAGACAGGGAGGATGGGGGTTGGGTAGGAACTCATGCTTGTCCTGTAAAATCTGTAACTAATTAGTTCAGCTTCCCACTCACAGGGAGGCCCAAGCACCCTCTGACAGCCTCTCTCTCTCTCTCTCTCTCTCTCTCTCTCTCTCTCTCTCTCTCTCTCTAACACCCATAGAAATTTCTCCTGAATTCATCTCCTGGCCTCTGTCCTGCCCCCAGTGATTTGGTCTTTCCTGGACTCACTCAAGTCGTTACCTTTTGACTTGATCACGTCAGACCTGATGCTCACACTGAGCCTCCGGTCTGCCAGCTTCTCCTGGGATGCTGCTTTGATTCTCCTTTTCTGCCACACTGCTATGTGTGAGCCCATCCCTTGAGACACTACGTAGGGCTGGAGCCCAGCCCACCCCCCCTACCCCCAGCTGCCTTATCACAGTCTTCCAAACCAGCATCATAAACAGATAACATCTACTGCGCTTGCCAATAAATACGCTATTGACCATTAACTATTCCTGCATCTTTAAATGGGCCTAAGGAATGGTTTCAATCCAGTGAGACTGTGTGGCACATTCAAAGACATTTCTGCGTATTTTACTTATCTATACTTATTACTTACTTATCTTAGACACCTGATATTCTCTGAAGACACATTCACCGCTGTGGACCTATCCATTCAACACACATTTAATAAGTGCCTGCTGTGTCCGTGTCCCCGCCAGGCAGACCTCTTGCAAATGGCAGCCCTCACAGATACGACCTGAAAACACCTTGCAAACAGGCACCCACCTGTACCGGCCCGCCTCTGCTCTGTTGTGGTGATTTCCCTCATCTCAAGCCAGGAATGCAAATTCCGTGATGGACGAGCCTTGTCCAGACGCCACACACAAGATGGTGAGTGGGCACTTCATCAACCCCATTCTTAATTCTCACCATGCTCTTTCACCACCAAAATCTTAATTCATTCTCAGAAATGTGCTTTCTAGACCTCAGTGGAAGAAATAATGACTTTGTCAGTCACTCGTCTTTTGCCGGACTTACTGAATTACCTAAAGTGTCAAGATAATGTCTCCCCCGCCTGTTTTCGCTACAGCACCAGCTTCTCATTAAATTACGGTCGGATATGATGATTTCCTTCAACAGGGAGTAATGGAACCCTGCCAGAAATTAACACTAATCTTCTAATTCAGTAAGAATAAAATATGTGACTGATTAAATCTTAATTAACAGTTCACAAAAGGCTGCTTAATGTCAGGTGACATATGCATCTTAATTATCCAACAGTGCCAGTGCCATTTGCAAGATGAGGTAGTGTCTATACGATTTCCACAGGATTAGTTGCGTGTTTTTTTTTTTGTTCTGCAGTACCTTCCTCTTTGCTCTCCTTCTATCTTTGTGGTTGTCAGTGGGTTAGGTTTATATGCAAGAACTTTTTATGACTGGGCTCTTTCACACATGTAGTCCCCTTGATTTCATCTGAGGGAAAGTAATATAGTCTATCAGACAGGGTAGGCTGGATTATGCTGCAATAAAGGGTATCCCTCAAATCCTAATAGCCATAAAAATCTATTTACTGCATGCTACATGTTCATGGTGGGTCAGCTGGAGCCATTGGTCCACTGGTCCTCACAGCAGAAGCCAGGTCTACAGAGCAACCACCATCTGAAACATTGTTGCCACTTGCCATGGCAGCGGGAACGAGAACAAGGCAAATGGAGCAAAGTCTCTTGAACTTTATGCTCATATTCCATTGACCAATTCAAGTTTCTTGGCCCTTCCTACACTCAAATGGGAGGAGGAAAGTTCAACCCAACCATGGCCCCAAAAGAAGAGAAAATCTTGAAGACACCCAGAGAAAGATGACACATTACATACAGGGGAACAAGGATGATAGGAGACTTCTAGTCAGAAACCACGCCATCCAAAAGAAAATGGAGTGACATTTTTAAAGTGTAAAAGGGAAAAGAACAGTCAACTCAGAATTCTATACCCCATGAAAATGTCTTTCAAAAATGAAGGTTTCCAGTCCAGCACGGAAAGAGCTTGGAAGTTATCATGCCCATCCAGACCACGAGGGACAAAAAAGAGAACTGAAAGTCAGCAACTTTTCTTGGATCTATCAGAGAATTGAGGTCAAGAGAAGAGAAACAGAATATCCATAAGCAGCTCCAATGATTAATGGTAATGTAGAGGTGAAGAGTGAGGCTCTGGAGTCAGGCTTCCTGCATGGAAATCCTGGCTCCGTCACTCATCAGTGTGTGACTTAGACAAACGACTTACCGTCCAGAGCCTCTGTGTTGGCATCTGTAAAATGGGAACCACAAGTGTCCAGGGGGGTGTTGCGAGGATTCAAAGGGATAATGAACACGCAGTGGCTGGCACAGAGTGAGGGCCAGCATAGCAACTCTCATAAAGGAGACATGCAGGTGTTTCCCAGTGACAGTTAAAACTCGGCCCTGCCCAGCTAGCCACAACCAAGCCTCCCCTTTCTAAGACATTCCAGAGAAATCCCCCTATTTGCTAGAGTCAGTACATTCCAGCTCTCAGATCTGCCACAGTGTGTCTCCAAGGCCACATACACACACATGGGAGCACTTGGCATTTCGTCTTCTGAATGCCCAGCAGGCTCATCTATGATGCCCTTTGCCCTTGTAACAAACAAATGACCCTGTGTCTCAGCCTTAATGGAAGATGTGGTGCATTCCCAGGCCACTGTCATTATTTTCGCCACATCCCCACCACATTTCCAATTACTTACTTCATACTATATTTCTATTTAAATAGAATCACTTTTTTTACATAAAATACATTGACTTTTAGAGGAAACTTTTATCACCTTCTGTAAATAGAAAACCAATATCATTTCAAGTAAAAACAAAAGCAAAGAAAACAAACAGTGATATTGAATTCCAGCTAGGTGTGGCTGCCTGCCAAGACTCCAGGTGAAGGCCTCATCTCTTAAGTATTTTCTGTTAAAACCAGACCCACCCCCGTTAGGAGAGCTGGTTCTGCAGCTGGACTCCAAGATCGGAATACCGGCCCTGCGGCTCAGTCACTGTGGACTAGACATTATCTCAAACGTCTGACCTTTGGCTCACTCATTTGTGAAATGGGCATGATGAATGGGGCCAACCCTATAGGGTTGTTACAAGGATTGAGACGTACAACCTGGCATATGGTGAACACACAACAAATAAAAGTTACGAGACAGAGAGAAGGCAAGTCTCCACCAAGCATAAGGAACAGGCCTGAATTATCACCCCGGAACCCATATTCCTAGGCTGAAACATACAATCGCAGCATGCAGGATCCATAATTCCCTTTAGCAGAACGCCACCCAGGATTATGATTGCAACAGGCTACGCTAAACCTTTTCTGCTGTGTTATGTCCAGTCAGTTGCCAACTTCATCCTCGAGATCCAAGCAGTAATTCTCCGCTTGGACTGATGGTGAATAGTGGCCGGAGGTCACTTCAAATTTCAGTATTGTAAGTCTGGAGACACGATAAAACTGACTCAAATGGAAATATTGGGGGAAGCCGTGGGGATCCACCTGTCTCCTCCAGCTAAGCTCTCAGATGTTGGACACCAACGCATGAAGCAAGGATGGAAGACCCCACACCTGGGGCAGCCCCAACGATCAACCAACTCGCCTCGAGGACCCTACCCATGGGCAGAGCAGACAGACTTCCACTGTAACCCTTCCTCCTGTTGGTTGGAGGCACCAAATCTCCCCTCATCAACGACAAGTCACTGGCATCGCCACTTTTGCTTTAGGCAAGCCCAGAAAGAGGAAAGTGTCAATCCACAGTGTTGGAGGGTGGAAGTAGGTCAGACATAAAGCTGGAACCTAATTCCTTAGCAACTGAGTGGTAACTGGGAAAGGAGCCTGTGCTTTGGCACAGAGACCCCTTTATGGCAACACTCTCTCCTCCACCCAAGGGAAAGACCTGACACCCTGCCTTCCCCAGTCCGTCGTCAATCAAGTGATCATTCGTGTTTCTTCCTGGTGTGTCCACGTCAGGGATTACACCTGGAAGTTCTCTTTATCTCGTCACTAGGTGTCATGCAACCCCACACAGAATGGTGTCATGCCACCATTCTGGGGATGTCCTTCCTCATTCCCTGCGTTCTGAGCAGGCCCCTCCACCCGACCAAAGGATTCCGTGAGTGAGATGAAGGCATGAGCTTTTAGGGACACGGGGCAGGAAGGGGATTTGGGGGCAAATACTAACACCCGCCTTGTGTTTGCCTTCCCCGATAACTCCACCTGTGCCTCCACTCACCATCACTCTCCATCACTTCACGCTCTGCAACTAATGTCCCGTTGATTGCCTCACCCACCGTGGAGGTCACGCCATGAGGGAGGAGATTTGCTTTCCTCGTTGACCACGTATTTCCCAGAACCTGGAGCAGCGCCTGGCACAGAGCAGGTACTCAGTACATAAGAGCTGATTGAGTGAATGAATGAACACCCTTGACCCGCGCTGTCCAGTCGAACTTTCTGCAACAGTGGAAATGTCCCACATCTGCGCGGTCCAGCAAGGCAGCCACAAGCTATTTGTCATATGGCTAAGCCACGGTGGCCAGTGAGCATTTGGGACGTGGCTGCTGCAACTGAGAAGCTGAATTTTTATTTTATTTTATTTTAATTAACACAGCTGCATGAATAGTGTGGATACTGTATTAAACGCCACAGCCCCAGACCAAGGCAAAGAAGATGGAGTTCCTCCAATAGCCAGGAAAGAGAAGAGAGAACAAAGCCCTTTCTGGGAGAGGAAAGAGAAAAAGAAGCATGGTGTTCTCTGGGGAATGCTGTGGACGCCTTATTAACATTATAAGGAGCTCTAACAGTGGGGCTGTTGGTAGGAAACCCCGGGTTTTTTCTTAGTCAAGAGGCACCCCACTTTCTGGAACATGAAGCAATTTGGCAGCTGCACCGAGGACTCCTGAGGCTCAGGGACCAGAAATGAAGAAACCGTAAAGCGTCGTGATGGGGAACATCAATAGCACAGCCTTTCTCCTGCACACCCCCTAGGGCAGCCTCACTTCAAAACACGCCTGAGTGGCTTTCTCCAGAGCTGTCGCCAACAAGGCGCCGCCAGCTCCTCTCCGCCTTCCTCCACGGCGAGGGAGCCGTGTTGTTTCGACTGCAATCTCTGGAAGCTTGTGCTGGCGGGTCGCACCTCTCCCTGGGGAGTTCCAGGATTTGCTCCTTGGGACGCCTGGATTCTCCCCAAGAATGTGAGGGACGAGGCTTGGTAGGCACTGTTGAGAAGCCAGACGTGGGTGGGCTGCTTAGCCTCGTCGGCCTTTTGTCTCTCCTCTGTCACATGGGGACGCTAATTCCCACTCTTCTGAGGGCTGTTAGCAGCAATGAACCAGCAAATGCATGCAAAGCCCTTAGCAAGTGCCAGGCACACAGTCAGGACTCGACGTTAGTTATTACATCTCACCACCTACTCAAAGCTCTTCCTGGGGAGTCATCTTATCCATCCACCGTAGTCTACGCCTCCATAACAAATCTGTCCACCTGTGTGCTCTGTGGGACGGCAATTCATGAGAAATAACGTTGGGTTTCTTAGGACTACAGCATCCCCGGTCCCTGAAAATCCAGAAATCACCCCACCACAGTCACAGTCCATAATCTCATCAGAATAACAATAACAATTAATGATAATAATAATAACCACTAATATTTATTGAGTATTTGCCACGTGCCAGGCGTGGTGCTGAGAGTTTTACATGCGTCGCTTCATATACTCTTCACGATAACCCTGAATTAGTGCTGGTAATTTATAAATGAGGATATTAAAGATTGGGGCTGGGGAATCATTTCCCCAAGTTCTCACAGCAACCAGGAGCCTGCCTAGGATTCAAACCCAGCTCTGTGTGGGTGCAGAGCCCAGGCCTTTGACCTCTGGGCTGTCAGGCTGTCTGTCATCTCTATAATGCAGACTGCCCTAGATTCAGCGAGAGCAAGAATTCCTGTGCATCTGGGTGGCAAAGGGCATTTAAGGAAAGTGCCCATGGCTTTCGTGCTATCTAGAAGTGTTGAATACATAGTAACAACCCAGGGGAATCATTCAAGTTTGCCAAAGGAAGAGCACGAACCACCGGAGATGGGTGTGTATCAGTTTTCTATTGCTGCTGTAAAAAATTACCACAAACTTAGTGTCCTAAAACAACACAGGACTGTCCAGGAGAAATTATCTTACAGCACTATAGGTCAGAATTCTGAAATGGGTCTCACTGGGCTAAAATCAAGGTGTCAGCAGGGCTGCAGTCCTTCTGGAGGTTCTAGGAGAGAATTCGTTCCCTTGCATTGTCTAGCTTCTAGAAGCTGCCTGCATTCCGTGGCTGGTGGCCCCTTCCTCCATTTTAAGCCAGCAGTGAAGCATCTTCCAACCAGTCTCTGACTCTGATCTTCCTGACTCCCTCTTATGAAGACTCTGTGATTTCATTGGGCCCACCCAGATAATCCAGGATAATCTCCCCATCTCAGGATCCATAACTTAATCACATCTGCAAAGTCTCTTTTGCCATGTAAAGTGACATATTCACACTCTCCAGGGATTAGGATGTTGACATCTTTGGGGGCCATTTTTCTGCCTTCCACAGTCCAACCTCTGGCCCCAAAGATTCACAACCACCCACATGTGAAATATATTCACCCCCACCCAACATCTCCCAAAAGCCTCAACCCATCACGGGAAAATAATGGCTGCTCACGTTTAATGAGTGCCTGCTATGTGGTAAGCACTGTGCTGTGTTACTCACTTAATCCTCGTGCCAATCCAGTTTAGAGATGAGAAAATCAAGGCTCAGTGTGGCCAAGTGACTGGCCCAAGCTTATGGCTGAGCCGGGATTTGAAACCAGTTCTGTCTGACTCACTCTCAACTAGGTTCAGGTACTTTCGTTGGGTTTTGAAGAGTGGATTGAATTTACAAAGTCAGAAAGGAGAGAAGAGGCATTCTGGACAGAGGGACCGGCTAGAGCCAAGGCTCCAAGGCCAGAAAGCACACTCTTCGTGTGGAAGTCCATAAATGGGCTTGGCTGGACAGAACGTGGAGCTCGTGAAGGGGAGGAGTGGGGAAAAGACTTGAACATGCAAGTGGAGGTCATACAGAGACCTTGAGTGACCAGCGACAGAAGCTGACCTGTCTGCTGCAGGAACGTGCGAGAACTGAATTTCAGACTGTGCCATTCTGCTTGCTTTTCAAGAAATATTTCATTAGGACGAAGCAAGTCGATATCTTGAAATCGTCGTGTGTGTGCCTTTCTGTCCACATCTTGTTGGAGATCTTTCGCCTAGTCAAGGAGGCATGCATGTTTTCCTATCTCCCCTGCCTAGAATATGAGCTTCAGGAGGATGGGATGTCTGTTTGGTTCCCTCCTGTATCCCCAGCTCCTGGAACACACCTGGCACGTAAAGTGCTCACTAAATATTCGTTGGGTGAGTACAAAGAGAAAAAAAAAATTTTGTTCCTTTTTTTGACTTTTAAAGAAGTCTCCCAATGCTACATCAGAATCACTCATTTGGAGGCTCCAAACTTTTGGTTTGCAAGAAGCCTTCTTGTTGAGAAAGGAAAAGCTTCTTGAGACTTAAAAGTCCATAAAAACCCGTTGGAAAGGGTCACCTAGGGAGGAAGAGGGTAGAGAGGGGATGAGATGCCACCTAGAGGGAGGTTAGTGGGGTCTCTGAGGGGGACAGACATGGCAGGGGGGCACGTGGAGAGAAGTCTGCATGGAGAGGCAGCCAAACTCTGCCCCCCACAGCTCCAAGGATGCGCAGATGCCGGGTCAATGCCTCCTGTCCATCCCTGGCCATTTAAGTGGACTTGTCACACGTCCCCGTGCTGAAGACCACTCCAGCTGAGGCGTGTGCCGTCTGTGGAGGGCATTCTTCCTGCTCCCTCCTTCTTGCTGCCTGTGACTGTCCGGGAGAAATTACGTCCACCCCATCTCAACACTTTGCACAGCCCCATCTGAAGTTCCAACAGTGCAGGACGTTCACAGGTTTTACCTCCCCACCCAAAGCCAGAAGCAGAGCCCCTGATGCCCAGAGGAGTGGTCCGTGAGGAAGAGAAATCCCTCAGAAACCACACTTGAATGGGATGGGACAATAACAAAACCCACTCCCACCACAGAGTGCAGACTGCAGCTTAAGGCCTCTGAATAGTCTAGATTCTTTCCACACCCCAGTGGCCTCCCATTCTGCCCACAGCCCGCCTTGCTTTTAGAACGTGCATTCAAACACCACGAGCAGTGGAAAATATGCCACCTCCTTCCTCAAACAGAAGCCGTAGCGGAGAATAAAGGAGAGACACAGGAATCTGTGCCAAATCAAAGATAATTCACTGCATCTAAATAAGCAGCCTCGTGAAACACATCAGCCCACAGAGCTCCAATCGGGGGCCACGCGGGGAGGCAGTAAAGGGCTCGCAGCCCAGCCGTGATTTCAGGATGGCCGTTGTTCTGCAGGACCTTGTCACAGCTTTTCAACCCAAATGGTGTTCTGTGCGGTGATCTTCCTGAAATGCAAATCTGATCCCCACTTAAACGGATCCCACTGGTCTTGGGACAAAGCCCAAAGGCCGTGGTATGATACCCAGGACTCCACGTGGGCCAGCCCTGCCCACCTCCCCTCTGTGTCCGTACGTGATGGTTAATTCTATGTGTCAGCTGACTGGACAAAGGGATGCTCAGAGAGCTGGTAAAGCGTTATTTCTAGGTGTGTCTGTGAGGGCATCTCCATAAGAGATTAGCATTTGAATGAGTAGACTAAGTAAGGAAGATTGCCCTCCCCAGAGTGGGTGGGCGTTGTCCAATCAGTTGAGGGCCCAAACAGAGCAAAAAGAGGGAGGAAGGGCAAATTTGCTCTCTCGCTTCAGCTAGGACATCCATCTCCTCCTGTCCACGGACACAACCAGTGCTCCTGGTTCTCGGGCCTTCAGACTCAGACTGGGACTTATACCGTTGACCCCCTGGGTCTCAGGCCTTTGAGTTTGGGCTGGGATGACACCACTGGCTTTCCTGGGTCTCCAGCTGGCAGACAGCAGATCACGGGACTTAGTCTCCATAGTCGAGAAGCCAATGCCTCATAATAAATCTCTTTCTATTACCTATATATATCCTATTGGTCCTGTTCCTCTAGAGGACCCTGACTAGTACAACCTAGTAATCCATACCCCACCCACCAGGCCTTCTTCACCTCCCCAGGTCCCCAATTTCCCTCCCACTGCAGGGCCTCTGCCCTTGTTTTCCCTCTGCCCAGAACACTCCCCTCTCATCTCTCCCTACTAACCGAATTCCTACTCTTCTTTTAGATCTCAGCTCAAATGTCACCTCCTCAGGGAAGCCCACCTGACCTCCCTACGAGATGAATCCCCCCATCACACTCTGACATCACCAGATACTCCACCTTCACAGAACTTCTCACGATGGTGAATATCCACTGATCTGTCCACCTGATTGATACCTGCCTCCCTCACCGCTGAAGGGTCTGTTTCTGCCTTATTCATGATAGAATTCTCTATGGAATCCCCAGCCCCAAGCACAGGATCCATCCTATAGTAAGTGCACAATAAATATTTACTGGATGAATGAATGAACGAATAAAAGAAGAAATGGATTTCAAATACAAGTTGTAAGTTAGAATGCTTTTAGTTGCAAGTAAAAGAATTCTCAAATAATTTGATAAGAGTCTGTGCTCCCAGAGGGCTCACTCTAGATTCAGGGGTAGATGGAGCTGCTCTTGGAATAAAAGCTTTGGTGACTTCATCACTTCAGGGTTTCTAATTTTCTGTCCTGCCCTTTCGTGATGGGCAGAATTCTCAGATGTACATGCCCTTGTATAATCCTCTTCCCTTGAGTGTGGGAAGGACCATGAATGGGCCGGGATAGGACTCCTGCGATGAGGTTACTGATCAGTTGACTCTGAGCTCATCAAAAGGGAGATCATCCTGGGTGGGCCTGACCTAATTAGGTAAATGCTTTAAGTCAAGGACGTCAGAGTTTCCCCTCTGCTGGCCTGGAAGAAAGCAAACAGCTATGGTGTGAACTACCTACAGAGGCAAGGAACTGTGGGCGGCCTCTGCATGCTGAGAGTTGTCTCCAGCCAACACCAAACAAGAAAATGGAGACCTCAGTCAAAAGACTGCAAAGAAATGAATTCTGCCCACAACCTGAAGGAGCTTAGAAGAGGACCCAGAGCCTCACGTAAGAATCGCAGCCCTGGCAGCCGTGTCAATTTCAGCCTGGTGGGGCCCTGAGCAGAGCACCTCCCAACCCCTACCCAGACTCCTGACCCACAGGAGATACCGTGATGCCACAATGAGATAATAAACCTGCGTTGTTTTAAGCTGCTAGATTCATGGCAACTTGTTACCCAGCCATAGAAAACTAATACATCATTTGCTGTGATTTTTTTCATTTAAGCAACGTGTACATATGAATATGCAGACTCCTTGCTCCTACTTACAGAGGTCTGCACCCCTGTCCAGCTCCATCGTATCTCAGTTCACTCTCCCACTCCACCCCCGAGACTCCATTCCTTTGTCCATCCCCCTGTGACTCCAGCAAGAGGAGCTTGTTTCCATCTGCTCTTTCCTCTTTGTGAATCCTTCTTCCCACCCACCACGCCCAACCCTAACCTTTGCACAGTTCAGTCTTCTTGTCATTAGGTGTCCTTCCTCAGAGGTGTCTTCCCAGCCCACCTGACTAAAGAAGCGACCCAGTTACGCTTCTCCATCTTACTTCTCTGCACAATACATTTCATTGACTCAGTGTCTTGAAACCACAAGTCGGGACCCAGGAACAGGGCATGAAATCGTTTAAGTGAGTGGTAACCAGGAGGAGATTTTCTTTTTCCTTTCGTTCTTTTTAAATAAAGCAAATTATAAGAGAAAACATCAGAGCACATATCATGCGTTGCATTACATGCAGTAAAGGTTTAATGAAACTTCTGTTGCAGTGCGTGTATGCGTGTGTGCATGTGTGCGTGTGTGTGTGTGTGTGTGTGTGTGTGTGCTGGCACACAATGTGAAATTAATTTCTTACCGTGGGGTGGGTTCAAAAAGTTTCAGAAATTTTGCTCTGACATTTTTATTGCTCATTTTTTGGTTGGCTGACTCTCTTTCTTGTTTATCACTGAATTGCCCAGTGCTGGAATGTGGTTGGCACTCAATACATGCCTATTGCATAGATGGTTGGAGGAAGGGCGAGGAAGAAAGAGGGGCAGAGGGAGGAGGAAATAGACCGAACCACAGATTTCTTGTGACTCTCAAGAGTTGATATTAAGGCTTTTAAAAGCCTTTAAAACCACACACGTTTTCACAGCAGGCTCAGCTCTTGCAATAGGAACAGGAAGTAAAATTAGAGACACAACCATCGGAATCAGGAAGACAAAATAATTACTTGTAGATCATACGACTATACACTTGGAATACCCTAGGGAATCAACTGGAAAATTCTTAGAATTAGCAAGAAAGTGAATATTTAGAAAAATGTTTGGATCATAGGATGAAGATATAAGCATCAATTGTTCCTGGATGTGCTGACAAATACCAGGTGGTATATACGAAGGGGTAAGAATACAGAACAAGGGAAGGATGCTGGGTGGATCTCTTCCACTTGTCTCTCAGCCTCCTCTCATCTCCTCTGCATCCATCCACAAGGCTGATCTGTGTGGACCACATCAGTGGGACTCCTGGACCTCTAGCCTCCAATTGGGTTTAGGCAATGGAGAACACCAGCAGGGTATCAGAGAGAGGGAGGAGAGCTCGGGGTATTTATTCCCCAACTTCCTTCCTTTCCAATCTCCTCTGGCAGACTGGGTGTCTCACCAAAGGTTCCAGTTCTAGTCAAGGAGGCCCTCTCCATGCAACCCTCCCCTTCCAGGTTCTAGTCTTTGCTCCCTCTTCCTGCCTCTTCAGCCTAGGGGTTGCTGACTGCCCCTGTGTTGTTAGCCCAGGAGGACTCTGCAATACCTTATGATTTTCCTACAGTCTCCCTCTCCCACACCTTGGTAAACAGTCTATTTATAAACCCCCTTTGAACTGCCCAATTTGAGTGCGCTTTTGTTTCCAGCCAGAACATCAACCTATATTGGTGTGGGGATTCCATTCCCTATAGCAATAAAAATTAGCAGAGAAAGAGAAAGAGAGGCAAAATACTAACAACAAATGGATGGGACCTACACAAGCTTCCCTGGATGGGAAGACTAGATATGTAAAGATGTCGATTCTTACCAAATTAATTTATAAGTTGAAGCCAGTCACAATCAAAATTCCAACCGTTTTTAGGGAGGGAGTAACAAAATCATTCTGAAATTCTTTTCCCTGGATTAAGAAACAGCCAGGAATGGTTAAGAACCACATTGCATAAGAGGACTGAGAGCAAGAAGAGATTTCCACGACGAGGCCGCAGTCACTCGAGCATATGAGAGGTGTAAGACTTGATGGACAAACAAAGTTACAGCACGGACACCCCTGAACCTCACCAGAGCATAAACAGAAACATTTATCATCTGCTAAAGGAGGTGTCATAAACCAATGGGATAAGCAAAACTACTCATAAACCAGTTTCTAGAAAATTGGTTATTTGTGGGAAAACAATCAAATTAGATCCTCACTCATACATCAAAATGAATTCCAAATGTGTTTAGGACTCAAAATGTAAAAACTGATCATAAAAACTTGAAGAAAATCTAGATAAACTTTTAGCTGATGTTAAGATAAGGAAGGTTTTTCTAAGCACAAAATCAATGGGGAAAAAATCACCAAGGAAGAGACTGAGTAAATTGATTAGCTAAAAATTTAAAAAATCTCTATTTCAAAACCATCATAAACAAAATTGAGAGGCAAACGACAAACTGGAAAATATCCACAAATATGACAGATTGGAGTACCTTCTTTAATATATAAAGAACTCTTCCAAATCAATAAGAAGAACATTAATGCCCCAATAGAAAAATGAGCTACAGACAAGAATGGAGAATTCACAGAAAAAATATACACAGCCAATAAACACACGAAAATATGTTTAATACCACTTTTCCCATACCAAACTGGAAACATTTTTTAAAAGGCTTGTTGGGGTTGAGGGACACAAGGGGAGGCAGAGGGTGACATTTTTTACGACTTTTCTTAAAGGAATTTAACAAAATACACTAAGAATCATTCAAAGGTTTATATAGTGTTATTTACAATTTAAAAAATCAATCAAAAATGCCCAACTGGAAGGGGAAATTATAAATAAATTATGGTCCAGCCACAATACAGAATATTACGCAAGAATTACATTTTATATTTCCAGAGACTCTTGTTTTCCTGAGGAAGATTCACCCTGAGCTGACATCCGCTGCCAACCTTTTTCTTTTTGTATGTGAGCCACCGCCACAGCATGGCCAGTGACAAGTGAGTGGTAAGGTCCTTGCCCAGGAACCGAACCCAGGCCACCAAAGCGGAGCACGCCGAACTTAACCACCAGGCCACCAGGGCTGGCCCTCCAGAGACTTTTTAATGAAAAGGGGATGTGTTCAAGAGATAATATTTTTTAATCAGGAGGAACAAAGCTATGTACGGTATGATTTCAGTTTTGTTTTGAAAGAGAATCATATGTGTGCATAGAGAAAACTAGAAAAAATAAATATATGTGCTTTGTAGAAATACATATAGATGCACAAAAAGGAAAGCAAGCAATGGAATGGTGAACGCTGGTTCCAGGCAATGGGTACCTGGTGGGGAGGGGGCACACACGATGGGATGGGGGAGGGGGAGGGCGACCACAGGGTTAGATAGACGTCTCGTCAAGGACATAGCTTTTGTTTGGGGTGGTGGATTCACGGGTTTTATTACATTATCAAAAATAAATATTAAGGTAAACCATACGAAAGGACTAATAATGAACTGCTTTTGATCATCAAAAACGGCGACTTTTAATGGTTCCCTTTCATGAATAGACAGGTGACAGACGGACAGAACTGGCCAGGACTGAACCAGCGCTGAGATGACGTCACGACTAAGGACTGTGATTAATCCAGTTGTACAAAGAGAAAGATTCGGGAGGCAATTCACTAAAATGTAAGTTGTGTCCATCTCCAGGTGGGATGATTAAGCTCAACTATTCTTTTTTCTTTTATTTTCTACTTCACAAATTTTCTGCAAGGAAAATGGAATATTTTATAGACTTCAAAATACACATTCACTTCCTCGCCTTTCTATCCTATTCTAATATCCAGTCTTGGCTCAAGAAGGCGAAAATCAAGGTCTGAGCCCTTGACCCCATCCGTGGCTGAGGTCCACATCCTGGAGCTGTATAATGACCATTAATAATCAAGTAATATTGGCAATAACAACTCACGATTACCGGGCATACCACGTGCCCAGTTTATGTCACCGACCACCTGGGAGGGAGGGAGGATAATTGTCCGGTTCTCCAGATGAGGAAACTGAGGCTCAGAATGGTCAGGCAAGCATTCCAAGGTCACAGAGTGAGTAAATGGGAGAGCTGGGAGTTGAACTCCAGATGCAGGGCCCTGTCTCCCCTGGCACACAGATCTGCTAGTCTCCTGAGAACAAATAAAGCCAAAAGCAGTTTATTCTCATCAAACACCAAGGTGAGCAGAGGCCCTGAGGAAGGGCTCAGCCCCCAGGTAGCAGCTGTCACAGAGGCCCCAGAACGTGGGCTGAGAAGGAGAAAGGCCAGGAGCGGAGAGCAGGCTGTGGTGTCAGACACCAACCCCGGCCGCCTCTCTGGTTCAGAGCCTCGACTGCTGAAATGAAGCGGATAATAGGGTCCCTGGACTCTGTGAGTCACGCCTGAAACATTTAACTTAAATAAGACTCAAATCCAATTCCTTAGAAATGAGTCCAGCGTTCTCAAGGTGCTGCTGCTCTCCAGAGCCGTCCCAAATGTCTGCCTGGAGCCCTGGCCTCATCACTCACTCCCGTCAGGAGACCCCGAGCCCTCAGCCTCCTCTCCCCCACCATCTCCCCTCAGTCACCTTCCGCTGGCCCCCCCTCCACCCTAGACGTGCCTCCTACTTGTGCACAGCTGTTGCTCTGTCTCCTTGTCCTTCCCAAACATGCAAGCACAGGTGCACACATGCATGTGCGCACACACACATATTCACACGCATGCATGCACACATGCACACACTCTAGTCCAAGCCACCGCCTTTTGGGTCTCAGCTTAAGTGTCAGGAAATCAGGAAAGCCTTTGTGACATTCTTTATCCAGGGCTGGATTGAATCTCCCTGTTACAAGCTCTCACAGCACTGTGTGGTTTTCCTTTGCAGCACTGACCACAGTTTCAATTAAATGTTTCCCTGGGCAAGCGTCTGTTTAACATCTGTCTCTCCCACCAGTCCACGACTCCATGGGGGCAGGGACCTTCTGTCTTGTTCACCAAGCACATAGCACATAGAGTTATGGTACATGGAAGTCACCGAATAATATTGGGAGGGAAGAAGTCATCATACCCATTTTGAAGATGGAGACATTGATCCCACCACGAAACAGCAGTCACCAGGACTCACCCTTCTAATCCCTAGGAGGTGACATACATTTAATTTGTTGATATTTATTATGGGCATTTTCAAATGCACACACAGAAGAGCAAACACTACCAGGCCCCCAGGCAGCCATTGCCTGGCTTCAACTGCCACCCGTGTCTACAGTTCCTGTTTCATCTGCCCACCCTTCCCACTTTGGTGAGTTGTTTGGTTGGTTGGTTGGTTGGTTGATTGGTTGGTTGGTGGGTGGGTATTCTTTGAGTAAAGGAAATCCCAAACATTATGTCCTTTACCCATAAATACATCAATGTGTCTTCCTAGACAGTAAAGGCGTTTTAATACATAACCATGATACCATCATCAACCCAACACAATTAACAATGATTCCTTAATAAAATCAAATGCCCAGTCTATCTTCAATGAGTTCAGGTCTCGAAAATATCTTTTAATAGTTGTTTTGCGTAATCAGGATCCTAAGAAGATCCACGTGTTACATTTGGGTGATGTGCCTCTTAAGTCTCTTTTAACCCATAACAGTGCTTCTCTTTTTCTTCATGCCCTTCACTTGTTGAAGGAACTGAGTCATCGTTCCTCCCATATTTAATTTGCAGAGATGACTTCCCCATCCTGAATCAATGTCTTTAGCAGGGCCTGTGATGGGGTTACTGACATGGCACTCTCCCCCCACCCAGGCTCCCGTCCTGCCCTCTAGACTCTGCAGGTATCGCAGACCCGACATCCACTCATGGTTTCAGGCCAGCTCAGTACAGAGAACTCCAGACAGACGCCCGCCTGATGCCGTTCCAGTAAATGGTGGATGCCAGCACTCAGAGTCGGAGAACTGTCCAGAGCTTGGGACCCACAGGGGCTGCAGCTCCAGAAGGAGGCAGTGTGGAGCACCCGGTTATAGAGGACACCATGAAACCAGAAGTGGGTAAAATGCCTCAAGAAGAAGCCCTTGGGAGTCCTCCCCCTTTCTCTGCCGGGGATTAGAGAGTCACCTCTGGGGGTGAGTCTAAATGACCGGACATCTGCAGCCGGACGTTGCCCTTCCTTCTGCCTTTGGAGGAGCCAATTGTTCCAGGACATGCCTGCTGATCCCCAACATTCTCTTGCCTGTGGACGGCCCAGAAAAGCCAGACAATTTGGTCTTCAGAGACGAGAAGCTGGTACTGGCCACAGAAAGGCTAGCAGGTGGGCATGTGTCCAGAGATGTTTAATAGGCCTCTCGACAAGGTGGACACCCAAACTCCCTTCCAGCTGAGGGTCTCTATAAATCCTGGTAGAAGTCTACCTCTTTGACAAGCAAGTTCAAGAAATCAATCTACTCTCTCCACTGGAGTCTCCTGACTTCCAGGAGATAATAAAATGTTCCAACTAAATAGAAATCACATTTATCTTTGGTTTTTCTAGGTTAAGCCAAGACCTGAATAAGCCCATGACTACAAGGGCCAGGGTTCTGAATCTAACACTGGTGGAGGATAGTCACTCATTCATTCACCCATGTGGCCACCTACCAGCCCTCCTGATTGTCTGTTATAGGTTAAGGTGTAGTGGATGTAGGGATAATAGTACTCACAATAATATCTAACCTCTGTGCATGTTTTACCATGTGGTTTTGTATTAGATGCTTTGTTTCATTTACCATCACAGTGAGGATTGTCCACTTAGAGTAGGTACTGATATGCCATTGTATTAGTTATCTATTTCTACATAACAGATCCTCATAAACCTGGAGGCTTAAAACAACCCACATTTATTATCTCACAGTTTCTGTCAATCAGAAGTATGAGCACAGCGTAGCTGGGTTCTCAACTTCTGGGTCTCACCAGGCTGCAATTCAGATGTTGGTGGGGCTGTGGTCTCATCAGAGACTTGACTGGGGAAAGATCTGCTCCCAAGCTCTCTCAGGTGGTTAACAGGATATATGGACTGAGAGTTTCAGTTTCTTGCTGGAGGCCACCATCAGCTCCTAGAGGTTGCCCACGGTTCCTGGCTACGTGGGCCTCTCCAGCATGACCATCTACTTCATAGCACCTTCCTCCAGGCCAGCAATGGAGAGAGAGCAAGCCTGATAGCAAGATGGAGTTTTATAGAACATAACATAATCACGGAGTGGCATCCCATGGTCTTTGCCACATTCTACTGGTTAGAAGAAAGTCATGAGTCCCACCCACACTTGGGAGGGCATCACACAAAATCAGGAACATCAGGAGGCAGGATCATAAGGACCACCTGAAAGTCTGTCCACCACACGCATTATACGGATAAAAAAACACTAAGGCTCAAAGGGTAGGAGAAACCTCCCCTCTGACTCACAGCCAAGTGGAGGACCTGGAATTTAAAGCCAAGTTTGAAGAACTCCAAGGCCCATGATCTCATCTATAAGTGCATTATTCAAAGAAGCACCTCTGCCCTCAAGGAGTCATGGTCTCCCTCACCCACAATAGAGACAGTAACAAATCTTTCTGATCCAATTTGGCAAGAATCTAATGGACGAATACACAAAGAGCCTGGACTCAGGGGAGGGTTCGCTCTGCCTGGTGGACCTTTGTGCCTGGCCTTAGGATGAGTTAGCTAGACGGAGAAGAGATGTGAGAGAACGCCAAGTGGATGTGACAACAAATGCAGAAAATGAAGCTATCTGAGATGCCGGCATGTTCCAAAACTGGCAGATTGTTTCATGTGTCAAGGATGCTTGACGGGACACAAGGCAGAGAGGGCAGGTTGGAAACAGGTTGTGAAGGGTGTTGAACGCCTGGCTTGGGACTTGGGACTGTGGGCAGTGGGATCCAATGAAGGGGGCAGGCCACAGGGCAGCACCATCAGATTATGAATGACTCTGGCTGGACACAAGGTGGCCAGTCAGGATGTTACAGCATCGGTTCCAAGCAAGAGATAGATAGAGATGTGTTGACAAGAAGACAGGACAGATTTGAGCCATGTTTCAGGGGGAAAGTCAAAAGTGAGAATTTAATAGAAATTGAGAGCCAGATCCCATAAGGGGGAACAGTGAGCAGGAGGCACAGTGATTTGCACAGGGGGGTCAGGGAGTCAAAGGAGGGCAGAGAATAGAGTGATGTGGGCTCTCTGGAAATTGTTTAAAAGACATTGTTAAACTCCCACGCTGATGGAATAAGCCAGACCCAAAAATACAAATACTGCATGATCCCGCTGATATGAGGTAACTAGAGCAGGGAAATTCATAGAAACAGAAGGAGAATGGTGATTGCCAGGGGCTGGGGGAGGGCATGATGGGGAGTTAGTGTTTAATGGGTGCGGGGTGTCTGTTTGGGAAGTCGAGAAAGTTCTGGAAATGGATGGTGGTACTGGTTACACAACATTGTGAACGGACTTAATACCACTGAAATATACACTGAAAAATGGTAAAAATGATAAGTTTTATGTTATGTATAAACTATTAAAAAAAAAAACAACACTCCTTTCTTTGGGAAAGGCGGCCAGGAGGCCTGGGAAGCAATGGCACCACTGAGCGTTGTCCCAACACCAGTGCCCTGGTCGGCCCCACTCCAACAGAAGCCACATTCACAGGATGAAACCCCCAGGTACCAGCCGTCAGAAAGAGCCATTTATCAAAAGTGACAGTCTAATGGATGTCCCTGGTCATCAGCTCCCTGCCCACTCTCTTCCAACTTTGTTAAAATCAGAATCAAGATGCATTTGTGTAATGACTGAAGGAACAGCAATAAAGGCAGAGAAGAGGAGAGTTACCCCGTTGCCAACCCTTCCAGGTGGGGAGACAGGAACAGAGCCCACAGCCCAGGGGGTGGGGAGACAGGAAGAGAGCCCCTAAGAGGCCATTTCCATCACTCTGGGAGCCATCTCCCTGACGAGGCCCCGGACTCGGGGCCCCCTCCAGCTGCTCTTCTGGATCCCGGGTCACACTCCCAGCTGACTTTCTGCCATCTCTCCTTGAAGATTGAACCTGCCCCTCAGGGTTGCCGCATCCCACTCGGCACCTCTTTAATGCTCCATTAAATCTGTGGAATGAAAGAATGAGTCAGCTGGCCTGTGTGTTGCAAAATGCGTGGATAAGTGCAAGGATGTAAAGATTCCGGAGAACTCAAGCGTGGGGCAGAGGAGCGTGTGGTGCGTGAGCTGCTCCTGCTGTCCACACAGGCTCCTGGATGACTCCCCAGCAAACCCAGGAATGGGCAGAAGGCGGGCCCTATTTGTCGGGGTGAGCATATTTGTTCCTGCGTCTGCGTGTGTTTCTCTCCCACAGGTATAATAAATCGAAGTTTGAAGGAGTCTCAAACATCCTGAGACATTCCATCCCAAGTCCAGTAGACAGAATAACGGCCCCAAAAATGTTGTTGGTTGAATTGTGTCCCCTCAAAAGATGTCCAAGTCCTCACCTCCAGGACCTGTGAACGTGACCTTATTTGGAAATACAGTGTTTGCAGATGATCAAGTTAAAATGGGGTCCTTAGGATCAGGACATTTTTAGGTATTTGTTAAGCTGCATGCCACTTCTCGGTACCAATTTCTGCCTTAGTCCATTTGGGCTGTTATCACAAAATATCATAGTCTGGATGGCCTACAAGCAGCGGAAACTAATGGCTGGCCCTTTGGTGATCCAATGACTATGTCTTTATAAAAATGAGAAATCTGGACACAGAGGCAGACACGTACAGAAGGAAGACGATGTGAAGACACAGAGAGACCACCATTTACAAGCTGAGGAAGGCCTGAGGTTACCAGAAGCCAGGAGAGAAGCATGGAACGGATTCCTCCTCACAGCCCTCAGAAGGAACCCACCCTGCCAACACCTTGACTTTGGACTTCTGGCCTCCAGAACGATGAGAGGATAAATTTCTTCTGTTTAAGCCATATTGTTTATGGTATTTTGTTCTGGCAGCCCTAGAAAACTACTACAGACGTCCATGTCCTAATCCCCAGAAACTGTGAATACGTTAGGTTACACGCCAAAGGAGAATTGATGTTACAGATGGAATTAAGGTTGCTAATTCGCTGACCTTAAAATAAGAAAATTATCCTGGATTACCTAGGCGGGCCCAGTGTAGTCACAGGGGTCCTTAAACGTGGCAGAGGGCAGCAGAAGAGTCAGACAGATGTGGTGTGAAGACTGGACTGGCCATGGCTGGCTTTGGAGATGGAGGAAGGGGCCACAAGCCAGGAAAGGCAGGCGGCCTCTAAAAGCTGGAAAAGACAAGAAAATGGATTCTCCCTCCTATAGCCTGAATGTCTGTGTCCCCCAAATTCATATGTTGAAATCCTAATGCCCAAAATGATGGGATTTGGAGGTGGGGCCTTTGGGAGGTGATTAGGTCATGAAGGAGAGCTCTCATGAATGGGATTAGTGCCCTCATAAAAGAGACCCCAGAGAGCCCCCTCCTCCCTTCCACCATGTGAGGACACAGTGAGAAGATGGCCGTCCGTGAACCAGGAAGCGGGTCCTCCCCACACCCGAATCTGCCAGCGCCTCGATCTTGGGCTTCCAGCCTCCAGAACTGTGAGAAATAAATTTCTGCTGTTTATAAGCCACCCAGTCTGTGATATCTTGTTATAACAGCCCGAACAGACTAAGACAGAAACTGGTACCAAGAAGTGGGGTGCTGCTTAACAAATACGTAAAAATATGGAAGCCACTTTGGAACTGGGTAGAACTGAGTTGAAGCTGGAGGAGTTTTGAGGTGCACGCCTACTTTGTCATGAACAGAGCACTAAGGCCAATTCTGGCGAGAGCTCAGAAAGAGGAGAGTTGTAGAGAAAGCCTCAGCCCTCTTAGAGAACACCTAAGAATCCTGAACAGAACGTCGGTAGAAATGTGGACGACAAAGGCCATTGTGATGAGGTCTCAGATGCCAACGAGGAACATGTCATCAAACCGGAGGAAAGGCGATCCTTGTCGTAAAGTGGCAAAGAGCTTGGCTGCATCACGTCCGTGTCCTGGTCTTTTGTGGAAGGCAGGGCTTGAAAGCGATGGAATTGACTATTCAGCTGGGGAGATCTCTAAGCCAAGTGCTGGAGGAGTGGCCTGGTTCCCCCTGACTGCTCAGAGTAAAATGTGCGAGGAAGAAAATGAGGTAAAGACGGACTTGTTAAGCAAAAAGGACCCAGAACTTAAAGGGTCAGAAAATTCTCAGCCTCTCCCTACTGAAAAGAATGAGAGCATGCTCAGAGACAGCATGAGGGGTGTGGGGAGCAGCCCCTGGATAAGGAGGTTGGTGTGGAGCAGCCACCTCAACAGAGGCCAGTTGTTCAAGACAATGGAAGGATGACGCAAAGGCAATTCAAAGATCATCAGAGCTGCCACCCACCACAGGCCACCCCGTCTATGACATTTTATTATAGCCGCCCAAGCAGACCAAGGCCGTCCCCTAAAGCCCCCAGAAAGCAAACAGCCCTGCCAATGCCTTGATTTTAGCCCCATGACACCCATTGTGGACTTTTGACCTCTAGAACTATAAGAGAATAAATTCATGTTGTTTTAAGCCACTACATTTGTGGTAATTTCTTATAGCAGCCACAGGAAACAAATACACTGTTTCTCTAAAACTTCATGCAAAATGGCTTTCCTAAGAAAAAATATTGTGTGTGTTTCATTTTGTTCCTAGGAAATTCCTCCTGTCTGACTAGGATGGAGTGAGGTATAAAAAGATGGGAAAGGAGGAGACATTGCACCAGTCGGCTGAGCTTCTCACCAGCCTGGATGCTGGATTGAGTACTCCAGGGCAAGGCTAGCTTCAGGGACAGTTTAATCAGGCCTCACAAGATGACACCAGGATCCAGTCTTCTCTCTCCATATCTAGGCTCTGCTTCCTCCAGGTAGGCCCTAGCCTCCCCTTATAGTGACAATATGGCTGCCTCAGCTCCAACATCACGTGCACTCTCCTTTAAGTCCAGTGAGGAAGAGTGAACATCTCTTTCCTGACTCCCTGGCTTTGTTTGAGGCACATGCCCATTCTGTAACAAATCATTTGCTCTGGGGAATGCAGTGTGGTGGCTGGCTTAGGTTCAGACCATCCCCAGGGATGCAGATGTGGGGTCCCATTCCAGCTGCCTTGAAGCAAAGATGAGAGAGATTTACATATACTGAGAGTTAAAGGCATCCATGACATATTGTTAAATTTTCAAATAATATATTAAAATTAAGATATTTTTGTATATTTACATACCATATTTTATACATATATCTATATTTTATAAAATGATATTATACAAATGATATATGTAATTCACAAAAATATATTGTTAAGTAAAAATTTGATGAGGGCTAACTTTTTTTTAATCTGAGTGCTAGTTCCTAGGTGTGGTTAGTTTGTTAAAATTCATAGCCTGTACACTCATTATTTGTGGACTTTTATGTATGTAGGTTATACTTCAATAAAAAGATTTTTTAAGTAAGTTTCAGAACAAAAAGGTATAGTATGACTTTATTTTTAAAAAGAAGAGAAGGAGAAAATGATGGAGGGAGGGAGGAAACATGGAAAAGATCATAAATAAACACAGAGAGAATGGCCCAAAAGGACGTTCCCTGACTATTGAGTGGCTCCACACATAGTGGTTCTCCCAGGAGACACCGGTGGTGTGGAAGACACTTGGGGTTGTCACACCCTTGGGAGGCGGGTGCTACTGGCCTCTAGTGGGCAGAGACCACAGGTGTTGCTAAACGTCCTAGGATGCCCGGGAGGGCCCCACCACAGAGAAAGATCCAGCCACAAGGCCGACGGCGCCAAGGCTGAGCAGCCCTGTGACACAGACAGAATCCGAGGAAGGAGAGCGCGAAAGAGGATTCCACTTTTTTTCCTCTTTTATATTTCATTCTCTGAAACTTTCACAGAAAGTGTGTCTTACCTTTCTTATTAAAAAATAAAAAGAAACCCTCCGCACGGTGATAAGACAGATCAGGGGTCCGTGGGCTACAGCCCACGGGCCAAATGCAGCCCGCTGCCTGTTTCTGTACAGCCCACCAGCTACAAACGGCTCCCACACGCTCAAATGGCCGCGTGTCAACCGGCTGTGTGAGCACCTACACAGCACCCTCGACTCTGCACGCTGGCCCACAAAGCCTCAGATGTTTACTGTCTGGCCTTCTACAGAAAAAGCTTTCTGGCCTCTGGCATAGAACACCGTTTTTTGTAAGTTTCCCACTAAAAAGACGCCCCCACCCGCCTCTGTCCAAACTAAGTGAGGTGTTACTTCCTCTGAGGTGGATTCTGCAAAGAAGCCTGCAGCAGACCACGCGCTGCCTCACAGGTGTGCCTTCCTCTCACTGCTGTGACAAACCAGCACAAACTTCGAGGCTTAAAACATGATGTATTATCTTACATTTCTAGGGCTCAGAAGTCTGCAGTGGTTCTCACGGGGCTAAAATCAGGGTGTTGGCAGGGCTGGTTCCTTTCTGGCGGTTCTAGGTGAGAACCCATTTTCTTAACCTTTTCCAGCTCCTGAAAGCCGCCCGCATTCTTGGGCTTATGGCCCCTTCCCCCGTCTTCAAAGCCAGCAACGGCTGGTAGAGCCCTTCACTCTGACTCTGATCCTCCTGCCACCCTCTTCCATATTCAAAGACCCTTATGATTACACTGGGCCCCCTCAGATAATCCAGGATAATCTGCTTATCTTAAACTCAGGCAATTAGCAATCTTAATTGCTTCTGCAACCTCAGTGCCCCTTTGGCATGTAACATAGCATCTCCATGGGTTGCAGACAGTAGGATGTAGACATCATCAGGGCCATTATTCTGTCTACCTCACCAGACATCTACTTCCCTACCCCTCTAAGAGAACTTCAGCCTCCCTTGCAGCTAGCTGTGGCCAGGATATTATGTATCAGACAATGAGATATAAACAAGTGTTTATGCAATTTGCAGAAAGTCTCCTTAAAAGGAGGGGGCACTCCCTTCATAGCACCTTCTCAAAATTCTACTGTCTAAAATCAGATGTGATGGCTGGAGCTGCAGCAGCTACACTGGGCCAGGACGATAACACCTCATAGGCATAACAGAATGGATAGATGAAGGAAGCCTGAGTCTATGATGACTTTATGGAGTCACCATACCAACCTAGAGGGCCTGCTTTGGACCTATTTATATGTGATAGAATGAAAGTTTGTGTGTTTAAATCTCTATAGGGGGTGGGGGCGGGCTCCGTTACTCACAGCAAAATGAATTTCTTCACAGGTTTTCAGGATGAAAGCATTAATTTATTCACTTATCCCTCAACATGCGTGTATGAAGAGCCTGCTGAGTGCAAGCAGAAACCCGCCACCGTCCTTGGGCCTCAAGAGTTTGGGGCCTCGTGGGGAGGCAGTTCAAGCATAAGTTGCAACACAGGGTGGTGCTTGCTTTCTAGGAGTCTGACAGGTGGGCTGGAGAGGATGTGGAGTCAGCAGCGGTGAGGGTGAGAGAGCCCTCCAGGTAGCAGGACGTCATGGTCAAAGGCGAGAGTTACACAAGGGTCCGGTGGGGGGAAACGATGAGACAGCCAGTGGGTCAACAGCCGAATGGGCAGAGTGGGGAGGGCAGGAGAGGTAACTTGGGGGGAGGGTAGAAAAGGTCAGCTGTGTGAAACAGAAGAGTTTGGCTTACGTGTTGGGGGCGCTAGGAAAGGCCAGCTGGGTGGCTGAGCAGTGAGGGGGGCAGGTTAAGTGTCTGAGCCTATTTTCCCGTTCCGTTCCCTCGAGCCCTCATGATGCAAATGCTCTCAGGACCCTTCCCTACCCCCGCCCCCACCCCAGGTCCTTCAGGGAAGGAGGAAGATGCGCCCAGCCCCTCTCAGGCTCCCGGAACCTAACTCCCGTCTTTACACCTTCCATGTCACAGCCGCTCATATTAGTTCCTATTTAATTTTCTTCTTGTTCACTGTGACTTCTTAGTTGGTGATTATTAATAAACCTAGATAAAGTAAACAACGTTTTACTTCCTCCCCCCAGAAAAGTTGCAGACTTTCAAAGTTCAAAACGGAATCTATAAATTATTTCATCTTGGCAAACACAGTCCCTCCCGTAGGCAACGTGGACTGTTGGCAGAAGCTCAAAAGAGGCTTCATTTCCTCCTCTGTCTGCATCTGTGGTTTAGATGTGCAAAAATACGGTTCAGCATTTTTACTCTGCCGCGGATCCATCCACACTCCTGCCCCGACTCGTCTCCCCCGCGGAGGACGAGGCCAATCAATCAGGCATCATATCAGCCGCTCACCATCTGCCAGTCTCCACAGTGGCCCTGATTGGCGGATTCACGGAAAACAGACCAGGTCGCTGTCGAGTGCGGGGTCAAGGGTGGCCCTAACAGACAGCTCATTAAATGGGACAGTGCTCACCGCTCTTCCCTGAGCAGAGGAGCCAAAACGCAGAGAGAAGCTGCAACTACACAGATAATGGGATGGAGTGGTGAAGACCCTTCCAGCAAATTCTGTCACGTCCATGTCACTTTAGCTTATAAAGGACACTGGCAGCCCATTAGGCAGCTGATCCAGGAAATTTAAGGGGAAACAAGCCGTGTGGCTCTTTGGGGGAATGTTCTCTGAATGACTCTTCCTCCGTGTCACTTTATCGATGAAAACCTTCTCATAACAATTGTTGTCGTTGTTGAAGCACTCTCTGCTCAGAGGCTGGTTTTCATATCCCATAAGATGCACTAGGGGGTAGGGGTGAGGGGGTTGATTCAATATGCTTAGGAAACACTGTATATTCACTCCACTTGGACATTGGAACCTTTCAGTGCACATGTAAATATAAAGGCTCTGAGAAGGCCTGCAGACGAGCAATCTGTGTAGCATCAGGAGCTACAGTTCGGTATCCAGAGTGAGGCATGCTTCGCTTTTAACTCTGCCCTTGCCAGTTCCTATCGTGTAGCCCTGCAGGGTAGTTGTGAGAATTAAATTAGAGGAAAAAAACATGTAAAGCAGAGTGCCTAGCAGGTGGTAAATCAGCACTTAACACACGTCTGCTATAATAATTATTATTAATGTAGAACCCGGCATTTATCAAAACACATTGACTGCTCTATCCTTCTTTCATGGAAACACCTGTATACCCTAGGAAACTGGTTTTCCTCAAATTTGGAAAGATTGCAGTAATGTGGGTTTGTTCTAACTTGACAAACAGTCCCAAGGGCCACGTTACGGGCCAGGCGCTGTGCTCAGAGCTTTACACACGTTAATCCACTTCACCCTCAGAGCCGCCCCACGAGCCGGGGTAGGTGTGATGAGTGTACATCTACAGAGGACGAGGTCGAGGCGCCCAGAGATCAAGTAGCTTGCCCAAGGTCACACAGCTGGTGAGCGGCTGGCCCCGCAGTCTCTAATCCACGCCTTTTATGTGGGGGCCCAAACCCCAACCCCTGGAAACCTCCTGAAGCTATTCCCTGTGACTCCCCTTCTCCCCAGTCTGTCATAAAAGCTCATTTTCATCGGGTCCCTCTGCTGCTCAGAATACCTCCTCATCACCTTTAGGTCACATTCAAATTCAGTCTGATTCTAGGCTCTCAGGCTGCCCTTCCTTGACGGTCCCTCTGCCTGACCTCCCCTTTCTCTTCCTGGTAAACTCATACTCATCCTTCAAAACCCAGCCTAAAAGTCACCGTTCCTGGAAGCCCTTTCTGAATACCTCCTCCCAAGATGGAGCCACTGCCCCAGACTTTATACTCCCTTTCAGCTTTGGAAGAACCTCTGTTGGTTGGCATTTGCCAGATTTTATTGCCTGTTGTACCCATTGTAGTGAACAGAGACCCTTCCTTCTTCTGGCACAAGCCCTGACTGTCCTTCCCAACTCTTGTCCTTGTAGGGGGTGGACTGACTCCACCCTAACCCCTGGAATGAGCCTGTGACCCCTGTGTGGCCAGTCAGAGCGATACACCACCCCTGGCTACAGGGGTTGCTTAGGGGTGAGCATATGACCCAATCGAAGCCAATGAGACTCAGTCCCAAGACCCCTGATGGATTGGCCTGGACACATGCACTCGCTTTCTGTAGGACTGAGAGCGGAGACACTAAAAGCCTGACATTCCTAGACCGCCCCAGCACAGAGGAGAGTGGAGAACAGGAAAAAAGAGAAAGAGAGAACAAACCTGAGTCCTAATGACATTGGTCAAGCCTCTGGATCAAGCCTTACCTGAAGTAGTCCTATTCTTAGACTTCTCAATTACATGAACCAACAAATTCCTTTTCAACTAAAGACAGTTAGAATTCTGTCACTCGTAACCCCAGAAGCCCTGACTAGCATGATCTCTAGACCTTGATTGAGGTACTCCAAGACGAGCCATGTCTAACTCATCTTCCAAGGGCCTAACTCACAGTCTTAAATATCCTGCAAACATGTGTTGCAATGAAATTCAGTTTGGAAGTTCCAAAATGTTTTCTTGAGCTGATCCTGGGGACGTAGTATGCAGTTTTATACCCATTTCACAGATGGAGAAAGTGAGGCTCAGAAAGTTTAAGAAACTTGCTCCAAATAATCACAGTGCCCATCTGTTCTATGTCTTTGATATTCTCTTGATGTTTTTCACATTGTACACACAGTTGGTGCTTAATCAGTACTTGCTGACCAGGCCTAATGGGCTGGAAGCTTCTGTACTGGCGTTCTGCTGCCTGAGGCTAGAGGAGACCCAGCCGAGGTCAGGCAAGAGAGGCAGCCTGGCCATCACCTTTCAGCCCGAGCACCTTTTCCTCCATCTCTCCCTCCTGGCAGACCCACATCCCCAGTGAATGAACACAGTTCACTTTTACCCCCAAGCCACCAACTTCCCACCTCCCCAAGCCACCTCCCAGCTTCTGGGCCCGCTTGAGAAAGATTCGCATCCACACAGCCTGGCGTCACTTATACGTTCGTGGATTGCAGATTCCGCCAGGCCCTCGAGGTTGGCTTGCAATCCTTCGCTTCCCTAAGAATGAATGAAGACTTGCTGGCCGTGTCTCCATGGCTTTGGAAACCCAGCTATTTCTCAGCAGTTGGAGTGTGAAATTAGGCAGATGGAACATCCAGATAACGGGCTGCACTGCATGGGGAAACCGCGGCATCCAGCAGACAGAGGGGGTGGTTGCTCTACAGCGTGGGGCAGAGAGGCATTAATTCCAGTCCATTCCTGAGCGCTAATGCAGCCCAGCAAGGAAGGACAGGGCATGAACCCTGCGGTCTTGGGCCTCAAATCCCACCCCTACCTCTTACTCTCGGTGTGATTTTAAATAGAGACTTAAGATTTGGTTTTTCCAACCCATAAAATGGGCATAAAATACCTCCAAGAAATGTTTGGAGGATTCAGAGAAATAAACCACAGTGACACATTGTAAGCACTCAATAAATTATCTGATGTTTGCTCTTTAATTGCCTTAAGCATAAAAAGAAACCCAAAGCCTTGCCAACTGAATCGGAACACAGGTTTTACAAATAATTAATAAATCAGGTCAGCACAATTTCTGCTGCCAGAGCAGCTTCAGTGACAAATAAGGCGACTTTTTACAGGCGCATCTATGAGAACCCCAAATTAGTCAAACATAAGGAAGCACGCAAGAAAAAGACAGACCAGGAGGTGAATCCTGTTTGCAAATCAGAACGCTATAGAAATGGCCACAGATTGCAAATCATAAATTCCACTTTCCAGAAGCTCTGTTATATGTAGATACCAGAAGGCAAATAAAAGCATACTTAAAGATGGTGTTGGCAACGTCTCTTTTTTAAAAAAGACGAAAATGGAATGATTTCACAGCACCAAACTCAAACACGCAGTAATATATAATATCAGACCCAAAATTTTTCAAAGAGCTGAATAATGGTTGAATAACAGCTGAATTGGAACTATTCAAGCATTAAAAAAAAAAGACATGACTCCTTCGGTCACTGCATTAGAGACGATTCTCTCGAATACCGAATACCGCTTGAGTTTCTGTTAACTCTTAAATGGCCTGAAAAACAATGTCGCATCTCCAAGACGCCTTGGAAGACAGCCGGAACCTTTGGAGGGACACAGTCCAGAGCAGGTCTTCTCAACAGGCATAATTTTGCCATCTCAGGGGCACTTGGCAATGTCTGGAGATATTTTTGGTTGTCACAACGGGGGGAGACGGGCGTAGAGCCCAGGGATGTTGCTAAACCTCCTGGGGGCACAGGACAGCCCCCACCACAAAGAACCATTGGCCCCAATTGTCAGTGGTGCCAAGATGAGAACCCTGCTGTGGAGATAGCCAGGCTGCTTTTTCGTTGCATGAGCTGGGGGGGAGGCATTTAACCTCTCCGAGGCCCAGTTCCCTCATTTGTCAAATTAGGGGACATCATTATTTGGTTGTTGAAGGTTTTGATGAGATATTAATGATGATAATCGCTACCCTTCAGCAAGCTCTCGCTATGCACCAGGCATTGTGCCGAGTGCCTGTATGTGCATTATTTGATTCAATATTTATCACTGCACGAAGAAGTAACAGGGCTAAGATTTCGCTGCTGGCGGGGGAGTGGCTTCCTGCCCCAGGAGTCTACGTCTTGACCTCTTCACTCTCACTGTTCACAGTGTGGTCCACGGACCAGCAGCATCAGCCTCACCTGCGAGCTTGCTAGAGATGCAGAACCTCGGGCCCCGCCCCAGGCCAGCGGAGTCCGCATCTGCATTTTAGCCACATCCCCAGGTGATCCACGCGCACGTCAGAGGCTGGGAAGCAACATGCGAAGGACAGTGCCTCGCCCCCACGTAAACACTAAACAAATATTAACTGTCTGCCTCGGCATCGCTGTTTGTAGCCCACAGAGAGATTCACCAGAGGAAAATTCAGACTGACTCATAAAATGCACGGAAGTGGCAAAGTCTCACAGAGGAATCTTGTCAACACCAACACCCCCAAGGGGTTCGGGTCTGCCTCGACTTTCAGGAAGTCTCTCTCAACACGGACGAAGACCAGCTGTCGAAGGGGAAGAGCCACAACTCCAGCCCAGCTCTTCTTGTTGCTCAGCCACCACTCCCTTCAGCATCCTGCACCTCTCCATGACTTAACCTATTTCACACTACAGTGTGAATGACTGACTCTGGCCTGTGCTGCCTCTCCCAGAGAGCCTCTCCATGGCTTACCTATTTCACACCATGGTGTGAATGACTGACTCTGGCCTGTGCTGCCTCTCCCAGGGATACTTTCGAAGCTCAAGCCATGCTTTCCCCCTTTGTTTGATAGAAGAACGCAGACCTCAAGCACCGGGCAGTGCCCTCCTCACGTTAGCCACTCCAAGGGCACAGCACAGTGACATCACAAAGCACACTCTGTCCCTCTAATTTTTCCTACTTTTTAAATTATATAAATAATGCATGTGTGCATCCTCAACATAAACTATTCAAATTATACACAAGTGCCTATAGTCCAAGGCAAACATCCTTTTCATCAGAGAAGCCATAAAGGGTTCAAAGCAGAGACTCTGGGCCCAGCCTGCCTGGGTTGGAATCCCAGCTACACTCCTTAGCAGCTGTGTGTCCCTGGACAACTTACTTAACCTCTCTGTGACTCAGTTTCCTAGTCTGCTTCTCAAAGATCTGTTCAAGGACTGAATGTGACAATGCATGAGAAGTACTTAGCTCAGAGCCCAGCACACACTGGGTATTAGCGACTCCTGTCGCTCCCACTTCCCTCCGCAGGGGTAAGCCCTATTAGCAGCTCGCTGTGAGGACTTCCAGACCCTCTGCTATGCGCTTTCCTGCAGAGGTAGCACGCAAACGCACTGTTACCGCGAAGATGATCTCACTGGGCCTGGGTTTTGCAACTTGCTTTACAGCTGAACCGAGCCATGGGGAAAGTTTAATACCTGTTTCACAGACGTATCCCTCATCCTTTTCAACAGCTCTGCGCATCCCTCCTTTGGACGGATGCCCCAGTGCGTGTGGAAGCACCCCCCACCGGCAGGCATTTAGGTTGTTCCCATCGTTTTCCCACTGGAAGGGAACTGGATGTGAGAGGCAGCCAAGTTCCCAGCACGTCCGACTTGGGAAGCGGCGCAGCCGGGAAGCGGAGCCAGGGCGGGGGACGGTCTCATCAGAGCCTCTGCCAAGGACGGGAAGGATGACGACAATCTGGGGCACGCTCAGAATAAATAATTGTCCCTAACCCTCTCAAAACTGGGAAGCGTGTGGCCAGTCACTGGCTTCCTGTCACAGCTGGTTGCCGTGCCCCCCCCACCCCACCCCGGTGCCCTCAACCGCCCACGGCGAGGCCACCCCCAGGCCCCCAGGTTCTCGGCAAACAAGTGCACCTGCCCCGTGGTGACTTTTCCCTCCTACAGCGATGCAAGTGCTCATTCTCGAGGGACACGGCAAAGAGAAAGGAGCGTCCTCTGGCTGGCAGGGACAAGAAAGATGACCCCGGACAGAGGTTTTATGACAGCAGCTCAGAAATCCCACTCAGAACCCTCAATTATAAAGCAGATAAGAAGGAGAGCCCTGGCTGAACAGAGCTGGGTGGTCAGAGGGGAAAACGTAGAGCCGGGTCTTCTCCCCTGAGACCCCCATGGCCTCCAGAACACAGTTTATAAACCACTCATCTGGCCCAGCTTGTTCTTCAGATTTGGTGGCTAGAACTCACAAAGGGGAAGTTATTCACCGAAGGCCCCACAGAAAGCAAGTAGCAGAGTCCAGGCCGCGGCCTCCTGACTCCTGACTCCCAGCCCTCTGTGCTGTCTGCTAACTGCAGCTTCTCTAACGCCTGTGCTTGTTTAGACTAAGATGTGAATGACTGTCTTGCTCAGAGATGATTCTCTCCCCAGGGACAATTTCCACTAGAGCCAGACTTCTCAACCCCATAGCCCAAGTGTAACCACAGAATACACAAAGCAGATCTTTCTGGATCAGGAGTTTCACTGAGAGGTTTAGGTGTGGAAAAGCTAAATAACAACTAGGAAAAAATATATAAACACTGCCTTTGTATTTTAAAAATTGATAGAAATCAGAACTGAATGTGAAATTCACCTGAACGTTTATGTCTTAACTGGAAACTCCAAATAAATCTTGCCCCTGTAGTCAGTGCCTTCAGACTAATCCCCATGTTATACCCCCAACCGTGGCCCCTAACGACATGAAGTCACTCTCCCCTGCCACTGAGGTACTTTGGGGGAAAAGTTTGAGAAATCTTGAGCTAAGGGAATGACTCATTAATGACAAAATTATAGGCAGCAGAGTAAGAGACAGATATTCAATAGGGAAAGACCATCCCAAGACCCTGAAATCTGTCCCACATATAAAGTCTGCTCTGCCTAATCCACAATTCTAATAGCAGCAAACACTTATTGAGCGCTTACTGTGTGCCCAGCACTGTGCTAAACACATTGGAAGGATGACACGGACGCTAGCATTATCTCCCACTCTACAGGTGACAAAACTGAGGCTCTGGAAGCACACGTCACCCATACTCCCCAGTTCATCAGTGGTAGAAACAGGATCCAGAAACTCTTCCTTCCTGACAGGGTGACCAACCATCCAGTTTACCCAGGACTGTCTCAGGTTTAGCACTGAAAGTACCACGTCCTGGAAACCTCGCATTCCCCAGCGTAACTGGGACCACTAGTCACCTAGCGGAGGGTCAGCTGAGGCTACTCCGAGGACGGAAATGTTTAATACGAGTCCTCCAGTTCTTTGCTGTGAGACGCCTTTAGCAAAGTCACATGGTTAACTCGGGCTTTTCCAGGGGAGTCAGCAGAGATGCGAACTCCTGCTTCTGGGCTGGAGGGATAAAAAGAAAGATGTTAAGTGTGGATGCAGCTGTGGGAGAACGAGGGTCCATCCGGGTGACCGGCACAGACAGCACGTTTCTGATCGTCCCTTGCGCTGTTTTGACTGGAGTGACCGACTAGGCCCATTCTGCCAGGGACTCTCCCGGCTCAAGCTCTGAAGGTCCCAGGGGCTCCCTCCGTCCCAGGGAAACCAGGACAGTTGGTCACCCGACTTCCTGATTAGAAGCTGTTGCTGAATATTCCAGAAAACTCGCACAACTTTGACAACTACATGCTCCACATCTGTCTACTCGCTTTCTTGTTTTTCTTTTAGATGTTTCTAGTTTTTTTCCCCCTCAAATTGGCAGGCAACGTGACACCGTGCGCTGTTGTCTTGCTCTCCCCGTGAAAGACTACGGAAAGAAAAAAAATGTAAAGGTCATTGTGCTTTAAAATGAGGCTTAAAAAAAAAAACGAAAGAAAGAGAACAAAATTGCCTGAATGGGTTCCTATTAGTGGGAAGAAAGAAAAGGTTCCAAATGGAAAAGTGTTCTCCAGAGAAGGCATGTTGACCTTGTTATTGTGTTTTAAACTGTGTTTAAAATGTTCCCTGAATGTTTCAAAAGTCTTTTTTGCATATGTATTTTCCTGCCCCTCCTGGGAGTCAGAGTTGGGAGCACTTGTTGACGAGGGGGGAGAGGGCAGGCCTGTCTTGCACGCCCCCTCCCATGACGGTGCCGGGGGCTGCCAGCCTCTCCCAAGGGAGGCCCGGTGGGTAACAGCCGCCTCTCCGCTGGCATTCAATCTCCGAGGCTCCTTCTCTGTCTCTCCCCCTCCCTCCCGCCTCCTCCCTTATCGTCCCTCTCCATCTTCCTCTCTCCCTCCCCTGCCCTCCTGGTCTCTCCCTCCCTCCTTCTCTCTCCCCACACTGGCCTTCTCCCTATTCCTTCTTCTCACTAAGCTCACTCTGGCCTCGGCACCTTTGCACCTTCTGTTCCCTCGGCTCAAACGCTCTCCCACTTGCACTTTGCTGGACTAGCTCCTTCTCATCCTTGAGGTCTCAGTTATGGGACTCCATCTCAGCGAGGCCCTCCTGACCTGTCTCGAGAGTAGCTCCAGCTCCCTCCCTCTCTCTCTCTGCAGCTTCCTTCTGGCGCTAACTCTACTCCTTGTGGCTGTTTTATGGGTGTACGTCTCCATCACGCCCGCCAGTCTGTGGTTCCTAGGAGAATAGACGCTGGCTGAAGGCAGGCACTGCGTGGAGAGTTCACGCCCATGTCCCCCAGGCCTATCCCCGGGCCTGGCAGGCACAGTAGGTGCTCAATCAACATTTGAGAGATTGACTCCCAGCCTCTCTCCTGACGCCACTGCTCTCTGGCCGATCACTCACGTCCAGTCTGCCTTGTGCTTGGGATGAAAGGAAGCCCCCTGGCAGAAGGACCCCTCCCCATCAGAATGGGCCAGAATGCTGATAGGAGGGGATAAAAATGAGGTGCCTGCAGACTCCAATCAGCAAACCCACTGGTGTCTCAGATCCTCGTCCTGCTGAAAATGTATTTCTGCAAGTTTTGGTCCATGGACCATCCTTTCCTTCTTAGAATGCCTGCCTCTTGGCCCTCCCAGCTCTCCCCTCAACCCGCCTGCTCAGCCTTGGTCTCCATCCTGACTCTTCTCCTACCATTGCCATCAGTGGAGACAGCCCCTGTCCTCCACACACCCTCCCCGGGGAGACGCTGCAAATTGGACTGCAGGCAGGTCATCCCCAAGCCCGTGGTGCCTCACCTGAGCTCCCGCCCCAACTTACAAGCACCTGCCGGAAATATCACAACAACAAGAACAGTGGTGGGTCAGATTTTTAGCAGCACAGTGTGCGAGGTAAGAACATGCTCTAGAGGTCAAAGGCTGCCTCCATGCCTCACCAGCTCCGGACCTGGACGTTACCCACTGTCGCGATCAGGCTGATTAAGAAAGTCCTGCCCCACAGGGCAGTCGTGAGCTCTGGGTAAGTTCAACATCAATACGTTAAAGTGCTCAGCACAGTGCAGGGTGGGCGAACTACAGCCGGCAAAATCCTGCCTCTGCTGCCTGTCTTTGTAAATCAGGTTTTAGAACAGCCACGCCCTTCGGCTGACAGACCTTCTGCGGCTGCCTCCACGTTGCAAGGACAGACTTGAGTGGCTATGACAGAGACTGCATGGCCAAAGACATTTACTATCTGGTCCCTTCCAGGAGAAGTGTGCCGACTCCTGGCACAGTGCCTGGCACACGGTTGGTGCTTAATACATATTGGATCTTGCAGAATTCGTGTTATTCTTGTTTGTATTCATATGAGTATTCGTCAGGCTATGTGCTAGGCACATTATACGTGTTATTTTATTTTTAGTCCTCCCAACACTGAATGTGGGGAATTCTTGTTACCCCATCTTACAGATGAGAGCAGTGGCCAGGGGTCCCTACATACATGCCTCACACAGTCCTCCCCTCCCCCACTCCCCTGGCTCCCCCTCCAGAGCACCCCCTTCTCCATCACTGTCGCTGTGGGCAGCCCCACAATCTCAGGCTGGAAGCCTTGGAGTCCTTCCTGACTCCTTTTCCTCCCACAAGTCCTAGAGGTTCAGCCTCCGCATCCCTTGGCCACATCACACCTTTCTTTCCATTCTCATTGCCCTCTTCCCTCCCCCTCCCTAGACCAACATTTCCCAATGTGGGTTCCCCAGAACACTGGTCCCCGGAAAAGGGGTTCCATGGTCAATTAACCTTGGGAAATATCACATGCCGTATGCTCTTCTCAAAGAGTCACGATAAACATTAACATGGTAAAGGCTCTGAGTCTATGTAACCCAGCATTTAGCACACACACACGCTACAAAATCCTTTTTCTCCATTTAAGTTCTATTTCCACTGCGGTACACAGATTCAGAACCTCTGCCTGGGTCTCTACAGCGGCTGCCCCTCGGAAATTCCTGCCCAGGCTCTCCTCCCTGCCATCCACCCCAGGAATTCGTAAACTTCTTCAGCAAAGGCCAGATAGTAAATATTTTAGGTTTTGTGGGCCAATAGGCAAAACTGAGCATATCACGTAGGTGCTTATGTAGCAAGAGAGAAAACACATTTTCATAAACTTTTTATTGGCAGAATTCAAAACTTCATTTATTGGGCACTGAAATTTGAATTTCAGATAATTTTCACATGTCATGAAATATCATTCTTCTTTGGTTTTTTTTGTTCAACTCTTTAAAAATGTAAAAGCCCTTCTATGCACGCCAACCATACATAAACAGGGAGTGGGTGGGATTCGGAGAGCTGGCTGTAGTTTGCCAAGCCCTGATCTCCCACACGGCACGATAAACCACGTCTCCTGTAATCCAGTTCTTACCACTGCAGTGTTAAGAGAGTTCAGACACTCCCTTCTCCCTTCTGGAGGAAGGACCGGCTTACCCCCAGCAGCCAAAACCTCTTAGCCGGGCCCCCACCCATCTGTTGAATTTGAGTTCCCAGTGCTCCCTTCACACACTCTGTGTGTGTTCTGTGACAGTTCTTCTCCCACCCGTGGAAACCTAATAGAAGCCAAAGTCATCCTAATACGCAGGGTTTCAACAGAGAGTGTGTTTGGACTCAGAAAGGATCCCGGCTGGTATCGTGCAGGTCAAGACGACCCAGCTGAAGACTGCTCTCCGGTACCGATCTTGCCTCCGTGCGTAAGATCGAGTGGTCGCGCTAATGAGAGTTGGCCTGGATCTTGGGGCGAAGCTACCAGGTGGAGATGCAACAGCCTTAAAGGCACCACTCCATGAGAAGCCCATTCTGTTCTGATTGACAGGAGAGGAGGAAGGCGACACCACAGCAGGAAGGTCTGAGCCCTGCTCCCCTCCTCCACCCAGAACAGGAGAGCGGAGGCCCAGAGGGGCCGTCAGCGTCACCTCCACTGTTACACCACCTGCATCGACACAGACGCGTCAGCCAACCTGTGGGCCGCAGGTGGAGCCATCAGAGTCTCAGAGGCTGGACCATTTCCATCTTCTCTCTTGCATCCGCACACTCAACAAGCAGACCTCGCTCCCCACTACCACCACCATCTTTTGCGGGAAGAGGGTAGCTGATATCACGGAAGGATTCGCTTAGTTGGCGCACGTGGGTGGACTCAGGGAAAACTGAGATAAAGTCCTGCAGTTTATTGCAGTTGGCCCACAAACCCTTCTGACCGCGAGTATCACCCTAGCTGGCCTCGGCTGCCGCCAGTGCAGCCCTCACGTCGAATCTTGGCCAAACCCACATCTAAGTCAATTAAAACATCTCCAAAGACATTTCCTCTCAGGACACGTTGGACCCCCTGGTCCTAAAAGGAAATATCTCAAGTCAGCATCCACGTCCTACCCCCTTTGCTTTCACGAAGGCTTGTCTTGACAGAAGTGTCCCCCTCTGTGGACAGCTACACTTGCTGTTTAGTCCATTAAAAACGTGCCATGGGAAAAGCCACACCGCTGTGCTCAAGGCAGGAAGGAAAGGTTTCCTGGGGAGAGACCTCTTGTCTTATCAACTTACTATGAACTCTGATAGGGATGGCAGAGACCTGAGTAACAGTGAACTAAATACAATAGAAGTTTCTTTCTCTCTCACGTAAGAGCCTGAGCATATGCAGTCCAGGACCAATGAGGCACAGGGACCCGGTCTCCTTCCCCCAAATTCCCGATCACCCTCATCACGTGGCCAAGGTGGCTCGTTACCAAGTCTACCTTCTTCCATCAGAAGGATGTGGCCGAGGGGGAAGAGCGCAATCTCCTTCATGGAGACAACCCAGGACCTGCACGTCCCTCTGCTCATGCCCCTTCATGGAGACCACCCAGGACCTGCACGCCCCTCTGCTCACACCACTTCATGGAGACCACCCAGGACCTGCACGCCCCTCTGCTCACACCACTTCATGGAGACCACCCAGGACCTGCACGCTCCCCTCTGCTCACGCCCCTTCAACCAGAACTCAGTTGCAAGGGAGGCAGATGTTCATTTTCTAGGGCTGCCCCAGCAAAATACCACAGACTGGGGGGCTTAAACAACAGAAGTTTATGTTCTCACGGTTCTAGGGGCTGGGAGTCCAAGATCAAGGTGTGAGCAAAGTGGTTTCTTCTGGGCCTCCCCCCTTGGCTGCAGGTGGCCGTCCTCTCCTGTCCTCACATGGCCTCTCCTCTGTGTGCATCCCCGACGTCTCTCTCTTTGTCCACATCTCCTCTTTTTATAAGGACACCAGTCAGAGGGATTAGGGCCCACCCTAGCGCTCATTTTAACTTAATCACCTCATTAAAAATAACGTCTTTAAAGACCTCGTCTCCACACACAGTCACATTCTGAGGGACTGGAGTTAGAACTACATCACACAAACCTGGGAGGACACAATCAGCCCATAACAGCAGGCAATGTCGCCTTGATCCTGGGGAGCCATGTGTCTGCTAAAAATTGGAGGAGGGGGGCTACTGAGAAGAAGGGGAAGATGGACTGAGGGATCCATTAGCCGTCTTTGCCCAGGCAGTGTCCTCTCCCCGTTCATGGCACCTACAGCTCAGAGCATTTGGCACTGAGGAGGGACTCAAATATTTGATAACTAGAGAGGGAAAGGAAACAGACACTCATGAGAGTCTGTCTAGACTTGCGTTCGGGGGCTCAGTCTGCTGTGGGTCTGGCTCTCCGTCGCTGGGCTGTGCTGAAAGGAGAGAGCACAGCTGGTCCACCTCTGGGCTCTGCAGAAGTGACCCTCGGACCATGACCCACGGAGGCCAGATCTCGGGCATGGGCAGGAGTGTGCCCACGGGCTCCAAGAAGAGTCGAACGCCCACAAGAGCAGGGATTTCCATCTGTCTGTTCCTCGCTGCATCGCTAGCACACAGAACAGTGCCCAGCACACAGTGGGTGCTCGATAAACTGAACGAATGCACAGGAGGAAGCCCGGAGGAGGAAGCCGCTCCAAGTCCAGGGATCACTGATAGGAACCCATTCAGACTGCCCCCGTGACCCCGTCAGGCTGCTTTTCCTCGAATTCTAGGTCGTCCACATTCCATTATTTAAAATGACAGCGGCTGTGAGCAGGGGCCCCTCCTAATTAGAAGAGAGGGCAAAATACGAGGAAGGAAAAGAGCGATTCCATCCAGACGCGGTGTTCTGGCCGAGACCCTCCTTCTGAAGTAGGTGTGGTCTGAAAATATCCACAGTTCCTTCAAGGGTCCCGAGTGAGGTTTGCCCAGCTCACCGGGGAGGACCTTGCCTGGAGGCCAGGAGCACGGATTCTCAGTGTTAGCACCTCCTAAATGCGTGAACACCTAGGCAAATGAATTCTGTGCCTCAGTTTCCTCCCTTGTAAAACGAGAGGATTACGGCACACACCCCGGAGCGTGTCCACGGTGTTAAAGGGAGCCACACGCGAAGGCGTTTCAGCGCGGTGACAGGGACAAGGCCAGTCCTTGCAGACCTCATGAGAATAGAGAGGACTGGAGGATAGATGCAAACGTTGTTCATTGAAAAATTTAAAACCCTGTGCTCGCTTCCTCAGTGCTCTTGAGAATATGCAAGGGACACAGGCTCAAGTTACAGCCTCAAGAATTGAGGGTGGGGCCAAGGCAGCCCCCTTGGCTCAGGTTATGTAAAAACTGGAATGCATCGTCAAGGGATGGCCTTTCTCAACAGAAGACAGCGTGCTTGGAGGTCTAGGAATGGACCAGGAGACCCCGGCAGACCCTGGATTAGATTGAAAGAGGAGTCAAGGCTAGGACCTCCTGCTTAGAGAGGTCACCATGGCCACGGCGCCAAGGGTCCACCACTTTCTGCCCCCTGCAAGGGCCAGAATTCTTTAAAAGACAACACTTGGACTTTCATTTCTTAAACACAGTTCAGAAACGTGCATGATGGTGAGAGTTTTAAAAAACCATGTACTGCAGCTTGTTAAATCATCGGAAATAAAAGCTAAGCGAGAGTTGCGGAATTAGATTACCCAGTATGAAAGAGGCATACTTTCCTCTACAGTTTCTCTAAATAGACCTTATTTTCCCTTGCTGGAATGGTAGGATATTTTCTTTATTACCCTTTACTCAAGAAAAGCGAGGAAGGGAGGGGGGACGCAAACCCACATCGGTCAGATGCCTTGACACTGCAAAGCAACTCCTATCAGCATTAATATTGCAATAGCCAAGGAGAAGAAATTGGGAGGTTTTCCTCCTACAAGAACAGAATGGAGAGATGAAAATGCAGTTGCAAGCGTAAAGGAAGTTATTATGAAATCTGCTCAAGCCTCATGTTTCTCCAGTGATTCAAGGTAATCACATTAGCAGCTTCAAACATTATGCAGTGACATCATTCAAACAGATCACTCCCAGAGGGTGGATATGAGACCAGGGAATTACCATCTGTCCTACGTTTATGACAAATCTAATGGTCCGACCTGATTTGTTAGGCGTTGGAGCTCAGGTAGGTCTCTCTGACGGCGGCCACCTTTCTCACTTAACGATACTCCTCGCTTAGAAGGACCGCCGTAGAACCCATAACACCTTATTGGAATAAGGAATGGGAAACTCCTTATAACCCAAGGTCAAATGAGTAACATGCGGATCTTCTCATTCTCCAAGGCTCTGTCAAAGAGCAAGTGAAAAAACCTCTCCCTGTTTCAAATGTTGATTTAAACCCCACTAGACTGGAGGTTAAGTATTGTGACCAGAAACAAACAGATCCAGGTTTGAGACCCTACTCTGCTCCATGTCAAGATAATAACGGTCTCTAACTCTCAGGGTGGTTGTGAGCATTAAATGAAACAATGTATGTAAAGTATTTAGCACCATGTTTGGCACGGAGCAAGCATTTAATAGATGTTAGCTATGAGTGTTATTATTTCTAGTATAATAAGATTTGAAATATTGCAGAAGCATCCATCAGGGCGGGTTTGTAAGAATCTAATACTCCAAAGACGACCTTGATGTCACCCAGGGTTCTTTCTTCCCTACGGTCCATGCCACAGAGGAGCCTGGAGCCCAAACCCCCTCAGGCCAACCCAGCAGTCACCGGCAGCTTCAGAGGACAGTTCGCACCCGCCTCAATGGATCCCTACCCCAAGCACCTGCGTCTCTCTGCCCAGGAGCCTGCTCCAGCCACAGGAGAATGCTCAGCCTGTGTCCTGGGCAGAATGGGAGTTGCAGAGAGTGACACCCCTGGAGTGACCCTCCACCAGTGAGAGAAGACCAGATGGGAAAACTCTTAGGGGTGTTCTGAGCCAGCCCCCAGGGCTCCCAGCAGGATTGAGCACCAGTTGCCCACAGCGATAAGCTGCCCACTGAGAAGCTTCACTGGCTTCCTTCATTGCCTGTCTTTCTCCCCCACTCTTCTATCCCGGGATCACCCCAAATTGCCCTTGCATCCAAATCCTCATCTCAGGGTCTGCTTTTTGAGGAACCCAAACCAAGACAATCTAAATGAGGCTTCCTTCTCCTTGGCATCTCCCCAGCTTCTTATGCAACCGCATCGGTCAACATGGCGTCATGGAGGGAGCTCAGGCGGTGGCAGTGACGGACTGGGTTCAAATCTCAACTCTGCCACTTACTAGTTGTGTAAGCAAGTTCACTCCCCTCTCGGGACCTCCGCCTCCCCATTGGAAAAGCCGTATCTACCTCACAGGGTTTCTAGTGAGGATTCTGGCACAAAGTGGGCTCAGTCTTTGAACCTTTTATTAGCTGGTTGGAGCTTCCTAAAGAGAAGTAGGTACCCAAGGTTTCCAAAGACGCCTGAAGAACTTGAGTGCTTGGCACATAGGAATGAGTTCCAAAGAGCAGAATTTCAAGGATTTGTTGGGGAGATATTTTTAGATAGAGAATGAAGTAACTACCATCGTGTGGAGAGAAACCTTCTTTAGGAACATAAAAGGCTGGTCCCATTCCAGACCCTTGGCACCGGGGGACCAAAGAACCTAGCTCCTTGGCCGAGGTCACACTTGCTGTTGGCAGCCTGTAATTGGAACTGGAATATCTCTCAGGTGTTGCCAAGTCCATCGGCGACTAGTTTATTTTTCTAGAAAATGAGTGACAGCTGCGCAACAACTTTTAAGTTGTCGAGAGAGGGAAGGAAAAAAGCACAACCCAGTGGCTCTGCGCGCTCCCTGCTCACCCCGGGGGGTTGTTGTGCATTCACGTCTCAAACCAGCACAAATTCATGTTAAAACTTAGCATTCGGGTGGAACTTCCAGGTAGAGTTGTCCCTAAATAAATGTGAAGGAAACTTAAAAATTAACGAAGTTACGGGCAACCTGAGCACTGACATTTTTCAAAACATCCTCCAACTCTTCCCTAATTAAGAGGATCTGACTGCTGGTTTTTGCTTCTGATATCCTGAGTGGGGAATTCCTCAGGGAGAGAAGGAAGAACTACCAGCTCTAGGTTGGTTTTTCCTTCTCTTGGAAAAACCAACAATTCAATTGTAAGTTCAATTGTGGACTCTCTAGATGAAGGCTCTGGCCAGGATGACAAAGGAGACCATTTGGGACCTGCGATTCCAGGGGAGAGCTCCGTTGGCATGGATGGCCCACCGGGACAAATGCATTGGCAGAAAAATGAATAGACAGAATCATCAAAGCAACCGAGAAATGAAGTACCCTGGGAGCCCCTGGGAGCCAAGAGAGATATCCCTGCCCCTTCTGGTCCTGGTGAAATAGCGATTAGACAGACAGGGTCCCTGCCCTAAAGACACAGACATGGGGGGTTGGGGGGGTGTGGAGACAGACAAGCAACTAATTACACAAGTAATGTCCTACTGGGTACAGAAAGAGCCACAATTCCCAAGCACAAGGTGCTAGCTAGTCTTGGGGGCTGGGAAAGGTCAGATCAGCTGAGACCTGAAGGGTGAGTTCTCCAGGCCAAGTAGAAAAGAGAAGATGTTCCAGACAGAGGAAAGAGCCTGCTTGGATGCCCTGAGGTCCACGGCACTTTTAAGAAACTGAAAGAAGGCCATCATGACCGAAGCTGGAGAGGAGGGCAAAACCAAACAAGATAACCTATGCAACGTGCCTGGCACATAGTGGGTTCTCAATATTGATTGAGACAGCAATTGTGGTGGGTCTTTCCTCACTCTGCTAATGAGATGCTGTTTTGGCATTATCCACCTGCTGACAAGCTATTCTCAGAACGTGCAGATGATTTCCATGGTCGCCCGTGAACTGTGTGTCATAAAGAGGCCCACCCTGCAGCCCCCGAAGCACCTTCTCTCTGCCTCACTAGCCTCCCCAGCTCTGCGTGCGGACCACACAGGCCCACCTGAGAGTGGCTCGCCTGTGGGTGGACTGAGCAAGGAAACAACTTGGCACACAGCAGAGGAGCCCTGCAGGTTATTAGGATCTCCCTTCTCGGTGGAGAGTTCAGCAACCATCTACTGTCATTCCAACCAGGCTTCACAGGTGTGCAATCTGCACAGTCACACGGGACCCCACGCTCAATGCTCTGCTGTCATCGTCTTGAAATTCGTCATTTTTAAGGAGGCCTCACATTTTTATTTTGCAGTGGACTGTGCAAATTACTCAGCTGCCCCTGCCTCACCCCAAGCAGTTGATCAAAGTGCCTACTTTCCCGTCACTGATGGCCCCTTTTACAGGAGGAATGATGGTCAAAAGGACAACGCTGTCTCCTTCTAGTAACACCTCTGGGGCTGTTTTATAACCTGGCCCTCTGGGCAGCTTCCCAGTTGGCCCACTCCCTAACCTACTTCTGGGGCCAAGAACGTCTGGGCTCCGTGGACAGCAACTGTACTCATGTTTACAGCTCTTCCTTACAGCATGTTGGGCAAATCAGCAGCATCAGGAGACAGGAGCCCATCGCCATTAAGAGCAGTGACGCTGGACCTGGGTAGACTGGGGTTCAAATCCCAACTCTGCCTTTGATCCACTGGGTAAGACACTGAACCTCTCCCCACCTCCATGTCCTCTAAGTCTCTAAACCTGTAAAGATAATGGAGCCACAGGATTGTTGTGGAGTTAAATGAGACCATGGGTGTAGAGTTCTGTACATAGTAAGCACTGTGTGTTAGCCACTGGCCTTTCTAAAGTCACCATTGTCTCGTCCTGCACGGTGTGCAGTCCTGGTATGACTACCAGTCAGGGTACAGGCCTCCTCTCCACAGAAGCCAAAGAGGGCTCTGGACTCTTCTCCCACAGATCTTCCTCTTGACATGCTTGTACTGCTGGGGGGCAGGTTCATGATATCAGCTCCACCAATCATAGTCTTCCTAAACTGAGCTGGAACAGCTGAGATGGGAGACATTTTGGTATGTTCTCACTGAGTTCATCATCCATCGATTCCAGACAAGACTGGTGGGCCATGCCAGCTGTTGAGACCCTCCAGAGCAGTCTAGTTCTCCAGCCTTCCCTTCAACCCTGTGAGCGCCCTACATCCTTCCAATAAGCCCCCTTCTTGTTTACATAAGGCACAGTAGCTTCTGTTGTTTGCAACCAAAGATCCTAACTTAGACACCATTCTTGAGGAAGCGTGGGCAGGCATCCAGATTTTTAAGTCACTCAGGGCATCAGACCCAGCCCAGAGTAGCACAAAGCTGGCCACTGGGGCAGAGGGGGTGCACTCTCTCCCAGTGCCTGTGCAGGTGGGAGACATATGTGCACCTGGCCCACAGGAAGCCTTCTGGCGAGCCAGCCAGCCCAGCGCCTTTCCTCCCACAGGAAAACGCTGGCACATTCAGTCTCGAGCTGCAGAACACAGGATACACATAGAGCTGCCTGGCGCTGTTGTGCTACCCGAGCAGAAGGGCCCTGGAGTCTGCAGCACTGATCTCAGGAGGGGGCCTTTCCTCTAATTATCCCCTGCCCTCCGGCCTTCCCACAGCATGTCGTTGGCAGCACAGGGAGCTGGGCAGGCAGAGCCCTCCCCAGGCCTGCCGCGCCCGCAGACGGAGGAGGCGGCTGCAGATGTGGGTGATTAGGAGGCAATGGAGCAACGTCCACAACCGCCTCTGCCCCCAGACGAGCAATTGCTCTGCAGGACCGTGATTACTCGACCCTCGCGGAGTCCTTTGAACAAGCGGATGCCCACGAGAGATCATCTTACTAACCTCTAATGTAAATTTGTTTTTTAGATTGCTTTCCCACTGGAACACAGACTCTGTTGTGGGAAGAGAGAAAAAGAATCATCAACTGTGAGAACTGGAAAGTCCCTTAGAGACCATCCATTCCAGCATCCCACAATTTATGGGTGAGGAAACCGAGGCCCAGAGAGGAAACTGTTTACTCAAGATCCTGTTATGGGTTGAATTGCGTCCCCCTCAAAACTCATATGTTGAAGTCCCAACCCCCAGTACCTCAGAATGTGACCTCGCTTGAAGATAAGGTCGTTGCAGACACAATTAGTTAAGTTTAGATGAGGTCATACTGGAGCAGGGTGGGCTCTAATCCAATATCAGGGGCTGTGTCCTTAGGGAAAGGGGAAACTTGGAGACAGACACGCACACAGGGAGAACACCACATGAAGATGAAGGCAGAGATCGAGGTGATGTGTCTACAAACCAAGGGATGCTAAAGATTGCCAGCAAACCACCAGAAGCTAGGGGAGAGGCCTGGAACAGATGTCTCCTCACAGCCCTCAGAAGGAACCAACCATGCTGACACGCTGAGCTTGGACTTCTGGCCTCCAGAGCTGTGAGACAATAAATTTCTGTTGGTTAAGCCCCACAGTTTGTGGTACTTTGTCTGGCGGTCCTAGGAAACTAAAAAAGTCCCCCAGGAATTTTCAATGTACTACAAGCTCATTATTATTATCACTTATTGTCATTTTTATATGGTTTATATCCCACATATTTCCATCAAGGATTTTGAATGGCATTTAAAGAATAGATGAAAAATACACATATATAAATAAGAAATAAGCACCAGGAAAAATAAAAAATGAAATAAGTCAAGAACAGACGGCACAATGAGACCCGTGAAGCCCTATCCAATCACTGATTAAACTAGACTGCACTATAAGCTTCTCCATAGGCAAAGCCAAAACTGAAATATGATCAAGCAAAGAAATCTTTCTTGGTGCTGAACAATGAAGACACAGGACACTGAGAAATGTGACGGGTCACAGTCTCAACACACCCCTACGGCAAACGCAATGACAATTTTATAAGGTGAGAGCTGCAGCCAGAAAGTCATTGCTGGAGCCAAGACTTGTCCTCAGGACTCCTGTAGCCCCTGTGATGTTCTTTCTTTCATTCATTCAACAAACCTTTCTTGAATGCCTCCTATGTGCTGAGTGCAGGGGACCCAGTGGTGAACAAGATACGAAGCTGCAAGAAGCCTGTGAGCTGGTCTCTGGAATCTCATGGGGGAGGCAGACGTGCAAACATTGATCATGCCTGGAGACAAGGGCTGTGGGTCCCTGCCGCCAGCACAGAGCTCCCACCAAGTCCCTTGTGTTTGGGAATCTTGGTTTCAAGGAACAGAAATTCTCTGGGGTAGCTTAAGGAAAAGGGGAGATTTCAGCTAAGGATACAGGTGTGCCCTGTGTCTGACAGAATCCAAGGACCGGGACACCGCCAGACCTTAGGACTGGGCTGGAACCCAAGCCTGGGGTGTGGTCCATGGACCAGCAGCATCAGCATCACCTGGGAGCTTGTTAGAAATGCAGAATCTCAGGCCCCGCCCCAGAACTACTGAGTCAGTATCTGCATCTTCACAAGACCCCAGCGGATTCATATGCAACTTAAAGTTTGAGATGCACTGCTGTGGGGAATCCAAAGTGTCTCTCTCTCTCTCTCTCTCTCTCTCTCTCTCTCTCTCTCATATCTGAACATGTGTCTCATTCTTCTCTCCCTGTAGACTGATTTCTTCTGTTCCTCATCCACGACACAGAAACCATGGCTACTCTCTGCACCTGCCTACATCCCAGGGTGAGCTATGGCTCCCTCTTTCTCGGTCCCAATTCTAAATTCCTGGCAGAGGCCTCTAATTGGTCCACACTTGATCAGGTGCTCATCCCTGGACCAATCAGCAATGGCCAAGGAGCCTGACCACACAGAACAGAATGGCTGCTGGAACCCAACCACTGTGTCATGTGGCAATGGGTGGGAGGTGCAGTTCCCAGAGAAGGAAAGGGCTGGAGCAGCCAATCCGAGCGGTGCACCCAGTAAATGCTCACAGGGTTCATGTTTGGACAGTGGCAGGGCATGTCAGTGAAGAGCACAAGCTCTGGGTTAGGCTACCTGTGTGCCACTTCTAGCTCCACTGCTTTTGAGTTGTGTGGCGTGGGGAAGTGGCTTAAACTGTAGCCTCAGTTTCCTCATCTCTCAGATGGAAAAAAGTAGTATGATCTACTTCATTGGGTACCTGTGAAGCTTGAATGGAATAACACATGTAAAGCATTGAACCCAATGCCTGGTAACACAGCAGGTGCTCAATAAATATCAGCCACCATTACTAGTACTGGCGATGAAGACGGCGATGATGACATCTGGACAACATCAGTGTGATCAAGCCAATCAACTGCCTCCTCAACAAGTCCAGTGATCTCTAAGGAAATCCAGACCCCTCCCTTTGAATTCACCTTACAGTACTCAAGTTTGCCATTTTCAGCCACAACTTTGACGGATACCATTAGTGTCCTTTTGGTGGCCATTCATTCATTCAACAAGCATGTTTTTCACGGCTACTCTGTGCCTGACACCATGCCAGGAGCTGGGGACACAACAGAGACAAAAGTCCTGCCCTGGATAGACTGGCAATCCAATCCATTCTTTCCCCAAAGCACAGGCACACACAACCACGGGTCCTAGAGGGGACCTGAAGAAGGTGACCTTAAGGAGATGTGAGCATGGTAGCACATCACGTTGAGCCACAGTGAGAGCCAGTCCCTGTGGAGTTTCCTATTGCTGTCAGAACAAATTACCACAAACTCGTTGCCTTCGAAGAACAGAAATATATTCTCTCACAATTCTAAAGACCGGAAGCCCAAAATCAAGGTGTCGGCAGGGTTGGTTCCTTCTGGAGGCTCTGAGGGAGAACCCATTCCATGCCTCCCCTCTAGCTGCAGGCAATTCTTGGCATCCCTTGGCTTGTAGACGCATCACTCCAATCTCTGCCTCAATCTTCAAATGGTCTCTCTCTCTCTATGTCTCTGGTCTCAAATCCCTCTCTCCTTTCTAAGACTATCTTAGGCCCACCCCAAATCCAAGATGATCTCATCCTGAGATCTTTAACTTAATTACATCTACAAAGACCTTATTTCCAAAAAAGGTCATGTTTCCAGATACAAGGGGTTAGGACTTGGACATATCTTTTGAGGGGATACTATTCAATCTACTATGGTACTCTTCTAACTATCCTTCAATCTTTCTAACTACATCAAAGAGAAAGTCTCTGTCTGTGAATGCAATGTCCTTAACATCTCTTTAAACCTGGCCAGTCTCCATGTTCAAGCCCAGCTTCAGCTGACCTCAGGCGCTGAGCCTTGAGCTGGCAAAGGTACCCAGTTAGGACTACACATTGCTTTGTTTTCATGGCATTTATTTTTACAGGTACCTTCCATTTATGACTAGTGAAGCTGGTTGTGATTTTTTAAGTTTTTTTCCACATGGATTTAATTAAATAAAAAAGTACATTGACTTAAAAATAGCAAGTAACTAATAAGCAGAGGGGGTACATGCAAAAAACTTCCAAACATTGTGTGGGAAGGTGGCAGATGCCTCCTGTTTGCCCCCCAAGGTCTACTCTCCGTCCTTCACTCTGCTCTCTGCCCCAGGAAGGGACCTTGACAAATGACACTGAGGGGCTCCCTTGCTCTCAGGCTTCACCACGCAGACAAAGGATGGAAGAAATGAGATTGGGATATTTATCCTCCATCCCCTCTCCAGTTGCCTTGATCTGGCTGTCCCTAGTCTGAGGAGGTCATCGCTCCTCGCAAAGTGGCCCTCGGTACACACCCAGGTCCTTCAGGATTCCAGCGACGGCTCCTTCCCTCCCCTCTCCAGGATCCCTTTCCCTACGCCCTGCCGTACCCACGTCCCATTATTAAAGCGCCTTGAATTCTCCTGATTTGAGGGTACCATCTGATTCCTGCTGGGGCCCTAAGTGATATAGAGAATGACTCAAGTTCAGAAAAACTCACGCAAATTCCATGTCCTCAGAGTTTGAGGTTGTCAAGGCCAACGAGGGCTCACCTTCTCTGAGCTAAGAAGATCCTGGTATTGAATCTCTCCTTCCCTCCCTCTCTCTCTGTCTCTGTCTTTCTGTCTCTCTATCTCTGTGATTCTCTCTGTTTCTCTCCCTCTCTGTCTCTCTGTCTCTCTCTCTGTCTCTCTCTCTCACACACACAACACACACACACCTTCCAATTTCTGCTAATCACAAACCAAGCCACAGAGCCCTTCACAACCCTCTGTCTCTGTCAGCAGCTGAGCATATGAGACATCCCCAAGAAGGCCGCCAGAACCGAGCCAATGTCACTCATGGCTGCCTGGCTCATGCCGACAAGTGGCTCATGTGACAGGAGTGTCACATGTCTCCTGAGATGGGGTTGGGGTCTCCACTCCTTCCAACCTGCCCTGGTACCTTCAAAATCAATGAGACTGCCTGAGGTTTGTCCTACAGGCAGGCAGCACCTAAGACAGAATGCTCTACAAAGAAAACAGATGTCCTACACAAAGGGGCATCGGGACAAAGGAGCTGGGCAGAGCACACTCTGTGCAGAGGCTAAGGCCTGGAAAAGCAGCTTGAGATTAAAGAGAAAAATAACAATAGTTCAGATGTATTGATCCCTTCTGCGCCAGGCCCCGCGCTGCAAATACTGCCTCATTTAACCCACACAGTAGCCCCGTTGCAGGAAATATTACTGTAACCCCATCGCACACGGGAAAACCAGTGTTTTCTCTGGCTTAGAGATGAAACGACTTGTCTAAGTTCACACAGTCCACAGGCGGTGCAGGCAGGGTTGTAATTCAAGTCCATCACTTTCCAAGATTGGATTGGACTGTAGAGAGAGAGAGGCTGAAAACAGCGGAGAGAGAGAAAAAGGTCGTAGATTCAAACACCAGTCCCAAGGGTCTGACAAGAAAGAAAGAGACTCATCTTTCAGGGCTCAGTAATCCTCAGCCAAGGCCACCTAGATCGACACCCAGGACTCCTTCATCCCTCCTGCCCTTGGAGAGCAGGGGCTGTGTCTGTTCACCTTAGTACCCTGGAACCTCAAGCGCGAACAAGCTCACAGCTTCCCCAGACGTCCCAGGGAGCACTCAGTGTCCTCAGGACATAATGTGGCATTTTATTCCTCAATGGGGATCGGTTTCTAGCCTGGGTTTCCAGTAGGAGGTGACTCTTCTCACCAAAGTGACTTTAAAATGTGTTACCCTTAACATCACACGCTGACATCATGCGCCTTTTGATGTGATGCACTGAGAAGGACACAGCATCGTTTACGTGGTACTCCTGCCAAAAATGGCTCACCTGAATCTAATCAGGGTGCAGCAATCAGATAAATCTATCCTGCATTTGCAAATGGGACGTTCTGCCAAACATCTGACCTAGACTGTTTAAAAACGTGAACGGCATAAAACACAGACATACACACACTCACACACACACACATACACATACACACTTGCACACATACTACACATTCATGCATGCAATCATGCATACACACTCACCCATACATACACTCATGCACATACATACACACACATACACACACACACACACACACACACACACACACACACACAAGCTGGGGAATTTCTCCAGAGTAAAGAAGTCTTAAAAAATGTGAAAACTAAATGCAATGTATTATCTCTGATTGGACGCTAGATTTTTTTTAAGGCAGCCATAAAGAATATTATTAGGACAATTGGGGAACTTGACTATGGAGTGCATATGAAGTAAGAGTGTTATATCATCATTAAATTTCTTGAGTGTGATCACTGCATTGTGGTCACGTAGGGGAATGCCCTTGATGTTAGGTGATACAGGATCAAGTGTTCAAGGGTGAAATGTCAGAATTTCTGCTACTTACTCTCGATTTAGTTTAATAAAGAGTGCATGTGTAAAGAGAGAGGGAGGAATCCAACGAGGGAAAATATTTAACAACTGCTGAAGGGTGTATAGATATTCATGGTACTGTGTTTGCAATGTTTCTGTAGGTTTGAAATTTTTTGAGATACAAAGTTGGGAGAAAGAGACCTAGGAGTGGAATTGCTGGGTTTATGGTAAATGTATGATAAACTTTTTTTTTAGAACACCAAACTGTTTTCCACAGCAACTGTACTGTTTTACATTCCTGCCAGCAATGTACGAGGGTTCCAATTTCTCCAGACCCTCACCAGCACTTGCTACTGTCTGTCTTCTTTATTACAGCCATCCCAGTAATATCTCAGTGTGGTTTTAATTTGCATTTGCCTAATAGACTAATGATAGTGAGCATCTTTTCATGTGCTTATTGGCCATTGGTATATCTTGATGGAAGTCTTCCAAAATGGGATCATGGTGATGGTCACACAAATCTATAAGTTTACTAAAAATCATTGAATTGTGCACTTAAAATGAGTGGATTTTATGGTATGTAAAATATACATCAATAAAGCTGCCTTTTTTTTAAGAAGGGGGAAATAAATCCGTCAATACCATTCCTATCTCCAGAGAAGACAAAGCACTGATGGTGACAGTCATCATGGCTGTGTTTCTGCAGACACCACGAATGCCACCAAGAGAAATAGTGAGGGCCACATAGCAGAGTTCCCAGGCCTGGGAGATAAAGGGTCCCAACTGACTTCCTCCCTCAGCCACATTAGCTAGAAATTCCCACCAGGTCCCACATTCACAGGCGTGAAGTAAATTGCACACAAGTCTCCATAAAGGGGACAGCCTCCACCATTTTCAACAAAATCTTTTGTCACCATCATAGCACCTTGAGCTGAATCTATGCCATCACACATAAGTTCAGGGGCTGGGTGACCTGCCCTCAGCCCCACTGTTGATGGTAGTTTGACAAAATGGTTAAAATTCTGGCATCAGACAGCCCCAAGTTCAAATCCTAGTGGGAACTAGCCATGTGACCCTAATCACTTAACTTCTCTGAGCCTCACTTTCCATGTCTCTAAAGAGGGTGCAGTAAACGTATCTACCTCATGGCGCAGCTGGAAGATGAAATGACATCATGCACTTTAAAGCTCTGGCACAGGGCTCAACAGATAACGACCATTTCATTTATCGAACTGTAAAGTGCTTGGAGCAGCGCCTGGACACAGTAAGGTGAAATCAATCAATCAAGCGTTATTGATGCAGTCATGATCCTCACTCCATTGTGGGCAGAATGAGGGCAGCAGGCTCCCCGTAGACTCTGATCTTAACAAGGCTTAGACCTGTCTGGCTCACTCTGCTCCACCAGCACGGTACCTGGTTCGCGGCTGGTGCGCAATAAATGCTGAGTGGGTGAATGATGGCTCTTGGTACAAACACGAACAGTAGCTAGTGTTTTCGTAGTGCTTGCCATGTGCAGGGCCGTCTACTGAGCCCATCTATTCTTCAATGACAATTCTGCAAGGTAGGACATTTCACAGAAGGGGGACTGAGGTTCCGGTAGACGGAGCAACTTGCAGAAAGAATGCACATCTAGCAAATGGCACAGGTGACATGAGAACCAGACAGTATTGGACCCCAAACCACACCCTTAACCATCACACGGTCCCGGGGAAACCTCACCTCCCGTCCCTGGAGTGGGTCAGTCTGACACACCCCATGTATCATCCAGAGCTGACAGCCGTTTACCAGAACATCTCCACGGAGGAAAGAGCTCAGGTTCTGGTCACCAGACAGCCAACAATATGCTTTACACCCCATTTGCTTCCAAAATTACGAGCTCCTTGTCAACACTCAAGGAGTCAGTCTGGGTTTCTCACGACAAAAGGGCTCCCAAATTACTCTCCTTACCAGACAGCTGCTGTTTCCCAGTTAATTCTGACAGCAAGTGCATGCATTATGCACACACAGGGAACCAAAATCCCCTGAAAAAATTATTTTTCTTGCAAGTTAAAAGATCCCACTTCTACCCGGGGCTTTCATTTCCTCTCGCTCAAGCGGCGGTTCTATTAAAGCCAAATTACACCACAGAAATGACTGTGGAGTGTACATCAGCAGATCAATTTATTTAATTAGCCTGGGTAATTATAGAGGAGTGAAAAAATGCCTTGTGGTGGGAACGGACGCAGGCGAGTGGGGACTGGAGGATGGTGCACGTGTGCTCCTGGGCAGGGAGAGGCTCCACGGGCACTGTGGGGTGAGCGCCACGGGAGCCCCGCCCCGCTCTGCTCCTGGGGTCCCTGCCAGAGCCAGAGACCCACAGCCGTGGTTTCCAAACCACTTAGAGGCGGGGAGATTTTCTTTTTTGCTTTTTGCTTCTTTTTTTTTTTTTTTTTTTTTTGGTAAGAATACATAACATGAGATCTACCCTCAACAAATTTTTAAGTGCACAATATAGTATCATTAACTATATAAGGCAGTACAGTCGATCTCTAGAACTTATTCATCTTACACAACTGAAACTTTATGCCCATTAAACAGCAACTCTCCATTTCCTCCTCCCCCAGTCCCTGGCAACCACCATTCCACTCTCTGCTTTATGAGTAACACTGTTTGAGATTCCACATATACGTGGAATCACGCACCATTTGTCCTTCTGGGACTGCCAATTCACTTAGCAGAATGTCCCCCAGGTTCATCCATGTTGTCGCAAATGTCAGGAATCCCTCCTTTTTCAAGGATGAAGGACATTCCATTGGCGATAACAAGTGCTGGTGAGGATGTGGAGGAATGGGAACACTTGTCCTCTGTTGGTGCAAATGTAAAATGGCGCAGCTGCTTGGACAACAGTGTGGAAGTTCCTCAAAAAATTAAAAATAAAACTACTATATGATCTAGCAATCCTACTTCTGGGTATACATCCGAAAGAATTTAAATTAGGATCTCAACAAGAGATCTGCACTCCCATGTTCATTGCAGCATTAGTCACAATAGCCAAGATATGGAAACAACCTAAGTGTCCCTCGACAGACGATGAGATAAAGAAAAGTCAGTGAGGTTTTCAAGACAGCACCAGGTATAAGGATTTTCACAAACTGGCTCTCTTCCCAGAAACGGAGTCCTCACTCTTAACCAATACTCAGAGATCATATATCCATGAAATACATTTATTGAATGCCTATTGTTTGCATAATTACTTGCTCCACATCTGTCTTTACTGTCAGGCTCTGAACTCCACGTGAATAGGAGCAGCAAGGAGTTGAGGGCAAGTGCGATGGAGGCACCCAACCTGAGTTTGAACCCAAGCTCTACCACCTCCTAGATGTATGATCCTGGGAAAGTCGTTTGACCCCTCAGTGCCTCAGTTTCCTCATCTGTAAATGGGGGTATGATAATAGTGCCTACTTTATATGCCTGTTGAAATAGAATATTCTTTGCAAAATGTTTAACACAGTAGTGAGTTCCGAGGAAATTTTACCTATTAGTCATTAATGTTATTCCAATGCCTAGTAATCAATATACATCCAATAAACATTTGTTGGATAGATGGATGGATGATGGGATAGGATGGAATGAGATAGATAGGTGAGTGGATGGATGGGTGGGTAGATGGATGGGTAGATAGATGGGTAGAGGAATGGATAGATGGGTGGGTGAGCAGATGGATGGATGAGCAGATGGGTGAGTGGGCGGATGGATGGATGGATGGATGGGTGGGTGGATGGGCAGATAGATGACTGGGAAGGTGAGTGGATGGATGGATGAGTGGATGAGTGGGTGAGTGGGTGGACGGATGGGTGGGTGGATGAGTGGGTGAGTGGGTGGATGGATGGTTGGATGAGTGGATGGATGGATGGATGAGGGGAGAGGATGGAATGAGATAGATGAGTAAGTGGATGGATGGATGAATGCATGGGCAGATGGATGACTGGGGGGGGCAATGGGTGGGTGGATGGATGGATGAGTGGGTGAGTGAGTGGATGGATGCGTGGGTGGATGAATGGGTGAGTGGGTGGATGGATGGGTGGATGAATGGATGAATGGCAGTGTAGGTGGGTGGTGGATGGCTGGATGAATAGTAGTTTTCTAGGTGTATGGTGTTATTTAGACATATGACATGACCTTTGCCTTCAATGATAATTGTTCTCTCTTCTATGTATCTAGTGCTTTGTCGCTTATAAAGCAGCATCTTGTACTCCATTTGATGTAGGCTAATAGTTCCATTTTACAGAAAAGACAAGTATGGCTCAAGGAAACTGAGTTCATTCATTCATTCAACAAGTATTTGTTGAGCACCTACTATGTGTCAGACATAATTCAACAAGCACAGATACAGCACCAAACAAAGCAAACAAAAATCCCTGCCTCCATGAAGCTTGTACTCTAGTTGGAAGAGATAGACAATAACAGACAAATAAGGGAAATACATATATGAAGAAACATGAAGCAGGAAGAGGGGGTTCAACGTACCAGGTGGTAGACAGAATTGCGATTTTTAATAGGGCAGCCAGGTAAGGTCTCACTGAAAAGGTCACTTAAAGATTTGAAGGCGGTGAGACAGTGGCCAATTGGGTGTCTGGGGAAGAGCTCTCCAGGCAGAGGAGCAGCCAGTGCAGATGTCTGCTAGCAGTGATGGGCACCTACCACGTGCCGGGTCTCGTTCTAAGTGCTGAACACACGATCAGCATTTAACCCTCACAGCAGCTCCCGAGGGAGGTGCTGTTATCATCCCCTCTTTGCAGATGGGAAAACTGAGGAGCAGAAAGACAAAGTTACTTGATGAAAGAGCTGGGCCTGGGTGGAGGCAGCTCAGATCCAGAGACCAAGCTTTTTTTTTTTTTTTTTTGGTGAGGAAGATTAGCCCTGAGCTAACATCCGTTATCAATCCTCCTCTTTTTGCTGAGGAATATTGGCCCTGGGCTAACATCCACGCCCATCTGCCTCTACTTTTTATATGTGGGACGCCTGCCACAGCATGGCTTGATAAGCGGTGTGTAGGTCCGTGCCTGGGATCCGAACCTATGAACCCCAAGCCACTGAAGCGAAGCATGTGAACTTAACCACTACGCCACCGGGCTGGCCCCCAGAGACCATGCTCTTGACCATTACATCCTCCAACAAGCCGGGGTCACACCTTAGAAATCAGCAAAGTCGGGACGTGATCTAACTCCCCTCCCAGGGCATGTTCCGCTCCACTGTGCTGCACTGAAAACCCGGGGGAGATGGCACGACACGCACACAGGAAAGAGCAAATGACGAATGCACGGGCCAGGCAAAGCGTGACATCAAGGGCACTTTGTTAAGAAACAGAAGGCCTTTGCTCTTGCACGCAGCTCTCTGCACAGCACCCTCTCCTTCTCATCCATCACAGGAAACTCTACGAAGCCCTTGAGACGTGGTGCACGTGTCATCACTTCTCCGTAGTTCTCTACAAATTAATTGATCCCTCGTTTTTGCTCCCATGACAATTTATATAACGATCATGATTTCAATCAGACAGTTTCTGGGCACTCACTAATGTGCTCACTCATTCTCATCACAGCCCTCTACGGTGGGCGCTGTTTTTAGGCCCCGTCTTATAGCCGGGCATCCTGAGACTGGAGGCATGGACTTGCACGAGGCCACACAGACAGAAAGTAGCCGATGCAGGATTTGAATGCCTGCCCAGGAGCTCCGCAGGAGTTATCTGTGTGCTCGTCTGTCTCCCTCGCCACGCTGCAGGCTCCTGGAAGGCAGAGAGCCTCTGAGTTTCCAAGGCCCAGCCCAGATCCCGAAAGGCACTAATCAAGCATTTGGTGACTGTCCTCTATACCATCATGTCCGTGTGCCCCGGGGCAAGCAAGTTTCCCTGGTAGTTTCATACGGGCATAATGAGTAGGGTTTCTTCTACACGATATGGTTGGGGAACTTCTGGAAGATCACCTATCCTAAAATATCTCCCACCAGCCCACCAAAGAGCTCTTAGCATCATTCCTTTAAGTCTCGGCATTATGTCCAGAAGGCCCCGTGTTAAAATGTGAACCTGGAGGGAGGTAGGGATGGTGTGTAGTATATTAACCTCTTGGCTCCCATCGCACCCTCCCACGCACTGGAAGGAAACGCTCTCCACTGAGTGAGGGGCTCCTGGGTGCATGGGAAGCCCCGGGGGCAGAGCCAAATGCAGACTCGGTAATTAAACCTTCTTAGTGCTGCTGCTTCACGCAGAGAGAAATCCTCCGTGGAGAGGCAGGGAGACAGATGCAGAGCTGTGCTCCGTGCTTTGGGAGCTGCTGGGTCTCAGCTGAGGCTCACAGTTTGGCCATTGATGAAACTGGAGGGCGGCTGACCTCCCTGGGCACACGTCTGCATGCGTGGATAGGCACAAGTGTTTCGGTTTGGGTCCGAATGGGTTGTTTTGTGCTATCTTGTTTTGAGGGCGCTGTGGGGAGGAGGGAAACAAGGAGAGTAGAGGGGAAGGCGTTGGCACCCGTTTCTCAGGGGCCCCTTGGCCTGGCTCAGACTTGGCGAGACTCTGGGCCCAGCGGAGCTGCTGTGGGGCCCGGGTGCACAGTGCAGTGAGAACTAGGGGGACGGGTCCCCTCTCAGTACAGAGCACAGCCCTGCCTCTCACTTCACGGATGGGAAGTTTGGCAGGGGGTGTCAGGAGGCAGTCCCCTTGGGCATGGACAGGGATGTCCCATCAGCTCTGGGACCCCTTGACGAAAGAGAATGAGAACAAGTGCAGAAGGACTTGATGGTGCCCCGTGGTGACTGCAATGGGCAGGGAGGTGGACGGGCGTCTGTAAAGCCCAAATACTGGGAGAAGGAGGAATTTCACAAAGTGGGACCTGGCTGTCCTCTGTATATAGATTGAGGCAAAAACATGAACTTGGGGTTAGTGATATTAACACGGCTCCATCAGTATCATCAGTGGCAAGACCTGGAGACACTGCGACAACACTCCTGTTTCCTTAAAGTACGTGCTGTGCATAAGCTGTGTGTGTGTGTGTATGTGTGTGTGTGTGTGTGTGTGTGTGTGTGTGAGAGAGAGAGAGAGAGAGAGAGAGAGGAAGATTAGCCCTGAGCTAACATCCATGCTAATCCTCCTCTTTTTTTTTTTTTTTTTTTGCTGAGGAAGACCAGCCCTGAGCTAACATCTATTGCCAGTCCTCCTCCCTTTTTCTCCCCAAAGCCCCAGTAGATTTTTCTCCCCAAAGCCCCAGTAGATAGTTGTACGTCATAGTTGCACATCCTTCTAGTTGCTGTATGTGGGACGCCACCTCAGCATGGCTGGACAAGTGGTGCATCGGTGCACGCCCGGGATCCGAACTCGGGCTGCCAGTAGCGGAGCGAGCGCACTTAATCGCTAAGCCACGGGGCTGGCCCCTGCATAAGCTTTTAAAATAAAGTTGGATAATTTTGTTTACTTCTTTCGATAAATTTATATTTTACCAACAAAAAACGATGTGAAATCTCAGTGGATATAATCTGGAATGCAGATAAAATCCACATTGAAGTCGAGAATTCCAACCAGTTTTCCCCAACGTGACCTGCTGTCAGGGTGTCCTCATGGCCAAAAAAATGTCCCTACGATGGAAAACAGCCTTTTGAGTATGAAATCTGTAAGTATAAATAAAGAAAAAATATGGCAGGACACTGAACTGGTAAGTTTTGAATTGGGGAGGAAGTGGAGGCATTTAAGGAGGAACAACACGGGAAAGAGCCAGGGAACGTGACTCAGTTGGGCACACTATGCTTTTACTCCATGGGCAGAGTAGTTTTTTCAGCTTGCTCTCCAATCAGGTCATTTTTGGAGCCAAAAGGAAAGAGCCTCACAGCTCCCACAATGACACCATATAGAGCACAGAGCTGACAAAGGACGGGCACTTGGATTAGTGAGGGGGAAGCTACAGACCACGGACACTGAGAACCAAACCCGGTGTTCCAGGCAAACAGCAGGAGGTGTTTGCAGAGGGTGTTAGCAGAAAACAAAGACCCACAGAAACGCTGAAGACAAAGACTCAGTTCTTAAGGGGAACCCTTGAACAAACAACTGATGGAGATACCTTTGTTTCTCTGTAAACGTGTGCACCCCACCCCAGCATAGACGAGCGTGGGAAAGAGGAGGGTTGTCCTGGAGAAGGCGTCAGCAAGACACGTCAGACCAGACCCAAAGAAAGACTAGTCTCTTAGTTACATGTGCTCAAGGGTTTTTACCATTTCCTTAAATAGAAATCAGCATCTATTTATACCAGAAACCCACTGCATAGAATACACACTGCAAAAATAAGTATCCCTAAGTGAACTATTTAGTAAAATGTATAGGTTATCACTCCAGAATATGTGTCATCATTATCAAATAACCCTTTTGCCATACTCAAAAAGTCCTGACATTGAGGGTATAATGCAAAGTGAAATAAGTCAGAGGGAGAAGGTCAAATACCGTATGATTTCCTTCATTAAGTAGTAGATAATAACAACAATAAACAAACACATAGGGACAGAGGAAAAAAAAAAGTCCTGAGTTGAATAATCCTCCAAACATTGTTATATACAATATATAGAAACCATGCAAACCTTATTTCACTATTTATTTGAGGAATTGGCACCCAGAGTATATTTGCGATGCTTTGGGATGAAAGTAATTTTAAAAACTTCAGAAAAATGAAAACATTAAGGGGAACTTAATGACCCTTTAACAGAAAAGTACAGTGGTAAGACTTCAGGTATGGTTTGATCAAGCAACAATGTCACCAAACTCTCTGTTTCTTTCTCTCTTTACTCTGTCCCCCTTCTCGGGCACCGGATGGATGTCAAAAGCAACCAGAGCCACATGCTTCCTTACTCATGTCTAGCGGAGGAGGAACAAAAGTCCTGAGCCTCACTGTGATTGGACATTCTAGATTGTGTGTCTACTCCTCATCAATCAACGTGGCCATGGTATGCCATTGACTGGTATGCCCAACTCAAACCAATCACTGGGGTAAAGGAGGAGGAATTCTCTAGATTGCTTCGGTCTAATCAGAACCCATCCCTAGATATGGAGTTGGTGTCACTACCCACACACACCCAAATTGCACAGCTCTGCCACATGATAGGAGAGTAGCAGGTATTGGAGAAACAGCCACATGTCTGTAATGAGGAAAAGTAGGCAAGCAGCTCGCTATGCTGGAAGCTGCTTTACCAATCCTAACTGGGGTTTGAATGTGCACCAAGGAGGCCAAGGAGATGAAATGAGCTTTGAGGTGCAAGTGGCTGATTGCCCACATCTTCCTTCGCGACGCAGTCTAGGGCCAGCTCTGCTTCCCCAGAGCGGAAGGGAGAGTGTTCTCAAGGGGAGTAGGAGCATTCAGCATTTTCGAGTCCTTTCCCCGTCCCAGGCCCAAGCTAAGGGCTCTCTGTGCATTGCCTCATCCACACTTTGCAAGAACATTATAAAGGAGTACATGTTATTATCTCCCTTCTATAAAAGAGAGACCGAGGTCTGTGGAGGTTAGATGAGGTTCCCAGGGTCGCAGAGCAGGAAGGGATGGAGTCCACACCCTCTGCATCTAGAGACTGAGGAGTTAACCACAAACCCCACTACCTACAGGGACCCTCCTCTATAGCCCCAAAGTTGTCCCAGCCCCTCACCCTTGACAGAGTCACTGGAAGCCTGGGACTGGTCACCATGTGGATCCGAATTTCTAAAGCCGAGGATGCTGAGTCTCCTCAAATCTCCACAGACGGCTGCAGAGCCCACCTCCAGAGCTGGCGGTCACCCCAGGAACCAACACAACAGCCACATGAGGGGAACCAAACAATCGGGAGGTGAAATATTATGCCTGTCCGGTAAGTCAACGTGTACCATCCGCCCCAAGCTCTGAAATAAAAATTAAGACAAAGGCTTCGCTAAGGGACATAACCAGCACCGTGCCCACCACCAGCCTCTTTTCCATGTAGAGGGAGGGGACAGGACTTGGCATGTTCTCTTCCCAAAAGGCCAGTTCCAATCTCATCTCCTTCAGAACGTCCTCCACGACTCCGGTCCTGGCAGGGAGCCTGTCCTTCTGAAAACTCCACTAGATAACTTACCCAGCAGCTCCACTGGGGTGCCTACCTGGGCTCTCAAACTGAACATCATCCAAAGACAACCCCGTGTGCCCCCACAAGATATCCCTCTTCCAGCCTCCTCCGTCTCCACAAATGGGGCCACCGTTCGCCCACTGGCTCCAGCAAGGCCAGCTGCATAATGCGTGGGGCCCACTGCAAAATGAAGTGCAGGGGCCCTGTCCAAAAATTATTAAGAATTTCAAGATGGCAACAGCAGAGCATTAAACCAAGCGCTGGCCCTTTCTGAGTGCCGGATCCTGTGCCACTGAACAGGTTGCATGCCCAGGAAGCCGGCCCTGGACTCAAATCAAAAACCCAGGAGAGATCCCAATTTGTCTCTCCACCTCACATCCAATCTATCAGCAAGTCATGTCAGCTCCAACTCTAAATATATCCTGAACCCAACCACTTTTCTCCAGCTCCATCATGACCACCTGGTTCTAGCCACCATGATCTCTCTCCTGGACTGTATTGCAACAGCCTCCTACGTGGGCTCTCTGGTTCTCTCTTGCCCCCCAACAGCCAGTGTAATTGTTCAACATGATTTAGACCATGTCATTCCCTACTCAGAACTCTCCAATGGCTTCCCATCACATTTAAAGAAAAATCTAAACTCCTTACCATGATATAAGAGGCCCTGCAGTTTTGGGTCCTTGCCATCGTCTCCAACCTCATCTCCCCACTCCTCTTTCACTCACCCTGCTCCGGCTACACTGGCCTCCTTGTCAGACCTCGAGTACACCAAGCTTGTGCCCGCCTCAGGGCCTTTGCACTTGCTGTTCCCTCCACCTGGAACACTCTTTCCCTGAGTTTTCATGTGTATTTTGTTTATTTGGCTCCCTCGTATCATACAGGTCTCTGCTTAATCATCATCTCCTCGGGGAAGACTGCCCTGGAGCCTTTTCTCAAATAGCCACACACCTCCCTCACTCTCTTTCCACTTACTCAGCTTTGTTTTTCTCCTGAGTACTTATCACTACCTGGAATTGTATGATCTGTTTGTTGCGCTTGTTTGCCATTTTGTTTCCCATACTAGAGTAGAAATTTGATCTGTCTTGTGTATTCGCCACTGTGTCTCCAGAACCTTGGACAGGGCTTGGCATATGGCAAACATTCTACAAATGAATTAATTTAGTATGTACTACTTTAAATTATTAGTCGCCATTCCATGTCTATATGCCTTGGTTTATATCAGCGTTAGTAGAAGTTTCCTAGGGCGGGGCCAGTTCACGTGTTTCTGTGTCCAGTCAGCAGGCGGCTTCTGGTTCTCAACTATTTGGTCAGGCACAGAGTTCATGAGCCTGAAGAAGAATTCATTTCTTCCAGAGCGATGTTATCAGTTCATTCCACTGACTTCCGTAACCTAGAGGTAAGATGATCATGATTTCCAAGCCAGACATTCAACAATATTTATTATATTTATTTATTGATATTGAGCACCTACTCTACGCCAATTATTGTTCCAGGAACCAGGATACAACAAAACCAACAGAATTGTTAGGTTATATAGCCTGATGAGGGGCTATTTTCAATTTCTGCATTTACTTATGCAAAAAAGCCTTTAAAGGGTCTATAAACTAATTCATTCACTTAGTAAATCACCTCATCTGCATGTGTATCATTAAATCAGAATGAACTGGTTAAATCTGACACACGCGCTCACCGATACCCATGTGACACCCACGAGGAAAGGAGAGTGGTCTTTGGGAAAACTCACCATCGCACATTCACAAAATAGAAAAATACCTTAAACACAACCCTACAGGCCACCATCCCTGAGCGGTAGAAGGAGAGCTTCTCACAGATGCAGTCGACAGACCCACGGGCCAAAGCGCAGTTAGGGGACGTTCTTCCATCACCTGAACATCTGCACTGTCTAAGCCCCAGACAGCTGGAGCCAGCTGTTCCCAGGTCAGCCGTCTCCTCGGCTCTGCAGAGCCCTCCTCTGCTCCCCACCCACGTGGAGAGTAAATACCAAGAGTTTGGCTGCCTTTCTCCAGCTGGGCTTGGAAAGTAATTAATTTGGCACCTCTTAAATCTCCCTGCGCTCCAGCAAGGAAGGTACTTATGGTTTTAAGACGCAGCCAGAGAGAGAAGAGAAGACATCTCCCATGTCCCAAATGGAGGGAGGAATCTATAAATCCATTAGCTCTGGCATCTGAGAAGATGAAGAAATCTTTTAAAAAGCCACGAGCACTTTTAAAGTTCACCTGAGAGTCGTGAGCTGAAGGCGAGGCTGGCCCAGGCGCTCCTGCGTGTGGGAGAGGGGGCCAGCTCCTCCAACCCCTGTGGGCTTCTGGAGACAGCTCCACTCCACAGGAGGGCCACGCTCCTGTCAGCTTCGTGAAGGAGCCATCGCTCCCCACCTCCAAGGGCAGCCAAGCCCACCTGCCTCACTGACGAAGGAGAACCAGGGAGGTTGCCGCGCATGGGCCAGGGGGCGGTTCAAGGGGGCACAGAGGCAGCAAGGCAGACAGCCTCCTGCCTCTACCCGAGAGGCTGCAGGAGGGGTCGAGCTGCCCGCAGTCCTGACCACCAGCAGCCCAGACGTGCCGAGACCAACTCTGGGCCTGGAGAAGGGATGGCACCACATGCATGATCTCACCCAATCCCCAGAACAAGCCCATGAGGGAAGTCCGCTGTCACCCCTGGTTCACAGATGAGAATACTGGGGACTCAGAGAGGGGCGGTAGCTTGCCCAACGTCACACAGATAATAAGGAACAGACTCCAAGGCCTGTCTGAATTGAGAACCCGTGCCCTGAATCACTCTCTCACAAGTGAGGGAAATGCCCAGGAAAAGAACCAGCCTCCCGCCTCCCCCATCCTTGCCCATTTCTGGGGTCTCAGTGCTGCCCCCCTCTGTCAGAGAGCGGCAGGACAGGCATTCTATCCTTGGTTCTTCAGGCCCCCAAGATAAACTTCCAGCATCTTAAGGGACAGATGAACCACAACCCAAGAGAGCACAGCATTAAGGAGTTCACACACTGGGGCCACACCTCCTGGGGTGAAGTCCTAGCTCTGGGACCTTGGGGAAGTCTGAGCTCCAGTTTTCTCACCTGTGGAATGGGGCTAATGGTAACCTGTCCATCCCAGCCTTGCTGGAAGGATTAAATGAAACAAGGAACGCCAAGGACTTGGCAGAGAGCTTGGCTCAAAAAAAGAGTCCATACATGGCAGATATTATCATCATTACCATGATCAACACCCCAAAGTTTCAACAGTCTGAGAACACTGTATGATCGGATCCATTCACTCAGACAAGCAACAAATCTTTACTAAACACTCGCTAAGTGCCAGGCAGCAATGCTGGGTCTTCTGGACACAGCAGTGAGTCAAGACAGATGCAGCCCCTGCCCTCACCAAGCTCACCACCTAACAGAAGAGGAAAAAAAAAAAACCTAATATTTTTCCATTTTGTCTCCTAATCTGATCATTCCCTTGCAATGGAGAAATTGGAAGAGACAATGAAGCCACTGTCCCCCAAGGCCCAAATGGCAGAGAAAACTCCAGCCCCATCTTTCTGTCTCTTGAATCTAAGCCCCTGGGAAGACCCAAGAGCCCCCAGATCTTCACCTCTGCCCCACACCAGCAAGCCTCAGGCTCCAACGCATTCAATAAACAACTTACCCGACAAATAAACCAAAAGCCTAGTATCTGTGATGTATTGTGAATTCCTTTGAACTCGTAAGAAAAAGGGAAAGAACTCAATAAAAAAAAATTGCAAAAGAGGTGAACTGGCAATTAAGGGGGAAAAAACAACCAAAGAGACAAGAAATTTATAATACCTAGTCTCAACAAGGTTGTGAGAGAAGAGACAACCAAACACTGTCGGTGAGAGCAGAAATTGAAACAACAATTTTGGGGGGCACTTTGGCAGTATTGGTCAAAATTGAAATTGTGCACACCCTTTGAGCCAGCAAAGTCAGTCCACTTGGAATCTATCCTACAGGAACATTCAAACAAGTGAACAAAACTCTTCTGTTAACACTGTTCATTAGAGCTTCATTTATAACAGCAAAAATTATTAATAGGAAATACTAATAATAGGAACCAGGCTAAGAATCCGCCAACAGAGAATCAGCAAAATAAAGTTTAATATGTTCGTTCATACAAAGCAATGCCACACAGCTGTTTTAAAAAATGAGTTGACCCTGTAGAGAAAGAAATCTACAATATATCTCTAAGCGAAAAAAGCAAATGGCAGAATAATATGGATGATATTACCCGTTTTTGTAATTGTGAGTATGTATGTTGTGTTGGCAACGGAAAAAATCTAGGTCCACACTGAATTGTTAGAAACGGTTACCCCTGAGGAGTAGAATTTGGCAAAGAATAAAGAAAGCTTTCAGCTTTTACCTTCTACATTGTTGAATTTTTTTTTAATTTTTACAAATTAACATGCAGCATTCTTATCATTTGAAAAAAACTACAACGTTGGTAAATTTACTAAAAACTCATTGAATTGTACACGTAAAATGGGTGAGCTTAATGGTATATAAACTATGTCTCAATAAAGTTGTTTAAAAGAAAAAGAAGTTACATGTTTGTTCAATATTCAACCATATTTATTGGGCAACTACTGCGTGTTAGGCAGCCTTCAAGGCTTGGGAGAAGAATAATAAATAAGATAGACACAGTCCTGGCCCTCAGGAAGTTTACGTTCTAACGGGAAACATTTTATTGTATTAAATTATCTTCCATTAGAATATTTTATTTCATTTACATTCTCAGATACGTAAGATATACAGTGAGAAATAAATATACATTTCCTAAGCATATTGCCATGTTTGGCACACTGGGACATAAGACGACACAAAGGATAGTTAATCATATCTTGGTCCTAAAAAGCACTTCTCAGTTTCCAAATGGTCTCCTATCCACCCCGACCAACTCAGCAAGAATCGATAAGGCATCACCCTTGCTCGCAGGCTGAGCAGATAAATGCATCAAAGGTCATGCAGCTGAGAAGAAAATAAAATCATGTTCCAATTAGATGTCACCGGGCACCACGTGGGCAAACGCCAAGTGTGTGGCCCACAGAGTAAGCCTCAGAAAGGTCACCATGGATGGGAGAGCACCAGGGAGCCTCAGGGGAGGGGTCAGGGCTGAGAGGGGTCTGTCCCAGAGGGAGTGAAAAGGGACATCTGTCTTGGGCCCAAACACATGAAGGGCCTCACATTTAGACTTCCAGTGTCATCTCTAAGTTAGATTATATGGAACCACAAAGATCCACGGACAACACTGAGAGAAAAACGATTTCATCATCCAGCCTTAGACTGGTGCCCCAGTGCCAGACCACATTGCCCATGGTCCACTACGACTGATGGATTCTTATAAATCCTTTACTTACATTGTAAATGGAACGACTGGATCACCTTTATTGTATTTATGTATTTATTGCCTCTATTTATGTATTATGTGTATTATTGTATTTATGTAGGTATTAATCCTTTGACAGACACTTTTAAAATATATCACAGCTTTTCTAATCAATCCTACTTTGGAATTATTTCTTCTCCTCCTCCGCCTCCTTCCTTCCTTCCTTCTTCTGCTCCTTCAGCATCTTCCTTAATTTACTAGAATCCTCCATAAGTGGACATGGCCCAGACATCTCTTGAGCCCTGTGAGACGCTCTGGATCTGTCTTGGTGAGAGAGTCTAGGACCCTGGGGGCATTCTGCATTTGCGGAGCTTCAGACCAAACCCGGAGGAGGCAGGGAAGGGGCAGACCAAATGACGGGCGTCTCTTTCATTGTGTATATAAACAGGAAATCAGCAAACTTTTCCTGTTAAGGGCCAGCCAGGAAATATTTTAGGCTTTTGGATCTGATGGCCTGTCTCAATCACTCAGCTCTACATTGTACCTGAAAGCAGCCACACCTGGTACGTAGACGATTGGGCACCGCTGTGTTCCAATAAAACTTCATTTACAAAAACAGGCCTCGGATCAGATTTGGCTCACAGACCATATTGCCAACTCTTGTATTTAATGATTAATTTTATCTTTCTAATGTGGTTTGATTAAAGAAAACTTGTCCCTATCTGGCCACTTAGAAACCTGGAGTAATGGTGCTAGTTTATTGACACCCCCCCGGTGGTCAGGCCATATCTATAAAGAAGGTGAAAACAAAGGGAAGGTAACACACACAGAAATGAGAATCTGGATGATCTTGGTGGCAGAGTAAAGGCATCATATCAGTTTGATTAAATAATTAGTTTAATGCCCCCCTCCTCCTGATATTCTTAATTGCTATATTTCATTGCATCTAAGACACCATCAGTTTTAAAATGCAGTATTATTTTAAGAACCACTAAGGAAAACAAAGCACTGACAGTAACTATGACACGTCACCCTGATTTGAGATAGATAGATAGATAGATAGATAGATACATAGATAGATAGATAGATAGATATCAAAATGGGGGGGAGGGTACATCTTAGAACCACTGAAATATGGCATTTTCTCCCTTGACTAACACAGATTTAGTGACCTAGGATTACATCTCCTTTTTTTGTTTTATTTATTTTCCCCCCAAAGCCCCAGTAGATAGTTGTATGTCATAGCTGCACATCCTTCTAGTTGCTGTTACATCTCCTTTTTTAACAGCTTTACTGAAACATAATTCACATAACTTGCAATTCACCCATTTAAAGTGTACAATTCAATGGCTTTTAGTACAGTCACGGATTTATGCAACCATCACCACAATTAACTGTAGGATGTTTTCATTACCCCAAAATAAACCCCACACCCCTTAGCCATCACCCTCCAATCCTCCTGTATCCCCAGGCCTAAGCAACCACTAATCTACTTGCTATCCATCAACTGATAAATGAATAAATAAATGTGGCACATCAAGATGATGAAATATTATTCGGCAATGAAAAGAAATGAAATACTGACACTCACTGCAACATGGATGAACCTGAAAACATGATGCTGGGTGAAAGAAGCCAGACACAAAAGGCCACATAGTGTATGATTCCATTTATATAAAACATCCAGAAGGCATCTCTGTTTTTATGGACCCGATCTTAACTAGATTCTGCAGTGAATAATAGAGTCATAACATCATATATGCCAGTTATTGGTGTTCAATGTGCAGAATCAATCTATAGACAGAGAAGAGAAGATGAATGCTGCGATAAACCTCGACGACGTGAGGGTAATAGTGAGCAGCCTGGGGAGTGCAGGAGGGGTGGGAGGAAATGTGGAGACACTAATTCCCTTGTCTCACCCAGAACAGAGTCAAGAAATACTGCCTGGAGTTGATGAATAAAGAAACAGAGTGTGTTATCTCAAGCTGTAAAGTTAATCATCAGAAGAAAGAGATCAAAATAGGGATGAGAGGAGAGATATAGTATAGAATAACAGAGCATGAGCTAAGTCTACCCCTTTCATTCATTTATTCCCATTCACTTCATTCATTCCACAATAGGTACACAGAGTTGGAGGTATGAGGTGCCTGTGGGTCAATAGCTCCTCCTCACCAGGTGGCTGTGTCTTCAGGGACTCCTAAGAGGCCATCACTCGAGGTGCTGAGAGCCTGTGGTGGGTTTCAGTGACACCCCATCCCACAGCCATACCCTTTGGCCATGTGACTTTGTAGTTTCTCCCACTAAAGAGGTGGAGCCTATTTCCCCATCGAGTGACTTTCCTTTGGCCGTGTCACTGGCTTTGGCCAATGGAATGTCAACAGATATGATGTTACCAAAGAAAATAGTTTATGTGATTGGGCTCTGCCATTACCCTGAGAAGAACATGCCCAGGCTATCCCACTGTCCCAGAAGAGATGCAGAGACAGGCAAAATGTGTGAAACAAAACAAACCCCAAGCCAAGACCCATCTGGATTACCCCACCCACACTTGAACCTCAGACACATGGGAACAGAGGCAGGAGCTGGATTGAGGCAGGGCCTGGCTCTTTCTCTCTCTGGGTCACATTCTCTTATCTCTATGTGAGTTTCACACCTCCCCCTCTGATTCCTATTGGGGAAGAGGGAGAATCCCCCTCCGCCCTTTCCCTTACGGTTCTTATGGCTGGCCAAATAATTAAAAGACAGGTTAGCAGGAGAAAATAGTACCAAGTTTAATAACACATATACATGGGAGAAACCAGGGAAACTGAGTTCCTCAACAAAATGGCAGAGATTCTCGTCTTGAATACTATCTTCAGCTAAAGACAAAGGAGGATGTTGGGGGTGGGGAGGGAGACAGAAGAGAGACAGAAATCACAGTAATCAAGGGTATGCAAATTTAAGTCCTCTCCTTCTGTCCTGATAAGAGTTTCTACAGATAAGGTCACCCCCCCTACTTCCCAGTACACAGAGGGAGATACCTTTACAAATGTAAATGTTCGTCTGACAACCCTTTTACAGGGCCACCTAGAGAATGTGGCGGGGGAGACACAGAATTTTTGATAAGATGGGCTTGTTGGTGCCTTTCCTATTGTAACATCTATTTTGCTTTATATTACAGCCATCATATGACAGTGGCTTCTTTCTGAAACAGGTCTTCTATGTTAGATTCTTTAGGCAGTCTGCAGGAGGTCAAATGTCCATCAGAGAAAATAATTAAGGTAAAGAGACATATTTCAAGGTGGCCAATTTTGATCTCCCACATTCCTGATGTGATAATCTGATGTGGTGGCCACTCTTGGGCCAATCAGCTGTGGCCAGGGCGTGGGCTTAAGTGACCAGCTGGCAGCTCAGCACAAGCCTGGGACCAGCCAGGACTGGGAAAGGTTGGACATTTCCATGTTATATCTGACCTGTGCAGACCTGGGGCTCCATGGACCTCAAAAATGGTGCGTTTGATTGAATTAAATAGCCTAGAAAAAGCTCTGCAGTCTGTATCGGGGGGCATTAGCACTTCTTTGCCGCCAAGACAGAGTTTTCCTTGAAGGCATCATATCAGTCTGCTGGGGCTGCCATAACAATACACCAGACAGGCAGCTTAAACAACAGAAATTTGTTTTCTCACAGTTCTGGAGGCCATAAGTGCAAGATCAGGGTGCCAGCGGGGTTGGCTTCTGGTGAGAGCTCTCTCCTTGGTTTACAGATGGCGCCTTCTCCCTGTGTGCTCACATGGTCTTCCCTCTGCGTGTGCAGCCCTGGTGTCCCCTGTGTGTCCAAATTTCCTCTTCTTATAAGGACACCAGGCAGACTGGATTAGGACCCACCCTAACAGCCTCATTTTAACTGAATCACCTCTTTACAGGCCCTATCTCCAAACACAGTCACACTAGGACCCTGGCTCAGGGGTTAGAGCTTCTACATATAAATCGAGGCGGACACACTCAGCCCATAACAGGCACAGGGGCCTTTGCTTTAGCCTGAGAAGCCACTGGCCCCTGGTGCCCTAAGCAATATGGGGCCATGTCTGGTTTAGAACTTTCTGGTCCCCACACAGGGCCTTCAACTCTTCTGAAATCTCTCTCCCTCTCCCCTAGGATTCTCCTCATTCTTAGAAACAACCACAATCAGGAAGACGTAAAACCAGGGAAGGATGAAACCATTCCTAAGCTTTACTCCTGAGCATTCCCAGACCACAGACCACGGCAGCTCCGAGAAGATGTTTTAACTATGGATGAGGCTGCCAGTGGCTTTATGAGGGGTGCTAAGAAGAAAATTATCTTCTTGGATTTCATTTTCATTTTGGTTTAATGAGGTAAGAGACTCTCATTTTGCAAAGTAGGGCAGCTCGCTACTGAGACCAGGGATTTGGGTAGGGGGGTGCTGCTCTGCTGTTTCCAGAGTTAGGAAGTGCGGGCCTCGGCATGTAGTGGGGAGGTGGGGGGAGGGTGTTTGCCAATCAGGGCCCCAGGAGCCGATGGAGAAGGCCGGGGCATTTCTCTCTGAGAGCTAAAATTAAGCAGCGGCAGCTGCAAAGTGAACATTTGCGTGTTTCAAAGCCGGGCAGTGTCAAGACTTGAATTACACCAGTGAGCACTCTTTTAATTGGACCCAGCTTGAGATGATTCTGATCATTTCCTGGGACTGAAAGCCTACATCCTATTTTAAACTTGGATTAAGAGAGTGGTCCTCAAACTTTAGGATGCTTCAGAATCACGCGGGAAGCTGTGGGACGTGCGGATTCTGCAGCCCAGGGCAGGGGCCTGGGGCAGGATCTGATTAGCATTGGTGCAAGGTCTTGCTTATTTCACAAGCCCCAGGGCATGTTGATGCCCGGGGGGGGGGGGGGGCTGTAACCCAGACTTTCAGAATCTCCGGATGCAAATTTATTCAACGACCACACAGAAACTGCTGTTCCCAGTTTTTTCATAAATAACGGTCAGCATTCGCCTCCTGGCGTCCCCAGCTCTTCTGGCTCCTTGCCCTATTCCATTTGTCCCACAGCACTTAACTGCCTCCTAACATACTGCAACAGCCAATGTCTCCCTGAACGGGAACATCTGCTCTAAAGGCAGGGATTTTTGTGTTTGGTCACTTCCTAGCAAGGTGCCTGGCACACAGGCCTTGCTTGACATTACTGAATTGAATGAACAGGTATCTTGAGTCCCTGCTGTGTTTTCTGCTGAGATGTAATATTAACTCCTGGATGTCTGATATTAAAATGGAATTAGAAGATAGTGTCTAACAGGCAGAAAGCTTTCTAATATTTTGCCTCCCCCATTCACTGCCAGACATCATCATGGAGGCCTCCCGGCTTTGAATTAACAGACGCTGCTTAAAAATGTTTCTCTTTTTAAGAGAGATGGATTACCTCCGCTAAACAAACATGCCTACAGACCTCGGAGGAGTCACGGCCCTCTGAAATCTGGCTAGGAAAAATGAAGACTGTCTGATCCCACTCTCCAGATATAAAGTCTAAGAGGGGGACTAGAAAAGTTTAAACAGGTTCAGAGATGCTATTACACACCTATTAGGATGGCTAAAATTAAAAATACTGACAACACCAAGTGTTGACACAGATGCAGAGCAACTGGAACTCTCGTACATTGCCTTTTTTTGTGTGTGTGAGGACTATCAGGCCCTATGCTAACATCTGCCAATCCTCCTCTTTTTTTTTTTTTTTTTTTTTGCTGAGGAAGACTGGCCCTGGGCTAACTTCCATGCCCACCTTCCTCCACTTTATATGGAATGCTGCCACAGCACGGCTTGCCAAGTGGTGCGTAGGTTCACTCCTGGGATCTGAACCGGCAAAGCCCGGGCCGCCGCAGAGGAGCACGAGCACTGAACCTCTTGCGCCACCAGGCCGGCCCCTCGTATATTGCTGATGGGAATGTAAAATGATATAGCCACTCTGGAAAACAGTTTGGCATTTCTTATAAAGTTATATATAATAGACACTTACAATATGACCTAGCAATTCCACTTGTAGATATTTACCCTGGAAAAATGAAAATTTATGTCTCTATAGAAACCTGAATATGAATGTTTAAAGCCGCTACTTGCATTGATTGCCAAAAATTGGAAACAAATCCAAATGACCTTCAGTGGGTGAATGGATAAATGAACTGTGGTACATCCATACAGTGGAATATGACTCAGCAATCAAAAAGAACTACTGATATACACAACAACTCATATGATCTCAAAGGCATTATGCTAAGGGAAAGAAGCTAGTCTGGAAAGTTACATATTGCATGATTTCATTTATAGGGCATCCTCAAAAAGACAAAACTACAGGGACAGAAAATAGATCAGCCGTTGCCAGGGGTTGGGGTGGGGGGAGGGTGTAACTACAAAGGGGTGGCAATAGGGAATTCTGGGGGCTGATGGAGCTGTTCTGTATCCTGATTGTGGTGATGGATACATGAATCTATACATGTGCTAAAATTCATAGAACCGTACACCCCCCGAAAAAGTCAATTTTACTTTGCATTAATTTTAAAATTGAATTTAAAAATGAATGTGGTGGAAAATTTACTGGATTAGACTAAATTTAGTTTTCACACTACCACGCAAGAATAGGAGCTTGTCAAATAAAAGTAAATGCAGATACAAAGAATCATGTGTGTCTTGTGTACCCACGTATCAGAGCCATGACCGTAACTCGTACCTTTTACAAGCAGCTGGGAAAAGGTGGGAGAGAGGGAGAAGGGGAGGAATGGAGGAGGGAGAAAAAGAGAGAATGTCCTAGCAGGTCAGTGCTTCTCTTCTCCAACGGGCTTGGAGACCAGCTGGGGTCTTGTTAAGACGCAGGTTCTGATGAGGAGGGCTGGGGCAGGCTTCGAGTCTGCGTCCTAGGGAGCCCCCCAGGCGGTGCCGCTGCCATTGGACCCCGGGGTGAGGAGCCAGGTGCTGGGCCGAAGGGCTTTGCACTTAGCAGAGACTCAACTATAAAAGAGGCATGCGTGTGCAGATCTGCCCGGCTCGTCGGTGAGTCTCACCTGAGACAGCGTACCTGAAAGCACTTTGAAAACCATTAAGTGCTGTACAAATATAATGTGACGGGGTTCATCAAAATAATACAGTTTCCATCAGCATCACAAAACTCAGTGCCCAATGAAGAGGTTGGGACTAAACCCAGCCCGCGCTCGGATCCCATCACGCCTGACACCCCCCACCCGTTTCTCCCCAGTCTGTGTCACAGGGACCCTGGTGATGGGCAGATTTTCACAGACCCATCAGCAAGGCCGAGCACGAGCAGCTGTGCAGGATCAGGTTTTGTGGAGGAATGATGGAGCTCCTAGGCTGGCTTCTGAAGCCCGGGTTGGCTTATTAACATACAAATAACTGAGCTTTACTTTTCAGGGCTTCCAGCACAGCCACGCTAATGAAGCTATTGCTTTAAAAGTCCATCTCCTCTGAAATGTCTAATTAATCTGATGCTCACAGAGGTGCACAGAACAATGCGTCTGCCGAGCACGGTGGGGCGGAAAGAATGAGGTAAGGCTGCCGACGCGGGGCCAGATGCTTCAGATGCCAGGGGACCCGGACGGTTAACGTGAGCAAGGCAGGGAGGAAAGGGCCCTTCCAGAAGTGTTTTTCAAACTGTAGGTCACGACCCATGAGTGGGTCGTGAAATCAATTCAGTGGGTCATGACCAGCAACTCTTTTTAATTAAATGGAAAAATAGAAAAGGAAGAGTGTGCTTTGCATATAGTAAAGGTAAGTATTGTGTGAAGCCATATGCTATGTACGTAGATATATTTCACACATATATATGGACTGAGTCACCAGGAAAATGCATTTCTTATAACACATACATATATAGCATTTTGTCGCATGCCAAGCTTGCTCCAAGCATTTTGAGAACATTATACCATTTGATCTCTATAAGGTAGATATTCCCATTGCACTTTATGGTTGAGGAAACTGAGGCACAGAGAGGTAGAAAGGCTTGCCCGAGGACACACAGCTAGTGAATGGGGATTCGAGTCTGTCTGACTTCAGAGCCCACAATCTTCAACAAAACTCCAGGTCCCAAGGACCTCAGACTCCAAAGACAAAAGTTCAGGAGAGAAAGCCAGCCATGCATGCTGGAATAATAACAGCTAATAACAACTGCTACCACGGGTGTGTGATTCCTATTCTGCTAAGTGCCCTACATGCATTATCACATCTCACTCTCAAAATGAAGAAAATGAGGCAGGCACTACTGTCATCCTCGCTTTTCAGAGCATAAACTGAGGGTCAGAGAAGGGAAATGATTCACCCAAGGTCACAGAGCTAATAATTGGGACGGTTGGAGGAGGTGCTGTGGGTACTGCAGAATCTGAGCTGATCCTTGAAGGATAGGGAAGATCTGGAGGCTCAAGTGTCCCATTGCACATAAGCTCTAAGAGAACAAAAGGCCTTGAGCAAGAGCGTTTCCGACGCACTGGGAGCCTCTTTGCTTGAGAGGGATGGATCAGCTCAAGCTGCCTTCGCCACTAGCCTCGCCGGGGGTGTAAAGGATGCCTCCCAAGACGGGAGAGATGCCGAGGCAAGAAATACTCAGCCTAGACGCTGAAAGTGAGCGTCTTCCCCTCCCAGGGAGCCCAGCCCAGCACCCAGATGGAGGGCTTATCTTACCCCAACCCCCAGTGTGCACACACGGGTACATCCCTGCTGTCCCCAGCTCCGCACACACATGGTTAAGTTAGAATTTATCTAACGGGCACTCTGCGAGTCTCCTCAACCATCTACCCTTCTGGGGCTTTTTCTACTGCTTCTGGTTGTGTTTTTATTGTGCATCTTCTCAGAAGCTCCCAGAGCTGGAAAGAATCCAAAATGTTCTTCGTTAAGAGTGAAACCAGACCTGGAAAATATAAGAGCTTGAGCTTTGGGATCAGACACACCGGGGTTCAGGTCCCATTCATGCTTGAGGCCTTGGGCCACGTACTTCACCTCTCTATGCCTCAGTGTCTTCATCTGTACAATGGGACAGCCCAGTGCCCACAGCAGATGGTGGATATGAAGGTGAAACCAGAGAAAGCCTACAAAGGGCTTAGCAGGCTGGCTGGGCACAGGGAGCGCTCGGTGATTAGTGTCAGCGCAAGGAAGCGTGACAAGGTGTGAGGTCTCTGCTCCTTTCCACAGCAGGCACCCGGATGAAGACAGGCCCGGAACCCTCTCCCCCAACTCCGGTCATCACGCAGAAGAAGCACATCATGCCCATTCCCTCCTGCTGCCAGTGATCCACAATTCCATTTACCCCAAAACACCACCAGTGGTCCCAGGTAGGGCAGGAGGATGGACTGTGACAGCCATTGCTTCCGCTATCTGTTGCAGAATAACAAACCACCCCAGAACCTAGTGGTTTAAAAAAAATGTGATCTATTATCTCTCATGATTTTAACCCAGTGATTATCAAGCAGTAGCAATTTTTCCCTCACTCCACCCCACCTTGGGGACATTTGACAATGTCTGGAGACATTTTTGGTTGGGGGTCTTACCGGCATCTAGTTGGGAGAGGCCGTGGATGCTGCTCAGCATCCTACAACAGCCCCCACAGCAAGGATGACCCGCCCCCAAAGGTCAACAGTGTGGAGGTTGAGAAACTGTCTAGCCAAAATGCATCCAGTCCCCAAGGCTTGGATGCAAACAAGTTAAGTAGTTTCTCTGAGACCCAAGAGAGGCACAGGACCAGCAGGAGCAATATCTGAAAATCAAAGATTCTGCCCACAGATAGAAGGCCCCAGGAGCCGTCTGACTCCCTGCCATGGCAGAGGGCAGCCCACAGCAGTGATAAGCCAGAGGCAGGGAGACCACTGGGGCAGGACCAGGGAGAAGAACATAATGGTGGGCTCAGCTATACACACACATCCCAGAGCCCCATCATGCCTGGGGCTTCCTGGTGTCTCCTTCGAGCCCCCGCCCCCTCTATCCAAAGCTCAGGGCATCAGGCTGTGGTCCCTAAGTGGAGAGAGTCCAAGACAACCCCCTGCAGACTCCAGGCCACTTTCTGACAGTCACACAAGGAGAGCCCATGCCTATATCTGCCCGGAAACATCATTTCTACGTCCTCTCTAGAGAGATTCAGAACTAAGGCGTGTTAGGGGCAACTCTCTCTCTCTCAAGACACATTTCACAGCCTCTGCAGCAAAAAGAACAGCAGGTCTGGTGTCTGTGAGATGTGGTGAGTTTTATGGAGACTCCTGAGCCCTTTAAAAGACTTTTAAGAACAAGTATATAGAATCTTTGGAGGGTCTTGTTCTGGTCCTACTCTTTTCTATTCTGGGCTTTTTATAAACTCCAGCAAAGCACTAAACTTGCTCAGCATAGTCGCTCCTGCTCTCTGCTTAAATACTGGAAGTTCCCCATCCACACCAATGCACTTTCAACTCCGTGCCTTTGCCTAGAATGACATCCCCACCCAATTTTAGCTCATTAAGTCTTGCTTATCCTTCAAGACATAGTACAGGCACCATCTCCTCCAGAACCCTTCTCTGAACCCCCAGAATGGGCAAAATGATTTTCCTCTGTGCCCCCAGAAGCCCTGTGTACCCTATGGCAGAGAGAGAACATTGCCATGTGTTCACCAAGTCCCATTTCCTTTTCCTCCTGGGCGCATAAGTGAACTACATTTCCCAGCTTCCCTTGCAGTAAGGTCAGGTGACTACCTTCTAGCCAATGGAAGGTGGGAAGAAGTGATGTCAGCCCTCGCAGAGATGACCCATGAAAACCTCCCGTGCTGGCCTCCACGCTCTCTCTTCCCCTATCTGCTGGAGGGATACAGAGAATCCAGCAGAGAGCACCAAGGCCCAGAGGATGATGCAGGCACAGAGTGAAAGGAGCCTGGATCCCTGAATGACTGCATGGAAAGCCGTCCAACCAACACCCACTATGAAATGTCATGTGGGCTACAAACTTCTATTGTGTAAGTTATGGAGGCTTTAGAGTTGTTATTACAGCAGCTAGTGTGACTTTCCCTATCTAATCCAATACCTCTGTCTTTGCACTTAATATATGATGACACTGCAATGGTCTGTCTCCCCTCTACGCTGGGAACTCATCAAGGACAAGGTCCAGGTAGCCTTGATCGTCCCTCTGCCTCCGGTAAAGAGCTTGACCCAGAACCGATGCCCAATAAGAGCGTCTCTGAGAGGGTTCCTAGGACTCCCAGATGGAAGACCATAGTCTAGGGATAAAAACAGACCTAGCATGGCCGTGGTTGGAAAAGAAGGAAATGAAAAGACCAGTGGGCAAGCAGAAGGTCGGAGCCCATTGGGATAGGGCTGTAAACCAAAGACAAATCAAGAGCCAACTCCGAGGTCAGTGAATAATCTGGCAGTGGCTGCCTGGCTCACAATGACCCCCTTTCACTGGGAACAATACCCCCATCTACAGAGGTGGGCCCCTCTCTATAAATCATATTTGTACTTCCTGACCCCTCGCTGTCCACAGCTAATTGGACCTGAGGTGGGTATTTAACTTAACTGGATCAAGCACCCTCTCTCCTTAGGAGTCCAGAACTGGGATAAAAAGATGGCAAAAACATCTCTGAATTGGGTGATGAAGACTGTCACCTGCACACCTGGGAGCTATGGACCCCACAGTCCTTCACGTGGACAGGGAACCCAGCAGCCAGTCTGCAGAGAAGGGAAATAAAGAAGATGTGCAGAGAGAGGCCAAGATGAGAGATGGAGGAGGAAGATGCCAGGTCCCTGAGCGTTTCCTAATCCCCAGTTCTAGTCCCTTCCAGAGGCCCAGCTACATCCCTGCCCTGGATTCCAGGAGTGTATGTTTTTATTGCTGCGTAACAAGTTACCACAAATGCAGTGGCTCAAAACAACACCCATTTATTTGCTCACAGTCCTGTAGGTCAGAAGGCTGGCACAGCATGATGGGGCTCTCTGCTCAAGGCTGAAATCAAGGTGTCAGCCGGGCCAAATTCTTGTCTAGAGGCACTAGAGAAAATCCACTTCCAAGCTCATTCTTACTGTTGGCAAAATTCAGTTCCTTGTTGACGGTCCATCCAAAGGCCACTCTCAGCTCCTACAGGTCCCTTGCATCCCTTGTCACGTGACCTCCTTCATCTCAAGCCAGCAACAGAGGGTCAAGTCCTCATGCTTCAAATCTCTGACTTGCCCTTCTGCAACCAGAGAAAACTCGCTGCTTTTAAAGGGTTCATATAGATCAGGCCCACCTGGATAAATCTCCCTATCTTAAGGTCAACTGATTTAGGTCCTTAATTACATCTGCAAAATCCCTTTACTGGAGTAGCTAGATTTGTGTTTGAATAACAGGGAGAAGGTGCATGCACAGTACAGCAGGGGCAGGAGTCTTGAGGGACTATCTTAGAATTCTGTCTACCACAATGCAGAACCTCAGTCTCCATACAATAACGTCTCCTTTTTGGCTTAAGTCCACCCAAAAAGCTTTCTACTATTTCCAACTAAATAATTCCAACAAATCCACAGAGTGCAGGGCGGGGGCAGGGCTTGCATGCCCTGAATGGGAAAATGTGAGATGCCAAATTCAGGACTGCTGGCCATATTTAATATGAATAGATGAAAATAACCTGGTTAAGGTGTCTTAGCTAGAATCCAAACCTAGTGAATTCCCCAGAACACTACTCTGCTCTTTCATACCAGTGTCGAAGGCCCAGAGTAGCCTTCATGGACCGGCCCTCTGCTGCCTCACACAAAGCAATATTTAGAGACAGGAAGTCAAATAGGGGTTACTGAGCACGGGGCAAAGGGAGGAAAGGGAGTTATTGTTTAAAGGGTGCAGAGTTTCTAATTGGGATGATGAAAAAAATTTGGAAATAAATAGTGATGATGGTTGCACAACATTGCGAATGTATTTAACGCTACTTTACACTTCAAGTGGTTCAAATGGCAAATTTTATGTTATATATATTTTTATCACAATTTTCATAAGTTTAAAAAAAAAAGAAAATGCAATATGATGGCTGACAAAGAGAAGAGAGGGCAAAAAAGCATCCTTTAGGAAGTTACACTTGGTTTGGGATGGAAAGAATGAATAGGAGCTAACCGGGTGTAGAGAGCATTTCTGGCAAAGGGCAGCATGTGCACAGGCCCCGTGGCAGGGAGTGTGGTTCAATCTAGAGCTGAAAGGCAGCCAGTACGGCTGGGGCAGAGGGCGCAGCGGGCAGAGTGGGCAGAGGAGGTTTCTGATGACTAGAGGAGGGTGTACCTAAAGAGGGTAGGACTTGAGACCACAGGGGCCAGGTGGTGTCTGTCACAATACCCTGCCTCATCCACTGGCAGGTGGCTCTCCAAATCCAGGGGCACGAGTATGGATGATGGGCCTTCTCTGTACTCCGGCCTCAGGGTGCTCCTGAAGGTTCTAGGTGATGTGAGAGGGTAGAGTGTTGGACATCCCAGTGTGACCGCCCAAGGTAGTCTCGGGAGAAAGGCAGAAGGTCCCCGGCCCCTGCCCCACCTGCCAAAAGGAGCAGTGCAGAATAGCAACTCATGCAATTACCTTCTTGGTGTTCTTGAAGAGTGCGCTCACCAGCAAAACAAATTAAAAAGGCCTTCAATTAATTGCCTACAGGAGCACTCACTGCACTGCACAAACGAGTCCCTGCTAAACAAGTGTCAGGCGTAATTGGGACTCTTGTCTCCTGCCACCGCCAGCCCCTGAAGCGGAGGGGAGTCGTCCCGGCACAAAACACTTGCAGAGGCAGCTCAGGGCCCAGCTGCACAGAGACCACTCCCCGGGAGCTGCCCCGAGAAACTCCAGTCACTTCGACTCACAGGAACCAGGAAAAATCACAGCAGTGCCTTTAACACTGTTTGTTTAGAGCCTGGCAGATAGGAATTCTAAGCACATCCCTCTGTCTCCATTTAATCACTAGCCATTACGTGGCCTATGGGGCAATAACAGTAGAATTGAACATGGAAATGCTAATTCTGATGTGAGACGTTTCACCTGGACAGACGGGTGGCCTGCTCCCTCTTGCCGTAGCAGGTGGTCCTCAAGGAAAGTTCATATCCAGTATCTCCCACCCATGCATCAGAGCACTTGCCCCATCAGCCCCCAAGCTCTACAGACAGCTCTATCTGTACATTTCATTTTATACATTTTCCAAATGGACCCATCATGATTCATGAGGCTCAAGAACCCAAATCAATTTCCCAGGCAGACAAACCAGCTTCCCATGAAGGCCAGCCGGCTCCTCGGAAGGGCTGGCATGAGCGAGGGCATCTTGCAGAGGGCCACGGTGCCTTTCCAAGGCCACACCATGACTTTCATGGGCCCTAGGCACTTTTGCCTTTGTGAGCGCCTTTCCTCCATGAAAAAAACATATGTACACCAAAATTATATTTTTTTGACTGTGTTGGTATAAAGACAAAAATATCACTACTATATATTTAAATTTTTTCTTTGACCTAAAAGTTCATTTTTTTCTTCTGATTTTAAAAAAATTACAACATTTCGATGGCCCTGGGCCCTGGGCCTGCTGTGCCCAGTGGAGACATGGGCCCTGGTACTTCTTCTCCCAGATGCCCCAGGAGCCAGGAGAGGCCCATTGAGAGCTGCTCCAGAGCCAAAGCCTGCACATGTCCTGGGTGGGGGGCTCTACTGCTCCCCCCCCGCATTCCTCTGGGGAACAGCCCAAGTTCCAGCACCCCACATTTCCCTAATAAACAGCAGCTAGGGTATCCACCCAAGGGCTGGTTTCCTCTTGTGTCAGCAGGACACGTGTTCTGAAGTCAGGGCGCCTAAGCTTGGGCCCCAACTCCATCATGTACCAACTGTGTGACCTCGGCCAAGTGACTGGGCCTCTCTCTCCAGGCCTCAGTGTCCCCGTAGGTGAGTGAGGAGAACACGGCACCTGTCTCACCAGATTGCCAAGAGGATTTAATGAGATAAAACATGGGAAGTGCCCCATGAATGATGGACAGCTTTGTGGAACTAGTGGTGGTAGGGGTGGGGTTCTTAGGTCATGGACCCCTCTTGAGAATCTGATGGGAACCTTACCCAGAGAAAGGACACCCAAAACGTCCCATACGTTTCAGGGGAGCTCAGACCATCACCACCCACCATCAGTCTCTAAAACTCACCCAACCCTGGATCATCTTAGAACCCATGGGCCCCACATTAAGAACCCCATATTTAGACGACCCTGTTGGTTCTGCAGGAGAGGGCCTGGTGACCAAGGTGAGCCAAACTGAGACTCGTTTCTGGACTAATCTCCCCGAAAACAAGAATGGCGCTAATGCTAAAAGTAACAGCGCGGTGGGGACAGCCATGCCCAGGGCAGCCTTGTCACCTGGTCCTTGCTCCCCTCGTCAACTGCCATGACCTGGGCCATCCCAGAAGACTGCACGGTTAGGTGGAGAGGGGGCCCCACACACTGCAGGCCCACATTCCAATCGCACCACTTGGCTGCGTGACTTTGTGCAACTAGCATCGCTGCCCCGGCCTTCATGCCTTCATCTCTAAAGTGGGGACAATCTGCCTTTCGGGGTGGCTGTGAAGATGAAATCAAGCAGTTTATGGAAGCCACTGGCATGGTGTCAGGCACAAAACGGAAGCACGTCTCCTGGCCAGGCCCGCCATGCTCCCTGACACACCTGGGGCAAAAAGTCACTAAACACCATTAAACAAATAAATGCCCGCTGCGCCTCACGCTGGAACCCGCTAAACGGAGTCACCCAGGTGAGAAGCAGCAAGATTGCAAATGCAATCCTGCAATTCGCAGCATCCGCCCTTGTGCCTCTCTATTCTGGGCATGTATCTGAACACGCTCTCTGGTTTTCTCTGTCCAAGGGATCTTATGAATTCAGCACGTCTTTGCTGGTCCACATGGGCCCCTCCTTGAAGCTCAGTGTCGGCCACTGTGAAGGATGACGTGGCTCTCTGGGGAGCCCCCAGGGCCTCCTACGCCTGAATCCGATGTATCCCATGTCATCTATAATTTAAGTCAGTTTTTACCAATTTGGAGAAAATCCATACTAAGTTTCAACAACCTTGGGAGATGACTGCCTATGTGTTCTGAGATGTGCCTTGAAGACCGTCTCCTCCCACCCAAGTAAGTTCCACTCACAACTTATGGCCTATATTTAATCAGACTATCCTAAATATCTGTCCATGTAGGAAAGTCTACCTGGCTCCATTTATGTAATGAAATAACGAACTGACCCGTTGCATAATTCATATGGGCTTTCATTCAAGTAGCCCCTCAATGCTCACTGAGTGTCTTCTAGGTATCAGATACTATCCTAACACTGGGAAATCCATAAGGTAACAGAATGTGATCCCTGACTTTGCAGGGCTCATGGTTTATTGGGGAGGGTAGATGTGTCCACAAGTTATTACAGTGTTGCGGTAAGGAGAATGTGACTATGGGAGTCCAGAGGGAAAACAGTATCAGAGCCACCTCCCGTGGACAGATGGGCTTGCTGAAGCTGCGTCTGGATTGATAACAAGGAGGGGCCAATGTCTCTGTAATTATTCCCTATTAAGGGTGTAGTTTGTCTGTGTAAGTTCCTTCTGAAAAATAATGCAAACCACCAAAGAGTTTACACAAGTGGTTTTCAGAGTAACACAGCTGTGTACAAGAGTTCCAGTCGCTCCACAGCCTCACTGACACTTGGTCTTGTCGGTGTTTTTCATTTTAACTGTTGTGGCGTGTGCGTTATGGTACATATCTCATTGTGGTTTTAATTTGCATTTTCCTAATGAGCAATCATGTGGAATCCCTTACATATAGACTTATTACGACTGGGTTATCTTTTCCGTGAAATGCCTAGTCAAATCTGTGCCCATTTTTTTTCCTGTGGATTATTTGTCTTTTTCTAAATGAGTTATGGGAGTTAGTTACATATCTTAGTTATGAGTCTTTTGTCAGATAAATATATGGCAAATGCTTATCCTCTCTCTGCGCCTGCCTTTTTTACTCTCTTAAATATGTCTTTTGATGAACAGAAATTCTTAATTTCAATAAGATCCAATTTATCAATTTTTCTCTATGGTTAGTGTGCTTTGTTCTAAGAAATCTTTGCCTACCCGAAGGTCATGAAAATACTCTATGTTATATATTAGAAATATTACTTTTCTAAACTTTCACATTTAGATCTCAAATCCATCTGGAATTGATTTTTGGTTTATGGTGTGAGAGAAGAGTCAAGATGAATTTTTTTCCCATATGGATAACCAGTGGACCTCGGGTCACTTACCGAGAAGTGTGCTCTCCCCCTGCTCTGTAGCGCCTCTTTGATATAGATAAAATAGCTGTGTGTGTGGGAAAAATAATAATGCAAACCCCAGATATGAAAAAAGAAAAGACAGATGATAGCACAGCAAGAAATTAATTTCTCAAGTCTAGCAAGATCCTACTATTTACAGACAGCGTCACCCCAGATGAGCACCAACACCCCTATTCAAGCTTCTCATAAATTGGAAATTGATTCTAACCCTACAGTGGTATGTGGGTGTGGTCTCTGCCCACAGATCTCGAGCCCAGCCAAAATGACACTGGCAAGTACAATCTCCTCCCTCATTATACAAGTGAGGAAGCAGAGACTCAAGGATGCTGAATAACGTACCCATGTTCACTGTACAGGGAAGATGTTGAAGCTCAGATTCTAACACAAGTCTACCTAATCCCAAAGTCCACACTTTTCACCTCTACACTCTGCTGCCCATGCCTGGGGAAGATTGGGGAAGATTCTGGGGAAGAGGTGATATTAGAGCTTAATCTTAAGAGAAAAACAGGAAGAACACATCCATGGTTTTCAGGCTCCCTATCTGCTCAAAGTAAGCAGAGAGGAACCAGCAGCTCACCCGAAACCAGAGGACCAGAAGGAGAAGGTCCAGCTCCAGGTTAAATTTGAAAATGGCTCAAAGAAAGATGCCCATGATATATCTCAAAAAGTCAGGCAGGTAAACAAAGTCTTTAGGAATCAGATGAAATGTGGTTTTATATGTCCGTGCATATCTATGCACATATGGTATAATTTAATAAAATTGCTTTTCTTATATTTCACCACTTTATAAAGTCACACCCCTGTATACAATCATTAAAAAACATTAAATGGCATTACCAAATTTTAGGTGGCTCAGACACTTAAAAAGCATGACAAAGCACTACGAATCCCTAGGTAAACCCATCCTGAGATGGATTAACCCTGATGTTACTCCCCATGCAGTGCAAGCACTAAGTTCTATCCAGTTCTATCCAATCACTAGATATATCTAAGCGAAAAATAATAATAGAGGGTGAGAGACAAAGATAGAGAGAGACAGAGAAACGGAAGTTGAGAGAGATATTTTTTTTTAACCCTAAGTGGGGCTTACATTTCAAAATGGAAGACTAAGTCCATGCATTTTTCTCCTTCTAAAACCCATTAAAATCATAGTGAAGGAATCTTAAAAGCCTTGGATCTGCAAGAATTAAAAGAAAGAGAGGGGAATCATCTGCTAAAGACAGATTTTAATAGATCCCTGGAGCATGGCTGAGGAAGTGGCAACAGGAAATATGGTAGAGGAAACTCCAGCCAAGACAACATGAGAAAGAGGAGGGGCCAGCCAAGGAGGAAGCCAATCTACCTTCAAGAAGCCAGAGAGCCTTAAGATCTGAAAATGCCAACCCCAGTGAAACCCCTGCGTCCAGCAAGGAACTCCCAGGATTACAGCTATTCGGTGTATACTGGAACCGTGGGATCTGAGAGGGGTGTCTTCAGAAAAAATAAAAGAGGAAACCTGGAACACATACTTAATATAAGAAAAATCTTGAAAAAAAATTTAAGACAAAACAAAGGCAAATAGTTTAAAGGGTAAAAAAGAAAAGCAACTATAAACTCCAGAAAAAAAAAAAAAAAACAAGAAATAAAATGTCATCTTAGTACTATTGGCTCTGAAAAGAACAATATTTACATAGCCAAAATAATGTAAGCTCTATTTTTTGATTTTACTAAATAGAGTAAAAATAACAATCTGTTAAGGTTGAGGGAAGGAAAAGTATGGGATCGAAATGAAGTTGAATCTCATCTATCAGCTGAATCTGAATTAATAATGACTGAAATTGATCAATCAAGAACCACTGATATATACATATTTTCTGAGCTATAGTGGTAACCACCAATGGAGGCTTGAGGCTAAAAAAATTCAGAGTTATTGCCTTGGGAGTGGACAAAGGTAGAAAGTGATTTTTTTTTAAGCGGGGGGTGGGAGGATACCAGGGAGAAAATCAGGAGTCTGGAAGACCCTGGGCAGGTGGATGTGAAGCAGATTCAAGAGGAGAGAGAAAAGGTCTGCACAGCTGAGTGACCAAAGAAGTCTCCTTATCCGAGCACAGAAACGGGACTTGTCAAATGCCATCCCCAACCCCGCTAGGCATAAAATGCACGCAGAAAAACGACAGTGACTGGCCTGGGCGCCCACCAGCTGAAATTTAATAAGCGAGTCACCAGCTCCGTTGCCAAGCCCCAGGAACAGCCGGGTTTTTTTCCTTCACCGTGAAGCTGAAGTGGAAGTGAAAATACTAATTTCATATCTCTGCTCCAACCAGCCAACAGAGATTGCCAAAGTTTTGCTGAGATGCCAGCCGTGGGAGAGGTGAAATAAGCCTCACCCTCAGTAGCTGCTGCTTCTAGAAATGATTCTGCTCGCTTTACACCAAATTATTCTTGCCAACCCCGATGCTAGCAGAGAATACGGAGGAGATTAAAGGCTGTTCCGACCCAGCGGTGATCTGATACTTTACCTTGAGGTCTTGCAGAGAGCAGAGCAGACAGACGGGGCTGCAGCAGACACAGAGCACAGAGGGATCCGGGTGATAAGGGTCAAGGCAGAGAAGGCATGCTCTCTGGGAAATGACCCTTACCTTCCTCTGCTGAGCGCTGCTGTGCATCTGAGTCTTTTATGATAAATCTCTGATCAGAAATCTACAAGATCCCTCCTCTTGAAGAAGGAGTACCTGAATCACTGGTAGAAGCCTGTATCCTAATCAGCAAAGGGTCCAAATCTTCTTTACTCGTCATTCTAAAACTTAAGTGTAACTCCCTGTTTAAACCCTTAAACGGCTGCCCATCACCAAGAGATAGGGCATGAGCCAGATTTCTGTACACGGTAACAGCAACTACAGCAAATATTTAGCACATACTGCCTGCTAGGCATTGTTCCAGGCATTCCACATATACTTACTCAATTATTCCTCATAATAACCCTAGGAGGTAGGGACTATCATTATCTCATTTTATCGATGAGAAAAATAAGGCACAGAGAGGCTAAGTCATTTGCCCAAGGTCACACAGCTAAAAAGTAGGAGAGCAGTTTGACTCCGGAGTCTGTGTTCTGCCTCTCAACACCTCCGCTTGCACGTTTAATAGGCATCTCAGACTTAACATGATCTAAATGAACTCTTGCTATCCTCCCCCTCCAAAAAGAAAAAACTTGTTTCTCCCTAAATCTTCCTTATCTTGGGTAATGACACTCCATCCTTAATTGCTCAGGCCCAAAATCTCGGAGGCGTCCTTGGCTCCTCTTTTATTATCACACCACTCCACAACCAATCAGCCAGGAAATCCCTCCCCCAAAATCCACCTCCAAAGTACATTCAGAAGTTTACCACCGCTCACCATCTCCACTGGCCTAAGCAGCCATCGTTGTTCTCCTGGTTACTGCAATAGCCTCTTCATTGACTTCCCTGTCAACTCTGCCACCTTACGCTATTCTGAACCCCAAAGTGGAAGTCAAATCATGCCACTCCTCTGTTCAAACTCTCCCAGCCAAAGCTCTTTCAATGGATTACACGTCCCTCTGCAGCATCATGATCCTCCTCACCTAATACTTGCTCCTTATTCTTTCCACTGCAGCCACACTGGCCCCACTGCTCTTCTTGAACACAACCCACGACCTCCCGCCTCAGGGCCTTTGCACCTGCTGCTCTCTCTGCCCAGAATGTCTTTTTCTGGTTATCAAACATGTCTCACTCCCTCATCTCCTCCATGTTTGGATATCATCCTTTCATCTCTGACCACCCTATTAAAATCGAAACCCCTCAACCCGGCAACCTGCTATCCACCTTCTCTGCTTTATTTTTCTCTGGAGCACCTATCACCTAGAATAGTACCTGATGCAGAGTACATGCCCAATAAATATGTCTTCCGTTGAGGAATCAGTAGAGCACCATTTCTGACAGCAAATTCCATGTTGTTAGGATGTTGGTGGGTGCTATTTTTAAAAAGTTAACTAAATGATGTACATTTCTTCCCTCTAGCAATACGGCGATCCTTTAATGATCTGCATGTATAACTTTCCTAAATTTATTTGGCCTCAAAACTCTTTTGTCAGATTAGTGTTTGTCGGAAAATTCTAGGCTAAAGAGATACAGAGGGACCTAGCTGGGGTAGGAAAGTAAGAGAGAAAGAATTCTGACAAGGAAAGACAAAGATATTTCCATTCATATGCTAGCTCCATTTCATTGACAATGATTTCCCAGGGTGCTGTGTGGACAAGGATCCTGAAGATTTGACCAGAACAGGGGCTGGGATCGATTAGTGATGTCTGCACAGCGCACAGCATAAGGGGATAGCACCACAGCTATTTGCCTTCCCTGAACATGGGCTTTCCTGACAAATCCAGAAAGATCAATGAAATAGGATTTCCCGTTACTTCTATGACCTTTATTTTCACAAGAAAAGAATTTCACAAGAAATTTCTTCCAAAAGAAAGAAATATTGAGAAGAAACATTCAATAAAATCCCACGGCTCCCAACACCAGGCTTCTGAAAGCTGGTTTGTTTTGCTAATCAATGGAGTGAAACATGGTCTTTAAAGAACTCAAAGGAAACATCTAGAGATACAGAGTCGAGGATAAAAACAGCACCGCAATAGCACCAGCCCCCGCGATCAGTTACCCTCCATAGAAGTAAGCGCCCTCCAGTGAAAGACAGAGAGCCGGTGTTTTAGAGACTCCATGGGAAGAATCCCCACCAGGATTTTGCTGATCACAATAGAAGCCCATGCAGTGCGGGGTTCAGAACAGGAAAGCTTGATTTCCCTTCAGTATGAGCCCCAGCTTCTGTAATTCAGCGTGACAGGGAAAACACACCCCATGCAGACTCCAAAACACATCACACCCACTTGGGCACAGACTGATCTGACCAAACCCGCATTCCACGAGGCCGCCAGTTCAGACTTCTCCATGCAGGACAGTCGTTCCTCAGTCCCAGCCCACTTACAAAGCCCACCTGGAGAATACAGCACAAACTGCAGGTGGATTAAAACCTACCTGTGAAAAGCAAAACTCCTCCAAATCAATAAGCAAAAGACAACTCAGGGAAAAACAGGGAAAGGACACGAAGGGGCGAATTTCATGAAACTAGATCCAAGTTGCAATAACCACGTGAACAGGTTCAAACTCACTGGGAACAGGGGAAACGTGAATGAAAACATATCTCTATATTGTTTGAGAAAATCCCTTCATCTGCCTAACTTCCACCCTCCTCCAGGTCTCAGCTGAAATTCCTCTTCCACAGAGATGCTATTTTCTTCACAGTTCTCATCACCAGTTATGATGGATTTATGCGTGCGTGTATGAGTTTAATTTCTGTTTTCCCTGCTAGCCCATGAACTCCATGAAGAGAGCAACGATGTCTGATTTATTCATCGCTATGTCCCCAAGACTTAGAAGAGTGTCTGGCAATAGTAGGTGCTTAATAAATATTTGTTCAATGAATGAATGAATGAATGAACAAAGCACAGTTAGCTCTTCGCAGCAGCCCTGGGATAGGCTGTCACATCCATGTTCACATCACCAAGACAGACCAATCTCCTCTTGGAAAGCACATTGGACTGAAAGGCACAGTTGCTGCCTTCCACTCACAATGCCCCAACCTGGTTCAAAGAGTAAGAGGAACGAGGGCTCTTCCAAGCCCCACACACCTATCTGGAGATGAACGCAAGAGGATTACCTGCCACCTTTCCACAGGAGTATCACTGGGGAGCCTGCTCATTTACTGTTCCTAAAAGGTGTAGCAGAGGATGCTACCAACATGTAAATTCTCCTGAAACTTAAGCCTTTAAATTCCACTGCACAGAGGCTGTCAGAAAGCAATATTTTGTGAGCTACAGATTCCAATAAAACTCACTCTGAGATGATGAAGCCTTCCTTGGTAGCCTGAGGGCTGATATATGAATAATCTGCCTGCATTATGCTGTGTCACTTAAATATTCCTTTGGAGATTTGTCAGAAGAAAATTTAAGTAAAATTAAAGTTCAAATGGAAATGAAAAATTAAGTTATGATCAAAGCTATAATCTCATATTGGATTTTTTTAAAGCAGTAAAGAGAAGTGCCATTTAAGATTTCCTGTTTTGTATTTATGGATCCAAACTGAGGTATTCCGACTGTGCCCTGTTTAAAAGGCTGATAATGCAGGGTTTTGGCCTCCCCCCTTATTTAGATGCTGAACCTAGCTCCAGGGGAAAAACGGCATCTCAGTTTCTATGGGCAATCCAATTTTAATCATTTCTGCTTTATTGGAATTTTCATAGGAGTCCAGGTACAAGAGATTCAGAATTAATCTAAGTCATAAACAAAGCAAAAATGGAGAGGAATGGAGTGAATGATAATTCAACACCTATAAGGCATGGCTCCTTTTTCCTAAAATATGCGCCATGGTGTGGGATAGGGAGAGGACTAAAGCATTGATTGGAATTAAATCCCTCGAAGTCAGAAGCATGTCTGAAGTTTGTCTAAAACACTGGCGTCTATAACTCCTGCAAACAGCTTTTCTCCAGGGTTTCAGAATGTTCCCTGCCACTTATCAAACTGAGAGAAGCAACTGTGATGGAGAGAGAGGTGAGAGCAAGCAGAGGTCTAGAAGCACCTGGAGAGAGACACAGCTTGACCATGGAACTGAAATGCACACTCCAAAAGACTAGCATTTACTGCAGACTGAGCCCTGTGTGGCCTGTCTGCATATAATCCTCTGCCAATGTGGCTCATGTGCTACAGCCTGACAGCAAATCCCAGGGAGAGCAGGGATGATATCCAATGAGCCCTGTGCTGTACAGATCCATCAACACCATGATGATCATATTAATGAAACCAGTGAAGCATCCTCTCTAGTCTAGACCAGCAACCTCTCTGAGTCTAAACTTAAGGCAGTTTTTTCCTGAATCAAAAATAACAAAGATTATTTTCTAACTTGAAGTTTTCTGTATTAACCAAAAAGACACTTCAAAAAGCAGACACAGAATACTAAAAACTATTTTATTAAGCCAAAAGAAGGTGGGAAATGAGAAATGGAGGAACAAAGGACAAAACATACAAATAGAAAATAAAACCCAAAATAGTAGACTTAAATCCAATTATATTAGTAATTACATTAAAGGTAAATGGCCTAAACATTCCATGTAAAAGGCATAGATTGATAGATAGAACTAAAAAGCAAGATCAATTATATGCTATTTGTAAGAAACATAAGCAAGAGAACAAGAAAGGATGTGCAAGATGGAAGCCAGCATTATTTTGTAAACTAATCTCCAAAGGAACATGCTATCACTTTTTCCATATTCTATTCATTAAAAGTGATTCACAAGGTTCAGCTCATACTCAAGTGGAGAGGACTACACAAGAGTATGAACACCAAGAGGCAGAGACAATTGGGGGCCATTTTCAAGGCTGTCTACCACAAATAAATCTATCATGAATGATCCAGGAAAAAAAAGAGAGAAAACACAAATTACCAGTATCAGGAATTAAAGAGGTGATATCAGTACAGATCATATAGATACTCAAAGGATAATAAAAAGATAAAATTAACAACATTGTATCAATAAATTCAACAACCTAGATGAAATGGACAAATTCCTTGAAAGACACAAGTACCAAAACTGAAAAAAGGCAAATAGCCCTATATCTATTAAACAAATTGAATCCATAATTTAATATTTTCCCACAAAGAAATGCCCAGTCCCAGATGTCACCACTGGTAAATTCTGTCAAAGATTTAAAAAGGAAATAATATAAATATTACCCACACTCTTTCAGAAAATTTCTTTCAGAAAATAATAGAGGAAAGAACGCTCCCAACTCATTTTCCAAGGCCAGCCACATATAAACAAACAAACAAAAATCACACACCAATATCCTTCATATAAAAATCCTCAATAAAATATTTGCAAATCAAATCCAGCAATATATAAAAAGGATAATACAACATAACCAAATGAGGTTTATCTCAAGAATGTAAAGTTGGTTCAACATTCAAAGAGCAATTAGTATAACTCATTGCATTAAGAAAAAAAGGAGACAAAATCATATGATTTTTCTCAAAGATGCAGGGAAAACATTCGACGAAATTTAACACCCATTCGTGATTTGTTTTTAAACCCTCAGCAAACTAGGAATGGAAGGAGACTTCCTCAATCTGATAAAAAGCATCTATTTAAAAATTTATAGCAAATATCATATTTAATGGTAAAACAATGAACACTTTTCCCTTAAGATCAGGAATAAGGCAAGGCTGTCCATTATTACTACTTCTATTCAACATTTTACCAGAAGTCTTTGCTAGTGCAATAATGCAAGAAAAACAAATAAAAAGGGCCAGCCCCGTGGCTTAGTGGTTAAGTGCACGTGCTCCGCTACTGGCGGCCTGGGTTCGGATCCCGGGCGCGCACCGACACACCGCTTTTCCGGCCATGCTGAGGCCACGTCCCACATACAGCAACTAGAAGGATGTGCAACTATGACGTACAACTATCTACTGGGGCTTTGGGGAAAAAAAAAAAAAGGAGGAGGATTGGCAATAGATGTTAGCTCAGAGCCGCTCTTCCTCAGCAAAAAGAGGAGGATTGGCATGGATGTTAGCTCAGGGCTGATCTTCCTCACAAAAAAATAAATAAATAAATAAAAATAAAAGGCATAAAGATTACAAGAGAAAAAAGCAAAACTGTCATTAGTTGCAAATGACATGATTGTGTACATAGAAAAACCTATGAAATCTACAGACAGCTCACCAGAATTAATGAGTTTAGCAATATTTCTAGATACTAGGTCAATATATAGAAGTCAATTAGATTATTATACACTAGCAATGAACAATTGGAAAATAAAATTTAAAAACAATACCATTTAGGGCCGGCCCCATGGCTTAGCAGTTAAGTGCGCATACTCCACTACTGGAGGCCCGGGTTCGGATCCCAGGCACGCACCGACACACCGCTTCCCCAGTCACGCTGAGGCCGCATCCCACATACAGCAACTAGAAGGATGTGCAACTATGACATACAACTATCTACTGGGGCTTTGGGGGGAAAAAAAAAAGGCGGAGGATTGGCAATAGATGTTAGCTCAGAGCCGGTATTCCTCGGCAAAAAGAGGAGGATTAGCACGGATGTTAGCTCAGGGCTGATGTTCCTCACCAAAAAAAAAAAAAAAATACCATTTAAAAATAGTATCAAAAGACATCAACTAACAAGGAACAAATCTGAAAGAAAGCTTTACAAGCCCTTTAAACTGAAAATGACTTAAAAAAGACCTAAACAAATGAATAGATATAACATGTTCATCATGGGTTGGAAGGCCCAATATTGTTAAAACTTCAGTCCCCTCCAAACTGATCTTTGGATTCAAGGAAATCCCAGACATAATCTCAAAAGAGTTTCTAGTGAAACCTAATAGTCTGATTCAAAAATGTATACAGAAATGCAAGCAACCTAGAACAGTCAAAACAATCTTGAAAAAGGAGAACAAAGTTGGAAGACTTAGGCTTCCTGATTTCAAGACTTAATATAAAGTCACAGTAACCAAGATAGTGTGGTACTGGCATAAGGATGGACAATAGGTCAACGGAACAAATCAGAGAGTGCAGAAATAGACCCACACGTATATGGTCAATCGATTTTTGACAAAGATGTCAAATCAATTTGGTGAAGAAAGGAAAGACTTCCCAATAACTGGTGGTGGGACAACTAGATATCCATATGACAGTCAAAGAAATTTTCACCTCTATTTTACACAATACACAAAAATTAATTTGAGATGGATCAGAGACTTAAACACAAAGTTAAAACCATAAAAGTTCTATGAAAAAAAAAAACACAAGAGAACATCCTTATAACATTGGGGTAAGCAAAGTTTCTTAGACACACACAAAAAGCACTGACCAAAAGAGAAAAAAATTATAAATTGGACTTCATAAAAATTTTAAATGGCTGCTCATCAAAGGACACCATTAACAAAATGATTTGGCAAAGAAAAATCTGTGATACATGCATCTGAAAATGGACTGTTATTCAGAATATCTAAGGAACTCCTACAAATCAATAATAAAAAGATAATCCAGTTAAAAAGTGGACAAAGATTTGAACATAAACTTTCCACAAGATGATAAGCAAGCAGCCAATAAACACACGAAAAGCTGCTCAACATCATTTAGTCATCAGGGAAATGCAAATTAACACCATCATGAAATAACATTTCACGTTGGCTGTAGTGGCTGTGATAAAAAGAATACAATAGCAGATGTTGGTGGGGAGGGAGAACAACTGGGACCCTCTTATGTTGCTTCTGAGGGTTTAAAATGGGACAACCACTTTGGAAAACAGTTTGGCAGTTTCTTATAAAGTTAAAGACACTTCTACCCTATGACCCAGAAAGTCTACTCCTGAGTATTTACCGAAGAGAACCCAAATTTATGTCCACGTAAAGATTTGCAAAGAATTGCTCAGAGATGTTTTATTCAGAATAATCAAAAAGCGGAAACAAATGCTCATCTAGTGGTGGATGGATAAACAAATTGTGCAATATCATACAATGGACAACTACTCATCAATAAAAGATAAATAAGGGAAAAAATCACTGATACACACAACATGGATCAGTCTCTGAAACATTTTGTTGAGTGAAAAGAGCCAGGAAAAAAGAACATACTGTATGAGTTCATTTATACAAAGCCCGAGACCTGGCAAACTTAATCTATGGTGATAGAAATTAGAACGGTGATTGCCTCTAAGAGGTGACAGGTTTGAGTGGACAAGGTCACAAGAGGTCTTTCCAGGGCGATGGAAACATTCTACATCCTGTGTGGTGTGATGGTTACATGGGTCTACACAATTATCAAAACTCATCAAATTGAACACAAGATTTGTGCATTTTGTTGTTGTTTTTTTTAAAATCACATAGAACACACAACTCCAAATTTCTCGAAATTGGTCCAGTCTGCACTCTGCAGAGTGCTGAATTTTGCAACACTCTAAGTATCATTTTCATTTCTTTTATGCCTTTTTTCCTTTCTGAGTTTCCCTCAACAAGCCAACCCCTGGCATACCACGTAGTCTTCGAGAATGTTTCCAGCGAAGTTATGTAGGACCAAACTCTCACATATCAGTAGAAAAGGTCTTTACTTTGGCGAACTCTAGAAATCCAAACTCCACAATTTTGAGACTTATTTACTGCTAACACTCCCCCAAGATTTGATATTACTACTACATCAAAATTAAATACACTGCCTGCGTTACTCCCCTCACCACCAAGGTTACAAACCAGCCGCCTACAGAGCATTTTGTTTGAACTGCACAGTATTTTTTTATTTGAGCCAACATGCAATAATTAGAAATTTTCACACAAAAATCCAGAATTCCAGATTTTCTTAAACCATCGGTAGACCCCGCAATAATCAACTGGTGCTAAAACACAGCAGCCCTGTTTTCAAAGATCACTTTTTTTTTACGTAAATACATTTCTTTTTAAAGGACTCATTTACTGCTTTGCCTGTAAAAACTAAATTCAATGGCAACATACAACGGTATTCAATTCTAGTTGGTCACTGTTAGCTACAGAATAGTCTGGGCTACGTCCTTCTCTTTAAGTTTAAAAGGGAGAATACAAAGTATTTAAGACAGATTAGCACCTCATAGAGTTTGTTCTTGATGTAGTCATAAAGATGAGAGAGAATTAAAAAGGGAATGACTTTATCACACTGTAACGGAACTATAATTTGATGCCAAGTCTGTGCAGCGCCTACAGTCAGCTCTTGGTACACCTAAACTCTCTTTGCATGCAAACATTAACGTTTGTCCCAAAGTGAGAAACACCAACCTCGAGTCTCAATTCCTCCACTGAACTCTGAGCTCCTTGAGGTCTTACTGATTTTTACATCCCTGGAACCAAGCACAATATCTGGCCCAGAGCATCAACATATTTTTTCATTAAAGGGGCTCGATGGGTACTGGGTATATGAACACCCGTCAGGTGGGAAGCTGGAATGCAATGGAGATGCAGACTTTTAAAACAGGAAGCGAGCTATCTCCGGCTTTTCTAGTAAAGAACTCTAAATGGGGAAGAGACCAAAATTACAGAAGCCGCCAGGGACGTAGTCCCTCAAAGATATCTTGAACTCGGTAAAGATGCTGCTTTTCTATAAAACATTACAGCCAACTTTAACACCCAGCTAATTTAGTGCATGCTTCAGACAAGTCAAACTGGAGAATGACTATCGGGCGCAGGGTTAGATCTCCAAGGTGGGATGAAGGGGGCACCTGTGAGAACAGCATAGGAAGATCTCAGGAGGAACTCTGGGGTCATAGACGGGGGGGGGGGTCTTTCATAGCCAGGAGACCAATGACCAGTAATGACCTGATAATAATATTAGTAATGGTAATCGTGATGATAACAATAAATAACAATGAAGTTAATAATTGTTGAGCCTTTACTCTTTACCAAGTGCTGGTCATGCATCCTCTCACTTAATCTTCACTATAATCCTATGAGGTAGGAAGCATAATTGTCCCCATATTATGTATGGAAAACTATGGCAGACTCCCACCTCCCAGTATTCATACATTTGTGTAACCCCTCCCCGCAAGTGTGGGTGGGACTTGCTTCTAACCAACAGAGTATGGCAAAGGGAATGAGATGTTTGTGATTATTAGATAAGATCATAAACCTGTCTTGCTAAGAGACTCTTTGTCTAGCTGGCTTTGGGGAAGCCAGCTGCCATGCTGTGAGCTACCACCATGGAGAGGCCCATGTGGCAAGGAGCTAAGAGAAGACTCCAGCCAACAACCAGCAAGAAACTGGAGCCCTGAGTCCGGCAGCACGCAGGGAACTGAACGCTGCCAACAGCCACATGAGCTCGGAGGCAGACCCATCACCACCTGAGCCTCTGGATGAGAATGCACCCCAGCCAACACCTTGAATTGCAGCCTTGTGAGATGCTTAGCAGAGGACTCTGCTAAGCCACACCTGGACTCCTGACCTGCAGAAACTGTGCCCTAATTAATGTGTGTTGTTGTAAGCCACTAAGTTTGCGGTAATATCGCTACACAAACAATAGACAGCTGATATAAAAACTGAGGCTTACAGAACTAACAGAAACACGGAAGACGTAGAACTTGAATTTGAACCTGATTTCAGAGTTGTGCTCTCAGCCTCCCCAGGGAGACCCTTCCTGGGAGAAAGTTATGCAGGGCTGCGATCACTCTCCTCTTTCTGTCTAGGAATTTCCTATACACACGTCAAACGTGCGAGCCCAGCTACCTGTGCTAAATGCACTCCTGACGAGTGAAGGAACCTGTGTGCTCCCCCGCTTCACTGAGAGCGCCATAAGAGAAGGACCACTTCTGTCTTGTGCTGCTACGTCTAGAGGGCAACAGTCTAGCAGCTGAGACACAGAGGGGCCCAATCGTGAAATGAAAGACAGGGCGAACAGTGGGGAAACGTCAGAGTTTGCAGAAGTTCTCAGATCATTGTGCACTTAATAGTAACCTGGAGTGTTCAATCTGAACAGTCCTGGGCCCCACCCATAAGATTCTGACTCCATAGGTCGGAGTTGGAGATAGAGAAGCTACGCAGTTAAGAGGGATCCGAAGGCATTTGGTGCAGCTGGTCTTTAGACTGCACTGTAAAAATCACCCCCCACCCAAATGTGAAGGAAAATGGAAAAGTGTGAAGTGAGAACAAGTAAAACGTGGAAAGGTCCATTCCAGGAAGAGCATCTTAAGCGTGAGTTCTCATTCCCGGCTGTACATCAGAATCACCTGGGAGCTTTTAAAATCCCAGTACCTGGGCTCCACACCCCACACCAACTCCTTCAGAACCTCTGGGGGTGGAACACATCAGTATTTTTCTTAATTGAGGTAAAATTTATTTAACATAAAAGTCACCATTTTAAAGTGTACATACAGTTCAGTATCATTCAATATATTCACAGTGTTGTGCACCCACCACCTCTAACTAGTTCCCCATTTTCCCCACGCCAAAAGGAAACCTCACACCCATTACACGGTCACTCCCACTCCACCCTCCCTCCAGCCTCTGGCAACCACGAAGCTGCTTTCTGTCTCAATGGATTTGCCTTGGCTGGACATTTCATATAAATGAAATCATACAATATATATATAATAACCAAAAGGTATAAACAACCCAAATGCCCATCAACGGATAAAAGGATAAACAAAATGTGGTCTGTCCATGTGACAGAATATTATTCAGGCATAGAAAGGAATGAAGTACTAATTCATGCTACAATGTGGACGAACCTCGAAAACACTATACCGAGTGAAGGAGACATCAGTTTTTTTTAATCTCCCAGCGGATCTCAAGGTGCAGCCAAGGCTGAGACCCACTGGTCTAAGCAATGATGTAGTTCAGGCCAAATTAAACAAGGCAGTCAGGGGAGGGAGGGATGTTTCACGGAGGATGACCATTTGTGGATGCCCAGCAGCTGCAGGGGTGGGGCAAGGTGTGACCACAGCAGCGCCAATCTCAATGTGTGGGGCACATTTTAGCTCCTCTTGATCCTCGGCCGGTTGGTATGTTTCATAGGGTCTCTAGCTTTAGGACCCAGGATGCCAAGGAACCAGTGAGAGGTCATCTGGAAAGGAAATTAGTGCCATTCTCCCTTGAGGTATACACAGACCAGCCTTGATCCCAGCCATGGCCCCAACCCACCTTTCCAAATCCCCTCTGAAATTTGTTACCACTTCCAGAAAACCCAAAGTTCTGCCTCAAAGTCTAAGTGGGACACCCCAGAGTTCATTTGAGAGGAATGAGCTTTCAGAAACAACTAGTTCTGTGCACACCAAACTGGAATCACCCCAGCTGACCTCCCTTCCCAATCAGAAGATGTGACAGCGCTGGCGCTCGAGAGTCTATTTGCATCGGGTTTTAATGGAAAATATGGTCGTGTCACTCACAGGAGAAACAAATCACAGCCCACACTGGAGCTGTGGCTTAATAACGTGGCTGAGCGCGGGTGCAGGCTTTCCACGGCAATATGAAACCCGAGAAAATCAGCAGCGGAGCTCCCAGCAGCATGTCTGCCAAATGATTTGGGGGAAAACCAGCAGATGCCCCTTAACCTCATGCCTTCTCTGCACGAAAGGGGTTCAACAGGCAACACCAAATGTGCTCATTACTGGGGTCGTTCAAATCAAACCAAGCTGAGCATCCGCTGTCCTTCGGCCACAGGCCAGAAGTGGGTTTGGACGAAAATAACAACACTGACTCAAATCTGAATAGATTTAACTCCCCCACAGCAATCCAGATTATTTTAATATGCTTTCTTGGTGGCATTCTGTATTTCTCACAAAAGCAAATGAACACTCCGCTGCGATGAATTAAAACAAAGAATTAATAAGTTCAGGACATCGGGGGGTGGGAGTTGCTGGCTGTACAAGAACTACTGCAAACAGCATTTCGACGTCTAGACACCTTCATCATAAACGCCAGCACTCCCGTTCGCCAGGAGACCTCAAGTGATCTCAGATGGAGGACCCACTCCGCGGTCTGTTACAAGCCTTCTGTTCCCAACTGTCCTCTCCAGAACTCCAGCCCACCCAACCCACGCGCAATGGCCAAGTGCTGTTCATTTCACCTCCTAAATCCCTCTGGAATCCACTCACTGCTCAGCCACCCATCTGACATCATCATAAACCAAGCCACCATCATCTCCAGCTGTTTGACTGTAAATGCCTCCTAAGTGGTCTCCCCATTTCTCCTTCTGGTCACAATCTCTACCCCACACAGCAACCAAAGTCATATTTGCAGAACTCACATCCAAACTGACCACTCACCTTCAACGGCTCCCCACTGTTCTGTGGGCTCACAATTGTGAGAGCTCATCCTTGCTGAGCATGCATTATCTCCTTCCATCCTTATGACTGCCCTTCATTTCACTGATGGGCGGTTAAGCGGGATGCCCAAGGCGACACAGCTAGTGTGAAGTTCCAGTACCTTAACACGAGACCTATGTGATCCAGCCTGTCCCTACTCCAGCATCGGTATCTCCTTATACCGTCACTTGCCCTCCAATCTCTAGTCACATGAACCTCTTTGAAGTTCTTCAAATTTGCTATATTCCTTTCGACCTCAGGGCCTTCACATGTGCTGTTCCTCACCCTAAAATGCTGTTCCCACACCTCCTTACCTGGTTTACACATATCCACCCCCCAGGTCTCCCCTTATGTGTCATCTCATCAAGGAAGATTTTCTTTATTTTTTTAAATGTAACAGCTTTATTGAAATATAATTCATGTACATACAATTCATCTGTTTAAAATATTCAATTCAATGGTTTTTAGTATATTCACAGAGTTGGGTAACTATTACCATTAATTTTAGAACATATTCATCACCCTAAAAAGACATCCTGTATCCATTATTAGTCACCTCCCATTTCCCTGTCTTCCCAGCCTCTGGCAATGACTAATCTTCTTTCTGTCCCTATGGATTTGCCTGTTATGGACATTTCATATAAATGGAACCAGACAACATGTGGCCTTTTGTATCTGGCTTCTTTCACTGAGCATCATGTTTTCAAGGTTCATTCATGTTATAGCACGTGTCAGTGCTTCATTCCTTTTTATGGCTGAATAACATTCCATTGCATGGATAGACCACATACTATTCATCCATTCTTCAGCTGATAAACATTTGAGTTGTTTCCACTTTTTGACTATTATGAATAGAGCTGCTGTGACATGTGTGTACACGTTTTGTGTAGACATGTTTTCATTCATCTTGGGTATATACCTAGGAGTGGAATTTCTGGGTCATATGATAACTCTATGTTTAACCTTTTGAGGAGCTTCCAGGCTCTTTAAGGAAGCCTTTCCTGACCCTCCAAGACTAATGTTTGTATATTCTCTTCACCCCTCATTTGTATGTTCTCCTTATTTGTATATCGTCTTCACACCTTTTACTTCTCCTTCCGGACAGTTGTGACAAATGTACAACGACCCAGGTAACTCTCAACTTAATGCCCATAACTCCTTCTAGACCATCAATGTCCAATAGAAATATGGGGTAAGCTACCTATTTGCTTTTACATTAGGTAGTGGTCACATTAAAAAATAATAATAGGGGGCCGGCCCCAGTGACCAGTGGTTAAGTTTGGCACACTCCACTTTGGCGGCCTGGATTTGGTTTCCGGGCGTGGACCTACACCATTTGTCAAGCCATGCTGTGGTGGTAACCCACATACAAAAATAGAGGAAAACTGGCATGGATGTTAGCTCAGGGCGAATATTCCTCAGAAAAAACAATAATAATAATAATAATAAAACAAAAGAAGTGAAAGTAATTTTAATAATAACATTTACTTAACCAAATATACCCAAAATAACATTTCAACGTGTAGTAAATATTTTTTAAAATATTAATGAAACTCTTCACTTTGTTTTTATGTTAAGTCTTCAAAATCCAGTGTGTATTCACACTTCCAGCGCATCTCAATGTAGTCACCACATTTCAAGTACTCAATAACCACACACGGCTAGTGGCTACCTTACTGGAAGGTAAAGCTCTAACTGTTCACCCCCTGAGGGCAGGAACCCTTCCTGCTAATGGTACTTATTGTATTCTCAGCCCCTGGTACAGTGCCCAGGACGGACATAACAGACATCCCATGAATATTTGCTGAATACTGAAGAAATGAATCCACCCCAACCTCCAGCCTCCAAAAATAATTTCAAAAATTCAACATTCACATAGATCCAGCTGGTCTTTTCAGCAACTTGAATTTGATAAAAAAAGAGAACAGGATGTGGGACTGCTGTACACAATACTGTGCGTTACAAGGACCCTCCACTCTTCAGGCAAATATTATCTTTGTTGAAGCCAGTGCCAATTTAACACAAAGACTTTTTAAAAATGGGACTGTGTTTTATTTTACGATGTGTGATCCATTTTGAAAGGGTGGAGTGCCTGTCTGGGGAAGCCTACTTAATTTCCTCCCTTTATTTAGAATATTGGCTAATGTTATTACAAAGGGAAGTAGCTCCAACAAGTGGGTGCACACACACACACAGCTCATGAGTCCATGGGGCAAGTGAATCTACAGAAGTTTCCTAATAGCCAGCCTTCTTTGTGGTGAGGAGATAATTACCAGCTTGTAAAAGCCTGTGTATATTCAACCATTCTCACTCCCTGCAAAATTCAAATCTACAATCGATTTTCTTCCTGGGCTCCTGAAACCAGCTTTGTCGAAATTACTCAAAATGGAATGAGGCCAAGCATTGCCCCTTGGGCACTCAGGACAAGGCAAGTCAGCCATGGTCAGCACAGAGTTGGCCACACACAATGACACCCAGACATGTGGGACAGCAATGTCCTGCTATGGTCCCTCCCCAGCCAGGTCCCCATTGCCTGGGCTGCAGCCAGAAGCATTTAGGCACAGTCGCATTAGACAAATGTTTATTGAATTGTATTGGTGGTTAGGGGGTTGTAGTCCAATAGGATGCATTAATAGACCCAGTTCTTCGCAACACACTATATCTGGGCCCTTTGCCATGTGACTTTGTGGGTCTTCCCACTAAAGAGTCAGAGTATATTTCTCCAGCCCTTCAGGTTGGGTTTAGTCATGTGTCTTGCTTTAGCCAACGGAATGTTGGTCTGCGTTATGTGACCAAAAGTTTGAAAAGTGGGTGCTCAGTTGGCTTGCTCTCTTATGCTTCCGCCATCACCATGAGAACACACCTAGGTGAGCCTGCTGTCCCAGGAGAAGATACGAGACACCAGGAGCAGAGCAGAGCTTCCCAGATGTACCCAGCCTAGGTCAGTCAACCCTTAGCTGGCCTGCAGATTCACAAAAATAGACAGTTGTTGTATTCAGCCACTGATTTTTGGTGGCTTGTTACACAGCACTTTTGTGGCAATAACTAACTGACACAAAGGTCACTGTCTCTTATCTCTATAGGTTTTAACCAAATTTGAACAGATTAACACCAGCTAGATGGGGATCCTCCAATTGGCTTTATTTACCACCAAGTGGATTGGAGAGCTGGTTTGGCCCTGACACTATCAGTTACCTACCCAGAAACCAGTTATTCCTTCTTTCTTCCTTGTTAAGAGAACCCCTATTTTACTCAGGTACTGGGCTGTCTTGTTTCTTATGAAGTATTGGCCAGCCCCAGGGAATGAATCATGACTGGTTTAAGCAGGCTTGGCAAACTATAGCCCAAGGGACAAACCCAGCCCACTGACTGTTTTTGTAAATAAAGTTTTATTGGAACAGAGCCATGCCCATTCTCTTCTGCATTGTCTATGGCTGCTTTGACGCTACAATGGCAGAGCTGACTAGTTGCAACAGAGGTTGTCTGGACCAAAAAGCCTAAAATATTACCAGTTTTTACAGAAAAAAGTTTGCTGTTCTCTAGTCTAAGGCTTAAATTCTAAACTAACCATGTTAATCAAACGCCCATTTGCCAGAGATAGGTTTAGGACTGGTCCGGAGACTCCATTCCGACTGTTCTATTGAAGGACTCTCCACTTCCTGTCAGCCCAGGGCTGATGTGGCTGAGATGTAGAAAGTCTCCTGGGGTTTGCAGGGAGAGACTTTAACATAGAAATGTGCAGGGAGACACTGTGCCCCTTCCTTCTTGCCTTTGGGTGTTGTCACGTGAGGACGTCATATTTGGATTGTGGCAGCCTCCGTGACCACGAGGGGGAAAGGCCAGAGCATCACAGAAAAGTCAAACAAGAAATCGTCATCTTGAGCTATTCATTTAGCAAACCCTGGAATCGGCTGTCTCTGGTCTTGGTATGTGAGAGGATAAACCCCCATTGTTCAAGATGAGTGGTCAGTCACTTTCTGGCTGGCCCTGCCAGAGGCAGGTCTTGCTTATTCTACTGGCCCCAAAAAGCATGGAGCCTGTGCAAGGGGCCAAGGAGGTGACCCCGCTGCCATAGTTTAGGCAAAGTGACCAATCCACTAATATGTGAACTTGGCCAGATAAAGTCAACATTTCCTCAGTCTTGCCAACCAGATCATCTCACAAAAGGGGTAGAGAGAAACATGGACGCCCCCACCCCAGCTCATGGCCCACGGGACAGAAGTGATGCTGGAACTTCCTTCCTCTACGGGCCAAAGAGGGGAAACTGGGGAGAGTGCCAGGCAGGAGAGACGCAGCAGTGCATGTGGTGTTTATGGAGCTCTGGTCTGTGGACCTAGAAACTGCATTTCTAGACACTGGGTTTAAGAATGAAAACTTGGAGTCACATCTGCTATCATTCTCCTTCCCTTCAAACCAGAGGGAATACATTTTGCTCCACCACACCCGGGTGTAAGAAATGTCACATTCCTATTTCTGTAACTCCAGTAAAATCTGCTCTGAGTCCCTATAGACCTGGCAGGTGGGGAACTCGATCTTGTCATTATCAGAGCTTCTTTCCCTCCTCCATGAGTTTACATAAGAACTCTGGGTTTACATGTTGTTGGAAATCAGGCAGGAACTAGGTACCTGGAGGTCACCATTATTGCAGCTGCTCCCAATCTGTTAAGCTTTTGGAGCCGCCTGCTATAAGGAGACCCTCATATGGTCATTCCACTGACCACAGGCTTAGCCAGAGGGACCCACACGTAGCAGGTCTCCACTACACGTGGAAACTCCAAAAAGCCTTCTCTTAATCTCAGCTTCCTCTAAGATGAAGCCATTCCTGCGTTCTCATCTCTACACACTAAAGCCAACTCCTCCCCTTCACTCCAAACCTTGGCGATGACCCAGTCAAATCCCCCTCCGTGGGCCTCACACACCAAAGCTCTTCACCTTCCCCCTTCAGAAAGACGATGCAGGAGTATCTGAGAGCTTCAGAAGCCCAGTGGTGGCCTCTCTTTGGAGGGGCTGAGAGTGGGAACTATACTCTCTTGTTCAAGTGTTGCTGTGTTTATCTGTTTGCCACTGTATACCCTGTGCCTGGCACATAGCGGGTGCTATTAAGGCCAGCACATACTAGGTGCTGTTAGTGTCTGTTGAACTGAACTCTTGAGGTTGAAGCTATTAGCAGAAATCTGCCAAGCAACAGGATAGAAAACCAACCAACAACAACAACAAAATTCAAGCAATCATGGCTTTGAGCTCTGAACACACAGGGCACCAGCCCAAGATTGGGCAATTTTAATATAACAGCAATTTTGCCTCCAAACAAACTGGCATCAGCTCCAGAAGCCTCCCTCTGCCTCTTGAAGAGAGCCAGTTTCTCTTTCTTTAAGAGTGCAGCATTCCTCCCCAGGTTATAAAGGAGCAGTATCCACCCCACTGCCACCCGCCAAGGACTCCAGCCAGGGGCCAAGGGTTTGACACTTAAGTGGGAAAAACAAAATAACATCCACATCAATCTGTAAGTACCACCACTTTCCAGAGGGCAGATCCCATTTGTGGAATCTTTTGCACGTTGAGCATTGACATGAGCTCAACTAAATACTCTCGGGATTGGTTTCAGAGAAGAGTGAAGGTGCTCTGCAAAATAAAGGGACAAAAACTCAGAGTTCCCAGAGCAATCCAGGAGGCAGGAGGTAGTAGAAGAATGGAGGGTGACGCAACGGGAGAGAAGTCAACGAGTTGGCCAAGACCAAGCACAGAGCGGTGTGACCTTCTCCATGGCCCCAAATCTCAACAAGTCAACAAAACCATCAATGCTTGGTGTGAATGTTTATGCTTGTTGAAATCAAAGCAGGGACCAAGTTTCTGGCCAGCAGAGTTGGGGACAAAGGCAGCAGACGTGGACTCAAGTGCCCAGGAGGCTGGAGTGGTTCTGAGGTATTGAGCCCCCACCCCAGTCTCAGCAGAAATCTCAGGCAGGGCTTCAGACATCCATGGACCATGGCATTCGTGGGCTTGAGAGCACTGACTCCCAAATAGATGCCCCCAGTGCATCTCCCAGCTCCACCACTTCCTTCTGGGGCTTTGAACAAGTTCCTTAAACTCCTCTAAAACTCTAGTTCCTCATCTCTATAGCAGAGGTCATATTATCCACCCCATATGGAACTTAGTGTGAGAGTAAGAGGAGATGATGAGAGTAAAGTTATTCAGCACAGTGCCTAGAACACGGCGAGCTGTCCATAAACATAAGCCATCACCACAATGACCTCCAGACTTCAGAGGCAGAGGGTTCCCTACAGACACAATGGGCCCCAAACCAGGATCAAGGGCAGAATCCCTTGGGGATGCCCAAGCCCCGCCCACAACCTACTGGGTCAGAATCACTGGAGGTAGGGCACAGGAATCTGTATTTTTAAAGTCCATCAAATGATCAACAGAATTGCAGCTTGGGCTCTTTTTTTTTTTTTTTTTTACATTTCAACGGTTTTTAATACATTCTCAGATATGTGCAACTATTACCATAGTCTATTTTAAAACATTTCATCACATCAAACAGAAGCCCTATACCCTTTAGCTATCACCCCCCATCCTACCATGCCCCCACCAGCCCTAGGCAACCACTAATCTATTTTCTGTCTCTATAATTTTCCCTGTTCTGGGCTTTCATGAATGAAATCATATAATTTGTGACTTTGTGTGTGGCTTCTTTCACTCAGCATCATGTTTTGGGAGTTCGTTCATGTTGTAGCAGGTATCAGAACTTCACTACTCGTATATCCAGTCTGTGGATATACCACATTTTGTTTATCTGTTCATCTGTTGATGGGTATTTGGCTTATTTCCACCTTTTGGCTATTATGAATGATGGTGCTATAAACATTCATATATTTTTTTATTGAGGTCATATCGGCTTATAACATTGTGTAAATTTCAAGTGTACATTATTATATTTCACTTTCTATATAGACTGCATCGTATTCACCACCAATAGTCTAGTTTTTATCCATCACCATACATATGTGCCCCTTTATCCCTTTGCCCTCCCCCCACCCCCTTCTCCTCTGGTAACCACTAATCTGTTCTCCTTATCTATGAATTTTAAACATTCGTATATAAGTTTTTGTATGGACCTATGTTTTCATTTCTGAATAGACAATTCTCCAAGGAAGATATACAATTGGCGAATAAGTACAGGAAAAGATGCTCGACATCACTAACCATTGGAGAAATGCAAATCAAAACCACAATGAGATACCACTTCACACTCACTAGGACGGCTGGAATCAAAAAGACAGACAACGAACGTTGGTCAGGATGTGGAGAAATTGGAACCCACATACACTGCTGGTGGGAATGTCAAATGGGTGTAGCCACTTTGGAAAACAATATGGCAGTTCTTCAAACAGTTAAATATAGAGTTATCATATGAGCCAGCAATTCCACTCACAGATATAGACAAACATGGGCTCTTTTAATCTGTGGAAAATGAACTAATGGTCCTTGGCAAGAACAAAGAGAGGGAAAGAGAGAGAGAAAGGGGAGGTGCAAACACAGCCTTTACAACAAGAGCTCAGTTGCTATTTGCCTTTCCCAGTTAGAGCATCTCACCTTGATGAATGATTCTGGGGTTGGAAACACAATTATTCATAAAATGCGGCTTCTCAATGACTTCATCAGCTGCTCACCAAAGAAAATACCCTCTGTTCCAACCCTGGAGGAAGACGTGCTGGGTTGGACCTGGCGGTAAGTCTAACCACTGTACTTTATGAAAGGTGGAGGGGATTTTCAAGGGTAATCTTGACTATACTGAATTTTTTGCTTTACCCACTGACTTTAGAACCTCCTGCATAAGGCCTGACTTTCCTGTAATTTTTATTGGTTCTAAGTAAATTTCCAGTTCAACATATCTAGAGATGATGTGCTGAGAAACAAATCCTCTCAAAAAAAATGCTAAGAATATAGCCATAGTTATACTGCAGAGTTAACACAAATTGCATTTGTGTATATGAGGCACAATACATTTTCATGTGTAATGAAAAAACAAAATGTCCTTCATTCTCATATAGGCTGCAGGATGAGGTCTATCAAGGTGCTTGCCCAGAAGACTTTGGATTCTTATCTGATTTGTGTAAAGGTAGTCCACCTCTGATGGACTTCATGTCTCAATCATCTTTTTATCCTCCTCTCCTGGCAAGTTCTAGGCACACAGTGGTTCCGTACACGTTTGTTGAATGAACAGGAAGCAGATGGCAACTGGGAATTCTAGGAGTGCAGTCAGGATTCCAGAAACCATGGGTATCTCCTAGAAACTGTGCCCAAATTCCTCAGTTTCACCATGATTTCTCCATCTCAACTCAAGCCCCTGTTACAGAGCTCATGTTTATATGGACACAGGTGTGTGCTGAGAGCATGAGTCCTGTGCAAGATTCTAGCAAATCCATTTAGAAAGCTCAATGCTTTGGTATTCTACGTGTGTCACTGCTCCTGCCCTCGGGAGGAGGCTCATCCTTCCATGTAACTAGCAAACACCATTACATGCGCACGCACCCCTCCCCTTGGCCGACACTCTGAAAGGCTCACCTTGGTGGCCCCTCATGCTCCTTTGAGAGCAGCTCAAATTAAGGCGATCGGCCTTCATGCCAATCACTTGATTCTGCAAATCATTTCCCTCATGACTGATTTTTTAAATGCTTTATGGAATTACAACACACATATAGAAGTGTGGACACACAAGAGGCCTACTTAATAAATCCTTTACAAAGCGAACATACTCGTATAACCAACAGCCAGATCCAGAAACAGAGAATTACCCCTCATTCCAGAATCCCCCACCCCACTTTCAGTCACGACTCAGCCCTGACTGCCAACAGCCTCTACTCCTTTCACATGATTTGGTGCTTTATGTTAGGCAGTTGTTCTCAACTGGGGCGAGTTTGCCCCCGAGGGAACATTTGGCAATGTCTGGACACATTTTTGGCTGTCACAGCTCGGGGGAGAGATGTCACTGGCAGCTAACGGGCAGAGTCAGGGATGCTGCTAACCGTCCCACAATGCCCAGGGCAGCCCCACAACACGGACATGCCCAACGTAATCGTCAATAGTGTCTTGGTTGAGAGACTCTGACATAAAGAGAATCATAGAGTATCGACTCTTTTGTGCTTGTGATCAGTTTTAACCCCTGGATTCTGATCATGTAATAGGGAGCAAAAATGTCATTTGAAGGCAGATAGAATTCAAAACAAAAGAAATCCAGAGCTGCCAACAAACCTGGGGCCTGCAGAGCTGGGATTTGATTTCAATTCTTTCTGTCTCGTTCTCAAGTGATTTTTCTTAAAATGGCATCCGCTGGGCTCAAGGCCCTAAGATTCCCGCAAAGCTGAGGTTCACATGGGAATTCTGCTCACACCCACACAGGTACACACTGTCATTTACACGCAGACATCCACCCACAGACACACACCCAGAGACACACACACACCACAAACAGAGCAAACTTCACCATAAAGCACGGCCCCCTGAAAAGCAGAGACACACCCTTCACCCCGGGGAGGCATCTAAGTGTTTAATTCAGACTCTGACCCTCAAGCTGTTGCTAAGCCCAGCTCTCAGCCTTCCCCTCTAGGAAAGAGAGAGGGATTTTTTTTCTTTACTCAAGAATATAGATTTAAAAAACAAACACTTCTGCATCTCAAAGCAGGCTGTACCTCCTGAGCTGTACATATTGATCAGCATTTTATTGTCAATTTTCTTTTAGTTGAACTGGAAAAAAATATAATCTAATTACGTCCTCAGTGACAGTTGGGAATCCGTCGCACTAAATCCAACCGGGTGTGTTTGCGTGATTGAGGTGTTTAATTTGGGGGACAACGAAGCCGGAGCACTGGCCGTGCTTTAATGTGATTAGCACAGAACACCTCTAAGGGACTGAGATATCGCAGCAGCACGAAGCTCCCTCTGAAGCAAGAGGGGATTCTAGCTCTAGAACAGAGTCGGGTGGTCACGGCTGCAGGCACCATATAAGCCATAACATTTTATCAACGTCCTTTCAAGAGTCCATAGGATGTGGAATAGGAAAGACTGAATTACCCCAAGTCTCAGCTAAGCTTCTACAAAGGGAAATAATCTGGCCTTGTAAATATTCTACACTGGGGTTCTTTACGATGCTGATTCCCAGATTTTTCCATTTCATAAACCAGTAAAAAAAAAACTTTTTTTTAATTTGAGAACCAACATAAGGTTGACTCTTTTTTTTTTTTTTGGTAAGAAAGGACTTTTTTTAACTACCAATTTCACCAAAAACAAACAATAAAAAAAAAAAAGACCACCATAATTGGTCAAGCTAGATTAGGTTTTGCCACAATAATAAACAACCCCTAAGTCTCAGGGACTTAAAACAACAGACCTTGTCCCCTCCCTCATGCCACATGTACACTGCACGTCAAGGAGCAGGGGGTGGGGGCTCTGTCTCCACACTGAACTCACTCTGGGGCTCAGGCTAATGGAGGTTCCGTTACCTGTCAGGGCAGCAGAGGCAGGAGAGTGCTGGAAGACGATGCTCCAACCTAGAAGCGACACACTGCACTTCTGCCCCCAGCCCATTGGCCGGTACTAGTCACATCCCCTCCCCATGAAAACAGAGGAAGGAGGTGTAATCCTCCCATTGCCAAGAAGAAGAGGAGAAGTGGAGATAAGTAAGTATTAGAAATTTCTACCCCACAGCATTTCATAAAAGAAAAAAAATCTGAAAATACTAAATAAAATTTAATAGAATAGAATAGACATAATTTCAAATAAAGAGCAATCCCCAAAAAAGGACAACCAGCCATCTTTCACCAAGGGGCGTCTTTCTGTGACATGTTCCCAGTTTTCTTCATTGCTTCCTTGACCCATGAACATTTTATACAGAACTGCCACGGGACAAGGAACACCATTTGGGCACCACTACTCTGAGCCCGGTGACGGAAAAGGCCCCCAGCAGAGCACAGAGCCCTCCCTAGGAAAGATCTAGCAGGACCAGGATGCTCACATTCTCACCATCAGGGAGCAGACGTCCACAGGGAGCATCTCACATCCCGGCCTGCAGCAGTGGGCCATGATAGCTTCATTCTGATGCCTTCTCTTTGATCTTCATCATCACTATAAAGCCATCTGGTCTCAAGATCTAAAATTCCCACTCCAGCAACCTTCTCCTACCTTCCGCCTCTCCTGCCCCCTCATCCTTTCTAAACCTGCTCTTCACAAGCTCCCAGCCCTTCTTGCTTCGCCTTCCTCGTCAGCCTGGACCCCACAGTCATCTCCAGCTCCTCCAGCTCCAATTCAGTTTCTTTTTCTTTGGATAAATTCATGCCACATTAAATTTGGTACTTTTTGTTTTAAAAATCCCATTTTGTCTGCTCAGAATTGTCTGTCCATCTCTCTACCATCCTTCTATCTGTATACAGGCTTAGTCTGGGATGACATTCACTTAATATTAAGGTTTATTTCTTGGGGTCGTAAGATTTGAGGTGATTTTTCTTTCTTTTTTGTATTTTTCTGTATTCCTTAATTTCTTTTTAAACATACATTTCATTAAAAATAATAAAAGTATTTTTTAATCTACTTGGTATCCATATACTCGTCTAATCTCCCTAATGGATTACAAACTTCTTGAGTCATCAGCTCCTTTTGTGGACCCAGCCCCAGAGATTCCGATTCGAAAGGGTGGGACCTTGGAATCTGCATGTCTAGAAAGCATCTCAGATGATTCTGTTACAGGTGTTCTAAGGGCAGCATTTTGAGAAGCCCTGACACAGAAAAGAAAGGACCCTCAAGGAAGTTGGCTCTACGATTTCCTTTCCTGCCTAGCACAGAGAGCAACTGAAGTATTATCCAATCAGTACCAATCACGGTACTGATTATGTGTGTATGAGGAGTTCAGAAACGGTTTGATCAAGACTGAGGACCTAAAAGGAGGGTCCTCTCTCAGATGCCAACTCCCCACCTCACACGTGGTCATCGGTGATGACGCCTGTTCCACTAGCTTCAATACCCCATGGTTTTTGTTCAGTTGGATGAAGTGCCTCCATCCCCAAACCCAGTCCCAATTACTCACATACACTTTTACTATGGGTACTCTGAAAGTACCCACTCCGCAGAAGAAAGCAAAATGGCCTCCACAGTGGTGCTAAATGGAAGCGACAACTTGAGTTCAATTAGCTGAGGATGACGCTGAAGCATTCCCCAGGAAAGCTCTCGGCAGCTCTGCCCATCCATACCCTCGCTCCATTTCAGGGCAAGGCCTCTGCTTAAGCCGCACTGGCTTCCATTAGAGTAAATCATGGTGACTCAACAGCAGATGCAGATGAAGGACAAAAAGGTTCTTTTTAACAAAGATTCACGTCCCACACACACACACACACACACACACACACGCCTCCCTGGAGCCGGACCCCACTGAGCAAGCAGTGCCCTTCCATTGAGCAGCCATGGAAACCTGGGTTCACTGATGCAAACATGAGTGAGAGATGACCTGACATCAAGGAGCTTATAGTCTGGAGGAAGAAATGGACCTGAACACAAGTGATGACAACATGAGATGGAGAAGAAGAGCCAAACTTGAAGTTTAAGCAAAGTAGCTCCAAGGACTGGTCCCCAAGCCAGAGCCAGGCGGGCTCCATGAGGCTCACCTGGGAGCTGCTGCAAACAAACATCCCAGCCGAGCCCCTAAGCATCAGAGCTCCTGGAAGCAAGCCCTAGGACTTCGTATATTTAATAAACGCCCTCCCTCGACATGATTCTGATGCTCCTAAGGATCGGGGAAACATAGAACTATGGAAAACACCAAAGGAGGCACTGAAATAAACCCATAAATATTGACTCCTGTGCCAGACGCTGTGACGACATCCCGCGGGCACGATCCCTGATCCTGAGAATAAACCTGCAAGGAAAGTATTTGTGAAAACGACTGTGGGCTTGGTCAGTATCAGGAACAGGCACCTTGGAGATGGGAATCCTGCCCTGCTGGTCACCCCTCCTCCCATGGGAGCTAGGCGGGAGTCCTCCTACGAGCTTTAGTACAATGCGTCCTATTTTCCAAGGTCACGGGAGCCCAGAGATGTTAAAAACCTGCCCAAGTTCTCACAGCTTGTAAGTGTCAAAATCTGGGATTCAAACCCAAATCTGTCTGACTTCTAAGGTGTTTCCAGTTGCTTCAACCCTGGAGCTGTCCTGGCTGTAGAGATGACTGAAGCCACCCAACATCCACTTCTGTTTTCAGACACTGTCTAAGGTCCCTCTGTGAATATCAGATGAGGGCTGCTTCTTACACAGCAACCCTGTAGAAAGAACCCACAGTGGTTCCCCGTTTAAGACCCTACGCAGAGAGGGAGTCAGGGGTCCGGGTCCCGGTCCCCTCTCTGCGCCTCATTTAGTTTTCCCCATGCGTAAAACAGCAACCACAATCTTTGACAAATTCCCACCCCCGGCAGAGATATGGGGGAAGGGTTAACTCCTTTCGTTTTTTGAATAGACAGTTTCAGGGTGAACGATGATTTCACAGGATAGAAAATATCACAGTCACAGAACACTCTGCATTCAAATAGAATGTTTTCATTTTCAAAGGGCCCTCACTTGCCATCTAATCTTATCCTCCTGACAGTCTTGGGAGAGCAGCAGGCTTGGCCTTCCTAACCCCACTCCCCAGACAGGAGACTGAGGCACAGGCTTGCCAGATGCCACATGGGGAGTGTGATGATGGATGGTCATTGCCAGCCTCCTCCCCCAGGAGAAGGGAGATCTAGCCAAGCCCAGATCTGGTGGACTTCCAGTGGAGGGGACAGAAGGGCTGGGTCATTCAACTTTGCCAGTGGGGACCAGGACCCAACCCTGAAAGGTCCTGGTTACTCGGCCACACCCTGTTTGGAATCTCCAGGTGAGATGCCAACTGCTACCCACCCCATAAGTCTCTGCTGATGTAGCAATTCCTCAGGGAACATTTCTTTGAGCTGCCAAGATTGCATCAGACCCCCCATAACTGTCTGGCCTTCCCCTACTGCAGAACTCATCACCCTGTATGTCACTCTTTGTTCAAATATGTGTCTTGCCTGTGGTCACCATGTTCTCTGCAGCACCGATGAAGAATAAGAGTAAATGGTAAAACCTAATGTCTGTTGAGTGTGGAAGATACACTTTTTATGTGGCATCTTACTTAATCCTCGTTGTATCTGCAATAGTAGGAGTTATTAACAGCCAATTGTCAGAGGAGAAAATTGAGGCCCAGAGAGGTTATATAACTTGCTCAAGGAGCTAGCTAGGAGGTGGTGAAACTCAGTTTGAGCCCCAGGGAGTCAGATTTCAGAGGCTGTGTTCTCAACCATCACAGTAGGTGCCTTCCCAGAATCTACTAGGTGGTTAATGAGTCTCTGCTGAATAATGAATGGAAGATACAAAGCAGACGGAGGGATGGGTGGATGGATGGGTGGATGGATGCACGGATGCATGGACAGACAAACAGATGGACAGATGGATGGATGGATGGGTGGATGGATGGATGGATGGATGGATGGATGGATGGATAGGTGGATAGGTGGATAGGTGGATGGGTGGATGGGTGGATGGATGGATGGCAGAAGGGAGGAACTTGAGCATTATTTGCCATTTATTCAGTGTCCTCTGAAAAAACCAAAAGAGTTCTCTCTACTTGTGAGTGGGCTGGCAAAGAGGCTTGCCCATGAAATATCCATCATTTTGGGTAGTGCCCAGCCTCGGTCACTGCTCTCAGAACACCCCCTTTATTGACGAGGAAAGTCAAAACTTGCATTGATAATTAATGCATACACAGCTATAACTGAAGGTTGTTGAGATGATGACAGTGAGCAATCAATAATCAGTAGCAGGCTGTGTCACACTGCAGTCATGCCAGGCAAGCTCCACTAAGCGGTTCTTTAATCCCTCCGTCAGATAAAGCAGGCCCATCAAGCCTTCCTCAACCATGAGGAGAAGGAGGGGTTTACTGAATACTCACAGTTCACCCCAACAGGCTCAGCCCCTTCCTCCACCTTGGCCTGGCCCTCAGCCCTGAGACTCCTCCAGTCTTCCAGGTCAGCCCTTCTTCCAGCATTTGGCTGGACCTTAGTGACTGCTCACCCGTCAGCTATCTTCACCTTTCTTCACACATCCTCTTTTTCAAGGCTTTCCTTCAATCTGGCCTTTACCAAAGGCTGGAACAGTTGTTGACAAAACCCAAGTGAACCCGGGTAAGGGATGGGGTAGGCCTCAGTGATGAGCTCAAGTTCTAAGCAAAGTTGAAGAGGGAGAAGAAACTGAACAGCTAGCAAGAGAGGCAGTGTGGATTTTGCATAACTGAAGCTAGAGAAGATCAGGGGGCCATGGCAGACCACAAGCTAAATATGATAAATATGATACAGACTCTTTTTTTTTCTGATTATAAGCATCCATCCTCCAACACTGAAAAGTGAGCTTCAAATATTACTAAGGCCTTTGTTAAGGGCAAGTCAGAAAGATGGGGCATTCTATGCAATACAGTAAGAAGTCCACAGGCAGGTACGTTCCCGACACCGTCTTCTGGAGGAGCCCTGGGAATCTGGTTACACGTGTTCTACGTGTTCTCTCTCACTTCTGCTGTTAGAGAGCCACTGTAGTTAAGTGGTTAATAGCATGCACCCAGAGACCAACCGGATGGGTTCAATCCAGCCCACCTCTGAGTGACTGTATAACACCGGGCAAATTATGTACTCTTCCTGAGCCTCAGTTTCCCCATCTGTAAAATAGGTGTGCTTCATTCATTAATCAAATTCTGCCTGAGCATGTGCTAAACACCAGAGGCCCAACAGGAATCAAGAACAAGCACGGCCCCTGCCCTAACAGCGAGCATAGTTAGAAGGGGGCAGATATTCATCAAAGAATCACAACCAAAGAAACAGTGGCCATAGTTGGGCTACGACTTACAGCAGAGACACCTGGTGCTTTGAGAACAGATAACAGGGGGTTTCTGTGTCTGCATCAGTGCAGCCAGGCTTCCCTGAGGCAGTGGTGATGCAGCTGGCAGATGAGATGTTTACTAGGTGAAGTAGAGAGGGAAAGAGTTCCCAGGCAAGATGTGCAAAGGCCCTGTGGTGGAAGAGAGCATAGCAAGTACAGGGGCTTGAAAGAGACTAGAGGGAGCAAGTGAATATGCAGATAATCACAGCACCCCCTCAAGAGGAGGTGCAGGGAAATTGAGATCGTCTGTAGGGTGCCATGGTGGCATTTCCCAGGAAGGGCTGCCATGGACTCAGAGGCAAAGTCCAACATCCTCCTTACAGCCCCCAGCCAGCTGGACACAAACGCACCCTTGGGCTTGTGATACCCGGGGTGGGACCCAGGATGATTTAAGTCACAAACAAATACCAAGAACCACATGGAACCTGAGAAAGGGGAAGGAGCGGCTTCCTTCCCAAGCTGAGGCTGGTTTCTACTGAGAGTCTTTCAGGTGGAAATTAAGCAGCTCTTCCCCAGCGCCTGAGAGAGCTGAGGAATGGGCGCACTGGTGGATCAGCCCGCGCATGCAAACAAGTTTATGGTGGAAATGAAGGGCTTTATTTGTTTGGCAAAACACGAGTGGTTGAATCACCAGGAGGGAGGAAGGTCTAAAGCAGCAACGCCCTGGGTTTTCCGAGGGCGAGGCGGTGAGCACAAGGGCTTCCGTCTCATCTGCAGGCCCCTTGCAGAGGGAGCTGGGGAAAGCTTTGCAGCCATCTGCGCTGTTTGCGTCTCGTCTGGCTGGGCACCTGTGCTCCAAAGGAGGCCGAGGGGGCAGCTCTCACCCTGTGTTTGCAGAGGGATGGGAGGGAAACCAGCCCCCACGGAAGTGGCAGGGGGAGGCAGCTGCTGGAGGGCACCACCCAGGCCTGGGGGCTGGAGCACCCAACCCACAGCCTCTGGGGCACTAAAGCAGCCTGGCAGGTCTTCTCAGCCGGTTCCCCTCCCGGCACCTAGAGATGATCCCTCCTGTGGAGAGACACTGACGACCCCCAGATCAGACTGCTAGCTATAGCCAGTGAAAACACAGGAGACCAGTTAAACTTGAATTTCAGATAAACAACAAGTCATTTTTAGTGTAAGTAGGTCCCAAATACTGCACTGGGATATACTTATACTAATAAAATTGGTTAATTTGAAAGTCGAGTTTAACTGGACCTTGTGCATTTAATCTGGCACGCTAGCCCCACGCAAACACAACCTAGGACTTGGAAACTCACAGAGAAGGTCACACACACGTACAAGAACACGCACACACACATGCACACACACACAGACAAACCCACGCGCCTTGCAGAGTCCAAAGCAAGGCCCACCCCTCCACACTTCCCTGTCTTCTGTCTCTGGGCTCAGAAGAAGCAGAGTCCCTGCCGCCATGGGGCTACTTGGCTTCCAGGCCAGGCTGGGACTGGGAGCGCCCCGATGCAGCAGGACACTCGCCAGCACGTGCCCAGGCCCAGCTTCTGCACTCCGGCCTGGAAGAACCAGCAGAGCCCTCTGGGCCTTGGCAGGTACGGGTAAGGGGCCGGGGGCTCTAAGGCTGGAGGTTCCTCTTGGAGCCCACCAGCTGCCAACCCGCCGGGAGCCCGGTTTCCCTTCATCTGCTCCCACCGCCTCTGCCCCAATCTCCGACCCTGCCATCAATCACCCTGAGCACTTATTGAGCAGCCTCCCAGGGCCTGGCACTGGGCTCGGCACTGAAGACACAGCCCTGGCAAAGCCACAGTCCAGCAGCCAAAACCTCAGCAATGACAGCCCAGCATTTGCCGAATGTGCACGAAGCCAAGCATGGCGGCAGTGACGGTTATTTCATCGACTCCTCCCAACAGCCCAAGCAGGCAGCTCTTGTTATTATACCAGCCCTGCTTTACCTTAGAGAAAACAGGCCCGAGAGCTGAAGCAGCTTGCTGAAGGACACACAGGTAGGAGGTGGCAAGGCCGGAAGGAGGCAAACGCCAACCCTGGAACCTGCGGTAACATCACCAAGAATGCTCGGGAAAACGGACTTTCCCTCCAGGGTGAGGCCACCTGCCAGAGCTCAGAGTCCCGAGTCCCTGCTGGGGTGGCTGTGGGGGCGCCAGCGATGACTGACCTAGTGAAAGTGAGGTTGGCAATGCCATGCTGACTGGTGCCATTTAGACTCTGGAGGGTGACCCCTGTAGAGGGTGGGACCGTGTAGAGCCTTGGGGCGCTGAGGGGGGCGGGGAGATATTTAACCAGGATGCAAATTCAGCACAGACCACCCTCTGACCTGGACCCCACTCCTAGGGGCATCTTACAGAAACACAGGCACAGGGCACCAAGCAACGTGTGCCAGGAGAGTCGTCACAACACCCTCTGCGATAGGGAAGAAGCAGAAAACACCCAAAGACCTATCGATACAGGGCTGGCGAAATAACGCACGGAGCATCCACACAGCTGAACCGCTGCCTTGGATGAAGGTGGATGGTGAGGTCCAGCATGAGATGATGTCAAAGGTACATCGCTGAGTGAAAAGGAAGATTTTCCAAACAATAAATATAGCATTATCCACTTTTTATTTTAAAAAGAAGGGTAAAATGAAACTACTGATGTGCAAATATACATGCTTGCGTACACACAGAGAAAGATGTGGAAGGATACACCACGACCCCTCCCCATGTTACCTCTGAGAAGCAAGACTGAAGAGAATCAGATAAAGGAGCTGTTTTGCTTTTTGTTTTATATATAGTGGTATTGTTGAAATTCTTTACAATGAGCAAATGATAATCTGTATTTCTAAGAAGAAGAACAAAAGCCAAGAAATTAGCCTCAGACCATGTAGACTCTCCCACCCAGCCTGATTCCTGGAGGCCAGGGCTTACAACTCCATCAGGACTGCACAGAACACAGAATCCGAAAGAAAAATGAACAGAGTTCCCCTCCCAGGCGCCACGTCTTCCGATGTAAGCCAACATCTTTCAAGTCCCAAGTCTTCCTTAGCCAGAGATGCAAGACCAAGCCCCAGAGCAGAGCCTCAGGCCCGGCCCAGGTTTCCCCAGGACAGGGTCTGACAGGCGAGGCGAGTCTGCTCACAGTCAGGTGGGGGGACTGGACAGGAGGGGCATGGAGCCAAGGAAACCGCTGGGCAGCCCCTCTATTCCCCAAAGACTACCGGAACCCAGAGCTGCACAGCCCCGTGAGCCTGTTTCTATGACAGCCTGGAACACAGCGAGAGAAGCTAGGAAAAAGGAAAATAAGCAAAATTTATAAAGCCCAGCCACACCTGGAGCGTGCTAAAGGTGTCTGCCCTTCTCTCTGTTTTTTAGAAATCCGAGCTTTCTCCTTTGCGCCTTCAAAGTCCTTGCTCTGTGCGCCAGCTCCTCTCTTCCTCTCTGGCTCTACCGTCCTTTTGGAGCCTCCCCTACAGCTTTTCCCTGGCCCTCCTCCTCCTCTGGGGCTGTACTCTCAGACCCTCAGCCCGCCCAGGACCCCCGCCCCCCCGCTGGTGGAGTCCAGGGGGTCAGATGCAGCCCCGACTCTTTGGAGAAGCAAAGGCAGGAGCCCTGTGAGCTGTGAGGAATCTGACAACTTCCCGCTGGGGCTGAAAAGAAGGGAAAGGCCAGCTCCTCCAAGGAGCAGCCCCAGGAACACAGGGCTCTCAGCGGCCTCTCGGGGATCTGCACTGACGGTCAGAAGTCCCGTCGCCACCACACGCAGGTGCCTGCAAGAAGGGCTGTGCAGGAAGCCGTGTGTTGCTCAGAGAACAAAAAAAGGAAATTAAATGCACCATCTGCTTATTAGCGAGAGCTTGTGAGGCAGACGCTTAAATATGCATGACCAGACATTATAAAACTTCGGGGGGAAATGTTCATTTCAATAACCCGAGTTCTGGTGCTTGCAAAACCCATCTTTCTTTTCTTTCTCTTTTTATATTTGGAGGCTCTGCATCCCAGAGTCACAGCAGCAAGAAGGTGGAACTTACCAGATTTTGGCACCTGTGCAAACTGGGACCCTGAACACTTGCTGGGGACCCATCTCAGGGGGACACTTAGAAAGGGGACAACAAGTCACCATTCCCTCCTTCCTTTCTCTCCCCCATCCAAAAATCAGGTGGTGTTGGCCTGGTGCCCAGCCAGAGGTGAGGAAAGCCCACTCAGAACCCTGGTCCTGCTCCTGACACAGAGACCCCCAAAGTGGAGAGCAGGGGACCTGTCGCCCTCCCCTCTGGAGTCCTCACGCTGAGCACTGGCTGCAACCCCACCCCAGAGCTGCGTGCATTCAACGGCAGCTGTACTCATGCCCCCACGGGACACCACGGGGGGTGCAAAGCCCCTTAACCTGAGACTCTCAGGGTGAAGATTTTGCAGTCCATACGGTCCCTATCCCAACTGCTCAACTCTCCTGTTGTAGCAGGAAAACAGCCACAGACGATACTACACGAATGGGTGTGGCTGTGTGCCAATAAAACTCCATTTACAAACCCAGGCGGGGGGCTGGCCATGGACCAGTCTGTCTCCTCCACTAGAGTAGGGTGTCCAGGAGAACAGGGACTGACCCACCGTGTAGACCAGCACCGAGCACACAGGAGCTGCTCAAACACTTGGAGAAGGAATGAGAAAGGCAAATGGCCCTCATTGTGCAGAGACGAGGGTCTCCCAAGGGCTCCACCTTGTGCTGAGGAACCCAGCCCGGGCAGGGCTCTCCACCCAGGCTGGGTCCTTTTCCAAGATAAGGCGGAAAAGTAACAGCCAAGTGTGGTGGGGAGGACAGAGGCACACAAACTATAGTTTTGCAAGGGAGCCAAGACCATGAGCATCCTGTGTGTCACTGCCCACACCTTGGTTGGGAGCTGGAGTGCCCAGTCTTAGGGAGAAACTTTGTAAACCCCCGGCAACTGGCCTCCATTAAAATCCTAGCAACAGCCAATGAGCATGATCTATTAAACCCAATGGGCTCTCTTCAACACAACTGCCCTCATCCTTCTCCCTCCCTGTCTGTGGGGTTACCTGCCCTCTCCAGGAGCCTGCAGCTCCTCTGACCCCTCTTGCAGATTCTCCTCCTCTCATCGTTAAGACTTCCCTAGGCTTACACCAAAGCCCCTTCTCTTGCCACTGCACTCTCTCCCCGGCCAATCTCGGGTGTTTCGTGGCCTCTGCTACCATCTACACTGACGACTCTCAAGTCAGAATCTCCAGCCCCAGACCCTTCTATCCTGTTAGACATTGCCACCTGGGTTCAGAGCAACCTCGCCAGTGTCCAAAGTCAAATTCGTGGTCTTCCCTGCCTTTCTGGAAGTCAACTTGACCCTACCTCTTTCCCATTCCCAACACCCAGTAGATCCTTAAGTCCTTTGGAATGTATCTCAGAAGCTTCCTCAATTCCAGCACACAGCTGCACCAGCACCACCACCACCATCATCCAAGCCACCAGCACCCCTGGCAGAGTCTCTGTCCCAGCCCCTAAATTGGTCTCCCTCCTGCTCCTTGAGCTCTAAGTCAAGTTCCAGAGGACACAAAGGGACAACAACTATTCACAGAAATTAAAAGAATTAGGAGGACGTTGGTCTGCAGTCCGGGTCTTTCCAGCTGTGAGGCCCGAATCAAGCTGCAGTTGCCAGCTCTGGGGCTAAATATTTCTGAAATGATTAAAGCCAAAGGCAACACAGCTCACTTTCCAAAACTACCACAGGCATAGAGGCACCCGCCTCCTCAGAGGAATCTGAATCGGCCAGTACACGACCTGCACCTCTCTGTTCCAGCCGAAAGGAATGCCTTCCAAGCTTTCTTCCTCCTCGGAGAACCCTCCACCAACTTGCACCCCACCTTTGGCCCTTGGAGGATGAAGGAACCTCCTACCGTTTCCTACTTACACACTGGATTCCTCAGAAGCTTGCCTCACAAATTACAGGAGAGCGAGGCAGACACACCGCGTTCCGGTGGGCGGCCATGTCCTCATGTCAGCTTGAGAGATCGTTGCCAGGGAAATATCTATATCTCGGCAGAGAGAGCTTCCGCCCTGTGGAGTCCAGCCGTGCTCAAATGGGAATCCAGAAGCCCAGATGTTGGTCCAAACGCCCTGTCTCGGCAAGCCAGCTTTGGAATTCTCCAGCGTGGGAGTGAACCTCAAGTGCCACCTGCTCTACACGCCCACACCCCTGCCTCCTGGAATCCTGGATGCGGAGAACCAAGGGGACAATTGGGGGAAACCAGTGAGTTCCATGAGGAAAGCCGAGATCCTACTGGAGTCCAATCTGAGGTTCAATGCATGCTATCTCCCCTTGCACTTCACCAATGGATGAGGGGATGGAGGGCGGAGTCTGATTCACCCAAGTAATTAAAAATGGCATTCCCATTTGTTTTGTGCTTTTTTTCTATGTCTAAATTCTATGCCAAGCATTTTCCATTTATTATCTTGTAATTTTATGGAGTCCTCACAGAACCCTCCAGGGAGATTGTATCTCTTTATCTCCATTTTATAGAGGAGGAAACTGAGGCCCATGGAGGTTGTGTAAATGTCCCGAGGCCACATAGCTCCTAAGTGGTACAGCTAGGATCCAAACTCAACACCCGCACTCTGAAACATTTTTGCAAGTGTAGACCAGTGGCCCTCTGCTGAGGTGACTTCACCTGCCTCCTCCCCCATCCCCAGACATTAGCACTTGGGGTCGTCACACTTGGGGTGGGGAGGCAGTGCTACCAGCATCCAGTGGGTAGAGGCCAGGGATGCTGATTGGCATCCTACAGTACACAGGACGGCCCTCACAACACAGAATGATGTGGCCCCGAATGTTGACAGTGCCAAGCTGAGACACCCAGGTGCAGACCATCACCAGCAAGAAGGGAAGACCTGTGGAGTGGATTCACCCCACAGGGAGCCCCACGCTGACAACAACCTTCCTGATCTAGTCTCAACTCCGGGGCCTCTCGAGTTGAGAGCCCACCAGGGGATGTCAAGGATTCTGACGAGTTATCCCCCCTTGCATGCTCAGTTCTGCTCAGAACAACCCAGAAATCTATGCCAAGCTGCCTGATCTTGGGGAAAGCAGAACAAATGGCTGAGGTTGGTAACCAATTACCCAGGAGAGACGTTTCTCTCCCTCCAGGAAGAGCTGTGGGTCAGACTCACCCTGGGCTCACTCTAAAGGAACCAATAAAGGCCCTGGGAGGACCAGTTCTTCAATACCTTCTCAGCATCGCTGGTCCTGGAGGGGGCAAAAGGAGTCTGTGAAACCTCTGAGCCCTGGTGGGTGAGCAGACTTCACCAGGCACACCCCCTCCTTCTGCCACACCTCCAGCAGGACCCAGGCACCAAGTTTACCTCCTAAAAGCATCCTCCAGCAACCGCCAGATGAAGCAACCTCCTCCTTAAAGACAAGAGCCAAGCCTGGGGGCCACTCTGAGGAACAACAGGTCACACGTAAACCTCAGCCATCCAGAGCACTGGACCTGGTGACAGGAAAGTGTATTTTATCCTGAAAAACGTCTGGATACAACATGGACAGGAAGGTGATGCCCAGGCAGCTTCTGCAGAGAAAAGCCCAAAATGATCTGCATCTAAAAATAATCCGCTATTAAAGAACGAGGGTGTTTTTGACATTTCAGCTGAGCTAATGGTCTACACAGACGAACCTCGTGAAAAAGTGTTCTGTTAGTCTTGATCCATTTGGACATGGTATTTGAGTGAAGAAACGGGCTCTCTCCCCAAAGAAATAGCTGCTGCTCCTGGCACCAGCTGAAACTGCTTCCTGGCTCTTTAAGGGGAATATTCCTATAGAAACTAAAAAGGAGGAGAAATCTGTGTGACGGGCATTCTGGGCAGCCCAGGCTGTGGCCAACATTTAAACTTGAAAACCCAGACACCCTCTCTGTGAAGTGCCACTGCCCCCTAGAAGACCCAGATACCCAAATGCAGAAAATTGTATTCAAGCTCAGGAAACAAGGATGGTTTCTGTCCAGTTATGACACAATCTTTCAAACCTTTCTTTTGTGAACAATGGGGTTTCTGCCTTTTAAAAATTTCATCATCTATACATAATTCCTTCAACCTGCAGAAAGCATTTAACACGGAGGTTCTGGCCTAAGACCCTTATCTCTTGAACCAAACATCACATCAAGCAAGCTGCATGGAGTGGATTTCAACACTAAATCACATTTACTGAGCACATACTATGGGCCAGGCACGATGCTAAGTGCTTTCTGTGGATAACATTTACCTAATCTCAGGAATGATAACCCCGTGAAATGGGGCCTGTTGACATATCCATTTTGCCACTGAGAACATAAAGTCTCAGAGAGGTTAAATCATGTGCCCTGGGTCACCCAGCTAAGGAGGGCAGGAACTAGGATTCAAACCTGAGCAGGCAAGAACACGGCTCCAAACCCACCTTCTTAAGCATGCCATTGCTCTTGGTCACTTCACTCCATTCCGGGATCCTGGTCTTTCGCAAAGTTCCATGTAAAAGAGGGAGGTGACAGGAGGAGGGAGGGGCTTCTAACGGGAAAAGTTTCACAGCATGGCGCTGCCCCCACAGTAGTATTTCAGACCAGACCCTTTCCTCTCACCGCCCTGCAATGTTACTCCCTCCTCGTCCTTGTCATGACGTGTCCCAGCAACTCTTTCCTAGGGACTAGCCTTCTCCTGGGGTCTCCAGGGAGATTCACCTGGTCTCGGCGCCCAGGTGGCCCACAGTCTGAACCCAATGACGGCCACAGGGAGGTGAGGGCTCTGAAGCAGCGCCTGGGAGCAGCCACACGCCGGGTCAGCTGAGCTTCGACGCAGCCCAGCAAGCAGGAGGGAGGCTGCCGCTGCCTGCGTGGATGTGAGAGGAGGAAGGGGGACTCTCCCTCGTGGGGCTCACTAGCCACTCATCAAGTGTTTAAGACCAGCTCAGCCCAGCAAACGGTCAAGAATAAAAACATTTGGAAGAAATGAAAGGTCAACCCCATTATCCATGAAAAACTCTCGAGGTGACAGCCCTCGCCAAGGGGACAGCTGTCCAGCCAGCCCTCATCTGTCCTTCAGACACTTGTGCTCCCCAAATGTAAGGTCAGCCAGGTTACAACTGGAAGATTCAGGAGAGGAAGCAGAAAGCAGGAGCCAGGGGGTCAAGCTGGCCACGTAGCTCCGTCCCACACACACCTGGTGACTCACGTACCCACGCACATATGCCGCAAATCACCCTCACCCGGCGGAGACCAGAGCAGGGTGGCAGCCAAGGAGATGCACAGAACTTTGCCTTGCTGTCCCTCTCTGAAGGGATGGGGAGAGGAGAGTGACGTTGGGGGTGGAAGCCACCTGCCTTCTCTCTCAACTCTCGCTGCCCAACAGAAAGGGGATCAATAACAGGAAGATGCGTGCCAGCGAGGGGCTTGGTGAGCTGCTGCCTGCCCACATGCTGATGGGGCCAGGTTTGGCAGAGCCTGTGCCCAGGTACATCCCACCCCAGACCCTTACCTGGTGAGAGGCACACGCAACCAGCAAAGTCCCACAGACAGCCCTGCCCAGGATGGGGGTGCTCCGAGCAACCCCACCTCCCTCCCCTTCTGGGGACCCCCAGGACACAGAGATCCCCCTCCCCTTTTTGGCCAACCACAGAGCCCACAGCCCTCCAGCCAGCGGTGTCGCGGGAGAATCAGCAAGTCGATGCTACATAAACAAGAAGGGGGTTGCCAGCGACAACCGAGCATCTAGTTTCTTAGGAGGTCCCCACCAGCTGTCACATCGCGCCCGCCCGCCCGCAGGAGTTGCTGCCCAATTATCAACTTGGACTCGACAGCGGACGGGGGGCATCCCTGCCCGCCCCCAGCCCCCTTGCCTCCCGCGCCCCCGCTCACTTACACCTCTGCCTTCGCCACCTGTCTGGGTGCCAGTCTCTTCCCTGCCCAGACGTGGCGCGTCTTCTCCTTCCTCCTTCGCTGCGCTTCCTCCTTCCAGCCCCAGCCTCAACCTCTTCTCCTCCGGAGGGGCATCTTCCTCCTCCCACCTCTGCCGCCCATCCCTGCCTCTGAGCTTGCCGGTGTCTTCGGGGCTGCCAGAAGGACTGGCCATGGCTCCAGGGGCTCTGCCTGCACTTGGGGAAGCGGAAGGACCCAGCAGCCTCCCGAACCCAGCGGCCTGTCGGTGGGAGATCGGGCTTCTGAGCGCGGGCTCGGTGGGTTCGCGCGGCTCGGCTCGGAGCTGGGCTCCTCCGTGGACCACTCCTGTCTCTCTGCCGCCCCCTGCTGGCTGCTCGCGCGCACCGCGGGCACGCGTGGAAGAGGCCTGCGCGGGGCTCACCTGTCCAGGAGCCAGCCCAGCTCTGGCAAAGCCCTGCCCCCGGGTTGCACCCCGATGGCTTCTCTGCCCAAGGGAGGGAGGAGCGAAGGGACAGACAGACGTCTGCTTCTCCAACGTCCTGCGAGGATGGCCACCCTGGTCTTTGTATTATTCTGCATCTTGAATGATTTGGAAATGGCCGGCAAACTGAGGCTACTGAAAACGCACGAAGAATTTGGCCTGGAGGATGACGTGCTTAATGCAAAGACATCATCTTTCATAGCTGTGCTTACCTGTCAAGGACGTTTATCGAGCATCGCTATGAGCCAGGCACAGCGATGCAGGAGCGAGTTGTAATGGTGACCATGGCAGGCATTGTCTCTGCCCATGTGGAGCTCCCTGCCTGGTGAGGAAGGCACTGAGTGATTGACGTTGTCAAGGAGGCAGAGGGCCGCGAAGGAGCGCTGGGTGCGTGGGAGAGGAAAGAGAAGAGCCCCAGCAGGTTTGGGGTTGGGAGAGGAACAGAGCAGGTGACCACTGAATGGAGACTACAAGATGAGCAGTTCTCAGCCAAGTGAAGGGTGTTCAGGCACGTGCAACAGCCCAGAGGCTGGGAGGGAGGCAGCAAGAAGCCTTTGGGTTTGCCGCAGGGTAGGTGAGGGGAGAGCAGTGTGGCAGGTGGAGAGGTTGCCAGGACCAGGCACGCAGGGCCGGACCAGATGGAGGACCACTGCAGGGGCTCAGCAAGGCAGCAGTGCAGACAGGCAAATATTTTGGGGTGATGGTTTGATAACTCTGAGTGTGCCCCCGATGTGCCCTTAGCATCAATGTGGGGCTCCCTCCTCAGCTGTGGGGTAAGTTGAACCAGGAGGTATTTTCTGGGCATTTAAGCATTTTTCCCAGTGCCCAGGGCAGGCTGAGTGAGCACCAGGCTCCTACATTCCAGGAGCTTCCCCAACCAAGCGTTCAGACCATATTGCAATTGCTCGTTTAACTGTTTCCCCACTTCCCCCACTGCCTCTGCCTTGTTCAAGATTTTATCCTTAACAGCTCTCACAGTGGGCTGCATATAGTAGATGCCCAAGCAACATTTGCTGGGTGAGTAAATGGATCTGCTCCCGCTCAGTGTTCTCTGCATCCTGCATCTTCCCTCCTCGCTCCAGCCCCCTCCTCTCCCCTGCATGTCTTCCCTTTCCCCAGCACAAATCATTCTAATAACCACAGGTGGGCTTCAAGACTCTCTTCTGTTGCTTTCCACATATTAATTCAGCTAAACACACAACCCTGTTATTATCGCCACTATATGGATGAGGAGACTGAGGCATAAAGAGGGTAAGTGACATGCCCAAGGCAACTTCCAGTGGGAACTGCTGCCACTGAATTGGGAGACCTAAGTGCAATGGGGGTCATTGGATCCCAGGGTGGCAGGAGCCACATGGCGTCGCTCAACCACCAAAGGCAAGGTGGGTCGTGGTTACCGTAACAGACAGCAGGGTCAAAGCAGCAATCAGAAGAGTCCCGGGCGCAGACTTACGGCTCTGACTAGTTGATCATGGTGTTCCTACAAGTGAAATAGATGGGACGCCTACTGTATTCTTGCTTGATCTGTATAAGCAGAAGAGTTCTAGGTCCAGTGAACGAACATCTAACTTGAATCATAAAAACAGAGAGTCATGACTCCTCAATCAATGCCCAGACTTGAGCCAGTTTACAGACCCAGACCCCCTTGAATGAAGAGGCGTCGAGTCCCCTTGAGGAAGGATCCTGGTACCCTGCCAAAAATGTGTACCATTAATCTTTCTCCCAGCCTTTCCTAAGGGGCCTACAGCCTTTTACCAGAGTGACTGCATTGTGGGAAAGGAAATGATCAGACCTTCCCTGGATCACTGGACACAGATTCTGTACTGAACTAATTCCAGGAGACGAAAAGGGCACTGGGGTCCGCCAGTCAGAGTTGGGCCTATAGAGGTCAGGTCATCAATGGACTTTAGCTCAAGTCCATCTCCTAGGGGGTCCAGTGAGGCTCCAAAGCCATCCTGGGGTTATTCCACAGTGGCAAAGCTGGGATTCAAACCCAAGGTATCCAGCTTAGAGGCTGTGCTCTTAACCACAAAGCAGTCTGACATCTTCCGGAAGAAAGCATAATTCAGGGTTCTGGTCCCCACTCACCCAGCCCGGCCCAAGGTCATTGTGTCAAGTCTATTTTCTGCAGCATTTGAAATGAGTCAGGAAAATTAGGGACAATCAAAAGGTCGTAGGGCCTGACATCAAAAGAAAGGGTAGGAGTTTACCAAGCCAGTGGGACCAGATTCCCCAGGGACCACTCCTCAACCTTCTGGCGGCTTGACTAGATCTAATGGTCAGAGTGGGGAGAGACCAGAACAAAAGGAAGCCCTGTGATGCTCACCTGGGAAAATGTCTGTAAATTCCTTGGGAGGCCACCTTAGGTATAGAATAAGTAAGTAATAAAACAAAAGCTAAAATGATGGAAACTGTAAAAGAGATTATAGACCATTTGAAGGAAGATACACCATCTGCATTGGCCAGGTCTTTGGACGCCATCCTAACCCACACACCCCCAGAGAAGATGCACCTGAAACCAAAAACAGCTTGGGTCCCCCCAAAAGCAGAATCCAACACAACGATTCAAATGCATTCAATGTTTATTTTGGAGGTGATTCCAGGAAACTCTAGTAATAGATAGATGACATGGGATGGAGAAGGGAAGGCAGCATATAAAGGGTTTGTTGTCAACCAAGTTACCACTGTGGATACCCCTAGAGCTAATCCGACTGGGAGAAAGTGTAGGCAGTGCACTTCAGGGTTATCCCAATTAGGGGTGCGGGAGCTGGGGTATACACCCACCAAGTCTCACCATCTTGACTGAGAGACACTCCCTAGAAGGTCTTAATTCCAGAGAACTTCTGGCAAAGCGGGTGTTGGTGGCCACAGAGAGCCTCGGGCAGAGGCACATCAGCATGTGCGGAAGTGGTGAGGACAAGGGACATGGGCAAAGACACCAACGTCTACCACGGAGCCTAACCCTGCTGTGGCCCAGCCGGCTCCTGCCAGACAAGGGTAAGCAGGGTGGCTTCAGGAGGATTTGGGGTGCTGATGGGGAAGCCCCTTTGGCCGGTCTCAAAGATGTCCAGATTCTCACCCTTCCACAGTGGGGCTTAGAGGGCAGGTTAGCTCAGCCGGGGCTCTGCAGCAGAGCTCAGGTGGGGTTCTGGCTTTGCTCTTAGCTACATAATCTCAGGCAAGGAAAACGACCTTTGGGAGCTTCAGTTTCCTCATCTGTAAAATGGGCATAATAGTGCCTCATGGGATTACTGTGAAAAGTGAACAAAATTATGCATATAAAGCTCTTAGCCTGACACATAGTAAAGGGCTCAGAAAGTAAGTGTATCTATCTTTAAATACTATTAACTCATGTGCTTTTCTTATAGGGAAGGCAAGTCTGGCCCTGGAGTTGGAGGATCCTGAGGCACAGGTGCAAGAGAAGGAGGGAGGCTGAATAAGGGTGAGACTGTCAGCCGAAGCCCAGGAAGTCAGAGGCAAGGGCCAGGGCGACAGCTGCATGCCGCGCTGGAGCCAAGTCGGCCACAAGAAGCTCTGAGTCTGACATCTTAAGCTGGCCGTGAATTAGGGCATGAGGAGCACAAACCCCATAGCTTCCCTGCTGAAATCCCTCTTGCAAACTTCTAGCCATTTGGGAGATTGAGGGGGGAATCCAGTGGTTAGGACCACCCTCTTCCCAGGGACGCCCACCTTGGGTAGTTAGCTGAGGGCCAGGGCTCCTTCAAGATGAGACAAGCACTCTCGCCAGGCTCCCACCCATCCAAGCTATCTAGGCTCTGACCCCCAGAAGGGCAGAACCCTAGTCCCAAGGCATTGCTGCTTCCTCTTCAATGGACAATCCCAACAGGGGGCACTGACCCCACCAAACCCATAACTTCTTCAGGCAACTGCCCCACAAGCCATGTAACTCCTAGTGCCACCTACACACCACCTACAGCATGCCCATTAACTGTCAGCCATGATGCCCAATGTCAGCCTTGACGCCCAATGTCAGCCATGACCCCCAGTGTCAGCCATGACCTCCAACGTCAGCCATGACCTCCAATGTCAGCCATGACCCCCAATGTCAGCCATGACCCCCAACGACAGCTATGACCCTCAACGTGAGCCATGACCCTCAATGTCATCCATGACACCCAACGTCAGCCATGACACCCAATGTCAGCCATGACCTCCAAGTCAGCCATGACACCCAGTGTCAGCCATGACACCCACGTCAGCCATGATCCCTGATGTCAGCCATGACCCCGATGTCAGCCATGACCCCCAGTGTCAGCCATGACTCCCAGTGTCAGCCATGACCCCCAGTGTCAGCTATGACCTCCAGTGTCAGCCATGACCCCCCCGTGTCAGCCATGACTCCCAGTGTCAACCATGACTCCCAGTGTCAGCCATGACCCCCAATGTGCTAAACTGAAAAGTCAGGATCTGTGCTGCTCTGCATCATTGATAAGAATCCCATAAATCCTATCTTACTTCCCTTCAGTAGTCACTGGAAACACGGTGGCTTTCTCCTCCCAAACTGTACCACTAGATGACCATGCATCTTTGCTTATAGTCTCTCGGCTTCTACTTCATTTGGAACATGTGTGATCTGCACCTGTAAATTACATGGGGACCCATAGTTCCTACCAAGGCCATCAACAAGCTTTCCATCAGCCCAACAATGACAGCATAATCCTGCTGGTAGTTTATTCTTAATTTTAAATTTTCTTGTTATATTATCAAAATGCAAATGACATTCCAACAAGTCACCAGATTCTAGGGTCAAAAATGTCCCTTTTTGACCATGTCACTTTTAACTCTAGAATATGAGTGGAATCTCGTGTCTTTCTCCTTCTCCTTCCAAGGATCATTGCAATCCAGCTCTTCATCTACTTACATAATTCATGCATAGGGTTTCTGGAGGTCTCTCCAGAAACACCCCCCACCACCCAAAATTCTCCCTCCTCAGCTCTGAACCAAATTGGTGAGCAGGCGTCTCCAGGACAAGAGCGCAAACATCAGACATCAGCATTTATCTAAACTATTCCTGACAGCCCTTCCTGGAGGTATCTTGGGCACAAAGATATTTGTCTTGATTATCCAAATCTCCCCTCCTCTTGTTCTTACTAAATGGGTAGGTGCTGTATCCCATTGTTTTCTGCCATGGGGTGCTGATTGCTGCAAGAGCCTTTTAATACACACACAACACTTATAACAAAGACGAATCCCTGCCTTCTCCCTGGCATGACTGCACCGTAAATTGCAGAATTTAGAGAGAGAGCGTTAAAGGCAGCGCCCACACAGCCTGTGTGTGGAGAGACAGCACTGGGAGAGGAGGCAGGCAGGGCCCCGCATCCCCAACACCATTATCTCGAGCCATGAGACAGCCCCAGACGGGGCCATGGGGCAGCGATGGGAGTGCACATGGTGATTCCCGGAGCAGGCAGAGGTCCTGAGCTCGGAAGCTTCTGGACAGACCCACAGCCAAGCCCTCTATGGCCATCAGACTCTTGACATTTCGCCGTCATCAGAGCTTGACGTTTAAGGGCTCGTTTTTGTGGGTCATGTTTTTTTCCAGAAAACTCTAATTCACTGTGTGAAGGGGAGATTAAAATGAGTTTTTGTGGGCAATGGGATAAAAACCCATAATAGCTTGTGAACTATTGAACCCGCTGAAATTGTATGTGCATGTTCTGTTTTTCTCAGAGGAAGATATGACTCTGCATTCAAATTTACAAAGGATTCCATGACCCCCAAAAAAGCAAGAACCACCACCGAACTGTGCATTTCCTCCAATATTGAATATACCTTGATCTTGAATATGGCCAAGGAAAGGAGAAAAGGGGAAACATTGCCATTTGGATGCCTCCACTGTGCAAGGCACTTTATGTGAACTATCTCATTTCTTCCTCATACTAGCTCTATGAAGTAATTACTATCAGCACACCCATTTTTCAGGTAAGGAGACTGAGGACAAGAAGCACAAGTTACTTCTACGTGCCATCCAGTTAATAAGAGCCATGGTAATAATATTAGCAAACTAATAATAATAGCTGATGTTTTTGAGAGTTGGGCACTGTTCTAAACACATATATTAGCTTGCTTAGTGTTTAATAATTGGCCCATTGAGGTGGGTATTATTATCATTACTATCCCTGTTTTACAGATAAGGAAGCTGAATCTCTGAGAAGTTAAACAACTGGCCCAAGGTCACCCAACTCTTAAGGGATGGAACTGGGACTTGCATCTCAATTGTCTGCCTCGAGCCCATGTCGTGCCTCTCAGTGACACCACCTTCCAGAACTTTCTGGCAATTGCTATAAGATCAGGCTGACTTGACTGTTTAAGACCCGCAAAGACCACAATTTGTTCTGTGATAAGTCTAGGGTTAACATTAGCAAGAGCCTCATCCTTAGTTCTCTCTTGTGTCCAGACACCACTCACCACCTGGGACCCTCCACATCCATATTAGCAACAAGACAAAAGGTGAAGAAAGGCCACCCAAGGCCACAGTAAGTGATGGAAATAAGGTTTGAGCCCAGGTACGTCTGTCTTCTGAGTCTGAGCTCTAAGCCACGAAACAGCCGCCTGCCCAACAGCTTATCTTCCTGCGTGGAAAGCCCTGGGCTTAGTGGAGGGCAGTGGGGTCCCTGGGAGGTCTATGTGAGGCACAGAAGGTAGACAGCAAGCCCCTGGTTACCTCCAGAAGATTACACCAGAGAAAACAAAATGGCCACCCCATGGGTTGGGAGATGCCCTTGATTATCTAGATAGAGTAGGAAATTCCTCATCCTTGGGCTGAGCAAGGAGTCAAAGACTCCTAAGACAGATCAGAAGTGTCTTTCATCTTTCCTCCTATAGAGTTACCAACCCTCAGCAAGAGTCCCAGTGGGCAAGGCCACCTGTGTTTGTGCCCCAGCTATGCTACTGTACTGCCTATGGCCATGAGGAGGATCATTTTCCAAGCAATGCCTCCAATGCTGAACAGAATTCATACCGTAACAATAACCCCTGTTCTTACACACGTGTGCACACACACACACACACACACAATTTAAGGAGCCTGGGGAAGTGAATGGAAAGGCTCGCAAAAGAGATGTGTGTTGTCTCTCCATTGTGGACCTGTGACATTTGACCCTTCATCTAGGCAAGAGTCATTCCACTGCTGTCTGTATGCATACATCTTCTTCCTCTTTCCTCTCTCTCTCTGTTCTCTCTCTCTCTCTTTCTCTCTCATAACTATCTCTTCTCTTCCTCCTAGGCTTCCTCCTACTTTAATCAATACGTAATCTCTGAGGACCCTGGCCAAATATCCCCATTGTCACTGGCAGTGTCACTTTTCCAGTCCCTCACACCTAGACTTCTACTTCAGCACCATGGCCAGAGCAAATCTCCCCTTCTCCGGAGCAGTGGATGACTGGATTTCTGACTCGCCCTCTCTCCCCATCCATCCTCTCACTCCCTCTTGCTCCCCTTGCCTCGACCCCTCCTTCCCTCTCCTCCTCCCCTCTACTTAGTGCTATTTGAGCACACCTGTGGTGATGTCAAAGTTGTGTCCGAGGAGGGAAGTTTCTATGACAGATACAGGGATGCAATCCAGCTGGCCGAGAAAACACAGTAGGCATAAGCACCACCTGGAGATACCTTGTCTCGGCTCTGACGCCTGATTGATTTGGGCACTGAGCCCCTGCAGAAGAGACAAAGGATCGAAAGGGTTAAATACTCAGGTCCACACTGCATCTACCGGTCCCAGGATGCACTAACTCCAAACATGACATTTTTCCATCCAGAGCAGGGAACGTGTTGGTGAATAAATGGGCTAAGAAGTAAGGACTCAGATTCTTTCTCACCGCCCACACTTGCTACCCTCTCTTACTTGCAACTAAGAAAGGAGAGTCCATGTTACATACACCCAAATGCGCGTGTAACTGGCTCTGTGTGCACATATATGCTGTGGGGGAGGTGGGGAGGGTCAGGGAGAGAGGGACGTGTCCGTGTCCCACCCTAGCAATAGGATGGGAAGCAGACGAGATCAATCCAAGAGCAGCAAAAACAACAGATGTTACCTACCTGGGAAGAAGTTCATTACCCTGTGCAAATAATTTTAAAAGAGCTAACATTTTTGAGCATTGATAGAGCCAGGCACTGCTAATCGCCTTATATGCATCATGCTATCCAGTCGTGACAAGAACTCTATGAGGTAGGCACTATTCCCGCTATACAGGTGAGAACGCTGAGCTCAGAGAGGTGGAGTAACTTGATCAGAGTGACACAGCTAGTAAGGGACAGACACAGGCATGAGCATTAAAAGGGCAAGAGCAAGATGGTTTATAGGGCAGAGACTAGTCCTACACAGAGAAGGTCAATGAATTAGGGTTAAGTGAGCTTAGAGATTATTTTTTCTCCTATCTTCCAATCTCAACAAAGAATTTTTATAAAGACAATGCTGGTGAGGTTTTCTCCACGTGTATGGAGTAACAAGAAAAGGAAAGAGACTTAAATCAAAGCATAAGTATTTTTAGTTGGATACATGATAGACCTTACCATCAAGGTGTATTTTTTTAAGCTGAGACATCGATGCTGTGATGCTAACAGCACTGTACAAGGGAGCTGAGAGACTTGAATTTGAATTCTGGCTCTTCTGCTCACTCACTTCTGTTCTCTGGGTCTTAGCCTCCCTCCGCTCCACCCACCATCCAGCTCCCAAAAAGGAGGGGCTCTGACCAGTTATCTGATGATTCTTCCAGCTGTGGAAGTTTATTCTTCCAAAACGTGCTTCATGACAAGCCCGCCTTCCCTTCAAGAGCCAAAAAAAACAGCACTGGACCCTTTCTCTCCACCCAGGAGCTCAAGGAGCCACCAATGGGGGCCACATCTGACGTCAGTCCCCCAGGACTATGCTCGCTGAGTCTGCCTGGAGTGCCAGCTGCCTCCGAGGCCCCTCTGAAGCCAGTCACGCACCAGCCCCCCTTCAGGTGCTAATCCATCCGCTGGGTTTCCTGGGGAAACAGAACTCATTCTTAAGCTCTCTTTTATGGCTTTTACCCAGAATTGATTTGAATAAATCAGTCTAATGCTGTCTGTACAGTGGAACCAATTGTAAAAGAGCTTTATTTGCTCAGCTTTCAAAGCAGGTTGGAGCTGCCATCTTCCCACTCCAGGGCTGATGGAGAAGAAGGAAACACACACAGTGAATTTGACAAAGGAGGATTCCTCAAAAGGTGGGGCCCTGAACCCCTCTGAGGATTCTCCAGCAAAGGGGTCCCCTGCAGGACCCACGCCTGGAGAAGGAGGCCAGAGGTGACCACACGGGATTTATCTGTTATAACGCTAATGCCTTGAGATCATACCTGCTGTGATCACCCAGAGGCTTGGGGAAGCAGGCCTTCCCCGAAATCTTCAGTTTCCCTTCTTCTGATTCCCTTCTGATTTCTCATCTTTCAGAAAGGACACATAAGAACTAACCTCCACTGAGCTCTGCCACTGTGCCAGGAATGTACCAAGTCTCAAAGGCACCTCCAATTCATGATCCCAGCGACAGGGGCTTTCTCTCTACTCTACAAATGCCCCCAAAGTCCTGCCTACCTCAGGACCTCTGCATGTGCTGTTGCCTCTCCTTTGTCCAATTCTCCACACACACCCTGCTCTGCAAGCCTGGCTCTTTCTCTTCCTTCATATCTCTTCTCCAAAGCCACCTCCTCCTAGGGGTCTTCCCCAAACGCCCCGGTATAAATTAGGTCCTTACTATTACTCTCTTATGGACCATCCTGTTCTTTTTCTCCGTATCACTTTATAGCATAGAAGCAAAATGGTGCCTTGTTTAGAGATGCAGGTTGAGAAGCCAGTGCCCTGCAGATGAATCCTCACTTCTCTGATTAGATGTTGACTCGGGGAAAGTTACTTAATCATGCTGAGCCTCAGTTTCTCACCTTGAAGTGGGGGTCATAAAAGCACCCACCTCTTGGGGCTGCTGTAAAGATTAACTGGGCTGACCTCTGTAAGTTGCTTAGAAATGTGCCTGGCATGTAGTAAGCACTCCAGAAACGTTTGGTATTATTTGTGCTGTAACTGATTCATGTCTGTCTCCCCACCAGCCTGAGCACTCCGAGGGCACGGGGCTTGGTCATCCTGTTCCTCGTGGCAGCCCCAGGGCCCAGTTCAGTGCTGGGCACACTTGGGCACTAAAAAATACTTGTTGAATGAATTGTTTGTTGTACTGTGTTCACTTCACTCAGACTTTAAAGAGACAAAGCAGAAATGGCAGATTTTTACCATTTTACAGATGGAAAAGCTAAGGCTAGAAACCTCGATTTATCTAAGACTGGCCAATCAGTGTCCAAGCAAAGAGAGAGGCTGTGTGGCCAGTGCTTTTCCCACCAGAGAACTGGGGCTGCCCCTCTCCCTCTGGGACCTGAGGCCACCACACACCAGCAGTAAGGATGTCATAGCTCAGCTCAGGCCCAGGGAATGAGGCTTACAGGGCTGCCTGCAAACCTGCCCCCCATGCCCCTCTCAGGGGATCCCAATGGGCTACGAAGAGCAGGCCAAAGGCTCTGGCTGACGCTGCACGAGGGGGACCGAGGCAGCGATACTGAGGCTGAGGACCTGGGGCCTCGGAGGATCCTCGCTCTCGAATGAACACGTCCATCAGAACTCCATCCAGGGGAGCGCACCCACAAAGTGGTTTGACCCTCATGATCAAGCAGAGGTGGGGACCACATATACTTCTGTTCAATGTTACCCCAGCACTCTTGGCAAAGAACTGCCCTGGATAATTATTTGTTGAATGAGTGAATGGATAAACTGATCGCTGAATGAATGAAAGGTTGAATAAATGAATCACAGCTATAACGACAACCCTTATTCGTCCAGCTTCCTCCTTCCTCTCTCTAACCCCTGATTTGGGGAGGCAGAGCATCATAATGGCTGAGAGGACAGACTTTGACACCAGACCGCCTGGGTTCAAATCCCAGCTCTGCCACTTACTAACTGTGTGACACTGAACAAGTTACCTAGCCCCTCTGGGCCTCGGTTTCCCCATCTATAAAATGGGGATGTTAATCCCTTCCTAATGAGACTGTGATGGTTAGATAAATGCATACATATAGAGCACTTGGAACAGTATCTGGCACACAGCAAGCGCTCAGAGTAAGTGTTCGCTGTTCCCATCACCCTACTGGCTTTTCCCTGTATGCTTATTATTTTCAGCCTTATTTGATTTGCTTCTTGCTATAAGCTTCCTTGAGCCCTTTTGGGGAAGAGGCAGAACACAAATCAACTTAATAAATGAACTACTCAAATATAACATTTACAGGGCGGACTTAATCTAACAGATTTTCTCCTAATAAGACACACTTGCAAATTAAACTGTCTAATTTGGTAATATCTTTTGAAATGTTAAATGCTCGTACCCTCTGCCCCAGGAATCTCACTTCTAGGGACTGATCCTAGAGATGTGCTCACGTGAGTGAGCCAAGATGGTGTACGAGGAAATTCCCTGCAGCATCGTTTGTGAAAGCAAACAACCAGAAACAACCTACATGTCCATGCATGGAAGCTTGGCTAAATGAGTTCATGGTGCAGCCATAAAGCAGGATATATGGAGCTACTAAAAACTGGGGAAAAGTTTATGCATTGACATGGGAAGATTTCCAAGACATGGTGTTTATGAAACAAAGTTTAGAATGTTGTACAGAGTGTGACTTCATTTGTGCTTCTACACGCACATGCACATATATACACATACACACACACATATACACACACACGCACACACATGCACACCACAGCCATTACCCACATTCTACAGGTGAAGAGGTTGAGGACCCTCAGGTCCCACAGCGCGGAAATGACAACCTACGCTCTTACCCCCTCTGCCTTGTGTCAGGGTCTCAGCATAGAGAGACATGCTAGAGATCAGAGCACAGTTCCAAGGAGCGATCCTGGTAACAGACAAAGAGAAATTAAAACAGCCGCAAGCGCTGACATTGAGCAGAGCTGGGGGTAGGAACTGGCTCTTTTTTCTGGGCTAGTTCCGACGTCTTGTTGTGTCTCTCTCTTTCTGAACTCAGCATTCGCGATAATATTTCCTAAAAAGTGCCATTCTCCAAAAAATAAATAAATAAAATAAAAAGATAAAAATAAAAAATAAGCAAAACGTAGTATAGGCATATAATGGAATATTATTGTCTTAAGAAGGAATGGAATTCTGACACATGCTGCAACGTGGATGAACCTTGAAGACATTGTGCTCAGTGAAATAAGCCAGACACAAGAGGACAAATATTGCATGAACACACTTACAGGAGGTGCTCAGAGTAGTCAAATTCATAGAAACAGAAAAGTAGAATGGTTGGGGGCGGGGGGCAAATGGGCATTAGTGTTTAATGGGTAGAGTTTCGGTTGGGGAACATGTAAAGTTGTGGAGATGGATGGTGGTGGTGGTGGTGGTTGCACGACAATGTGAATTACTTAATGCCACTAAACTGTACACTTCAAAATGGTTAAAATGGTAAATTTTATGTTATGTATGTTTTACCACAAAAAAAATTTTTTTAATATGCTATTCTCCTAAATCACATAGAAATCCACGGAGGAAAAATCCCAAGGGAGATGGGTGGGATCAGGGTTGGAGATAGAGGCTCAGCTGTGGGTACCACTCCCCGGCCCTCACCCCAGGTGTCCCTGCCTTACCCCCTGCCTTCAACCTAAAGCAGTTGGTCGAAACTCTTTTGTTTTGATTTTTGTTGAGAAAACATTTCATCTAAATCAATAGATCAGTGATAATTATAAATTACTTTCAAATTTAGTCAAAAGACCAGACAGTGGCCTCACAATAACACTCATGGGTCCCAAATTCACACTCTCCTGCTCTGAGCACATTTTCCACATAATAAAAACTTCTGCCCAGGCGTACAGTCCTGGTTTGGGATGGTTTGAAGGATGTGTTGCTGCCCCTCATGACATCACTCTAAAAAGTTTAAGGCTGGGGTCCAGCCCGGTGGCACAGTGGTTAAATTCGTGCAATCTGCTTTGGCGGCCTGGGGTTCACGAGTTCAGATCCCGGGCTCGGACCTACACGTCACTCATCAAGCCATGCTGCAGTGGCGTCCCACATACAAAATAGAGGAAGATTGGCACAGATGTTAGCTCAGGGACATCTCAAGCAAAGGAGGAAGATTGGCAATGGATGCTAGTTCAGGGCCAATCTTCATCACCAAACAAAAAAAAAAAAGTTTAAGGCTATTGTCTCACAAACCACTCAGGTTCACTCAGTGACCAATGATCCACAGATTCATCCAAATCTATTTGAACTTTGTATTGGTTAGGATCCTTTTGGAGTCAAGTAACAGAAAATCCAGACTCAAGCTGACTCACCCAATAAGGAAATTTGTTTTCTCACACAAGTGTCAGGCCAGAGGTAGGGCAGGGTCCAGATGCCTTATGCATCTAGATAATTCCATCAAGATCTCAGGTTCTTTCCATCTCTCTCCTCTGCCAACCTCAATCTGCACTCCATCCTGAGGCTGGTTCCCCTTCTGGTCACAAGACGGCTATGATGGCATTTGGGGCTCCATGCTGCATTTTCATGACCAGGAGGATGCAGGGAAACCCCCTCCCTCACACATGAAAGGTAAGTTCCCTTCAGCAAAACTAGGTCAACTTTAGTTGACCTAGTTGACCAGAGAGATAATACTGCCCAGACAGATAACAGTCACCAGAGTAATGATATGTACCAATTAGCCTAATTCAGGGGTCAGCAAACTACAATCTCCTGGTCAAATCTGGCCCACCGTCTGATTTTATAAATAAAGTTTTATTGGAACACAGCTATGCCCATTCATTCATATATTGCCCATGGCTACTTTTTCTCTACATTGGCAGAGTTGAGTAGTTGCAACAAACCGTATAACCCACAGAGCCTAAAATGGTTACTATCTGGCCCTTTATAGAAAAAGTTTTCTGGCCCCCAGCTTACCTGGCCAGATGAGGTATAGAGGCTGTTGGGCAGTCAACTCCAGTGCCCACCACCAACCTGTTCATTACTTTCAGCTGACGTTACCTCTTAGACTAAGAAGGTTCTATTAGTTTGTCACCCGTGGGGTAAAATTGCACCTCCTTTTGTTTCCTCTTGTTTCTTTTTAAACTTCAAAGAATATCATTTAGTTCTCTCAATCCAGGATTAAGTGTTCGTGAGCAGCCTGGTATAACAAAATGCACATGTGTTTTGGAGTAAAGAGCCAAGCCAGCAGCCAAGTGGAGGCATCGTGGTGGACATCCGAGCATCCATTCCCCTTTCTCTTGGTAAGGTCACCCCCACTTTTCCTTTAGGGCCTGTATCAGTTGCCTATCATTGCATAACAAACCACCCCAAAACTTAGTGCTTAAAACAACAACAATTTATTTTGCTCACAAATCTACAGTCTTAGCAGGGCTCAGCAGGGAGCTCATCTCTGCTCCATGCAGCCTCAACCTGGTTAACGGAAAATTTACCTTCAAGATGGCTCATCCACGTGGATGGCAAATCGGTGCTAGCTGTTGCCTGGGAGCGCAGTGACAGTTGTGGGCTGTGGGCCTCAGGTCCTCTCCATGTGGTCCTCTCCGTGGGCTGCTTGGCCTTCCTCGTGACATGGTCAAGTGTCCCAACAGAGAGAAGGAAGGAGGAAGCTGTACTGCCTTTTCTGACCTAGCCTCAGAAGTCACAAAGTGTCATTCCCACCATAGTAACATGCCCTGATTCAAGAGGAAGGAATGTAGATCCCACCTCTCGGTGGGAGGGGGTTTGGTTAGAAACATTCTAACGGGAGCCATTGGATATTCCTGTTTTAATAAAAGCAATTTAGCACCATGTTTTTGTCTTATCTGTTGAGATCACTCTCTTTCGCTGGATGGAGTAATATGTTTGCAACTTTCCAGACTCAACCAATGCATTCGTTAAGATTCTAACTTGCAAATAGCAGAAACACAATTCAGACTAGCTGATGTTAAAATGCTATTGACTTATATACCCAGGAAGTTTGAAGGGATGGTCCTAGCTTCAGGCTCAGCTGGATCCAGGTTTAAATAATGTCATCAGGGCTCTCGGTATGTCTCTCTTTATCCCTCAGCTCAGCTCTGCTTTATTTTCAGACAAGCTTGATCCAGGAGGACACAAGACGGCAGTTCACAGCCCCAAGCTTGTGTCCTACACACAGCTCACAGTGCCAACTTAAGAAAAAGCATCTTTCCCAAAACTTCTAAGAAAAGACCTGTGGAAAACCATGATAGGCCCCATTCTTACAACATGCCCATTCCTGCACCAATCAATGTGGCCAGCAGGATCGAGCCCTCTGATTGGACAAGCTTGAGTCACAGGACCACCCAAAACCACACAAACTAAACAAGATTACCCTGAAAGTGGGAGCCAGTGGTTCACGAAAGGAAGAGGTGCTGACCTGCCCTTTGCGCCCAGTGGTCAACAAGCACATCTGACATCACAAAGGGTTCTAAGAGTGTTGAAAAGAGTGATGCTCTAGGACCCTTCCAGGGGAGTGGCAAGGAGCAGATACTTTGGTACCTCGAGTGCCCTCTCTTTAGCTTTTCTCTACCCACGCTTGAAGAACTACGGCCTTTCCCAAATTCCAAAAGGACAGCTAGGTGAGCTGCTTGTTTGTTGGTTGGTTTTGACTTAGTAAAGAGAGATGTGAGCTCCGGGATCTCTTGGGAGGCTGCCAGAAAAAGAACCATGTGCTAAAATTCGCTCTCGGATCCCACTCTCAAGACAAATGCAATCACGGCTTTACACATCTGGCATCGAGAAACAGCCATCTTTCAGCAAGTTTGAAATCTCACTTGGTGTATTTCTCAGCCGTGTCACTACAACTTCAAATTTAACCTGAAGACACTCCCGAGTTAGTAGGAAGCTCAACAATATTTCTTCCCTGACGAACCCTTGCTCTTCAGCGCCAGCTGTCTCTGGGAAGGTAAGGTGACTCCTGGTTGGGAAAATACTGTATTTGTCCCTCCCATCGTAAGGGCTGTTGCTCACCATAGGCAGTGAGGTTTTTCCAAACCCAAGAAAGAGAAATATGCCCCCTTTGCTTCATAACCCAAGGAGAAAATAAAACACAGATTCTCACAAACAGGAGAAGGTTGAATTGTGCTTGCTGTTCTCAGCTTCGAGGCTGCATTGATTACTTCTAGACAAAAAAGAGTTCTGTTTCTAATACACAGTCACCCCACATCAGATTTATATACTTGAGTTTAAAGGAGGCCAAGTAAAGTTATCTGTTCTTGTTGTACCTGATTAACCTCAATACACAAATCCTACAAATCAATAGTTAATTAAAAATGTGGCGCAGCCTCTGTAGTTAAGTTACCTCATCCCTCTGCAAACACTACCTGCCTTGTATATTATTAGGCTAAAAGCCACGCAGGCCATCCTCTAGGGCAATGTAGACTTATGCCAACAAGAAAATAAATATATTTCCAAAATACTTCTACACAGGGACCTCAAGTGTAATATTCTCGCTATCCTTATAACTCAGGGGATCCCGTAGAGGCTGCCTTGTTGGGTCTGCATAGCTTCCCCAGTCTTGGAATCATTTCCTCATATGGCCATGCAGCCCATATCTTCTGCATTTTCAAGGTTTGTGAAGACGCTCCCTTGATGATGTGAAGGACTGAGTTTCCATCTTTAAATTATCTCCTGAAAAGCCTAAGAACTCACCCTCATCCTGGTCTCATATCCACCCATGACTTCAAAACTACAAATAATCAAGAATAAGGCAGAACTGATTTATTTGCCATTTCCTGGTTACTGGTAACTCTCCGTGGGTTTCTTTGTTTTAACTTGACACTCATTTCTGCCATAACAAAATCATATTTTTATTGATAAATGTCTTGGTGCTCTGCCTTGCTCCAAAGAGGAGTTGACATGGCTAAGAAAATAGTGCATTGGAAATAGCTTTGTCAGAATCACCCACTGTGGTAGACTCAGTTCAGTGATTTCTCCTGTGGCTTCATCAGTGCTCCCCCCAACCCTTCTTCTGGTAACAGGTGCACCCAACCCTGGCCCCGGACTCAAGTTGGGCCAATCATAGTAACTCAAATCCCTGGTCTACGGGTGGACAAGTGGCCCAGGAGGGTCCATCACAACCCTTTCCTGGGAGTTTTCACACTGGAGCTTGGAAAGGGAAGTCAATTTTCTTCCTGGTGACAAGGCCATAGGATGAATGACCAAGACACTTCTGCCAAGATCTCCACCATATACAAAAATTCCATCTACAGTAGGAGGGAAAAAATCAAGACAGAAGTGTAAGAGAGGGAGAAAATGAGCAAGAGAGAGCTGCCCCATGGTCTGGTGATGTCAACCAACACCTTCCCTTTTCTGCTTCAATGAGTTAGATGAAGAACCCTGAAAGAATACCCCACGACAAGAGACCTATCTCTCTGGCCTTTACTGAAGTCCATGTTCACCTATTTTAACTGATTCTGGACCCCCAACTTAGCTGACAGAATCCAAAAGACCAAGAATCCCACCAGCCAAAAGCAAAGGCTGTTGGTTCCTGCCCCTCCACCCTCCTCAGTTGCAGAAACTGGGGAAGACTCCACCCCCGCTATCTGTAAGCCAACCTCTACCCAGGAAACCAGGCAATCAGGGAACCTGATTGTTCTTCTCAGATTGCCTGGCATTGGGTGTCTGGGAACATGGGCTTGGCACCAGGTGGGTACCATTAGCCAATGGGCTACCTAAAGAGAAGCAGCGTCGTGGGAGAAAAGGAAGCAAGCTAGGTATCCAAAGAGTCAAGGCAGAGAGAAAGGATCTGAGGATCCCAGGGGAGGAGAGTTTCAAAGAAGAATGGGGGAGCCTCAGGGGACTACCTGTGGAGATGTGATAGTGGCTGCAGCCACTTTGGAGGAGCCTGCAGCCTCAGGTGTAGGCATTGAAGACATCAACCCAGTTTGGACAAGCAAGTTCAGGTGCACCAGCCATGGTCCCTAGAAGCCACCTGGCTGCTGTAGAATTATTTGTATAGGTCCTAGGATAAGCCAAGAGGATGCACCTGCATGCCCAGCAAGGTACAGCCTCCCTCCGCCTTTACTAACAATAGATAACGTGTTCTGTGCCCTCTCTACGTGCCAGGAACTGTGATGAGAGCTTATCAGGCATCATATCAATTAATTCCTGCAGTAACCCTATGAGGTATGGATTCCATTTTTATCTCCATATTACAGATGAGAAAACTAAAATTCAGAGAAAGTAAGTCACTTTCACCAAGTCAGTGGCACAGCCAGGATTCCAAATAAGTTCCTTCTGACTCCCAAGCCACGATGCCAGGGTGGACCTCTGCCCGGACCCTCCCAGCTTCCCCCAAGAGACTGGACTCTATCACCCACACCTTCAGGCTCTGGATAGCACCTTTTCCCCAACTCTCAGACCACCAAAATTGGATCAAGGATCAGCACTGGTTCAAAATTGTGGCTGCTGGCCCCACCCCCACGGCTGGACCGCCTTAGATAGCATCAGCAGCCCAAAGCCTGCCTGCATCCTCCATGTCCCTCTGTGCCTGGTGACTGCGAATACTGGGCTTCACTACTCCCTCAGGAAAGCTGACTCGGTTCCCCCAACCCCACTCTGCTCGGTCTCCCTGTCCTTCCCCATCAGCCCACCCCAGGGAGGCCCAGAAGGCCTCATGGTCAAACCCACTCACATATTGACAAAGGGTCACAAATTTCCATCTCAAGTTCAGAGCCAAGGTCTGCGCCGGGCACAAGGGAGAGAATGCTTTGGCTCATTTCCAATAAAATCAAAGTACAGAACAGAGGAGAAACGAGGAAGACCAGCCCTGAGGCTGCACCAAGTCGCATAAATGACAAATGCTGTACACTCATGTCAGGAAGCCGAGGCTATAAAAGCCACAAGTGAATTAGGACGGAGTCCAAAGCAGTGATGTCATGTGAGAAGATCGTCGCAGAGCGCCGCTGCCTCGGAGCAGGGCTGGCATGTGCCTCGCAGTCAGACAGAGATCTCAGACCCCGATGGTGCCTCCCGTCAGGAGAAGAAGTAGGGGAAAGGCAGAAATAAATCCTGGAGTCACTACTTCTCTCAGGGAAGGCAGGGGGCCAAGGAACACAGCCACTCTCTCATCCTCCATGAAAAGCATCCCAAGAAGGATGCGATAGTGGACATTTGTCTGTTGGTGGCTGAGACCCCTGTTAGCATCCTGATCTGTCTTTGGGGAGAAGTCCTCATTGTGTACAGCCATGGCAACGGGCAAACCCCAAAGGCCATTTCCCACTGTCAACCCCCTTCTCAAACAGTCCTGATGCCTGCTACCAGGGCCTTGACTCTTGAGAAAGCGTTGCAAAGACTGGGGTCAGTTCTATCCCAATGGATAGCTCCAGCTAGCTGGCGCCAATGCCCGCCCCCCACGTATACACATTCCTGCCCAACCCCCAAGCCTGGTCCAGCAGCTGCCTGTGGATTCTGTGAGCCCCCGAGAACCTTGCAGCGAACTCACTTCTTGCTTCCTAGACAGGGTTAGTTGCTATTGCTTGCAGCCAAGAATCCTGACTGATGCCCACTTCTTTGTGTTCATTGTGTTTATTTTTGGAGCCAGCAGTTCCAAGGATATTTCAAACAGTGGGCATTGGTGCAATTCTATTAAAAAAGAGCCAGAAACCATTTATATGCTTGCCAGGAAGAAGAACTTACACATGCTTAAGGAAAGGTGATTGATAGTGATGTATTGAATGAGGCCCAAATTTGGGGTCCAAGTCCTCTCTTTCGTACCTCAGGGCCTTTGCACATGCTTTTCCCTTGGCTTTCCATCTGGCTAATGCCCACCCTTATCCAAGTCTCAGCCTACATGTCACTTCCTCAGAAAAGCTATCATAATTGGTCATCATATGTTGACTTGTTGTCATTTGTTTAAGGTCTCTGTGCCCCACCAGGCTGTAAGCTCCAGGAGAGAGGGACCAGGGCTATCTTTCTCACCACTCTCTCCCCAGTGCCTATCATAAGCTGGCATGCAATAGGCATTGCAAAAATATTTGTGAAGAGATTCACATTCATGAGACAGAATCACCCATCCAAATTGTTATTATTATTATTATCATCATCATCATTATTGTTACTATTATCATGATCATGTAACCTTCATGACACAGAGGCAGATGTTGTTATCGTCCCTCTTTTACAGGTGAGGAATCTGAGAAACAAGGAGGGTAAGGCATTTGCCGTGAGTCACCCAGATGGTGCAGGGTGGAGAAGGGACTTGAATCCAGGCATTCTGACTCCAGAGTCCTCATAATTGCCCCACAGAGCAGGGGATTTATGCAAAGTAGATGCTCTGATTATCTACTGCTGCAGAACAAATCACCCCAAAATTCAGTAGCTTAAAAAACACATCATGAGGGCCGGCCCAGTGGCGCAGCAGTTAAGTGCGTGCAATTTGCTTCGGCGGTCCAGGGTTTGCAGGTTCGGATCCCGGGTGCGCACTGATGCACCGCTTGTCAGGCCATGCTGTGGCGGCGTCCCATATAAAGTGGAGGAAGATGGGCACGGATGTTGGCCCAGGGCCAGTCTTCCTCAGCAAAAAGAGGAGGATTGGCATCGGATATTAGCTCAGGGCTGATCTTCCTCACACACACACAAAAAATACATCATCTGTTCTGCTAACAGATCTGTGATGTGGGCAGGGCTCCACAGGAAGGGCTCCTTTCCGCTCTTTGCAGCATCAGGTGGGGTGTCTTGAGCAGGGGCTGGAGGGACCACTCTGGAGACGGCTCATGCTGTGGCTGGAGAGTTGATGCCAGTGTCTGCTGAGAGCTCAGCCAGGACTGCGGGCCAGGAGCCTCGGTGCCTCTCCGCATGGGCCTGGCCACGGGCTGCCTGGGCTTCCTCACGGCGTGGCAGCTGGGTTGGAGGAGCGAGCACGTGGAGAGAACAGCCTTTTCTAGCTTAGCCTCCAGAGTCAGATACAGCCACAGCCGGCTACATCCTATGTGTGGAAACAGATTCAAAGGGAGAGGAATGGTGCTCCACCTCTCCATGGGGGTGTGACAAGCTTCTAGAAGAACCCACAGGATGGGAGAGATTATTGTGGCCATCTTCGGAAAATACAATCCGCCACAGCACGCGGTATATTGCGTGACTTCACCAGGCTGCCCTAACTTACAAACCTGACTTAAAAATCACCACCCTAGAGGCCAGCCCGGTGGCATAGTGATTAAGTTCACGTGCTCTGCTTCAGGAGCCTGGGGTTTGCTGGTTCGGATTCCGGGCGCAGACCTGGGTGCAGCTCGTCGGCCGAGCTGTGATGGAGTCCCACATGCAAAATGGAGGAGGATGGGCACGGGTGTTGGTTCAGGGCTGATCTTCCTCAGCAAAAAGGGGAAGACTGGCAACGGATGTTAGCCCAGGGCCGATCTTCCTCACCAAAAATAGATAAAAATAACCACCCCAACAAGCCACCCCCAGGGACCCCAACTAAGCGTTTAGAAAGTCGCTGGACTCAAAGAAAAGAAGCTAGGAAAAGTCAAAGCCACTCCTGGGGCATGGGGAAGGGAGTCTTCCCCCACTATATTTACATATTTTCACCTCATTTCCTTACAATGCCTGAAGCTCTACTAATTAGAAACTCATTTGAGATAACTAGTAACCAATTTAAAAATGCAAACACCTTGGGGGCTAGCCAGAGTCCTCCAGACAGTCCTGTAAATTGGTTTCATCAAGGATTTCCTCCTACCCCGTGCTGTACTGGGAGGCAGTTGGAAGGAGAGATTGGGAGAGGGCAATACGTAACTCGGTTGCTAAAAGCGCTTCAGGATAGAGACGCAGAGTTCAGCAAAGGAGGTAGGAGATAGGAAAGTAAGCTTATTTACGCCTCTGAACAAGCGTCCTGGCTTTGGGCTCTGCACATAGAGCCCCGATCAGGCTACAGGATGTTGTGGCAGCAACATTTACACAACAGTCCCTCCTGGCGAGCCCGGCCACCTTTCAAAACCCCCTTGCGCGGCCGTGCAGAGTGGCCGGCTCCACTAGCAGCCGGCAGAGCCATAACTCACGCTGTCACTGGTCCCATCAAACCTCTTCGGGAGGCACTTTTAATCAATACAATAGGTGTCAACATTTGCTGCAGAGTGGCAACGTGCAGTCAGGAACACGGTTTCACTTAGATCAGAAAGCAAAACCTCCCGGCTGTTTGCACCTGTGAGAGCCTGTGGACAGGACCTCCATTGCGGTGTGGCTGCTAGGCTGGGCGCAATTTCCCCCGCCGGGTGAGTTTCTCTTCCGGAGTTAATTTGTGCTCAAGGACACTGCTCTCCAGTTGACTTTTCAAAGCATCACTGCTCTCTAAATGGTCACCGGCCCTGCCTGCAAGCCCCTGGGTGACATTGAACTTAGATGAGAAAACAGGAGTTTTCAGGGTGAATTCCATTGAGCGTTTTCGAGTCTCTGTGTGGAGATGACATTTTTTTCCCCAAGCTGTACGCTAAACCCTGGGCTGTAATCTGCTCTGATTGTTGGGAACTTGGAAACCAATTTCCCGTGGAATCAGCAAGAGCAGTGCCGTGGGCTTGGGTCTAGCAATGGGGTTGATGATGGTGTTACCCAGGCTGGAGCCTGAGCTGAGCGTTGGCTCATTTCATCCTCCTGGGAGCCCTACGAGTGGGCACCGTTGCAATTCTCGCTTTCCAGAAGCAGAAACAGATCTCCGAGGGGTTAAGTACCTAATCCAAGGTCACATGGCTAGTGCTTGGTGGAGCCAGGACTTGAAATCATTCTTTCTTCCCCCAAAGCCTGTGCTTGAAATCCTCTGCTGGTGGGATGCAGACAGAAGTCACCCGCTCCGTGTTGGGGGAGGAGGCGGGGAGAGAAGAAACACAGGTGATGGTCTCAGAGGAGAAATAAAGCAGGTGAGAGAGCAACAGAGAGCGAGTGGGGAGGAGTCGCGATGGAGCCACAGACTATCCAGGAGAAACAGCACGGCCCATCTGCCAAAGACCACATGGACAGCAGCCCAAGGATTCAGATCCAGGCACCACTTGAAGGAGTGGCACTGTGAAAGCAGAGGGGAATCACGGGAGGCCTAAGGTGGCCGTCTTGTCCCCAGGGCACCTGTAAGGCAGAGAGAGAGAGGTGAGAGGAGGCTTGAGGTGCTCAGACCATTTGCATCAGAATCTCTAGGAGGTGGGCTTCTTAAGAATGCAGGTTCCTGTGTATGGATGAACCTTGAAAACGTTTTGCTAAGTGAAAGAAATCAGACACAAAAGGTCACATATTGTGTGATTCCATTTATACGAACTGTCCAGAATAGACAAATCCATAGGGACAGAAGCAGATGAGTGGTCGCCAGGGGCTGGGGAAGGGAGTGGAGAAAGACTGCGAATGAGTGTGGGGTTTCTTTTGGGGTGATGGAAAAGCTCTGGAACTAGACAGTGGTGATGGTTGCACAATATCGTGAATGGACTAAACACCACTGAACTGTACACTTTCAAACGGTTAAGAAGGTAAGTTTTATGTTTGTGTATTTTACCACAACAAAAAAAAATGCCGTTTCCTGGGTTTTACCACTCATTTAACAAATACTTAGGGCTGCTCACCACATGCCAAGCACTGTTCTGGGTGCTGGAGATACAGCAGTGAACAAAACAGATACAACTTCTGCTCTCATAGAGCTGACATTCCAGCGGGAGGAAGGGAAAATAAGCAAGATAAATGTTTTAAAGGTTTATGCATTAGAGATGAAAGAGAGAGAGAAAACAAAGCAGGGAGCGGATAGGGAGTGTTAGAGGAAGCGTGGATATCGCGAGTTCAGACAGGGAGGCTGGGAAAGGCTCACTGAGAGGTCACATTTGAGCAGAGAGCTGGAGGCAGAGATGGAGCGAGCCATGTGGATGTCTGGGGAAGCAGGTGCAAAGGCCCTGAGGCAGGAACAGGCCCGGCATAATCATGGGACAGAGAAGAAGCCATTGTGGCTGGAGCAGAGGGAGCGATTGGAGAGTGGCAGCAGATGAGAACGGAGAGGAGGCAATCAGGGGCCAGTCATGGAGGGCCTGGCGCGTTACAGCCAGGCCTTCAGCTTCAACTCCAAGTGAGATGGGTGGCACTGGAGGGTTCTGAACGGAGGGTTGATATGATCTGACTTGTGTTTTAAAAGGATCACTCCAGCTGCTCCGTGGAGGACAGACTCTAGGAGGACAAGGACAGAAGCAGGGAGACCAGCAAGGAGACGCGGCGGTGATCCAGGGAGGCCCCGATGGGGGTTCAGTCCAGGCTGCTGCTGCAGTGGGGCTGGATTCCGGGTATATTTCAGACGGAGCAACTCGTTGACTCTTTAAGAGGGGGCCTCAGGGGTCCGCATGTGTAACAAGCTCCCCAGGTGATTCTAATCCAGCCCGAAGTTGAAGAACTTCAAGTTTAAGCTGTTTCATATTCTGGAAAGAACCTACCGGATTTTCTCCAAGCCAACTCAGAATAGATGCTGCGAAGGACGTTCTACAACATCTGAACTTGTGTGCACAGCCCTAGCACGGACCGCACAGCATGTAGGAAGTAACATAAGCTTTGTCACATGTCAGGTGAGGGAGGCACAACAGTGAACAACCACGGCTCCTTTCCTCAATGGGCCTTGCATTGGATGAGGAAAATAAACAGTAAAAACAATGGTTTGCGACTCAGAGTGGTAAGGGCTATGATAAGCATTCGCATGGGGCAGCGGGAGCACATGGAGGGGGCCCCTAATCTAGCATCAGGTGGTCAGAAATACGTCCCCATCAAACAACCCCTAAGCTGAAGACGAGAAGGTGATAGTGTTATCCAGGAGAAGAAGGAGGACGGTGGAAGATCGTTCCAAGCGGAGGGATGAGCATGGTGAGACTGAGAGGTGAAGGAGTGTTTGAGGAGCTGAAGGAGGTTCACAGAATTTTAAGAGTAAGACCTGAGGAATGTAGAAGTCGGAGCCAAATCATAAAGGTTCTTGTCGGCCATGTTTATCCCACGGACAAAGGGAGCCAGTAGATGTCTTTAAGCAGAGGAGTAATGATCCTCTTTGTAGTATTAAAAAGAGAAGTCTGGCGGAGGACGGATGGGAGGGAAGGAGACCGAGTGGGAGGCTGCAATAACGCAAGGGAGACAAGGGGGTTGGCTGGACCAAGCTTATGGTGATGTGGATGGAGGAGAGCATGGACTAACCTGACTGAGGAGTGGGAAGAGGTACGGGATGGCATCCGAGTTTTCCAGAAGCTTGGTGGATGGTGGCTGAGTTGGATCTGATGAACCCAGACAGAAGAGGAAATTGGGAGAGGAAGGGTCAGTGCAACAGGGACGTAAGTGGAGATGACCAATGGGCAGTTGGATATGCCAGAGCAGACTCACACAGAGAGTTCTGGAAGGTGAATAAAGATTGGAGGACCTTGGGGGTAGGTGATCCCCCGAAGGAGGTAGAGAGGAACAAGAATAGAACCGAGGGGACAGATTAAGGGAGAGTGTCACGAGGAAAACCCACCAACCATCAGACATTTTCCCAAAAGACACCAACTGGAGGTTTCCCCAGGGTGACTTATTCAGGACCACAGCTGAAGTCATATTCAAAATAACTGCTGGCAAGGTCTCAAAACATCTAATGCCGCTTTTTCAAAAAAAATTAAAAATAATAAAACAGGAGTTCAGCCATTGCACAGACCCTGAAGTAATTTTCCAGAAAGTGTCTATCAGACAAGAATCTGATCTGACTCAAGAGGGTGTCACATCAAGTGTAAGAAGCCAATTCCACTGTCTGTAAGAGCCTTTCTGCCAGGTACAAGACCCTAATCCAGTTGAAGTGATTTTCTATTGATTAACAGGCTGGGAAGACACAGGTTGTTGGTTTTTGAGATTCTCTTCCCTGGGTCTTGATGCCAGCTGTGAATAATTTTCACAGGGTCAAAAAGCTGCCGACCGTCAAAATAAAAATTACACTCGGTCACGAAGGAGGCAGATTATAGGTCAATCATCTTGATTATTTTTTAACTGTGAGAAGTCATTAATGTTACTGAATAAGCAAATCTGTTTGCATAACCAGATTTTTATGGGCTACTGGGAATAAAGGTTTTCCTAAGTGGATGATTTGTACAACGATAGCCTTTGGGTCTCCGATGGAACAGCTCTGATGAGGAAATGTTCCTTTAATTATGTGGAAGGCCAATTACCACGTTATAGCCACATTGTTTTGCAGATTGCATATAATTTCGCCATTTCCATAGCTTCAGCACTATAATTCTGGAGAAAACGCAGGCACCAAGAAGACACTTGAGGCACATTATGCTGGAGATGAAGATGTTTTAGCGAATTCAATTTAAGCTACAACATTAAAGTTATTTTGTTGAATAAAACATAACGCAATAATGAGCTTGTGTATGTCAACTCTATAGTGGAGGTAATAATAGCTAGAGAGAGAGCGTCCCCTCTCCCCTTTTTCATGCTCATTAGAGTAATAGATAATGCTATGGAGAGAAACTTTCTCTAGTATGTGCTTCATCTCAGGTTAAGTGTGTTTCCTGCAACTGTGCTTCATGAAAAAAATAATAAAATAAAAGGTAAAAGGACTAATCTGGGAGCCATTCAGAGAAGTGCTACTACTTGATGTTTTTTATCCACTGAGATTTCTTGTTCCCGATGCCAACCCAGAAACGACTTTCTTGAGAAGTGTGGATTAATCACTATCTTTACATACTTAGAACTGGGAAGTTTGTAGGGATAAATGGAAAAAATGAGTAGCGTGAAGATAGAGGAAGAACAACATGATGGTGGAAAGGCAAGCTATAGCAGTGTCACTCTCAATTCTGCCACTAATTAGTGGGACCAACGACTTCCCCTCGCTAGGACTCAGTTGTTCTTATCTGTATGACAGAGGAGTAGGATGGTCTTCAAGGCCCCCTGAAAGTATTATCATTCCATGACCCCATCTATCTATAAAATACTTTTCATTCATACTAACTAGGATCTTGACTACTTTGTCAATAAGATACAATCATCATCAAGTGAATACACCAAACAACATAGCCTGGAAGTATGTAAGCAAAAACTGAGAAAGTTACATGGAATGACAGACAAATCCCCAATAAGAGTAAGAAATGTTTAGCACACTCAGTATGCCAGATGCAATACTGTGCCCACCACACCATTCCTCTTCCTGGACATGCAGGAAGACTACATTTCCCAGCCTCCCTTGTGGTTAGGTTGGGACCATGTGACTGCATTTCCACCAATAGGAATGTAAGAAATCACATGTCACTTCTGGGCCAAGGTAATTAAAAGCAAGTGTGGGTTCTCTATGCTTCCTCTCTTTCCCATCCCCATGGCAGAATTCTGAGATGGCAGAATTACGAGATGGACACCTCCAAGATCTCTGAAACACTGTTGGAGGAGGGCCACCAGGAAGAGCTAGACTGTGATGTGGGTGATAAATAAATAAATGGTTGTTGTGTGAAACCTCTGAGTCGTCAGGATTTATTTGTCACAGCAGCATTGTCTAGTGTTACCCTGACTAACACATAAGGTTCTGAGAGATCTAGTAGATGAAAAAGAAGTTAGAGTTCAATTACACTGCTAACCTTGATTATATGATTAAAAATTAAAACTCTCTCCTACAAAGCAGATCATCCACATTCCTTTTAAGCATACATGGCACGTTTGCAAAAAATTGACCACATGTGAGGCCATGGGAAAAATCTCAACAAAATCTACCACATAATTGGACCACATTTTCTGACCATAATGCAGCAAAATTAGAAATTGACAGCAAAAAGACAGCTACACACAAGCATATATTTGGAAAATTTAAAACATCCTTCTGAATAATCCATGAGTTAAAGGGGAAATCACAATAGAAATTACTAAATATTTATAACTGAATGACAACAAAACTGCATATATATATATGCCTCTTTTTATATGGATTCGTTCAGCTACTTGGCTTTTGATTTCATGTTATTCTAGGAGGCAGTGGTTGCTTATTCCACCCCTACTTTTATTGCACCCTGTAATTGATAAGAGCATTCCTCTTTCTTCCGGAGAGCTAAACACAGCTGAATTATGCAGCAACACAGCCACGGAAGGAACAAGCATGTGTTATTGTGGTGGGGGATGGTGAGCAGACATACTCTTGCAAACTTGTGCAATGACAGCGGCATACAATTGCTTGGGCAGCTCTCTCCCTGTGCTGAGCATCCAGACAGAAACTCAAGTCAATCACTAAACCATCTCAGTACTTTCATTTTTGAAATGAAACTTTTGGCAGCAAGTTGCAACTGAGAGAAAGAAAACAAAGTGATGAGCACTTAAGACAATATACACACGTGTGTAAAACAAATGATGAGACCGGACTGTATATTTCTCTCTCTTTAGCTCCTCAGGCCATTTGTCTTATCATCTACCAGGCGGAAAGTACAAAGTTGTCCCGGGCGCAGTGCCCCAGATGCGCGAGGCCCTTCCTAGGAGCCCCCGTGCAGGTCCGTCCTGTGCGCAGGCACGCGCTCAGGGACTCGAGTGCAGGAGCGAGCTTCCGACGGTGGTTCCCTCTGGGAAGAAGGGAAATGAGACAGGCAGGTGGTTTAGCTGTATCTGTGATGTAACGTTTCTTAAGAATCCAAAGAAGGTCTGAAGCAAATATTGCAAAATTATGTTGTTAATGGGGTCTGTTGTATTAGTTCCTTATTTCTATTCTTTTCTGTATGAAATATTGTACAATTTAAAGAAAATAATAAATTACAAGAAAAATGAACTTAGCGAAACACCTAAACCTCCTCTGAGGCAACGTCCAAACTGACCCTGAACTTGCTGAAAAGCTCAAAGTGGACCCAGCAGGTAACGGGGCTCCCGGGACACATCTCGTGTGACCCCGCCTGTCCTGCTGCAGGCTGACCTAGCGCCCACATCTGGCTGAGAGTGAAATTCTAGAATGGAGTGTAATTCTAGAGTGTCTGGTTTGACGCGTCTGTGAACTCCGTGGTGGTGTTACAGCGGAGGCTGAAACAGCGATGGAAGATAAAACGTGGTTTCGGGAGGATCAGCACAGCAGCCCCGCCGCCCCCGCTGAGGGATGCAGAGCGCACTCACATGCCCTTGAAGGCAGCACCCCGGGGGAGGCCCCTTGCACCCCCTCCATCTACTCCTGCTCCGTCCTGATTTGGGGGGAAGGTGCCTGCAGCCCCACTCTTGTACCAACCCTCAGGGCTCTGGGAATGAGCCTGGAACATTGCAGATCCATCCTGGGCACCAGAAAAACCCAGACGGTTGAGCGTTCTCCTCTCCCACATCTGAAACACCAAGTCCATCACAAGGGTCAACCTGAATTGGAATGTTTCTATGCAGGTTTTATCATTCTAGCTTAAAACTGGTCATTGACTCACGCACACTTTTTTTTTTTTTTTTTTTTTGTCTGTCTTTCAGGAACCAGCTGAATTTCTGATGGAGTTTCTTTACAACAGTTTTGCCTGGCTCAGGGCCTCTGGGGGTGGTCAACGCCACCCTCACCCACCCCCCAACCCCCACCCACCCCCACCACCACAGTGCTGCCTGCACAGCAGGGGTGGGAGCAGAAACAAAAGTTTAAGGCTGAGGTCGCCGCTATGCCCCCAATGCAACAACCAGGAAAATCATATTAATCAAGGAAACAAAAATTGCTCTAAATTCTGTGATAATACACTCTTTAAAAAAAACCCAAATGAACAAAAATGAGATGCCTAAGCCTCGGGTCTTAGGATAACAGACACCCTGTCCACTCTAGATGTGGGTGCTGTAATCAGAGTTCCTCCATCAGCCCGGGACGCAGTCACCACTCAAAAAATGGTTATTGAGCACCTACTGTGTGCCAGGCACCAACTCAGGCACTGAGGATGCAGCGCTGAGCAAGACAGACAGCAGCATGGGCCTCAAGGGGCCTACGGTCTAGTGCAGGGAGACACAATAAACACGGAAAACCTGTCAATGTGTCAACATGTGTTCTTAATGTATCCTGTATGGAATGTCTGATAAATAGTTGTAGCTAATTACTATATAGTAATACAATACATAACTATATATTTAGACATGACATATGCTATATGTATATTACATATAAATATATGTGTTTAGTTAGTTAGTTATAAGTGCTGAGGGGGAAAGTAAAGCAGAAAGGAATAAGGAGTGCAGGGTGGGTTGCAGCTCAGCTAGGTGGCCAGCAAAGGCCTCTTGAAGGCCAGGTCAAGCCCTGCAGCTTTCTTGGGGAAGAGCATTCCAGGTGGAAGGAACAGCAAGAGTGAGTGCCCTGAGGCCAGGTCTGATGCAGGAATCCCCAGGAGCAGGTGAGGGAGAGCAGAGCAGCAGGAGGTGGGGACTTTGCTTGGCCCCAGTGAGATGGAGCCACTGGAGGCGTTGTGAGCACGGGAGTGACCTATTCCGGCTGCCACAGGAGGAAGGACAGAAGCAGGAGAGCCCGTCGGAAGGTGCTAGAGTGACCCAGAGGAGATGAGGGGGGCCTGGAGTGGGGTGGTAGCTGCGGAGTTGGAGGCCGGGAGAAGCTGGATTCCGGAGGTACTGCAACGGCAGAGCCCGGGAATCGCTGGTGAGGGTCAGTGCAAGGATGGAGGGGGAGTGACTCTCGGGAATGATTCTTTTATACATCCTTTCACATTTCTGTGCCTTCTTTTTCCCTATCCTGAAATTGGGCGTGACGTCACCTTACCTGCTTCCCTGGGATGTTTCGTTAGATTCTATGACCTAAAAGACCGGCAAGACTCAGGAGGAGGAGCTGGCTCTCGTGACGTGGACAGAACGATGACTCACCGGCCCGTTACACTGTCATCATCACTACGCCCCCGAACTCACTGAGAGAGAGTACGTCCTCTGTCAAGATACGAGCGGTGGAGAAAACCACCCCCTTCCCACAGAGAGCCAGTCTCCCCAAAAGCCCGTCCCCCTTGGCTCCTTTTTTATTACTCTTGGAAAAGTGGTGTGAAAATTTGGTAAGACAAGACATCCCAGTTCTGGCGTTGCTACAGAGGGCTCACTGGCTGATGACGTGCAGATACGGCCAGTCAAGAAGTTCTTTTTTATTGCTGCTGGGCTCCCCCTCAGTATCGGAGTTCCAAAGCACCGGCTGAGTCAGCTCTTTGCCAACCACTCAACCTTCCAGAACATCATCTCCGCAGATCTGCTGTGCCATGCTGATTTCTGAGATCATCCTCTGAGTGAAAAGGAACCGTCTCCGGAGGCTGGGCTCGGGTGGGCCACTATCTCAGCAACCACGGCAGTAATGATGGCACATGGCAGGCACTCGGGCTCTCCCAGGTGGACGGTCACTTTCTTAGGAACACAGGTGTTCCGAGTGTAGCATCTGGGGAGGATTCTCCTCTCCATTCAGTCCTGCCACAAGAATCTCTTTAACAGATGCCGCCATGTTTAAAATCTTTAAATCTCTCCTTTGGAATATACGATGTCTGGGTTTTGCTTCTGAGTAACAGAGGTGCTCACTGGGCACCCCATGGGGTTGAGGATGAAACAAAATTGGCCATGAATTGGTAATTGTTATTGTTGGATTGTGTGATGGGTACACAGCATGCATTAAACTATTCTCTCTACTTTTTATATTTTTGAAATTTTCTGCAAGTTTTTAACCACCCTTAGAGCAATTGGGTAGTAAAATTACAGACACACGTAGCCTTTGACTCAGCAATTCCACCTCTTGAAATTCATCAGATATACTAGCAAAGAGGCTAGTGATGAAGCGTTACTCCTTGCAGCACTGGCTGTAAGAGCAAGAGGGTAGAAACAAGCTAAGTGCTCATGGAGACGGGCTTGGTTAATTATCACCCAAACAATGGAATAGCATCTATGCAGCTGGTCAAAGGAAGAGAACACTCTATGCCCTGACGTGGGACAATCTCTAAGATAAATTGTGATGGGCAGAATAACGCCCCCCCCCCCAGAGAAGTCCACATTCTTATCCCCGGAACCTGAGAATATGTTACCTCACACGGCAAAAGGGACTTTGCAAGTGTGATAAAGTTAAGGATTCTGAGATCGGAAGATTATTCTGAATTATCCAGGTGAGTCCAAAGCAATCACAAGGGCCCTTATAATAGGGAGGAAGGAGGGTCAGAGTCAGAGAGGAAGTTGAAGACGCTGCACTGCTGGCTTTGAAGGTGGAGGAAGGGGCCGTGGGCCAAGGAATGCAGGCAGCCTCTAGAGGCTAGAGCAGGCAAGGGAACAACTTGATTTTAGGCCGATGAGACTCATTTGGGATTTCTGGCCTCCGGACTGTACAAAAATAAATTAGTGTTGTTTTAAGCACTAAATTTGTGGTAATTTGTTATAGCAGCAATAGGAAACCCAATACATGATTTAAATGAAAAAAAGCAAGGTACAAAACAGCGCTTATAGTAAACTATCATTTATAGGCTATGGGGGTATAGGGATAGGCATAGATGTAGATGAAGATGTATACTTTGTGGAAGGAGATAAGAAACTGGTAACACAGGTTGCCTTTGGGGAGAGCTGGTGGCAGAGGGAGAAAGATGGGAAGGTGACTTTTCAATGTGTACGTCTTAGTCCATTTGGGCTGCTGTAACAGAACACCATAGACTAGGTGGCTTATAAACAGCAGAAATTGTTATTTAAAATGTATAAACTCAAGAAGCACGGAAACAGAGTGATCACTACCCAGTGGTTGGGGCTCCTAAGAGACCTGGGGTCCCTGGGAAGGAGAGATCGGCATGAAATTACCAGATTTCATTGGCTACCTGGCATTCACCAACTCAAAGGGAGTCGGCCAGTGGCCCCTTTCAAGATTGACTCAGAGAGGAAATTTCTCCCGAATAATGTATAAGCCCCTATTACAGACCTTCTACAGTCTCCGGATTCCTCCCCCTCCCCAACACACCCCAAAATGGCAGAAGGAACAAGCTCCCATGCCACCTTGTCCTGGAGCCTGGTCTGTCCTTCGATGCACCAGTAGACCACTGCTAGACTCTTCAACACCCCTTGCTCTGCCTAAAAAATCCTCAGTTCCTCTGAGTTTATATCTCAGCTAGGGAAACAGTGGAAGACTATAATAGCCCCAGGCAAAAATGCTTCCAGACCTAAAGTGATTAGCTTTATGGAAGCCATTATGCAAATTTATGGCCATTTCCAAGCTATTCAGCCTTGAGGAGACCTAGCAGAGAATGGGGAGTAGAATTCGAAAGTTTTTGATTATCCAAGTTCACTCAAATTCTAATTTGAATATTAAAACTAGCTATGATTGCTATGTGGCCCCCGTACCATCAGCTCTTTTTAAGCTTTACTTATACCATGCTCAAAATCAGGGCTGTGGAGAATTGAAAAGAGTGATGATGCGAGGAACAAAGGTCAGTCTGGTGTCATCAGTCCCTGGGGGTTTCCTCTTCCCTCATCTTTGTGCCTGGACCACAGCACCAGCCTGATCTTACCACTGATCGCTGGGACATGCCCAAGCTCAAAGATGCCGATCCGGGGAAAGACTGAGGTCCCTGAAGACTCAGAGACAGGAAAACATTTTCTGAGCACTTGCCGCCACGCAGACACGCTTTAAAATATATCACATGTATTAACTCATTTAGTCCCCTCATCCATCCTATGAGATCAGTCCTGTTATTACCAACCACATTTGCCAGATGGGGAAACTGAGGCTCAGCTGATGAGTAGCAGAGCAGCTGTTCCATCAGTGATTCAACCACTCTGCTACACTGTCTCCTGGATGAATGTATGTTTCCCCTCAAAAGCACACAAAACCAGTAACTTGGGATTTCTTAGTTACGACGTGGACATAACTCACTTGGATGGGCAAGGGTCTGGATGGGATGGGATTCAGGCTTGAGCCCTGGAAGTAGACAACCTGGGTTCAGCCTTGGCCCTGACGATGCTCCTTGTGTCATCACAGATGAAATTCTTTTATTATTGTTTTTATTATTATTATTGAGATATGACTCATATACCACAATATTCACCCACTTAAAAGTGTACAGTTCAGCAGTTTTTGGCATATTCACAAAGTGGTGCGACAATTACCATGCATAATTGATGGACATTCTGGGGTATTTCTACTTTTTGGCTATTATGAATAATGTTGCTATGAACATTCATGTACAAGTTTGTGTGTGGACCCCCAGCTCCAAGGCATAACTCAGAAACGCAGGAAATTGATCAGCACTCTCTCCTTTCCCAAAAGAATGACCCTCCTGAGAAGAATTTCGTGGGTGAGTGCAAACCCTGCTTGATGAGTCCTGGACCCCACACCCCTCACTTATGGCATCAGACACGCGCTCCCTCCCCATAAAATCTGCCAGGGCTCCTGGGATCTGCCTCTCCCGGAAGTCGGTGATGGTGAAGCAGCCGTCATTTTCGGAGTGAAGCCGCCTCGAAATTAACAGGACCAGCCAGCTGCTCACTTTCCACCCTCACGTGCCGCCCTTGGCAGACAAGAAGGAATTTTTAAAGACTGATTACACATTCTTTTTTATTGGTGCCATGTTTGTAGTATTCGCTGTCCCCAGCTGGTGCCACAGTAGGTGATATAAAAAGACGTATGAATAATGTATACAACAGCCCCGGAGTCATCAGAGAACCTGGCTGCCAAAACAAGGAAGGCATGCCAGGCCAGGATAATGGATTCGAGGGGGAAGCAAGAGAAATGCATATTCCTGCTCAGTTTCCCCTGAAAACTGTGGGCTACTGTCAGCTGGAAGACGAGCAAGTGGGATCTTCATCCGGCCCTGGAGAAAGCTCCCAACAAGAACGAACAGGGTATTCAAACACAGCAGTCTCACATCTGGAGATATAACTTACAAAATACAGTCATGGATGCACAAAGATGTGTGGACCAGGGTGTTCATTTCAACATCGTCCTAATTGTGGGGGGAGAAACTAAAGCTACTGATTTAATAGGGTTTCTCCAGAAAGTCACCCTCTTGGGGCATGAGCCCCCCGAACAGAAGCTGCCTCGTAATGAGACAGTCCCTGGCATGAGTCGACACACGTAGGTCCTGAGTGATCGACAAGATGATGTGACTTGTTGCTGCGGGACAGACTGCGGTGAAACGGAAGAGCGTCATGGATTAGGCGCTGACTAAACTGGGAAAGTTGGAGGGTTGTTTGTCCACGGGTAGAGGCCCCTCCTCAGCTCTGTCTCTCCTGCCTCTGTCTATAGAGACTGAACAAAAGAGATGCTTGTTTTCCCAGACTCCCTTGCAGCTGGGGCGGCCACATGACCCAGTCTTGACCAATGAGATGTAAAGAGAGGTCTCCTGGGAAAGATATCTCCTCCTTCATAGGAAAACCAATCTTGCTCTCTCTTTCTAACACATACACACACAACCCTGGCCATCCCCAGCCCCCTTACTCACTCACATTTCACACCTTTGGATGGAGCTGTGTGAAGATTTACTGCATGGGCTACAGCAGCCATCTTGCAACCATGAGAGAAAAGCCAAAAGAATCGCAGAATCCCCAACCCAGAGGACTGATATTGTGGAGCTGCTGAACCATCCCCAGAAACACCAACCTCTGGGATTTTTATGGATCTTCCCGCTCGCCTGCCAAAAGCTGCATTCTCGGTTGCTTGCAGGTGAATACTCCCTAACTGCTCCACAGCGTAGCCTGTGACTGCCTGGCTGTAACACTCATTCAGCCTCAGAAGTCTTGGCCTTTGGCCTGGGGCTACTGGAAGTACCAGAACACTCCCTGTACTGGGTTGAATAGTATCCCCCCAAAAAATCACGTCCACCCCAAACCTCAAAATATGACCCTATTTGGAAATAGGGTCTTTGCAGATGTAATTAAGGTAAGAATTGAGATGAGATCACTAGGGTGGGTCCTAAATCCAATGCAAGTGTCCCAATAAGGGACAGAAAAGGACACACAGAGACGCAGGGAAGAAGGCAGTGTGAAGACAGAGGCAGAGACTGGGGTGATGCAGTTACAAAGCAAGGAGCACCAGGAGCCACCACAAGCTGGAGGGAGCAAGGAAGAATCCTCCCCGAGAGCCTTAGGAGGGAGCGCGACTGTGCCGACACCTTGATCTCGGACTTCTGGCTGCCAGGACTGTGAGAGAATCAGTTTGTCTTGTTTTAATCCTCCAAGTTTGTGGTGATTTGCTGCAGCAGCCCCAGGACACTACAGCATTTACTCGAGTCTGTTCTGTGTTCTGCAGGGATCCGCTGGTGAAACCGCTGTGTCCCCTTGACCAGAGGGCTGACTGACACCCTTCTTGGGGCCTCTCTGGCTGTGGGGATGACCACCCAGCCCCCACCCCATGGCCAGCAAACCTCATCCCTCACTGCCTGGCTCAGAGACCTGTTTCTTCCTCCCCACTGGGTCTGGAAGTGGCAGGAGGCAGCAACGAAGCACCCTTTTGTTTTACTCAAGTCTAGAGAGTCTGCGTCCTCAGTATAAGGGTCCCCTCAGGGAAGAAAAAAAAAACTTCCATTTAATTCCACATTTACAACTAGAAACTGTGTCTTCACCTAGAAAAACACAGCTGAAATGCCCCTCCATAGGAGATAGGATAAATAAGTTATGGTATATTTATCAGTGGAATATTATGCAATAGTTAAAAAGAAATGAGTTCTACCGAGATATTTATAAATGCAGTGATAGGATGTTTGGGATTTCCTTCAAAATAGTGTGGGGAGGGGGGAAGCGAATGGAGAGGGCGTCTAGATGAAATACGTTTGGCCAGGAGTTGATAAGTCTTGAAATTGGGTAAGGGGGATTCATTTTACTATTCTCTCTACTTTTGTATGTGTTTGAAAGTTTCTATCATAAAGTTTTTTTTAATGAGGCAATGTTTATGTACTCTCTTGGAAAGAGGTCCATGACATATTCTTTTTTCTTTTTTCTTTTTTTTTTTTTTGTGTGTGTGTGTGTGTGTGTGTGTGTGTGTGTGTGTGTGTAAGATCAGCCCTGAGCTAACATCTGCCAATCCTCCTCTTTTTGGTGAGGAAGACTGGCCGTGGGCTAACATCCATGCCCATCTTCCTCCACTTTATATGGGACGCCGCCACAGCATGGCTTGACAAGCGGTGCGTCGGTGCACGCCCAGGACCCAAACCGGCCAACACCGGGCCACCACAGCAGAGCGCGCGCACTTAACTGCTTGCGCCACCAGGCTGACACCCATGATATATTCTAAAGTAAAAGAAACAGCAAGTTGAAGAATAATCCCATTTATCTGTGTGTGTGTGCATATGTGTGTGTTTTATATGAATGTAAGTAAAGAGAATAATCTATAATTATTATTACAGATAACAATTATAAGATCTGTAACGATTTAATTATAAAATCTATAAATTCTATAATAATCTATACAACAAACCCAATACTGCTTATAAAATTTGGCCGGCTTTTATTCTGTATTATCACCATTTCTTTTCCGTAACAGCACGTCCCGCGCCTGTGATTACACCTGGCAGGTAATCACATCGTAGATGTCAGCCAGGTGGGTGTCTGTCTTCACGTCCTCACGCCTGTGGAGCCTGAGTACTCCCTGAATCACCAATGGACAAGCGAGAGGCTGGACCTGAGGAGGCTCTGGACGTTTATCACCATTCCAGAGCAGTTTATTATTTACTCTTTTAAAATGGAAATTCTACTCACAGCAGAATAGCCTGTGGGCTCAAGTGCACAATTATAATATGAAGGCAGACCCTGGGAACAGCTGGGGCAGCCGCAAACAAGATCACAGACTTGAAATCCATGACACAGAAACCCTGGAAGGCCTCCCCACCAGGAAAAGTCCATTTTGAAAGAAGCGTTTTGCTGGCACCCAGAGGTGGGCTCACGGCGGGGTTTGCGTAGGGCGGGGGCAGTGGGGAGCAAGGGGACTCCACCAGAAAGGATCTGTGCTGGCTGGGCTGCGCTCTCCGAGCGCAGCCTGAGTCGTTGTCAAAAGGCTGGACACAACTAAGCCCGGCCCAAGGTGGGCACGCTGGCTCAGCACGGGGGACGGCAGCCACGCCTGAGGTCAGGGTCCTCGCCTTCCCTACCCATACTGTACATTTGAAGAGGGGCAGCATGAATGCCCCTCTCAGCTAGGACGAGGGGAACGGGGCAAGAGAAGACGGGAAGCTGGCCCAACCCCAACACACGCCACCCACAGCCCACCACTTACCCACAAACTCCACAGTACAAAGTATGAGAGCTTGGACATTGGTGCCAACAGACCTAGGTTCCAGTCCTGGCTCGGGAACTAAGCTTGGTCAAGCGGCTTCAATTCTCCAGGCCTCAGTTTCCTCATCTACAAAATGGGGCTGATGATGGTTCCTCCTGGGCGAGGCTGATGTGAAGATTAAATGAGATGATATGCTTAAGGCAGTTTAAGCTCATGACGCCCCAGAAGCAGACCCCCTGAGACAAGGACTTGGGCACAAGCAGTTGATTTGGGAGGTGATCCTAAGAAGCACTGATGGGGGGGGTGGGGACGTGAGACAGTGACAGGAAGAGGCCAATACCGGAGGTGTGATGAGCAGGTCCCCACAGCGTCACCTGATGGACAGGATAAGTTGATAAAAATGCAGACTCCTGGGGTCCAGCACCAGACACGCTGGTGGGGCCCAGGAATCTGCATTTTAGCAAAGCTCTCCAGGTGATTTGATGTGGGTGGGCAAAGGACCATGTTTGAGAAACATACTGCTAAGAGAAGCCAACACATTGGTTTTCCAGATCTCCTGGTAACACCAGATGGGTAAGAGACACCTTCGGGGCGAGTCACTATTTGGCATTTAAAACAAGTGTGTGCACGTGGACACTCACACAATACACGTACACATGCACATCAACAGTACCAACAAGTACGGCTTGGAACACCAACTGTGTTTACTCAACAAAATAAATGACTGCTCCCAACGAACTCCAGAAATTATCAGAGAATAATGCATCTACCACCACCACCACCGCCTCCTCCCCTAGAAAAAAAACCTCTTGAGAGCAAGCCAAGGTTAATGAGGCTGGTGGTTATCTGCTGAGTAAGTGCTGGCCAGGCAAGGAAACTGCCTAAAGGCGGACTCAATTTATGAGTCCAATTTTTCCAGGAGTGCAAAGAAAAATGTTTGCATGAGAAGAGAGGCCAGACGCCTCTGGCCTGGGTGAGAAGGAGAGAGAGATGGCAGGGTTCCACCGGCCGAACTGGAATTTGGTCTGGGGAAGGCAGCTGGCTCTCCAAAAGCCCTCGTGTCCTCTCTATCAGACTTGCCCTTTTCCCACTCCATCTACTGAGCCAAAGGCAGCAAGAGGAACCTCTCCCAAACCTGTCGCCTTGAGCGATGCTCCCTACTCCCTGCTTCTAAAGGTGAAGGTAGTGTGGTCCCCACCTCTCCTGCTTAGCTCCCCCATCCATCCCCAGACAGGCAGCCTTCAACGGGTGTCAGAGCTGGGGATTTCCCCTCTGATGTGCACAGTGGTAGCTCAGGTCCTTGAAACCTTTATTGCTCAAAGTGAGGGTCTGGGCCCAGCAGCATGGGCATTGGCACCAACTCAGGAGCTCGTCAGCAATGCAGAACCTCAGGCCCCATCTCAGACCCACTGACTCAGAATCTGCATTTTAATAAGATCCCATTGTGACTTGTATGTACACGTTAAAGTCTGAGGTCCCCACTGTCCTCAGGATAGAACCTGATGTCGTCTCCATGTGCAGGGACACCTGCCTTAGAAAGTTTGGGGGTGGAGAAATTAGACCTTGGTTGTTTCCTCGATGGTCATTCCAGGTCTCCCTAGAGACGGCACCCAGAGCTTTTCTTCAGTATATGTTTTTTTCAGTATGAATGGGAAATTGGTCATTTTCATACTGTCCCAAAACAAACATAATTGTGTTTGGCAATTTACATCGCTGATTTCACAGGCATACTTTTAAACTTCTCTCCTGAGGTCTCTGACGGTGAGACCACAGTTCAAATCAGGGCTGCAGACCCGTTTGGTTTTGCCTGCACAGTGTTTTTAAATGTTTGTTAATTAGATGCCAATATTCAAAAATGAGAATTTTCCACATTTTTTTAAAAATCTGATTTCTAACTTCTACTAAAATATCAGAAGACAGGGTACAGTCAGCTGAAGCTGAGGCTGTCCCTCTAGAGGGGCCTCTGTTTGCCCCCTTCCCCATCCAGCCCCTGTGGGTAATTGAGTTGGCAACCCCGGTTATCACCACACTGCTGGCATTTACACAGCTTTCTGCAACTGAGGGACAGGTACGTCCCTCCCACATCATCTACCCCTCTGTGTTAGTGTCTTGTGGCTGCCGTGACAAAATACCACAAACCAGGTGGCTGAAGACCACAGAAATGTATTGTCTCACAGTTCTGGAGGCAGAAGTCCAAAATCAAGGTGTCAGCTGGGCTGGGCTCCCTCCGAAGGCTCTGGGGAGACTCCTTCCTGCCTCTTCCATCTGCTGGTGCCTCCCAGCAATGCTTGCGTTCCTTGACTTGTAGCCGAATCACTCCCATCTGTGCCTCCATCACACGTGGTCTTTTCCCTGTGTCTCCTCTGTGTCTCTGGATCTAAATCTCCCTCTTCCTTGTCTTATGACGACACCAGTCATTGGATTAACCCCCCGGCAATCCAGCATGACCTCATCTTAACTTGATTGCGTCTGCAAACACCCCATTTCCAAATCAGGTCACATTCACAGGTACAGGGGGTTAGGACTTGGACGCATCTTTTGAGCGGACACAATGTAACCCACTACACCACTAACTACACTCACCTCGAGCCTCATTTCTTACCCTTCCCCCTGCCCATCCCAGCTGCCCACACCACAACCCTCGGAAGCTCTGCTCTGTCCCCCGATGCCTTCCCAGGGATGGTTTTTAGCAGCCTCCTCCCATCCCTTTTCATCCTTCAGTCTCAGCCTAGCCGCCACTTCTCCTGGGAAGCTCCTCCCTCCCCAGTCCTTCATGAAGAGGCCCTCATCTTTTCTCAAGTTACACCCATACCTTGAAACTACCTTTTAAAGCATCTCTCCTACACTGTACGTAAACTCCAAGAGGGAAACAGCTGTGTCTATTTGTCCACCATTTTAACTCTAGTTCCTCGCCCAGTGTGGGTATATAGTAGGCACTCAAATGTTTGTCAAATGAATGGATGAATGAATAAGCAAGAGAATGAATGGGAAGGAGAGAGTAGGGAAGAAGGGGAGGAGACAATGGCATATATCACGATGCAGATTTACGAGGACGTACGCCGTGGCAAGAGATACTTTAAACAAAATGCAGTCACCGCCTCAGATCACCTGGAACCGCTCAACTCACTGTATTTCCCCTCTTAATCAATACTGCCCAGTCTCAGCGCTCGCTCCTGTCTCATTAACATCTATCAACAACGCTCGATGCTACGTGGTCTTGGGCAATTGTTTACCGACTCGGAATTTCAGTTCATCTCCCAGGCAGCCCATTTAGCATCGGGCGAGGACAAAGGCGTCTCCTAATCTGTATCCCATTGAACACCACCAGCTTCATCAATGTCGTTCCAAAGCCAGGCTGGCTGCGGCCCTCCCGCCCCCCCTGGAATTATATCGACTCTAAGAATCCTTCATCATCCAAACTGATGCTCCGTCTTACTCTATCATGTCACCTTTTCTGTTGACAGAAGAGGGTCCTTCTCCATCTCGCCTGGCAGTGATGTACAAGCAAGCGATTTCCGTCCATTCTCTAGGGCTGGTGTTGACAAGTACAGAGAGCCATTTCAAAGAGCGGAACGGAGCCGCATTTGCAGAGGGAGGGAAGGGGGCTCTCAGGCCAGCTCAAAACCTCCCTGGGTATTTCCTCCACTACAGTCCCATTAGGGGAGTGGTGACCATCTGTCACAGGCCCTCTAGAATGGGTCTCAGAGTGACCTCTTAGCTCTCTCCCTGGGAATGACCCTGTTACACTCAAGGCTTTGCTGAGACCTCAGGGTGAGTGGCTTTTTGTCTCTAGCCGACCTTGACTTCTCTCTTACTTGTTGTCAAGTGTACCTCACGGCCCTGCGAGCAACAAGAGACTCTTTTCCTGCACAGGTGGCTGGTAATTCGGTTCTCGGTGCATCACACCAGACTCTCCAGGCCTCCTTCTGCAAAACTGAGACAGCATTTGTTTTGTTTCAAAGAGCCTCTGACATCTGGCAGATTCTGAAAAAACATCACCGCTTGAAATTTGTTTTCTCTCTGGGTTTTATTTCATTTGAGGTTTGTTTTTCTTTGCCCGCAGTCTGCGAAGCCATTGGGCAGAAATTGTCGTGGGTATGGCTCTGCTCCTGTGATCCCACCTATTGCTCACTTGCGTCTCTGATCATGGCACCTGGTGATTGTAACTCCCAGCTGGCGGGTCTCAGGTTGGGAGGGGGAGGGCTGGGCACTGCAGGCACCGCCTCGGGAGGAAGAGAGAAGAAGAACCTGAACAACCTGGTCTTACCTGGTCTTGGCTGGTTGGGAAGGTACAGCCCCAACAGAAGCACAAAATGACAGTGTTTCACACTTACCTCTCAGCCTCCTCCATCCTAGCCTGACTCCAGGCTCTCTTGACCTTTGGGCTGCACTCATCTGTGATAATCCCCCACCCCCCCCACCCCATAAGTCTGCTCTTTTTGGAGGAAGGCAACTGTGGTAAACAGAATTCTAAGATGGCCTTCAAGATTCCTACCCCCTGGTGCCCATACCCAGTATAATCCCCTCTCCTTGAGTGTGGGCAGAATTTGTGATTAGGTTGTATGGCAAAGGGGAAGGGGTTTTCAAAAGTGATTAAGGTCCCTAATCAGTTGACTTGGAGTTAATAAAAAAGAAGATCATCCCAGGTGTGCCTGACCTAATCAGGTGAGCTCTTTAAAAAAGGTGAAGTTTCAGAGAGATTCGCCCTTTGGCCTCCAAGGAAAAGCAAGCAGCCATGCTGTAAGCTGCCTATGGAAAGGGGCAGCCTCTGCGAGCTGAGGGCCTCAGTCCAACAACTATGAGAAACTGAATTCAGCTAACAAACCGAATAAGATTGGATGAGGATCCTGAGCCTCAGATGAGACCCCAGCCCCAACCAACACCTTGACTGCAGTCTTGTGAGACCCAGACTCCTGACCCATGGAAATGCGAGATAATAAATCGGTATTGTTTTAAGCTGTTAAGCTTGTGGTAATTTGTTACACAGCAACAGAAAATTAATATAGAAGCAAACTAACACTTCGGACCATTCCCTCTTACTTACTTAATGATCTTTACCTCAGCCCTGAAAGATGGATGCTGTTAACTCCCTTTGTTACAGATGAGGCTGAAGCCCAGAGAAGCAGTGGAACTTAGCAAAGCCTGCCTCGCTATCTGGCACTTGGGCCAGAACATGGCCCCAAATCCATACAACTAAAGTCTGCAATCTTTAAAACACCCACGTAATTTTTCCTTGCTCCCCAAGGCTTGCTCTACAGAAATCTGTCCCTTCAGTGAGAGATCTCAATGAAGAGTGAAAAGCTGTTGAACTCCTGATTTTGACAAGATATAGTAACTACCCCCCAAAATTAATAATAATAACAATAAATAGTATTTTTGAGGCCATATGTTTCGAGCATTGGGCTATTCCCACAAGGATAAGTGACATTATTATTATTATCATCATCATCATCATCATCATCATCTCCGTTTTATTGATGAGGAAACTGATGCATGAAAAGGTAAAGAAACTTACCAAAGATCACACAGCCAGAAAGCAGTAGAAATAGCACTTGAACCCAAGCAAACTAGCATCAGAGCCCTGGTTCTAACCATCATGCTACACCGCCCTCTAACAAAAGTCTTAAGTCTGATCTTCTGAAACAAAACAGTGCCCAATAATAGCTTGGAAATGCACATATCTTCTGGAGGTTAATGGATTACAATTCACTTCAGAACTTGGGGGGATCACAAATAAGTAACTACATTTAAATGAGGCCTTGTGTGTAACTGATGGGAGTAGTCCATGAGGCTGTTCACGAATGTTTTGGTGCTCCTTCCAGGCATATGGAAGTTGGGCATGACCAGGCGACCTGTTTTGTCTCGATGAAACATGAGCAGAAGTAACTTGTAACTCTTGCAGGTGGAAGAGGCAAGAGACTGTGATTCCCCACATTCCCTCCCCTGTGACGGTGACCAAAGAAATATATTCAGATGGAGCTTTCACCAGCCTGAATCCCTGAGTGACCAGATGGACCGACCACCCCCAGTGCCCAGACACCCACTGGACATGTAACGTGAGCAGGAATAAACCTGGCTGCGTTGAGCCACTGGGATTCGGGGATTGTCATTACAGCAGCATAACTCGACCCATCCTGACTAATACACTGCCCCAACTCGGGGCAAATACAGTGCCCCAACTCACCCAAAGCAAAGGCATTTTTAAAGTTAATGATATTGTAAATAAAAGGGCAAATACCAATATAATCTGCCATTTTGTCTTGCTAACAAAACCACATCCGTAAGTTAAGAGAAACAAATCATTAAGTTGACAATAGAACCATCAGAACAGGCACAATTGACTAATTTAGTGACTGGCGATGAACATCAGGCAAGGCACAGATGTTGTCACCACCATCACTTATTGTATGCCTAATTGCACGTCACGTCTGATGAAGAAAAACACAAAGTGTTTAAGCTCCTTGTCTGTAGTTCAGAGAAGTAACTCTCTGTTTATTTTTCCGTTCATTCTGGATTTATTCATTGAGCGACTATCATGTGTCAGGCACTGTGCTGGGTGCTGGAGATACAATGATAAACAAGGTAGGCGTGGCCCTGCCCTTAAGGAGCTTATGGGCTATTGGAGAGACAAACAAAATAAGAAAATCCATGAAGGGAGTAGCAAGAGGCTGAGGTGGAGAATAACAGGGAGGCTACTTTAGAAAGGGGGTCAGGAAAGACCTCTGTGGGGTGGAGACGGCATTTAGCTAAGACTTAGAGGATGACAAGAGGCTGGTTTGGGGAGAAGCAGAGGAAAATCATTCCCAGGGAACAACAGGTCCTGAGGTAGGAAAATGCTTATTGGGTTCAAAGAGCCAAAATGAGGCTGGGTGACTGAGGCAGAGCAGGCAAAGGGGAGGGAGGCAGGAAGGAGGCGGAGTGGTGGGCAGGAGCCGGCAGGAAACTTGAGGTCTCGATTTTATTCTCTCTGAAACAGGAAGCCAAAGCAGAGCCCTTAAGGTCACTCTAACTGCCAGGTGGGAGATGGATTTGAGGGTGGAGACCAGGAGCAGGAAGACCAGCCAGGAGGCTGCTGGCGGAGGCCAGCTGAGATGGGGGGTGTCCTGGGCTGAGACAGTGGCAGTAAAGATGGAGAGAATGGACAACTTGAGACAAAGTTCAGAATCACAGGACTTGATGAAAGAGGACAATGCCCGGCTTACTGCCTTGAACAGCTGGGTAGACAGTGGTGCCATTTAAGGAATGGGGGAGGCATGGATGGGGCACAGCAGAGGAGGGGGATGAAAAGCAAGAGTTTGGCTGTGGTGGTTTTGGATGTGTTAAGCTTGAGATGTCAACTCTGTTGACACGTGGAGAAACCAAGAAAAACATTGGATGTGTAAGTCTGGTGTTCAGAGGAGAAGTCTGAGCCGGAGATGAACATTCGGGAGTCGTCAGCCCAGGAGTGGCAGCTAAAGCTATGGAAATGGACGGGCTCACCTAGCAAGCAAGTCCAGAGAGAACAGAGCATCAGGACCAGGCTGTGAGAAGAGCCAGCATTTCAAAGGTGATTTGGGGGACAAGGGAAGCCCTGATCGGATGCCACTCCCACCTCCCCATCCCTGCATCATGCCAAGAGGAGGCTCAGCCTCTGGGGACTCTCAATGAACCCCACACGTCACTCTTCCTTCTGAGACCCTTCCCAAAATCCTCCCTCCACACTTAGTGAAACGGGATTCTCCACATCCTTGCCTTTTCTTCCCCCATCCAGTCTAAGCAGAAACTTTCGACGACGAGGGGAATAAGAAGCATTTAGTATCTGTTCTGCACTGCTAATTCCATCACAGATTTCCATCATTCACGCCTGGCAGTCTAATTTTCTCCTTTCCCCTCTCCCAGCACAGTCACAGCCTTAATTATTGACCTTTTCACTCTTCCCACACCACCTTTTCCCCTCGTCTCAGTTCTCAGGAAGTTCTGCTCACAGGATTATCTGCTGGATCTTCACCTGGGGATAGAAGCCATTTTCTGTGGACAAGTCTCCCCTTCAAATCTCCATCAGAAAAGTCAGAGATCTCTGTGCTTCAGATAGGAAACTCAAGCTGGACAGATCACGCTTCGGGTGTACACGCAGGTGTACAACCTTCGCCAAGAAGTCGCACCAAATTTTCACGAGGTCAGAGTTTCCAAGGGGCTGGTCACTCCTGCTCTTTCTCCTCCTCAAAATGTGGCATGAGACAGTGTTACACTATCGCACTTGCAGAGTGATGCGTCTTGTTCTAGGGGCCACGTTTCAAGAGAGAGGGACACACTAACAGGCAGTAGAAAACGGTTACCACCCTGGAGAAGACCATCAAAGCCACACCAAATAAGCAGTGGTCAGAGTTAGAGATGTTCAGGCTGAAGAGAACATTCTAGAGCAGGGGTCAGGAAACTATGGCCCTTGGGCCAAATCCGACCTGCTCCGTGTTTTGTAAATAAAGTTTTATTGAAACTCAGCCACGTTCCTTTATCTACATGCCGTCTGTGGCTGCTTTTCATGCTACAGTGGCAGAGTTGAGTAGCTGTGACAGAGACCGTAAGGCTCGCAAGGTCTAAAACGTTTACTATCTGGCTCATTCTAGAAAAAGTTTGCCAACCCAGCTCTGAAAGGAAGGGAAGGAGGGAGGGAGAGAGGAAGGAGAGGAAGGGGAAATACAGCTGTTCAAACAGCCGTTGTAAGAAAGAGGGATTCGATTTGTTCAACGTGGCTCCAGATGTCAAATGAGGAACAAAGTTACAGGACGAGAGATGAGCTGGATATAAGGACTCCACACCAGAACGGCTGCCTGGAGCAGTGAAGATGATGTCACTGGATGTCCACGTGTGGCAGGTGGACTGAGGTCCCCCAGAGGCACGCAGGTTTAGCTAAAGATTTTGCTAGAGGAAACGTGCAAGCTGAAAGGGTTTTGAAAGGCAGGATGAGGACGGAGAAAGGGCTATGGCTAGAGAGAGCTGAGAGGAGACGTTATGGGGAGGAGGGACAGCGATGTGGCCACATAGTGAGGAACTTGACGAAAGATGCAGGTTTCACCGTGTGGTGTGCGACATAATCTCTTCTATGTTCTCCTGACATCTTCAGTTAAAGCAATATTTTGCCAACGTTTCTGGGATTGGATTTGTGGAGATTTAGAGGAGGGGACATGATGTGGGGACATCTGTCTTAAGGAAATAGCATATTAGCCCAAAGAGACCTGGGTCCCTGCCAGTTGAACCAACCCTTCTGGGTATGTCACAGATGCTGGGAGGCCATTCCAATCCTGCCAACCCTGAGGCCGGATGAATCTTTGAAAACATGATCTGGCTTAACACTAGCATTTGGTTGAACATTCGATATGAATCCTGCTGAAGCAAAGCCATAAAAATACATTTTTTAAATTTTTCTTTCATTTCAGATCCTTCTTAGGAATTCCTAAGGCTCAACCACATGTGGAAGATTCCAGGAGGCAAAATAATTTCTGAGTCTTGGGATTTCCCTGAGATGATCCAATTCTGTGAAAATTTCATAGAAGTTGTCCAAATACATAGAATGTACAACACCAAGAGTGAACTGTAACGCAAACCATGGACTTTGGGTGATAATGATGTGTCACTGCAGGTTCATCAACTGTAACAAATGTACCACTCTGGTGGGGATGTTGATAATGAGGGAGGCTGTGCATGTGTAGGGGCAACAGGTATATGGGAAGTCTCTGCACCTTCCTCTCAACTTTGCTGAGAACCTAAAACTGCTCTAAAAAAATTGTTTTTAAAAATTTTTTCACAGAAGTTTCAAACAAGAAGGACATTGAGGTCATAAGTCAGCTCTAGGTTGAATCCTAGAAGCTCATGGATCTTCAGCAGATGGGAAATGTGTACCCCACATGCTCATACCCTCCTGGGCCATTTCTACTGCCCCCAAAACTCAGTAGCTTTAAACCACAACAATTTATTATTTCTCACGATTCCATGCGTTGGCTGGGCATTTCCTCTGCTGGTCCCACCTGGGCTCACTTGTGTGGCTACGTGCAGCTGGAGCCCAGCTGGGCTGGAAGGTGGACAATGGCCTCATGCACACGCTGAGCAGGTGGTGCTGGCTGTTGGCCAAGGGACTTGGTTTTCCTCCATGTGGCCTCTTGTCCCCCAGCGCCCCTCTCCACACGGCCCCTTGAGCACAAGAGCCAGCCACTTGGTGCTGGCTTCCAAGAGAGCAAAAATAAGGGATGCTACAAGGGCTCTCAGAGCCTAGGACCAAAAGTCGGACACCATCACTTCAGCCACATTCTGTCGGTCAAAGCAAGTCGTATGCCAGTAAGGGTTCAAGAGGAGGGAAATAAACTCCACCTCTTTGTGGAAGAGTTTGCCATCACACTGCTAAAGGACATTTGTGGAATGTTGCACTCATCTGTGGAAACTACCAACCCACCCACACACACACAGACACACACACACCCCGTTATATGCAACCCTCCCTTGAGGTGCATCCACTCCCAGCCAGGACCTAAACTTGACAGTACTCCATGGAAGCAAGAAATTAGAGTGTCATACACACCAATTCTCTTCTTGCTTAACTTCAGCCCCATCATAAGCAGACCCCATCAGAGTTTATGTCTCTTGAGAAGCATTGTAATTGATCTTTAGATCAATCAATATTTATCCATAGCAACAGCCTGTGCATAGCAAATGTTCAGCTTATGGTGGGTTTTTCCTTTCTGCTAAATCATGCTAAGAGAACCACAATGAAACTTTATATTCGAAAAAAACTTTAAAGCCCCAATAATTAACAGATTTAACAGGATGCATCCCCTAATCCTTTCCTTTTTTTTTGTTTTTGTTTTTTTTTGTTGTTGTTGAGGAAGATCAGCTCTGAGCTAACATCCGTGCTAATCCTCCTCTTTTTGCTGAGGAAGACCGGCTCTGAGCTAACATCTATTGCCAATCCTCCTCCTTTTTTTTCCCCCAAAGCCCCAGTAGATAGCTGTATGTCATAGCTGCACATCATTCTAGTTGCTGTATGTGGGATGCGGCCTCAGCATGGCCTGACAAGCGGTGCATAGGTGCGCGCCTGGGATCCCAACCCCGGCCGCCAGTATCGCAGCGCGTGCACTTAACCACTAAGCCACGGGGCCGGCCCCCTAATCCTTTCCTTTCATCACAGATGTCTATTGTTTTTTCAGCCCACCACCCCTCCCTTCTATGGATACTTGCACCTCTTCCTACTCCAACCACATGGCTCTAGTGGGGGCTGCCATGATCTTACATGACCCCGCCCCCCTGGCCACAGTTGATTGGTCCAGGAATGGGCATCTGACCCAGACAGGCCAACCAGAGTTCTTCCCTTGGATTTCCCTTTCCTAACGGGAACTGGAAAAATATAGTCACTGTCTGCGATGACAGGAACTGTGGAGTGAGAAAAATGGGAGCTGTTGTGGCCGCATACCTCACCTTATGGAGAAAACCAGTCCTGAGTGAGAGAAAATTAAGGTGAAATGCAGACAAAGGCAGACACAGAGATGGAGAGACCTGGTGGTGTATGAGCCCTGCTGTCTCCTGGAGCCCAGCTGCATCCCTGCCTTTCTGCAGAATGACTTCAGTGACATGAAAGGCCCGTAGCAGATGCTGTGCCCATAGCCCATTGAGACTCATCATTCCAGTACCACATGCACCCAAGACTGAAGCACCCGTGTTGGCCTCCTTCCTTTCCTGAATCACTTCCCACTCCCCTATTGGTGCTCCCTGGAGTCACTCCCCAAATACACCACTTGCATTCTCATCCTTATTTCAGGATCTGCTTCAGGGAAAACCAGACTAAAACGTGGTCTCTTTTCTTAGCCACACTAGTAAGATGTGGGTTTCTGTCACGTACAACCAAGAGTTCTGACTATTACCTCCTTCTGGGGCGATTCCTAAAATGTGCTTGGAATTTCCCATCTCCACTCCAGTGACTATGTCATAAATATTTAGATTTCTTAACAGAGTTTAATGGTATTCTTGATCAACCTTAAGTTTCACAAAGCGCACTGCACTTCCATAACAGTTCCCCATGACTGATACATCAGCCATGCAAAGGAATGGAAGAGTCAGCAATGGCTCTACTGGACTTGCAAGGAGGAGTCTACTTCAGGATGGCATGGTTGGGAGATGCTTCCAGAAATGTGGGACCCTCAAGCCTGCATGTCTCACAGCTGAGTACTAGGAGAGCTTGAAAACATAGTTGCAGGGAGAGATTTACTCTCTCCTCCATATTTCATCCTCCACCCCATCCAAAATGCTCAATAAGTATCTGCTAAACAAATGATGGGTTTACACCTTTAAGACCAGAACTCACCAAAGAGAAACCGAGACATACCACAATGCCATGACCATAAACATTGCAGTAACTGTAGGAGAATTCTCTCTAACTGGCCACCTCCACCAAGCTCTGCTGATTACACTGAATGTTGCACTTTGGGGAAGTTTCAGTGGATGTGGCAGATTGTCGCATGACTGCTGCTTTTTTTTCTGAGTTTCTAGAATATAGAGATGTGTGTGGATTGTCCCTAAAAGGGCCTAACTGATTAGTATACAATTCCTAAAGGGCCAAACCACTTAGTACAAGTATTTGCGTTCCCTTGGAGGATGTACACAGCAGGGACTCAAGGTTCTCTCCAGACCAAAGCACACCTGGCCTTGGGCAGTCCCAATCCTGGTATCAACAGCGACTCTCCTCTGGGCCTGCCTTTCTCAGATGAGCATACGTTGCTCATTGCCACCAAGGGTATTCAGGGATGCCAACTAAAGATAATGATGCTTTATTGGCCCTCAATCACCTGTCCCTCCCATGTGCTGGAAGAAGTGCCAAATCCAATTTGTCCAAGCACAAAACAGCATCATTGGCATCATCAGATCAGATACTAACTAACATCTGTTGAGCACTTACCATTACCAGGGGCCAATGTAAGTGCTTAACATGCCACATTAGCCAGGATAGACTAGGTTATGCCACAGTAACAAATTAACCCTAAAATCTCAGTGGCGTGGCAAAAGGTTGACTTCTCACATTCCATGTCCGCCATGGGTTGGCTGGGGACTGTGCTCCGTATGGTCACTCAGAGACCCAGAACAACAGAAATTCTACCATCTCAACACAGGCTTCCAGTTACCACAGTGGGGATGAGAGAGCGGGGTGGTTATGCACCAGCCCTTGAAAGCTTCAGGCTGGAAGTGATGCGTGTGGCTTCCGCTCACAGCACACCGGCCATAACCACAGGGAGCGGGGGAGTACATGGGTAGCCCACGAGCAGTAAGCTTTCCTGCCAACACGCATTATCTAATCAGAGTCTCACAACCTCAGGAAGTATATTGTTACTCCCTTTGAGGCATAGAGAGATTATAGGACTTGTCCCAAAGTGTCCTAGATAGTAAGTGGCAGAGCTGAGACATGAACCCCGGCCTGGCAAGCTTCAAAACACTCTCAACCACAATGCTGCATACTCACCACAAAATTCTATGAAAATCCCTCCTAGAGCAACACACCGTGCTAATGAGTAGGAGAAGCCAAGTTATGCAAATACGAAACAGAGCTCCCCCGACACACCACCTCCTCACCCCAAAGATTCAACGGAATTCTCAGGCAGTTTCAGCAGGGGAGAAATGGGGTCATCCCATCTGGGTCTGAGATCCAGCCTGCTGCCCACCCACGTGAAGACAAAAACCTTCACCTGAAACCCTGGGCAGACTCACCTCCCGTCACTGGAAAACCCACTGGTGACATCTTTGTACAATGCACAGATCTTTCTAAAAGTGCAAAGATAAATGTCATCCATGTACCCACAGGAAGAGGCCAGAGCCAAGGAGATCTGCTGTTGTCATATCTGGATGAGTAGCTCCCAACAGGCTCCCAACAGGCTCCCAACAAGCTAATTCCTGCCAGCCTACAAAACTCCAGTGTGGCACCACCTCCTCCAGGGAGCCCTCCCCTGCCCGGCTTCTCTGAGTTAGGACCCTCTCCCTGTGTTCCCGTGTCACTTCCCTCAGGTTGGGCCCTTCCACTGCGTGTAACCCTTTCCTTGTCTGCCTGTTCCCTGGACTCTGAGCCACCCACAGGCAACCTTTGCATCTGTTCTTGTGTCTCCTGCACCTGGCGCATAGCACGTGCTCAATAAATGTGGGGTGGATGGGTGGATGCTTAAGTGTGTTCCAAGCAATTTGTTCCCTTGGGGAATTTAATGCCTCTGCGCCCAGCAAACGTGTAGCCAAGTTCTGAAACTACTGTCCTGGCCTCACTTCCCACTGTGTGACCTTGGAGTGGTTCCACAGCCTCTCTGAGCTGTTTACTCAGTTACAAAGTAATGACCACCTCACAGATATGTTGTCAAAATTAAGTGGAAAGCAGAGGGTATTCAAGCAAAAGCTTGTACACAAACGTTCACAGAAGCACTATTCACAATAGCCAAAGGTGGAAACAGCCCAAATGCCCATCAGCTAGTGAATGGATATATAAAATACGGAATATCCATACAGTGGAATATTATTCAGCCATAAAAAGGAATGAAGCACTGACACGTGCTACAACGTGGATGAACCTCGAAAACATGATGCTGAGTGAAAGTAGCCAGACACAAAAGACCACAGGGTGTATGATTCCATTTCTATGAAATGTCCAGAATAGGTAAATCCGAACAGACAGAAAGCAGATTAGCAGTTGCTGGGGCCTGGGAGAGGGAGGAATGAGGAGTGATTGCTAACGGGTATAGGGTTTACTTTTGGGGCAATGAAAATATTCTGGAACCCGATAGTGGTGATGGTTGCACAGCACTGTGAACGTACTTAATGCTGCTGAACTGTACACTCTAAATTTGTTAAAATGGTAAATTTTATCTTATGTGTATTTGACTACAGTAATTTTTAAAAATTCTACTGGAGAATTTTCAACTAATAACCTTCCTAGGATTTAAAAATAATAATAATTAAATGGAATAGGTCATGTATACACAGTTCCCGGCCCTCATGGGCACTCAGTCCATGACAGTTGTTTCCATAACCATAATGAGCAATGCTATGTTCTCCCCATAAAAACAGGATATACCGAGCAGAGGAAAGAGCCAACCTAATTTGTTCCCCAAATCTTCATAGCAACAGAATTGGTCTAAGAGTCCAAAATATTTCACATGGTTTGACATTTTTTTATTGTGGTAAAATACACGTAACATAAAATTTACCATTTTTAACATTTGAAAGCATACAGTTCAGTGGCATTAAGTACATTCACTGTGTTGTGCAATCACCACCATCCATCTCCAGCGTCTTTTCATCATAAAACGTTTCATCGTAAAACATGGCATCTCGTGACACTCCAGGGTTTCCATCCACAACAGAGCTGGGGCAGAATTATCAACTCGGACTTTGTTCAACCGCAGATAAAAAGGGAGAAAATGGGAGCGGGCCCAGGAACTCGGCGATGTGTGCGTGTGAGGCGCTCGCGCACGACGGGGCTCGGGGCCTTGGCGCTGGGGCTGCCGCCCCGTCCCCGGGAGGAAGAGCTTCAGTGAGCCGCTGCTGATCTCTTCAATGGCTTCCGCTGGGACTGCGACCAGGATGTGGACACCGGAACATGCACCACCTGGCCCAGGAGGGCGTGAAGGCCACGTTCCTCACGCCACCCTTTGTGACAACGACCTCCTCGTCCTACTTCAACACCATCTGGGGTGAGCGCCGCTCTGCAGCCAGTCCGCTAAGGCTGGTGGAAGCCCCCAGCATCTGTCGTTCCTGGAGAAAGAACCCACTCTCAGTCTGCTCCAGGGAGACCGAGGCCGCTCGTGCAACCTGCAGTCAGCCCCGCAAGAAGCACTAGCTTAGAGCATCCTGGGGTGCTCAGGGTTGTTTCTAGAACAACCGTGGGCTACGGAGCCTCGGTTTGCAGACAGAATCAGGACCATGGCTGCAGCCTCCTGAGGGATCTCCCTGCGCCCCAGGCCTACCCCACCCTCCTCCCTGCCTTTCACACAGTGGTTGCTGATTTTTTTTTTAAGTAAATCACTAAAAGAATTTTATAAAAATAAGAAAACATTAAAGCTTAAAGAATTCAACTAGATCAGGCAACTCCCTGCTTAACAGTGGCAAGTTGGAGGGATACCAAGGCTCTTCAAAGAGAATTCCAATTTTGTCTTCCTGTGGCCCGGAAGGTCCCCACAGCTGGCCCCTGGCCCGCTCTCTCCTGGCCTCTCTCGCCTCGCTTCCCCTCTCGAGCTTCCCCGAGACCACAAAGGCCTCCTGCTGTGCCCCCACCCAGCCCCTCCCACCTCAGGGCCTCTGCCCCTACCGGTCCCCCCAGCTCATCTGGGGAGTGTAGTCCAGCGGGGGAGGCAGATGTTAGACAGCAAGCACACTGAAGGATCTCCTTACAACTCTGAGAGCGCCAAGAAGGAAAAGCAGTTTCTCCGGGAGAAGAGGGCAAGGGCAAGTTGACGTGAAATTGCAGAGGCCGGGAAGGCATTCTGAGGGTGGGGCAGCTGAGCTGAGAGCAAAAAGAGACCTCGGGGGACAAGAGGAAGGAAAAGTGTTCAGGCAGAGGGAACAGCATGTTCGAGGTCTCTGTGACAGGAAGGAACGTGGTCATTCCAGAATATTCCAGTTGCCAGAATGCAAAGAACTCCACTCTACTAACAGTAACAGTAGCTTCCGTTTCTCTGTCGTGGGCCTGATGCCAGCACAGTGCTAGGTGCCTCGCCTTTGCTGTCTCCAACACAACGATACTGCAAAGCAAGTTGTCCCCGTTCCACAGCTGAGACAACTAAGGCTCAGAGAGGCTGAATAACTGACCCGTCACTCAGCCAGGAACAGGGAAGGGGGAAGCCAGGCCTGAACCCAGGGTGTCTGGCTACACGAGACTGGTTCTGCCCGGTTCTGAGCCTGGAACCCGCAGACCCCTCTCTCAGGGCCGGGAGGGCTGCCCCGGAGTGTGTGCCTCACCCCTAACCAGGGGGTCGCTCCCTTGGGGGTCCACAGGCAGCTCCAGGAGCCTCCAAAATGATACACAAGCCGCTCGTGCCTTTTCGGCGGTGGGGAGAGGGTGTTATCGCTGCCATCAGACTCAAAGGGGCCCTCGAATCAGAAACTGACAGAATGGAGCTGAACAACCGCTGGGAGGGAGATTTGCTGAGAGAGATTTTCCACATGTAAACTCTCTGAGAGACGAGTCGTTTGGGAACGATTAGCATCAGGAAGCAGGAACTAAATAGCCCTTTTCTGGAGGAAGTAAATGCCACTTCCCAGCATCAGTAACTTCATAACGCTGAAAGATCTCCCTGGGGCAGAGTCTGGGTCCCTGAACGCTGAGAATATGACGGGCACAAAATATCGTAAGGCACGCCCACCTTTTATGTATTCCCAGAAGAGTTTTTGATGAGAAGACATAAACAGTGAGAGCAAATTGTAAAAACTACGAAATCGCCCCAACTCCTCTCCTACTATCGTGGCCAGTGGGCACAGCTTCAATGGAGAGTCGTTTGGCAACATCCAACACAATTAGGAACACACAAACTTTCCTACTTGGCAATTCCACTTGTAGGACTTTGTCCTACAGAGATACAGTTGCTCAGTGGAAAACCATGTACAATGTGTGTGCAAAGCTATTCATTGCATTACCGTTTGTAACAATAGCAAAAGAGAATATAAATAACCCAGCTGTCCATCCAGAGAGGAGTGGCCAAATAAATCTATCCACAGAATGGCATACTCTGTCACCTTTTTAAAAAAATGAGGGAAGTCTTTGTGCCTGATAGGAAGCTATCTCCAAGATGGATTAAGTGACAGAAGCGAAATGCAAAGAACGTATGTAGCATGCACATGTGTGTGCATACAATACACGTGTGTATGTATGTGCATATGATTGCTTATAGACACATAGAGGATCTCTGGAGAAATGAACAAGAAATTGGTAACACTAGTTCCTCCAGGGAGGGGATGGGTGGGAGGGAGGCTTTGGACTATACACGCCGTGTGCCTTTTAGATCCTGAACCATGTGAATGCATTGCCTATAAAGAACAAAGTGTTATAACATAAAATAATCGTTTTAATGCACCCACTGTGGAAAAAACACGCTCCTTTGTCCCTCTTGTTTATAACCAGACCTGCCATTTCCTGAGCTGGTGAACACTGACTCTGCTTCGACTTGAAAACAGGGTTCTCTGCCTCGGCATCCTCGACCTTTGGGACAGCCTTGTTCTCTGTGGTGGGGCTGGTCCTGTGCACCGCGGGATGTGGAGCAGCATCCCTGGCCTCCACCCACTAGATGCCAGGAGCGCCCCCTGCCCGCATTGTGACAACCAAACATGTCTCCAGACATCCAGTGCCCGCCGGGGGGCAAACTGGACCCCAGCTGAGAACTGCTGCCTTGAGTGGCTGAACCCAGTACCTGGCTTACGAGGAAGCACAGCAGGTACTGGGATCATCAGATCCTTCAACTCTCGTAATGATGATATGAAGTCAGAACAGTGCCCCTCTGTCCAGGTGAGATACCCGAGGCCCACGGAATGTGCAAATCTTTCCTGGGGCAGAAGGAGGATTGGAACTCGGCCCTGGACGGTTCCAGACACTGGGTCCTCAATCCCTGCCCTCCAGCGAGGCTATGGCCCTCGATGCCTTTGGTTCTACTTAAGGAATCATTCCAAACCCCTCTGAATGTTGCCCGTCCTCGGAGCTTCCAGGCAATGAGTACGTATCCTGCATATGCTATATTAGTGAAACAGAGGCCACCCGGACCCGGCAAAACCACCAGCATTTGTCTGCGTGAGCTGGGATCAAGCTGACCTCTGTCTGACTCCCATGCGGAAGAGAATCATCCGTAATAGAAAAAATAATGGATAAAAATTGGTGCTGCCAGCACCCAAAGACCTCATCAGATTCCAGGGGGCAGGCCTGACACAAACTATGATGAAAGGGGCTCTCTTGGCCCGACGACTAATTAACTGTGATCTTACGAACACCTCTGGGCAACTGAACAGGCGAGAGAGGGGAGGAGGGGGCGGCTGCTCTGCCTCACATCTCGGCTGCAGTACCACGCACAGCTCCGATAAGGGCTCAGGGCCGAGAAGCCATGTGGCCACCCCTCCGAGCTTCCTAGGCAGAGTCCAAGGGGCCAGGTGGTCCTAGGCGGGGGCAGAGCCAGAGAGGCCGTGCCCCGGGCACAAGGTCCCATGAGGGAGCCTCCCTGAGACTTAGCCGACGTGGCGGCCTGGGTCAGAACCTTGGGTCCTGCAGGGCACAGTCTCCCTCTGGGCAGCATGGCCTCCTCTGTCTGGGGCTGTCAGGTGTGCCAATAGCTCAGCCCTCACCAGGAGCCAGGACCACATGACCCTCATCGGCTTTCCCTGCTGCCAGTGAAGAAAGTCTTCTCAGAGAGGTCTCTAGAGGGCTTACGTTGTCTTCATCCTTTCATTCGACGAACACTGTTTGAGCACCTTCGTGGGGCCGGGCAGTGGGGACGGTGGCCAACTACACACTGATGCATCTCCAGGGTCTGGCCATCTTTCCAGGGCCTGTCCCACCACACAGCTCACGTCCCCTCTGCTCTCAGATCCCACAGATCTTTGGGGGGTTTGCTTCCTTTTCTCTGTAGCTCCCCCAGGGAGGACAAACCCCCTTTCTTGGGAATCCTCTGCCTCTTTGCTCCCTTTCTCTGACAGCTCAGGGAATCAGAGAGGGGAGCTTTGTCCTTACTCACCTGTGTCCCCCCCGAACCTCTCTCTGTGCCCCGACTCCTCTATGGCTCCCATAAGGGGCTAAGCTTGTGAAACTCCAAAGCCGGAGGAGCCTCTGCTTCCTACACTTTCTCCCCTGGCCTCTGCTCCTTGAAGTGTGGAGGACAGAAGTCCTGGCTGTTTGAATGAGGGACAGGGAGAGAGGATTTCTTTTTAATTGGCTATTAATTCAAAATATCCCACCTCACCATCTCTCCACGTGAGAAAACCTTTGCATCCTTACGAAGGGTGTGCGTTTTTCCTCCAAGTGTTTACCCTCCAGCTCCACCTGTAAGAAGGGGAAGTGGGGCCTCTCTCGAGGATTGAGGCCCCCAAGTGCAAAGCAAGACCCGCCTGTGGGGTGACGTTCCCTCTCTAGCTCCCCAAGGCTGTGCACTGGGCAGGTCTGCATATGGAGCAAGCTCCTCCCCCCCTCTTCAGAAGGGCCATTACTTCCTCCAAGATAGTTTTCTTCTTCCCACCTGGCCCCATCCCCCACACCCCCATGCCCCCCTCCCCCCCACACACACACACACACACACACAAAGGGGGGCTTGGCCATCACTCCTGGAAGTTCCTTAAAATGGAATGATGTGCTCTATGGCTGCGTAACAAATTACCACAAACTTAGCAGCTTAGAACAACACCCATTTACTATCTCTCAGTTTCCATGGGTCAGGAGTCCAAGCACAGCTGAGCGTGGCCCTCTGCTCAAGGTCTCACAAGGCTGCAATCCATGTGTCAGCCGGGGTGGGGTCCTCTCCCAAGCTCACGTGGTTGTCGGAGAACTCATTTCCTTGCAGCTGAGAACTCATGGCGGCTTGCTTCTTCAAGGTCAGCAGGAGAGTGTCTCTTTCCTCTAGACTCTCTTTTAAGAGCTCACCTGATTAGGTCAGGCCCACCCTGGATAATCTCCTTTTGATTAACTCTAAGGGAATTTATTAGGAACCTTAGTTACCTCTGCAAAATCCCTTCAATTTTTCCACATTCTATTGGTTAGAAGCAAGCCACAGGTCCTGCCCATGCACAAGAAGAGAGAATTATACAAGGCATGTAAATCAGGGGGTGGGAAACTTGGAGGCCATCTTAGAATTCTGCCTACCACAAATAGGACCTTGGTGGGGCTCAGATAACCAGGGGGTGAGCATCAGTCTTTGTTCAAAGGCAACAGGTAACAGGGGATGGTGCCCCAGCATGGAGCTCCAGAAAGTCCCCAGAATTATCGTCTAACCCCTGAGCCCCAGGGGTTGATGCAAATGGGGCAATGAACGTCCACAGAGGCTGGGCTCCCCACACCACAGTGTGTCAGCACATCAGTATTAGACCCTTTCTGTTACGTAGGCGAAAATGATGATGATGATTTCAAGGAAGAAGCAGAAGAAGAGAGGGAGGAGGAGGATTAATTTGAAAGTACTTATATTCATTTCCTGGAGCTTCCATAACAAAGTACCACAAACTGGGGGGCTTAAAACAACAGCAATTTACTCTCTCGCAGTTCTGTCTCGCCAGAAGTCTGAAATCCAGGTGTTGACAGAGCCACGCTCCCTCTGAAACCTGGAGGGAATTCGTCTTGTCTCTTCCTAGCTTCTTGTGGTTTGCTGGCAATCTTTGGCGTTCCCTGGCTTGTAGATGCGTCGCTCTCATCCTCCTTCCAACCCGTGGAGTCCTCCCTGCATCTCTGTCTTTGCATGGCACCTTCTTCTAAGGACACCAGTCATTTGGATTAGGAGCCCACCCCACTCCAGCATGACCTCACCTCTGCAATGGCCCTATTTCCAAATAGTGTCACATTCTGAGATGCTTGGGTTTAGGACTTCAATCTTTCTTTTTTGAGGACCGCAATTCAACCCCAACAGTACTATAACACATAATTAATTGATAGCTACAGGCATGGCTACATCCAGGTCCTCAAATTATGTCATCAGAACAATCCATCTCTCTCACTCTATTTCTCTCTCTCTCTTTCTCTTTCCTAAGAGTGACCATGAATTTCCCAAGATTGGCTCTCATGAGGCCAATTTGCTTCTCAGAACCAATCGCTGTGGCCAGGGGGCGTGGAATGATGCTGAATACCCAAGCTGGGACCACGTGCCCCCCAGGTCAGGGTGGGAGGTGGCAAGCCCCGCACAAACCATGTGGACTGTGAGTTGGGGCTAGTGGGTCCCCAGTGGAAAACCGGGGACTGTTATCAGAGACAGGAGCAATGAAAGAGGTCTGGCAGAAACTGCAGGGGTCTGCCACACCAGCCTGGGCTGACCCTGCTGGGATGGTGACCCAGGACCCAGGCCCAGGAAATCACAACTCCATCCATGGGGCTGCCCATAGGGCATGGTTCCCTGTGGATTCGGTGACCACACCTGCAAACAGCCACCTCCCAGCACTGTCCCTCCGTCCCCCTGAACTCTGTCGCAATTCCCCTCAGATCTCGCCGAAATGAAAAGCCATCCTCTGAGGGTTAGCAGCTCATTCTGCTAGTTTAAATCACTGGATTCCCTCTCTCCAGAAGCCTGTACTTACCACTCCATCAGTGGTAATGACAATGAACATTTTTGTAATCTCAGTTTTTATTGCAAAGTGATGGAGGACCAGGAGACTAAGTTACGCTGCTGAAACTCGGGAAATTCCACCAAGCAAACGGTGGGTGGATGGAAGTCTTACGGCAGCAGCGTATATTTTCTTTCCCAAGGAGCTGACTGAAAATAAGAAGCTATGACCGCCATGTTTCGGACAAAAGTCATCAAAAGCATAATCCATGATATTATAATTTGACAATTTTAGATCTAGTCAAATGGATACAGCCCAGGGGGGAGAAGGAGATGCTCCATAACTAGACGGTGGTTGAGAATAATAATAGTGAGGTCCTCTCTAGTCAACATTTTCTCCTTCCTTAAAGGACACTCGATGGCAGGCTCAGGGCCCCTGGTGGTCAGAAATAAAGTCTCTCCCAGTTCCAGAACTCCCCTCCCAGGGCAAGCCCAAAACCAGAGCAACCACTTACAGCCGTGTAGATTGTGTACAGCACGATTCTGGGGGAGTGTTTTCATGAATATCATGCAGGTGGTGCCCCCTGGAGGTGTGCAGGGCACAACTTGCACAAATGACCAGGTGCTTACATGCGATCCCAAAATCAACACATAAGAGGTAAAAATTCCCCAGAGACGTGTAATTGGTCATGACTCCACCGCTCCTTCTACATGAGACGGGAGCGGAGGAAGTGTGGCCAAACGTACTTGGCGCATCTGTGAGACTAGCTCAGGTTCCTCAACCTCAGCGCTATCGACATTTTCGGCCGGATCCTTCTTTGTCTTAAGGGGGTGTGCATCGTAGGATGTTTAGCAGCATCCCCGGCCTTTACTCACGAGACGCCAGCAGCACTCTCTCCCAGTTGACACAACCAAAAATGTTGCCAGACATTGCCCAGTGTTCCTTGGGGGACCCAACCGCCCCCAAGTTGAGAACCCCTGGACCAGATTATAATATGCAAATCACAAGGAAATCAGAGAGCAGGAGGTCATACATGTGACACTATCCCAGTGAAAAACAGTGTCTGAGAGAGGTAAGAGAGCTAGGGACAGAGAAAGGAAATTAAATTCCTGCTGCTATAACAATACAGCCTGGCAGATGTTGTTGGAAACCTGGTTAGAAGACGCCGTAAAACTGAATCAGCTCCCATCCTGCTCCCCAGGCGACAGCTCTCCACTGAAAAGTCCTGGACGTCAGTAGAGCCCCAGACACAGGCGACCAGGGCAAAGATGGCCACAGAGACAGAAGAGCTGTCTCTCCAACACCAGTCACTTCCACGCAGGGAGGAAAAACGGAGTCATGAAAAAATTGACAATAAGGAAGGCTGGGAAACCAGGATATTTCCTAACTTTTCAGTATGGAAATTTCCAACGTGCAGAAAAAGCAGAGAAAATTGCACAACGAGGCCCCGTGTACCCAGCACTGAGCTGCAAAATTTGTCCACATTTTGCCAATGTTGTTCAGTTGTCCCCACCCAACGCTCTATGCCTCCCTCCCTCCCTCCCTTCCTTCCTTCCTTCTCTCTTTCTTTCCTTCCTTCGGTCTCTCTTTCCTTCCTTCCTTCCTGCCTTCCTTCCTTCTTTCCTCTCTGGAATCTTTTAAAGCAAATTCCAGACATCATGTTACATCATCCATAACACATCAGTATGCATTTCTAACCTAAGGGTTTGGTTTGGTTTTGGTTTTTACGTAACCTCCACACCGTATTTAACAGATTTAACACGAAGGAACTAGGATTCTTGCAGGTGGAGAAAAGATCTAACTGCCACCCTAGGATTTCTCCTACTGGTGCCTCTCAAATTTGAACATCTATATGCATCACCTGGGGACCTGGTTAAATTGCAGATCCTGGTTCAGTGGGTCTGGGATGGGCCAGAGCGTCTGCATTTCCAATAAGTTCCCAGGTGATGCCGACGCTGCGGGTCCACGGACCACGTGAGAGGAAGGGACAGCCCAAAACACCGCAGCACCTGAGCACAACCTCACAACTGCTCCGGATTCCGAGGCCTTGAGTGAGAGGAGACAGAGCAACTGGAGAATGACAGCACAGGTGTGTTAGTTTCTTGTGGCTGCTGTAACAAAGTGCTGTAAGCTGGGTGGCTTAAGCAACAGAAAGTCTACAGGCCAGAAGTCCAAAATCAAGGTGTCGGTGGGCCGTGCTCCCTCCAGGGGTTCTAGGGGAGAATCTTTCCTTGCCTCTTCTGGCTTCTGGTGGCTGCCAGCATCCCTTGACTCGTGGCCACATCACTCCAATCTCTGCCTCCATGGTGCATTGCCTCCTCTTTTTCTGTCTGTGTCTTCTTCTCTTCTGCCTCTTATAAGGACATCTGTCACTCCACTTCGGTGTTGGAGCCCACACAGATAATCCGAGATGACCTCCTCATCTCGAGATCTTTAACCAAATTACATCTGCAAAGACCCTCTTTCCAAATAAGGCAACATTCACAGGTTCTGGAGATAAGCAAATGGACATATCTTGGGTGGTGGTAGGGGGCATCATTCAGCCCACTACACTGGTAAGAGGAAAAAATAAAGTGAGAAAAAGTGTGGAAGAGAGGACAGACCCCGCTTCTGTGACAGTGGCCAGGAAGGCAGGCCAAGGGTAAAACTGTGTGTTAATAGGATTCCCAGATGAACTCAAGTGCAGCCGTCCGCTTCCAGCTCTTGGAGAGAGAACATTTCTGTTTCTGACAGCAGAGTAAAGGAAGAGGTGGGGAGCGAGAAAGCCCGTTCTCTGCTGGCCTAGTTCCTAAGGAATCGTGCCTCTGCCTTAGGGCCATTCTCAAGTCTTGTTCAGGGATAAAATGATTTATTGATGGCCATAATTAAAAAGCACTGTCAGAAAGAAGCAGCGTCAGCATTTTTCACTTGCAATTGCACATGAGTAGAAGCAGTTTAGCACAATGGGCCTGCTAGAGTTTTATTTCCTCTGTCCAGAAAAGGGCTGCCATCATGGGGTGCTAGTGTTGGGGACAAGCCTCATTTCTACAGCAGGAATTGATGAGGTTTTAAATTTTGATTGGTGTGCTGAGCCACCTGTTCTCACTTCAAGTACTTTTGTCGTGGGTCCAGTGGATTATCAATGGGCGACACTATGTGTGTGTAGACTTGGGGTGAGTGATTTTGAGCCCCAGTGGGGGCTGTTTTTCCATCAATGTCTTGGCTGTGGCTCTGAATGAGCTGGTCTGCTCAAGATCGAATTGATTTCAGGGGGTTGGTTGACTTGATTTGGCAGCCGTTCTTCCTTGCTGATTGCATCCTGGCTAGTTAATAAGACATTTCTTCTTTAGTTTTGGGAATGTGAACTTAATGAAGCTCTGGACCTCACAAACTGGGAGGAAAATGAAGATATATTTATGGTTTATATGGTAGGTTAGTTCAAAGGAATTAGTGAATGATACATAGCAGGTCCTCAAATTATTGTTATATAAGTGAACGCACGAAAGTGTATCTATGCCCAAATAGACTATTTGCAAATATATACTGTTCCACCTGAAAATTAGCAGGTAGGAACTGAAGAAATGTTTGGGGACGAGGAATGCTTTTATAGAGTTATTAAATCATAGCGTGGTTTATTTTAATCCCACTAAAGTATTTTTTTCCCAGATTGACTTTGGACTCAATCAAGCTCTGCTTCCTACTTGTTCAGATCCTACCTGGCCATCTACAATGGGAGGGAGTTTGTTCTATTAAATTCAGCAAACATTGGTTGAATGCCTCCTGAGGGTAGAGCCCTATGCTTTGTGCCGGGGAGACACCAAAACAAATGAGGCACAGCCCTAGTCTCAGCCATATCAGGGAACAACAGTTGTAAGAAACAGAAATCCACACTAGCTCAAGGAAAAGGACCGCACTGCAAGACCCCAATGGGCAAACACATGGGCATGGGAACCAAATTAGAGGCAATTAGAGACTGGAAACTGGAGTTATAGAAACCAAACTTCCTCTTTCTGGCTCTCAGAGGCCCGGTGGTCTTTCTTATCAGCCCCAAGGACTTTCTTATCTCTGCTTCTCTCACTCGCAACCAGCTTGCTCTTTTCACTCATGGTCCATCATGGTAGACAGCAAAGCCCACCACCAGCTGATTAGTTACTGTGGCTCTTGGTTCAAGTCTTGAGAAAGGAATCCTTGAGAGAGATAGAGAATTGGGTTTCTGGCCAACCAACTGAATATAGGGAGGAGACGTCACATGGTGCAAATAGGGTGCCTAGACCTGCCTTTCAGCAGGGCCTATGGGTCGGGGAATTCTAGGAGAAGGTACCCGTGAGCATTGCAGGCACTTCAGAACACGCTCTTTCTCTTTTTAACTCTCTCTCTCTCTCCCCCGCCCCCTAGATTGTAAACACCATGGGACAATCTAGGATAGTACTTGGCTCAAATATTTGAGAAAGGGAGGGAGAAAGGAAGGGGTTGGATCAAACTCTGGACTTCATGGTTTCCTGAGTTCACTCTGCAAGTATTTGAGAAATAAATAAGTGTCAGTCCCTGAGAACCAAGGGAAGGAGTCGGATCCAGCTGAGTTCCTTCCTGGACCTGAAATGCTCACTGGCTGAGTTCACGTGCACCCTGCCATAACAGGGGCTACAGTGTGGGAGGGCGCACTGTACGCTGATTAAAGCATAATTAGCAAGCAGCAGGAGAGCTCACCCTACTTCCTGTTTAACTTGCATAATTACCCACATCGCCAGACATTGAAATGACCTGGATGACAGACTCTCAGAATGATGGAGCCAGAAAGGCCTTTGGAAATCATTAACCCCTTTCATTTTATGGAGGGGGGAGCTGAGGCCCAGAGAGAGAGCAAGGGCTTACAAGAGCCAAGACGAGGGGCCCCGCCTCCGGTCCAGCCCTCTTCTGCAGCATTGAGGATAGCATCATCTGACCCAAGTAAAACCAGCTCCTTTGCAGCTCCTGGAGCTCCAGACATGGCCAACAGTGTTGCCTTCACTTCGTTTTTCCAGCCAGGTCTCCGATTGTCTCCAGAGTAGAAAATGCAATGTTAGTAGAAGGGTGATTGCTGCTCCCTGCAGCTGTTCGTGTCTTTGCTTTTCCTCTCCTCTATTTTGTTTCGCCCGCATTCCAGAACTGGCCCTGGACCAAGATAAAGAGGAAGGAGCAATGGGAAGGAGGAACCGAGGGGGCAGTGGAAACCTCTGCTGGGTTGTTAGTGGTCCCCAGCCGCTGCGTGGATTTAGAACAGGCCTTTAAGTGTCAGGGCGGAAATAACCCAAACACCACAGAGATGGCTCCCTTTGTGCAATTACCGGGACTAGCCGCATCGCAGAATGGAAGGGTCGTGCTCCCTGAGCTCATTTATGTTAGTTCTTTGAAACTTGGCTAACATCACTTTGAGGGGAAAATGGATTCTATGATTGGTTCTCAGGCTAGTCTACTTAACTGATGTGATAATTGAGCTCTGCATCTCAGGGCATGTAAGCCAGCATCCTCAAGGGGCAGGAGAGGGACGCTCCTGTGTTGTGGCATCCTTTGCTTTCCCCAATCTCCCAAGTCTTCCCAGTGGCTCTGGACCCCCAAGCTTCCCCAGATACCAGGGTGACCCAGGTTTTGATGGCTGCCTGCCCTCCCCCTGGTCCCTTAGGGGGCTGCTATCAACCAGGATTGGGCAATCTGCTAGAATTAATTCACATGCATGTATGAATGACTAGCAGCCCCAAACCGGTGGTTCTGACGTGTCAATGGACACTAAAACCACCAGAGAGCTTGTTAAAATGCAGACTCCCGGCGCCCACCCCAGAGGTGCGGATTTAGCAAGGGCTAGAATGGGGACTGGGAACTCTGTGTTTTTAACAAGCAACTCAATTGATTCTAATGTTGGTGGCAGAAAATACCATGATAAACACTAGAGTAGGTGAAATGGCAGGTGTTGTATTCGGGGTAATTTTCTCTTTACTGGACAGGGAGAGTCACACAGAACAGAATCCAGGTTATTGCAGGTTTTAAAAAAAGGCAAAGGCAAGCTGCTCCCTGGGTGGGTCATCTCTGCACTCCCATTCCCTCCGCTGTGTTGTGGCGTGGCTCAGCCTGAGGAAGCCCAGACACCATCACAAGAGGGCTCATCACAGGGTTCAGAAGGCTCCGTCACGCCTCTGTGACGCTCGAAAGGTTCCTGCCCTGTGGCCTCTACCGACCTGTGACAAAGTCCTCTCACTCATGATATTCAACCCCCTCCCAAGAGACAGTGTAGCAGAGATTAAGAGCACAGGCTGTAGATGCCCAGCGTCATCTGTCATTCGGGAAGCCCAAGTCAAAACCCAATGAGATACCACTTCACACCCGCTAGGATGGCCACAGTCAAAACAGGAAAATAGCAAGTGTTGACGAGGATGTGAGAAACTAGAACTCTTGAACACTGCTGGTGGGAGTGTAAAATGGAGCAGACACTGTGGGAAATAGTCTGGTGGTTCCTCAAAGCTTGAACAGAGTTACCATATGACCCACAATTCCACTCCTAGATGTATACCCAAAAGAATTGAAAGCAGGGACTCAAACAGATACTTGTACATGAATGTGTATAGCAGCATTATTCACAGTAGCCAAAATAAGGAAACAACTCAAATGTCCACCAACTGATGGATAGATAAACAAATTCTGGTCTATCCTTACAGGGGATATTGTTCGGCCATAAAAAGGAATGAAGTACTGACACACGCTACAACATGGATGAACCTGGAACACATTACACCAAGTGAAAGAAACCAGACACGGAAGGTCACATATTGTGTGGTTCCGTTTCTATGAAATGTCCAGAATAGGTAAATCCACAGAGACAGAAAGCAGATTAGTGGCCACCAGGGGGCAGGGGAACGGAGGATTGGGGAGTGACTGCTCATGAGTACAGAGTCTCCTTTTGGGGTGATGAAAATGTCTTGGAACTAGAAAGAGGCGATGGTTGCGCAACACTGTGATTACACTAAATGCCACTGAATGGTACGCTTTCAAATGTTAGTGGTTAATTTCATGTTACGTGAATTTTACCTAAATAAAAAAAAGCATGAGCTGTAACCAAACCTCCCAGGTTCAAAGCCCAGCTCTGCCGCATGACCTTGAGCCTCTGTTTCCTGTAAAGGGGACATCTTTAAAGGGGGAAATCTTTAAGGGGAGGCTGTAATAGTACCCACCTTGCAGGGCTGTTGGGAGCATCAGATGAGTTAATGTCCCCAAAGGACTTGGGAAAGGTGTTGGCCTACGACATGACAGTGAGTGTGCGCCATGATTTCGTCACACAACGCTGCCCCCTGTTATACAGGCAAACCAAGGCCAGGCGGGCTATGGGCTTGTTCAAGCTCACGCAGCAAGTTCAGAAGCCAAGCCAGGGTGGCACCCGGCTTTCGTGGACTCAAGCTCCATGCTTTTCCCCTGTTGACCGTCCAGTTGGATCCCTGACCAGGAACCTTGACACGTGAGGCCCCAGTCCCTGGCAGCAGCACAAATTCTTTCCGGTGACCCCACGTGTGGTCGGCCATCTGGCCCACCTGCAAGGCAGAAACGATCAAGCAACAGCTGCTTCCGCTGCTTCCCAGATGAAAGCCTCGGCCACCCTCGGGGGACTGTACCCCCCAGCAGCCTGGCCGTGACTCTGACCAGTGCAGAGCTTTTCCCTTCTCTGTTCCCGTGACCATCAAGTTCTAGCCACAGAATGCCCTGCCTCAGTTTACCTTGGACATAGGGAAACCATCACTATCTTATTACAACCATCAGGGTCACCCAGAGGCTTCGTGTCCCAGCAGGCGGGGAGAGGGCACTCAGCTCTCCCCGTGCATCCTTTGGCTCGCTGTTCAGACTGCCCCCCACAGGCACTCCTCTTTCCCTGGTATGATGTAAGATCACAGGTGTTTTTCATACGTGGTTCAATTCCTATGTTTCCAGGAACAATCTAGCTGACTTACATTCCCCAACAGCCACATTCCTCCCTCAAGTAGAGAGAAATAAGTCTCCACTCATTTATGTCAAGAGATCCTTCCCGATCCCATGGGTTCTGTCAGACAGCACAGCCCCTGGGAGTCCCAGGAGAAACTTGGGATGTTTACTGAGAATCAGGCCCCCTGGAGGTTCGATACTGAATCAGATCGTCACAAGCAGAAGATGAAAAAAATAATCCCCTGGGACGTGTCTGAATCCCAGGCTCTTAGCTTCTGGACACAGAATAACCCAAGGAAAGCGGCGTCCTCGCACCCTGCCCTCCCTCCTCCCTCACCAGCTCCCACAGCAGCACCCCCCAGGGCCACAAGGTCTGTTCCAAGGAGCAGATCCCTTCTGGCAGGTGTGAGATGCGATCGGCTCTTCCTCTGGGGCTACCAATATCTGCACCTCCAGAAAAACACATCTGAAGCCCTAGGGTGGCCACCCAGACCAACAGTCCCTGGAAGAAGTCAGCCAACCAGAAGGATGTTGGGGAGGTGGTCTTAAAACCACCTTGATACCCCTGGCAGCATCCGTTCATAGAACTCATCAGTACCTTCCCTCCTTTATCCCAAGGGCGCTGGATTGGAGATCACGGAGTCATTCGCAACACGATGTTTAACAGAGAGACACTCTGGAAGTACTTCTTCAGGACCACATGGAACAAGACTGAATGGCAGGACAATGGGGTTCTCCCCCTCTGGATCACAGCCGAGAGACAGGTACCACCAGGAATCCGGGGTTGGCTTCCAGGGACATCGCCTCTTGTTCCTAGGCATGTGGGATGGGGGTTAGAAGCTGTGTGACCTTGGGCAAGTGACTTAACCTCTCTGAGCATCATTTCTCTAAGTGTGTAATAAGGATCCTGATGGCATGCTTATTCAATAGATTCGATGTAAGGATCATATGAGATATGCACTTAACGCACATCTCAGTAAGTTTTAGCTGTTATCAATGGAGGAGTCTCTGTGACGGCAGAGTCTGGCTTAATCATGATTGTACCTCCAGGGCTCACCACAGGGTCTGGACCCAGCAGCCCTTTAATAAATATCTGCTTATACACTTGTCTCAGACTTAAGCATAAAAGCCCTTAGGAACGAAGTTGACCATTCAACACATCCTCAGACCGTGAAGAGCTCTGATGAGGACATTTGTTTACAAGAGTCCACTGGTCATTCATTATTGTTTCAAAAAAGCAGAAATCAGAGCTGTGTTTAACTCCCAGCCCCAAAACCTGCCAGCTTTGCGTTTTCTCAGCGAGCTTCCAAAGCCGTCACTTCAGAATAGAACCTCCTTCTTCTTCCCCAAGACACCAGCCTTTGCTCTAAAGCTGCCCTTGGTCCTGGCGCGTCATCTCTGGCCTCAAGCTCACGCTGTGCACGTCACATGGCAAGGCGGTGTGTGCAGCGGCTCAGAATGCAGCCTGTGGACTCAGACCCCCGGAGAGGGGTCCCAGCCGGCCCGCCCTTCTCCAGCTGCGTGACCTGGGCAATGACTCCTCTCTGTGCTTGAGTTGTCTCATCTGTAAAGTGAAGATTGTCAGATTCCCTGTTTCATAGGCTCATTGGGAGGATTAACTGAGATAACACATGCAGGTGCTTAGGACTAAATGCTCAAAAACTACCAAGTCATTCTTATTAACGGAGGCTGAATCATTTTAGCATGACTTCAGCTGGTCACTACAGCTCTAGGCCATAACCACCCAGTGGAACATTCTCTGATAACGGATATGCTCCCTTCTGCACTGTCCAATATGGAAGCCACTAGCCACATGTGGTTATTGAGCCCTTGAAATGTGGCTGGTGAGAGTGAGGAACTGAACTTTTAATTGTATTCACTTTTAATTAATTTCAATTTAAACCTAAACGTCACATGTGGCTAGGGGCCACCATATTGGACAACGGCGCTCTAGGTGAATCGCAGGGGCTTGTCAATGACCGTATCCTACCTTAGGTTCATTTTTTTCCCTAACTGTTGGGCTCTAGATTCCTCCCTCTTCTGTCACATTTCTAAACTTTGAGGCACAGATCATGCAAATAAATTCTGTCCTCCCGAGAAACTAATGTTTTTAACGCTCGCTATGAACCAGGACCTGATTTGAGCGCTTTACCTATATTCATTTATGACAACTCTGCGGTGGGTGCTATGATTATACGCATTGAACAGATGAGTAAACTGAGGCACGGAGAGGTGCCATCGCTTCTCAAAGTCACAAAGCTAGTGAGAGGCAGAGCCAGGATTTGAACTCACTCTGCGTTCAGCAATTCTTAACTCTTAACCATGACATAAGATTACTTCTGTGGCCAAAACATGTAGCCATGGTTTCATAGTGAATCCTGTATCTGCCCTGCTGGGGAGGTCCACACAGTCTCCTTGATCCGCTGTTCAAAGCCCAGGGCCTCTCCAGCCTCTTGCCATGGTATTTGTTCACAGGCACACGGCTCCTGGTGGCCTTCTCCTTTTCTGTCATTTCTCTTATTCATGGTTCTTGTCTCCTTGTCATTTATTTGCAGGACTTTGTTTCCTTCTACTCAACTCATAATCAGAGCATTTTTCCTCTTTGCTGAATTCATAAGTGTGTGCAAAAACAGGATCTGGGGCAGGGCCAGGCGACTAACAAGACGTCACTGGTTTGGCAAGTGACTGTCAAGTTGGGGTATCTCGTTCGGCCATTGGCAGCTCCTGCCGTGGGATGGGGCCACCAGCCAGCCCCCTGAGGGGCCGACAGAAAAGTCACTGCAATCAGGGCAAACCTGATTTCCTCCAGGCCAGCCTCCCAGGAACAGCACTCCAGCTGGCCCCAAATGCATTGTTAGGTCGGGCTGGAGGAGGTGGACTGCCCCGTATCCATCACCGGGAAGATCCATCCTTCTCCCGCGTCTCTTTCTGGCGAGCTCTGTGGAGATGGATGCATGAGCCTTCAGCAGGACTGAAGTATCTTCCTTCGGTGACACTAATGCTGCCAGAGTCCATCAAGACACAGGAGAACTGACGTGTCTTGGTGGATGATGCCTAAAAGATGGGCCTCCTGACCACCTCTGTGCCCGTTACTCACAGCCCACGAGCAGATCCTCATTACAGCAGATCTTCACCATTGGCCACGGTATAAGCGGAGAAGGTCATTTAGAGCAGGCTCGGATTTTAAACGAGTGCCCCCGGTAATTGAACGTGATCGATGGCTGAGGTATTCCACCAAGTCCAGAAGTCCTAATTCTCAGAGACAGGCAGGCAGCCATGACTGTGAGACCCAGGAAAACCAAAAGAATCGCCTCTCTCCGGAGGAGCTATAGAGCATATCAAGGGGAGAAATGGCAGAGGACGATCTGAGAAAGACGCTCTTGGCTGCCAAGAGTCTGTAACAGGACCACGGCAGGCCAGTACCAGGAGGGAATTTGGAGAGAGGGCGGGGAGGGCAGCTACAGTTCTCCGTGTAAGCCAGTTCTCCTAGGCAATAGCTTCCAAACTTGCAAGAGCTGTGAGCAAGATGGTGCCAGCAGCTTCTGCCTAGAAGAGCGTTAATAGCAAGATAACACATCCCGATATTGGCCCAAACCGTGTCCTTGTTATGCATCATGAAGGCTCTAAGAATAATAATCTGACCTCTGAAAGGGTGTGGGAGGGGGAGAAAACACAGCATCTTGGTCGTCTAGCCTCCTCCTGTTCAGTGACTCTTCCAGAGCAATGAAAACACTCAGAACCAGCCTTGACTTCTGGATTTCAAATACATGGCGTCCATCTCTTTCCACTCAACTGTTCCCTAGAATGAGTAATTCCTTTCCCTAAACCACACATACTTCCCACCCAAGCACAACCGTGATGAACAGTGCACCTCGTGACGTTCATTCCGTCACCTAAAGAAAATGCAAAACCCAACTGAAATTTTTCCTCTAATGATTGGTTCTGGAGGGTTTGGTGGACTCTGTACAAAACCAACAGCCAGGATTTGCCCGTAGGAAGTACCAACTCTTGTTTTAAAGAAGCAACTTACGAGTAATCACTGCATTGATGCAACACTACACTAAGGGAGAATAATGAAGCTAATAAAACTAGTGATTTTCCAATTGCTATTGCTACTGGAAACACTGATTATGCTAATTAAAGGGTAGAATAGTAAATACCCACTCTTTTGCATCCAATTAAGTGCTCAGATTATTTCTCAGAAGTATTTGTTGAAAATAGCACTTTTGATTATCATGGGTCCCAAACAGAGTCAAGTGTGTGTGTGTGTGCATGTGTGTGTGTGTGTGTGTGTGTGTGTACGCAGGCACACACACACATTTCTCTCTGGAGTTCATTTCATGGAGCAGCATAACTCCTAAAATTCCTGTGGGACCACGTGAGAAAAATCAGTCCCTAAGACTACAGCTTGGGATATCTTTAAGGAAAGTTTGTGTTGAGAACACAGCACAAGAAAACCATTTCAAGTTGGGAACATCTGAGATGTAACATGCAGACATCTGGAATTCAGCTGGATATGCAGGGCTGCCTAAGTCCCTCGTAATGTCAATGTCGGCTTATCCTAAATAATAAAATAGCCAGTCAAACTATGTTCTGCAAAATGTTAGAAGTTTCATCCTTCCAGTCAATTCCATACTTCAGAGCAAAGTCAATTTATACCGTATGTAAGTTAAACAAAGTACTGTCGCTAAAACCTGAGAATTACATCTAATGCCAATCAGAAATGCAATAAATAAATATTAGAGGATTTGCAAATTAAAGCAACCGTAGAAATTCTATTATCAGAAAGGGAAATGTGTTACCTGGAGAGGTTAACAAATAAGATGTTAGAATCCAAAAGAGAAAGAGATTCTGTGACTATTTCCATAAGTTAATCAGGAGTGAGAATAAGACAGGTTTTACACCCACAAAAGGAGATGCAATTCATGCGTCCACCAACAGTTAGCACCTACCTGCTAACTGTTCCAGGTCCCGGGAAAAGAGTGGTCAACGAGATCAACACAGCCCCTGATCTCCTGGAGCTCACACTCTAGAGGAGGGAAATAGACGGTAAATAAGTAGCGAATTAAGATAGTTTCAGATTGGGGAAAGTGTTTTATAAAATAAAACTGGATCACAAAATAGTGAATGAGTGCTGAAGGGCAGAGGGGACAACATTTCACCTACACCTCTGAACAGCAGAGCTTCTGGAGTCTTGCAAAGTATTATTAAGACTCCCGTCTTCGGTCAAGTTTCCTAAAAGCAGAGCCTGAGGTAGGGATTTGGTGCATGTAAAGCATTGAGGGAGAGCACTCAGGAGTCGGGGGTGAGGGAAACCGAGAGGGCAGGGGAAAGAGCTAAGTGAGGTGTGGCCCCAGCGGGAGGCCAGCTTCAGCCTGATCCCATGGGGAGCTCAGGACCATGAACTGCACCCCCATGTTACCCGACCCTGAGGCCTGGGAGGCAGTCTTTTGTCCTCCTCTCAGTCAGCCACTGGCCACAGGCAGCTGGGGGTGCAGAGCAGTATGGGACACCTCCCCAGGTGAGGCGGGGCTTGGCCACTTAGCTGAGGGTAATATTCCAGAACATGGGAAGCTGAGTCATTAGCAGCCTCCCTCACAGAAGCGGGTGTGGTGCACTGGCCCAGGAAGGAGATTGGAGTGGGGTGCCAACAGCATCCCCTCCAACTTCCAAATTGCTTCCCTGCTTCTCACTCCCCAACGGTACATGGGAAGTTTTGGCTTTATACTTGGTTATACTTTTCCACTCATTTGTTGACCAAATAGCCACAACCCAGGTGCCATTATCTCACAGTTCTTCCCGGTCATTTATCCTCCATACCAAATTGACACAGTTGCACAACCGCCATCTCTTGGTTCTACTAAAGCCAATGAACTTTAGAGTGTTTTTCAGAACATCCAAACCTTGGATGATACGAGAAGTGTCACAGAACAGCCCTCAAGTTAATAGCTCGGCTGAGACGAAGGAAAGTTCTTGCTCCCCAAACAGGCAGGTCATTCATTCATTGAACCAAAAATCTATTCATTTTGATCCTGGTTTCATTTGCCTTGCAGAAGCTCTTTTTGTAGAGAAAGAGTAACCCTAATTCACTGCTGGTGGGAATGCAAACTGGTGCAGCCTCTATGGAAAACAGTATGGAGATTCCTCAAAAAATTAAAAATAGAAATACCTTAAGACCCAGCTATCCCACTACTGGGTATTCATCCAAAGAACCTGAAATCAACAATCCAAAGAGGCTTATGCACTCCTAAGTTCATTGCAGCATTATTCACTATAGCCAAGAAGTGGAAGCAACCCAAGTGCCCCTCGACTGATGATTGGATAAAGAAGATGTGGTATATATATTTATATACAATGGAATACTACTCAGCCATAAAAAAAGACAAAATCGTCTCATGTGCAACAAGATGGATGGACCTGGAGGGTATTATGTTAAGCAAAATAAGCCAGAAAGAGAAAGACAAACACTGCATACTTCACTCATATGTGGAATATATACTAAGACACGGACAGACAGAACAGTTTGGTGGCTACCAGGGGGAAGGTGGTTGGGGGGTGGGCACAAGGGGTGAACGGATGCATTTATATGGTGCCTGACAAACAATAACATACAACTAAAATTTCACAATGTTATAAACTATTATGACATCAATAAAAAAAATTTTTTTAAACACCCACTGGTTGCCCTTTGCACATATCAAAAAAAGAAAAATAAGCAATCCTGTTCACAAAAAAATTTATATACAAAGGCTCATAGCAGTATTATTCATAATACCCAAAAGGTGGAAACAATCCAAATGCCCATCAACCGAAGAATCGATAAACAAAATATGGTCTATCTGTATAATGGAATATTATGTAGCCATTAAAAGGAACAAAAGTACTGAAACATGCTACAACTTGAATGACCCTTGTGAACATTATGCTAACTGAAAGAAGTCAGTTATAAAGGACCACATGTTGTAGGGTTCCATTTAAAAGAAATGTCCAGAATAGCAACTCCATAGAGACAGAACATAGATCGATGGTTCTCCAGGGCTGGGGGGGAAGTCAGGGGAAATGGGGAGTGTCTGCTGAAGGGTACAGAGTTTCTTTTTGGGGTGATGAAAATGTTCTAAAATTGATTGTGGTGATGGTTGCACAACTCTGTGAATACACTAAAAATCATTGAATTGTACACTTTAAGTGGGGGGATTATATGGTATATGAATATATCTCAACAAAGCTGTTATAAAAAAATAAGCAAGCCTAGAGGAGAAAACACCGCAATCAATGCTAATTGTGAGACATAAGTGAGATGGTCTGGTTTCTGTCAACTACCAACCAAAAATTCACGGCAGAACAAAGTTTAGGTGATGTTTAAACATCTCGTGACGGAAGACCATGCCAGCTAGAGCTTGAAGGACCCTTGTCCCAGGCTGTGGACAGGAGCCAGATATTATAATTGTATTTGCAATCCGTGTGTTCTCAGCTTGCTGTGAGTCTGGAGTATAACAGGGATGGGGAAACTCATGAGGTTAGTGTCTAACACTGGTGGAAATACTCCTGGTAAAATGCAACAATGTATTGTTATCTTGTAATCCCTCAAGGCCCGGAACACGGAGGATGTGTGCCCCAGGCCTTGCCAAGGAGAAGTGCCACAGTCAGCGGCCTCTCGGTAAAGCTGGTTCACGGTGTAACAGGTTGAGAGTGATGTGAAGGCATTTAACCAGACAGTCACATTCCCAACCTGATCAACAGGATAGTTTGCGGGAATAGGGTCAGTTTAGTCTCCTAGGGAACTGACCATTAGGCAGAAAGTCCTCCGGGTCTCAGTGCCCCTCACTGAGTACACGTCTCAGATTCCCAGCCATCTGCCTGCCCCGATGTGCAGATAGAGGGGACGTTACTCTTCTCTCCTCAGGAATTGAGCAGCCTGCAAAGCGCATGAGGCCAGTGCTCAGGGCTGTCGCTCTTGACCGGCTGCCCCATGGCCCCAGAGGCTGTTGGGCTGGTTTCTTTGGCCAGGGTGAGGGAGCCTGACCGAGTGCAGGCGCCTTCTGTACTCACCAGGCCAAATATGAGACCAACTTCTCAACGTACAGAGCATCACATTTCCTACAGGCTCAAATAGCTGTTGGTCCTAAGAAAATATCAAGTGTTGTGACTGATGTTACTTTAGTCATTTGAAAAAGGGGACAGACAAAAACCTGCTTGGCATTCATTAAACAATTACCTACAGTCCTTACTCCCTCCTCTCCAACCCCCACCCCCAGCAAAAAAAAAAAAAAAAAAAAAATATATATATATATATATATATATATATATATATATACTGTAGTGCCATAAGAAACATACTTGGCTCCAGAACCAGACCCTCTGGGTTCAGATACCTGCTCCAGCACTTACTACTACACGACTCAGGGCAGGTTCCCTAATCTCTGTGCCTCAGTTTCCTCATCTGTAAAATGGGGATGATGATAATAGCTCCCTCGCTGGGCTGCTGTGAGAGTAAAGGGAGTTAACATATATTTATAAAGCATTCAGAATAATTGATGGTACATAGTAAGCGCTCTATGTTTGAGCTTATTATCATCGTCAGTATTATTATCTTCTTGCTCTTTCTAATGGTATGCTTTCTTTCTTCTCTTTCTAAAAATCTCTCGTTCCTTGCTCTTCTCTCCGCCACTGCCGAGAGCAGTGTCCTTCCTTGTCCTTTAACTTTTCAAAGACTTCATGGATCCAACAAGCATGACATTAACTAAGGGGCAGTTTTCTTTCATGGGATTGGAATCTAAAATGGCTTTTTTATGGGCCGGCCCCGTGGCTTAGCGGTTAAGTGCGCGCGCTCCGCTACTGGCGGCCCGAGTTCGGATCCCGGGTGTACACTGACGCACGGCTTGTCTGGCCATGCTGAGGCCGCGTCCCACATACAGCAACTAGAAGGATGTGCAACTATGACATACAACTATCTACTGGGGCTTTGGGGAAAAAAAAAAAGGAGGAGGATTGGCAATAGATGTTAGCTCAGAGCTGGTCTTCCTCAGCAAAAAGAGGAGGATTAGCATGCGTGTTAGCTCAGGGCTGATCTTCCTCACAAAAAATAATAATAATAATAAAAGAAAATAAAATGGCTTTTTTGTTATTATTTTTCAGCGCATTATAATAATTTCAACAAAGGAGACTACGGCTGTGATAATGTGCACATGGACATGAAGACCATATTCAGAGCTTTCTGGCCAGATTTCAAGAAGAATCACCTGGCTGAGCCTTTTGACAGCACTCACATCTGCCCACTGATGTGTCAGCTCCTGGGGGTTACCCCGAGCCCCACGCTGGCTCCCTGGCAGTCACCCAGGAAATGCTTGTGGATTCTTATGACCAGCAGCCAGGTGAGACACAAGAGCAACCACCAGAAAAGTGGCAGTGTGGTCTGCTCTGCCCCGAGATAGAGAAGATTCAGAAAGGGGTCTCCTGAAAGCGGGAAAAAATCAAGCAGAATAATCCTGTTTTCCAGGAGCTTTGACACCTCCTGCACAAGCAGATCTAAACAGACAGCAGAGGGCCGGCCCCGTGGCTTAGCAGTTAAGTGCGCGCACTCCGCTGCTGGCGGCCCGGGTTCGGATCCCGGTGCGCATCGACACACCGCTTCTCCGGCCATGCTGAGGCCGTGTCCCACATACGGCAACTAGAAGGACGTGCAACTATGACGTACAGCTATCTACTGGGGCTTTGGGGGGAAAAATAAATAAATAAAATCTTTAAAAAAAATAAATAAACAAACAGATAGCAGAGAATGGAGAGAACCCCTGGATGCGCTGGTGACATTTTATTTAGAGTTGTTGGGGCAAAAGGAAGCCTCTCCATAGAGGATGTGGAAACTCATAAAGGAAACCTTAACTAAATTGGAGTCCGGAAGGCCTGTAGGGGGAGCTCTCATGCCCTATCACACATCCTCAATTACACCAAACAGGCAGAGAGGATGTTTGCATCCGGAACAGAAAGTAAACCGACGTTATCACTGAGGGAAGATTTCTCTCCCGACCCTGCAACAGCTCAGCCAACGAGAAGCCACGGCCCCCCGAACTGTTACTTTTCCCCAATGGACTTTCGCTTAGAACAGCTCCTCCCTACCCCCCCTTTTTCCCTATAAAAGCAGCTCCCCTCATTTGTTTGTTGGATTTGCCTATGATTTCCCATAGCACGAACATCCTGAATTGCAATTCTTTCGGCTATTTCCAAATAAAGTCATTTTGAGGCTTTTCAAATTAACAAAGAAGTCAGGCAATAATCCTTCTGATCCTCAGATATGCGCAGTCTGCCCCCAGATGCCTCCTGTAGATACAGAAAATCAGCAACTCCGTGCATGCTGGTGCCTGGGAGAAAGCTGCTGGTGAGGGAATAACAGAGCCTTACTCCATACTGAAAAAAGGGGCAGGGGTTCCCGTAAATGAGGTTGCTAACTCAAGGCTTCAAAATCCTAAATCTAGGCGATATACAGAAAGAAAGGAATCATCTCTGGGGATTCAGTTGTTTGCAGACACACTGGCCAGTGTTTCTTCTACCGAGAGGGACTTAGATACCCCTGAGGATTTACCAAGTGCTGAGAGCAACCACAGTCAGTCGACACGGAGTGCAAAGAACAGCCTCCTGCACCCTTTCCCATCTTCCAAGCCACTGCCCACAATCTTCTGGTGAATTTTCAGGAATCAGGCCGTTTCGCAGAAAACGAATTAAATGAATGACCAATTCACGAAATTATTGAGGATTTCTTTTTTAAGTTTCAGAACTTTGCTACAACTATTTGCCCTCCCACCCCATCCCATAACCCATCGGGAGCCTGGGGTAAGGTGTGTTTGACCATCAGTTATTGATAAGCAGGACATCCCCCCAACTGATTTTCAGCGAATTGGCTTTTAGCAAATTGGTCATTTGGCAAAGTGGTCATTAGGCAAACGGGTCATTTGGCGAATAGGTCGTTGAGTAAATCGGCTTTCAACGACTTGCCCTATGAGATTTCTCTACAGTGAGCACTTTCTTGGGTTAAATGTACATTTCATTCCATAATTAATATTCACTAGCGCCTGGATGGGAAACTTCCCAAGGACCCAGGAGCAGCCAGAACAGCCTCTTAATAATCGGACAATTAAAAACCGTCTGATTTTTTTAACAGTAGCGGAGATGCAAAAGGCCTCAGTTCTCCGAAATACAGTGATGGGTCTCGGGGCTGTCACAGGAGCTCTTGCGGTTCTGTTTGTCACTAGCTTGACGTACACAGCCATTCATCGGAAAAAGAAGTGAGCAGCCTTAGGGCTGCCTGTGGTTGATCAGTGTACATTGTAATAATCCATTTCAGCCACTTCCCGTGTGCCGCGGGGGGTCCAACACTTTGAGAACCCCAGCAACCAGGGCAGTCGCACAGGGCCCAGGGCTCAGAAGAGCCCCTGGCTTGTTTTCATAATCTATGGTCACTATCTGGAAATTCTTGGTTTTTTAACAAGGGCCCCGCATTTGCATTTTGCACTGGACTCTGAAAATTACCTCCCAGTTGTATTAGTTTTCTAGGGCTGTTGCAACAAAGTACCACAAACTGGGTGGCTTAAAACAACAGGAATTTATTGTCTCACAGACCTGGAAGCTAGAAGTCCAAAGTCAAGGTGTTGGCAGGGCCGTGATCCCTCGGAAATCCGTAGTGGAGAATCCCTCCTCGCCTCTTCTAGCTTCTGGTGTTGCCAGCAATCCTTGGTGTTCCTTGGCTTGTAGATGCATCTCTCCAATCTCTGCCTCTGCCATCGCACCGCCTTCTGCTCCCTGTGTCTCTGTCTTCACATGGTGTTCTCTTCTCTTATAAGGACACCAGTCATGGGACTTAGGGTCCCTTGTAATCCAGTGTGATCTCATCTTAACTTGATTATATCTGCAAAGACCCTATTTCCAAACTAGGTCACATTCCTAGGTACCAGGGGATAGGACTTCCAATATATCTTTTTGGGGGACACAATTCAACGTATAACACTGGTCCTGCTACCAACCAAAGCACTATATGGGCCCGGTGCAGCTCTTCCAACATCTCCATAGTTATATCATTAGACTGAGCCTCCCACATTCCCTGCTATGCCCAACTCGGAACATTCTTCTTCTTTAACACAGTTCCTGTCTCCATAGCACAGGGGCCTCCTGAACACTTAAACAGCCTACGGAAAGTCAGAACTTTACTTAACCTTAACTCCATTACAAAGCCCACATATAACGTAATTTATATTTGAACAATAAAATTTTCCTATAAGTTGAAACATGACCTATAAAGGTCTCTATACCCTGAAGCAACATTTTAGAAAGAAATCAATTGGTCCTTTTCTACAGAAACCATTAGCTACAGGAGAGATAAAGGGAAAACTTCATAGTACTGATTAAAGCGCCATGCCCACAGCATAATTTCTAAAAGGCAGCCATTCCATTCAGTTAAAACGAATTAGATTTTTTTTATTATTATTATTAAAGAAAGTCTCAAATCCAGAAGTGGAATCTTTAACATAGCTCGTGCACATACACATCCCCTCTGACCACTGGCAGGACCGCTGGGATATATCCTAATGCTTCTCTCCATATCAACACCACCTGGAATTCTTACTTTTTGTCATAAACAGCGGTCCTAATCTTCACTTACACCTGAACACACCACACCTGTGAGGCCCATGGGACATTAAAAATGCCCTCGGTGCCTTGATCCTTCCAGATTCACATCTGAGATGTATCACCTTATGACCTTTGTTCCTCCTGAGAGCCCACACACCAAGATGAAGATTTCTTCTGTGTGCAGGTCAGTGCTGTGGCCCACTCAGGGTCCTTCCCCAATCTGGTTCCCATCTAAGGGATCAGGAAAGGCTGGACCAGCCTAGATTTATCAATATCTTAGTATAACATCATACAGCATTACTTATTATGGTGTTGACCGTACATGCCCTTTTGCTCCTCAGAGGAAAGGTAATTAATAGCTGCCATTATGTCTGTTAATAGAATAAGCCTGGTATTTATGAATTTAACTGACCCATTCCCATTGGTTTTCACTGTGTACTGCAGGCAGAGGGCTGATCAAAACAGCAGAAGTGAACGAGTGCGCCTGACCCAGCCCTGAAGCATCGTTCCTCTAGGACCAAGACTCACCACGGTTAAAACTCACTGTCCTGTCTCAGGTCGTTCTAGCTCGGGATGCTGTGACCAAGAGGATTTACACAACATCTTGGACCCAGAAACTGTTAATTCCTGTAAAAACACAGCAATAACCACAGTCCACCCTCTTTATTTAAATCAACAGTGTTGAGGGTATAAAGGACGAATAATTTTTGTGTCAGATCCTGTGTTCACTTGGTTCTGGGGGAAGCACAACAGATATGAGAGAATAAATGCATTCAGTTAGAATTAATTCTCTCTTGTTCTCATAGCCGAGCAAGGCCTGAGCGTTTCTCATCTGAAAGGGGTGATAAGATTTAATCTGTCCCCTCATCTACCTTCTGCAAGTATATTTAACAAATTAGTTCTCAAGTCTCTTCCAAGTGGAGTTTTATAAGAGATTTGTTAAGGTAAGTGTGTTAGACTTTGAACACAGTTCAAACTCCAGAGGCAGCAACTGTCTGTCCTGCCTCTCACTCAAGACATCATAACATCAAACGGAAACAATTATTTTTTTCTTTTCCTTCCCATTCTCACCTCTGTACCACCCCACCAGCCCCAGAAGCCCTCTTACTCTTCTTTGGGATTCCTTTCCCTGCAAATCACAACTCCTACTGTAAGCCCTCATGCATCTGTGTGCCCCCCAGCATGACAGATATCGCCATTGTCCTTCTACATATATTTGTGTGATAATGAGTTCAGTGTGTACTTCCCCCACAAGATCCTGAGCTCCTGGAGGGCAGGGACCACTCCTGGTTTTTCTCACTGTTGTATCCCCAGTGCCTTACAGGGCCAGGCACATAGTAGGTGCTTAATAAGTATTTGGGGAACGAAAGACTTGATGGGTTGGGGACAGGCCCAAAGGCTGGGGTAGTGGGGGCTCCTGCCTTGTGGAGGTCATTGACAGGACGTGACTGCCCACTAACCTGAGAGCTGGCCCCAGGCCACTGGAAGCTCCACACCCCTCCGCTGTCCTTGGAATGTACTTTCTGCCCACTGTTCCCAGAGCAGAAGCTGTTTCAAGGATGCAGCCTTGAGAGAGCAATGTGTTGTTGAAACCATCTGGACAGTATATGTGACTGAACTCCATTGAGGCCCCTGTGTAAACTTGAAGATTCCAGCAGGCCGGTGCGGAGATCTACTCCTCTTGTGGGGCCCAAAAAAAGCCTCCTAGGTAAGTTGTCCTGCTCATCAAACCTGACCCCCACCAGTCTGGAGTGCTCTCCCTCTTTCTTCGGTCCCTCCTTGCCCTCCGTATATGGGCGCCAGTTTATGAACCAACGCCTTGACCTGAAGGCCCTTTTCCAAGGACAGAAAGGGCGGCGATGGCCTGAGCCCGGGACCCAGGGCCTGAGGAAGCACCCCGCTCAGGCGCTGGGCATGACGGCGGTCAGGCTCCCTCCCGCGCAGTCCCAGGGGGGCCGCGCTGGGGGGGTGGGGGCTAGGATAAGGCCGCCCGGCCGACGCGTTCGCCCATACGGGCCCTGCCAGAAAGACCCTCCTGAACCGGTAGAAACAGCCAGAAAGATTACCTAGCCCTGGGCCGGACTGGCCGCTGCCGCGGAGCCCTAGCTGCCCCGCCCCGCCCCGCCCCGCCCCGCCGAAGCCCCGGCCCCGCCCAGCCCAGCCCAACTTGGCGCCAAACTCTGACTGCGCCCCGCCGAGGCCCAGGCCCCGCCCCGTCCCCACCCTGGCCCCACCTCCCAGGCCCCAACCTCGCCCCAGAGCTCGCCTCCAGGACCCGCCTCGAGCCCGCCCCAAACCCCGCCTCCCACGACCCAGGCATCGCCGGGCCCCGCCCCAAGCACCGCCTCCCCGACGCAAGCATCGCCGGGCCCCGCCCCCCGGCCCGCGCCCCGCCCCGGGCCCGCCTCCTCCGGGCGCAGCCCGGCTCCTCCCCGTCTCCTGGCAACGCCGCGGCCCCGCCCCGCCATGGCGCCCGACGAGAGCGTGGAGGCCGCGCGCCTGCTGCGGAGCTTCGAGCGCCGCTTCCTGGCGGCGCGCGCGCTGCGCTCCTTCCCGTGGCAGGTGGGCGGCGGGGCGCGCGGGGGGCGGCGGGGCGGGGCGGGGCGGGGCTCCAGGCTCCCAGCTCTACGCCCCCGGCCGTATGAGGTCCCCGGCGCCCGGCTCCCTCGTGTGTCCCGGCCGCGCGTCCGGCCCTCGTCCCGGGGCTTCGCCGGGGCCGCGCGGGCTGGCGGCGGGGAGCGGGAGGCACACCTGCGCGCCCTCGGGGGCCCTCCCTGCGCCCCCTCCCCCCGTGGGCCCTTCCCGCCCTCGCTCCCTTCGCAGACGGAATCCCGCGAATTTAAGGGGTGCGGGGTTTCCGCCCCGCTCCCTTGTGCGCTCAGGGTTTTGGGGTCATACAGAGTTCACGATCAATTTCATTGCTCTTTTTTAGCCAGTTAGCGTCGTGGCCATTGGGTAACGGCTGCTGCTGCCCGTTTAAACAGGCAGCGTCCTCAGGACAGCGGGAGACCACGTTGCAAGGAGCGCAGTGACGAGGTCGCAGACCCCACACCCCCGGGCCTCGTGTTCTCATCTGTGTCATCAGCATTGGACAAAAAGTCCTCTCAGAGGCAGCTTGAGGCTCTTGCCTCTGATGGAAGCGACAGGGAGGTACAAAACAGGCCTGAAAGACAGCTCACCTCCCCTGCCCTGGGGACCTGCCAAGCCAGGGACTCTGATGACACTGTCTCCGTAATTCATGTGCGGTGAGCTCACTGCGATGACTCAGTTTGAGTACATATTTCTCTCCTCGCTGCCCATCTTAAGGGGTAGTTTTTAGTCATTTGTGTCTCTTTGACATAAACTATTTAGCATTCTGAAAGATCATTTCTGATCAGAAAGGAATATGTACATTTTTTAACTCAAAATTTAAATCTTTTCATAAGAGCATCCATGGGTCCCAATTCATTATGACTGGAAGTGTTCACATGAAGTGGGTGCTTACTCTGCCCCAGGCCCACGCTCACTGCTCCTTAGGCTGGCCCACAACCCGCGTGGGCCGGGGGCTATTACTCTCATTGGCGGTTGACCAGAAAGGTTGTTTGATTAGAAAAGAAGTGGAATGCAACCGTGGAGGGCTCTGACCTGGGAGACAGCCTGCCTGCTTTGAATCCTGGCCCAACCCTGTACACGCCGTGTGACCTTGGGCAAGTGACTGCATCTCTCTGTACCTTAGTTTTCTTATTAGTAAACAGGATATAATGATGCTCACCTCATAAGGCTGTTGTCAGGATTATGTGATTAAGAAGCTCCTGAGAGAGTGCCTGGCTTGTGGTAAGTGGATGTAAATGTTAGCCCATGTTTTTATTCCTTCACCAAATGTTTACTGAGAACCTGCCGTGAGCCAGGTGCCAGGATCAGTGGTACACGTTACAGGCGAGGGCCTGCTCGGATAGGAGAGCCAGAGAATAAGCAGGTAAATGAATGAGCAAGAAAGTGCCAGGAGATGACAGTGGCTGTAGTCAATAACACAGGGAAATGTATCATCAAAGTAGGAGAGTCAACCCCCCGCCCCAGGAGGTGATACTTGAGGCGGGACCTGAACAGCGAAGCAGCCGGCTGGCTGTGGGAAGCTCTTGGGGAGCAGGGAGTGTGAAGGTCTTGCTGCTGAGAAGAAGCTGCTGTAAGGACACCAGTGTGGCTGGCGTGGAGTGAGCAGGGATGGGACGGGGGTGGTGACAGATGAGGTCAGAGAGAGAGGCCAGGCCAGGTCTTGTAGCCTTTTAGGGCCTGGTAAGGCGCTCGGGAGAAATGATTTCCTGGTGTCACACACAAGCTGGGCCAGTCTGCCTCCTTCTGGAGCCTGAGCCCCCTGCTGGGCTGGAGCCCCTTGCGGGAGAGGTCAGCAGACCCGGGCCTGGCAGCTCATGCTGCCACCTCACGAGGAGGTGTGTCCATTTTAACTCCGATGTCAGGTCCAGGGCGAATCCCTCAGGCGTTCATGCTGTGGCTGCCCCGTAACTCCTGGCTGACTGGTTCAGTCACGGAGCTGGGCTGTGACCCCGGCGGGGCTAAGCGGCCAGCACTGACGTGAACCAAGAGTCTGTCTTCCCACCTTCTCTCTGACTCCCCCAGGTGTGACCGCACTTCTCAAGGTCAGGCTTCCGCCCGCTGGCGGCCTCCGCTTGCATTTGGCCCCAGGTCCCTGGGGAGGGATCACTTCCAGCTTGGCCACCATGTCCTATTGCGTATTTTATGTTCCTGTGAAAACGCACTTGAGATTTCTCTCTCCCCCGCCTCTCCAAATAGAGCCTGGAAGAGAAACTAAGGGACGCGTCAGGTCCTGAGCTGCTGCTGGATATTTTGCAGAAGGTGAGAATCACAGAAGCACTGGGACGTGTCACCGGCCTATTGACTTGCCCACGAAGACACGACAGAAGTACGTTGGGAGCGCTTGTATCTTTTAAAAAGAAAGACACTGGGGCCAGCCCGGTGGCGTAGTGGTTAGGTTCGCATGTTCCACTTTGGTGGCTCTGGGTTCACAGGTTCAGATCCCAGGCGAGAACCTACACACTACTTATCAAGCCATGCTGTGGCGGCGTCCCAAATAAAGTAGAGGAAGATGGGCGTGGATATTAGCCCAAGGCCAGTCTTCCACAGCAAAAGGAGGAGGATTGGCAACCGATGTTAGCTCAGGGCTCATCTTCCTCATAAAAAAGAAAAAAGAAAGACACTGCATTTGGGGGGCAGCTCCTCAGACAGCTCTGGCTCTTTGGTTTTCTTAGATAAAGACGACAGAATAAACAAGAATCTGCGTGAGAGGAGGAGCCTAGGGGATGTTTTTACACCGTCCACAGTGAAAACCAAGCTGACAGCTGTGGGAATGTCTTCTAGCGTTTGCTAGCTGCTCGGAGACTTTCTTCTTTACATTTAAGGGAAAAATAAGAAGGAGAGTCTGGCCCACTGACGTCTGGACCACTGCATTTTGGAGGTGGGGTTTGGATTCTGAGGTGTATCTGGGTGCAGGGTAGGGGTGGGACCACCACTCTGCTTGGCCTGGCCCCGCCCCTGGCCACGTGCATAAAGTGCAGATCACACTGCCTCCTGGCTCTTAACCCACTTAAGAGTTGTGAACGCTTCTGAAAACCCAAAGCTATAGACTCTCCCTCTAGAGAAAAATGTACTAGAAGAATATCTTGTGTACAAATTCAGGGGAGTCACAGACCCTCCTCCAACCACCAAGCCTGTCCAAGGAGCCCAGGTTAAGAATTCCTGTGTGGAGGGTGAAGCAAGATTTTCCATCTGACCCGCGGGTGGAAAAGACGCAGCTGTAGCCAGGGAAGACCCAGGGCAGTCCAGTAGCTAGGACTGTGAGCTCCGAGAGGTCACGGTCTTGCAGCCAACTCTGATCGTCACCCTGAGGTTAAAACCTGACACCAGCCAATTTGAAAGCCCCTGGAGGATTGTGTGGGTATTTTGTTGCCCTTGGGGCAAAATCGTGTCCCTCTGGCCAACAGGCCTCACGTGACCCGGCCCCTACCCTCACTGCTCCTGTTGCTCTGTCCTGCTTCCCAGAATGCCAGGCCGAGGCCACTTCGGAGGCCGCACAGCCATCCCCTCTGCCTGGAACTTGCTCTCTCTGCTCTTTCTTCTCTAGGCTTCAGCTGCAGTGTTGCCCCTGAGAGCCCCCTTCCCTTCCACCCCATCTTCCTCAGCCCTGGCCGTCACGTACTCCTTCCCGTCTCCTCGGCCTGTGATGTGAGCCCCAGGAGGGCAGGTGCTGGCTCTGCCTTGTTCCCACTGTGTGGGCTCTCCCGTCTTCGTAGGGCCAGACAACCCACAGTTGTCCTCACTGCAAACTCTGGTTCACGCTGGCTGTCCTGGGAAGGGTGTGTCAGCCATTTCCAGTGCTGTAACAGAATACCACAGACTGGGTGGCTGATCAACAACAGGAATTCATTCCTCACTGTTCTGGAGGCTGGGAAGTCCAAGATCAAGGTGCCGGCAGCCACTTCCTGCCATCTTGGTGTGTCCTCACATGGCAGAAGGGGTGAGGGAGCTCTCTGGGGTCTCTTTTGTGAGTGCACTAATCCCATTCATGAGGGCTTCACCCTCATGACCTAATCACCTCCCAAAGGCCCCACCTCTCAGCACCATCACCCTGGGGGTTAGGACTTCACATATGAATTTTGGAGGGACGCAGACATTCAGTCTGCAGCCGAGTGTTAGCTTGAATCCAGGTGTCCCGTGTTCCTGCCCAGAGTGGGCGTTAGCAACACTGCCACAGTCTGTGCCACTGAAGGGGAGAAATTTTTTTAGAAAAGGGCTTATATCTTTAAGACTTACGCTTTCAGATGCATGAGGGTCGGCTGGGGCCAGAACCCACGGGCCTGTACACGACTTTGCTGAGAGCCCAGGTTCCTGGGGTTTGCTCTGTACTCACTCCCCTGAAGCTCCGGGGAGACTGCAGCTACTCACAGTGTGTCCTCTGTCACAGACCGTGAAGCATCCCCTGTGCGTGAAGCACCCGCCCTCGGGGAAGTACGCCCGGGGCTTCCTCTCGGAGCTCATCAGGAAGGTGAGTGACGGCCTGGCCGGTAGCCAGGCGGCGCGGGGTCTCGGCGGCGCCCCAGCAGTGGGCGCTCTGCCTGGGCTCTGCCCGATGGGGCTCAGATCCGTCGTGTGCCCGTTGCCTGCTCTGCGTGGTAGGCAGCCACTCCCAGCTGGGTTCAACCAATGAAAGGCCACGGGGGGTGGGAGGAAGGGAGAGCCAGGGTATTTCTCCCTCTGCTTCCAGGGCCTCCAGCAGCAGCTGCATCTCCCTTTTGGTCTCAGTCATCCCCCGTCCGTCCCCTTGCCCGCCTCGTCCCCCTGTCCTGCCAGCCCGAGGGGTTTTGACAGCTTCCTGCTGGTGCCAGTCTCCGGACTGCCTCGCTGTTGGAGGTGTTAGGTCTGGCAGTACCTCTGTGACGAGCTCGCTTCTCCCCCGTGAACCACCTGGTGTGGACTCTCCTCCTGACTGATGCGGGAGGGATTTTTAGGACTAGCGCGGACTTGCTGGGTTTCACGTTAGACGAGACCTCAGAGAGGCGACTCCTCAGCGGTCAGCAGCAGACCGGATGTGGCCGGCCACCGCTCATGAGGGCTGCGCCTCGCCCCGGCTCAGCACACGGGACAGTCCCGGCTTCTCTCTTACCCACCCCCCACCAAGTTCTCACCAAATGGTGCAGGTGGTCGTCCCCAGCAGGCCTCCCCAGCACCACCAGGAGAGGAGTGGCCGCCCTGCCACCGCCCTGTGAGGCGCACGACGGGGCTGCCTGTTGAGAAGCAGCTTGATGAGCCCCACCCCACCGTGTGGGGCGCCCGTCCTCGTGGCTCTGCCTGGGCTCGCTGCAAAGCGCCGTCTGTTTTCTCCATCCACAGCATCCTGATAGAAGGGCAGAGCCCCCTGTCCCCGTCACACGGCGACTCATGCAGTCCCGTTTCTGCTGCCCTAGACTACACGTCACCCTCTCTACACCTCTCCAAGGTCCCCGCCAAGTGAATTTGTTATATGCCAGGTCGCCTGTATTCAGTCAGTCCATCCTGGATCTCCCCTCTAAATAGGGTGAAAATCCTCCATCCGTTTTTACAAGTTGGAACCTTTGTTTGATTTGTGAGGGTGACTTAATCCTCTTGGCTAAAGCTCTCGCTCTGTCCTCCCCAGCATGAAGCTGTCCACGCGGAGCCTTTGGACGAGCTGTACGAGGCGCTGGCGGAGGTCCTGACAGCCGAGGAGTGCCCCCAATGCCACCGGAGCTACCTGCTGGTAGGAGACCTTCGCCCCACCCCACCTGGGCCGGACAGAGTTAGAACTCAGGCTCCTGTCAGCCTCCCGTGAGTTCAGATCCTGACTCATCAGCTCCGTAGTCTTAGACGGGGCCGTTAACTTCCATGAGCCTCAGTTTCCCGGTCTGTAAACCAAGCACTTCAACAATAATAGCATCGATCTCCTGGGACAGCTGGGGGTTGAGTTAGGTCCTGCACAGTAACTGCACTCCGGGCCTGGGCTCAGTCCTCAGTGAATACTTGCTGGGCGGAGGTTACAGGACAGCAGTCTCTTCCTGCTCTCCACCACCATCCTCACCTGGACAAATGCCAGCGCCTTCTGCCTGGCCTTCCGGCTTCCTGCCCCACAAAAGTCCGTGCTGCACACAACTGCCAGGGGGATCTTGGGTTTTTTTGTTTGTTTGTTTTTAACCTTTTATTATGAAATAAAACCTAGATATAGGAAATCACACAAAAGAAATATACAGATTATTTGAATCGTGGCAAGGCGGCCACCGTGGTAACCGCTGATCTGGTCACAGACTTTGACCCCCAAGGGTCAAAGCCTTCCCCATCCCCGCCTTCCCTCCCTGCAGAAGTCACCGCTGTCTGCCTTTCAGAGCAGTCACTCCCGTGGGCTCCTCTGGACACAGGCTGTAGTCTTGCCCATTAACTAGGTCTGGCTTGAAGTCTCCCTCCATCTGCAGGTCCCCCAGCTCTTTCTTTTCCGGCCGTGTCTCCGTGGACCAGCCCTGGCGGGTTGGCCTGGACAGCTTTCCGCAGGCCGGATGTGGTTGCACAGGCGGGGGCTGTCAGCTTGTTCCTCTCGCCTCTGTTTCCCCCCATTGGCAGCTGTATTGGGAGGCCCGCTCACACTCCTATCCATTTGATCCCCCTGGCAGGAACGCAATATGGGGTCCCAGGAGACACGTTGTATCTGTTTTTCACCTTTTAATGGTAGCAGTTATGGGTGCCCAAAGTTTAGATGCATTAATTTATTGAGGGATGCAAAAAGGTGATTTTCTAATCCTATCATTTTGTTTCCATCCATTACCTGGAGAAATTTTATAAGGACATGCCTCCCTTCGTCCACTGTTTGGTTCCCCAGTGGTGCAGCTATAGAGGAAAGGCAGGAGACAGGCTTGATCTTTCCTTTTCAACATTGTGGATTAGTCTCTCATCATCCTCAGAAGAGGTTCAGTCTACGCAATCGTGTCCTTGTTGAGGCTCAGACTGTGCTGTTTTGAGCCATTTCAGATGGGCGTCTGAGTCCTGTGACATCGCCCTCACAGTGTTCTTGTGTCATTTCATGTCGAGCTTTTCCACACTCAGCCTCTGTATTTCCTGCCCTCATCCTGGAATCAGCCATGTCTTCAGGAAGCCCTGGTTTCGTTAGTGGGAGATGATGTTTAGAGACCACAGTCTGGGCATTAGGGATGCTCGTGGCTGCTGTCTAGGCCTTTCCAGTGGAAAGACTAGGATACAGGTGGTGATATAGGTCCATACTTAAGATAGAATACCTCACGAGTCCATGATGATGTTTCTGATTCAAAATTTCTCTCAACCTCTACATTGTGTCTGTATCTCCCTTCTCCTGTGCTGGGAATTCTGGTCCTCGGGAGCACGGGGGTGATGTTAGGATCCCCCACAACTGCCTGTTTGCTTCACCCCATGGGACTCAGGCGGCCGTCTCAGACAGCAGTGCTAATCCCTCCCACCAGTCACGGTCACTGAGAACAGTGTCAGTGTTTACACCCACTGTCCCCCTCCCCCTCCTTTTGTTTGCTTGTTTATGGCCGTACCACAGCTACATTTGCACCCTAGAGCTGTTACATAGTATTACCACGACTCAGCTACTTGAAGCATCATAAACGTGTTTTCTTATGTTCCCCGGCTCAGGAGCCTGATGGGCTCAGCTGCTCTCTCCTCTTTGGGTCTCTCAGGGCTGAAGTCAGGGCTCTGGGGGAGAACCCGCTTCCAGGCTCGTTCAGGTGGTCGGCACAATTCCGTTTCCTGCGGCTGCAGGAGTGACATTCCATTTCCTTGCTGGCTCTTGGCCAGGGGTTGTTCTCAGCTTCCAGAGGCTGCCCCCTGTCCCCTGCCTTGTGGCGCCTTCATCTCCAAAGCCAGCGACAGCTGGTGGAGCTCCTCTCACGATTCAGATCTCTCCTGCCCCTTCTTCCTCTGGACCTCTCAGACTGCAGCCCTCGTGTTAAGGGCTCAGATGACTAAATTGGGCCCACCCGGATCATCCAGGATAATTTCCCCATCTCAAGTTCTGCACCTTAAGTGCATTTTCAGAGTCCCTTTGCCAAGTAACATAACATAGTCACAGGGTCTAGGGATTAGGGCATAAACATTATTTGGCCGAGAACACCTACAATCATGTCTTCCTTTTCAGTCCCATTTAGTCTCAGTTCTACAGATGATCGTATCTTTAGAGCTCACCATCCGTCCATATGTTGATGTCTCTCTAGCCATTTTGGTTGTCTGAAGTTTGTTTTTAGTAGGTTCTTAAGAAGCGCTCATGGGATTGACCCTCCCGGAGTTCTTGCATGATGATAACAGTTTGAGCCGTTTATACTTGAATCCTGACTCACATTTTCTCTCCATGTTCTTTGACATAAAGCTGTGCTGTGGAAAGGCCTGATGATAATTTAATTTTCCTTCCCTTTTACATCACATGCCCTTTTCTCTTAGACGGCCAAAGGATTTTTTTCTTTAAAGTCCAGTAATTTTACTCGAATATGTCTTGAGATTGGTCATTCTGGGTCGGTAATCTTGTTTTTTTCCAGAATGTTTTTTTAAATTATGATCTTTAGTATTTGTTCTTGGCTTTTGTTTTCTGTAACTAAATATCTAAAACTGGGTGGTTTAAACAACAGAAATTTATCATCTCACAACCCTGGAAGCTACAACTCCGAGATCAGGTGTGGGCAGGGTTGGTTCCTTCTGAGGCTGTGAGGGAGGGATCTGCTCCGGGCCTCTCTCCTTGGCTTGTAGACGGCCGTCTTCTCCCCGTCTCTTCATATCGTCTTCCCTCTGTTGCCTCTGTGTCCTCATCTCTTCTCCTAAGGACACCAGTCATATTGGATTAGAGCCCACCCTAACGCCCTCATCTTAACTCAGTTCCCTCTGTAAAGACCCTGTCTCCAAATAAGGTCACATATGAGGTGCTGGGGGGAGGACACAGTTAGACCCATGATAGTCTCTTTCTTAATTTCTTTTTGATATTTAAAATTTCCTTTTTACCTCCTATTTCTCTTAAGGGTTTATCTGTTTGTTTTGTTCTGTTTTCCTTCTCATGTTCCTTCGAGTAGTCGTTATTTCTGAAATGATATTTTCTGTTACTGTCACACATTTCTGAGTGTTTCTAGTGGCCATCAGGCCTCGCCCCGGGTCCTTCACAGCCCCCCCGCCCCCACTGCAGCAGGCAAGTTCCCTGTTCGGTGGGCACTGTTCCCAGCCAGCCCCTGCATTTCCAGTGAATGCATGTTGGCTACTGGGGTTCTCCTGCCACACACCTCGTTGCTTCCCCATTCCATCTCCACAGACAGGTTGAGCACACGCGGGTCACATCTGTTGTGGTGTGCCCTCATATACTCATATTTTCAGGTTCACAGAGATCTTGCATGTTGAGAACCCAGAGGTGGTGTATTGAACTAAGAATATGCAGGCGACGACCTGCGGAATGAGGGGCACAAGCCCTCCACACAGGGTCGGCAGGTAGCGCTCAGCATCGGAGCTCCTGCTCTGGGGAAGCAAGACCCACAGGGTTGTTTTGATTGAAGGCGCAGTTTCAGTACACCCACACAACGGAAGCAGAGTCACAAGATTTGTTGCTTAAAGCAGGTGTGTGTGTGTGTGTTTCAGTACACCCACACAATGGAAGCAGTCACAAGATTTGTTGCTTAAAGCAGGTGTCTGTGTGTGTGTATTTCAGTACACCCACAGAGTGGAAACACAGTCACAAGATTTGTTGCTTCCAGATCACAGAAGCAGGGTGTGTGTGTGTGTGTGTAATGAGGGAAGGGCAGTCCTCCGTCCCAGGTCAGGAGCCAGCAGGAGACAGAGAGCAGGGTAGCCAGCACCCATCACTTATAAGGTGGGGGGGGGGGGGCGGAGGTCACTAACTTTTCAAGGGCTTAACTCTAAGTGCTTATTTTATGTTTTTTTTTTTTATTATTATTATTTTGTGTGTGTGTGTGTGAGGAAGATCAGCCCTGAGCTAACATCCATGCTACTCCTCCTCTTTTTGCTGAGGAAGACCAGCTCTGAGCTAACATCTATTGCCAATCCTCCTCCTTTTTTTCTTCCCCAAAGCCCCAGTAGATAGTTGTATGTCATAACTGCACATCCTTCTAGTTGCTGTATGTGGGACGCGGCCTCAGCATGGCCAGAGAAGCAGTGCGTCGGTGCGCGCCCGGGATCCGAACCCGGGCCGCCAGTAGCAGAGCGCGTGCACTTAACCGCTAAGCCATGGGGCCGGCCCCTCTAAGTGCTTATTTTAAAAGGTGCCCCGGGAAAAGCGAAGCAGGCACTTACGGTGGGAATCCTAAGCTCGGGTCCTTGTCTGAATGTCCGGACTCGGGGTGTGAGCAGGGTTGTCATACTATGAAATGCTGAGGCAGCAACTCAGAAAAACACAGTTTTTCTCATCTCAGCTATTCTGTGAGGACAGCAAATGAGTTCCTTTCGTCACGGCTGAATCCCCAGCACCCACAGTAGATGCTCAGGAAAACGAGTGGATGGATGAGTGAACAAATGGGCTCACAATACTCTAGAGACTCGAACGCCTGCATGAACTCCATGAGCTGAGACAGCCAGAACCCCCCCGCCCCCTGGGTGGCTGCATGCTGGGGGCGCCGTCCTCAGCCCCCCGGCTTGGAGATCACGTTTCAGGACTGCCCATTCCAGGAAGCACTTGCCCGCAGACCAAGCGAGGGGTCATCCGCCTGCTTTGGGAGCAGAGTCCCAGGCCCCAGACGTCAGGTTGAACTGAGGAAGGCCCCACCTGCTGAGATTGTTCACATGTGACTCATGATGCCAGAGAATCGTGATTTTTTTGGTTAATAATTATAGATTCACAGGAAGCTGCAAAAATAGTATAGAGAGGTCCCATGAGCCCTTCCCCAGCTTCCCCCAGTGGAAACCTCTCACATAACTCGTGCAGCGTCGCAACCAGGACGTAAACGTTGGCACCATGTGTGTGTGTGGTTCTGCGTCGTTTATCACATGTGTGGGTCTGCACAGGCACCACTGCGGTCAGGATACAGAACTGTTCTGGCACCACAAAGACCTCCTTTGTGCCACCCTTTATAGTCACACCCACCCCTGTCCCCACCATCCCTACCCCTGGTAACCACTGATCTGTTCTCCATTTCCACAATTCTGTCGTTTTGAGGATGTTAGATAAATGGAATTACACAGTATGTGACCTTCTAAGATTGGCTTTTTTCACTCGGCATTGTGCCCTTGGGATCCATCCAGGTTGGTGTGTGCATCAATAGTTTGTTCCTTTTCATTGCTGCATAGTATTCCGTGGCATGGAGGCACCACAGTTTGTTTAGCCATCCACCTGTTGTGATTTTTTTTTTAACACCAGCTCCTTGTATTCCGGTGGCTGGATTAATTCTCTCTCCTTGTCTTGGTCCAGCCTTCCGGGGACTCGGTCACGCTCTCTGAGAGCACAGCCATCATTTCCCACGGCACCACGGGCCTGGTCACGTGGAACGCCGCACTCTACCTCGCAGAATGGGCCATCGAGAACCCGGCGGCCTTCACTCACAGGTGAGCTGGGGGTGCAGGGCAGGGCACTGAGGCAGGTTTGCCCAGGCATGGACACAGACACAGGTCCCCTTCTCCCACCCAGGACTGTCCTAGAGCTCGGCAGTGGGGCTGGCCTCACGGGCCTGGCCATTTGCAAGACGTGCCATCCCAGAGCATACATCTTCAGCGACTGTCACAGCCACGTCCTCGAACAGCTCCGAGGGAACATCCTGCTCAACGGCCTCTCACTGGAGCCAGACGTCACCGCCCCTGCACAGCACCCAGGACACAACACCCACGACTCAGAGAGCCCCAGGGTGATGGTGGCCCGGCTGGACTGGGACAACGTGATGGTCCCTCAGCTTGCTGCCTTCCAGCCTGACGTGGTCATCGCCGCAGGTACCACTGCCCAGGCCACTCAAGCGAGAAGCGTCCCTGTGGCTCCACCCAGCTCTCAGCTCGGGGAAGGGGACAGTGGTAGGGGGTGATGGGATGTCAGGAAGGGCCATGTGGGCCTCCAGGGTGACATCAAAGCACACGGCGTGCCTCTTGGGTGCCCTAAAGCCACAGCCCTGTCGGTTGAGACAGTGGCCACACATATGCTCACCATAATGGTCCCATCGATGAGGGAACCCAGCCAGGCCTGGGATGGACAGAACTGGCCCTGGGACACCAAACCAGTCTGACCAGTCTTGGCCGGCCACAGCCCAGTACACAGACCTTCATGTCCCTCCCCAGCAGCCTGAGGGGGGCCTCTCAGTGCCATCCAGAACCTAAATGAAGTGTCCAGAGCAGCCCCATGAAGCAAAGGAGCCGAGCCAGCCCCACCTCTACCCCTGACCCCGTCGTCAGACGTGGGTGGAAATGGCCGTGGCAGCCTTGTCTTCTCTGGGCCACAGAGAACAGCATGATGCTCCCAGGACCGTGTGTGATTCCTCTGCCCACCCAGCCCTGGGCCAGCCTAGGGTGGGACCGCAATGTGGCCGAGTAGGGAAGCGAGCTCTGGGTGCCCCCCTGCCGTCAACACTTGCTTCTGTCTGCTCCGTGCACGTCTGTGTCGTCACCACCTGTCTGCATGGCCCTGAGGCCGAGGGCTCCGCCTGTACATCTCTGTCCTAGATCCACAACCGGCGTCTTTCAGAGATGAGCCCCCGTCTCAAGGAAGGGACCACCCAGTTCTGGTGCAAGGACGGGGTCCTTGAGAGAAGGGCACGGCCACCAACAGGCCCCTCGTCCTCCGCCGAGCTCACGTGGTCCCCTCTGGCTGACAGTGCTGTGCCTCGGTCCTGCGTCACGGCCTGAACACAGAGCCAGAGCAGCACACCCCAGGTGGCACCTGTCCCTGCAAGCCCGGCAGACAGGTGGGAGCGAGCTTGTCCCTGACAACAGCTAACAAAGTGGCAGGCCACCGGAACAAGGTCTGAGACAGAGGGTCAGGGTTTGCTTCATTAAGTGTCTTCTCAGTAGGCCATAGCCAGCCCTGGTGGTCCGGTGGTTAAGTTTTGGCACTCTCACTGCTGTGGCCTGGATCCTTTTCCCCGTCAGGGAACCACACCACCCATCTGTTGGTTGTCATACTGTGGTGGCTGCCTGTTGCTGTGATGCTGAGAGCTATGCCACCGGTATTTCAAATACCAGCAGGGTCACCCCTGGTGGACAGGTTTCAGTGGAGCACCTAGACTAGACAGACTAGGAAGAGGGACTTGGCCACCCACTTGCAAAAAACTGGCCATGAAAACCCTGTGAATAGCAGTGGAGCATTGTCTGATATAGCGCCAGAAGGTGAGAGGATGGTGCAAAAAGACTGGACGGGGTTCTGCTCTGCTGTCCACAGGGGCACTAGGAGTCGGAATCGACTTGATGGCACTAACAAAATAGGCCATAGGCAAAGAATTGACATGTTTTTTGAGGAACAGCAGTGAGTCCTGGATAGTTTTCATTTGTTGCGGTGTCTTTCAGCAGCCTTTTTCTCTCCTTTTTAACCCGAGTAATTTCTCTCCATCTAAAAGAACTGCTGCCATCCAGGCCCTCGCCCCACTGCAGAGGTCGGCACCACCCAGCGCCCTCCTTATGGGTCTTGAATCCCAGGGGGAGTCCCTTCCAATAACCAGGGCTTTCTCGTCACAGATGTGCTGTATAGCCCAGAGACGGTCCTCTCCCTGGTCGGCGTCCTGCAGAGGCTCTCTGCCTGCCAGAAGGGCCAGCGGGCGCCTGATGCCTACATTGCCTTCACCGTCCGCAACCCAGAGACGTGCCAGCTGTTCACCGCCGAGCTAGGTGAGCCCCAGGCCCCGGGACAGGCCCCTGTCCCTGAGAGGTTACCCAGGCCCAAGGGGCCCCTGTGCTGCCCCACACAGGACTCCAGTGAGGCAGAAATCGGGAAAACAAGAGAACAGGGCCTTGGAGACAAACCAGGAAGCCTGGACCACACGACGTGCCAGGCCAACGACTCCTGCCGGCGAGGTCAACGGGGGAGGCAGGGCCGGGAGCAGGCGCTCTCCAGGGAGGGAGGCAGTGATCCCAGATGTCTGGGCCCAGCAGCCCTACTGTTTCAGGAGCCTTCAGGCCTCGGTTTCCTTGTCTGTACAATGGAGGGGACGGCCAGTGGTGTCAGGGTGGACAGGTCTTGGCCGCACGGTGGTCAGGTGCAGGCTCTGGAGGCAGATCCCCCACCCGCCCTGGAGGAGCTGGGCCGTCGCTGACCTGCAGGTCCTCCTCTGTAGAGAAGAAACACCCACCTTGGAGGTGGCACAGGGCCTGGCATGCAGGGAGCACGCGGGAAAGTGGCAGCTGCTGCTGTGATGAGATTAAGCACCCAGTAAACGGAAGAGCAAAGGACAACTTTAGAGAAGGGCAGCGTCTGCCATTGACAGCCCTGAATTGGCACCACTGCGGGCCAGGCGCTGTCCTCAGACCTCACACGAGTCAGCCCCCAGCACCTGGAGGGGCACTGCCATCCTCCCATCTCACCCACGGAGACACTGGGGTGCAGGGAGGGTAAGCAAATGCCTGAGCACAGACTGGAGCCAGGCGGCCGCCCCCACCCTCCACCCCCACCCTGCGACTACCGACCACCACCCTGCAGTCCCCACTGTGTGCCAGGCCTGCCCAGGGTTTCCACACTCAGCCTGGCAGCCGTGTAGGACCCTGTGTTTGCCCCAACCTCCCCCCCGAGCAAACCCCTCCTGCACGCACGCACGCACGCACACACACACGATGGACGATGGCCCACACGCCCACCCATGGGTGCCAGCGTCCCACTGGGGGAGTGCTGTGCAGCCTCAAAAAAGAATGAAGCCCTGCCTCAGGGTCTCATGTGAAAAAATACCTGCAATATATTTAAGGTAAGAGAGCAAAGTGCCAAATGGTGTACATAGTATGAGCCCATTTTTATTTTAAAAAATAATCTTCATGTTAATATACATATGGGGGAAATCTGGAGGAATATACACCAAGTAACAGTTGTTACACTTGGATGGCAGGATTATGACATTCTACACTTTTATATCTAGTATTTCATTTTTATAAATACTAATTTTTCATTCATAAACTGATGACGAAACAATCCTCCCCAAGGGACCTTCAGACATCTGTGCCTACGCAGAGGACATGATCCCCTCTGACGCACGTCCCACCTTTGTGAAGAGGCGCTGGGCTGAGCAGTCAGGCGGACGCAGGTTCATACCTCAGCTCCTCCCCAGCTGTGCCCGGTGACAGGGTGGAGGACAGGTGCAGAGCGATAGGGAGCCCAGACAGGGCCGTGACCTTCCAGGGATGAGCACAGCCCTGTGGGCAGAGGCGGCAAACCTGGCTGCCGTGAGCTGTTTAAAAACACGATCCCTGGTCCTGCCCCTGGAGGCTGAGTCTGGGTGTGTGGAGGGGGCCTGGAAACGTGGTTTGTACACCCCCTGGCCCCGCACTGATATGGTCGTGTCCAGTCCCCAGACCCCGCCATCCTGAGACATGAATGCTCTGTTTCCAGGTCGGGCAGGGATCCCCTGGGAAACGGCGCCTCATCACGACCAGAAACTGTTTCCCTATGAAGAGCAGTCGGAGACGGCGATTCTGAAGCTGACACTGTAGGTCTACAGACGTTTCCGAAGATTAATGTGAAAAGTAAATCACTATCCTGGAAAGAATTTTTATGTGGGAAAGCTGATAAAACTTTCACTGGACTTGACTGCTTGAAGAATGTTAAAGTCCGAATCAGGAAGCACAAACTGTGTTCTAATAAAATATAAACCGTTCAAGCGTGTAGGTGCCCCTTCCTGTCAGCTTAAGCAAATCACCGTAAATCAGAAATGAAAATTCTGGCTCAGCGATAAGCATTTCATTTGTGCAAATAAAAACACACAGCCAGTGTGTTTCCCAACCTGGACACCCGTCCCTCACGAAGCCGAGCCTGCTGTCCACGTGGCACATCTACTGCTCACGGTGCAGCGGGCCGCGGTGCCTGTCCTCAAGGCAGGAATGGAAAGATGAGGGACGGGGGAGGGCAGATGCCGGGAAGGGCAGACAGCAGGAGACAAAAACAGCGAGGAACAGATGTCGAAGACATCACAAGCAAATAACAGAACAGTAATACACTGGGGGGGGGGGCTCACAGAACAGAAGAAAAGTGGGAAGTGACTCCCAACCTCCAAAGAAGACCCCAGGCTGAACCCGGTTCCTGGGCCACAAACTCCTGGTTGTTAAAAAAAAAAAAAAAAACTCATTCCACAGGTGGCACCCGCTGTGTCCTTTCCGCTGCCATCCACTGGGAGGCACTGCTCTGCAGAGTTTGCCCAGGGACGGGGCAGGGGGAAGAGGGGGATGGGCCAGGCTTCGGGGGAGGAAGGAGAGGAGGCAGGGAGGGGTGGCCGTCAGCAGGAAGGTCTATCTCCTCACGACATCCAGCACAAGGACACACTCAGGGGGGTGTTTCAGTCTTTGGCCCAAGGGGTCACGTGTCCGTGACCAAAGGGAGCACCGTCTGCCTCCAGCTCTCATCCCAGTGAAGCTGCTCTGACTCCCGGAGGTTCTTCCGGAACTGGCTTAGTTTGCCAGCAGGATCAGGAAACTTGGAGAAAAGCATCTAGAAGAAAAATAAAGACAAGAACCTACCGCAACCCGCCCCCACCGCAGGTCCCACCCGGGAGCTGTCCCCCCTCCCTCCCAGCAGCCTGGACTCCTGCCCCACCCCAAACATGGGAGGCATGCCAGTGATTCTACTGAAACCCTCCCATCCATCGCAGCACTTCAGGAACCACCTCCAGCGTCCTGGAGCCTCCAGCGGACCTCCCTGCTCTGGCCCCGCCTCCACACCAGGCCTGGCTAACTAACCATTCTCATTCTCAAACCCAGCTCTGACCCCAGTATCCCCGACCCAGCAAGCCCCCTCCCTCACCAGGCACAGGAGAGCCCTCCCGCCCCACCATGCCTCATCTACTCTGCTCCTACTTGACACTGCAGCCAAGCTGCAGTGTTCACCATCCACACCGTCCACACGCCCTGCCCTGCAGCAGCACCCCCCCCCCCCCCCCCCCGCCTCTGCCGCGCTGTTCCCTCCACCAGCACCAGCCCCTCAGCCTCTGCCCAGCACCATCTGACCCACATGCTGGGAACTATGTGATGTCTGTGTTCTTTCCAGCTTTGCTGAACTAAGTCAGAGGTCTGCAAACTAGAGCCAAATGTGGCCCTCCACCTGTCTCTGTAAATAAAGTTTTACTGGAACACAGCCAGACCCTTTCCTTCACAGATTGTCTGTGGCTGCTTTCATGTTACAACAGAGGTGAGTAGTGTTTTTTTGTTTTTATTTTTTTTTTAGCGAGGAAGATTGGCCCTAAGCTAACATCTGTGCCAATCTTCCGCTATTTTATATGCGGGACGCCGCCACAGCAGGGCTTAGATGAGCAGTGAGTAGGTCTGCACCCGGGATCCGAACCTGCGAACCCTGGGCCACCGAAGCAGAGCACGCGAACTTAACCACTACACCACCGGGACGGCCCCGGACAGAGCTAAGTAGTTCTGACAAATACTATGGCAAAGCCTAAAATATTTCCTATCCGGGCCTTTCCAGAAATTTTGCCGCCTCTGGTCTCAATTGTCAAGAATGATGATGTATTACTTTGTGTAACAAGAAATAAGCATCCTTTGAAGACTCCCACCCATCTCAAAAGGCTGGTCCAGGAAGCTCCCTTCACTCCTCACCCTCCCTTCTCAAATCCAGTCACTCCCTACATGGCACGCGTGGGCCACCCGCCTCCAGCATCATCTCTGTGGTGGAAGATCCATGAACCCAGAGGGCACACGGGGCCTGCCCTAATTCCCCTGAGCCCACTGATGCCCAGCCTCTGAGACCACTGCTCCCTCCCTCAGCTTTCCATCCAGATCCAGCACAGGCCGGCCAGCTGCAGGAACAAGGAATCCACAAGCGGGGGCCGGTGCCAGCCTCCAAAACCCTCCAAGCCCTGGTGAGGGGGCGGACGGGGCTACCTGCAGCTGAGCCGCCAGTTCCTCCGAGTCCTCGAAGACCAGGCCGTTTTCCTCGTGTTTCACCAGCTCGTGTAAGCTACAGAGAATCGCGGGAGGCCTGAGAGCTGCCTGGAGAAGAAACCGGAACCCCGTGGTGCCCACCCGGGCCCCGCCCCAACCCCACTAGCAGGCTAAGCTGGGGTCAGGAGCAGTCAGTCTGGTTTCAACGGATCTGCTCTTAGATTTGGCGTCTGAATAGAAAAGACCTGGAAGGGTACACATTAAAAATTCAAACCAACTTGCACCTTTTCTGCTGAATGCTCTTTTCAGTGAGAACGTGTTCAATGAGGTCTGCGTTTTTTCCTAAATTCCACAGCAGAAACAAAGGCAGCCCCACGGGAGGTGGGCTCGGCACATTAAGGGGGACTTTTCTGGGTAACCAGGGGGTCGATTCCAACATGCCCAGAACTCGGGGCCTAACATCCCATTCATCTGTATGTCCCATTCAGAGGCTGGCTCACCAGCTGAGCGGGGCTACTGTTTCTAGAACCTCTTCCAACACTGCCCTTTCCAAACGCCTGTCTTTGCCAGGAAGAGTGGAGACAGAGAGTTACGCTCATTTAACTGATCTGAATCCAACTATATGAGCACAGACAAACGGGACAGAGAAGAGAAATAGAATCACGTACACCGTGCCGGCAATTCCAGCCATATTCTGTCCTGGGAGCACACGCCCCTGGGCAGAGCACTGACGACCTGTATTTTTTATTCAACGTGAGCTCTAGTGGAAGCAGACTCCTTGGTGAGACGCAGCCCTCCCACAGGAACCTGGCCTGCTGCACGGATAGGGAGGCAGCACCCTTCCAGGGCCTTCCCCGGGCAATCCTGACTGTGCTGGCTCCCCTCAGCTGCTGATCTGAGAAGCGAACTCCGGGAAGATTCGCGTCCTGCTCCTACCAGCGGAAGTTGACGGCGCACACGGGCAGGCAGCACCCGAACATGTCCACCACCTTCATGGGCAGGTCCAGGCCGCTGGAGGACTTGTGCAGGCACACGCCCAGGTCCGCCGACCCTGCAGGGGAGGGCGAGGCGCCGTCAGAGCGCTGGCCATGCGCCCCGTGGACACAAATCCCGACAGGACTGCGGGGCAACGTCCCGCTGGGGAGTGGACTGTGGATAATAACACCCCCAACCCCACACAGAACTGGCCAGAGTCAGCCAAGCAGCCTGGCGCGGGGCCGGGACAGGGCAGGGCTTCCCAACTGCCACTCCTGCCACTCTGCCCCTCTGAAAACCACCTGCCTGTCACTAATATTTTTATTTAAACTGACTCCCGGGGTCGGCCGGGTGGTGTAGCGGTTAAGTGCATGCACTGCGCTTCGGCGGCCTGGGGTTCGCAGGTTCGGATCCCGGGCGCGCACCGACGCACTGCCCGTCAAGCCATGCTGTGGCGGCGTCCCATATAAAGTAGAGGAAGATGGGCAGGGATGTTAGCCCAGGGCCAGTCTTCCTCAGCACAAAAGAGGAGGATTGGCAACGGATGTTAGCTCAGGGCTGATCTTCCTCAGAAAAAAAAAAAAACTGACTCCCTTTTTCTACTTAACCACAATTTATTTTAAAAGAACCTATAGCAGGGCCGGCCCCGTGGCTTAGCGGTTAAGTGCGCGCACTCCGCTACTGGCAGCCCCGGGTTCGGATCCTGGGCGCGCACCGATGCACCACTTCTCCGGCCATGCTGAGGCCGCGTCCCACATACAGCAACTAGAAGGATGTGCAGCTATGACATACAACTATCTACTGGGGCTTTGAGGAGAAAAAAGGAGGAGGATTGGCAATAGATGTTAGCTCAGAGCCGGTCTTCCTCAGCAAAAAGAGGAGCATTAGCATGGATGTTAGCTCAGGGCTGATCTTCCTCACAAAAAAAATATACATAAATAAATAAAAGAACCTATAGCAATTATTGCTTAATGGCTTGAGAGTTTCTGCTTGAGATGATGAAACTGTCTTGGAAATAGCGGTGATGACTGCTCAACACTGTGAATGTAATTAATGCCACTGAGTTGTAAATATACTTAAAAATGGAAAAATGGTAAAAATCACAAATTTTTTTATATATATTTTATCACAATAATAGAAAAAGAACTCACAGCAGACCCAACACAAAACTAGCCGTCACTGTGAAAATACAGCCAAATAAACCACCTCACATCCCCAAACACTGGCTGGAAACTCCCCCGGCCTCGGCTCTCGGCCCAACTGCTCACCGGCTGCCGGAAGAGGTGGCCTCCGAGACTCCCCAGCACGAAGCCTACGCCGCCTCCCCGAGTAACGAAGACGGGAGGAGACGAGGGGAGGGGCGGCCTCTCTGCACCTGCCGGACTGGGGTAACAGTGGGCCCCAACTCAAGCCCTGCCCAGCCCTTCTGCCAGGAACAGAAGAGCACGACTGAATGGAGGGCATGGAGGCTAAGAGGGTGCAACCTCTCAGAATCCCTTGACAAACAGCTCCCGGGCCCCCCAGACAGGGAGGAGCTGGCTCACCAGGAAAGGGCCTCTTCCAGAGGTCAGCCAAGAGTTCCTCCAACAGGTTCCTGGAGGCGGCCTCTCCCTCCCCAGGTGCCCCTGGAGAAGGGCCCAACACAGGACCCAGCGCAGCCTGAAGCCTGTGTGTGTACAGGCCTTGAGCTGAGAACGGCTTTTAATTTTTAAAGGATTCTAAAAACAAAGAATGTGACAGGCCGGTAAAATCTTTACTATCTGGCCCTTCTCAGGAAAACTCTGTACCCCCCCATCTTAGGACAATGCAGCCCGCTCCCTGCAGGCCTCGGCCGGACTCTCTTACCTAGAAGCAGGGGGTAGTCCTCAGCCTCCAGCCACGGGGTACAGACCTGGATGTGCCGGAAACGCTTCTGGCTGATGAGGCGGCCGTAATACTCCTTCAGAGGCCCTTTGCCTTGCAGAGAAAATCAGCATCACTGCACGGGGCCCATCTCTGGCCCCGTCCAACTGCCCCAGGCCTGAGAAGCCCCTATGAGGGCGTGCGCAAAAGCCACACTCCGCTCTAATCAGGCACCCGTCCAGGCCCTTCCAGAAACAACTCCCCAGGGGTACACACCCTGACCACTGAGCCCACAGCCCTTCCCCTGGCAACCTGCACCGCGGGCCTCAGGCTGGGAAGGTGGCCTGGCACCAGAGCCACGGCCCCATGCCCCGCCAAGCGCCCCAGGGGGCATGGCGGGTGCAGTCAGTTCCTGCCGCCCCTGGGAGCCCAGGGACCAGGAGGAGAGGAGGTGCAAGGCAGGCAGCCGGCCCAGGCCCCCCCTCCCGCAGCCACAGCTCTCCTGCTTCTCTCCCTCCCCCTGGCTATTCTGGAAGCAATTTTACATCGGACAGTGAACTGTTGTTTAAAAAAAAAAAAGATGCTGGGGAACCACTGCAGAAGTGGACAGCTCAGTGTCCCTGAGGTCGTACTCTCCAAGAGTCAAATCTAGACTCCATGTCCTGCCGTGAGGCCCGTCTGAACCTCAGTTTCCCCCTCTGTCAAGCTGGTGTAGAAAACCCTACGTCAGAGAGCTGTGGGGAGGATTAAGGAGACAAGGAACGTCGTGTGCCTGACATGGGGAAGACACACAGTGAAGGCGGGTGCCCTCCTCCCCTCTACTGCCCCCATTTCTACAGGAACACGGTGGTCCCAGGCGGTACCTGTTATCACACAGACCAGAGAAGGCAGGCTCTCTCCACCCAGGATCAGCTGTTCAAACTCTGTTTAAAAAATAAATAAATGAGAACCAGGAACATCTAGTCAGATGCATGGGGGTGGGGAGGGGAAGGGGAGGGGCACCGTCCCAACCACGAGGTCACTCTCCTGGAGGCAGCACTTCAGATCTAGGGCCTGGTCACTCAATGACCCAAATGGGGACTCAGAGCCGCCACCTCCACCACCCGTGCCCTCAGGCCAGCCCAGCCGGTGGCCCTAGGGGCAGGAGCACAGCGCGGAGGACGCCAGGTGAGGCCAGGCGAGCCCCTCGCAGCTCAACCGCCCCCACAAGCCAGCTCCTGGTCACAGCCACACACCTACTTTCTAACGCCGCCAGCAAGACGGAGAAGTCTTCATCCTCTGCGAGAGAAGAGAACGGGGTGTCACGGCCAGTTTCTAGATGTCTCCCCTCCCAGCTCGACGCCCTCCCCTCTCATGGGGCCCCACGGCCCCAAATGCGTGTGGGGCGCAGGCCTGACAGGGGGCGGGGAAGGCAGGCTCAGCCAGGTGCTCGGCAGAGCGCCGAGGGCCCAGGAGGTCCCGACACCTGTCCAGCTCGTGCTGCTGACCAGCAGGGCCGGCCGCCCGCCAAGATGCGTCACCTCGCCGCTCCGCGCAGCCCGCTCCGTGAAGGCCGACCTCTCCGTGGCCGCGTCCGAGGGTTCGGAGCTGAAGGAGCAGAGACAGGGCCCGTGAGGTGCCAGGGAGCAGGCCCGCAGCCCCAGACAGCCGACTCCTGCCAGCGAGGCCGCCAGGCTCCCAAAGATCAGAGTGCAGCCACGTCAGAGCCACCAGGCCGAGCTGCCACCCAAGGCCAGGGCACAGACACGTGCCTCGATTTCTTTCTTGATCCATATTTATTTGTTGCCAAGCGCTGAGGTCACAACGGCAGACAAGACCGACGCAGCCCTGCCTTCATGGGGCTGACTGTTCTTATCAACTTAGGGTGCGGACACCGTGCTACCCCTCCAGCTGGCTCCCAGGTTACTGAGGAGCAGGCGACGGGGTGTGAAGAGCCGCACAAAGGGCATCTCAGCCCAGCGACACGGCCCAGAGAGCACACACGTCCATGGCCCACCACGGGGTCAGGAACCCGCCGGCAGAGAGTAAGGGTGCCCACAGCCCAGCACAGAGCAAACGTTTCCTTAAAGGGCCAGAGAGTAAATACTTTAGGCTTTGGAGAGCCCCGGGTCTCTGTTGCGAAACTCAGCTCTGCTGCTGTAGCGCAGAGGCAGCCATAGACGGTAAGTACATGAATGAACGTGCTGCCTTCCAACAAAACTTGACTTACAAACACAAGCAGCAGGCCTGCGGCCATAGTCTGCCAAGCCCTGGATTAGTGGGTTCCCAGGTCTGCAGGGAGGAGACAGAGGAGAGGCCAGGACAGCAGGGAGGAGGAGAGAAGGCAGCTGAGGACTGAAGACGGGAGACCTACCGGGCCCTGAACACAGAGTAGGTGCGACCCAGCTTCATAAAGAGCTGGTGTTGCAGGTCCAAGGGCGTCTCTTTAAAGAAAGATGCTGGCTTGTCGTAGACAGTCACGGCTCTGCAATGAGATCATTGGGGCTCAAGGGAGGGCCTGAGAAAGGCCTAAGGAATACGAGACCCTGGAGGATCCAGACAAAGAAGGGCACTTAGGGAATCCGGGTCTCAGACAATGAAAATAAGAAGCGTTAGAATGACTTGGGGAAACACAGAGAGATGTTCTAAGACCAATTCTGGGCTGGCTGGCTGGGAAAGAAACTCCGGCCTCCTCCTCCTCCCTCCTCTTCCCAGAACCAGTAACCATCTCCCAGGCCCTGGCTATTTCTAGATGCCTCCTCAATAGGACACAGGAGGCACTGCAGCTGCAACCAACCGTGCCGGGCCCCCTCGCCTCCCCAGGCCCCTACTTGATGCCCCAGTTCTCTGCCAGGTCTTCCCGCATTGCGTTCGTCACACACAAGTTCAGGTGGGAGAGGCGCCCGCAGAGCTTCTCGTACCTGAAAAGACACAGCGCTGGTCAGCCCGGAGCCCTGGGCCTCACCACCACCACCGCCACCACCACCGCCGCCGTGTGACAGGACACCTCCTGATATGGAAGGGGCTGCAGAGCTGGGGGCTCCCAACTCAGGTGTCTGGCGAGGCACCTTCCCAGAGTCTGCACTGAGTTCCACCTGCACTATCACTTCCTTCACACCCTTCTTTAAGACAGGTTGACTTTCAGCTTAAATACATTACTTTAAAAGGAAACCATATATCACCACGCAAGGGAAAGTCCAGTCTCTCTTGCCATAACAAGAAGGAAAACAACAAAGGCCTCGTTATTCAGTCTTCGCCACACCGCGCTACTGCCCACAGAGGCCTGCTCTCCAGGCCTTGCATGGGGAGGTGAGCAGATGTCAGAGAGGCCTTCATGGCTGACTAGCTGCAAACTGCGACTTGAGCCCTGATGACAGGGCGGGATTGAAAGAGAACAGGAAGGGGAACGAGCGACTCGAGGTTACTGAACGCTGTTGGTGTTTCGTGGCCTGTTCCCACTCAGGATGCAGAGAAAGCACCGGAGGTGGACAGCCTGGGGCTCAATTCTGGTCCTCACACTTACTAGCTCTCGGGCAAGTGGCATAGTGGCTCTCAGCCTCGGCTTCCTGGCTTGTAAACGGGAGTCATCACAGGATAGCCTCACTGGAGGCGGTGTGGACTGGAGGGATACAGGGCTTGGCCTGAGGCCTGGCATGCAGCAAGCGCTCAATGCTTGCTGCTGCCGCTGCCACTGTTACCAGCGTTGATGAATGAGCTGTCGGGAAAGGCCACAGCCCATGGCTTGAGACTGCAGGTCCACACTGAGGCAGATGTTATATCCTCAGGCTCAGAACACAACCGACTCTTCCTGCCCCAGGTCCACCTCCTCCCGCGGGCCCTTCTTCCCTCTCCGTTTCCCCAGGGGCAGCAGACTGTGGCCAGTGTCCCCACTTGCCAGCAGCAGCCCCCAGTTTTAACTCGGGGATCTGGTCTGGGTGCACCCGGAACCCCAGCTCTCACAGTGGAGCACTTCTCCCAAGCCCGAGACCAGGGCATGGCAGCCCCTCCGCCTCAGTGGGGGTCAGAGGATGGCAGGGGAGCACGAGCCAATCAGAGAGGCTCGCTGTCTCCCCTGAGCCTGATGGGGTGGCGATGAGAGCGAGGGGAGCTCCCAGAACCCGAAAAACATCTTCCAGGAGGGAGTGTGGGGAGAGCTGAGGGGGGTTCCGAAGCTCCAAGTCAGCCATTTCTCTGGACTTTTGAGTCCCATGGGCCAATGAACGCCCTCCTTTGCTTAGGCCTCTTCCTGTCACTTATAACCAGCATCAGCCCAGCCTTGCCCTGACCCCACAGGGCACATGGGCAACCAGCTTCCCCGAGTCTCGGCGCTGGCCCTTCTTCTTACCACATTTGGGGACAACGCACACCCTCTTCCCAGACCCTCACCACTTGGCCAGCAGAACAAGGCAGTGGCTGGGGCCGTGAGCCAGACCCATGATGGAGTAGCCGTAGTTGTGCCAGTCGATGACGAGCTTGCTCCCATAGAGACAGCACACAAACCAGCAGACGGCAATGGCAGGCAGGCCTGGGGGGTTCTGGGAGAGAGAGACTCGAATGAAGAGGAGGAAACCCAGACTACGGTCGACAATAAACTGAGCAAAAACAGTTGCAACGTACATGGCAAAGAGTTGGTTATCTCTACAGAGCTCTTGATAATCAATAAGCAGAAGAAAGACCCTCTTCCTCACCAAAAAACGTATAAAAGGTCATAAAACAAAATTGACCAACCTGAAAAGTCAGAGATCATCAATAATCAAGGAGACAAAAAATGGAACAAGGAGGTGAATTTCTCACCTATCAGAATGCAAACTCTGAAACGTGTAACAACAGCCAGTGGTGGTGAGGATGAGGGGGAAGAGGCAGCCCCGTGGGGGGATAAATGCGCCCAGCCCTACTCTGGGACTCTCTAGTAGACACTACAACACTGAACAAGTGCCTGAGCTCTGACCAAGCACTTCCACCCACGGGAATTTATCCTAAGAAAGAAGCTGCAAAAAACCTATGTTCACTGATGCTGTTCACCACACTATCTGTGAAGGTGAAAAAACAAGAAGAATCTGAGTATCCAACAAGATGAGACTGCATAAATACGTTGGGTAAATCACGTATTGGAACGCAATGCAGCCAACTAAAAGAGGGTGCTTCTACCTGTGAAAAAGCACTGAGAGGAAGAGTTAAGAGCGTCACTCCAGAGCCAGACTATGTGGTTCAAATCCTGACTCCAGCACTTCCTAGCTGTGTGACAAGGGCCAACTTACAGAACCTCTCTGGGCCTAGGTTTTCCCTTCTCTAAAATGTAGGCAATACAAGAACCTACTTCTTAGGATTGCTGTGAGGAATTAAACGAGTTAATACATATAACACACTTAGATATGTACTAAGTACCATGTAAGACACTGTCTATAATGACAGAGAAAAGAGAACGGATGGGTACCATACATAGACTGGACATCTACTATAAGCTCCTACTCATGTTTTTAAAAGTTCATATATACACACTCACAAATATACAATTTATTTACCAATCTGTGCATTTTTAAAAGGCTGGAAAGTAAAGAAAAGTTAACAGTGGTTCTCACAGAGGGAGAAATAGACCTGGAGAAAGACGTAGGCTGCCGGCTCCCTGCACATCAACTTCCACAGCAAGTGCACTGCCTGGAATACGACTTTGACTCCATACCGGAGAACGTGGGGCCCGACTGCAAGGCAAACAACAGCCTCACTACCAGAGGAATTCTTGCCAATTTACACATTACACACACACACAGAGATTCAAAGGAACCCGGAGTTCACTGCATCCTACCTGCAAGTCTCTGAAGTTCTGTCAAACTCACAATCTGAATTCTGTCGCTCTGCAAGAGCTCTTCATGGGGCCTGGAGTCTGAAAAGAATGTCCTTTTTTTTTTTTTGAGGAAAACCAGCCCGGAGCTAACATCCATGCCGCTCCTCCTCTTTTGCTGAAGAAGACTGGCCCTGGGCTAACATCCGTGCTCATCCTCCTCTACTTTATATGGGACGCCGCCACAGCACGGCTTGACAAGCGGTGCGTCGGTGCGTGCCCGGGATCCGAACCAGTGAAGCCCGGGCCGCCGCAGCAGAGCGCTCGCAGTTAACCACTTGCACTTAACCGCTTGCACCACCGGGCCGGCCCCAGAATCTCCCCTTTAATGTACTGAACAGGCAATCTAATTTAACGTCAGATGATACCCCAGCTCAGGCTGAACAGTAGAGAACTTCGGAGAATAAGACTTTTCCAGACCTCTCTCTGTTCCTCAGTAGCCAGAACAGAGAATGAGGCCAGTTCTTGTCCAGATTCCACTGGACTGCCCACACAGGGAGGGCCCAAATCTTTTCCACCTATATTTACTTAACACAATACCTGGCACATAATAGGTACTCAAAGTGATCTAGATTCCCTGGATGGTGGAATTATCCCACCACACAGAGACTCCCAGGAAGTCCCACTCCTCTCCCTCACCCTGGGACAGCAGACTCCAAACAGGGACCAGCGGCAACCAGTGCTACTTCCACTTTTCCCTGATACCGGGTTGAGCGACCCTCTAAAAATGTCAACACGGAGGAAGATGGAGGGGCAGACACGCCCGCCCCTGTACACTGAGGGAAAAAGCTGGACGTGCCGGGCAACTGAAACATCTGCCCGCGGAGCTCTGCACTGAGGGTGAGGAATGGCGAGGAGACAAGTTGTCCGCTCAGCCTGAGGACAGTAGCCCCACGGAGATGTGGTTACCAGCACTGGTCCTGGAGTCACACGCACCTGGGTTCCAGTCCGCCTTTCCACTTACCAGGAGGATTAAGTGAGACTCTGTAACGAGTTCACCTAGCTTAGCACAGCCCTACCATAAAGGAAAGCGCTCCATTAACAACAGCTGTTCCTAGAGACCCGCCCTGCAGAGGCCGCGCTGAAACCTAGCAACAGCTGTCCAGACCAGAGCCCGACTCATCCAATCTCAGAGAGCTGCTCCAGGGAGGAGAGAGAAAACGGGCGCACCCCCCTCGGCCCCCCTGGGGCGGTCAAAGCCGAGGGTCAAAGGCTGAGACAGCAGCCTCCCTCCCAGACCCCCGGGCACTCACTGCAGAACCCCAGGAGGGTCACGGAGAAGCCGCGCTTGGCCAACGACAGCGCGTGGTACTGCATGCGGGGGCTGCGGCCCACGTCGCCCAGCACCACGACCACCACGTGCCGGGCCGCGCGCCCCCGCCGCCAGCGCTTCCACGCGACCAGCAGCAGCAGTGGCAGGCAGAGGGACAGGGTCACCAAGGCCACGCAGGAGGCCGCCATCTTGGCGGGCCGGCAGCGGTCACGTGGCCGCGCTCCCGCGGGCCGGGCGCGCTGTGCGCAGCCGCAGACCGAGCCTCCGAGGTGGGCGGAGAGAAGGGAGGCGGGGGACGCGGTTCCCTAAGTGGGGGCCGGCGGAACCTCCCAGGATTACCCCAGGGGCAAAGAATTCCTGGTATTAAGGTAAAGCTGTTAGCATATGGGGATCTGGGAACATTTTTTTTCCGAAGTTCTGAGATAACTTCAAAACACAGTGAGACAACAGTTTGGATGAATTTCATAAGCATAATGTTGAGAAAAAGAGGCTAGAAGCCAGAGGGCATACTGGCTGGTTCTGCTTGTATAAAATCAGAACTACTCGTTGCTGGTAAGTCAGGAGAGTGAGCTGTCTTGGAGGGTCCGGGAGTGAGTGGGCGGGGCAGTGGGGAGCTGGAGGGAGTTTCTGGTCATGTTCTGTTTCTTGATCCAGGAGCTGGTAACGTGGGTGTGTTCCATTTGGGAAAATTCATCAGAAAGCAAACTTATTAATTTTTCAGGATGTATGTTGTATTTGAGTAAAACATTTAAAAGAGAAAGAAAAGGGCAAAGAAGGAAGTAAAAACCGTAATGATTCTAAGTGTCCATAGTAAGAAGGGACAGTTTCCCCACTGACCCATCCATTTCTTCTCCCACAGTAGCCACCTACAGAGTTTAGTGTGTGTCCATGGGACATGACAGCCTTTTGGCTTTGAAAGGCGTCCCCCTGCTGAGGAACATTGAGAGCGTATCAGTGAAGTCACCCCCACTGCCCCCACCTGGAGAGCTGCCCCAGAATCTGCCTGGGGCCTGCCTCACCCACTCACACATTCAACAAGGAAAGAAGACAGCGCCTGCTGCCTAGCTAAGAGCTTGGACAGGGCGGCGCCCACTGGTCGGGGCAGCACCGTGATGATGTGGTTCCCAAGTGACCCTAGAGCCAGCTCAGGACTTGGCACATTTCTCATTGACCTCTCACAGCAGTAGCCCTGTGATTCCCCTTTGTACAGATAAGATCACACCATTAGTGAGTATGTGGCAGAGGCAGGGCTTGGAACCTGACCCAAAGATGGGAAGGAAGGATGAGGAAGTATGTACAGATGGGAGGGACGGGCAGACAGACACCATGGGCAGCCTCCCAGCGAGAACCCTGCCTTTCCTTGCATGTGCCGGGGGTGGGAGGCTGGAGCACGTGCCCTGCCCGCTCCGTCCACCCTCTGTGGAGGGACAGGGCTGGGATCTGGAGGCCTCAGCCTCATGGGTTCCTTGATCTTGAGCAAGTCGCTCTCAGTCACTTGGCTTTCCTGACCTGTAAATTAAGGGAGGGGACTCCACCTCTCAGAGAGCCCCTCTTGCTCTGATGATCTAAGAGGATAAGGGCCAGGCGCCATGGTTCTGACAAACCGAGAGTAAATGCCTGGCTCTGGAAGAGGAGACCGTGACTGGAAAAGAAGTGGGACCGTTTCTCCAGGGAGAGAGGAGCCCGACGCATCACCAGCCGGGGGTGCCCCAGAGCTGGGCCCGCCTCGCCTGTCCTGCCTGCCCCCTTGACATTCATCACACAAAATTCAGTCCTCCCAAAGGTCAAGAAGGTGTTGCTTCCCCTCCTGGAGACGGGAGGCTGAGCCCTGGCAGGATTACCTGACGGTTAGGATGTGGACCTCATACGAGCTGTGAGACAGTGGGTCACAGTAAGTCACTTACCCTCTGGGAGCCAAAGGTTTTGTTTAAGGTATAAAAGGGGCTAAGAATAGTACTCTCTTCCGGGGTTGCTGTAAGGATTAACGGATGTAATGATAGCAACAAGCTTCACCGGGAACATCCGTGCTCAGTGGCACACCCAAGGGGGCAAAAAATGGTTGTTGGGGAAGGAAAAAATCTTACTCTTTTTATGTATAAAGCACAGATATAGATACAGCATGCCAAAAAATATACAGTATATCTATAGTATTAAAATTTCATGGGGGTTCCACACAAACCCTTGTGTATAAGAAACCCTCATACATCACTGGTGGGAACGTAAAATGGTGCAGCCACTGTGGAAAATCGTTTGGCGGTTCCTCAACAAGTTAAACATGGAATTACCACAGCAGTTGCACTCGTAGGTATCTACCCAAGAGAACTGAAGTCAGGTTTTCAAACAAAAACTTGTAAAGGAATGTTTATATGAGCATTAATCACAATAGCAGAAAGGTGGAAACAACTCAGATGTCCATGAACTGATGAACAGATACAGTGTACCCATCCATACAGTGAAATAGTATTCATCCTGAAAAAGGATGGAGTTCCGACACCTGCTACCACTTGGATGAACCTTGAGGACCTTATGCTCAGTGAAAGAAGTCAGACACAAAAGGCCAAAGATTGTAGGAATCCATTTATATGAAATGTCCAGAATAGGTAAATCCATAGAGACAGAAAGTAGATTAGTGGTGGCCAGGGGCTGAGGTGGGAGGAATGGGGAGTGACTGCTGTTGGGTTTGGGGTTTCCTTTTGGCATGTTAAAAATGAATGAGTGAAAAAATAAATAATGAATGAATGATGAAGAAAGAAAGAAAAAGGCTGAGAAACCTTGACCTAGCGCCTGCTCACAAGGAGCATCAGATGCACATTTTGGTGGCGGTATTTTTATCATTTTTTCAGATCTGTAATCTGTTAACTGAAACCCTGAGGGCAGGTGTTTTCTGAATTCAGAACTTTTGGGGTTTTGGAAAAGTAACATGGCACGCATACACAAAACAGTCCCGGCATGTTTTGAGACACTCCCAGGAAACCAGCATGAAAATCTCCGCAGGGAAACAGTGTGCTGTCACACTGGGTCAGCTGCTTCAGGGCCCAGGTCCTCACTGTCCAGAACAGGAGCCCATGTGGCTGTCAAGCTCTTGAACTGTGGCTCGCCCGAGCTGAAACCTGCCGGGAGTGTAAAACACTCCCCAGATTTCAAAGATGTCATAGGAGAAAACTGATAATAAAAAAAAGTAAAAAAAAAAAAAAAAATTTTATATTGATTACTAGTTGAAATGATAATATTTTGGATCTAGTGGTTCAAATAAAATAGATCGTTAAAATTCATTTCCCCTGCTTCTCTTTGCCTTTTTTAATGTGCCTACTAGAAAATCGTGAAGTGCCCGCGTGGCTCCCCTTTGCGGCTAGAATGCTGTTTCTGCTGGACGGGTGCTGCTCGAAGGAATCTCCCAGCAGTTCAGGGCGGGTGTGTCCTCAAATGAGTTTATTCCAAACTTATTTAAAAAAAAACATACTTTGCGTTTCAGTGCCCTTGAATTTCTGGATTGTAATTGCAATTGCTAGATCAAAAGTGTAGCCCGTGGGCCTGGAGAATCTGGGGTGAGAAGGGAGAGTGGGTACCCCTCTCCCCGGCCGGCACCAGCTGGCTCCACGTCCAGGGCTGGCCTGACCACCGGGCCCCTGCCATCAGCCCCCTTCCGCTGCGCTGCCCAAGCCCTCTGCCCAGGCCTCCGCAGGCTGCTGGGTCAGCCCTGCCCCTGCAGGGGGAAGGGGAGGAGGAGGAGGCAGGAGGAGGGCGGTGCACTCCACCAGCCTGGAGCAGAAGCCAGCCATGTCCAGCCTGGGGCTCCTGCTCCTCCTCCTGCTGGCACCGCTGCCGCTGCAGCCCTCCTTGCTGCCACCGCCGGACACCCCAGAGGGCAAGGCCGCCATCGCAGGCCTCATCCTCTCTGCACTGGAGAGAGCCACGTCCTTCCTGAAGAAGAGGCTGCCTGAAGTCAACCTGGACGGCGTGGTGGGGTTCCGGGTGCTGGAAGGTGGGTGCGCCCTTGTCCCCCGGCCTGGCCACCTGGAAAACCGGTCCTCAGCCTGTCACCTGCCTGCTCTGCACCCCTGGGACCTGGCCACCTCCTGACCCCTGAACAGTCTGCTTTGACTGTAAGGAAAGAGGGGCGGCTTGCTCCTTTTGGGTGTCTGGGCCCCCACTGTTATCAATCTTTTTGGAAGCAGGAAGGCTTCAAAGGCCACATGAGAAAAGATTGGGAAATTATTATTTTCCCGGGAGGAAAGGATCCATTTGACAGTCCCTCCCTCCTGACATGCCACAAAACAAGGTGGGCAGAGGGAGTGTGCCCTTTGAAGGAGTATTTATGGGAGGGTGGCTATGGGCAAAACCGAGGACCCTCGAGATCGGGCTCCAGCCCTGGCTCCCCCCACTTGCAGCCAAAGCCGCCTGGAGGCTCAGAGAAAAGAGCCAAGTGTTTGTTCTGCTTTGAGGGATATAAGATCCCCTGGGGGGGGCGCTGGAGACAGGCCAAGGCAAACGGCACCGCCTCCACACACACACCAGAGTTGCTGTCAGCCCCTCCCCGCTGGCCACCCTGACCTACCTACTTGACAAAGCAGGCTTGGGGTCAGCCCGGGCTCTGGCTGGCCCCACTCCGCTCCTGCATCACCCGTCTGCATTGCCAGCGCAGCTTTCCGCCCACCAGGACGCCAGGTCCCGGCAGGAGTAGGGGCTCAGGGACAGGTCTGCTTCTGTCCCCGGCCTGCGTCTCGGCCTCCCTGCCTCGGGGCCTCCCGCTGTCCTCCCCACACCCTTGACCCCCCCCAGGACGAATCCTGGAGACCCTCAGGATCCGAGCCCCTCCCCTCCAGGCCAGGACCAGGGTGCGGCAAGACAGATGCCCTATCTCCTTCGTGAATCCCAGCCCCGCCTCCTGACTCCTCTAAAAACTAACAACAAAATCAACACGCAGGGCTGGCTTCCCCATCAGCACAGGATACCTCTAGGGGCCCGTGAAAATGTTTCCGTTTCTCTTAAAGTCAGAAAAAAAAATTAACTAAGTTAAAGAAAATGGTTTAATAGATGATATAAACATACCCATCTTCCTACCAACTCGGTCATAAGACACGATCTTTATTGTATTTTTTCTCAGTGGAGGACAGGACCCACGAAGACAAAAGTGTCTTGGGCCCAGGAACCGCGATGTGGCCCCGCAAAGGGGAGCTGGGTGCTGCCCAGGCACCTGCCGCGTGTCATCGCCAAACAGCCCAGAGAGGGAGGTGCCCTGTTCTGCTCCTTCTGCAGGTGGGGAAACTGAGGCACAGAGGGGTTCAGTAGCCTCCTGACGCCTCACAGCTGATAGGCGGTGGGTCTAGGATCCAAACTCACCTGCTATGACACCCCTTGGGAGCAGGTGGGCGCCGGGCACGGCGCTGGGCGAGGAGCGGTGGTTGCACAAACCTTCCTGGGACGAGGGAGGCAGCAGGCTCAGCAGCAGCCCCATGGGTCTGTCTTCCTCACGGAGAGAGAAGGGGAGCAGGTGGCTCCCTGGGCCGCGTGCTGTCGGGGGTGCATGCAATAGTAAAGGCGAGGTTCGTAAGTACCCACTGAGTGCTGGCACCCCAGGGCGCACGCCTCGGGGATCGCGCTGGCTTCTCCCCACAACCCTTGAGGTAAGTCCATTGTTGTTACCCCTTGTTACCAGTGAGAGGATGGGCTTTAGAGCCTGTCCCAGGTCACACAGCGGGTAAGTGAACCCTGCTCTGTCTGACTGTCATTACAGCGTGGGGCTGCCTGGGAAGGAGGGAAGCGGCAGCACACACCGGCCTCAGACCGGGGCCACCCCCTCCTGGGCCAGCTTCTCCTACTGTCTGTCCTACTGTCTGCCTCCTCTCCTCTCCAGGGCCGGCCCCCTCCCCTTGCAATAATCTATGGCTGAAGAGCAAATTATGCAGGAACCTAGCTCCTTCAAACAGCAGCTGTTGTCTCACTGTTTCTAGGCATCAGGGATCTGGGAGCGGCGTAGCTGGGTGGTTCTGGCTCAGGGTCTCCCAGGAGGTTGAGTGGAGATGTCAGCCAGGGCTGTGGTCATTCGAAGGCCTGATGGGGGTGGGAGGAGCTCGCTCACTCACAGGCCTAGCAAGTTGGTGCTGGCTGTCAGCAGGAGCCCTCGGTTCCTCCCGCGTGGACCCCTCCCTGGGGCTGCCTGAGTGTCCGCACAACACGGCAGCCACCTCCCCCAGAGCCGGTGGCCCAGGAGAGAGCCAAGTGGAAGCCTCCAGGTCCTTTACGACCGAGCCTTGGAAGCCACACAACATCATTTCCCCAATTTCTTCTTGGTCTCAATGGTCAGCCCCATTCAGTGTGGGAGGGGGCTGAAAGGATGTGATCACCAGTTGACCATCACGGTCCTCCTATGAGGGTCCTACCTTCATGCTCAGCCTTCTCGGGAGAGAGAGAAAAGGGGGTCACATTCTGGGGGTCCAGTAGCAACAGCATATCCATGGATCTGCTGGGTCCTCTCTGCTTGGGCTACACAGGTGGACATGGACCCTAAGAGGTCAAAGCATCCCTCCAGAGCCTCCACCAGCCATGCGGGGGGTCCAGAATGTGGCAGCAGCTGCCACACGTGCAGGGAGATGTAGGAACAAGGCTGAGGACCCAGGATCACCATGAGGCCAGGTCGGGTCCACCTGGTCTCAGCGATGATGGGGGCAGCCCCTCTGGGTGACACCAAAGTACCCTGCGTCTGCTGCTAGAACCAAGCGGTCTAGAACAAGGACTAGACTCCTGGGCTCAAGCCCAGGGAGGGAGCCACGTCAGGGGAGCGGTGTCACAGAGCCCATCACCCCACAGACCTGCTCAGCACCCTCTTTACACGGCATCGGCCCTCCCGCACACAGTTCTCTGCCTCGTCTCTCACCTGCTGTCCTGCCTTGCCTCTCCCCCCTCAGCCCCGTGCTGATGCTCTCCCTCCGTCTCCTCTCTGGCCACCTCTTGACCTCCTCTCCCCGCCACCACCATCCTCTCCCACTCCAGCAGGGCCACTGCTAGTCCACAGGGTACCTTTGTGAGGATTAGAAAAAGGCATCCCTTCCTCAAATCGCTTCACTGCCATCTGCTGGAAAAGTATCTTAATACATATACAAACCCATGATAGGAATGTATGGTCCCCTTGTGCAGTGTGCAACCTGCTCAACTGTACACAGTGGCTCTCCACCCTGCAATCTGAATCCCTCCCTCATTTTTTCCTTCTCTACAGCAAACGTTGTCTCCCTAATTAATACTAATAGCCAAACTTTATTAAGTGTTTACTTTGCACTATGGACAATGCTGGGTCCTCTCTACGTGTTAGTTTATTTAATCCGCACAACTCCCCCCCTCCAAGAAGTGAGGACTATCATAGACTATTATAGACGAAGAAAGTGAAATGGAGAGAAATTAAAATGAAAATTAAATTTTCTCTGGTCACCCAACAAGAAAGTATGAGAGTCAGGATTTGAGCCCAGGCCCACCTCCAGAAATCAAGCTCTTAGCCACCACCTTCTGTCCCTCTGGCCCTCCCTCACCACCCAGCTGAGGCCTAACTCCCAGTAAGCTCAGCAAGTCCTTTCCCCTGGAGCCGGAGGAGGCGGAGGGGCTCAGCCGGCATAGTAACTTAGGGTGTCTTTCCTGTCCACGTGGTTGGTCAAATGGTGGAATGAATGCACTCTGCCCCTTCCCAGTGCAGCTAAAAGGCGTGCAGGAGGAGTGGGCCTGGGACCCCCCGCTGCAGCCGCTGACCCTGCGTGTGGGGAAGCTGGTGGACGAGCTGGCACCTCTCCTGCACAGATCCATTTTCTACCTCAAGCTGAGCGACCCCAAGTACCTAAGAGGTAAGAGCACGGGGTGGGCCTCACTTCTTCAGGAACACAGCATCTGCGGACATTTACTGAAATCACCTGTGCGGGCCCCTTCGGGTGCAGGGAGGGTCCAGGATGATCTGTAACCAACTGCGTCCTGCCGGCTGAGCACACCACAGGCTGACCCTGGGGGATTTTCAGTCATCCTTCATCCAGGATGAGCTGACCTCTCCCACCCACACAGAGGGGGTGGGAAGGAGGGAACGTGTCTCCCTTCACTTGTCCAGTTCACGCCCAGGCTTGGGGCCTCCATCCTAGACCAGCGGGAAGGGGAGTGTCCGCCCCAGAGGGTGGGATATCTAAAAGGTAATTTGGCCTTTTGCACGGCAAATATTAGTGTCTTGCTGGTATCTCTCTTATGCCTTGTAATGATAAGAGTCTCTGTCTTCTTGTCAGGCTTGGGTTAACCCTACCAAGAGCCCCCCCATAAGCCTGGCCTGAGTTGCTCCCAGGTTGAAGGTGGCAGGGAGATGATTGGCCAGACAACAGCCCCGCTGCCTGTGATGACACCCCAGCCCTTCCGAGCTCTGGCCTGCCTCTCTGCAGTCAGGTCCCCCGCCCTCCCCAGGCCTGGTCCCTAAGACCATCCCAGCCGGTGTCATCCTGAAGAAGCCCCTTGGCTGGGCATCTGTTTGGTGAGAGGTCCACTTTCTAACCCAACCAGAGGAGGCTACTGGCCCTTTTTATATGTTTCAAGCTTCCATAGAATACAGTGGATTAGTCAAAGCCTGTCCCAGCTCTGTTCCTATTGATTTCTTTTTAGTGTTTTATTTAGAGAAATCTTCCTGTGTTTCAAATGCAATGCCCCACCAGCAGGCGAGGCTTAGAGCTCTGAGCAGGCACCCGTGTGTGGTCAGGGCTGCACAGGGAGGGACATCCAGTTCCTTGGCTCGGAGCCACAGGAGCCTGGGGGGCGGTTAAGCCTGGCTGGTCCACTGCCACTGGGTCTCCCCCCACCCCGTCCTCTCTGCCAGAGTTCCAGCCAACCATCCAGCCTGGGTTTTGGAAGCTCCCGCAGGCCTGGACCCGCACCAACGCCTCCATGGTCTACCCCACAGTCGAGCCCCAGGACTCTTTCTCTGAGGAACACAGTGACTCGTGCCTGGTGCAGCTGCTGGGAACCAGGTGGGCCCCCTGGACTTGCCCTGATTTCCGAAGTCCCAAAGCGCTCGCTCTCAGCCTGTCCTCCTGTCCCACCCCATCTGCAGTTCCCCGCTTCCACCCCCACTTCTGCAAAACCAGGCACAGCCCCCCCAGAGCCGCCCTGACCCTGCCCTCTCCCACCCCATCACACGTGGCTTCCAGCCTCGTCCAGCCCCCACCCCCCTTGCACTCCCACCCCCATCTCCTGACAGGCCTCCCCACACCAGAGCGATCGTCTCAAAACCTCATCTGAACACCCACCCCCAGCGTGAAGCCCCTGTTGTTCTCAGAAGGAAGCCCCAGCTCCTGCTGCCCTTTCATGCCTAGGCCCTCTGGTCCAGCCCCTGGGGCCACTTTTCAGACCCTCAAAGGCACTGGCTCCCTCCCTCTTCTGAGCCTTTCCCTTGGCCCAGTCGCCTCTGTGGGGCCTCCTCCCACCCCGCCCCAACCCAACCCCTGTGCCTAAGTAGCTCTGCTCCCACTTCAGGGCCAGCTCTAGCCTCCTACCTCCAGAACCTTCCCTGACCCCACTGCACAGGCTGACCTTGACCTCCCGTGGTGGGCTGGCTGTCCTGGCACCACTCCCCACCACAGAGGCAATGTACATTTTCTGTAGGGTTCTGTCTCCCCCATGGGCCTGTAGGTCTCAGTCTAACTCACCATTTTATCCTGCTGTGCAGTGGGCGTGGAGCAGACCCCCCGGGGCAGCCCGAGGTACCGGGACCCACCCTGGGGCAGAAGGGGCAGCAGGTGCCTGGGCCCCCGTCCTCTCAGCATCCTTCAGAGCAGTGTTTGGGCCAGGACACAGCTGGGCCCGCAGAGGGGCTGCGCTCCAGTGAGGGACCTGCCCTGTGTCGCTCTGTCCCTGTTGTGGGGCAGGCCTGACACAGAGGGAAGGGGCATGCTGGGTCCAGACCCCAAGCGGGCTGGGTTCAGGGATCTGCTGCTTAGGGCAGTGCTTGGGGGTCCCAAGCAATAGGAAGTCGCAGCCCCATGTGGCTCCCCCAACCAAGGATAGACCCAGTGTCACCTCCCTGGTGCTGAGGGTACTGGCTTTAGCCTGTATTTTATCTGGCTGCCCCTGGAGCCCAGCTGGGTGCCCGGGACCTACAGGGGATCCTAATAACCAGTGGAGGGATTGGGTCTGGGAAGGCTCCATGCCCTTGGGCTTCCTTTAGGACACTCTTAACAGCCTGGAACCACCTCTCCCCCAGGGGGGACGGCAGCCAGCCCTGCAGACTCTCAGACTTCTGCAGGACGCTCATGAGCAAGCCCGGCTGCTCAGGCTACTGCCTGTCCCACCAGCTGCTCTTCTTCCTCTCGGCCAGAATGGTGAGTGCCCGGCCACGCCCCGGAGGACAAGCAACCGTAAAAGGGGCTGGTGGCCGCGTGGTTTTATACGCTACACACCAAGAAAACAAGTGGGTTTTTGGATTTGTGCTTCAGACATCAGGAAGAGAGTAGCCTGCCATCCGTTGGCTATAAAATTGAACCAAACTATGGGGAGGGATGATTTGGGATTCTATTGGACAGACAGCTTTGCATGCTGAACTGGATCACAGGGCATCAGAAAAACAAAAAGAGAGAAACAGAGTCAAAGAGAAGCAGTAGAAATAACTCAGCAAGCAACAACAAATGGAAAAGGACTTAGAACATAGTCGGTGGATAGCAGCTTCCAGAAAACCAAACCAGCCCCACTCCCACCTCTCCAGCGCCCAAAAGCTCAAACTTTGCTGAATAATAATCATTTTTAAACATATGTTTCTTTGTAGAGAAAAGTAGGGCTTGTTATCTCTATCCAAAAATGTTATCTGATGTCCAGAAATTCTTAGCCAAGAAGAGACTTGCTGTTTTTGACAGGTTTTTTAAATTATTATTTATTTGCTAGTTGTCACAGACCAGTATTTTTCTTCTTCTTTTTTTTTTTTGTGAGGAAGATCAGCCCTGAGCTAACATCCATGCCACTCCTCTTTTGCTGAGGAAGGCTGGCCCTGGGCTAATATCGTCCGCATCTTCCTCCACTTGATATGGGACGCCACCACAGCATGGCGTGACAAGCAGTGCATCGGTGCGCGCCCGGGATCCGAACCTGGGCAGCCAGCAGCGGAGCACGCGCACTTAACCGCTACGCCATGGGGCCGGCCCCAGTATTTTTCTAAATAGGGCAATAAAAACCAAATAATGGGGGCCGGCCCCGTGGTGTAGCAGTTAAGTGCACGCACTCTGCTGTGGTGGCCCGGGGTTTGCAGGTTCGGATCCCAGGCGCACACCGACACACTGCTTGTCGAGCCATGCTGTGGCGGCGTCCCATATAAAGTGGGGAAAGATGGGCACGGATGTTAGCCCAGGGCCAGTCTTCCTCAGCAAAAGGAGGAGGATTGGCATGGATGTTAGCTCAGGGCTGATCTTCCTCACCAAAAAAAAAAAAAAAAAAAAAAACCGCTAAATAAGGAGGAAAAATATTTTGAATATTGGGTTCGTCACGTAGAAAGTCATTCTGACACATTGCTGCAGAAGTTTCTAAAGCCTGTTCTCATCTCCTGTCCTTCTCTCCTGGCAGCCGGTCCGCGGCCCACACTTTGAGTAGGCTGTCTGTCTGGAATCACTGCATGACGGCAGCTGAAGGCTCTAGAGCGCCCCCTAGTGTCGGGCGTTGTGTGGGGCACTTCCTAGTCAGGGTCTCGCCCACCCACGCGAGTGCCCCGCCAGTGCAGCTCCCTGCTGCATTGCCCTTTCTCACCCTTGAGGCTCAGAAAGGTTAACACAGCTGGCCAAGGTCACACAGCTCCTGAGTGGCAGAGCCGGGACTGGAAGCCAGCTCTCTCTGACGCCAGTGACTGAGCCCCCGGCAGGGAGTGTGGGTGGGGAAGAAATTCTGGGAAAAGGGAAAAGATCTGCCCCAAACACAGCCACTTGCAAGATCATCTCAGAACTGCAAGTCTCTTCCCGTAACAGACTAACAGAGCGCGGTCTGTCATCCAGACCACCAACCTCCCTGTCTCCGGTGTTTGTTCCCCCAGAAGGGCTGCACGGAGGGGCTGTTCCACCAGACCCAGCACTACATGCACCTCTTCTGCGCCAACATGATGGACCTGAACCGGAGAGCTGAGGCCATCGGATACGCCTACCCGACGCGGGACCTCTTCATGGAAAACAGTGGGCCCCAGCACTCCACCCTAGGGACAGAGCAGCAGGGTGTCCCAAATTAGGGGCACACACGTGTGCGCGCACATACACACACACAGATAGCAGGGCTGCCAGGTTCAGCAAATAAAAATACACGGTGCCCAGGTAAATCTGAGCTTCAGACAAATGATGAATACATTTTTAGTATAAATATATCCCAAACACTGCATGGGCTATACTTATGCTTTAAAATTTTTATTCATTGTGTATCCAAAACTCAAGTTTAACTGAGCATCCTGTATTTTCTCTGCCACTGTGTGCTTCCTGCCCCTGAAGGCTGACCCAATGATGGAGCTCTGGACAGACTGACCAGCTGACTGGCAAACAGACCCTCAGAGCCTTAGACATGAGGCAGAAAGGGGGTCCCTGGGTGGCCGCTCCCCGGCTGGGGTGTCCAGATCCCTCTACTGAGCCTGACTCTTGAGCGGCCCCGACTGAGGCCCTGGGAGGGAGGCAGGACCCAGGCCCGGGCGCCCCTGCTGGCTAAGGCAGAGCCTCCGCGGCCTCCCTGCAGCCCCTACACTGAGACCCACCTCCTGGAGATGCCCTGCCCTGGCAGGAAGACGCAGGTGGCACCGAGGGGGCCTTGGGGAGTGGGAGGAGGTGGGCCTGGGGGGCAGGCCTGCAGAAGGTCCCCATCTGTGCTTCTAGTCATGTTCTGTGGAATCAGCGGCTTCTCCGACTTCTACAAGCTCCGGTGGCTGGAGGCCATTCTCAGCTGGCAGAAGCCGCAGGAAGGATGCTTCGGGAGGCCTGGTGAGCTGCGCTTCCGCCCTGGCGGGGCGCGAGAGGGTGCTGGAGGGCTGGGTTTCTTGGCCAGGAGAGGAAAGGATGCAGTGGTGTTAGGGGTGGGAATAGAGCTTTGCAACACCCATGTGCATGCACACACACACTTGGAAATGGGCTCAAAGCCCGAACTTTGCAGGATGGGAGGCAGTCTTGTTGGAAGATGTTGGCCCCCGACACCTGCATTAACAAATTCACTTCTTATTGAGTATTCCCTAAGCCCCTACCGTGTCCCAGACACTGTTCTACACTCTGGGGAAACTAGGGCTCTGAGGAAGAGAGGCAGAGACCACCCACACAAACCGAAAAGAGAAATAATGGTGAGTTCTGATAAGAGCTGTGAAGAAGACAACAGGCTGAGAAAGAAAAGAACATGGGGGAAGCCTCTTTAGGTAGTTTGGTTGGGGGAGATGTCTGGGGGAGGCAGAGCATGCAGCCCCGTTGTGGCCACGTGACACTGGACAGCTGGGCCTCCTTGGAGTAAGTCACTTCACCTCTCTGAGCCTCAATTTCCCTGTCTGTAACTAGTGAGCATAATAATGTGCACCTCCCTGAGCTGTGAGGAGTAGACATAATACATGTGAGACCCCCCCAGCCTGTGCTGGGTACAGAGGAGGCTCCCAATAAACGTTGGTGCCCTAAATGAGAAGCTTGGGATGCTCAAAGAGGCAAAGATTTTGAAATAAGATACACAGTCGTGTGTCACTTAATGACGGGGATACGTTCCGAGAAATGCGTTTGGGCAATTTCATCCTTGTCAAACATCATAGAGTATACTCTCACACACCTAGATGGTACAGCCCACCACACACCTAGGCTCCATGATACAGACCTTATGGGACCACCGTTTCCGTCATTGACTGACACGTCGTTATGCAGTGCATGACTGTAGTCTGTTTTTAAAACAGGAGTTTATAAAAGGAAGATTCTCAGGCCCCCAGACCCACCGACTCAGCAGGTGGAGGATGGGGCTGTGGAGCCTGCATTTTTAAGGAGCTCCTCTGGCCATTCTGATATGGGTGGTTGGGGGACCACAATTTGAGAAACATCAGTAGATGACAAATTTAAGCCATGTGGAAGGATCTGCAGACAGGTGCTCGAGGAAACTTCCGGAAGAGCCTCCAGATTCAAGAGAAGACCTGAGGGGGAGGAGGTTTAGTGAGTAATGTTCAAAAATCCATCCTGAGAAGTTTGCCTTTCTCTCTTCTCCCAGCTGCTGAAGATGAAGAATTATCGAAAGCCGTTCAACACCAACAGCATTTTTTGAGAAGAGTGAAGAGACGAGAAAAACAATTTACAGGTAATGAAAATACCCAAGGGACCTTCTTGGCATGAAGCCGAGACACCCTGGAAAGGCTGTACACAGGTCACCCTCAATGGAAAACAAGCCCCCAGCATCACTGAAGGGAGGGCCTTCCTGTTTGGGAGGCGGAGGAAAGAGTAGGGGTCTCTGATGCCCTCCTCTCAGAAGGTGGGGAGTCCAGAGATATTGACTCCAGTGAAGGGAGTATAAAAGAGAAATTTCAGTGTATTACTGAAAATCATGGAGATAACTCCTCTCTGTCAAAGTCTAGTCAGGCAAACAGAACCCGCATTGGGAACTTCAGCAGGAGTTGAATATAGGGAAATTGTCTCAGGTGTTACAAGAGCTGAAAACAGAAAAGGTGAGAAAAATCAGAGGTTAGCCACTGCCCTCCCCAGAGGCAGAGCTGGAGGGACTGTGGGGGGAGGTGGTGTCAGCAGAGGCTGCAGGGACTGGACGTGGAGGAGACAGAAAGAGGGGAGAAATACCCCGGCTTCTCCCCTCGCTCCGCCTGTGCCTGCTGTTGGTCAAACCCAAGCAGGAGCTGGTGGGCAAGGCATCCTGGGAAATGTAGAGGGATCAATGCACCAGGGTTTGGAGCAAAGAAGGGCAGGGAGGGGATCTTCAAGCCACTGGGCAAGTGACCAGCACAATCCCAGTGGTCCCATGTCCTGGTGTCCTCAGCTTATGCCTGTTGTCCTGGAGCCATTATGAATAGTGCCCCCTTTCCTCCCAAAAGTGTCCTGGCCGAGATGATAAATGCTGCAGTCGGTCCACCAATGTAGAGAAACTGAGACTAGGCTATAACTATGCTGGGAAGGGAAGAGAGGCCAGACACAACATGGAAGGAAGGGAGGGAGGGAGGAAGAAGGAAGAGAAGCCCTGATTTCAATTTTTTATTAATAAAAAATAAATAACTGCAAGGCAAAAGCAGGAAGGGAGGTGGGATCGCCAGCTCAGAGTAGGGGTCCAGCATCCGCTTGTGAGTGATTCCAGGAACTAAATGTCTTGCCGTCAACCCCTCATCATCCACCTGCAGGCAGACAAGACGAGGAAGTGCAAATCCGACGGGCCCGTTTTGTCGCTGCCGCCAAAGGCTGGGCAGGGGAAGGGAGAGCAGTTCTCGAGAGACCCCTGGGGGCCCATGTCCTGACTAGGCCGGCCCAACGCAGGGGGCTGGGGCTGCCTATGGCCGGGTGGTAGGGGGCCTGCTGTGCACGCCCTGGAGAGCTGGACACCAGGACTGTCCTGAGGGCTGGAGGGGGAGCAGCAGAAATCCCGAAGCCCGAGGTCCTTCCTGGGGCCCCTGCAGGTTGACCAGCAGCCTGGAAAACTGCCCAGGAGGGAGCGGTGTGCCCATTCCATCACTAGATGCACCCGCCGGGCAGGGGCAGCCGGCGTGGAGCTCAGCGCACAGGATTTGAAGTCAGGCTGTCTGGACTCAAATCTGCTTCTGCCCGTTACTCACTGTGGGAGTTACTCAACCTCTCTGAGCCTCAGTTTCCTCATCTGTAAAATGGGACCAAACAGTGCCTCCTTCATAGGGCTGTTGGGGGTCAACATCAGGTCGCTGTGCAAAGAGTTCCCATGCATTTGGTGTAAGGTTGGCCACCGAGAAGCATGGATGGCCAGGGTTAGAGATTAGTCTCCGTGAAATCTGCATTCTCCCTCCCTCCAACAGGCCTGGCTGGGGTCCTTCTCTTCTCCAAGTCTGAGAGGAGAGAGGACAGTCTTGGCGCCCCACCACCTGCCCAGAGACTAAAGGTGGGCAGCCCAGTTTGTGTTCAGAGAACTAAATAACATCTAAGGGGGTCCTGTCTCACGCGGGTGCTCAGGGTCACAAGGGACCGGGCAGGCCTGAGGCGGCAATGAGGGAGGCCATCGGGGTCAAGAAATAAGCTGTGGACTCACCAGGGCCGGGCGCTCAGCTCTGCCGCCTGAGCCTCAGTTTCCCCATCTGTAAAACAGGAGCAATCAGACACTGTCCTAGGTCTGGAGAGGGTCTGAGGGCAGGGGAAGGCGGGAAGGAGCTGGACAAGGGTGTGGGCTCAGGGCAGGTCCTGCAGAGGGGACTCTGGAGCGAGAATCGGACCACAGAGACAGCCCCCGAGACAGGGGCCCGGCTCTTTGGTTGCTGTATCAGTAAGTCGCTGGGAAGAGGCGTAACTTCCTGGGTGAAGAGGCTCCAACACACTGAAGACATTTCTCTGGAGAAGCGAGCCGCTAGCAGCCAACACTTGCGGGGGTGGCAGACGGTGCCCAGCCCAGCAAAGGGGGTCTGCGGGCACCAGGCTGGCTGGGGGAGTATCTGAAAAAGTCACGATGGGACTGTGGCTGCCACCTGGCCCTCACGGGGGACTCTCTCCCCAGATGGCTGCTCCTCCCACAACACCGCCATGGCCGTGGCGGCCCTGGGCGGCTTCCTCTACGCCCTGGCAGAATACCCCCCAGCAAACGGAGAGCGGGGGCCGTACACACTGGCACCACCCAACGGCCACTGACATGATGGTGCCAGGCCTGCCACCCGCCAGGAAGACGAAACATACACCTTCCGTTCCTCCTTCCTTCAGGACCACACCCTGAGGAGGAGGCAGACAGCAGAGCAACCAGCTTCATCCCCTCAGGAGCAGGGCCAGGGGAGGTGGGGCTGGGATGGATCCACTGTGGGAGCAGATGAATAAATCTAAGTGTCGTTGAGTCTGGTTTCTCTGGACAACTTCTGGGGCTCTGTTCTGAGTCTTCAACCCTACTCCACACAAATTCTAAAGAGACCCATCATCTTGAGTCTTTTTTGTGTGTGTGTGTGAGGAAGACTAGCCCTAGGCTACCATCTGTGCCGATCTTCCTCTATTTTGTATATGGGACAGCGCCATAGCATGGCTGGATGAGCAGCGTGTCGGTCCGTGCCCAGGATCCGAACCTGCGAACCCGGGGCCACTGAAGCAGAGCGCGAGAACTTAACCACTACGCCACCGGGCCGACCCCTCACTGGAGTCTTAAAGGCAGCGTGTTCAGACATCAACCATTGCATCATTCCCAGTGGGAGAACCAAGGGTCTCTGAAAATAACAGTTCAAGTCGTGACCTAGAACTCGAGATATGACCACAAAAGGCAGCACAAAATATCTTTACATCATGTGCAGGGAACTCTACAGTCTCATTATGTCACCTCGTGTCACAGCCATGTCACTTTACGTGGGCAGTGCAGCATAATGGTTACAGTGTGGTTCTGGGCCCTGGCTGCCTGAGTTCAATCCCGGCAGTCCCCCTAACGAGCTCAGTGTCCTTGAGCAAAGTTACTTAGCGTCTCTGTGACTCGGTTTCCTCATCAGCATGATTGGGATGATTACAGCACCGCCCTCAGTATTGCCTCCACCGCTGTGAGAATTATGTTTGTAGAGTACTGAGAATGGTACCTGTAACGTAGTAAGTGCCAGGTAAGTGTTACCTGCTACCACAACGGTGGTGATGTCACCTCACGTGGGGGCTTGTCCCGAAGCAGCAGCGGAGGGGGCAGCTCGTGGCTCTTCCTCCTGCTCTGCCTCATTGTGAGTGTATCTGAACGTGTCAGCTGGGGCTTGGACATAATCTAGTGTTTGAGAAAAGACCTTCTGAAGCCTTATTATGGGTTCAGGTGCTGTCTGTGGTGCTGATTTCAGGCTACGTGCAGACAGGCGGCAAAATTAGACTCCAGGATAGAAATGTTTAAAGCAGATGTACAATGCCTGCTCAACAGGCCACGTCAGGCCTTTTGGAAAAACAAGGTCGGGCCGAATTAGTTTTACACCAAATGGCTACCTCATATGCTCCAATGTATCCTATAACTTTTTATTTATTTATCAAAGTGTTTAATAAATGTTTGTGGAGTTAAATAGGGGAAAAAAGAAAGAAAAGAAAAACCAGGCTCTTTGGGATGTTGTGTCCAAGTCTTAGCTGGTGGAAGAGACCTTGGGCTGTGAGCACTGTTGAGTCTGGTCTGGCCAGCCGGCAGCCCCCCGAGTCCATGCAGGATGAGGGGGGCCCCTAACGTCACCCCTCCGACATGGAGTGTACAACAGAATCTCCTGCCCCTAAAAACCTCAAAGCCAGGTTCTAGGATATTGTAAACCCCTTCTAAGCACTTTATATAATAGCTACAGAACACAACGCAGACAGAAGAAAATAATCTTGGTTTATAATTCCTAGAAAGGTTTTATAAAAAGCAACTTTGGTTTTCCAGACTCCAAAACAAACACTCGTCCCCACTTGAGAAAGAAGTTGCTTCTGGGCAGGAGAGCACAGGGGCTCAGAGCTCTGCATCAGAAGCAGAAGCCTCCTCTGCTTACAGCCGCGTGACTGTGAGACCGAGCAATGGGCTCACTCTGCTCGCAGCAGCCTGAGCCAATTAATCACAACGAGTTAACAATCAAGAAACGAAGTTTAATTAGATTAGCCGGCAAATCGGAAGACAGGTGACTAATGTCTCAAAGACCCCTCTTCCAAGATTACAGAATCTTGAAGCAGTTATATAGGGAAAATGGGCAGTAAGGAGGGGGTCCAGGGATGTTGGTCTCCAGGCATGACGGGCTTCAGGCATCACATCGTTCCATTCTTCTGTCAGCTGTAATGGATACCTTGTAGGCGTCTTTCCCGCTTGTGGTCAGCCTGTTCCTGGAGAGAAACTCATAGAACAAAGTTTTTAATTTATCAAGTTATTGGGGAGTACATACATAAGCAGAGGCCATAAATCAGGAGGGCATGTGAATTTTTTAAAGTATGTGCAGAGAAGCAAGTAGTCACACAGAGGAGGGGCTGGGGCTATTTAGTGCAATAAGATGGCCTCCCTTACGCTCACTTACAACTGTGGGCTGGTAGCTTGCCCTCTCCCTGCCTCCATTTCCTCTTCTGTATCCTGGATGACATAATAACACCCACCTTCTAGGATTCATGAGGAGATGCAACAAAATGGTGCAGGTTAAGCCGCTCGCACACTGCCTGAGGCTTAGATGAGCACAGTGGCTGTTAGCCGTGAATTTCTAGAAAACCCAGCAACCACACCACTTCTGGGTTTGATCAGTCACGTATTATCTACTAGCCAACGATGTCATCCCCAGGGAAATACCCCATCTATTCATTCAATAGATGTTGATTGACAGCCTGCTGTGCGCCGAGCTTTGCTCTGGGCTAGGGAGATGCAGCTGAGAACACAAACAAGGACCCTGACCCCACCCACTTATTCAAGAGACATGGGTGAAGCACCCACTATGTGCCAGGCACTGTGCAGAGTGCTGGGGAAGAGCAGTGAGAAGCAGAGGTGACCTCTGCCCTCATAGAGATGACGGTAAGGCGGGGAGACAGACATCAGGAAACAATAATAATCAAGCAGATCGAGCTGATGGTTGGAAAGACGGGGTGCACTCCTTAAGCCTTGTATTCTTTCCCTCGATTGATAAATGTATACTGATGTACACCGACGCATTAACTTTGTTCACGCTCCAGGTTAGTGGAGGAAACACAGATATCTGCTCTATTCCATCCTTGTCGGTGCTCAGAGCTCTCAGTCAGAGGGCCTGCTAAATGCATGGAAAAGCTCAACAGCAGTGGAGGAGGCGACGCCAGGAAACGCCCGCCCCGCAGCTGAAGAGGCTGTACAAACTCTCAGAGAGGCCAGGCAGGAGATCGCCAACCCCACCCCCAACCTGTCAGGCTGAAGCTCTCCCTGCTGTTTGCAACCACTCCCTGCTCCACCCCCGGCCCTGGCCACCACTGACCTCCCGGCTCTCCAGTTTTGCCTTTCCGGATATTTAATACAAACGGAATCACGTGATAGACCTTTTGGGGGGTGATGAGAATGTCCTAAAAATGGATTAAGGTGATGCTGAGATATCTCTGTACAATTACTAAAAATCATTGAAGGGTACACTTAAAACAGGTCAATTTTATGGTATGTAAATTATACATCAATAAAACTGTTCTAAAAAAAAGCCTTCCGGTGGCTTCCTGTTTCACTCGGGCTAACGTCCAAACTTGATACTGAATCTCCTAATCTCAAGTTCGTGCCTGAATCTCAAGTTGGCAGCAAGCCAAACACTGAGACACGGGTGCTTGGAGATGGAGAAAGATCTATTCAAATTGGGCAAAACGAGTAGGTGGGAGGCTGGGTTTGCTCAAATCCACGTCCCCAAGAACGGAAGGCAGGGGAGCTTTGTAGAGCTAAGGGGCTTGGCAGGAGGGGCTTCAGAGAAGCAAAGGAGTCCCGCCCGCTAAGCCCCTGGGCAACCTGACTTCCGGGCTTCAAAGGCTGCCCAGCGGCGGCCATCCAGTGACCACAACCTCCCCAAAGGCATTCTCTTTCCTCTGCAAAACAAGCTCACAACTCTTCAAGACCCCTAAGTCACCCTTCAAGTTAAACAGGAAAAACAGCAAATTGGTTTAATATCTACAGCACCCCTCAGGTACCTGGCTTCAAACTCATTTCCTGGAGCCCTGCAGGACCCGGCGTTGGCCTGGCCCTCCCACCTCCACCCTCCCCACACTCTGCCCTCCTCGCTGGCTAATCCTCCTCCTCCCACCAAGCTCTGTCCCACCTCCTGGCTCTGCAGCACCCTCTGCTGCAAGGCTCTGGCCCCCATCTCCCCACAGCTGTCCCCTTCTCTCCCATCCTTTATGTCTGGGCTGACAGAGCCTTCTCTGCCACCCCTGTGACATCATTCTTTCTCCGTCCTGCTTCTTCCAGGCTCTCACCACGCTTGCACCGTTTACAGCCTGTCTCCCCATTAAAATCTCAGCTCCGCCAGCGTAAGGCCACTCTGTCTGTTTCATCAGCATCTCACACATGGGAGGTGCTCAATCTATTGATAAATAAATGGCAAGCAATAGGATATACTGGAACATATAAGGAAGCCATTTGGGGTAAAACTAATTCAGCCTGAGTTTGTTTTTCCAAAAGGGCCTGTCACCTGCATTGTGTATCTGCTTTGCCATGTCCCAAAGAGAAGAGTAAATGCCCTTAAGATAAAGATGCAACTTCCCCCACATTGGCATTTCCTTAAGGATAAGCATTTCTCCCCAGGCTAGGATTTGACTGCTGCACTCATCCTGTGACCACCCAGCTGGAAACCACAGACCTGTCACCAGCCACGCCCATTGAGACAGCAGACCTGCTCCCCACTGTGTCCATCAATAGCTGTTCTGGCAGGGCAATCTGGCAGGGCGATCTTGTGGCTATTGTAAAAGGGACATTGCAATCATACGTGATACATGCTCTTTGACGGTATATAACCGCTCTGTACACCCCACTTCTTTGGTGCCCTTCCTTCCTTAGGGAGGGAAGGCCCTGGGCCATGGTCCTCAAAAGTTGGCTCATAATAAACTCACCCCAATTTTGATTTATAGATTGATTATAGATTTACGTCAACACTATGGTATCCACAAATGATTATAGAATCCGGATGAGGTTGCTCAGAGGGGACCAAGGTATTCTAGAATGAAGAGTAGGTGTGAGCAAAGGAGAAAGCTGAGTTAGCTGGTTTGCCTAGTTCACTGTTTGTGACTGGTTGTCCTTAGCATTTTGACTTCATGACCCTGAGGCATTTGTAGGCGGTTTGGTTTGCTTATGTAGGCCACCGTGGCATTAGAGCCACGCCAGCCTAATGGCCTCCTGGTTTAACATAACAGGTTGCTCAGTTCACATGGAGAATTTCCGTGGCACTTCTGTGCTTAGAACAACTTGGGAAAGGAGTGACAAACATCAGAGGAGGTAGGAGACTGGCCAGGTCAGAACTCGCCAGACACTGCCTGCACCCGCAATTCTTAGTTGATTTGGAGAAAAGAGGACTTCCGGGGCAGGGAAGTTGGTGCAGGCCTCGACTCATTTGCTGATGATTTTCAGCAGCCTGGATGTACAGATCAAGAAGACATAGTCCCTCCACATCAGTATATTTGTGTCAGGCCAAGTCATTTAAGCCCCGAGAGGATCAGTCATTTTGAATGTGGTTAACTGAAGGGAACTAACTATGGGTGCCCCACAGGCCTCAGAGCCACTCTTGGGGGCCCATTTGGGGTTCCTGACTCTATTAGTTCTGCCAAGTTAAGGTGTCAGCCAGGCTCTCTCTCTCCGAAGGCTCCAGGGAAGAACCTGTTCCAGCCTCTCTCCTGGCTTCTGGTGGTTAGCGGCAATCTTTGGCCCTTTCTTGGCCTGTAGCTGCATCTCTCCAGTCTCTGCCTCTGTCCTCGCATGGCCTTCCTCCTTCTGTGTGTGTCTCCCTGTGTGTCTCTTCTCTTCTTATAATGACAGCAGTCAAACTAGACTTAGGGCCCACCCCACTCCAATATGACCTCGTCTCAACTAATCACATCTGCAAACATCCTACTTCCAAAGAAGGTCACATTCCGAGGTTCTAGGAAGGACATGAATTTGGGGAGACATTATCCAACCCAGTACACTGACCCTGACTGGCTCTAAGGGGCAGTGGCTCAAAGAGGGGCCTGAGTTCAAGCACTAATGGTGCCGACCATGGAGAGAAAGGGGCTGGCCTGGTCCCAAGTACCCGTGGCACCGAAAGCCAGCTAGACTTGTGCTGGCTCCTGGGTGGCCCATTCATTGCACTGGCACCAAAAGGCTGGATAACCCTGGACACTGCCCTGGACCAGAGGCCTGAAGAGAAGTATCCTCTCAAAGCAAGCCTGAAGCACACGCTGAAAAATAACCGGCCAGCTTCATGGCTTCCGACCTGTGCAGGTGCACGGGGCCCGCCCATGAAGGGTCCCACGCTTGCTGTCACGCTCTGCTCTCGCCATCTGGAAATTCTTGACTTTTATACAAAAATCCCGTGCAAGACGACAGGAGTGGAACCATAGTAAAATAGAGGCGGAGCAGCCATTTCAGAGGAATTGCCTTTGTGGGAGATCAAGATTTGGCCACCCTGAAATCTATCTCTTTACCTTGGTTGTTTTTTCTGAGGACATTTGACCTCCCCCACTAACTGCCCAAAGAATTTGACATGGTGGCTCCTTCCTGGAACAGATCTATCATGATGGCTGTAAAGATAACGTAGGGTAAATGTTACAATAGGAAAGGCACCAACAAGCCCCTCTTATCAGAAGTTCTGTCTCTCTGGCCACATTCTCTGGATGACCCTGTGAAGAGTTGCCAGACAATCATTTACATTTATAAGGGAAATCTCCATGTGTAAAGGTATCTCCCTCTCTGTTTGGAGAAGAGAGGGGGATGAGCTCATCTCTAGTGACTTGTCAATGTGGAAGGTGAGGCCTTGAGCTACATAATAAACCTTACTCTTGTTTACTGTGCTTTAGTGGTAATCTCCTGTAACTGACTCCCCCCACCCCCAAAATCCTCCTTTGTCATTGGCTGAAAATGATATTTAAGACGAGAATTTCTGCTATTGTGTTGAGAAACGCAGTGTCCCTGCTTTTTCCCATGTATACATGTTATTAAACTTGGTATTATTTTCTCCTGCTAACCTGTCTTGTTAATTATTTGGCCAGCCAGAAGAACCTTAAGGGAAAGGGCAGAGGGAGATTTTCCCTCTCCCCCGACAGTTTTGGTGAGCCAGCCAGGAGCCACACTGGCTGGCAAGTTGCCTTCTCTGGCTGGAAGACCTGCCTTCTCCCTGGACTACTGCAGATGATGAGATACGGGAACGCCTGACAAAAGCCGGCAAAAAGGTAAGACTTCTTACCATGTCAGCCTCCCGGAATCTCTATCTGCGGAGTCCAGCGGAAGGAAATGGTGAGAATTTTTTCTCTTTCTAAATTTAGATTGGCAGGAGAAAATATTTGGGAAACTAGTTTCTTGGGCTTTTAGTGACTCTTGGTTTAAATTTGGTAGAGTACTCTTGGTTTTGATCTTGATCCCTTTTCCTCCCACAGTAGTCTCTGTCTTGTTCTGTGTCCTGAGAACTTGGCTTTGTGACCAGTGAGAATCTTCTCCTTGGTCTCCACCATACGGAAGGTGCATTTACCGGGGTGCACCTTGGTGGCCAGTCGAGTAGACTGGGGTTCCGAACTGTCTCTTTGTCCGGCTGTGCCAAGTTCTCAGGGGAGTTTGTCATAAAAGGCCCAGTCCATAAGGGCTTTTGTCGTCTTTACCTTCGTTGCTTGTTAGTGCTGGAAAAATCCCATTCCAGTATCGCCTGCCCGGTGTCACAGATTAGCGGGTCTGTGACTGGAGGCGTCCCACACTATTGTGGGAGACCGGAGACACCGTTTTCACTACACCATCCTTACCGCCTGTGCAACGAAGGTCTTTACTTTCTCTGAATATCTTTGGGAGTGAATTCTGTGGATCACGGGGGCCACATCATCTGTGCCCTCACCAGGGACGCCTCTTTGCGTCCATGGTAAATTTCTTCTAAGCGTGGAAAGTTACCTCCGGGTCTTTCCTTAAAAAGGCTTATTGGTTCGAGTCACTATTGGAATAAATATACAAATGAAGATCCTACTTGTCAATGGCCAGACGACGGATCCTTTGAATTGGGAAAACTTCTAAATTGGGGGGAAAAAAGATGTTTTGAGAGCTCTCACATCATTATTTATTTGGTACCTAAGAAAAGGCCAAAAAAAAAAAAGAAGGAAAAAAATTTGACTAGCCTTAAGACCTTGACTCAGGTTACAATTGAATTGAAAACATGTAAAAGTGTAAGTGTTGATAAGATTATAAAGGTTGGAATGTTTGAGCTAGTTTTATATAAAGAGGTTACATCAACCTTGCCTGAGTATGTTTTAAAATGTCTGACTGGGAATGCTCCCCTGGTCCAAAATTATAAGACCAAGACCTATTGATAAAAATCTTAATGATAACTATGTTTAAAGGTATAAGAAGTGATGAAAATTGCATGAAATTTTGTAGGAAAAAACTGATGTTATTTCTATTACAGAACTGGTTAACAAAAATAGTAATTTAAATGATGGCTAATTTTATCTGAAGTCTTATGAAGTCTTATACGCAATCTAAATAATTATTGGGAACAAGTAAATAGTTGTGAAAAAGATAAATGTTGGATAAACTTTAAACAATAATTATGTGTTATGGTAGTTACTGCTTCCAAACTCTTTTTGGTGACTTAAAGCTTTAGAGTTTTGCTAAATTTTATAAAAAAAAAATTCTCTGAGTATATCATTTCCAAATAAGATAAGATATTAGACATTGATTGCTAAATGTACATTTGTCTACTTTTGGCTTTTCATTACAGGAAAACTAAAAGGTGTTTTGGGTCTACTGGTAAACAGGTGTTTTATTAAAAGATTATACTATAAAGTAACATGTTTCTAGAAGTTATGAAGTGTTCATAAATTTTCCAAGCCATAAGATACTAATGTAAAAGAAAGTTTATAATGGTTTACTTAGTTTTTACTCACAAATTAAGGTTTCTAAAGGTTAAAATTTCTAATTAGTATATGTGATTAAAAATTAAGAAAAATATGTCTGTGTACAAGGAAAGTAAGATGTATAAAGGTACAAAGAATGGAAATATTTTGTTTGGTTAAGAAAGATAAATTTGTCCTCAAGTACTAGGAGGGAAAAAAAAAGACATGGGACAAATTCTGAATGTAAAAAAAAAAGTTATAGAAGGTTTGTGGAAGAGAAATTCTGGAAAAAGAGTTTTTGTATGGTCAAGTTGGCTAAGATTGAAATGAATTTAATTAAGTAAATGAGTTTTAATAGCAGAAGTAAGCTGGTGCAAAATTGAAATTTCTCGTAAAAGGATAATTTGCTTAAACTTGATAAAGATGTTATAAAAGATTTTTCTTTACCTTTAAGAAAGTCTACCAAAAAAAAAAAAAAAACCTGTTAAAATAATTTCCTGTGTTCAAAAGACTGAGGTCTCTCTATTAAGGCTTTTTGGACTGTTAATGCTATGTTTGCTTTGACTTTTTATATTTTTGACAAGTTCCCCAAAATTCATATCTTAAATAAAGTGTTTTTTTTACTTTTTTTTCTTTGAGAATTTTCAAAGGGCCCTGGAACTTCTCAAAGAAATTTGCTCTCTTCCTATAAGGAAGAAGATACTAAACTTATTAGGCTGATTCAGTATGTTAAATTACATGGAAAGCATTGTCAGACAAGTGATGATAAGCCTGCTTAGGTGGTATTTTGTGGGTTAATGTTATTGATATAGGCGTTTTAAAATTGTATAACATTACTGAAATTCTGATCTGTCCTGATTATCAGTCATAATTCTGGTTATTATTTTAAAATGTTGTACGTCACAAAATTAACCAAATTTCTCTGTCAGTTGCCATTTTGAGGTCTTGTTGTTTACAGACTTATTTCTTTGCACTAATGCTTTTGCAAAATATGTTTCATCTTCAGAGAAGTTCATGGAAAGGACTTTAACACTTACTCTAGAATACAAGTTTCTGACAAACTTTCTGATCATAAAACTGAACTTGGTAAGAAATTACAGAAATCTGATGGAGAAACTGACTTCATGAAGCTGCTAACAAAAAGATTGGGATCAAGAATGGATTACACAGGACTGAATGAACTGATAAGGATGATTATAATTTTTATGATTTTTCATTTGAAGTATTGCTGAATTTTTAATGTTTTGTTTTTTCAGACTCAAGGAAAACTTTTTCTCTTTTCTCCTGAGCTAGCTATGACTTATAGCAATTTGGTAAATGATACTTTTGTAAGTAAAATTGAAATATTTATCTTTTTCTCTCTACCTGATCCCTCGAATTTAAAAACTCTTAGTAAGTGAGTATTGTTGTTTTCATGGCAATATAGTTATTTGCATAAGTTCAATAAAAATCTGTTCTCCTTATAACAGGACACAATTGGAAACACTGAGTCTATTACCAAGGTTGTGACTGGAACATCATATTTGCAATATAACCATACAGCTTTTAAAAAATGAAGATTGGACTTTATGGAATAAAATATTTCCACGTGGAAATATTGGCCTGGTACCTTATGTTCCAAGCAGCACTTACCAGGATAAGTAAAGAATGTCACTTATCTGGCAGGTACAAGGAACCTCGAAATATTTGGGGGGAACCTCGGAAGAGAGGAATTCACCCAAATCTGTAGGTATTGCAGGCAAAGTCTGATGACAAAATCCTTGGCTTGGCTTTCCTAGCCTCCAGAGGCCTTTGAAGTTCAATCTGAGATTCCTTATAAAAAGTTTCAGCAAAGCAGATTTAAAAGAGCTTATATGATTAATTGCTATTCTTGCTGTACTTATGTAAATAATTGGGCCAACTCTATTGGAACTAGACTTATTTTGCAAACTAGTTAGTTTTAATTTGGCTATCTTAATAAAAATGAGGGTGATTTTAGAGAGAAAAATTATATTTCAGTAAAAACTATAGTATACATTTGTGGATATTAGATCCTAGTTTTGTTGTCTTTTGAGGTTTTTTGTTTTATATCTGTTGACTAGACTGGATCCTGATTTCTTCTAGTCTCCTGAAATATCTGGCTACAGATGTCCAAACTAACGTTTTTGATTTTTCCCATCATTTTCATTTGAAATCACTGAGAACTGAACCTGCCCTTTTCCTGAAGCCTTACAAACTGAAGCTGATGGACTTGATATAAACTTGAGATGACCTGACAACACCATCTGAGACATTTTAAGCTGCAAAAGATGCTTTGACGCTGACATCTAAAATTCTCCTTCACTGGCTGTCCTCTGAACTCAAAAACTGCTTTACAACTTGCTCCAACCATTAACCTTGTTTTTCTTTTATAGAAATGCTTCTATTAAATACTTGATTGCTTGCTTCCACAATATAGGCGTAACCTTGAGAGCCCACCTGCATCACCACCTTCCAAAAGGAACTTAATTAAACTGACCTATTATCAGGACTAAGAAATGGGTTCAGTGAGATGAAACAATCTACCAACTCAGCTTCTGGACTATGAAACTTCTTTACGTTTCAAAAGGACTGTGAAACTTTTAGTTTCAAAGGCGGGACTGTGGGAGATCAAGATTTGGCCACCCTGAAATCTATCTCTTTACCTTGGTTGTTTTTTCTGAGGACATTTGACCTCCCCCACTAACTGCCCAAAGAATTTGACATGGTGGCTCCTTCCTGGAACAGATCTATCATGATGGCTGTAAAGATAACGTAGGGTAAATGTTACAATAGGAAAGGCACCAACAAGCCCCTCTTATCAGAAGTTCTGTCTCTCTGGCCACATTCTCTGGATGACCCTGTGAAGAGTTGCCAGACAATCATTTACATTTATAAGGGAAATCTCCATGTGTAAAGGTATCTCCCTCTCTGTTTGGAGAAGAGAGGGGGATGAGCTCATCTCTAGTGACTTGTCAATGTGGAAGGTGAGGCCTTGAGCTACATAATAAACCTTACTCTTGTTTACTGTGCTTTAGTGGTAATCTCCTGTAACTGACTCCCCCCACCCCCAAAATCCTCCTTTGTCATTGGCTGAAAATGATATTTAAGACGAGAATTTCTGCTATTGTGTTGAGAAACGCAGTGTCCCTGCTTTCTCCCATGTATACATGTTATTAAACTTGGTATTATTTTCTCCTGCTAACCTGTCTTGTTAATTATTTGGCCAGCCAGAAGAACCTTAAGGGAAAGGGCAGAGGGAGATTTTCCCTCTCCCCCGACACCTTGCACGCCTTGTTTTCTTTATCTTCCAAACTGGAGCAAACCGCCAGCCTTCCAAGAAGTCAGTAAGGACAAGAATCTCCTGTCTGTAAGAACTGATGGATCTGGACGTTTCTGATGACTGGATCGCTAACCAGTCGATGAAGCACAAGTCTAGCCTCTTGCCTGATGACCGAACCTCAGGCCAATCTATGAAGTACAAACCTAGCCTGACCTCATCTAGCACCAGTGAACTCTTCCTTAATACGACTCACCTCCTCCTCCATTTTTCCTTTTTTTTTTTTTTTTTGTGAGGAAGATCAGCCCTGAGCTAACATCCCTGCCAATCCTCCTCTTTTTGCTGAGGGAGACTGGCCCTCAGCTAACATCCGTGCCAATCTTCCTCCAGTTTATGCGGGGCCCCGCCACAGCATGACCTAACAAGTGGTGCGTCAGTGCACGCCTGGGATCTGAACCCGGGCCACCAGCAGCGGAGTGCGCACTTAACCACTACGCCACAGGTCCAGCTCTATCTCCCTTTTTCCCATAAAAACCCCGAGCCCCTCTTCTGTAATCAGGACACTGTTTGGGTTTCTACCTAAATTTGTGCTCCCCAAATTGCAATTCTTTGATCCCAAATAAACACTCTGCCTCTTAAATTGGTTTCTGTTCTTGGAAGTTGACAATCCCCAGGTTCTCATTTTACACTACATCCCACAAATTATGTAGCCGACCTGTCTGTCCTCTTCAAAAATGTCATGGTCATGAACAACCAAGGCTGAGGAACTGTTCCAGACTCAGGCAGGCCAAAGAGACACGATCACTGAATGCAACTCCTGGATTGGATCCTGGGGGTGGGGGGTGGGGTGGGGAGAGGGAATAGCTATAAAGGACATTATAGAGACAATTGGCAAAATTTGAATGTGAACCGTGGATTAGTTAATAGAACTCTAGCGATGTGAGATGTCCTAACTCTACTTGGCCTGTGGTTACATAAGAAAATGTCCTGGTACGTAGAAGACACATAATGAAGTACTGAGGGGAAGGATCATGAGGTCTGCAACTTGGTAGCAAACGGTTCCAAAAAAAATGTACAGTGTATGAATAAAGCACCACCGATAAAGCAAATGCGGCAAACGTTAACAACTGGTAAAGGTAAGTAAAAGGTAGAGGAGAGTTCTTTATATTACCCTTGCAACCTTTCAAGTTTGAAATTACATCAACATGGAAAGTTCCCAAGGCCCGGCTCCCTCCAAAAACTCCACAATGATTTACAGGACGAGATCTCGCGATATCTGAAGCAGCGCAAACAATTCAGTCAGAGCCAAAAGCGGCCACTACAGGTCTTGAGTCACGTGGGGCGAGCCCACGTGACCGGAGGCCCGAGTCCAGCATGGCGGCCTCCATGGGCCCCCGGCTTCTCTTCCTCTCTGCGCTGCTCGGCTTCCTCGGGGAGGCGTCCGGCGGCCTCGGCTCGGGGTGAGTACAGCTCCCGGGGGGTGAGCCTGATTCGGGGGTCCCCCCGCGCGGAGCACAACCCCCCGAGCTCACGGCAGCCCCGTCCCCTCAGGGCCTCCCGCGACGATGACTTGCTGCTGCCCTACCCCCGCGCGCGCGCGCGCCCCGCCCGGGACTGCACCAGGGTGCGCGCCGGCAGCCGCGAGCACGAGAGCTGGCCGCCCGCCCGCGCGACCCCCGGCGCCCGCGGTCCGACCGTGCGCACCTTCGTTTCGCACTTCGGAGACCGCGCGGTGGCCGGCCACCTGACGCGGGCCGCCGAGCCCCTGCGCACCTTCTCCGTGCTGGAGCCCGGCGGGCCCGGCGGCTGCGCGTCCAGGCGCCGCGCCACCGTGGAGGACACGGCGCGGGCGGCCGGCTGCGGCGTCGCCCAGAACGGCGGCTTCTTCCGCGTGGACACGGGCGAGTGCCTGGGGAACGTGGTGAGCGATGGGCGGCTGGTGAGCAACGCCGGGGGGCTGCAGAACGCGCAGTTCGGGATCCGCCGCGACGGGACCCTGGTCACCGGGTGAGGAGGCAGGGAGCCACGTGACTGTCGAGGGCAGAGGGCCCGAGATTTGGGTTGTAGCCGTGCCTCTGTGTTCAAGTCACCCAACCAAGCTAAGCTTCCGTTTCCGCATCTGCAGAATGGGGATAGGAATACCTTCCTTGCAGAGTTTTTTCATCACCCAGTATCAGTAAGCTTTTGGGTGAGGCTGTGTGCTGAGCGCTGGGGAGACAGCGGTGAACGAGCACGCACAGCCTTTGCCTTCACGGACTCTCCCTCCCTGCTAGGAAAGATAAACAAAAGCCAAGGAAGTAGTTAAGATAAATTCAAATTGTGTGTGTGCAGCGAAGCAATGAACAGGCTGAACCGGTTATAAATAGCATGTTGCTTTTAGAGAGGGTGATAGGAAAGGCTGTTTGAGAAGGTGATAGGAAAGGCTGTTTGAGAAGGTGATCCTTGAGTTGAGACCTGAAGATTCATCTCAGGTCAGTCAAGGTCAGAACTGGAGAAGGAGCATTGCGGTCAGAAGGGACAGCAAGCGGTGAGGGTCAGAGGTGCATCCGGCTTAGTGTGTGTGAGGGCCTGAAGGAAGGAGCAGAGGGTTAGAGGATGACAGGGCTGACTTGGATTATTTAAAAGCTTGCTCTAACCCTGGCTGGAGACTAGGCTGAAGGGGCCAGAGCAGAAGCAAGGAGGCCAGTGAAGAGGCTGGTACAGGCATCAGGTGGCAGTTTGGCGAGGGTGACGGCCTAGGAGATTGAGGGCCATTGATGCACTTGAGCTTGTTGGGGATGGTGGTTTCTCTTAAACCACGTGTAGACTGGGATGCTGGACTGCCTACAAAGGCTGCGCTCAGGACCAGGAGCAGACAGGTTCCTGGGGCGCGGGGAGGAGTCAAGTAGCCAGGCTTGGGGTGCGGGAGGGAGCCCCACCCCCCGCAGCTGCCCCTGCTGGTAAGTGAACCTCACGCCTTCCCTGTGACCAGGTACCTGTCTGAAGAGGAGTTGCTGGACACTGAGAATCCGTTCGTGCAGCTGCTGAGCGGGGTCGTGTGGCTGATTCGAAATGGAAGCGTCTATATCAATGAGAGCCAGGCGGCTGAGTGTGACGAGACGCAGGAGACAGGTGGGGGTGGGGGAAGCTATTCTAAGTCTTTTCAACAAGTGCTATTCTAGGCACCCAGGATCAGTGGGGGTTAAGACGAGTAAAGTCCCTGCCCTCTGCGCTAAGGCACTGGGATTTTGTTCTAAGAACAGTGGAAGGCATGAGAGGGTTTTATTTATCTGGAGGCTGGTGTCACTTGACTGACATTTACGAAGAGCCCTCTGGCTACCAGGTGGAGACTGACTGGGACTGGACGGTGTGGGGGGTGGTCAGTGGGGAGGCAGGGAGGCGCCGGATGGCTTGGCCCAGGAGGTGGTGGTGGACCAGCAGGAAGTGGCAGGCAAAGCCCCAGAGGCCTCCCAAAGGGCCAGGCGGTCAGCCCGCTGCTTCTCCCCAGGTTCCTTTAGCAAGTTTGTGACCGTGATGTCGGCCAGAACGGCCGTGGGCCACGACCGCAAGGGGCAGCTGGTGCTCCTCCAAGTGGACGGGCAGACGGAGCAGCGGGGGTGAGTGCCGGGCGCGGGGCCCCCAGGCCCGGGCTGTGTCGGCTTTGAGGGACTTCAGCCCACCCATGGCCACCCTTCTGACCCCCAGCTGCTCCTTGGGAGCGTGCCTCCCCGTCTGTCCCCACCTTCCCACACGAAGACGGGCCCTAGGTCTGTCCCACTTCCAAGAACTCATCTTCCTCCACATACTTGCCCTCAGTCTCCCTGACGTAGGCCGTATCTCTCCTGAGCCCTGGTTGGGGTGAAAAGAAATTATCACCAAGTGAGCAGGGAGAAGACCTCGGTTCCAACCCCAGCTCAGCGGTCTGCTAGCTCTGTGGCTGTGGACGAGTCACTCAACCTCTCTGAGCCACTGTTTCCTCCTGTGTAAACAGTGTGTGTTAGTTTGCTGTTGCTGCATAACAAATTAGCACAAGCAGCGCCCATTTGTGAGATCACAGTCTGCAGGTGAGAAGTCCAGGGTGCTCAGCTGGGTTCTGTGTTCAGGGTGTCCCCTGACAGAACCAAGCTGCTGGCCAGGCAGGGTGCTTGTCTGGAGCTTCTGGGACAGGGTCCTCTTCCCAGCTCATCTGGATCACGGGCAGAATCCAGGTCCTCGTGGTTGTAGGACTGAGGTCTGTGTGTCCCTCCTAAGGCAGCCCTCATTCCTCCTGTGTGTCCCCTCCGCGTCTTCACGCTGGCAGAGGTGGTTGAATTCCCTTGTATATCCAGTCTTTCTTTTTTTTGTGAGGAAGATCAGCCCTGAGCTAACATCCATGCCAATCCTCCTCTTTTTGCTGAGGAAGACTGGCCCTGGGCTAACACCCGTGCCCATCTGCCTCCACTTTATACGGGACGTCGCCACATCATGGCCTGACAAGTGGTGCCTCGCTGCGTGCCTGGGATCCGAACCCAGGCCGCCAGCAGTGGAGCGTGTGCACTTAACCACTATGCCATGGGGCCGGCCCCAATATATCCAGTCTTTCCAACTTCCTTTTCTGCCACCAGCCAGAGAAAGTTCTTTGCTTTTTTTTTTGGTGAGGAAGATTAGCCCTGAGCTAACATCTGTTGCCAATCCTCTTTTTGCTGAGGAAGATTGGCCCTGGGCTAACATCCGTGCCTATCTTCCTCTGCTTTATATGTGGGACGCTGCCACAGTGTGGCTTGATAAGCAGTGCGTAGGTCCATGCCCGAGATCTGAACTCACGAACCCTGGGCCACTGAAGTAAAGAATGCGAACTTAACCACTACACCACTGGGCCGGCCCTGAAAGTGCTTTGCTTTCAAGGGCTCCTGTGATTCTGTCGGCCCACCTGGCTGTTCCAGGACAGTGTCCTCATTTGTGACAGCTGTGCCATGTAACATAATCATGGGAGTCATCTCATTATATTCCCAGCTTCTGGGATTGCGGTGGGACACCTTTGGGGGCCGTTGAGAAATGTGGGTGTGATGTTGCCTGCCATGGGAAGTAGGACGAGTTAACCCGGGCATGGCGGTGGGCGCGGTCAGCAGTGCTGCTCTTGTGCCGCAGCATCAACCTGTGGGAGATGGCGGAATTCCTGCTGAAACAGGACGTGGTCAACGCCATCAACCTGGACGGAGGGGGCTCTGCCACCTTCGTGCTCAACGGGACCTTGGCCAGTTACCCGTCAGATCACTGGTAAGCACGCCAGAGGCCCCTGGTTGAAGGCCAGGCCTGCCCCACCTGTCTCATTCAACAGTACCTACTGTGTGCCGGGCCTCACTGCTTTAGGAAGTACACATAGTGTGCTGGGACGACCCAAGCTGATGTCAGGGGGTTGAGTGCTCGGGAAAGACCTCTCTGGTGATAATGAAGCACGAGCTGAGATCTCAAGGACAAGGAGGTGGCTCAGTGGGGATGGGAGAGGCTATGGGCAGAGAGAACCACATGTGCAAAGGCCCTGAGGTGGGAGGGATTGTGGGGGTGGGAAGAACCTATAAAAGGTTGGAGAAGGGATAATGGAGAGAGAGGCAGTGTTCACAGGCTGCAGTAAGGGAGTTGAGGGGTCAGCTGGGGATGGCCAGCATCGAGGCCTCTCTTCACACACCATGTCCCCCTGCAGCCAGGACAGCATGTGGCGCTGTCCCCGCCATGTGTCCACTGTGGTGTGTGTGCACGAGCCCCGCTGCCAACCGCCTGACTGCAGCGGCCACGGGACCTGTGTGGAGGGGCACTGCCAGTGCACGGGACGCTTTTGGCAGGGTGCTGCCTGCGACGAGCTGGACTGCGGCCCCTCCAACTGCAGCTGGCATGGGCTTTGCACAGAGAGTGAGTGGGGGCCCTGGAGGGGGCAGCACTACCGGGTTCCCAGCTCTCACCGCCCGGCCCTGCCCAGGCCCTCACCTGGCCTTCTCGGTCTTGTCTTGGCAGCCGGCTGCCGCTGCGAAGCTGGATGGACAGGGTCCAACTGCAGTGAAGGTGAGAGCCACCCGGCCAGCCCCCTCCCAGCCCCGGCACATGGGGAGAGGGTGGGCTGGCAGCTCGAGCCCCCACTGCCTTCACTCCCGCCGTCTGATCTGCAGGACGCTGGCCTCGTGTCTCTCGCTCTCGCCTCACATGTAAATCACTGCATTCCTGTCCTGGGGCTGCTAAATACGGGGGCTAAAAATGACAGATTTCTTCTCTCAGGTTCTGGAGGCCAGAACTCCAGAATCAAGGTGTCGGCAGGGCCGCGCTCCCTCTGAAAGGTCTGGAAGAGGCTCCTTCCGACCTCTTCCCGCTCCTGGGGGCTGCCGGCAATCCTTGGCTTGGGGCTGCATCACGCCAGTCTCTGCGTCCATCCTCACACTGCCTTCTCCCTGTGTGTCCAGTCTCCCTCTGTTCTCTTATGAGGACCCCAGGTCACTGGATTTAGGGTCCACCTTAAATCCAGGATGTTCTCATCTCCAGATCCTTAACTTAATTGCATCTGCAAAGACCCTGTTTCCAAATTGGCTCATGTTCACAGGTTCCAGGGATGATTAGGACATGTCTCCTGGGAGACGCAACTCATCCCACTGCGGCCACCCCCAGCTAAAACCCTTGGGTGGTTTTCTTTCGCACTTAGTGAAAAACCCGAGCTCGGCAGCATGAGCTGCCAGGCCCCTCCCCGCCCGCCCGGCTGCTCTGCTCCCCCTCTGCCAGGCTCAGCTTAAATGTCACCTCCTCAGACCTCCCTGACCCACCCCCTCAGCGGTTTCCTGCTGCCGCTCGAGGTCACGTCCTTCCGGCACCTATCCTCACTGGTGCTGTGACACTTGCTGTCTGGCTCGCTGGCCACCTGGCTTCCAGGACCGGAAGCCCCGTGATCCGTTTGCAATCCTGTTGGCCCCAGCTGGGGAGCGGGCTGGGGAGCAGGGCCGGATCTTGCAAAGACTCCCCTTCTCCCGGCCCAGCTTGCCCCAACGGCTCCTTCGGGGAGGACTGTGCTGAGAAGTGCCAGTGTCAGAACGGAGCCACCTGTGACCCGGTTCAGGGGACCTGCACCTGTCCCCCCGGCTTCACTGGAGACGCCTGTGTGCAAGGTGAGCTGGGTGAGCCCCCGAGTCAGCTAGGAGGGAGCGCCACCCAGGGGCACCTCCGGGGTCTGGCCTGGCGGAGCCAGGGGGCACTTCTTCAGCTGGGCTCTGCACACACCTGGGGCCCCTCCTGTCAGAGCAGAGAGAGGCCCCCCTCCGAGGCCCCCACCTCTGTCCTCCTGTCTCCTTTTGTAGAGTGTTCCCTTGGCTGGCACGGGCCCGGCTGCCAGAGGCCTTGTGAGTGTGAACACCAGTGTCCCTGCGATCCCCAGACGGGCAACTGCAGTCTCACCCGGGCAACTGCCCTGAACAGCATCCTCTCCCAAGGTACGGGCCCTCCCAGGCCCCAGTGGGGCAGCCCCCTCCCCTCCCAGCCCCTCAGCCTCTCCCTTGTGTCTTCCAGTGAAGCTGTGTCTGCAGCCATCTGAGGCCACCACGCGGACAGGAGAACTCTCCCTTCTCACCGGGTAGGTGCCCGGTGGGAGCTGGGCCAGGAGTGGAGGGCGTGGCCTCTGCTCACACACTGGGCAAGGCTAGGAGGTGGCAGCTGGGCACCTGGGTGACATTTTTCCAACATAAGCACAGGGAGTCGCACTGATGTTCGCAGCCACCTGAGCTGTCCAGGGAGACCTTGAGAGGACCCTGGTCACCAACCCAGTTGGAGTCGAGTGGGCAGGGCGTGGCTGATTTTCCCCGGATCTGAGATGACTTCTCAGGTCCCCGTGCGGAAGCACTGAGCTCTCAGGAGCTCACGTCACTTCTCAGGCACTCAGGCCCCGTGGTGGGGCTTCACCTCTCTTTTCTAGTTCAGCGGGTCTCAGACCTGACCTCCAGGAGGGTGTGTTGAGAGAGAGAGTGCTGGGCCCCACTCCTGGAGTCTCTGCCTCATAGGTCTAGGGTGGAGCCCGAGAATCTGCATTTCCAGCATGATCCCAGGGGATGGGGACACTGCTGGGCTGGGGACTCTGCTTTGAGAACCTCTCTGGTGGTTCTCACCTCCCATAGCCCCACCTGGCCCAGCCCTGCTCCCTCTGGAGGTGGGAACCAGGTGTGGGTGTGAAGGAAGAGCTCCCGGCCTTGTCCCCCGTTGTCCTGGGGGCAGTGACGAAGATCCCAGGTCCAGCCTGGAGGTCCTGGTGTGGCGAGTCTGGTGAGGCCGGGAGAGAACTCCTGGAGGTGTGCTTTGAGCGTACCCCAGAGTGGGGACACTGGCTCTTGGGACCCCCACGCCCTGGCCTGAAGTTCAGGCTCCTCAGATGTGAGACTTTGAGCGCCCCCATGCAGATCTGGACCCATTGGCAGCTGCCAGTGAGGGAGGGGGGCGGGGGGCTGAGGGGCATGGCTGTGGGCCCCGCCCTGCAGCAGTCTGCTTGTGTCCGCTTCTGCACTGAGGGTTCCATCGGAAAAACAGATCAGTGCGAGAGCCGCCAGCTCCCGGCCTTGAAGGGAGGGGTGCCCGTTCTCCCTGTCTCTTTGAGGACCTGGAGCAGAGCCCAGCCTCTGCCCAGCATGCCCTGGAGCACGGGGTGCAAACTGACGCCTCCTGGGCCTCATTCGGTCCCCACGTGTATGTCATTTGGCCTGCACCATTTAAAAAGTTTTAAGATTTATTAATAATATCTGAAAATCGGTGACATTTACATAAAGTTCTTTTTCACGGTTTCTCTTGAAACATCAGGAGAGGTGGTAGCACTGGCCCACGCCCCACGTAGCGACCATCCCTGCTGCTTCCCGAATGTGTGTCTGGAGTGTGCCCCTGGCCCCACCAGGCCCATTTTGCTCCTCGACAGTCCCTGTGTGGTCCCTGGAGGCCCCTGACTCTGCCCCTGTTCTGGGTGGAGGAGGGAAGTGAGGAGAGGGAGAGAACTCCTCCAGCTCTCCCCAGCCCCGAGTTGACCCAACAACCCTGTTTGGGGTCTCTCTTCTGCCCCCAGGACCACCTGGCTGGCCCTCACCCTGGCCCTGGTCTTTCTTCTGCTGATCAGCATGGTGGCCAACGTGTCCTTGCTCCTGGGCTCCAGAGCGAGGCGGAGCCGGCACCTGGACGGGGCTTACGTCTACCACTCGCTACAGGAGATGAACGGGGAGCTCCTGGCCTCGGAGAAGGAGCAGCCGGGCGACGCCCAAAACCCCTTCAAGGACTGAAGCCTCCAGCTGCCCGGCACGGCCTGTCCTGGAGGCTCGTTTCAACTCCGTCCCGCTTATGCAGGGGAAGTTCCAAGGCCACTGACCATCCTGGTGGTCTCGGCCCCGGTGCCAAGCCAAGCTTCTGGTGCTTCCTGCCTCGGCCGCTCCTGGCCCTCGGCCCTCACCTGGCCGGTAGCACGTGTAAGCCTAGCAATACAGTGCTCCCTGGAGAGAGACTGTGCCCTCTCCCCACCTGCCTGTGTCTGCTGCTCACGAGGCCTGTCCCCCAGGGCCTGCCCCGCTGCCAAAGAGCCTCCGGCCTCCTGGGGCGGGGGCCGCCAGAGAATGGAACTCACCCTGGCCTCATAGTGACCAAGTGGCGGGGGCCAGCCAGCCCCTGTGGACAGGAGTGGATTAAAGAGACGATGGCCACGTCACAGGATCCTTTTCTACAGACCTCATCCCTGAATTTGCTGACTAGAATTGTTGTTTCACCGGAAGCTCCTTAGAAGGGATGGGGGATGAAATCATGTTTACAGGTTTCTATTTTGTCATCCTGCCGCGAGAGGGTTTTTCTACTACTTGAATAAATTGATATGATAAAAGGAGCCCCGGGGGGGCCTCTGAATTTGGAATCGTGGACTTCAGGCAGCTCCCAGGTCTTAACAGGTGGGCTGGTTGACCTGAGTCAGGGTCATGACAGACAGCCCACAGCACACCAGCTCCCTGACGTGTTTTGTGTAATCCAAGGCTTCACACTCCTTAAGAATCAGCGGGAGATCTTGTTAAAATGCAGCTTCTGGCCTGGGGCAGCGCGAGTCTGCAAGCCTAGCCAGCTCCCAGGTGATGCCGAGGCTGCTGGTGGCCAGACCACGCTTTGAGTGGAAAAGATTTATTAGTTCACACCGTAATTTAATTTAAATTACTTACCAGCGTTTAAAAGTCAAGAGATTAACACTCCAGATTTTTAGTCTCTCCTTAAGAGAGAGCGAGCCAGCAGCCCCAGCTGACACCCTCAGCTTGGCCAGAGCCAAGAATGGACAGTCCCGTCCAGCCTGCCCTCGCTCATCGCAGCCCCAGCAGCCGGCTTCCCTGGCCTGTGGCCTGCCGGCCTTGTGAATGTCAGAGTTTGTAACTGGCTGTGAGGGGTCTTCAGGAAGTGCCTGGCAGCTGTCCTCCCCTGTGAACATGTGTCACACTGTGTACTTGGCAGCCTTTTGAGGAGGGGATATGGGGGAGATGCCTCAGCAGGTCCTCATGCACATCGTGGCCTGAATGTGTCCCCCCCCAAATTCATGTGTTGAAACCCTAACCCCAAGTGCCATGATATAAGGCAATGGGGGCTTTGGTTTTTTTTTTTTTTTTCGTGAGGAAGATCAGCCCTGAGCTAACATCTGATGCCAATCCTCTTTTTTGCCGAGGAAGACCGGCCCTGGGCTAACATCCGTGCCCATCTTCCTCTACTTTATGTGGGACGCCGCCGCAGCATGGCTTGATGAGCGGTGCGTTGGTGTGTGGCTGGGATCTGAACCTTCGAACCCCGGGGCTGCCACAGCGGAGCAGGAGCTCTTAACCACTACGCCACTTGGCTGGCCGGCCCCAGGGGGGCTTTGGTTTAATTAGGGTTAGATTAGGTCACGAGGGTGGTGCCCTCGTGATGCGGTGCGCGTGCCTGCAAGGGGGAACAGGAGAGCACGCTCTCCACACGTGCCTGCAAGGGGGAACAGGAGAGCACGCTCTCCACACGTGCATGCGGAGGTCACGCGCGCACACAGACGGCAGCCACCTACAAGCCAAGAAGCGGGCCCTCACCGAGACCTGCATGCGCCGGTGCCTTGGTCTTGGGCTTCCAGCCTCCAGAACCGTGACAAATGAGTGTGTGTTGTCCATAGGCCGCCCAGTCTGTGCTGTCTGTCCCAGGAGCCCGAGCACACTGAGACACGGCAGAGCTGGTAGTTATCTAATGCTGTGTAACAAACCAGTCCAAAACTTGGTGGCTTAAAACCACCACCAGGGGCTGGCCCCATGGTGCAAGTGGTTAAGTGCACGCGCTCCCCTGCGGCGGCCCAGGGTTCACGGGTTCGGATCCCGGGCACGCACCGACGCACCACTTGTCGAGCCATGCTGTGGCGGCGTCCCATGTAAAGTGGAGGAAGATGGGCACGGATGTTAGCCCAGGGCCAGTCTTCCTCAGTAAAAAGAGGAGGATTGGCAGATGTTAGCTCAGGGCCAATCTTCCTCACAAAAAAAAAAAAAAACACCAGTTGTTGCTTCTCTTGAAAAATAATTATTTCTCGTGATTCCAAGGTCAACTGGGTGGTTCTGTCGATCTGGGCTAGGATCAGTGGTTTCAGCCCAGCTCACTCGTGTGTCTGCAGTCAGCTGATGGGCCGGCTGGGGGCCAGTCGGGGCTGGTCAGGGCTGAGGATGTGGCTCTGCTCCACGTGGGGAGCGGGGGGGGGGGGGGGTGGTGAGGTGGAGACAGGGATCCCAGGACACAAGTGCTTGCGAGAGCTTTTGAAGCCTCGGCTGAGAACAGTGTGACCTCGTTTCCAGCATGTTCTGTCAGATCAAGTCCCCAGGCCAGCGCAGATTCAAGGGGAAGGGAGACAGACTCCCCCTTGATGAGAGGAGCTACGGGACGGGAACACAGGAGTCTCGCTGAGCCCATCTTGCCATGGAGCTACCTTACTGCTGGTCTAGCTCCACTTTAGAAAGGAAGAATTAAGTTCAGGGGGGTGAAATAGCACAGGCCCGTTCCCAGCCTCCGAGTTCCTGCCGGGATGTGTCTGTGGGTCTGCGGGTCTTTCTGTCTCTCTCTTGAAGACAGGGATAGACAAGTGGAGGGCCGCTGTGCCAGCCCCCGATATTCCCTACAGTCTGCCGCGTCCGGTCCCACAGTGGGTGCCACAGGCCAGAGGCTGTCGGTGTCCTTGGCATATCCGATCAAGCACCTAGGGAACCAGCGGCCCGGAGCAGACAATACCCGCCGCCAAGCCGCTAGAAGTTCTGCCTCCTGACTCAGCCCTGCTCCGGGCATTGTGACCCGGGGTTGGAGGGAGGAGAGGGATGGTGTTCACAGCGTGTCCTGGAACTCGAGGACAGCCACTTGTTCGAGGAACGGGGCGGATGCTACGAGTTTTAATTCCTCCTTCCGGAAATGTAAACGACCTGATTCACGTCTTCCTCCCGAGAGCTTGTGCTTCAACCCCACCTGGAAGTTGCATTTTGTATTTTGCTTTCTGGTAATGCAGCAAGCAGCCCCTGGGCTGCTTTGATGATTGCTCCTGGTGTTCAAGGGTAGGAAACAGTGGCCAGAGCTTGGCCTGGTTCCCAGGCACCTAGGATCACTTTGGCATATTCCTGGGACACAGTTCCCAAGCCTGGCCGAGGGTCAGGATGTTTTCCCCAGGGATGTTCTACGATTGCAGACTTCTGGACCCTGTCCCAGACCTGCTGAATCAGAATCTCAGGGCGGGGGCTCCGGGAATCTACCGGGCGCCCCCCAGGGGTTCTGAGGTGACGGGCTGTGGGAACCCTTGTTTTGAAAGCTCTGATCTCCATGGAGGCGTCTGTGACCTTGGCTGTGCTGGCCCCCGAGTTGGGAAGTGACGGTACTGTGCATGGGCTTGGTGAGTTCTAGGCCCAGAGGGAGCACGGCAGTACCTGAAGGGGGTCCGTCACGCGGGCTAGAGGGGTCCCTGGGTCAGCGACTGGGACACGCTGAGCAGTGAGTCCTACCCACACTCGCCCTCCTGTGGCCCCTGGATCTTTTTTTAGTTTGTCATAGGTGTGTCTGTGATCTTTGCCTGCCCGACATCCAGTCCCTCCTCTTTAATGACCGCCCCGCCTTAGGCTGGGTCCCCCAGCAGCAGAAGCTGACGCAAGGATGTGAGGGCAAGTAGTTTCTTTGGGAGATGACCCCAGGAAGCCCTGGTGGGGGACAGGGAAGTAAGGTGGGAAGGGAAGGAGGCTGGCAGCTCCCCACTGTGGGCAACAGGCTCGACCCCCCGGGGGCCTCTGGGAGAGTGTAGAGAACACCTCAGAGCTGTGCCACCTGCAGGCGGGGAAGCTGGGGCGTTGATCAGCCTACACTCATTCATTAGGGGTTGAGGGCTGCTCCTGGGGGTTAACTCTCTGGCATTTCCAGCCTGCCCTGCACAGGGGCCGAGGAGGCTCCAGCAACCAGAGATAGCTGTCAGAGAGCAAGCTGCAGTTTCTTGCATTCAGATGCCCTCTGCGGTAACGACCAGGCAGGGCCATTGAGAGCCACGGCCGCGAGCCTCCCTCATGTTGCCTTTGGAGGCACTACCTCTCCCCCAATCTCCATCCCGGTGTTTTGGCTGGCACTGTCCCCTCCAAGTTCCAGGTGGCCCCTGTTAATGGTTCAGAGATAGGCCTCTGTCCCAGTCGGCCAGTCAGAGTCCACCCTAGAACCTCTGCTGGAAGTGAGAGGGAGAAACTCTCCCCCGGGATTGTCCAGCCTCCAGAGTGTGGGCCACACAGAGGAGGAGAGCGAAGCCGACATGGAGAAGAGCCAAAGAGAGCAGGAGAAGACATGTTTGAGCCCCTGGATCCAGCTATACCTGAAGGCAGAATCACTCTTGGACTTCCCAATTACGTGGACCAAAAAATACCCATTTTCGCTTGAGGCAGTTTGTGTTGGATTTTTGGGTCTCTGGCAACCCAAAGAGTCAGATGCTTATAATGTACCTGCAACCTGTAGTTGCAGGAGAGGCACATTTTGGACTCAGGCATTTGCAGAGCTTAGACGAGACACAGAGCAGGAGGCAGAAAAGTGTCCAAGATTCCGATACCTACCTTTGGTGGTAGGGGGACACGTGTGACACAAATATACAAGAGCTGGAGTCATCAAGCCTCAGGATTGCTGGTCAGAGATTAACATGGACTAGTTAGGGCAGTGCGAGGGTGCCCCCCCCCAGCTCATGGTAGTGATGGAAGACCCCTGGGCACAGAATGTGGACCAGAAGTCCTGGGGCACTGACTTGGAACCCTGAGACTTCTGTGTGCTGGGCAGTTGCCATGGTGACACGTCTCTTATGTTGGGATGCTCTTTATGAAACTTAGCATCAGGAAAGACTCCAGAAAAATGTTCCAATCCTGGGGTCAATGGGCAGGCTTTCGCGGGCTCTTAGGAGCCCTGAAATGGCAACAGAATTCAAGTGTGATGTCAACGGCTTTCATCATACTCTCAAAGGGGTTCGTGTCTCAGGAAGATTTTGGCTCCAGAAAACTCTTAACTCAGAAGTTTCAGGGGGCCGGCCTGGTGGTGTAGCAGTTAAGTGCACGTGCTCCACTTCAGCGGCCCGGGGTTCACAGGTTTGGATCCCGGGCGTGGACCTACTCACCACTTGTCAAGCCATGCTGCGGCGGCGTCCCATATAAAGTAGAGGAAGATGGGCAGGGATGTTAGCCCAGGGCCAGTCTTCCTCAGCAAAAAGAGGAGGATTGGAATCGGGTGTTAGCTCAGGGATCGTCTTCCTCGCACACACAAAAAAAGTATTTTCAAATTGTGCTTTTTGGGGACCCACATTCCTCAGAAATGCCTTGAGGGAGCACTGAAGGGAGGGGAGGGGGAAATAAGCTGGGGAGAAGTTTGAAAGCCACAGCCGCCTCTGCCGTCCCTGAGCGCTAGCTGGCACCTTTCCTTCTAGCTCTTTCCAGTTCCTTCCAGGCCCTGCCCAAACTCCCACAACAGCTGCTCGTGCCCTGAGACTTGCCTCCTTGGAGGCTCCAGAGTCTGCCTTGGACCCGGCCCATGGCCTCAAAGGGCTGGTCCCAGAGGCAGCCTCTGGGCCACAGGGAGCCCTGGTGTGATCTGCAGTCTCCAGGCCCAAACCCCAGGGCGCTCCAGGGAAGCGATCCTGCTCAGACAGACGTCAGCAGTGACCCCAGGCTCAGAACAGACGCCAGCTTGCCTGCCCCCAGGGAGCTCTGTCTTTCTCAAGACCTGCCATGCCGGCAGTCACCTGACTGCTCCTTTGAGAGCCCTCACCCACAGTTCAGAGAAATCCATGGGGAAGTGGCAGGGAGAGAGTGAACGCGCTGCACCGGAGCAGGCGCGGGCTATCTCCTCTCCCTCCAGGAGATGTGTTGGGCAGGGCTGGGGGCGGAAGCCAGTGTAGACAGGGCCCCTGCTGCGGTCACACCAAGGAACCACACCTCCTCTGCTCCCCCAAGTGACAGCCGTTGGCCTCCGGCTCCAAAACAAAGGAGCCTTTTCAGAATCCCATGATGCAGGTGGCAGCCAGCACCCCTGCTCCGTGTCGCAAGGGAGCTCACGGGACAGGGCTCCCACTGCCTCCTGACGTCAGGACTGCGGCTGTCCTCAGAACTGGGACGTGGGTAAAACCCCAGGGGACAGGGCAGGCCCAGGAAGATGGATGGCAGGGCCCTCGCCTTCACCTGGATACCTGGCAAGTAGAGTCCAGGAACTCACCCCCAAGATTCTGAGTCGGTAGCACTGAGAGGGCCCCAGGATCTGCATTTTAATACCACGCACATACACCTATTTATGCACGGTAGGCATCTACAAATGGGTGAATAGCACCCCCCAAAATTCATGTCCACCCAGAACCTCTGAATGTGACCTTATTTGGAAGTAGGGTCTTTGCAGATGTTACCAGTTAAGGACCTCAAGACGAAAGCATCCTGGATTTAGAGTGGGCCCTAGATCCAATAACTGATGTCTCTGTAAGAAGAGGAGACACACCGGGAGAAAGGCCGTGTGAGAGTAGAGGCAGAGACTGGAGTGAGGTGGCCACAAGCCAAGGAACGCCTGGAGCTACCAGAAGCTCCAAGAGGCAGGAAGGATCCTCCCCTAGAGCCTCAGGCGGGAGCCCGGCCCTGCTGACACCTTGATCTCTAATTCCTGGCCTCCAGAACTGGAGAGAATCGATTTCTGTTGTGTTTTGTTTTTGTTTTGTGAGGAAGATCAGCCCTGAGCTAACATCCATGCCAATCCTCCTCTTTCTGCTGAGGAAGACCAGCCCTGAGCTAACATCTATTACCAATCCTGCTCCTTTTTTTCCCCCCCCCAAAGCCCCAGTAGATAGTTGTATGTCATAGCTGCACATCCTTCTAGTTGCTGTATGTGGAACGCGGCCTCAGCATGGCCGGAGAAGCGGTGTGTCGGTGTGCACTCGGGATCCGAACCCGGGCCGCCAGTAGCAGAGTGCGTGCATTTAACCGCTAAGCCACGGGGCCGGCCCCGATTTCTGTTGTTTTAAGCCACCAAGTTTGTGGTCATTGTTATGGCAGCCCTAGGAAACCAATACAGCATATCTATGCTTTATATATAAGAAATGTAATTTTTCTTGCACCCCCTCTTCCCCAAGAACCAATCTGCAACTTCCGGAAGGTGACAGCACCCCCAGTGAGAAGGCTCCTGAGTCTTTTTTTTTTTTCCTTGAGGAAGATTGGCCCTGAGCTAACATCTGTGCCCATCCTCCTCTATTTTGTATGTGGGTCACCGCCACAGCATGGCTTGACGAGAGGTATAGGTCCACACCTGGGATCCAAATGTGCTAACTCGGGGCCACCAAAGTAGAGTGTGTGAACTTAACCAACCACTACGCCACCAGGCTGGCCCCTCTCTCCTGAGTCTTGTAAACCACAGCTGACTGATTCTTAAACCAGCCCAGGAAACCTCCAGGGTTTTAGGAAGTAGACCATTTGAGGTACATCCAAATCTAAAACCTTTAATGCCTCTGGTCTGGTTGGAGCAAATGATCAGGCCAACAAGAAACGGCGTATTTTACTGGCTGAGACAGACTGTGCGGGAAAGAATTCCACTGTTCTCATTGAACAATTCATTTGACAGGAGGGAGAATTTCCAGAGAGGGCAGGGTGGAAAAAAGTCTCAAACTCCGCTTATTTCAACCCGTGGAGAGAACATGCTCCAGCTGGTTGAGGGAAATGCCCCTCCCAATGACACTCTTCCAGGTTAGTGGATTTGCCCCAAACACAAGCAGTTTCCAAAAGGTCAAGTCAGAGGGAAATAACATCCTGACACCCGCTCTGCTCCCAGTGCACGGGGCCTGAGCCTTCCATCCCGTGAAACACAGTGACGGGCGTCCCCGGGGAGTCTGGAGTCTTTGGATGAGAAGCATTAAATAATCACAATAACCACGGACTTTGATCGAGAGCTTTCTGCGTGCGGGGTGCCAGGCTGCAGACTCCACGGCCCCTCTCGCTTCGTCCCTCTACAGCCCAGCAAATGAGGTAGGCACTGCTGTCCCCATTTCACAGATGAGGAAACTGAGGCACAGAGGTGGTCACCTGCTGGAGGCCACATAGCTAGTGAAAAGAAGGCCAGGGTTTGAAACCCAGGTTCCTAAACCCAGCGCCTGGACAGGGCCCTATTGCTAGTGGCTGTTTCTGTCCTGGCCATAGCAGACTAAGGAACAAGACAGAGACAGAAGCCAAGCCAAGCCAAGGAGCTTCCAGCCCTGGGTCCAGGGGAATTCAGGAGCCAAGGGCTCAGCAGCCCTTCCTTGGATTTGTAATTCCAGGCCCCTGTGGGAGATCAGAATTGGCCACCTCAAAATATGTCTCTTTACCCTGATTATTTTCTCTGAAAGAGACTTGGACTCTCCCCCACCCCACTAACTGCCTAAAAGAATTTAAGATAGAAGGCCTGTCCCCAGGACAGGCCATCACCATAGATAACTCTGGGTATGGATAGACTGGGAGGGTCCTTGCTAAGCCCACTCTTATCAAAACTCTGAAAAGCGGGCCGGCCCCGTGGCTTAGCGGTGTCGGGGGAAGAGGGAGGATCTCCCTCTGCCCTTTCCCTTAAGGTTCTTCTGGCTGGCCAAATAATCAACAAGACAGGTTAGCAGGAGAAAATAATACCAAGTTTAATAACATGTATACATGGGAGAAAGCAGGGACACTGCGTTTCTCCACACAACAGCAGAAATTCTCGTCTTAAATACCATGTTCAGCTAATGACAAAGGAGGAAGTTTGGGGGGGGGGAGTCAGTTACAGGAGATTACCACTAAAGCACAGTAAACAAGAGTAAGGTTATTATGCAGATTTAAGTCATCACCTTCCACATTGATAAGTCACTAGAAATGAGCTCATCCCCCTCTCTTCTCCAAACAGAGAGGGAGATACCTTTACAAATGGAGATTTCCCTTATAAATGTAAATGTTTGTCTGGCAACTCCTCGCAGGGCCATCCAGAGAATGTGGCCAGAGAGACAGAATTTCTGATAAGATGGGCTTGTTGGTGCCTTTCCTATTGTAACATCTATTTTACATTATATTACAGCCATCAGATGGAAGATCTGTTCCAGGAAGGAGCCACCATGTCAAATTCTTTAGGCAGTTAGTGGGGGAGGTCAAATGTCCTTCAGAGAAAACAATCAAGGTAAAGAGATATATTTCAGGGTGGCCAAATTTTGATCTCCCACAGCGGTTAAGTGTGCGCGCTCCGCTGCTGGCGGCCCGGGTTCAGATCCCAGGTGTGCACCGACGCGCCGCTTCTACGGCCATGCTGAGGCCGCGTCCCACGTACAGTGACTGGAAGGATGTGCAGCTATGGCATACAACTATCTACTGGGGCTTTGGGGGAAAAAATAAATAAATAAAATTATTAAAAAAAAAAAAAACTCTGAAAACCAAGTAAAAGTACAAGTTATCCTTTGTAAGAGACATTTACATTCGTAAGGGAATCTCCATTTGTAAAGGTATCTTCCTCTCTGTACCTGGAAGAAGGGGGGTGACCTTATCTCTAGAAATCCTTATCAATGCAGAAGGTGAGGACTTAAATCTGCATAGTAACCTTACTCTTGTTTACTGTGTTTTTCTGGTAATCCCCCATAGCTGACTCCCCCACCCCCAACATTCTCCTTTGTCTACCTGAATATGCTATTTAAGGTGAACCTCACCATTTGTTGAGAAACTCAGTTTCCCTGGTTTCTCCCATGTGTACCTGTTATAAAGCTTTGTTTGATTTTCTCCTGCTATTCAGTCTCATGTCAATTTAATTCATACCCCAGCCAGAAAGGACCCAGAGTGGGTAAAGGATAGTCTTCCTCCCCTTCACCCCCCAAAGGTAAGAATGGCCTATTGATTGATGATGCTCCATCTTGGGCCCCAGAGACCCCTCGCAGAGGGGGCAGGGGAACCACACAGATGCCACGGTGGCCATCTGCTGCTTTTGCAGCCCAGCTCCTCTTATCCTTGGGCGACTGTCCCTCCCCCATCCTTCTGGAGGGAATGTCAATCACAGGGCCCCCAGCCCCTTGGCCAGCACATCTACAGGAGTGAGCACACGACTTCTACAGGATCAATCAGAGCCTTCAGTGGGATTTGAGATAGAAAGAGTGTCTCCCAGCCTTCGAGATTGTGAGCCCTGTGGTTGTGGGCTAGGAGTTGCTAGCAGCCACCTTTCCCACCAGGTGAGGGAGAGGATGAGGCCAGCGTGAGAACAGATGCAGAGCCAAGAGGCCTGGGTGAGGTTAGAGGATGAGCATGTGAGCCTGAGGACTCTGGGCTCCTGGATCCAGCCATACCTGGAGCAAGACCCACCCTCAGCCATGCCAGTTACAGGAGCCAGGGAATTCCCTCTGCTGCTCAAGCCAGTTTGAGCTGGATTTCTGCAGAGGGAGAGGGAGGGAGAGCTCTCAAGGGGAGAGCCGAGAGGGCCAGAGGCTCCTCATCCCTGCTGTTAAGGCTGGACTGCCGACCGCAGACCCTTCTCTCTGGAATCAGTAGATCCAGGTTCCAGTTGTCAAAAGCCACTTATCACTCCATGTCAAGGAAAGGCTTCTCCCTCCTTCCCTGGGTGCTAGTCCTAGACAATAAACGTGCAGGGGGCGCCGGGGCAGCTTACCCCACAGTACTTATAGGATATCACCTAGTTTTTAGAGGCAAGCTGGAAACTCATCTCAAGATAGTTGAAAATATCACAAATTGCTCTCAGCGATAAATGCCTGGTGCCATGGAGCAATCAGTTTTGAGAACGTTTCCAGTCTCGTCCCACCTCTCTCTCTCTCCCTTGTGCACACACGCCTTGGCGCGGGATGCAGAGTTTGGGATTTTGTTCCTACACCTGAGAAGTAACCAGAAAACCAACCGAAGGTGGACGAGGCTCCACCCCTCTGCTCCAGGTTAGGGGCTGAGGTTGGCGGAAGGAAGTCTTTGCGCTCCTCGCCCCAGCACGTCCAGCCTGCACAGAGGCGACTATCCTTGTGGTCGTAAACCCACCCCTTGCGCAAGGCCCAGCAACTGTGGGCGTCAGCCAGAGATGACCCCCATCTGTAACCAGGGCTGCGAGATAAGAGTGACACTGACCCGCTCAGCCCCAGATTGCCCCAAAGCTGCCTCCAGGCTGCCATTTCAGTGAGGTCCCTCCCAAGCAGATAACAAGAGTGAGGTGGGTCCACAGAGAGAGGTGGGGACTGGAGTGGCCCCCTCCAGGCCACAGCTGTGTTGCCTTTACGCAGCAATAGTGGCCCATTTTGCCAACATTCCCAAATGCCTAAGGGAAGCCAGAAATCCTGATTTCTGTGTGAAATGCCCTAATTTTTAAATCCCTCTATAAGCAAAAAACAAAAACACTAAAGGCAGGCCAGATCAGACTGCAGGCTGCCAGCTGGTGACCTCCAGCCTGTTGCCTTTTTGGAGGCCCAGGAAAGGAAAAATGCCTTCAGGTCCTAAGGAGACCCAAGACTCTCCGATGCAGGAACTGGGGGAAAGTCTATCAATATTGAAGCTGGTTCCAGGTGTCAATTTGCCCCATGGCAGACACAATAAAGTCACAGGCTCTACCCCACAAGGGAGTCTTGATGCCATGTTGAGATCCTGGATCCAGCTTTACCTGAAGCAAGCTCTCTTGGACTGGCCAGTTACATACACCCATGAATAGTTACCCTTTTGTGTGGGTCTCTACGACTTACAACCACAAGGAGTCATCATTAAACAGCTCCCAGGAGAGAAAGGGACTCCCACAGACAATAAAGACAGTTGGAGCTGCCTCATCATTGCCTAGAACTTAGCAGAAACCCTGGGCCTTCCCAGGCAAGCACTGGGAAAATGGATTTCAAGTCCAGAGTGGGCGGCTCCCCACGGAAAGCCGAGCCTGTAACTGATATAACTACTCACCGTGCACTTCTTGGAACACAGGGCATCGAGATGGGATCAGATGCCATGCTGAACATGGATCATTTCTGCCTGCCCAGCATCCTTTCCCCCTTCTCCTGGGGGGACCCTGATATTCCTAGAGGCACCCTCTTTGTGCTTTTCAGACCAAGTAGTTGGCTCCAGGGACAAGCACATGATCCAGCACAGTGACTGGTCCAGACTGGACACAGGGCCCTGTTGGCCAATCAGTGTTCTCCATTCCCCCAGCAACTGTGATTGGTCCAGGGGCTGGGGTGCGACCCAAGCAGGCTGATAAGACTCAATTCTGGAATGGTGGATGGAGCTTTGGGGGGAGAGGTTTTCTTCTGCAGCTGAGCTGGGGGGAGGGAGAAGGGAGCCTAATGGTGAAGGGGTCCCCTGTGTGGGGAAGGCACCTGAGAAGGAGGCCACCCCAGGGAAAGCAGAGCCAGAGGTGGAGGGCGACTGAGCTCATGACATCCCTGAGCCCCCTGATCTGGAAGACCAGAAGGTGGTCGGCCCAGCCCTTGGCTTTGCGTTACACAAAGCCCAAAGCAGATGGTTCCATCGTTGCAACCTCCAGAGTCCATGAGCTGGATCGTTGCCGTCGGCTCCCGACACCTCACCTTCGGCAGCGTCCAGACCCCGGGCTGCAGCCCACATGGTCCCAGGCCTCACGGCAAGCTGGTCTCTGGTTCTGGATATTTGTGGACTCGGAGGGCGAGCGAGCTGCCCCCAGGGCTCGGTCCCGGCTATCTGGAGACCAGGGAGCTGCTGTGGGACTGGCCGGAGGAGGAAGAGGTGGTGGCGCTGAGCTGGGAGAAGCGGCTGGTGCAGGATTCCAGGCTGGACATGGAGCCCCTGGAGAGGAAGGGCATCGCACACACGTCACCCTCTGGTGGCGACCCAGCCCTGGGGCCCACATGCAGCGGTGGGAAAGCTGGTGATGCTGCACCCGAGGGCCCAGGGCTCTTTCCACAGGCACGTAACCGCCCCAGGGCGCAGCGGGCAAGTGCAGAGGGAAAGGCACGTCAAGCCATGATGAGAAATGAAGCTCCACCCACTTCCCTGCACCCCTGTACCCCAAAGCACAGAGCCCAGCCTGCCACAAACCACTCAGGGGCTTCCCTGACCTGCGCGCCTGGCATGGCCCAGAGGGGGCCCATCTCCGGCCTCGTCCCCCAGCTCCTTTCAGCTCCTCCGGGACGCGCCTGCCCTGCTTGGGACCTTCGCGCGTCTGCGCCTGCAGTCAGAAGCCCTTCTTTCTCTCCTGCCTGCACTGCCTAGCTGACCTCCACTCCAAACTTGAGAGCCGCGCCGTTCCAGGAGGGCTTTCTGCCATGACAGACACATTCTACGTCTGCGCCATCTAACGCAGCAGCCATGGGCCACGCGGGGCCCCTGAGAGCTGGAAACGTGGCTAGTGCGCTGAGGAACTGAATCTTTGCTTTTATTTCATTCTAATTGCCAGGCAGAAATGGCCTCACGGGCTAGTGTACCGGGTTGGACAGAGCAGCTCGAGGGCCTGGCTACTCAGAGAGCAGCTGGAACTCAAGAGAGCTTGTTAGAGACGCAGACGCTCGGCCGCCCCACGGCTGCACAGGATGCATTTTGAAGAGACCCCCAGGTGACCTGTGCGCACAGCACCTGATCTCAACTCCAATGTCACTTCCCAGATACCTCCCACCCCCCGCCACCCTGTGCCAGCCCCGTGCTCTGGGCTCTGACAGCGCCCTGAGTCAAGACCCTAGCACCTCCTGGTGTGACCTCGGCAGGGACTCCAGGCTGGACACGCCTTCACGGCATCCCTAGCTGCTCATGATGACACACAGGTGTGATCATGGGCCCCTGCTCCATGACGGCAGACCCTGTCCGTCTGGTCCCCCAAGGCCCAGCCCAGTGCCCACCCACTGCGGGCAGCCAGGCAACAGCCCTTGAACTGGTTCTCTTGTGAGGCTGTTGAAGGCCAAGGAGGCAGGATCCTCCACACCGACCAGACCAGACAGGCCAGGAAGCAGTGTCCGGCCCACCCCTCAGCCGCCACCCCGCCCTCCCAGAGGCAGCAGCCCCCAGACGCCCACGTCTACATGTCTGAGTCCCTCTGGGCCTCAATCCCCCCACCCCGCACTGAGGCCCGATGGCCAAAACAGGCCGCTTCCCAAAGAGGGAATTGCCAGCCGCCCGACACTCTGGGGTCTCTCTTCGGAGTAAAGACGCTGGCCCGGGATTTCCAGTGTGGGGCTGCATGTGTCCCCAGGATCCCTGGATGTGGGTCCAGATGCAACACCTGCCTGGAGCCTCAATTGGTAAAGAGTTTAAAGTGTTATTTTTAGAAGGAAACACACAGTACGTCACTAAGCAGGATGCAACATCACATCCATTTTTAAAAGATAAAATGCAAGGCCTGGAGGAAATGGCCTGCTCCATCTCCTCAGCCTCTGCTTCCTTTCTGCTGTCAGGGCTTACAGTGTGCCCAGCTGAAGGGCAGGCTTCCCCACCATTTCATCCTCATGACAACCCCACGATTAGGGGCTCCAGTGGTCCCCATTTAACAGATGGGGACCCTGAGGCTCAGAGAGGTGAAGTGACTTGCCTGAGGACACACAGCAACCAGGAAGTGCCGGAGGTCTTAACCACTACACTGCCCTGTCTCTCTAAAAGCACCACTTGGGGAAAGCTGTGAGGCACTATTCTAGAATGTTCTAGAACAGTCCAAACTCTGTTTTACGGAATCCTAGGAGTGAGGGGAGGTCTAAATAGGAGGGCCTCGGGCTCCCCTTCTCCCCTCACCAATCAGTCTGCTATGTTGGGCTTCCATCCAGGGTTTCATTTAAAGCGAGGGTTCTGCCACTGAGGCAGAGTTTGGACATAGCGTTCGACCCAACTTCTCAGGCTAAGGTGCTGAATCGCTGCAAAGTTTTAACACCAATGCTGGGGCCCCAGCCCTGGAGAAGCTCAGAGGCAAAAAGGGGAGGTGAAGCCAGTGCCCCCAGCCCAGAGGAAGGGACCTCAGGAGTGCTTCGGCCTGGCTGGGAGGGCGTCCGGGGGCCCTTCCTGCCCAGGCCCCTCTCCCGCCTCTCCTACCTGAAGTCCTCAGAAGCCAGCACCTCGTAGTAATAGAGGAGCCTGCACCTGGGGCCGGGGCTGTGCAGTGCAGTCGGGACGTCCTCCACGCCCGGGGGGCTGCAGGCCACATTGCCCGGGGGGCCGTGCATTTGCCACTGGAGCAAGTAGACACCGGGCCAGCGGGTCACGTGGGAGCCCTGAAACACAGCGGATACGCCTGAGGCCTGGTCCTCCTGGGGGGCAAGTCCCTTTCTGAACCAACCCACCAGCAAGTCCTTCCTCGAAGGGCCTCCCGAAGTCATCCTTGCTCCCCTCCATGTTACCCCACATCCCTGGCAGCTGAGAGCCCCCCTCTGGATCTGGGGGAGTCAAGGCCTCCGGGCGTGTGGCTGCGGGACAACAGAGTTGTGGTTTGGTTACACGCCTGGATTTTGCTGGGCTTCTGTTCTGCTGAGCGGGATGTGCCAACTCAGGCACCTGGAGAGGGATCTGTGTGGGGAGCTGCACGTGGTTACGGTGTGTCGAGGGCTGAGGGACAGCGAGGAATGGGGGGTTAGCTGTTATAAGAAGAGCAACCTCGGGAAGGGCTGGGATGTTCAGTGGACCCCAGGGGGAGGTGCTGGTGTGTCCAAGACGGGCCTCTGCTCGACTGCCACGGAACCTCCAGTAAGATCTGCGGGGCTCGCCAGTGTGTGTGTGTGTGTGAGTGTGTGAGCGTGTCTTTGGGGGCCAGTGATGTATGACCTGGAGCACTGCCTCGTGGAGAATGTGGGGACAGCAGGGTGATGCATGTTCGGGTGACACGGCCGAGTTCTGTTCCCAGACCCACAGTTGCTCTGGTGCGTGGGTTCTGCAGCTTGAGTGTGCACCACAGGTCACGGAAGAGGGTAAAGGATGCAGATTCCAGGCCCCAGGCCCAGAGGGTCTGAGTTAGCCCGCCTGGCGTGGGCCCTGGAAACTGCATCTGTACAAGAGTCCCAGGGGATTCTGAGGCTGGGGTCCTGGGGTCCCCGGGGTCCTGGATCTGCCAGGATCTGTCTTTCTCCCCACTGTCCCACAGGGGCCCTGAGGCCGAGGACCAGGTCCAGTTTGCCCACTGCCGTGCCCCCAGAACCCTGGCATGCGGCGGATGCTCAATCCTGCGTGAAAAATGAATAAATGAACCGAAGAATGCAAACCTGGATGCTCTCCCCTTCCCGGCAGACGAGGGGGGCCTCCACGCGGCTGTACTCGGTGCCCAGGACCCAGCCTTTGTCTGTCAGCTGCCCACTGGCCCCGGTCCCAGGCTCCCGGGGACCCGGCGTGGGTGCCCGCTTGGTGTAGTACAGGCTGAACACCACGTCCCCTCGCAGAATGTCAAAGTCCCAGGTGATGACCGACTCCCCCTCCAGAATCTCCACTGCGACCTGCGTGGGGACAGGCGAGGTCTGCGAGTCCAGTCTGGAATCCCACCAGGACAGGGAGCTGGGATGCTGGGATGGGGAAGGTGCTGTGGTGCCCCTGGGTCTCCATTCCCCACTGTGGGGAGGATGGGCTGCTCAGGCCCCCAGCGGCCCCGGGTCCAAGAACTGCTCTGGGCAAATGGACCCCTCTGTGCAACGCCTGGGAGGCCCCACCCTGCCGCGGGGGGTGACCCACAGCCAACGACCGGCTGATATGAGGGTACGAGAGGCAGCCCATTCTGTAGAGGCCTGCACAGTGCAGAGCTCCCCGAGGGTCAGGCTGGGCTGGATGGCAGCTGAAGCCACCTCTCTGCTTAGGTTCCTCCCACACCCCTCCTGACCCGACTCTCCTCACAGGCTTCTCCTGACAGCTCGCCCTCAGCAGATCGCTGGCACCAGAACCCTCGTCTCAGGCTCTGCTTTGGAGGACCCCGACCTAAGACGACACCCCCGGCAGCGGGCCCTCCCAGGACCCCAGCACCTCATGGGGGGCCCCGCGGAGCACGCTGGCCGACTGGTAGGTCTCCCTCCACTGCGGCAGCTGGTCCGCATGCTCCTGCTCCTCATCTGTCAGATAAAGACACTTGGGCACCAGTCCTCCTTCCGGGACATTACACTGGGGGACAAAGACAAAGATGGCAGGTCAGGGCCCAGCCAGGCCTGGCTGACCCACAGAAAGGTGTGACCCCTTAGTGAGCTGGGCACCAGGCTTCCGTGACCCCATTTAACCCCCACAACCACCAACCCAGTAGGAACCAGTATTCGTCCCATTTCACAGAGGAGGAAGACGGAGGTTCAGAGAGGTCAGGACACTTGCCCGAGATCACACAGCAGAAAGTGGCTGAGCCAAACGATGAATCTTCCACCCTCATTTCATTTGCAAAAATACTAATATCAACAGCGTGAGGTCTCTGTCACTATCCTTCAATAAGCCACTCTCAGACCTGCAGGCCCATTTGCTAAACATAAACCATGCATACCTATACAACAATTGGAGAGAACGGGCAAGCCTGGCAAAATTCCTAGGAAATGTCTCTTTTTACCCCGAAATCACACAGGCTGCTGTTTGGTATTTCTGTTAGAGGAGGAAGAGGGACCTCCCACCGCCAAATGAGGTAAGACAGCTGTGAGCAGGGTGGCCCCTATCATCTCACCCCCAGGGGGAGGCAGTGAAAGGGGTCTGGGGCCGCCTCCCCTGGAAGCAGTTGCCCCATCATCCCAGACGTGCGGCTGTGGGTTGGGGATAAATCCCTCTGGGCACCCTGGTTCCGGGGTCCAGGGCCACAGGGACATTCGAGTCCCCTCCTCCTGCAGCAGAGCGAGCAAAGCCAGCAGGTGAACTCTGGCTGCTGTCTGGTAATGTCTTGGATGGGGACTACGGAGGGTAAGCCTTTGACTGGCCTGGTCTCTGGGCTTCTGGAAACTTCCGTCTCGCTCACTATGTTTGAAAGAACCAAGGTAAGGTCCCTCCTTCAGAGAGGAGTCATCTCTCCTTGGGGCAGCTTCTAAGACAAGCTCTGCCCCCAAAGAGCCACGCGGCCCTCCCAGGTAAGAGCACACACCGCACACAAGGGCCTGTTCCCCTCCAGCCTCCTTCAACCCGGCAGCCCGGCCCCAGCAATCCACCAACAGCCCCCTCCAGAGCCCAGGCCCGCAGCCGCCGGGGCCTCACCACGCACTGCCCCCCGAGGAAGTCGGGGATGACTTCTCTGTCCAGGTAGTCGACCAGGCCGCCAGGGCCCTGGTAATTGCTGCCGCTGTAGATGAGGAACTTCTGCCTGGTGTTCTCGTTGATGAAAGGGCTGATCTGAAGTGGGGGAGAGGAGGCAAGATGGGAAGCTTTTTTTTATTGAGGTATAATTCACATAACGTAGAATCAACCATTTTAAAGTGGATGGATCAGTGACTTTTAGTTCATTCATTTTGTTGTGAAACCATCACCTCTATCTAACTCCAAGATATTTTCACCACCCCAGAAGGTGATGAAACTCCGTACCCATTAGCAGCGTTCCCTGCCCCCATCTGCTTTCTGTCTCTATAGATTTGCCTCTTCTGGACATTTCATAGAAACGGAATCCTATGATATGTGGGCTTTGTGTCTGGCTTCTTTCACTTAGCACCATGTTTTCGAGGTTCATCCTCGTTGTGGCAGGTGTCAGTGCTTCATTCCTTTTCATGGCTGAGTAATACTCCATTGTATAGACAGACCACATTTTGTTTATTACAGATGGGAAGTATTTTTACACGAAGCTCTATGCTGCATGTGGATCTGGTTTTTCATGGCGTCCCTGATACTGTCTGACTCAGAAAATAATTGGCGAAGGAAGGAAGGACTGAGGCCCTTAGCACGGCAGGGCACAAGCCAACTCAGCAAGGAAGGCCACAGGTAAAATATCAATCGGGCACCAGGAATCCCACCAGTGCGGGTCACTCTCCTTCAGCCCCCACCCCAGGAGGTGGTCCCCCACTCCATGCTGCTGGCTTCCAGCTGGTGTGGCCAATGCGGGGGGAGCAGCCGGAGATGGGAGGTGGGAACAGAGAGCGGTCAGGGTACTTCTTCCCCACTCCCCGCCCACCTCAGTCCCCCTGGAAGGCACAGTTCCCACTGGCGGCCCCTACCCCTGTTCCTGCTCTCAGGGGCTCCAGTAACAAGGCTGTTCCCTCCTCTCGACCCTCTGGCCCTGGGGTGTCAGGGCTTACTAGTGGCTAGTCCCTGAGGGCTTCTCCACCTGCCCACACCTCTGCACAGTTCCTTCATCTCACACCGCGTTTGAGTCATCTAGGTGAATCCCGCCTCCGGCCAGGACCTGACTGATCAGCCCCCACCCCTACCCCATGCACACCATCTTAGGAAAGCTCCAAACAGCAAAGGAACTTCATTTTCACAAAGATCGGGATATTTCGAGATAAAAAGCTTCAGTAGCAGGCCCTGCCTGTCCCACCCTCCCCCTCCCCCTCCCCCAGCTCCTGCTCCCCAGCCCCTTGAAGTAGCCACAGAAGCCAGAGAACTTTCTGCCTCAGAAGTGTGCTCACATCCTGTCCTGCAGTCCGCCCTCCCACGGCTCCCTACTGCCCCAGGACAAGGCCCCTCAGCGCTGGTCCCTGAGCATCTTCCCAGCCGCCTCCAGGGCCAGCGGGCCTCTCGCTCCTTCTCGCCCCAGCACCCTGGACTAGTTTTCCAGCTCCTCCAAGGCGTCAAGGTGGGCCATTTGCCATTGCCGTGTGGGTTGCCTGCCCCACCCTTCCTCCATCACCTTCCTGCTTCACTCCTGCTCCTTCCTCAGGTCTCGGCCACTTATCGTCTCCTCAGGGGGACCTTCCTCAGTCCCCTAACCTAAATTACTCCCCTGCATCACCCCCTGCCTGGCGCAGTCCCTCCAAGAACCCTGAACGTCCTCGTTCCCTCACCACAGGGAACCGTGAGCATTTACTTGTGGGGGGTTATGTGGTTTCTCTCTCCCCCACCCCACGACAGTGTGGGAGACAACGGCTGGCCCGTTCACCCCGAATCCCCAGGGCTGGGAAAGGTGCCCGGCACATAGTAGGTGCTTACTAAAACATGAACCCAATTAACTTTCAATTCTCGAATCTCCAACCTGATTGAACCTCTGCTCACAGTGGCGCCTCTCAGGCTTTCCTGGGCCTTGAATCCTGGGGCACGTGGTCAGACGCTGACTCTTGAGTCTGTAGGGCTGGGAGGGGCCTGACACTCGCAGTGACCTCGGGCCACACTGCAGTGGCCTCGGGCAGTGGTTTTCAACTGCAAGTGACAACCTGTTAGTGGCTGTGAAACCAATTTAGTGCATCGTGACTAGCCTATTTGTGTGTGTGCATGTGTGTACACAGGTCGCAACATAAAGCTTATTTCTTACTGTGGGTCGTGGGCAAAAGTTTTTAAATCCCTACAGAACGGTTCCAACACTGCTCGGAACCAGCTCACTGGAGTCCAGGGTTTGCTGTATAATTCTGAGTGTGACTCTTGTGTCCACAAAGCAGGACAATGGATACATGAAACAAGGGAATATTATTCAGACATAAAAAGGAATGAAGCACTGATTCATGCTACAACACAGATGAACCTAAAATCATTATGCTCAGTGAGAGAAATCAAATACAAAAAGCCTCAAATATAATGATTCCATTTACATGAAATATCTCGAACAGGAGAATCCGTAGAGACGGGAAGTGGATTAATGGTTGCCGGGGCTGGGGGAGGAATGTGAGTGGCTGCCGATGGGTGCAGGGTTTCCTTCTTGGGCTGAGGAGAATGTTCTGGAATTAGATTGCAGCGATGGTTGCACAACTCTGTGAATATACTAAAAACTGCACTTTAAAAGGGTCAACTTTATGGGAAATGAGTTACATCTTAATAAAGCTGTCATTTAGAAGAAATGACACAGGCCAAGCGGGCAGCTCACAGAGGGAACCCCATCTCGGCCTCCACGGGGTTCCTGCTCTTACCAGCGTCCAGAGCACAGGAAAGACACGGGGGGCTCGCACGATGAGCAGCCGGCCCAGGGTCTCGGGGTAGTTGTCCTCCACCACCTCGATCATCCGCAGCAGGGCCTTCACCCCCGGCCGCCACAGGTGCCGCATGCTGAGGCCGTCCAGGTCCACCAGGCAGGTCCAGGAGCTGTGGCAGAGATGGGACCCCTCGCTCCGCCTCGCTCTGCCACCTCCCGGGGCCCCCAACACCCTCCCCAGGGACCCCGGGGTCCACAGACAGGAGTGGACGGAAAGACTCGGTGAGGCAGGGCTGGGAGCAGAAGAGGCAGGGCCCCTGGACACTCTCGTGGATCCTGCCACCACGAGGAGGCCACGTGGCAAGGGGGTTCAGGGCTCATGGCTGAGCACCCAAACTGAAGTCTCACCCCCACCCCTGAGAGCTGTGTGCCATGGGCCATTTCCTCACGAGGACCATGGTAATGAGAGTAACTGTCCCCATCTCAAGCAATCCTTGTTAGGATTAAATGAGATGGCGTACGCAAAGCTCTCTGTGAGGACAGGCACACAGCACGTGCTCAAGAAAAGCTGGTTGGGCCGGCCCTGTGGCTTGGCGGTTAAGTGCGCGCACTCGGCTACTGGCAGCCCGGGTTCAGATCCCAGGCGCGCACCGACGCACCGCTTCTCTGGCCCTGCTGAGGCCGCGTCCCACATACAGCAACTAGAAGGATGTGCAGCTACGACATACAACTATCTACTGGGGCTTTGGGGGGAAAAAGGAGGAGGATTGGCGATAGATGTTAGCTCAGAGCCAGTCTTCCTCAGCAAAAAGAGAAGGATTAGCACGGACGTTAGCTCAGGGCTGATCTTCCTCACAAAAAAAAAAAGCTGGTTATTACTACAACGTTGAAAAGACGCTGACAGCTAAACAGAGAGAGCGTGAGCGCTAAGAGCACACACTCCAGAGCCAGGTGGCGGGGGTTCAGATCCCAGCTCTGTCGCTTGCTGTGTGGCCTTGGCCAAGTTACTTAACCTCTCTGTGCCTCCATTTCATCAGTACTAATTCATTTGGAAAAGGACGTTTTACTGCAGCGGATACTCCCCAGGAGCCTTTTCATCCTGGCTTTGTTCCCAACCCCGCCCACTCCTCTGCAAGGAGTCCCTTTGTGATACCTTGTCATCTGAGCCATCTGGGGTGAATTCTGCTTCTGGCCAGGACCCTGACTGATGGATTCCTCACCCCCACCCCAACGTACGTCCCCTTAGGAAAGCTCCAAACAGCAAAGGCACTTCATTTTCACACAGATCAGGCTATGTCAGGATAAGAGCTCCAGCAGCAGGCCCTGCCTGCCCCTCCCGCCTCTGGCCGTGATGGGGATGACGTAGATCAAGGTGCTCAGAAGACCTGCCACGGGGTAAGTGCTACATGCGCGTTTGCATCATCTCTTCACAGTCGTGTTTTTGATAATCCAGCAAGACACCCGAGGACCAGTGATATTTACAGACGAGGAAGCTGCGGCTCAGAAAGGTGAAGTGGGAAACTCAGTCCAGGAGCAGAGGCTGGGAAGCTGGAGCGGGACGGGCGTTACGGATGCGCCGGGACACCGCGAGTCCCCCTGCCCGGGAGACGGTCGAGGTGGAACTTGACGTGCGAGTGCTGGTCCCAAAAAGCCAAGTCCGGGACGCTAAGTTACTGCCCAGCGGGTAAGGTCCTCGAGTGGAAGCCAGACAGGAACAGGGTCCAGTCCCAGCTCTCCCACTTGCCCGCTTAGAACCCTGGATGGGCACCGCCACGCTGAGCCTCAATTTCCCCTCCACAAAGAGGCGGGACGCTAACAGTCCCTGCCTCATAGGATCTTTGTAAGAATTAAGTGAGGACATTTCTGGAAGGCACCCAGCAGGCGGCCTGACACAGCGTCCATGCCCAATAAACCTTGGCCGTTTTCACCATTTCGGGGGAACTTGCTCCCGCCCGCGTTCTTGCCTGATGGGACGGCCAAACTGCTTGGTGTTCCCTTCACACCTCTTCTGTCCCTCCTCATTGACGGAGAGAACCTGGAAGGCAGAGAACGCGCTGGCACACCTCCACGTGGCTGCTCCGCCCGCAGCAACCACGCGGCCCCCGGAGGCGGGGACCCCACTGACTCACGTGCTGCAGCAGCGCCTCCTCCCCCACGGCCTTCATCAAGCCTTTGGTGTCCATGTGGCCCAGACGCAGGACGTACAAGGGGCGGCCGTCTTGGTGGGTGGGGCCGGGCAAAGAGAGGATGGAAAAGGAAACACAAAGAATTATACACTAATAGGGTCAATTCTTGTTATTCCCAGTAGCTATGTCCTATAAAGTCACCTCAAACACTGAATCCCCGCTTCTAGGGGAAATACGGGGTCAGGTCCTGCGAGCCTCTAGTCAGAACATGTTTGTCAACTGATCAATAAATACATAACCCGTTTTATGTGTGTTTCTATTTAAAGACACCTTTTTTTTTCTCCTTTCCCCCAAAGCCCCAGTAGATAGTTGTATGTCATAGCTGCACATCCTTCTAGTTGCTGTATGTGGGATGCGGCCTCAGCATGGCCAGAGAAGCGGTGTGTCAGTGCGCGTCCAGGATCCGAACCCCGGGCCACCAGCAGCGGAGCACGTGCACTTCACCACTAAGCCATGGGGACGGCCCAAAAAGACACCTTATTTAGTATATGTTGTTGGTTCCTTAACACAGAGCTCGCGGCCAGCAGCAGGACAACGCCTGCCTGAGCGGAGCTCATCTAACACCCTATTTCCTCCGTAACGCGCTTAGGAACGCTAGACAGCGCTTCCACACTTCACCTGGGGACTGTTTTCAACAGCAAAATCACCAACAAAAATGCAAACACTGTGGCACTAACGAGACTGCAACAAGACCGCTTGTTTACAGTGTGAGGGCTGAAGCGAAAGGCAGAGGATGTCTCATTCCACCTCAGCTGGGGACACGCAGGTCGGCGACTCCGCTTTTTCGCCACTCTGCCCACGTCCGTGAGTGACCACGAAAGTGCCCTGAGTATTGATTTGGGATTACAAGTAAATGTTAGCGAGTAGGCAAATTCACAAATACGGATCCAGGAAAATGAGGACGGAGGGTACAATAAAAGTGTGCCAACCAGTCCTTCAGGGGACTCAAGCACTTGCCCTAATCAATATATGTAAATTTGTATATAAAGGACATTGAAAAGCATACTGGGCACTCGCTTCAATGGCAGTTTAATAAAAAATCCAAAGTATTTGTAGTGGGTTGAATAGCGTCCCCCAAAACTTACATCCACCCAGAACCTCAGAATGTGACCTTATTTGGAAACAGGGTCTTTGCAGATGTAATTAGTTAAGGACCTTGACATGAATCAGTGTGGGCTCTAAATCCAATGACCTGGGGTCTTTACAGGAAGAGGAGACAGAGAGCTACGCAGCGGGGAAGGCGGTGTGAAGACAGAGGCAGAGACTAGCGGGATGCGGCCACAAGCCCAGGAAGGCCTGGGGCCACCAGAAGCTGGAAAAGGCAGGGAGGAACCCCCCGCAGAGCCTTCAGAGGGGTCACGGCCCTGCCAACACCTTGATTTTGGACTTCTAGGCTCTAGACAGTGTGAGAATAAACTGCTGCTGCTTTAGGCCCCAGTTTGTGGTCATTTGCTCTGGCGGCCCCAGGACACTGATGCAGTATTCATGCAGCCGTTGCTTGTAGGACCCCAAAGACCAAAAGGAACGACGGGCTAACCCAGCCCCATGTCTGTTCCAGCTCTGCCTGCTTCACAGCTGCGCTGTCACCCCAAACGCATCTCCAGACGCCCGGAAGGATCAAAACGAAAACTAAGATGCCAGCGTGAAAAGTGGCATTCGGCAGTGACCAGAGTGTGCACGGTACATGACGTAGGTGAAGGGACGCACCTATGTCCTGGTAGTGCCAGCCCCCCGCATAGAACTCCTCCAGGAGGGCGGGGGGCCGCCAGGTCTGAAGGAGGAGGTCCACCTGGTGCTGCTCTCGCCAGCTCAAGGACTGGCACAGCATCTCCCGGGCCTTGTCCAGGTGGAAGTCGCGAGCCCGCAGGAACCGAAGGATGTGCTCGTCTTTGGGAATCTGAGAGGAGGAGGAGAAAGCCCGCAGGATGGTATTCCCTAACCCAGCAGATAAAATCATGGAAAACGAGTTTCCTGCCTTTTTTTTTTTTTTGTGAGGAAGATCAGCCCTGAGCTAACATCTGCCAATCCTCCTCTTTTTGCTGAGGAAGACTGGCCCTGGGCTAACATCTGTGCCCATCTTCCTCCACTTTATATGGGACGCCGCCACAGCACGGCCTGACAAACGGTGCGTCGGTGCGCGCCCGGGACCCGAAGCCAGGCTGCCGGCAGCGGAGCGCACGCACTTAACCGCTACGCCACGGGGCGGCCCCATGAGTCTCCTGTCTTATCTGCAAAATGTTTAGCTGGGAAAAGGACGAGACGCTCCACCGCAACACCGTCGAGCGGTAGACTGTAGAGAGTGTCTATGAACTTGGGCTGCCTAACATTCCTCCCCCCTCGTGCTGGGAACAGCATCTCTTTTCTTTGGGGGAACTGCTCCCCCTCCTCAAGACTCCCCAACACCAATCATGGTTTCAGTTGGCACTGGCAATCACAGAACCCCACTCCCACGGCCTCGGGGTGGGCACGGTCTGTGCCAGGCCCATCAGAGTATTCAGACAATTTTGAATCAGAAGAAAGGGATGTGAACCCCTTTCTCCATGGAGGCAAAGGTGAGCCAGAAAGGTGTGAGCAGCCACGGCCCCAGGCTCAACAAGAAAGCGTGCCGAAGGGAAGGAAGCACAAAGAAAGAGATACAAGAGCTAAGGGGTCCCGCCTGCATCTAAGTCCTGGTTCAGGACGTCCCTGACACGGGCTGCACAGCCCCCTGTGCTGGGCTGGATGGTGTCCCCTCAAAATTCATGTCCACCCAGAACCTCAGAATGTGACCTTATTTGGAAATAGGGTCTTTGCAGACGTAATTAGTTAAGATGAGGTCACCCTGGATTAGGGTGGCCCTACTCCAATGTCTGGCATCCTTATTACAAGAGGGAAATTTGGACACAGACACAGAACATACAGAGGGAAGAAGGCCCTGTGAAGACAGACGCAGAGATTGGAGTGATGTATCTACAAGCCAAGGACTGCCGGCAGCCACCAGAGGCGAGGAGAGAGGCGTGGGGCAGACGCCCCTCAGAGCCTCCAGGAGGACCCGCCCTGCCGACACCTTGATTTCAGACCTCTGGCCTCCAGAACTGTGAGAATAAGGCTCTGCTGTTTTAAGCCACGTGGTCTGTAGTCTTTTGTTTCAACAGCCCCAGGAAACTAACACACCCCTCTCAATAGGTGGTTACATGAGCTAATAAATTCCCCCTTATTTTTTTGCTTTGTTGATTCAAGCTGCATTCCTAGCACCTATAACCCGAAGAGTCTAACAAACATGCCAGGGGACAAGCCAAGACCCCGCCAGCTCCCCTTCCTTCCCTCAGGCAAATATCACCAGTCAAGGGAAAGCTCCCCTCTCCTGATGCTGTTCTGAGCCAGGTTCGCTCTAAGCGCTTCTCCTGGATCGTCCCTTGTAATTTGCTCTAGGAGGTGTGTGCCGACCTTACCCCATCTTCCAGACGAGGACCCAGGAGCAGACAGGTCACGTCACAGCCCGACACCAAAGTAACTCCCTCACCTGCTCCCAGTGCAGGGAGAGGGGCTGGGGAGGAAGGGCATGGGCCTCATGACTAAGCTGCAAGTCCTAATTCAACAGAGCTGAAGGTCAAGTGCATGCTTGGGACCAGGGTTCGCAGGTTGGGATCCCAGGCGCGCACCGACGCACCACTCATCAAGCCATGCTGTGGCGGCGTCCTATATAAAGTGGAGGAAGATGGGCATGGATGTTAGCCCAGGGCCAGTCTTCCTCAGCAAAAAGTGGAGGATTGGCATGGATGTTAGCTCAGGGCTGATCTTCCTCACCAAAAAAAAAAAAAAAAAAAAAATCAACTCTCGCAAGTCTTTACATCTCTTAGAAATAAACAGTATACATGGTTTTGTGAACATGGAGCTATACAGCCGTGGTTCTCAATGTGGGGTGACCGTGCCCCCCAGGGGACATTTGGCAAGGCCTGGAGCCAGTTTTGGTTGTCACAACTGGGGGAGAAGAGCTCTCGGCATGTAGTGGGTGGGGGCCAGGGATGCTGCTCAGCCCCACAGAGCACAGGCGGCCCCACCATAAAGAACTGTCCAGCCCCCACTGTCAGCAGCGCCGAGGACGAGAACCTGCTGTCTGTGGTACCCACAGCGACGTCATGGACACATGAGACAGCACGGAATAAAAAGAAGGTAAACAGAGGCGTCCAGTCTTGCTGATTACATAAACCCATCCCCCAGGCCTCCATGCCCCAGCGCCTGAGGCCAGCAGCTGTCCCTGAACGTGCACCTGCCCCCGCAGCCCAGCCCGGCACCCACTTTGCCTTTGCGGGTCTCCTGCAGCCAGTGCCGCAGCTGGATCAGGCAGCTCTCCTGCATGGGCGTGAGGCGGCCCAGGCACCTCTCGATGTAGTCCGCGTCCAGCTTGGCCCCTGGAGGAGAAGAAGGGCGTTCAGGACAGGAGGGAGATGCCGCGTCCCTTCACCATGTGGTCCACCCTTACTGGAACCCTCGCCTTACTGCCCGCCTCAGATCTGAGACATACTTCCAAGCGGCACCGTGGCCCTTTCACCAAACAGGAGCCACGTGGGTTCCAGATCTGGTCTTTCCAAGGTGGTTCTGAAATCCCACGCTGGGACAAGCCTGGATCTCCCTGTGGCCAGTGATCTGTCCCCTCTCACCCTCGGAAATCAAGATCATTCCCGCTGTCTGGAGCTGTCCCGCCCTCTGAAGATTATTAGCAACATGAGCTCACATCTACTGACATGCATCGTCTCAGTGAGTCCTCCCAACACCCCTGTGTGGTGGGCGTCAGTACTGTTCCCACTTGAGAGAAGACAAAACCGAGGCCGAGAGAGGTTAAGTAACTCAACCGAGTAAATGCACGCAGCGTGCCCAGCAGAGAGGAGGCGGCCGATAAATACCAGATCCTTTTGCCTTCCCGCCTCCCCAGCCCCCCGTGAGGTGCGAGGCTTTTGGCAGGTAGAGCCCTGACCCCCAAATAAAGCCCGGGAGCCGCGTGGATCACTCCCACTGTTCAACCCCGTCTCGCACCATTGGGCTGTGTGCGGTCAGCGCGTGCCGGCATTTAGCGCATATTCAGAGTGAGTCCTGTTGCCCACTCTTAGCTGCTGGGGTGGCAGATGCCAGCAAGGCGAGGCCTCTCGGCAGTGGGTAGAGACGTTCCACAAAGAGCAGCCCCCCTTGGGCATGGCCCGTTCTTTGTGTGCAGACGGCACAATAAGAAAGTAATGGGATATCTGCATGTCCAGCAGCAGGACCCAACGGTTCCCTCCAAAACAGAAAAGCCCAGGGCTGGTGGTCACGCCAGCTGCACCAGGAGACATCCGGTAAACAGAGGCAGGAGGGATGCTGGCAGGGAGGGGACCATCCAGACCCTGTAACACCTCCGAGTGGTCAGAAGCGGAGATGCTGAAGACAGGGAGAGGGCAGGGAAGGGATGAGAGAGAAACCACGAGGGAGGCAGGAGATACAAGCATCCTTCCGGCCTCCGGGCAGCTCTGAAGGCCCCTTTCTCCTCCAGAGCACAAAGGCTCAGTGATTCAGAACCGGGTGGAAGGGGCATGACTGTGCCTCCCACCAGCCATCCTGAGTCCCAGCCCTGCTGGCGGACAGCACAGACAGGGAAGGAAGGAAAGGCGGGTGGAAATGAGGCAGGCATGGGGCATGACCTGAGAAGTGTGTGCACAGGGAGGGGCAGAAGAAGTTTTAATTTTTTTAATATTTTAAAGTGCACATACAACAGCAGCCAGATAGTACACATATTCGGTGCAGAATAAATATTTGTTGAACGAAGGAATTTTGTTCTCCCCAAACCCTGCCCCGGATGTATTTTTGGTTACATGGCATATGTCCAAGTCAGGCAAGCTCTTATACTTCAGTGGCCCCAAAGGGAAAACTGAATCATTGTGAGCATAAGCGCACATGGTTAAAACTGAATTCGTGGGGTATGTACAGTTTTGTATTGTAGGTTTTTTTTTCTTTAATATTATACTGTGAACATTTTCCATGTCAGTAAAAGTGTGAAATATGACAAACGGCTAATTACCTTAGTATGCAAAGAGCTCTCACAAAGCAATAAGAAATCGAGGGGTAAACAGGATAACAGACAAAGAACAAGAACAGGGATTCACAAAGGAAAAGAGCATTAAACATGAAAAAATAGTACTTGACCTCACTCATAAGGAAAGACGTGATCACTAATCTACCAGTGGTCATTCTTTGCCTTTCAGAAGTTTAAAACATTTAATAAGAGTCTCGTGGGGAGTCAGGGTAAAGCCAGGAATAGATGCAGCCACACACTTTTGGGGGGAACGTTGATTAGGACAACCTCTTTGCAGGCCTAATTGGTAAATCTACCAAAATTTTAGTTGCATATAACCTTTGACCCAGCAATTCAACTTTTAAAACTGTACACTATGTATATACTCATACAAATATTAAAAAAAACCTTATGTACAAAGATGTACCACATTATTTGTATTAAAAAAATGAAACAACCTAAATGTTCACCAATAGGGGACTAGCTAAATAAACTAATTAAAAATGATCGATAATCAATACATGTTTATTAAAAAATAAGTTATGGAGCAACCACACCATGAAACACCACGAAGACACGCACTGATGGAGAAAGCTGTTCAAGCAGCATTAGTAAGTGAAAAAAAGCAAAATATCAAATAGAATGTATAACGTGCTCTCACTTGTTCAATGTGAGTTATACGTGTACAAGTGCACATACGTACACACGTGTATATATACATATTATGTACGTATATATGCCTAGACGGTTTCAGGAAATATCAACAGGAAACTATTGTTGCCTCTAGGGAGAAGAAAGAGTCTTACTTCCTACTTTACATCTTCTGAGCGGTTTGATTTTTTTTTCTACCATGATCGTGCATTGCTCATATTATTGAAAATAGTAATAAAACCAGAGAAAAGGGCAACTCTGAGGCACCAGATCAGGTCAATGCTTGATCCAGAAATAAACCAGTTCTGGCTCTTGGGCCCGAACCAAGAGAGGCCAAAGCAACCAGAAGAGGGAGGAGGCTGAGTCATCCTAGGACCCAGGCCAGTCCCCAAGGGGACCCCGACGGAGCAAGCAGACCCCATGCAGGCTTCCTAGGACTGCGGGGGGCCCCAGGGCGCAGACCTGGCAGACCTGGCTGGCTGGCCTCAGCCACAACTACCTACCGTCCACATCGACCGTCTCGGGAACCAGGCCTGGGGCGTTGTTGGGCCCGTTGACCTCCAGGGAGCTGGGATCCCTGGGCCCAGCCTGGGCGCGGGCGTCTTCCTCTCGGACCGGGGCAGGCGTCCACCGGGGAATGTGGGACGTGCCCTGGGAGATGAGCTCGTTCAGGTAATGCTCAATCACCTCCTTCCCCTGGAAGCCACGGAGACCCAAGACACATCAGCACCAGGGCAGGACAGCAGGGCAACAGCGCCAGCCTGGGGAGGCATCCATCCCCCACAACCCAGCTCCAGTCCCAGCCCTGCCACGTGGCCACAGAGCAGCTGAAACGCGCCTGGTCTGCATGGAGGCGTGTGCGAGTGTCAGCTACGCACCGACTTCCAAGACTCAGCACCAAACCACGAACGTAACATAGCTCATGGGGAAGTTCTCTACTGACAACACGTTGGAGAAAAGATATCAAAATTAATTTCACCTACTTCAATACACTAACAGGCCTGCACTCAGCGATGGGCCTGAGATCTTTAAACCAAGCAGCGACGGTTTTAACTAGGAAGAAGCACCGCACGTCCCTCTGCCCAGAGCGTTCACCACCCAAGCCTGGAGCAGCGGGACAAGGACTCCAGTGCCCCTGTCAGGCAGGGGCCCTCCATCCATCATCTGTGACCTGCTCATCATCAGAACTCAGTCTACAGTGAGGAGACAGGCCGACGCCGCACGGGTGTCAGGTGGCAGAGCGGGGTCTGAACCCAGCCTGGCAGGCCCCGAGGCCTGTGCCCTCCCCCCGTGACCGGCGGAGCCCACCCTCACCCTCTTGATGCTGGCGGTGTACTGCTTCATGGCGATCTTCTCCAAGGCACTTTCGAAGCCGAAGAAGGACCGGATGTCGAGCGAGGCGGACTGCTCAAAGCACGTCCACTCCTCGTTCTCGGGGTGCACCTGGAAGCCAGGCAGGGGTGACGACACGGCCTCAGGGTGGGAACGCCATGCCCGCCCCTGGGGCTCTCTTGTGACCTGCGCCCAGCCAGAGCCTGCAGGGGACAGCATGTCACAGCCTGGCCACATGCGAGGGGGCCGTGGTACCAAGGGGCCCTGCGAGGGAACAAGGTCTAGAGTGCCAGAGAGCAGAGCACCTTCTCAGGAGGGGCCGGAAGAAAGTGGGGCTGACGCCTGCGCTCCTGCCCCTTAGAAACCATGTGCATATAATGATGTATGTAAATAAGTAATATATTTAGTATAACAATTTATATGATAGAATATCTAATTATACATAAATACTATATATTCTAGATCTATATTTTTAAAATATTTACTGTGTATGTTGTGCATTTATATATAATAATATATGGAAGCAAAGACAAACTTCGTTGACAAAGCACTTCACAGATCCAGGCCTAGTGCCCCACAAACTTCCGTGAGCAGAAGCATTACAGGGAGTCTGTTAAACATGCAGGTGCCTGGGTGGAGCAGGTCCAGGGTGGGGCCTGGGAATCTGCATTCCACCAGCAGCCATGGTGATGCTGACTCAGCTGTTGGCAGAACTCGCTCTGAGAAACACTACACTAAAAGGGATTATAAAAAACTACCACCCACAGCACCGGAGAGGGAAGCATCTGAACATCCTGGGCCCGGATTCTAGGACGCCCCAAGCGCTGCACGTGTGGAAAGAAAAAGCGATGGGCATTGACTGGTTGCCTGCTGTATACGACACACCACGCTAAGAGCTGGGGACCGGACAGATGAGCGAGGCCAGGTCCCCCATGGCGGGGCTGGGTGAAGACGCATCAGGAGACCTCTGACGCGCCATGGCTGCTGCACTGGAGTTACCATGACGGGGACCCAGCACAGGCTAAGGGGCTTTACCCGCACTACCTCATTTGCTCCTGCCGGCGTCCCCATCTTACAGATATGAAAGGTGTCCCAGAGAGGGCAAGCAATTTGCCCAGCATCACTCAGCAAGAGAGTGGCAGAGCTGGGTTCCCTCCCAGCCAGTGCCTCCAGACTCCTCACTCCAGCCCCCAGGCCAGCAGGACCCGGCCCCTGCAGCCCCCATTCTCAGACCTCGCTCATCCTCTCTGGGTCTTCACACGTGCTGTTCCCTCCTCCAGAACTCTGTTCCCAGCCTCTCAGCCTTCAGCTCTCAGCTTCAGTGTCAGAGAGGCCCTAAGACCCTGTTACCTCAGGCAGCGCCCTCCTTTTCTTTTTGGCAACTCTATCCCCGTAAACCCTTCTTAGCACGTGTGACAAAGTTGTGAGTATACACTGATTTGGTTTTTTTCTCATCTGTGTCTCCCCCTCGAATGGAAGTTCTGTGAGTGCAACGGTCAGGCCGACTGGTCCACCGCTAGGCACCTGGCACCCAGCACATAGCAGGGGCTCAATCAGTATGTACTGAAGAATAATAATTATCATTACTCATATTAAAAGGTAACACATATACAGGACTTAGCCTGTGCCAGGCGCTAAGGATATCTTACTTCATTTCATCCTCACCACAGCCTGGGTGGTAGGTATGATCATTAACCCCATTTTGCAGATGAAGAAACTAAGGCACAGCTTCATGAAGGAAGGAAAGGAGAGAGAAGGGAGGGAGAGGCAGGGTCGCCAGGTTTAGCCAATAAAATACAAGATGCCCAGTCACATCTGAATTTCAGAGAAACACGAATAATATTTTGGTAAGTATGTCCCAAGCAATATTCGAGACTACTTAAACTAAAAAAAAAAAAAGTATCCGCTGTGTATGCGAACCACAGATGTAAGGGAGCGCCCGGCATCTTACGCGGCCAGGCCCTGGTTGGGAGGGAGGTGGCCCGGCCGGTGGACCGCAGGGCGCGGCCCGCGTGCAGGGGTGGGGTCAGCCCAGCCGCGGGGGTGCTCACCGTGTAGCTGCAGTTCTCGCTGACCACCACGCGGCTGGCGAAGGTCTCGTTGTGCGCTTCGATGAGGAGCGTCCTCTCCCTCCAGTTCAAGACGTTTGTCTGCACGAAGACCACGTGCTCCACGCCGGCGATCTGCCAGGGAAGGGGCAGCGGGGGCGTGCAGGAGATTCGGGGGCGGGGCGCGAACCGCGAGGGCTGGCCCCGGGCAACCCCAGACCCCGGTCACTCCTGGTGCCCAGCCGCAGATCCCAGACCCTGTCCCCTCCCACTCCCGGGCGCTAGGGCCCGGCTCTGCCCTAGTCCCCGGGACACCGCCCAGTTCCAGCCCAGCCTCCTGGAGCCAGGCGGGCCCTCCGACCCAGACCCCGCCGCCCCCGACCCCAGAGTCCCCCTCCCGGCACCAACACACACACACACACACTCGCTCCACCGCCCGGACCCGCCCCTGGCCCCGGGTCCCCGCCCCGCCGGGCCCCCGCGCGCCCACCTTGCGCAGCAGCCGCGGGGCCTCCACGCGCAGCCGGCAGCTGCGCTCCACCACGTGCACCGCGCCGTCGGCGCTGCGGGCCTCGCGCAGCACCTCGCTGCCCAGGAAGACGGGGATCTGCGGGCAGCTGGGGAAGCGCTTCTCGTAGGCCTGCGGGCAGCGCGCCAGTGAGCGCGGGGCGGGGCCCCGCCCAGCGCGACCCTCCTCCCGCCCGGCCCCGCTGGCGGTCCGCACGAGAGCCGGTGCGGGCACAGCCCAGAAGGGCACGCCGGCCCCTGGAAAGCTCGGTGACGAGACCAGCTTCTTCACACCTGTGGCAGAGCAGTGCCACAGAAGTGCCTGAGCAAGCTCTGGGCCCATCACTTGCTGGCTGCGCATTTGAGTCTTCGCCCTCAGAGGTGGGCTTGCCGGGGACATTTTAAAAGAAGGCATCTTTCAGGGAAAAAAAATTAACAAAATCCGACACCTCTTCATGATAAAACACTCAACAAACTAGGAACAGAAGGGAGCTGCTTCAACCTGATAAAGGGCACCTGTGAAAACCCACAGCCAACATCACGCCCAACGTGGAAGAGGGACGCTTGCCCCTGAGATCCGGAACAAGGCAGCGGGGTCTGCTCTGGCCCTTCAGCAAGGAAAGAAAGAAAAGGCACCCGGAGTGGAGGACGAGTCGGTGCCCAGCCCCGGACGCCAGGGGCAGCGCCGCTGGGGGGCGCGCGGGCGCCCGTGGCTGACGGCGCTCAAGCGGGGTCGGCTCCGAGCGCCCGTCACCGCCCACGTGCCCCGAATCAGGATCAAACCGAGCTCCAAAAATAGTGCCGGCATCCGAGGACACACACCTCCTCCCCCGTCCCTCCAGCTCCGAGAGGCGGCCCCCACCCAGCTCGGAGGGCAGAGGCGGGGAGGGGCGAGGAAGAAATGGAAACGTGCCGGGTGCCTTGGTGTCACCCCAGGCCCCGAAAGGCCAGCGCAGCGCGTCCTCAGCCCGGGTCAGGAGGACAGGACTGCCTCCTGCCGTATGTCCAAACACACCAGTGTGATAACAAGGAGCCCTTGTCCCCCAGGGAGAGTGCACCGTGGGGCTCCCCGGAGGTCTAGGCTGGGAGCGCTGGCGAGGGAGGCCCCCCGAACCCTCTTTCAAAGGAAAGCATTTCTCCGCTGAGGAGGGAGCTGCCTAGCAACGTGGGCAGAGCCTGGGGTGCGGTCAGGCCGCCTGTTTGAAGCCCAGCTCCACCTCCTCCCAGCTGAGGCCAGCCCCTTCCTTCCTCCAGGCCTGTCTCATCATCTGGAAAATGGGCACATACCAAGCTTGTCTCCCAGAGGACGACACCAGGTTACTATCTCACGCAGAGCCTGGCACGTAGTAGGCACCCGGAATTTTCATTCTCCAGGCAACAGGACTCAAAGGGCAGCACAGCACAGGTTTGCAAGAACTGCAGAGAGCTCCCTGGCGGCCCTCCCTGAGCGCTCTGTTGGCATCGAATGCAGAAGGGAGCCAGAGGAGCCGGGCTCGGGCCCTGCCTCTGTGATGGGCAGAGGGGTGCTGCAGAGGGGTGCTGACATCTTTTGAAAGAATACGGAGGGAAAGGGGTGCATGTTTCAGAATTGGTCAGGCTCAGTTCAAGTCCCTGCCACTTTCACTGGGTGACCTTGGACAAGTTACCTGCCCTCTCTGGGCTCCGTTTCCTCATCTGTAAAATGGGGTGGTGGTGAGGAGGTCACCAGATTGTGTCTCAGAGTAGTTAGCACGCAGCAAGCCTTGACTCTGTTGCTCCAGCTGTGTGCTTTCTTCCATTTAATCCTCTGAATGGCGTCCTCATTTGACAAATGAGGACACTGGAGCCCAGAGAGGCTAAGTAGCTTACCCACGGTCACACAGCACAAAATCGTGAGGCTGGATTTGAATCCCAGACCGGCCCAGCCCCTGCTCCCTCTGGAACCGCTTGCTCAGCAGCCCGGCTTGTTCTCCTGAGCAGCTAGGAAACAGAGCCAGGCATTGTCCCCCGGGGCCATGTGGTCACAATTTCTCCTTTCTCCACCCTCAGTCCTTCAACTCCTGCCAGGCAGTGGCCACACTGCCCCTGAGCTTCTCCACCACCTCTGACTGTCCTTCAGCCTCCTTCCGGCTCCCCAGATGAAACAGTTCAAGGGAGGGACAGGCTCAGAACAGGCCTGGATGCCCAGAACCAATCCCACACTCCTTACTGTGGCCCACCAGGCCCGGGGCGATCTGTCCCACCAGCCCAACGCCCAGCCCTGCCTCCTTCACCCTACTCCAGCCACGTCAGCTTGCTGTTTCTAGAACACACTGCTAGGGGTTGAACTTTGTACCCCCACCCCCAACAAAATTCATATGTTGAAGTCCTAACCTCCAGTGCTTCCAAATGGGACCTTATTTGGAAATAGGGTCGTTGCAGATGTAATTAACTAAGATGAAGTCATCCTAGAGTTGGGGGAGGCCCCTAATCCAATATGACCGATGTCCTTATAAAAAGGAGAAATCTGGACCCACACACACACAGGGAGAATGCCACGTGAAGATGAAGGCACAGATCGGGGGATTCCTCTACAAGCCGGGGGACACCAAGGATTACTGGGGACACCAGAAGCTAGGAGAAAGGCGTGGAACAGATTCTCTCAGAGCCTCAGAAGGAACCAACTCTGCCGACACTTTGATGTCAGACTTCTAGCCTCCAGAATTGTCAGATAAAAAATTTCTGCTGGGGCAGGCCCGGTGGCATAGTGGTTAAGTTCAGGGCACTCCACTTTGGTGGTCCAGGTTCACGGGTTCACACCCTGGGCACAGACATATACCACTCATCAAGCCATGCTGTGGCGGCATCCCACATACAAAGTGGAGGAAGATGGGCACAGATGTTAGCGCAGGGTGAATCTTCCTCAAGCAAAAAAAGAGGAAGATTGGCAATGGGTGTTAGCTCAGGGCTAATCCTCCTCAGCAAAAAAAAAAAAAAAAAAAAAAAATTCTGCTGTTTAAGCCACCCAGTTTGTGGTACTTTGTTAGGTCAGCCACAAGAAGCTAATACACCCACCAAGCTAGTTCCTGCCCCAGGGCCTTTGCACCTGCTGCCTCCTCTGCTTGGAACACTAATCAATGGCCTTGACAGTGAAGGAGGAGGGAGGCCTGAGTGCCTGGGGCTTCCCACAGGGGTAGGAGACCCGGATCAGGGCCCCGGGAGACACGAGGCTTCAGGGACTCGTCGTCCATGCTGCTCCCTCTTTCTGGGACATCCTTCCCCACCTTCTCCCCTGCAAGGCTGCCTCCTCCCCTATGCTCTGTCCTTCTAGCCTGCTCATTTTCTTGATGGTACTTATCACACCTTTTAAGCATGTCCTTGCTTGCACGTGGCGTGCCAAAGGCCTGGGCTGCAAAGGACAGCTGTGCTTTCCCACAGCACTGACCTCACTGCCGTGCCCCTCCCAGTTCTCGGCATCCACTAGGGGCTCAGAGAGAAATGCTAACCAGCGAAGAAAGAAATAATATCAACTTGCTGAAGGCCAGAAGAGCCCAAGAAAGGTGTCCAGGGAGGGGAATGACAGGCCGTGGGGTCACCACACGCAGCCAACCAAGGGCACTGGGCTTCCCCGGGTCGACTTCCTACCGTAGCAAGCCTCCTGTTAGAAGAGCCCCCAGATAACAGGGGGCAGGGGGCTGGGCAGCAGCAGATTGGCGCTTGGGCATGACTTCCCCTGACTGGGGAGGGAGACCCTGCCTTCCTTCAGGAACCGGTGCCTGCTCCAACGAGGGAGCCACCTCTGGCATTGGGGGCCCCGGAGCTCAGGCTCCATCTGGAAGGCAGGGACCCCAAAGAAGGAGTCCAGCCCAGTGCCAGGTCTCCAGTGTCAGGGGACTGCCCGCTGGAGGTTCCCTGGGTGGCAAGGTCTGGTGTGGGACACTGTTGTCACTGACAGTCATGGAGTCCTACCTTGTCACATCGCCCTTGTCAATGAATAAGAGGCATACACTGCAAGGGAAGCACAAAGTTTTTTGGGGGTCTCAGGAATGGCAATTCGGGGATCACAGATTCAGGTGGAAACCCACAGTGTGTCCCGCTAAGGAGGAAAAGTCAGGAGCTTTTAAAGGCGAAGAACGTTCATTGGAGGTGGAGGCCGAGAGCTGGTCCTGGCTGAACATTGATCGGCTATTGCTCTGTCTTCAGAAAGCGTACCATCCTCAGTCTTTGCCATCAGGATGCCCGTTCCCCTGCTGCGTTCTCAAACAATGGCTTGTAAAACAACTGCCGTTCTGGCCTAGTCCAAAGGTTTGGTCCAGTCCAAGGTTCAGGACAGCAAGGCAGTTTCTCTGGAAACGCAGCTCCGACTCCATTGAAAACGGCTCCACTATAGTCAGCGTTGACGTCCTGATGAGATGGGAATAGTATTTCCCCATTTTACAGGTAAGCAAGTTGAGGCCCAGGAAGGCATTACGAGGCCAGGAAGTGGCGGGGTTGGAGCGCAGGCCCGTCTGACCCAGACCCAGCCCTGAACCACCTGTCCTGCCTCTCGGGGACTTGGGCTTCATCACAAGTGTCGGCGGTTGGGAAATGCTGAGTACCGTGGGCCTGAAACCCAGGAATCACGGGCCCCTTTGCCTTTGGCAGGTCAAGGGACTTACAGGAGCAAACACTTCCCAGGACCCTCCCTGCGGGCTCCTGTCCCCACAAATCAGGCCTGAGCTGCTCCCCGCTGAACTAACACATGGTTTGGCCCCCTCAGGGACACAAGGTAGCAGGATTCGGTTACAGCCCTTCTGCCAGGCGGCCGGAGAGGGACACCCAAGCCCACCGGTTCAGAAAGGGAGCTGTTCCCAGGCCCAGAACCCACCCGTGCAGGGCTGCGGCTGGGGCAGCGGAGGCTGGTGGAAACATCCCTGGGATGCCTCCCACAGGCCCCTATCCTGCAAAAATCCACATTGACGCACCCAGCATGTGGAGACGGGAGGCCAGATCCATAGCCAGACTTGCCCACCTGCGGGCCGGGTACCCTGAGCACCGCACGTCCCCTCTCCCTTCAGGCTCATCTGTGAAGTGGAGCAATCACAGAACTTCCTTACGAGCACTTGGTTCTGCCTGTTTCCTCCTTCACGCATCACACTGCTGAAGTGAGAGGCTCTCGGCCCCTGGCACCGGGCTTGATCACCCCCGAGTCCTCAATGCTTTTCCAAATCCCCAGCACACAGTCCACACGCAACAGACATTTACACGACAAATGAGTGAATGACAGCAGAGCATAGCCAGTCAGGCCACGGACTCTGGGGCCTGGGTTCAAATCTCTGCTCTACCTCTGACCAGCCGTGTGGCCTTGACATCATCAAGCCCTGAGGCCCTTCACTCATTCATTTGCTCAAAGGAGCATAAGAAAAGTGGCTACCATGCTGAGTGGTCGGGGGAATAAAGGACTATGGCTTTGTAAAGTGCTTAGAACACTGCCTGGCACATGGTTCTTCCACACAAGCATTTGTTAAATAAATTTAAATTTTAAAAAAGAGTGAGATTCTATACAGTACAGAAAAGCTATTTCTGCTAATCACTTGACAACTGCTCCCTGCTCCCCTCCCTCCCTCCTTCCTTCCTGCTCTTCCTCATGCAAATTCAGAGGGATCTGGAAGGCTGCTTACCCCAAACCTCCCACCGCAAGTGTGCAAAGACTATCCAGACCTCACCAACGTATTCTAACCCACTACTTCCCTCTCCCTCTCCGTGCTGCAGGCCAGATTCTGGACACTGCCCGCCATGGGTCCCCTGCCCTGCCACAGTCCTCAGGAGCCTTCTGTGACGACCCCCCACCTTCCCCCTGCCAGCCTGGGAGACCCCAGGACAGACAGGTATCAATCCTCTCAGCTCCCCCAGCTCTTGTTTTAATTGAGATATAATTCTCATGCCATAAAATGCATTCTTTTAAACTGTACAATTCAGTGGGTTTTAGTACATTCATAAAGTTGTGCAACTCTCAGCACTATCTAATTCCAGAACATTTCATCACCCCAAAAAGAAACCCCAGACCCATTAGCAGTCACTTCCCATTCCCCCCACCCCAGCCCTAGGCAACCACTAATCTACTGTCTCTATGGATTTGCTTTTTCTGGACAATTCATATAATTGGAATCATGCCATATGTGGTCTTGGGTGTCTGGCTTCTTTCACTGAGCAACATGTTGTCAAGGCTCATCCACGTTGTAGCACGTGTCAGTGCTTCATTCCTTTTTATGGCTGAATAATATTCCATTGTATGGATCCCCCACTCTTGACTGAGTTGCTCGACCAGAGCTCGGGCACAGTTGAACCAGGGTGACATTCTTCTGGAACCTTTCAAAATGACTGCTGTATACAATCTATAAAAACAGCTATACCCAGATGGCCCTGTAGCTGAAAACCTGCTGCTGTTCTAGTCAAAGCCAGCTCAGGAGACATGAAAGACAGAGACAGAGGGTTGGAAGGGCCCTGCAGCCAGGGCACCCGGACACGGCGAGGGGGCAAGGCTGGGTGTAGTGGACAAAGCAAAGACAAAGCCCAGGGTTTAGACACCGTCTCTGCCACTTGCCAGCTGGGTGACCTCAACTTAACTTCTCTGAGACTTAGTTTCCTCAGGAAAAAGAGGATGATGAGGATGATAGTACCTACTTCATAAGGGTTGCTATAAAGATTAAAGGGAGGTCACATGTGTAAGGCATTAGCACAGTGCCAGACACCACACAGTCAATGTTTTCTAATGAACAAGAGTAAACCAACAGGGACTTGAGATATTTGCACATCCATGTTCACAGCAGCATTATTTACAATAGCCAAAAAGTGGAAACAACCAGGTGTCCATTGACTGACGAATGGATGAACAAAATGTGGTCTATCCATACAGTGGAGTACTATTCGGCCATAAAAAAGGAATGAAGTACTGATAACATGCTAAAGCATGGATGAACCTCAAAACCATGATGCTCAGTGAAAGAAGCCAGCCACAGAAGACCACATATGGCATGATTCCAATTATATGAGGTCCCTAGAGTAGTCAGATTCATAGAGACAGAAAGTGGAATGGTGGTTACCACACGCTGGGAGCGGGGAACAGGGAGTTAGTGTTTAATGAATGCAGAGTTTCAGTTTGGGAGGATGAAACAGTTCTGGAGATGGATGGTGGTGATGGTTGCACAACAATATAAATGTACTTAATGCCACTGAACTGTACACTGAACAGAACTACACACTTAAAAATGGTTAAAATGGAAAATTTTGTGTTATGTATATTTTACCACAATTTAAAAAAAAAAGAGTAAGCCATCTCCTAGGGGTTTATTGTCCTACCAGAAGCATCGATCATGATTCGGAATAGGATGTCATGTCTGTGTTTATTTGTTTACAGTCAACGCCTCCGTCTCTGTTTTCTTCACTGCTGGATTCCCCAGTGCCCTTGAACAACACCTGGGACTCTGTAGACGCCAGCCAACCTTTTCTGAAGAAAGGGAGGGAGGAGGGAAGGAAGGAGCAGATGCTGGGAAAAGACAGCAGGCAGTTGGAACCCTCGTCATATATACACCTGGCAGAGCAGGTCGAGCCGCACAGGTCCCCCATCAGCGTGAGCGGGCTTCTGTCTACACTGCCGGCGCACTGCAGCAGGCACACGGCCCAGAGGGTGACTTGTGCCTGTGTATTACTCTTCATGCCCCACCCTGGACAGCTAAGTTCTGGACGGTGCTTATTACGCAGGTGAATAGATGCCTGAGTGGTCATGATGGCCGTGCTGCCGAGACTACTGGCCAATGACTCGGCCCTGAACAAGGAGCAGAGGAACAGCGTTGCCTGTTTTTCACCGTTCCCGGTCCTGAGGCTGCAGCACGGGGCACAGTTAGTGGGGTCTAGGTATTATTTTTTCCTGCTCCTGTCCGCTCCTCACATAATCAGGACCCTGTGTCCTCGTGAGGTCACACCTTCAGGACGCCTGGCCTCTCCGGCACTGGGGGAGCATGTGGCCCAGCCGCCCAGCCCGGCGACTGCACAAAACCCTGCAGTGGATTCTCACCCATGCGTAGGGGGCGGGGCGGGGGAGCCCTCCTCTGAACACCCTCCATGCCCACAGACTCCCTGGATCAGCTGGCGCCTCTGCTGGCTCAGGGAGGGGCAGGGAGGCAGCAAGGCCAGCCCCACAGCCTTGACATTTAGTGGGATGTCAGGATCCTGATGGGAGGGAAATGCTATTTCAGATTTTCCAAATGTCTCAGGAATGCAGCGGGCCTCCGTCTCCTCTGCTTTCCCCACACTTCCCAGGCCTCCGGGACGGAAACCTCCTTCCAATCCACTTAAACTGCAAATCTGATCATGTCACCCTCCTGCTTAAAACCTCCCAAAGCTCTCAAGGTCCTTGAAGAGATGAATTGACCCCACCAGTCACTTTCTAACTCGCACTGGGGCCCAGCCGAGTCACGTTCATTTCTTTAGAGACAAGTTCTGCCCCTGTGGGCCTTTGCACATGCTGTGCCCTCCTCCCCTCAGCAAAGCTCAGACTGGCTGGCTTAAAAGACCCTCGGCTGGTGACCGATGGGCCCTTCTCTGCGTTCCTACAACACCCTGTTCTTCCCCCATTACAAATCATTCTACATGACACTTGCCTGCCTTCTCTCTCTCTCTCTTTCTCTGTCTCTCACACACACACACACACACACACACACACACACACACACATACACACACACACACACATACACCCCCCCCCCACACACACACACACTGCCAGCTCTACGAGGGCAGGAAGGACCATGTCAGGAGAACCAGGTCAAGACATAACCGGAACAAGACAGACATGGTCCCCACCTACCTGTAGCTTACTTTTATGAAAAAGACTCCTATAAACAAGTAAACAAGCAAATTCCATATAAACAAGTAAGCAAGCAAATGAACAGAATAAAGATGCACTTCAAAAACCGTTAGGAATCAGGGGCCGGCCCAGTGGCGCAGCGGTTAAGTGCGCGTGCTCCGATTGGCGGCCCGGGGTTCGCAGGTTTGGATCCTGGGCGTGCACTGACACACTGCTTGTCAAGCCATGCTGTGGCGGCGTCCCATATAAAGTAGAGGAAGATGGACACGGATGTTAGCCCAGGGCCAGTCTTCCTCAACAAAAAAAGAGGAGGATTGGCATCAGATGTTAGCTCAGGGCTAATCTTCCTCACAAAAAAAAAAAAAAAAAAAAAAAAAAAAGCGCTAGGAATCAACCCGCACCTAGCCCGATGCCTGGCACCCAGTGGAAACTCAGTACGTGTTTACGAAATGCATACATGCATGCGTGCATGAATTAATGCATGCATAAACTAATGAACAAAGGCCTAAAGTTTATTTCAGGGCCCTCTGAGATCAGAAGATCACTTTGCTGGGCAATGGACTACCTCTGTTCTCCCAGCCCAAATCAGAGCGTCAGGGCCCTGTAAGCAATCCAGGGTGGAAAATGTTGCTTCCTTTAATCTGTTAGCAACGGGATCAGATGACAGGCTCCAGGGAACTAATTTAAACTCATTTAAATAAGGCCTTGCTGCTTGATGAAAACTACATCCATAACAACAATTCCAACCACATCTGCCCTTGGCCTGGGCTGCAAGGTGTACCTTCAGAGCCCACTCCTTATTAATAACCAATTTGCTAAATTACAAGCTGTTGATCAATACAAAAGGCCAGGTCTTTAAATATTTTAACACTTAATTGCTGGACAACGGCCCTCACCTCCACAACCCTTCCTCTGTATAAAAAGCCTACTGCTTAGGAAATTCTACTCCATGCCATCTTCCTTCGTCAGGTGAGCAGAATCTGAGATGACCTGAAGCCACAGGGCTTTTGAGCCCCACAGGGACTCCTGGGCAGTGGCAGGACAAGAGCTGGCCAGGTCATTCCTGAGGCTGCCAGGGCCACTGGTGCACAGATATCTACTAACCATCAAAGCCAGAACCCGATTGTCTGGCTGTGAGCTCAGGCTATGGGGTCAGATTCCTCTGCCATTTACTGATAATGCCATTTACTGAGCTCCGTGGCCTAAATTATGTTGCCCCCCCTTTGCCCCCCACAAAGGTATGCTGGAGTCCTAACTCCAGGTTCCTCAGAATGTGCCCTTATTTGGAAATAGGGTCTTTAAAGATGTAACCAAGTTAAGACGAGGTCGTTAGGGTGTCCTTATAAATCCAGTATGACTGGCGTTCTTATGAGAGAGGAAATTTGGACACAGAGGCACACACACAGGGAATAAGCCATGTGAAGGTTGGAGTTACGCTGTCACAAGCCAAGGAATCACCAGAAGCCAGGAGAGAAGCCGGGAACAGACCCCTCCCTAGAACCTTCAGAGGGAGCACAGCGCTGCCAACACCTTGATCTTGGACCTCTGGCCTCTAGAACTGAGGCAATAACTAACTTTCTGTTGTTCTAAGTCACCCAGCTGGGGTACTTTGTTACACAGCACTGGCAAACGAATACACTGACCAAGGGCCAGTCTCCTTCACCTCTCTAAGCCTCAGTTTCCCCTTCTGCTACAGCTAAGACTGCTATACTAGTACCTGCCTCTGAGCTGGCCGACAGGGCTGGGTGCCCAGTGCTCAGCATAGGCTCCCGGGCCCTGTTGGCATGTCTGTCCCCCAAGAGACCAGGGTCTGTGGGTTTTGCCTGTGTCCCCTTTGCAGGGTCCTGATGGGGTGCATGCGTTCTGGACGCAGTCTTGATAGTAGCTGCCCCAGTGGGACAACTAATCAGCCCAGACACCACACCCGTAACTTCAGATCCCCAGCTTTGAGAAGCAGCAAATCTCGTGGTTGGAAATGTAAATTCTGGAACCGAACTGCCTTGCAAAATATGCTTAACGTTCCAGTTAAGTCCCCACCTGCCGCATGTTTGCTTTGTGGCCTTGGGTAATCCCTTCATTCTTTCTGTGTCTCAGTCTCCTCGTCTGTAGAACAGAGCTACCCACAGAACCTATCTCATGGGCTGGTTATAAGGAGTCCGTGAGTTAATATTTGAGTGGGCTCAGAACAGTGCCTGGGACCTAGTATATTCTGTGTACTGTTTGTTAAAGAAAATTTAAAATAGAATCTGCTTAAACTCGTCCAATAACCATTACCATTTACAGCAGGAATTTCTTTGGAAGGAATATGTCCACACAAAAACTTGTGCATCAATGTTCATGGCAGTGTTATTCATAATAGCCCAAAACTGGAAACAATCAAATGTCCATCAACTGATGAATGGATGAGCAAATGTGGTCCATCCATACAGTGGAATATGATTCAGCCATAAAAAGGAATGAAGCACTGACACGTGCTGCAACCTGGATGAACCTTGAAAACATGATGCTGAGTGAGAAAAGCCAGACACAGAAGGCCACATATTGTATGATTCCATTTATATGGAATGTCCAAAATAGGCAAATCCATAGAGAGAGAAGTAGACTAGAGGTTGCCTAGGGTGGGGAGAGGCGGGGGAGATTAGGAGATGATGACTAAAGGGTGCAGGGTTTCTTTTTGGGGTGATGAAAATGTTCTAAAATTGATGGTGATGATGGTTACACACTCCATGAATATGCTAAAAACCATTGACTGCACCCTTTAAATGGGTGAATTGTATAGTATGTGAGCTATAGCTCAATAAAGCTGTTAAAACAATAAAGAATAATAATAAACCTGAATAATATTTCACGAGCATTACACAATGCACTAGGTCCGTCTGGCCACCCACATCCCTTCATTTAATCTCGCTTCAACTCTCTCAGGCCTTTATCATCTCCATTTTCCAGGTGAGAAACTGGAGCAGGGACCCCGTGGTGGGTCTGGCTCTGAACCCCCCTCATTCAGGAGGAGCCCAGATAAGCTAGAATCCATTCTCGACAGGCTGGAGGCTGAGTAGAGAGTGGCCGTCAGGGCTCAGGTGACCACAGCCCAGAGTCCAAGACACAGTCTTTGTCCACACACAGGACGTCCCTATCTTCTGAGACCCCACATTCAAAGAGACCAAGGACCCTCTCCCACCTTGGATACACAGCCGCTCCATTGTCTTAATTGTTTTCCTCTGTCTACCGAGATAATGCAAGCTCATTGTTTTGAACCACACCATACAGCATGCTCTCAAGAAAGAAGAAAGCACAGTTCACCTGGAATCCCTCCCTTCAGAAACAGAATTCATGTTGAGGGATTTGGCCCAAGGAGAGAGACCATTGGATTACAGTAGTTCAGTTTTTGAAATGAAAGAGAAAAATAATTTTAAAAGGTTTTTTTTAAGCTGGGTCTAGAAAGGTTGCCTCCGTGCTAGTTTCTAACCAATTCCACAGGCCCAATTCCAGTCATTTGTGTCGTCACTGGTGGACTTTTGAAGAAGCAAGGGACGCTTCGATTCCCAAGTCAGTTTTGTTAAACAGAAAAACCGAGAGGCCAGCTTGCCTGGTCACTCAGATGCAGTGAAAATAGCTGAACGCATCTGAGACTTCCCTGGCATCTGATCCAAACTGAGGACAAGTGTTTAGCTGAGAAACAAAGACGGACATTAAGTGCAGAAAACCCCTTTGTGCCCACACAGCGCGCAAGTTCTGTTGAGTTATGCAGCTATTTTGGGGACAATGATGTTTTGTAAACAGTTGGCAAAGTGGCTTTGTCAGCAATGTTGCTGTGGTTCGGGGGCCCTTTCACCAACAAGGATTGTATGGAAGATAAGACAACACGGTCTCGGCTGTCCCTTTGAAAAATACGAGTAACTTACATTAGTGTAGATACAGATAGTAAATATCGGAAAACCTCTGTTTCCTACTGTAGCCACAGCGTCTATACATCAACGCCCGGAGACTGTGAACCGCTCGGGGAGTAAACCGCGTCCTCTTGCCTTCATTTATGGAACTCGACGCTTATAAAATATGCTTAATATATTCCAATAAAGGCAATTTGAGTGCATTACTAGTCCTTTTAATACAGTCTTAAGCACTACATGAGCAGGCATGTTTTATTTTCAACTGCAATGGTTGTAAATATTTTTGAGACTCCTAAACATGGTAAATTAAATTTACATTTATTAAGCTCCCGCAATAATAAAAAGTTACTAGTTTTCCATTCTATACTTATTTGTCTCAGCTTCATACTCGAGAACCACGGGTCCCTGGATTGTCCCAGAAGGTTGGGGACAGTGTCTGTCTTCTATTGAGTGAATGAACGAATGAGTGAGTCCTAGGTCCTTAGAACACGTGAGCTACCTGAGCCTCAGACAGAGGGCGATTCTTTATACTTAGCTGCCATGGATTGTCCACTTAGCATGGACCAAGCCCTGTGCTGGGTACCTGCCCCTCCACACACACTATAATCACCTTTAATCCTCACAACAACCTTATTCGGTGCGTATAACCAACTCCATTTCACAAATGAAGAAACCAAGGTTCAGAGACATTCAGTGACTGTCCCAAGACACACAGCCGGAGCAGGCAGAGCACTGTCAGGGACCAACGCTCCTGACTGCAGGTTCCCAAGTCTCTTCCTTGTCTCCACATTGCAAATGAAAGAAAGTCACACAGCCACAGGCAACAACAACAGTAACAGTAACAATAACAGGAATGGCATTTGGTCTGTGCCCGCCTCTGCACCGCAAGCTTTACATGGTTGACTCGGTTAGTCCACAGCACAATGCCTGGCTTTGGAAACCATGTAATTCTCATTTTAGAGATGGGGAGTGGAGGCTCAGAGAGGTTAAGTAACTTGCCCAAGTTCACCCAGCTAGTCAACACGACTCCAGGTTTGCCCCTGCCTCTTTCCTGACCTGGAACCGTCTACACATAACAGCACAACATGTATGGATGAGTCCAGGGATGCTTTTAAATCCTTTATGTGACTGTAAACACATGTAGATCCGTAGAATAAGATCAGGCAGGACACACACGCACACACAGAGGCACCAACCGATACGGAAGTCCTTGGATCAAAGGTTGGAATTAAGCAGCCAAGGGTGGGGCATGGGGGTGGACTCTGGTGTTTCTCGCACTTTCAGTACAATCATTTATAACACCGCGTGGTGTAAGAACAGGGACAGGTGCATTTAGTGAGCGCCTACTGTGTGCCAGGCACTGAGCCAGGGGCCCCAGGTGTTACCTCATTCCCCCTCACCACGACTCCTGAGCATTGCCCCTGTTTTACTGGGAAGGGAAGCTCTGAGAGGCAGAGGGTTGGCACCAGGAAGGAAAGCCACGTCTGCCATCTCCAGCACCTGCCACGGTGCAAAGACCACAGATCCAGGAGCCCGAGGGCCTGGGAGCCAATTCTAGGCCCCTGGTCGACTGGCTGCCCGACTTGAGCATGAAAATGACTCCTCCCAGACCCTTCCTGCCCACTCCCCACCACACACACACACACACACACACACACACACACACACGTGAGCTCCTCCTGGTCTCAGCTTCCTTGAAGAGAAGGGGGGTGCCTACCGAAGGAGGCCCCTGGGGGTGTTATAGTTAATGCTTGGCTCTAGAGTACCCCGTGTGGATCTGAGCCCCACTCTACCTCCTCCCAGCCACAGAACTTAGGGCCCATCCCTTCACCCATCCAAACTTCAGTTTAGCGGAGGTGAAATGGGAATAATGCCAGCTGTTGGGAATTAAAGGAAACAAGGTATGTAAAGACTTAGTCCTGTAAACTCGCAGTGAATGGCTGCGTCATCATCATCATTATTATATTAACTATTATTATTATCATCACAAAATGACAGCAGTGGCTTGGCCCCTGATCAAGCGAGATGAGATGAGAGAACAGGTAAGCTTCAACAAGGAAAAAGAAAGAAAGACCTTGTGTTTTGGTCAGTGGGCAAGAATTCCAGAAGTTGGGTGACAGGTGGAATGGCCAGGCGGAGGGGGCACTGGTTAGAAGCTGGACTCCCCGGGTCAGTGGAGGAGCTCAAAACTTCCTTCTGATCCGGGGATCTGAGGGGCTCCCTCTCATACCCGTCATAGCTGACTCCCTATATCCCTTCAACCGTCACACAGGGGCCAGAGAATCAGGGTCACTCACCGCCATGACCAGCTCGAATGGGTACTTGTAGATGCGGATAGGAGACTGGTACTTCTGCACCATGTTCTCGAAGGAGCACCAATGGAAGCCAGGCAGGAGTAAGCACGGAGCCTGGGTGACAGGGGACTGGTGAGGGAGCAACTCCCTCCACGTGAGGCGAGAACCCTATCCAGTGCTCCCCTTTGCAAGGGGCAGGCCCAGCCCCCTCTGGCACCATCCACACATCTCCCCAGCCCTCAAAGCCAGGGGGCCAATACTATCCCCAAATTATTCCCGGCCAGGCCCCAAACACCTACCTTGTCCATTATCCACTGCCCCAGACCACACTCCCCCCTCCGAGAGCAATCAGTACCCCAAACTTTCCTCGGTCCCCACCCCTTCACATTGAGGACCCCAGAAGCACCCGTCACTGCCACTCACATGGAAACACACACATTCGCAGTTCTTACACTCCCACAATCCACCACCCACGCACCCCACAGCTCTCACAGATGTCCTGATCCTTTAAGTCCCCCCAAGTATCATTGCACCTGCCCTCCCATTTTCCCCCAAAACACCCTGACATACACACATGATGTTTACCAAATTTCACACCCACTGTCTCTGTCACACACACACGTGCATGACTCTCCTCCCACACAGGACCACCCTTGCACACTCACGCAACTTTGCACACACATTCAGCTCCCTGGAGCACGCACCTACTCAACTCCACACACACACACACAATTCCCCTGGTGCGCACAGACGTCCACACACATGCACACACACCGATGCACACATGCACACACAAAGGCACGCACACAGCATGCACGCACACGCCCCCGCAGCCCTGCTCACCCTCGCCCACGGAGTCTCCGGGGAAGCGGAGCTGAGCCCTTTGGGGCCCCCGCGGCCACCTGTCCCGGAGCGCAGTGCCTGGGGCGAGGTCCGACCGCGGCCGCCGAGCCGGGGACGTCTGGCCCTGCGCACCCTGGAGCCTGGCCAGCCAGGGAAAGGCATGCGGGGCTGGAGCGAGACCTGCCAGGAGGGAGCGCTCGGGGACCCAGGACAGCGGAGATAGCGGCCTGGCCCCGCCCCCGGCCTGGCCCCGCCCCAGCCTTAGCCCCTCCCTTATTTTACATATCCTTTGTTTGACCACGCCCCCAGCCCGACCCTTCCTTCAGATTGGCCACGCCTCGTGTAGGCCCCGCCCACATACTGGCCCCGCCCCTAAAGCACCGCGCTTCGGGAGTGGCTCAGCCCCGGGAAGACTCTGCCCCAAGGCTGCACCCCCAGTCTAGCCGGCCCCCCAAGCCTCGCCCCTCCCGGCACAGTTTACATTTGGCCCCTTCTCTAACTCGGATCAATTCGCTCCGCCTGGGCTCTGAGCCACGCCCCTCCCCCTGGCCACGCCCTAGAGCCCTCCTGGCCCTGCCTTAACCCCGCCCATGTATCATGCATTCACTCTACTACTAAGTGCCTACTAAATGTCAGGCCTTTTGAGGCGCTGGAGAGCCATCAGTGAACAAAACACAAAAATCCTTGCCCTCATGGAGTTTGCATTCCGCTGGGGGAGACACACATTAAATAAATAAGGCAAATACGTAGTACTATTGGAGATGGCGAAAAATGCCAAGGCGGAAGAACTAAGCAGGGAAGGGGTTCAAGAAGCGAGCAGAGGGAGGGTACAATTTCAAACAGGTGACTGGGGCCTCCCTGGGAGAGTGACATTTGCCCATCATCCTCATTTTAGCTCACATCCAAACCCTTCCAGCCCGCCCACGATCCCCGAGGACCCAGCCTCCCTTCCATAAGCCCTCTCTTCTCCCTCCCCAGCTGCTCTGCCTGGAAGAGCCAAGAAGCTGGCTCTGGACAGCGCTGTCATCAGAGTATTCATCCATTCGGCCCATGTGCCAGCACTGAGTGACTTCACCCATTCACAGGGGGGAATCAGACAGACGCATCTGCCCTCGGGTGGCCCCGAGCCCTGGGCAGGGAGACAGCCACGCTCCGTTTATCAAATATGTCATTGCACCCTGTGATAACCCGCTGGTTTCCTTTCTAGCGTGGATCACACTCTGTAATTATCTTATTTATTCACTCATTGTATTTATTTGTGGGTTACCGATTGTGTGTCCTGGGAGACTGTGAGCTCCGGGAGGGCAGGGACGGTGTGTGTCTCGCTCATCTGCCCCCGTATCCGCAGGATCTTACTGGGGACCTGGCACACAGTGGCTGCTCAGTGCATTTTCTTGATTAAGGTTATCTAGGATGAAAATGGAGCTCAAAGTTCCCATCCCTGCCACAAGGTGGCAGCAAACAACAGTCCGTTGCTCCTGGGTCTCGCCGGAAGGGGAGCTGTCCGGGAGACGCGGTCCGGGATGTTTCGCTCTACCCCGGGCTCATCCGGGAAAGCTCCATGCTCCTCCTGGGCGTCAGTGCGGGGCGCGCAGCGAGCATCAACGCTTAGCTGTTGTTACAGCACGAAAGGCGTTCAGCTGGCACAAGGTAACCAGGAGGGGGAGGTTTACACCTGGAAGGATGGGACGGAGCACCCTGTCCCAAACTTTCCAGCCCCTAAGACTTCCTGCGGTAGGGTGCATGTTGACACGCACATTCCTGGGCACCGCTCGGAGGAGCCTGGAAATCTGCTTGTTTAACAAGATCCCCAAGTGGTTCTCTTGAGTGGACAGGTCTGGCAGTGCTGGCTGCCAATCTTGGGAGTCCTTCCAAGGGCCTGGGGATCCCAGGATGCTCAGAGCCAATGCTGGCCCTGGGGAGGGAGGTGGTGCTCTCCTGAGTGAGGGAGGTCCGCTCATAAGAGCTCCTCCCAGAGGTGGGCGTGCTTCCACTCGCGTTCACTCTCTCCCACCCGGGGGGAATCTTCCTGGCCGGCCCACCCCCACACGGGTGTCCTTTGCCACAGAAGGTGGCAGCTTGAGGGGAGCAGGAGTGGGCATGGGTGAAGCAGGCAGCGGGGCCAAGAAGAGCCGAAAGGGGCAGAGGAGAGGCCCTGACGCTGCGGGGGAGGCTCCAGGTTTCCCGGCTACCGGCTACCGTCAGCGCCTCCCTGCCCCCCAACCAGTGAGGACAGGACTCTGGGGAGGGGGAGGTGCCACAGCGGGTAGGTACTGAGAGCTCAGTGTGGAAAATGGGGCCCAGAGGGGAGCCAGAACCTAACTCCTCCTCCTCCAGCCCAAGGGAAGCGAATTAATAATAGCACCGCCCGCCTCGTGGTACCTATTATGAGCGCTGTTCTGCTAATGACTGTTCCCACCACTTATTGAGCACTCGCTTGGCACTTGCCGTACCAGGCACTGTTCTAAGGCTTTACAAACATTCACACACTTGATCTCAAAAACAAACCCGATAGTGATGAGAACGTTTTGGAACTCCATACCACGGGTGGGTGCACAACATCGTGAATGCACTAAATGCCACCGAATCATGCACATTAAAATGATTAATTTTATGTTATATGACTATCAGCTCAATTAAAAAAAAATCTCTTCAGGTCAAAATTATTTTAATCCTCATTTTCAAGACAAGGAAACTAAGGCACAGAGAGGTTGAGTTACTTGCCCAAGGTCACACAGCTAGTAAGGCACTCAAACCCAGGCCTCTGGTTCTCCATTGCCTTCTTCCTCCAGGGCTGCGGCGGAAGTACCCGGAAGATGTGATTTCCCAGCCTGAGCTGCAAAGATATCCAGGCATCCTGACCCCGGACTGAGGAGGTACCAGAAGGATGGGTGGAATCGCTGGGAACTGGGAACGCTGGGGGGCGAAGGCAGTCCCAGGGGCAGGACCTCTGGCCTCTATCTGCTGCGCCTGCTTGCCCTGCGGGAGCCACCGAGCCAGGGCTGCCTTTTGACGAGGTGGGTTTTGAAGACTCCAGAACCCACCCACATCTCTGAATGGCTCCCCTGAAGAGGGGCTGCTGGCAGGGGAATTTCACCCATTAGTGATGCATTTATTTGAGTAAAACCCTGGGCCCAAACGCAGAAGCCCCCCGAAGGCGTCCTGTAGGGAAGGGTCCTCAGCTGGACAGCTCATTGTGACACCAGCAACAGCTGGGTGAGGAGGGGGTGAGTGAGAGGGTCCAAGGTCCAGACCCTTGTGGGACGCAAGTGGCCTCCACCAGGGCCCTAGAAGACAGACGGCCCGAGACGGTGCTGAAGCTGGAGAGATGGGCATTTTTTTATTGTGGTAAAATGCACAGAACATAAAAGTTACCATTTTAACCATTTTTAAGTGTGCAATTGAGTGGCTTTTAGTACATTCACAAGGCTGTGCCTCCATCACCACTATCTAGTTCCAGAACATTTCCATCACCCGAGAAGGAAACCGGTATTCATCAGGCAGTCACTTCTCCTTTCTCCCTTCCCTCAGCCCCTGCCAACCCCTAGTCTGCTTTCTGGACCACATCTCATTTGTCTGGGCCTGCCTCTAAGTCGTATTCCTTGTTCTCCCATCTCAGATTGGAGCTCAATGGCCTCCTGGATTTGGGAACCTCGGGAACATCTGGGTCATTGGCAGGGTGGCTGTGTACAGTTGTGCGGGTTGTAGCCTGCACAACTCTGTGCAGCAGTCCTGGTCATTGGGCGGCTTTGATTTAGCAGCAGCTGAGTCTGGGGGAGCCTGACCCAGAGGCTGCACAGCCAGGCCCTGCCCACCTCGATGCCTAGCCCGGCCCGCTAAGTCCAGTCACTTCCACACATGCTTTGGGCTTTGAGACTCCACCAAGCGCTGTATGTGGGGTCAGGGTCCAAAGGTGAAAGGTGAGTAAAAGGCTGTCTGAGCCCTAGGAGCCCTCAGTGAGGAGGGAAGGGAGTGGGAGCAAGGGCAGGGCTGCAGGGTGGGTGGGGGAGTCAGCATGGTGCTTGGGAGGGGGCTGGGTAGCAGAATGGTGAGCAGTGGGTGCTGGACTCCAGTCAGCCTGGTGTGAGTTCTGGCCCTGTTGCTTTCCAGTGTCCCTGCAGCATATGTGGTCACAGTGTCTCCTCCTTTAAAATGAGGGAAACATGGAAATTATTCAGCCTTAAGAAGGAAGGAAATTCTGACACATGCTACAACATGGATGAACCTTGAAGACGTTATGGTCAATGAAGGAAGCCAGACACAAAGACAAACATTGTATGATTCCACTTCTGTGAGGTCCCTGGAGTCGTCAAATTCATGGAGACAGAAGGAAGAGGGCGGTTGCCAGCGGGAGGGAGGGAGAATGGGGGGTTAATGTTTAATGGACATGGAGTTTCAGTTTTGCAAGAAGAGAAAGTTGTGGAGACGGATGGTGGGGATGGTTGCACAACAGTGTGAAAGCGCTTAATGCCACTGAACTATGCACTTAGTTAAAATGGTAAGTTTTATGTTATGTATATTTTACCACAATAATAAAAAAATCACATTGAAAAAGTCCAAAAAACTGAAAACAGGGGTAAAGCTATCACCAGCTTGGAGGGAGGGACCGACTCCCGTGGGACTTGGCAGAGGGGTGGCATCTGAGATGGTGGAGGGGCGAGAGTGATAACTCTGCTTTATGGAGACATGATTCGCACACCGTACAATCCACCCATTTACCGTGTGTGTCAGTGGTTTTTAGCATATTCCCAGAGTGGTGCCACCCTCACTCCCGTCAATTTCAGCACATTTTCATCACCCCAAAAGGAAGCTCCGCACCCATCAGCAGTCACTCCCCCCACCCCGCCCCCCGGTGCCTGGCAACCGCGCCTCTGCTTTCTGTCCGTCTCTATGGATTGACTTGTTCTGGACATTGCGTGTAATGGAGTCATCACTCTGTGGCCTTTTGTGACTGCTTCTTTCGCTGAGCATCATGCCTCCAAGGTTTGTTCCTGTCAGAGCAGGTTTAGAGCTTCATCCTTTTTATGGCTCAGCTGTTTTTACTCACAACACTCCTGACACCAAATGTGTGGGTTTTTTCCCACGCCAACAGCCAGTTCTCCAACTCTCCAGATGCCAACTGGGTGTCTCCAGTTCAACTCAGTCCTGACACTAACGACCTTGGGTCAGTGCAGACCCCGCGAATACAGAGTCACAGAGTCTCACGGAAGGATCTCCACTGGGGGTGGCGTCACCCCACTGGACTTTGGGGGACCACCAGCGTGCTGCCCCCCTGCTTTGGGTAGCTACAGTGGGAGGGTGTCTGGGGCAGACTCCAGGGGACTGGGAGAGGAGGAGGGTGGAAGGAGACACCGACTCCCAGCCCCTCTCCTCTCCCACCTTCACCCATGACCTTCCTCAGGCCCCAAGTCACCTTGATGGCAGCACAGACAAGTCCCCCTGTGAGGGGCAGGGAAGAAGGATCCCCCATGTGTTGGTTTCCTATGACTGCTGTAACATATTACCACCCACCTAATTTCTTTTTTTTTTAAACATTTTTTTTTATAATTTTATTTATTTATTGTTCCCCCAAAGCCCCAGTAGATAGTTGTATGTCATAGTTGCACATCCTTCTAGTTGCTGTATGTGGGACGCGGCCTCAGCATGGCCGGAGAAGCGGTGCGTCGGTGCGCGCCCGGGATCCAAACCCAGGCCGCCAGCATCGGAGCGCGAGCACTCAACTGCTAAGCCACGGGGCCGGCCCAACCCACCTAATTTCTTAAAAAAGAACACAAATTTATTCTCTTACAACTCTGGAGGTCAGAAATCTGAAATCAGTCTCGCTGGGCTGAAGTCAATGTATCAGCAAGGTTAGCTCTTTCTGGAATCTCTGAAGGAAGGATCTGTTTCCTGGCCTTTTCCAGCTTCTAGAGCCTGCCTACATTCCTTGGCTTGTGGCCCCTTCCTCCATCCTCAAATCCCATCACTGCCATCTCTGCCTCCGATGGTCGTTGCACGGCCTTCTCCTCCTCTCAGTATGTCTCTGTGTCTCAAGTCTCCCTCTGCCTTTCTCTTAGAAGGACACCTGTCATGGGATGTAGGGCCCAACCTAAATCCAGAAGGATCTCATCTCGAGATCCGTAACTTAATTACATCTGTAAACACACTTTTTCCAAATAGGGTCTCATTCCCAGGTTTCGGGCATTGGGATTTCAACCTGTCTTTTTTGGGGGGCCACCATCAGCCCACTGCAGGGCCCAGCCTGCAACTGTACCCTGGGTTTGTTTGTCTCCCCTAGGGCTCCCTCCTGGGCCCTGGGGTCACCTCCAAAAGCAATGTCCTTGTACCCCAGCTCTGCACTTGAGGGGACCCAGGCCAAGGTGGCTGGAAGGAGGACATGTCATCACTGCCTTTCAGCAGATTAGATGTGACATCACCCCCCATCCTCCAGAGTCAGGAACGGTGCGGGGGGAGTGGGGACAGGCAGAGGGAGACGCGGTGCTGTGATGCAGTCAGTCGGCGGTGGAGGAGGCTGGACCGAGAGCAGTGCTCCAACATTAAGAGCTCAGCTCAGGTTGTGATTCCGCCCACCAAGCTGGGGTCAGACCGGGGAGCTGGGCAGGTGGGGGGGCATGGGCACTGTGGGAGATCAAGATTTGGCCACCCTGAAATATATCTCTTTACCTTGATTGTTTTCTCTGAGGGACATTTGACCTCCCCCACTAACTGCCTAAAGAATTTGACATGGTGGCTCCTTCCTGGAACAGATCTTCTATCATGATGGCTGTAATGATAATGTAAAATAGATGTTACAATGGGAGGGGCACTAAGCCCCTTTTATCAAAAAACTCTCTCTCTCCCTGACCACATTATCTATAGATGACCCTGAAAAGAATTGCCCTCCTGCCCTCTGAAGTCCCAGGCCACTACCCACCCCCAACATGCTCCTCGCCTTTAGCTGCAATACTTAAGCAAGCAGCTTAGACAGAGGGACGAGTTGCTCATTTCTGAGTTTCTCCCATGTATTCATGTTATTAAACTTGGTATTATTTTCTCCTGCTAACCTGTCTTGTTAATTATTTGGCCAGCCATAAGAACCTTAAGGAAAAGGGCGGGGGGAGATTCTCCCTCTTCCCCTGACAGCACCAAAAGCTAAGCTCGGCCCCGTCAACAGAGCAGACCCCAAGGGACCCCCTAGCTCAGCCCCTGGGGCCCCAACTGCCCAACCAGACCCCCAAGCCGCCCCTGCCTGAGGGAGAGGCCAGGGTCCCAGGCCGTCTACTCCTCCTCCACGCCTGGGCCCAGGCTGACTCTCTGGAGCCACCCAATATGATAACCACCAACCACAGGCGGCTATTTAAATTAATTAAATGGATGTGAACATATCATATATTCATATAAACAATAATAAATATAATATAAACAATAAAATTAAAAATTCAGTGGCACTAGCCACATTTGAAGTGCTCAGTAGCCACATGTGGCTCGTGCCTCCCATATATCCAGAATTTCCATCCTTACAGGAAGTTCCATTGGACAGGGCAACTCCAGAGTCGCCCCCAGACCAGCAGAGGCTGGGCCCATGGGGGAACAGGATGGACTGGGCGCGGGGGGGGGGGTGGAGTGGGGACCCCAGGGCTGAGAGGAGGAGTGTCTGTCCAGAGCGGACCGGTGTTGACTCATCAGTCCTGGAGGCCGGGGCGGGTAAGGGATTAAGGATTAAGCCTGAGCCAGAGACAAGAGAATGGCTTGGGACGGCGGCCCGTGGGGCGTGGGCACCGCACCGGGTCTGGGGAGGAATGCTTGACCTCAGCAGAGAGAGTGGACAAAGGGCCTGGGCAGGAAAGACAAGGTACATACTCACGGGGGCAGCTCTATTTACATCACAAATGGCAAGAATACAACCCCTAGGGGTGGGCCACTTCTTTCTGTCACTCTCTACACCCTGGTGAGGCCTGCAGACCCCCACCCTGACCCCTGTCAGCCCTCCCAGACTGTGGTGGTTTCATCATCTATCAGCCGCTCCCCCACCGATGGGCACTTAGGTTAGTTCATTTCTTACAAATGTGGTTGTCTGCTTGCTTTTCTGTCCCTTTCCCTTCGCAGACTGGGACTGTGCGGGCTGTCTCTCGTTAGCTGCTCTATCCCCAAGGCTGGGCATGCAGTAGGTGCTCCATAAATGGATGAGGGAATGTGTGGGAGGCACTGTGGGGTCAAGAGGTCAAGATCTTCCCCTCAGGGCAGGGGAGGAGCTGATTCCCGTGGAAAAGTCAGCAATGTGCAGGATGGAGGATGGTGAGGGAACCGGGGGGCCCTGTGAGCAAGGGTCTCCTTCCCCCTCCTTGCCAGGGCTCCGACCACCCTCAGCCTGGGGTCTGGACGCTTTCCTCTCAGTGTCCCCGGGCCCCCACTCCGTGACTTTGTCTGTCTTGGGTGCTCCATCACTGGGGACACGGGACAGGTGCCACCATCCACCCACAGGTGGCCTCCAACTTACCCAGTCCCTCGTCCCCACCCCGTCCTCTGCACAGGGACCCTGTGTCTGCTGTACCTGCTCCTGTGTCCTGAGTGCCCAGAGCAGGCTTGTCACGGGGGAGGTGCTCAGGGAACACTGCACGAGTGAGCGAACGAGCCCCTTCCCTCCCACCTAGTCCCACCCAGGACCTCCTAGCCCTGGTTGGTCCTCCTCTGGGGAACGTCCCTGCGACCGTCTCTCATTCATTCACTCAACAGTGACATGGAGCGCCTGGTCTGTGCCGGGCACCCTGCTGAATGGCGGCAGAGGTGGGGGCGAGGACGCTGGCTCAGCACTAGACCTTTGAGTCCAGAGGCTCCCCCTGGCCGCCTTGAGCAGGCGCGTAGCATCTCGGAGCGTCAGTTTCCACATCTGAAAGGTGGGGAGGGGAGGTGGGCCAGCTCGTCACCTTCATTGCGGCGATGGTTTCACTGTGGGGTGCTTGTGTCAAAACCCACCAGGTGGTTCCCTTTAAATGCGAGCACTTTATTGTGTGCCCATCACCCCTCAGTACAGCTGGGAAACAGGTGCCAGCCCCCCAAGCCAAGCGCTTAGCACAGGGCGTGGCCCACAGTAAACGCTCAATAAAAGCAGTTATTGTTTGTCATTTTCCATGTCCCTTACGTCACTGAATCCTTTCAAGACCCTACAGAGCAGGGGCCAGAGTGTCCCTATTTGCAGGTGGAGAAACTGAGGTTCAGAGAAGTGCAGACATTTCCCCAGGGTCACACAGCTAGGAAATGGAGGAGCTGGGATTTGACATCTTAGCTCACTGGCTCTTCCCCATTTTACAGATGGAGAAACTAAGTTTCGGAGAGGTTAAGACACCTGCCTAAGGTCACACAGCTGGGTTCATGGCAGAGCCAGGATTCAAACCCAGGCTGGCTCCAAGCTAAAACCTGATTTGATTTTGTGTCCTGCCCCTTGTGGCCTGGCCTTTCCATCACTCAGGCCTCCAGGCTCAAGAGGAAATGGGGCCCTGACTTCCTGACCTGAGCCTCCCCAGGGAGTGTCACACCCCGGACACTGGCCCCAGAAATGCAGCCGGGCCGGTCTGGGCAGCGTGAGTTCTAGCAGGGCGCTGCGAGGCGGGGCGGGAGGAAGTAGGCTTGGGCGCAGAGGGCAGGACAGGAGTTTTGGGGTTGGGCTGGGCAGCCTGTCCAGCAGGGATCCCAGGCCTGGCAGAACCTGTCGGCCCCGCCCAGCTCCACCCTCTGCCCTGACAGCGTAACCTCCTCACTGGGCTGCCCTCACAGCCTGGCTTGAGAGGCCCAGGGCTGTCCAGAGATGTGGAGCACGTTGTTCTGGAAAGCGATCCAGGGTTCAGGACGAGGCCTGGATCTGTAAGAGGGCCTGATGGGGCAGTACTGCCGCATCAGAGTGGACGCCAGCTCGTGGCTGAAGCAGGGTCTGAGAGGCCCCTTCTGAGCTGAGGTTAACCCCTCAGTGGCTGGGTCCTGGGAGAAGGGCCAGGACGGCCAGGGGACCAGGGGCTCAGAGCAGGTCCGGAGCTGTTGCAATATTTTGACAACAGACACAGCCGTACAGGTACACACCTGCATCCAGAGAGGGCTGCAGGAGGCTCAGCCAGGCAGCGGCTCCCTGGGGGGCAGCAGGGTGGGGCTGCCCTGCAGGCAGCGGGATGGTGGCCAGGATGGGGCAGCCTGCCAGGGGCCCTGGCTGGGTGGGGGCCCAGGCACATTCCTGGGGGATGACTCAGGGCAGGCAGAGTGGGTGACTCACCTCGGACCCTCTTCTGTTCCTGCCGCCAGGGCCTTGCCTCCCCTCTGGCCCCAGGGGGGCTGTGGGAAGCTGGCCAGGCCCCCAGCCCAGGACCGCGTGTGAGTCAGCCCATCGGGGCTGGAGGGCCAGCATGATTTTCCATCCCTTGCATTGTTCTGCAAGAAAAGTAAATACATGTTACAAAACACGGGGTGAAGCTAGGCCAGCCCCCTCCTGTCCCCTTGGAGGGCAGGAAGGAGAAGAGCCTCCATGCCAGGGGCTCTGCACACATCCCAGCACACTGGCTCTTCTCTATTTTACAGATAGGGAAACTAAGGCTCAGAGAGGTTAAACCACCTGCCCAAGGTCACACAGCTGGATGTGTGGTAAAGCCAGGATTCAGACCCAGGCTGTCTTCAAGCTACAGCCTATGGGCTCTTCCCAGGTGGGGAGCGTGTGCTGCGTCTCTCTCTGTTCACAGCTGTGTTTCTCAGGGGGGCCCAGGAGCCACCTGCTTCAGCACCCCAGGGGGCACGTGTTTGTTAACATGCACATTCCTGGGCCTACCCAGACCCACCCAACCAGAATCTTTGAGGGGGCACCCTGGAATCTTCATTTTTAAATGCTTCCCAGGTGGGAGTGAGGCCACACAGTCGGAGGCGGGAGAATGGCTGTCCACAGGAGGGCAGGCTGGGTCCCCGCCCTGGGAGGAGAAGGGTCTGCGGGAAGGAACAGGCCGCTGTCCTGCACAGCCCTCTCTCCCGGGCTGGGGGAATGCTGCCCTTCTTGTTCCAAACTGGTTCACAGAAACACCCCAGCGAGCGAGCGTGCACCTCTGCAGCTCCTGGGGACAATGACAGCAAAAAAGGAGGGTGTGGGTGACCCTTTGGAAGGTGGTGGCCTCCTGGGAGCTGCAGCCTGGCCCTCCTGCAGAGAGGGGACATGGTTCAGGGGCTGCAGGTGGCCTGGTTGCCAGGGAACTGGATGGTGCCATCTCTGTGGGGTTAACTATCAGGCAAACCAGGAAAGCACCCCCCAGCCCCCACCCCAGTTGGCGGAGCGGATGAGTCACTTGGAACCAAACAAACCCCATCTGCCCAGAGGAGGAGGCATGGGGCCAAAACACAGCTCCCACCCCATCCGGCCTGCCCACAGACGAGTGTCGTGCACACGTGCGTCCCCACGTGCATGCACACACAGCCGCACCAGCCCGGGGCCCGGCTTTTAGAGAATGGAGGGGGGAGGGATGGTGGAGCACAGCTCAAATGCCCCCCTAAATCTGCTAATTCTCCCCAAAGCTCCTGGGCCAGGCCCAGCTGAGTCAGCGGGAACCTGGCCCGGTTGCCCCGTGCCTGGGAGGGTGGAGGCGGGTGGGAGTCCGGGAGCTCGGGCACCAAAGCAGGTCAACTGGGAACCGGTCCAGCCGGGCACGGACCTCTCGGGGCCTCAGGGCCCTTCCCTGGAAAATGAGATAAGAAAGCATCTTCCTCCAAGTGGTAAGGGTAGGGCTGTACCCAGTGAGGGTCCCGAGGAGAGTGAATCAGCCCAGGCGTTGGGCACGTGCCCTGTCTCCTGGCCCATAGTCAGCCATCGGTAAATAAGAGATGGCATTAATAGAACCGATGTTGTGGTTGTTACTCAGCAGCTGAGCTATGAGCCTAACTTGGAGGTCTCTGGTCCAGTTCCCTCCCCAAAACCGACTTTCACCTTCCCAGGAAGTGCAGGGAAAGGAGATTTGGAAGTTGGGAGAAGTCCAGAGTTTTAACACGGTGTGGAGTTCCTATAATTGCTTGTACCGAAGCCCCCCCAAGCACCTAGCCTTCAGCTACAGATGTAACCCCCCCTTTTGTTGAGCCCTCACTAACTGCCAGGGGGCGTGCTTAACACACGGGATCTCACCCTATGAGGGTGATGCTACAGTTGTGCTCATTTCACAGATGAGGAAAACCAAGGCTCAGAGAGGCAAAACGACTTGCCCACGTTCACGCAGCTGAAAGGGGCTGAGTGAGGACTCCAGCCCAGGTGTCTCCAGGCTGCGCCCCTCTCTCCACCGTTTGAGCCCTGGTAAGGCTCTTCTTCCCAGACTCATCCAAGTTGTAGCAGTTTTGCTCTTAGTTCTTATCTGCTCTTAGACTATCAGCAACCTGAGGGCAGAGCGGCTTCCTTCCTCAGCATGGGTTCTATTTTCCCCAAATTTCATGTCTTCCATAATCTTTATCCAGCAGTATCTCCCGGTCCAGTAAGAAAGTCTGACAAGGACGGGGTTATTAGCGTGGAGTGTGGGGGTGCTGACAGAGGGCACGAAGTCAGGGGGGGTGGCGCAGAGGAGGGGGCAGCGGGGAAGATGGGAAGAGGGAACGACAGACTCAGGTCATTTTTAAATGAGTTTTTAAAAAGCAACTGAGCAAAGCCATAGAACAAGCAATTCAAGCACGCAGGAAAAATAAATGCAGAAGAAATTTTTAAAAAACAAAAATAAAATCCAAACTCTATAAAAGGGTGTACGATGAAAATTCAGATTTCTCTCTGGTCCCTCCTGAGAGGACTCACGGCTAGCAGCCTCTTGTGGATCCTTCCAGAAGTTTTCTGTGCATATACACGCGTTTATTCTCGCTCTCTCCCTTGCACTTGGCTGCTGGCGCCTGCCTCGATGTGTGTCTCGGCGGTATTCCACATCCGCCTCTCATTCTTTCCCATGTGCACGGTCTTCCCAGTGTGGACGCCCTGGGTTATTTAGCCACCCTCTCCCGATGGCTTCCTCCCCAGCAACAATGCGCCTGCCCTCATGCATGAATGTCCCATCGTGCATGCTTGGTTCCCACGTGAAAGCCCCCTGCAGGGAAAGGCACTGGGAGAAGGAAGGAAAGGGTTTCCAGGCGGAGCTTCTGGGTGGGGGTGGGGGTGGGGCAAAAGCATAGAGACCAGCAAGGTTCCCTCCTGAGCCCCATCTGTGGCCCACTTGGGGTGCGGGCAAGGGGTCCTGTGAGCAAGCCCTGTGCTGAGTCCAGGCTTCTGCAGGCCCCAGGTGCCACCCACCGGTGTTCTGAGACCTCGGCTCCTCCCTGACACCTGCTCCCAATGTCGGCCGGCGGGAAGGCCAGTCCCTCGGTGCCCTCCAGGCCCCGTCCTAAGCTCAGAGCTGGGAAGGGAAGTCAGTTCAGGACAGAGGGAATCTCTCCACCCCGACCTGCCCCGGAAGGAACTCCCTGCCTGCGGGGAGCGCCTGAGAGAGGAGCCAGGCAGAGCCAAGTTCACAGGGCAAAGACCGGGTCAGGTTTGGTGGAAAGGGGTGTTCAGGGCTCCCCACCTGAGCACTGGGGGGCTGCAGGCAGGATCTCTCGCTCCTGGCTTCTCACAGAGAGGCCAGGGACCCCCGGGGGACTTGCCAAAAGATTCCTGAGCCCCTCCCCACACTGCCCAGTCAGGAGCTCAGGTGGCGGCCGGGGGCGGGGGGTGAGGTGGTGGTCAGGGCCCTGGAATCTGCATTTTCACAAACTCCCCGGGGATCCTGATGCACACCTTCAGAGCCGCTGCATCTTGCAGGATCCTTTATCCTTTTTAGGTTCCCAGACCCTTTTGAAAAGTTAATTTGAGGGTCATCAATTTTTTAAAATTATTATTAGTATGTACCACCCCCCCGCCCAGCCAAGAGAAAGGCCCTTTTCTCATCAATGTAGCAGAACCAGGCACCAAGGCTGGGAGAGTGTGTGTGTCTGTTGAATGAACGAATGAATGAACCCATTGAAAGTGATAGACCCTCCCCCAGAAAAACCCACGTATGGACACACACATTTTGAATGATATTCTTTTGTGTGTGTGTGTGAGGAGGACTAGCCCTGAGCTAACATCTGATGCCAATCCTCCCCTTTTTTCTTGAGGAAGACTGGCCCTGGGCTAAGATCCGTGCCCATCTTCCTCTGCTTTATATGGGACGCCGCCACAGCGTGGCTTGACAAGCAGTGCGTCAGTGCGCGCCCAGGATCTGAACCTGCGAACCCCGGGCCACCTAAGCGGAGTGCGAGCACTTAATCGCTTGTGCCACCAGGCTGGCCCCTGGACACACACATTTTGAAAGCAACCGTGGGGGGATTCACAGACCCCCCTAAGCCCACTCACAGATGCCCCGTTAGGAATAAGGTAACCTCTGTAACCCTTTGAAACCACAGACCTTTGGTGGCGGGGACAAGAGATGGCCTAAAGGACACTGCGTGTTTTCAGACGCTCTGGGGTCAGTGGTGGGAAAAGCCCCTGGGAATCAACTTGCCACCAACCTCCTTATTTCATAAATAAAAGCAGTCCTCAGGCACTGGTCTGAGGACTCTGGACGCCCAGCCGGGGGCTCCTGCCTCCCTCCCCGCAGACCTCATTGCCCCCAGTCTGAGCCCTAATAGCCCTTTGTCCATAACTTATCTCTCGGCCTCCTGGCATCTCCCCTGGAGACTGTGTGCTCCTCCTTCCCAGCCGGGCTCAGACGCCTCAGTGCCCACAGAGCGGTGCTGAACCCTCCGAGCTGTCGGCACCCCACTCAGGCTCACTCCCAGACCCGGCTTACTGTCTGTCCAGTTGCAGCCCTCTCCGTTGGCACACAGGGTAACCAGGCACACACTGGCCCACGGTCTAGCCTGGGCACACAGCAGCACGCAGTGTAACCGGGCACATGCTGGCAGAAGTGTGACTGTGGCTATTCTGAACCGGAATCGAGCAGCTTTTATGACCAGCCATGAAGTATTTCTATCATGCCAGGGTCTGGAGTTATGAAAGTTTCAAAGGATTTTTTGTCCGCTCTGGACTACATGATGATCATGATGGCAAAGATTCCTGCACATTCGGGCAGGGCGCTGTGCTAAGGGCGTTGTGTAAATTATCGACAGGAATCTCGTCATAACCCCTAGGGAGGGGGCAGTTGTCATCACTGTTTAACAAATAAGGAAACTGAGGCTGGAGCGGTAAAAAGCCTTGCCAAGGAGTCAGCTGACGGCGGCGGTGGATTTGAACTCAGGCAGGCGCATCCAGATCCCCCTTTTCTCAATTGCCTTCCACACTGCTCTCACGGAGTGTAACTGACTAGCCATCCAGGGCATGGAGACCCCCGGTCTCTGCCACACCTGTCTGGGGCCCAGCCGGTTGTCACCCAACCAGAGGGGAGCGCTGAGCGTCCGGGGCAGCAGAGAGCCAGGTGAGGGCCCGCAGCCAGGGGGCGCGCCAGGCCCAGGGGTGACGGGGGGTGCTGAGAGTGCTCAGGAAAGCGGCCTGTGCGCCCCCAACCGCCTGCCCAGCCACTGGAGTGCCCGGCCTGGGGGGCGCGTGGTGTCCCGACAAGACCCGGCGTCCCCGTCCCCAGCCCAGACCAGGCGCCCCACTTGCTCCGACCCGGCGAAGGGCGCGCGCCCGACGCGCCTGGAAGCCCCGCCTGCCCGGTGGCCCCTCCTCCGCGAAGGTAAGCGCCACCTTCTCGGGGAGCGGCCGGGAGACCCAGTGGCCGACGGGCGCCCCGCCCCCCGCGAGTAGTGCCCGGGCTCCGCGGCCGAGCCGCACTCGGGGCTCCCGCGCCGCCGCTCGCTCACCTGCGCCGGGCCCGCCCGCCGCCCAGTGCCAGCCCGGCGCCGCGACCCGCGCCCCGCCCGCGCACCCCGAGCGCCACCATGAACTCGCTCTTCAGGAAGAGAAACAAAGGCAAATACAGCCCCACGGTGCAGACCCGGAGGTGAGGAGGCGCCCGCGCTCCGCGCCCGGGACGCCCTCGGGAAACCCGCGCGCTGTGGGGCGCACTGCGCCGGGGAGGAACGGCCGGGCCTCGAGGGCTGCAGGGGGCCCAGCAGGCACGGCCCTGGGAGGCCCCGGGGGCGGGGAATTGAGCCAGGAGTGCGCGAGGAGCGGGAACGCGGGGCCCGAGGGCCACCCCTGAGCTGGGAAGCACCGCCGGCGTGGGGATGGGGATGGGCTGGGGGCGCTCGAGGAGACACACGGTATCTGGTGCGAGAGAGAGAGTTCTAGGAGCCCAGGGAGCACTGACTTGTGCGCCTAGAGGGCGGGGAACTGAGCTGGAGGCACAAGGGACTCGGTGAAATTGAGCTGGGGCGTCGGGGGGCGTTCCCCAGCGCTTCTTGGAGAGCGCTCAAGTGCTCCTGGCGTCGAGGAGGCGAGAGGTGGGGGTGGCGCCACCTGCCGCAGCACTGGCCGGCACCTGCCATCCTGCGCTCCGGAGCCTCGCCAAGAGGAACCGGTGGGTGCGGGGTCAGGTGGGGGGGCACCGGCTGAGGCACCCCGTGTCCCCCCTGGGCGGCGTCGCGGCCTCCTTCTCAATGCACGATTTCTTAGGGGCGTGGCTCCCCCCCCCCCCGCCCCGTCCCTCCGCCCCAGCCCCGAAACTGGCAGCGCCTCTGAGCCGCGGGTTCCCAGGGCGGCCTGGGAAGGGAATGACATGTCTGGATGTGTTTGCGTGGAGACAGCAGCCCACGTCCGTTTAGATAAGTCTATTGTATTCTCTTAATAACCGGTTTAGGGGAGCCTCGTGGTGATGCTGAGATTGAGGGAGGGGGTGGGACCTCCGCCCGTGCCTCTTTTCCCCTCTAGGGAAAATGGGGTGGGGGCTCCTGGCTGGCAGGGGGCTCCTGGCTGGCAGGGAGCGCTTTACCAAGCTTCTCCCGAGGAGGGCTTCATTCAGGTGGAAGGACAGGGAACTGCCCAGCCCACCTCCCTGGGAGTAGCTACTGGAAGGTGCCCTCACCATCAGCCCAGCCTCTGCCCCTGAGCAGCTCCTCACTCCCTCCCAGGCCCCAGATGAAGGCGAGGGGAAGACTGGCCAAGGCTCGCAGCCTGCCCTGTGGTCCAGCCCAGGCGGGCCTGTCCCACAGGTGGCAGAGGGAGTGTGGGCCCTCCATTTCTGTGACCTCCAGTGCTTTCAGAAAGTCCCCCACCCTGTGGTCCCACCCCATCTCTCCTTGGGACGTTTCAAGCTCAGAGGCATTTCTTTCCCTCCTCGGAGGTCTCCCCCCAGCCACAGCCTCCCCATTCTTTCACAACCTCTGAGATTGGGCGGGGCCCTGCAGGCTGTTCCTCTGTGCCTGGGTCCAGCTGGCTCTCAAGCCCAGCTGGGGTCCCGTCCAGTCCCCGCGCTGTTCTCTCGGGCATTGCACAATCGCGTGCTCTGTGCCAGCCACAGAGGACTGTGCTGTTCTCCCCCCGCCAAGACTCTGGCCCCTCCAGTCCTTTGCACATGCACAGCCCACACACCAGGGGATGAGCCAGGCCTCGCCCTGTGTCCAGTCCCCCAAGGCCTGGGCTTGGACCTAACAGAAGGTTATAATGAACCCAGACAAGCTGAGAGGGTCTCGGCCTTCCCAGCAGAGGGTGGGAAGGAAGGATTCCCATCCTTTACAGCTGCGGGGACTCTGAGGGCCTGGGGTGGTGAGGACGTGGGGTCCTGTCCCTCCCCATACTCCTGGCCCAGGGCAGCCACCCTCTGCCCCTGGCTGACAGCCATCGATCCCAGATCTCAGCTTAGCGGTCTCTTTCTCCAGGAAGGCTTCCTGATTCTTTCCCCAGGATGGAGGCAGAGACCCTTCCTGTGCCCCCTCCCTCCCCCTGCGCCCGGGCAGTCATAGCCCTGCGTGGTCTTGCCAGCCCAGCGCACCCCTCCGCCCTTCCCCTTGGTGGGGCCAAGTTTATGGACTGGATGGTGGGGTGGGGGACGACTTCTTGTTTATTCTCTCAACGAGAAGCTCTTGAGCATTACCTGGTGCCCTGTCCTGCCGTGACTATTTCACCCTGAGTTTCCTGGGGTCTCCTCCGTTGTCCGGGACGGGGTGGGGTTGCAGGTGAGATTCCGCATGGCGAGGTGGGTAGGAGCTGTGGCCCTGGGAGCAGAATGCCTCGCTTCTGATCCTGGCTTTGCCTCATCTGCTGTGGGCAAGTCAGGGAACCTCTCTGAGCCTCAGGTTCCTCATCTGCAAAGCAGGGGTGGTGCAAATAAGTGTCTTCTGCATGGGGTTGCTGGAGGAGCAGATGTGACAATGGAGAGAATGCCCCCAGCACACAGGAAGTGCCCAGAGGGTCAGCATCGCCGCCCCCATCTGGAGGGACCCAGGAGCCAGAGCTGTGACCTTTGCACCCAGGTGGTCACGGGCTTTGGCCCTCAGGTGCTGAGTTAGTGACCGTAGAGCCCCCACGGAGAACACCGCCCCTCCCTGTTTGTCAGCCTTTTAGCAGCTGAAACGGGAGGGCCGGGAGAGGGTGTGAACCCCGCTGCTCCTGTCACCCTGGTTCCTAATGACAGGTATGGAGCTGGTGTTCACACCTGAGCTAATGACAGGGTCAGGCCTGATGGCGCAGGTCACCAAGGACAGCACCCAGCCCAGCGAGGAGGGTCAGGAGGGGACTGGATTCCACCCTCCTGCTCCGTGGCTGAGAGCGCAGCCCGGGCCAGCCACTGCTTCCTGGCTGTGCGGCCTGGGGAGAGCTGCTTGGCCTCTCTGAGACTCTGTTTTCTCAGCTGTAGAATGGGCATAAACATAGTACCTGCCTGGTGACATTGTTGACATGAGGATTAAATGAAATAACGCAGGGAAAGGGTTGAGAATTACAGGAGGCCTCAATCCACGGCAGCTTGATGATTATAACTATTGAACAGGTGCAGATCAAGCACCTACTGTGTGCCTGGGATTGAACTGGGTGTGGATGGGCAGGCTGTGCACTGCACAACTCCAGGGGTGCCGTTCCCGGTGGTGAGGGTGGATCTGGAGGAGACGTTGACAGTCTCCCTGCACTTGATGGAGTTACGCTTAATTACCAGTGTGGTTACAGGACTGTGTCTGGGGAGGAGGGTGGTGGGAACCCAGCAGCGGGGCAGTGGGACATGGAGCTGGACAGACGAGGTCCCCAGCCCAGTGGCTCTGGTGCTCGCCGACTGGTCCGAAGTGAGAGCTGTCAGGGGTAGGGTGGAGACCTGGAGACCAGGGAGGACTTCCTGGGGGAGGTGTCCCACCTGTCCTGGGGAGGAGTGGAGTGGTTAAGATCCAGGAGTTAGACTGAATTCTGCCTCTGATTTGGGCAAAGACATTTGGCCTCGCCGAGCCTCAGCTTCACCACCTGTAAAATGGGTCTCATCTTGCCCCTCCACCTGGACCTGGGTCCCCCACCTCGCCTGGGCAGGGTCCTGCAAGAAAGGCCCAGTCCTAATGGGGCACCCTGCATGGGAGGCAGGGCCCAAGGCTCTGGAGGCTGGGGTCCCCGGACCCTCTTGGTGGTTAAGAGCAGGGTTTGATGTCATCCAGGTGTGAGTTCAAGCCCCAGCTCTGCCTCTCCTGAGCTGTGTGACCTTGAGCAGGTCACTTCACGTCGCTAAGCCTCAGTTTCCTCCTCTGTGAAATGGGAGTGGTGATAGCAGCGCCCAGCTGAGGCCGCTGGGTGGATGGAGCGAGATAATGCGCGTGTCGGGCCCAGCCCCAGACCTGGCGCACAGCGGCTGCTCAGCAGATCGCAGCAGCCCACGTTAGTAATCACACCCGGCTGTTATTAGGGGTGAGGATAGTCTGGGCCCGGAGCTGACCGGGCAGCTGGTCTCCTTCCAGCTGTGGAGGCTGCAGCCTGGGGAGTCAGGAGGTCAGCTGACTCTCATCCATTCACCCCCACATTCGCATGGACCCCCCCGAGCAGACCCATGGAGACACACACATGCGCACGTTGATCAGTGATGGCTGGAAAGCCTGAACAATTGGGGTGGGTCTGTCGGCAAAGCCCACCCCAGCTGTGTGGGTGACGTGGACTGGAGTGGTCCTGCCGGCCATTCCCAAGCACCTGCCGTGTGCCCGGCCCCGCCATGGACATTATGGCCTCTATTCTGACACCGTGCCCGCCAGGCTGGTGGTGGCGTCCCATTTCACAGAGGGTGACACTGATGCCAAGAGTAAAGGCACTCACCGTGGGCTCACAGCTCACATGGCCGACGCTGAGGGCCCAGAGCCCCCTGGGGAGGGAAACTAGGTCTCCCCTCCTGTACCTGGGGTGGATGGCAGCCGTCTCCAGGGACGGCCATGGGCCAGATGGCGGAGTCGCTGGCTTTTGTATTCCCTGACTCTGCCCCAGCAGCCCTTTCCCCTTGCCTCTCTCTGGCTTTGCCCCTACTTGCTCGGTCCCTCTCTTGGCAGAGGGAACGAGATTCAGAAGAGAACCGAGCTGAGCCTGTAGGAAGGGCTGCTGATGGCGGCGCTTCAGGATTGCCAGGGCAGTCATCTGGGGACAGGGAGTTTTGGGGGAGAGGGTTGACTTATTCGTGCCATTTAGGCGGCACCTAAGGAGGGCGAGGGGCGTCTGGAGGGCCCTGGGGGCTGGGGAGAAGCTGCCTTCGAGGCGTTTCCGAGGCTCCTTGCGAAGGGAGGAGGACCCGGGAGTCCCAGCTCCTCTCTGCTCCGCGCAGGGCCGTGCGGGGCGTTGCCAGCGCCACCTGCCACCTTCCAGCCTGCCTGCCCCGGACTGTCTCTGGAGCAGGAAAGGGAAACAGCCTCTGGTCTTTGTTCTTTGCTTTTGGTGGGTCTTCTGTGTTACAGCCTCCTGAGCCTGGGCAGGGAGGCCCCTGGTGCCCCTTCCTGCTTCCAGGCAGGACAGAGCTGTCTGCAGGGCCCAGCAGCCCTTTCCCTGACTTCGCCCTGCCTCCGGAGCTGGCCGCCCAGGCCTGAGCACTTGCAGCAGCCTCTTCATGGTTCCTGCTGCCGCCCCAACACCGTAGTCCCTTCTCCCCACGCGGCCAGGGAGCTCTTTGCAAGATACAAATCGGATTCTGTCTCCCGCTGTTTAACCCCCGCCCCAGGCTTCCCTCTGCTCCTGTTGTGCTGCCCTGCACAACACGAATGCACACCCCTCACCCTCTCCTTGCCACACTGCCTCCAGCCTCTCGGCCTTTGCCCACGCTGTTCTCCCTCACTGGAATGCTCTTCCCACCCCTCTTCGCGAGCTGCTCTTCCTTGGTTGGTCTCTGTTCCTCAGGGAAGCCCTCCCTAACCTCTTGTCGCTCTTGTCTCAGCAGCCATATGACTCTGGGCGTGGCCAGGTGGGGATGAAGGTCTCTCTCTCCCAGAGACTGGCTGTGCAGCGTGTGTGCTGAATGAATGAATGAATGAATGAGGGTGAGCCATGGGGGACTGCTAACGTTCTCTCCCTCCATAAACATCTCAGAGAGCACAAGCTGGTGTGTGCACACCCCCCACCCCCAGACCAAGAAGGGGTGGGTGGGAGTTCCATCTAGTGGAAAGAGGTGTGAGGGGCTGAGCAGAGTGTGCCCGTTGACCCCGGCCCCGCCCAGTCACCTTCTGTGTGCTCGGTAAACAGGTGGCAACAATGCAGGGTGGTAGGTGCTGAGATGGTGGAGGCAAAGGGGCCCTGACTGGCCAGGTGGGCTTCTGGGGGAGGGGGCGTCTAGGCAGCGCCCGAGGATCGGCAAGAGAGGGGTGGCTGGAGAGAGAGCCCGAGGGGGATGAGACGGGGATGGTGCACGTCCACGTGCATACAGCTGAAACAGCATCATGTCGTGTGAACACACCAAGTTGAGGAAGGTTACAGAGTACGTTTGGGTACACTTTAAAAAGCATTCATACCCAGCAATTCCGTAGGATGTTTCTGGATGCAGACACGGATATGCACTGAAAGTATAGAACAGGCTTGGGAAGAAACCAGCAGCTCCTACATTACAGCTACCCCGGCGGAGGGGGCTGAAGGGATGCTGAATGATGACGCTGTATCCCTTTTTACACAAAATCGGAAGCAGATATGGCAACGTGGGAACATCAGCTAAGTCTTGGTGGTCGGAGTCTTTCCTGCACTTTTCGGCGTGTTTGAGCTGGCTTCTGAGTTTTCACGTTCTCTGCAGGGGGTGCTGGGATGGACAAGGAGAGTGGCTGGCGGGAACATCGTGGGCGAGAGCCGGGAGTCTTGCATCTCAGAGTGCAGGCGGTAGGGAGAGAAGGGGTCTGGGGGAGGAAGAGGAGGCGGCTCAGGAGGGGAGGGGCCCGAGGCCTGGGGGGCAAGAATGGAGGGCAAGCAGGAAGGTTCCGGATGAGGAGACAAATGGAAAGTTTCAGGAAGCAGGGGACGGACTGGGAAAGGTGTGGACACCCAGGGGGCTCAAGGTGGAGTCCTAGCTGTGACTGTCGGCTCCCTTAGGTAACACCACCCTCCTCTCTCTTCCCTAGGTGAGGCTCAGCGTCTCAGTAGCCTGCCCAGGGTCCCTCAGCTGCTCTAACTGGGCCTTCGGAGCCGGGAGCCAGCGAGCTGGCTGGTGGGGTGTCCTGGCCGCCCGCCTGGCCCCTCCTTTCCTGGGCAGAGGGGTTTGTCAGGTCTTGTCAGATAAACGCCCCCCGGGCTGCTCGGCTGGCGGCTCCGTCCCTGGGAGGCTGTGCGGGGTGGGGGTGTGGCAGGGACACAGTCCTGTGCAGAATTCTTTGCTGTCCCAGCTGTCTGGGCTCAGATCTCAGACTCATACCTTTCAGGGTTTTAACTTCTCTGTCCTGGGCGTGGGGACTTTTTGGTTCCAGTTGGAGGTTGAGGAAGGAGGCTGAGTTTGTGCCACCAAGAACAGAGAGGGCTCCACTCCTGCTGCCCCGGATAAGGAGCTTGACTCTTCCCAACTATAAAATGGGCAACCAGGGGCTGGCCCGGTGGCGCAAGCGGTTAAGTACCGGTAAGGGGTTCGCCGGTTCGGATCCCGGGCGCGCACCAACACACTGCTTGGCAAGCCGTGCTGTGGAGGCATCCCATATAAAGTGGAGGAAGATGGGCACGGATGTTAGCCCAGGGCCAGTCTTCCTCAGCAAAAAAAAAAAAAAAGGCAACCAACCCCCTGTCACTTGGGGGGGAAGCTGAAGTCCATGGGCAGGGATGGAGGACATGGAGGGGACAGCAGAAAGCGCCTGGGTTTGGGAGCCACAGACCTGCCTTCCAGGCCTGGCTGTGCTGTTTGTCAGCTGTGCCGCTGGCCACATTCCTGCCCCTCTCTGGGCTTCATGAAGGCAGGGACTTTGCATGCTGTGTGGTCACTCCTATACCCCCAGAACAATGCCTAGCACATAGTGGGTGCTCAGTAAACAGTCGTGGAAGATCTGCTTTGAATCTGCAAACAAGAGGCGTATCGGATGTGGAGAGGACTGGAGATGGTATGTGTAAAGCATCAGGCACTTGGTAGGTGCTTAATAAACAGAGGCCGGTGCTCCTCGTCCCCTGGTCTCGAACCCAGAATGATGTCCTAACACCCCAGGGCACCAAGATTGACTTGAGCCCTGTTTAAACCTTGCATAAATCTTCAAGACACACCCTGGTGTTACCCGAAGCAGCTTGAACTTCTGAGTGTGTCTGTAATGAGCCCAAAAGCACATGGCCGACATGGGCACGGCGGAGATGGGTGGCCTTCCCTGGGCGGAAACAGGTGAGGCCATGAAACGGAGCCATTGTTGCTACACCAGCAACCCTCTCAGTTTAGCATAGACTTCCCCAGGATTAATAGCTGGGTGTGGAGGAATTTACTGTCTAATTACCACGGAAGTTTCTAGTAGGAAGAGTATTAGTCAATTGACCCATTAACCCGGTATTTATTGGGTGCTTCCTGTGTACTGCTTTCTCACAAGACCTCCTTCCTGTAGAAATCTGGGGGTTCTTCCTCACTCTGCTCCCCCAGCCCTGGAACACACTGCCGTGGTTCACTTCCTCGTTCCAGCCCTGGCTGCACATTAGAATCATCTGAGGAACTTTAAAAGCCATGTCCTGGCCCTGTCACAGACCAGTTAAGTCAGAATCTCAGTCAGGGTCCAGACTTCAGTCTTTCAATGGGCAGCCGGGGATGCAAACCACATGTTTACACTGATTGCCTCGCTCCTTCTTGTCCTGGAGTTACAAGCACCTTGCTTTCCCTTTTCAGTAGCAGTTGTCTGGTATGTCACACTCTATTCCTTTGTTTTCAACCTTCCTATATCATTTTGTTTCAGGTATGTGTCTTATAAAATGGCATAAAGCTGGCTTTTGTTTTGTTTTTGTATTCTCATCTCAGAGTCTTTATCTTTTAGCAAGCGAGTTTAACTCATTCATGTTTATTGTAATGACTGATGTGTTTGGACCTACTCCAGTCATGTTATTTTATATTTCCTGTTTGTCATGCTTTCTCTTTGTATTCTTTTTGCTCTTTTCCTGCATTTTATTGGATGGAGCTATATTTTTATGATTAAGTTAGGATATAAGGCCTGAATGGGACAGAGCAGATGAAAATACTCTGACCCAGGCAATCTGAATCTTTGTCATTATAGTCATTGGGGTGCTTTCTTAATCCTGCCTATTGGGCTATAAACTTTTGCACAATAAGGACTTACCTGTCTTTTGGGGGGCCTTTCTGTAGTTCTCAATTCCAGACCTTGCATAGGCTTGGGACTCAATAAATAGGTGTTGAATTGAGCAGACATTTTATAGCATGTTGACAGTACCTGTCTCTAGGGGCTTGGTAATGGAGAAGGGCCTGTCTCCAGGGCCTGAAAGAGGGGCAGAGAGATGACAAGGAGTTGGAGGGGTGAGGGTGAAGATTTATTCAGCAATTATTGACTATCTAGAAATAGTGACTATCTAGAAACAGCTGGGGTGGCAGCAGTCAGCAGCATAGACAGTCACTAACCCTATGGCCCTGAGCGAGTCTCCCCTCCTCCCCAGGGGCAGCCTCCTCATCTGCAGTGGGAGCAGTACTAGTACCAACCTCACGGGTTGTTATGAGGATCAAAGCACGAACACGTGTCAGGTACCGGGGTTGGGGTGGGGGGTATGGCCCAGGGAGGGGTCCCTCCGGCTAGTTCCTCCCCTGTGAAAGGCCTGCTGGCAGAGGGACAGGCTGGGAGCCCCTCATGGTGGCATCTTAGGAGAATGACTCAGCCTCAGTTACCACCACCGATTGTTACCCAACCACTGAGATTAATTGTTCTGACGAAGTTGCCAACGAGATATAAATCACTCTGCCTCCTGTGGGTGGTGAACACCTTGCTGCTTCATCCCGTCTCCCGGATGCCTCCCTGTCACTTTGTTTGTGGATCGGTATTGACGTCCCTCTTGTTCTGAGGAGGTGGCTCTGGAGCCTAGGGGCTTGGGTTCAAATCCTAGCACTACCACTTTTTAGCTGTGTGACCTTGGCCAGGTTCTGAACCCTTCTGAGCCTCACTTATCTTCCTCTGGAAAATGGGGAGATAGGAATTGTTGATGTGCTATAAAACGTCTTCTCAATTCAACACCTAAGTATTGAGCCCCAAGCCTGTGCGAGGCCTGGAAATAAGGGCTACAGAAGAGCCCCCAGAAGACGAGTGAGTCCTTATGGTCCAAAAGTTTGTAGCCTAACAGGCAGGATTAAGAAAAGTGCCCAGTGACTATAAGGGTGCCTTTCTCCTGGACTGTGAGACTTCAACACGTGATGCCTGAAAGGCTGAGCGGGCGACAGGCACCTGGTAGGGGCTCTCTATGTTTGGTTGTTCGTATTCAGCGGTCATCTCCTGAGTCCCTACTGGGTGTGCCTCTGGGTCAGGGCTGGGACAGATGTCCGGGAGTGAGGACCCTTCGCTCCCTCTGCCAGGCAGTAGCTAAAGGAGGTGGAGGCCAGGGCCACCCAGCACCCAAGGCGAGCCTCCCCCAGGGCTGGAGGTCCCTGGGGAGCCACGCTGGCCCGGGAGGCCAGCAGGACCCAGAAGAGGATGGCGGAGGCCAGCAGGAGGCCAGCCCCTTCTCTGGGTTCCGGGAGGGGCGAGGCTGATTCCCGGAGAGGTGTGCACTCCTTGCATTCCGGACATTCCTTCCGAGGCTGATGCCTCCCATTCCCCTGTGTGCACCTAGTGAGACAGAATTAACCCTAAAAGGGAGGAGCCGTAGACGTGATCAAGGGCCAGAACATGGGGACTGACTCAGGCCTGGAAGGCAAGTGGCCCTGGCCAGGGAGGGAGCGCCATCCCCACCAGACATGCCCCGCGCCCGCCAGTTCCCATCTCTACACAGGAAGAGAGAGCAAGAGGGGCTGTGACCGACGTGGGATAGAACAGTTCTGGGCAGACAGGGACAGCGGGGCGGGGGCTTATGGCAGGCCTCTCTGTGGCCTCTGGGGTGTGATCTGTTCCCCGGAGTGGGGGATCAGGACAGAGGCCGTCCTCCCAGCCTGAGGGAGGGACAGCTGGGGAGCCAGCCCAGTGTCCCGGGCTCTGCCCTGTGGCCTGTGGGCAAGGGTGCCACAGCGCTGGGGGCCTGGGGAAGGGTGTCAGCCTGGGGTCTGTGTGCCCTGGCACTCCACACCCAGACACCAGGCTCGGTTGGGTGCAGCTAGGAGCTCTGGTTTGTTTGGAAGTCAGGCAGCCAGGGACCCGTAGACAAGACTGGCCTTGGGGCAGGTGTCGGGCCCAGCTGTGTGGGTCTGGTGGCAGACGGAGTGATCACTTATTAAGTGTCTGAGCAGGGCAAAGAGATGCTCTGAGCATCCATTGGCTTTGTTAGGGCAGAACTGATGGGCTGCAGCCACTGCGGGCTTAGAGCGAAGTGGTCCAGAGGCCATAGAATCCCCTAGAACTGACCATCCCGTTTGGTAACCACTAGCCACCTGAGAGGTACTTAGAACAAACTGAGATGAGCTGCAAGTAAAAACCGTAGTATGAAAAAAAGAACGTCAAGTATCTCATGAAGAATGGTGTTCTATTGACTACCTGTCAAAATAACATTGTGGAAATATTAGGTTAAAGGAAACATCATCTAAAAATTAAGTTCACCTGTTTCAACGTTCTTCATGTGACTACTAGAAAAATTTAAACTACAGATGTGGCTCGCAGTCTATTTCTGTTGGACAGCAGTGGCCTTGAACGCATGAGAGCATTTGGGAGCCCCGGCAAGTTTGAGGCCAGACAGTGGCGAGCGTTGCAGCTGGTTGCAGCGTTGAAAGCTCTCTCTGACAAACGTGCAGAAGCTGGCGAGAGTCGGGGTGCGGGGAGTGGTATGGGGTGGCTGTTGCACTGGGCCAGGTGGGAGGCGGTGACCTTGATCAGGGTGGAGACCATAGGGGCAGAGGGAGGATGGAGGCCCCGGAGATCTGTTCCCAGGAGGAACTGGGGAGGGAGAGGCGGGGATCTGGGTGGTTCTCAGCGTTCTGCATGAACAACCGGGTAGGCAAGTCCTCCCCACCCTCCCTTCTGTGGTTTCTGTCCTGCAGACAGAAAGTTCTCTGGGGAGAGTTCTCAGAGCAGCAGAAACCCTGGGGGAAACACCCCATACCCCTCAAATCCCCAATCCTACTGACCCCATCCTTAGCCCAAACCCAAGATAGTTCAGCCGGACCAGTCCCAGGATCTGTGTCCCCCATGAAGCTTCACTGCCCGTCAACGTGCCCCAGCCTCCCCTGCAGCGTTGGAGGAGACGTTTCCAAATATTGAGGTTACATGTGAATTCCCCATGCCCAGCGAGGTGACCTCGCAGGCAGAACAGGAACACATCTGGGCTGGTCCGAGGATCAGTGTGAATGGCAGGGGCGGCCCGGGTCTTTTTTTAGCTCCCCGGTGCAGCGGGTTCTGACGGCGGGCCTCTCGACTGCTGGCTTTTATCAGCTCCTTAAAAGGAGCCCAGGTCCCCGGATAGTGGCCCCGGGTGAAAGCAGAGCCTGGGCTCCCGGCTGAGGAGCACTCATATCCTCTCTCTCAGTTAACCCCCACCCTGCGGTGCACGTGCCGCGACAACCCCATTGACAGATGGGGAGACTGAGGCTCAGAGAGGCTAAGTCGTTTACAGCTAATAAGGACTAAGCCAGGATTCAAATCCAGGCTGTCTGGGTGCTTAACCACTAGGCCATACTGCCCCTCGAGCTGCGGAAAAGGGCAAAGGGTGCCCCCACAAAGCTAAAACAAGGAAGAGATGACTAGCAGGGTGAGGGGCGAGGGTCTCCTAAGACATCTGTGTTCTCTTTCTTTGCCCGTGTGGATTATCTGTGGTGTCCAGATGACCTGGGGTGCCACCTGTGTCCCCGCTTCTCTGGTCGGCATCCCTGCTGACCAGACCGTGGGCTGTCCTGGGCCATGCCCCGGTGTCACGCAGCTCTGGGCTCCAGGCCCAGCTCCCCACTGGGCAGCTGACCGCTTTGGCTGTGCGTGGCCACCTATAAGGCAGCCGGGCTGTGGTCACTGAGTTTCTAAGTGCTGGGGACAGAGCGCAGGTACGTGATGCCACTTGAGGCTCCCGGGCCCTCTCCTTGCAGTTCCAAAGCTCTGAGTACAGCCCGGGACACAATCAGGCGCCTGTTCCAGGCTGGCGCCTGCGGGCTCAGACCCAGAAACCCCGCTTGTCCCTGAGTGTGTCCTCAGACCCAACCCTGGGCTCTGAGGTGGCGCCGGGCAGCCCCCCCCGGCCTACACCCTGTTTGCCCCTCCTTGCGCCAGAAGTCTCGTACACACACCAGGCCACGTAACCGGGCTCCTTGGGCCTTGGACGGGACTCGGGCGCTCCTGGACCCGAGCCAGACTCCCGCTTCCTCAGCCCTAGAGAAGAGAACAAGGGCCGATTCTCTGGAGAAACAGCCCCAATCTGCTGGGCGTGACCCCCACCTGGCTTGTGAAACCTGCATAGCAGCTCTGACCGCAGCCTGGGCTGGGCGGAGGGGGCCATTTCTGGGGACAGCTGAGTCCTGGGTCCCCGTCGGCTTTTACTGGGTGGGGTCTCGGGCCACGGCACCCCACCTCCTCCCTGCCTGTCTGCAGGTGGGCATCCTGGACGCCCAACACCCAGAAGCATCCGCTCCTAGAGAGGTTTGCCGGAAAACCCAGAAATCTAGAAGGAAGCTTTTTTTAAAAAAACTGAACTATAAACTTTTTTCTAATTCCCAGTTTTTCTCCTGGGGTCCCTTTTCTGTTCCAGGGTCCCACGTTGCATTTAGTTATCACATCTTCTCAGTCCCCTCCAGTCCGACTGTTCCTCATTCTTGTCTCTCGTGACCCTGACACTTTTGAGGAGGTCGGGTCGGGAGTTCTGTAGGCCGCCCCTTCATTCGGATTTGTCTGCTGGCTTCTGGCCATGAGATGGACGGAGGCGATGCATTATTGGGAAGGATTCTGCAGAAGTGATGTTGTGTCCTCCCCGGTGCCGGGTGTCGGGAGTTCCAGCATGTTGACGGGCCTCCTCCCCGGGATGTCAACCTTGTCGTCCTCGCCACTGTGACGTGACTGTTGTTAGACAGAACCTATTTTACAGGACCAAGAGCCACTGGCAGGCGGGGGTCCCCAGGAGAGAAAGGGGGGCCACGGGAAGAACCCCCTGCACAGTTCAGAGAGCAACCTAAGGCCTTAGTTTTGTTGTGAGTGGCAGCCCCTCGGGGAGTAAGAGCACAGTGAGTACGTGGTGCGTGAATGAAGGGTCCTTCTCACCATTTTGGAGCCCCCACAGTGTGCTAGGTGACTTGCGGTCCTTCATTGAACGGATACTTGCTGAGTGCCTCCTGGATGCCAGGTGCTGTTTTAGGTGCTGGTGAAACCAGTGACACCCCCTCGGGGGCTTAAATGCTCTCTTATCTGCTTTGGGGCCCCCAGAGGCTGCTTTGAACCTCCAGCTCAGTCCTCGTCCCCCAAAATGGTCTTTGAAGCTCAGTCCAGGTGTTTCCAGAAGTGGCCCTGACCCTCCCCGCCTACCTCACTTAACTAGGTGGGGTGTACTACTCCCATTTTACAGATGGTGAAACCGAGGCTCAGAAATACACAGTAGCTCCTCTGAGGTTACAGCGCTGGTCAGTGAGCCAGGACTGGAACCCTGGCCGGCTCTGGACCCCGGCTGCCTCCCGCGTGATCTGGGGTGGATGCCTCTGCTTCCGAGGGCCCCAGTTTGCTCCTCTGTGTAATGAGCAGGTGGGGCTGGATGGCTTCCGAGGCACCTTCTAGTGCCACGGCCGATCCCCTCAGCACCCGTGTCCACGTTCAACTTCCCAGTAAATGGAGGGAGGGCTGGGCGTGTCCCCCTCTCAGCGTGTCACTCAGATCTGCTTCCCTTCCCTTCTCCCTTCCAGTCTCTGGGGTGGGAGCGCCTCGGATTTTCCGTCTCCTTGGGTGGGACAGGACTGGGAGGAGGGTGAAGGTAGGGCTGTATCTCAGCCCCCATCAGCCAGGCTGACGGCCACGTCTGGCTGCCCTGGTGTGGCTTATTAGTGAGATGAAAAGCTGCACCGGCCCGGCCAGTTCCCAGCCCTCTTGGGACCTGCGCCCCCTCCCTGCGGTTCCCGACCCACCCACATTCCTGCACTCCTGGCGTGGGGCTCCGCAGCTCTCCCCGGGGGGCCAGCTGGACGGCGGGAGGAATGCAGGACCCTCTGGGGCCTCTCCTCTGGGACCCCAAACCCAAAAGGCGGAAGTGCTGGGACCGTGCTCCCGAGGCCTGGATTGGAATCCCAGCTCTGCCCTGCTTTCTGGCAGCGGGACTGTGGTGGAGTTATCTAATTGCTCCGTGCCTCAGTTTCCCCATTGTAAAATGGGAGAACAGTGTTTCTTCAGGGGGTGGTGGGATTAAATGAGCCAACCTATATGTGACTTGCTTAGCACAGGCCGGGCCCACGGTCAACCCTCTGTGAGTGTTACCCAGCATCTTCCTGGCAGCTGGGCATAACCCGGAGCTGGCCCAGCCTCCATGGAAACAGGATAAAGGGCGGGACTGACTCCAAGGGGTGAGGAAGAAGAAACAAGCCCCTCTCACTCGCAAATGGCACTTGCCAGTGTTTTCAGTAACAGCTTTGTTGAGATCTAACTCACTCACCAGGCAGTTCCCTCATTTAAAGTGTATAATCCAACGGTTTTTAGAATATTCACAGAATTATACAACCATCGCTGTAATCAAATTTTAGAACATTTTCATCACCTGGAAAAGAAACCCTGCACCCATCAGCAGTCACTCCCCATCCCTCCCCCCACAGCCCCTGGACCACTTGTCTGCTTTCTGCTTCTGTGGATTGGCCTGTTCTGGACATTTCGTAGATATGGAATCATACAATTCGTGCCCTCTTGTTCTGGCTTCTTTCACTGAGCGTCGTGTTTCAGGGTTTCTCCATGAAGCAGGTCTCGGGACAGAATTGTATTCCATCGTGTGGATGGGCCATGTTTTGTTTATTCATCAGTTGATGGACATTGGGGTTGTTTCCACTTTTTGTGTGGACCTGTGTTTTCACATCTCTTGGGTGGGCATCAAGGAGTAGAATTGCTGGGTTATATGCAACTTTAGGTTGAACTTTTTGAGGAACTTGTAGACCGTTTTCCAAAGCAGCCACACCATTTCACATCCCCATCAGCAGTGCGTGAGTGTTCTGATTTCTCCACATCCTTGTCAACACTTGTTATTGTCTTTTTGATTATTGCCATCCTAGTGAGTGAGAAGGGGTGTCCCACTGTGGCCTGGGGCACTTGGCATTTTAAGTTAATCTGTTAAGTGCCTGTGATGTGCTGGGAGCCCCGCAGGACTGTCGCCTGGGGTTGTTAATGGGCTGGACTCCTGGGCCTGCCTGGAGTGGAATTCTAGCTCTGACATTTAATTACTGTGTGACTTTCGGAAAGTTACTGAACCTCTCTGGTCCTCAGTTTCGACATCTGTAAAGTGGGGATGATAATATGATCACCCACCGGCCAACACCTACCTCGCAGGGTTATAGTGAAGATTAAGGAAGAAGTGAGTGGGGAGGCTGGCATGTGGAAAGTAAATGAGCTCATACTGTTAAGTGATGGTGGTTGTTGCTGGATGCTGGCTCCTGTGGTTTTCGCAGCACCCCTATGAGTAGCTGTTAGCCCAGCGTTTGACCATGTCGCCTGGAGCAAGACTGCCCGAGGCGATGGCTCCCCATCTACAAGCTGTGTGACCCTGGGCCAGTGCCTTGACATCTCTGAGCCTTGGTTTCCTCATCTGTAGAGGAGCCCACAAACCTCCCCCGGGGACTTAGGGTGAGGATGCTGCTGAGGTGGAGCCTGTGAACGTGTCTGATTTCTGGTGTAGCGTGTGCAGTAAGTGTCCGATTGCCATGATGCCTTTGCGGTCATCCCCAGTCGACAGGTGGAGAAACTGAGGCACCTCAAGGGTAAGGTGCTTGCCTGAGATGGTCCAAGCAGTAAACGGCCCAACAGGACCTGAAACCCACGCCAGTCTGACTGTGACTCCCGCTGAGCCCACCTCTGTTCTCCACCAGGAGTGCCAGGTCCCTGGGGCTGGCTGTCCCCCACCCCCTGTCCCCTTCCGGTGCTGGGCTTCGGCTGGAGTAATGGGCCGGCCAGGGTGGGGTCCAGAAGGCGCTTGCACCTGCCGCAACCAGTGAAGGGGCTGGTTTGGGAGCTGGCCCCATGCGCTGAGGTGGAGCTGGGCGGGCCCGAGAGGGATGGAGGCCCCCGCCCCCGCCCCCGCCTAACCCACACTGCAGGTTCCTGACGGAGGCCTGAGCCGTCATGGGTTAAATATTTGTGTTGAGACTTGCCGTGTCTGGGTGCAGCAGGCCAGCCGAGGGTCAGGGGCTGGGGTGGGGCTCAGGGGCCCGGAGGTGTTTACGTTCCCCGTGCTGTCCACCCAGCCAAGGGGCAGGGGCAGTGGGGGTAGGGGCAGTGGGGGATGGGGGCAGTGGGCATGGCGGGAGTGGGGGGTGGCAGCAGTGGGGGCAGGAGCAGTGGGGGTGGAGCAAGGGGTGGGCCCGTGTCGCGACAGCCCAGCCCTTACCCTCCTTACCCGGTTCCTCCATCCACAGTGCTCCTTTCCGAGCCTTCCTGGCCGCTCCACTGAACACCAGCTGTCTCCACTGCAGGACTTCTCAGAGCCTTTACTGGCTCCTGAGCTTATTAAGGGGTTAGGTTTTCCTAACTGCCTTGACTGGCGGAGCCTTCACCCCGGGAGTGACTTACGGGACCGGGGTTACTGGGACCCCACTTTGGGAAAGGCTTCCTCCTAGGTTGACTTTGTGGAGGGTGCCAGCTGGGTCTTTCTCCCCAAGAGCCGCCCCCTCGCCCGGTTCCTGTGTGTCCAGGCCTGGCACAGAGCAGGCCCTCAGGCAGGTTTGGGACACGGACGGACAGACTCCAGCTTCTGTTTGCTGTGCCCGTTCCCGCCCCCGCCCCCCCGACACCAGCAAGCAGCAGCCACAGCATTGGACCCCAGACTCTGGAGAGAACCAGGTCCCTGGGGAACCTGGGAAAACGGCAGCAATGATGATGCCGCTGCCTGGGCCCAGCTCTGGAGATGCGCGTTCAGAGGGCCTGGGTTAGTGCCTGGGGATCGGAATGTTTCGTGCCCCAGGAGCTGGGCCCCAGGCCTTGAGTGGAGGAACTCCACTCTGAAGAGCTGGCGGCCCCTTCTGTCTTGAGGGTCCCTTGACCCCCCCCCCCAAGGGACACACCCAGGACCTGCCTCTTTCATGGCCTCTCCTTATTGGAGCCTTTTACCCATGAACCCCAAACTCCTCCTCGTCCTTCAGACCCAGCCGCCACCACCTCCTCCAGGAAGGCTTCTCTGACCACCCCTGTCTCCACCCAGCCAGTTAGCAGCCTCCTCTCGGCAACCCCAGCCCCCATGCCGGCCTGTCTCACGACTGTTTCTGTAAATGCTGAGTTCCTCCTGGTCTAGGGGATGAACTCTCAGATGGTGAGGCTGCGTCTGTGTGCAGTGCTGGGCCTTACACACAGTGGGTGCTTAGTGAGTGCAGGTGGAATGAAACTCCTGGGTGCTTAGCTGCTCAGGCCCCACTGTGATTGGTACAAAAGGGTCTTCGATGGAGGTTGAGGAACTGGGCACTAATCTTCTCAACCATTGCTGACTGACTGTACGACATTGACTAAGTTGCTTTCCCTCTCTGGTCTTTGTTTAAAGAAAACAACAACAAAGGCAGGCTGGGCAACAGTCAGTGAGTCTCGTTAATAACTATAATCACAAACTTTTGTGAGATTTACTGTGTCCCTGGCTCTTTGCCCGCATAACCTCACTTCCATTCCTAACACCCACCGGGAAAGGTACAGTTACTCCAGGGGCTGTTCCGTTGGTCTCAACGTGTGCAGGCGGCCGAGTATCCAGCTAGAACCTCATGCCATTGTTTGATTTCCATGGAATTTATTTTGGTGGTTACTTCCATTTATGGTAAGGGCTTCTGGTTTTCTGTTTACAGTGGGGAGAGGAAGTTCCCTTTTTAAGTGAATTTATTTAAATATAAAGAGTGAGTAGATTGAAAGAAAAGTATCAGGTATTTGACAGAAAGGGTGCTTGCACAAAAGCTTGTACCCAAATGTTCATAGCAGCGTGATCCGTAATGGCCAAAAGGTGGAAACAACCCAGATGTCCATCAACAGATGACCAAATAAACACAATGTGAAATATCCACACAATGGAATATTATTCAGTCATAAAAAGGAACGAAGCGCTGACACATGCTACAACATGCATGAGCCTCGAAAATACTTTGTTAATTGAAAGAAGCCAGACACAAAAGGCCACATAGTGTGTGATTCCATTTCTATGAAACATCCAGAATAGGCAAATCCATGGAGATAGAAAGTAGATGAGTGGTTGCCAGGGCTGGGGGGATGGAGGAAGGGGGAGTGACTGCTGATGGATATGGGGTTTCTTTGTGGGGAGATGAAAACGTTCTGGAATCAGAGAGTGATGATGGTTGTATAACCTTGTGAATATACTAAAAACCACTGGATTATACACTTTAAAAGGGTGAATTTTATGGTATGTGAATTATATCTCAATAAAAAATATGGGAAAAAAAGAATAAAAGTGCTCTGCCAACAGGGCAGAATAGCAGCATTAGAGAGATGACCAGAGTGGGGGCTAGTTACCCCCAGGCGCTGCCTCATCTCTGTGGCGTTGTTAATTGAAAGAAGCCAGATGTCCCCCAGGGGACATCCAAGCTCCATCTGTGGCTCACTGTGCAGCTCCTGCTCAGAGCCGGGGCTGGGGACAGCCTGGGAGGCCGGGGCGCTGGTGGGGGGTGGGGACACGGCCCCTGCCCTCCAGGCCCTCACCCACCCCCGCCCCTGTCTTCTGCCTGCAGCATCTCTAACAAGGAGCTGTCGGAGCTGATCGAGCAGCTGCAGAAGAATGCCGACCAGGTGGAGAAGAACATCGTGGACACGGAGGCCAAGATGCAGAGTGTGAGTGCCCCCACTTCCCACCCGGCTGCCCCCCATCCCCCCAGCCCCGTACAGGACCAGGGTCTTGTCTGAACCAGTGGTGATTCTGCCCCCCGTGTGGCCACATCTGGAGACATTTTTGGCCGTCACAAGTGGGAGTGTGGTTGACGAGCATCTAGTGGGTGGAGGCCGGGGGTGCTGCTCAACATCCTGCAGTGCACAGGACGGCCCTGCACCCAGAATGATCCGGCCCGGATGTCAGCAGTGTGGAGGTGGAGGAACCTCGTTGTTGCTGTTAGTACCAGCCCCCACCCCGGGTACCAAGTTCCCGCAGCTTGTGGGCCCCGTCTGGAGAAGAACCCCAGCCTCAGGAGCCAGGCCCTGGTTAGGGTCCCAGCTCTGCCATTTTCTCTGTGACCTTGGGCGAGTCACCTTACCTCTCTGTGCACGTGATTCCGTCTGCAAGGGTGGCAGCGGTCGCCCCCATCTGCGGGCTGCTGCAGAGAGTCAGGGAGATTATGCAGGTGCGAGCGGGGCTCCATGTGATCGTCAGTGTCACCGTTCTTACCTCTCGTTCTTACCTCTCGTGTCACCGCTGTCCCAGCAGTCACTGACTAGCCAGTCACAGCGCTGGCCCCAGAGATGGCGTTGCCAGACTTAGCAAATAAAAATAAAGGATCTCCAGTTAAATTTGAATTTCCAAACACAAATTTTTTTTGTATAAGTATGAGCCATGTCCTATTTGGGCTATACCTGTTCTGCAGAATCATCCGTTGTTTACGTGAATTTGTGAAATTCACGTTTCACCGGGGGTCTGTATTTCATCTGCATGCCCACCCAGCGGGTGACTAAGAGGTGGGTCCAGAGGAGGGGGGACTGAGGGTGGACAGGTCACGAGGGAGTTCAAAGTCTGGGCGGCCCCAGTGCTGTCCCCAAGTCCACCCATGGCTGCCCCTCCCTCTGATCACCCAGCTGTCCACCCACCCGAGGGCCAGTCGGCGGACGGGGGTGAGGAGTGGGGGCAGGAAAGGCGAGTGGCGGGTTTTGTCCCCTCACTCCCGCTCCCTCCCTGCCCTCACCAGTCCTCAGCTGCCCCTCCTCTCCCCTCCCCTCCCCGCCTGCCCGCCCTCCCCCAGCGCCTCCTGTGATGTTTTTGCTCCCCTCTCCTGGCCCCTGTGGTGGTGTTTTCTTTCCTAAATGAAAACAGCTTTTTGGGGTGTGTCCTTTTTTCCTCCTAATAAAAGTAATATGTGTTTGTTAAAAACATTTCAGGACTGATAAACAAGTATAATGAAGCAAAGTAAGATCAGGAATAATTCCACCACCAGAGAGATCTGTCAGCTATTAACCTTGTGGCGTGTCTGTCTGACCTTTTGTCGTGTGTGTGTGTGTGTGTGTGTGTGTGTGTGTGTGTGTGTGTGTGTGAGAAGAAGGTCTAGCTCTCTCATTTTATTTGCTTAATGACTCACAGTAATGAGGATGCATTGGGGAGATAATTTTGAACTGTTTTCTAACTTCGGATGAGAAAACGTGAAAAAAGAACCTGTGCTTTGAAGGCCGCATGGTCTAATCTTTTTCTTTCTTTTCTCTTCCTTCCTTTCTTTTTTCAGAAGACATCATTATTAATTTTATTATCCAAAAGTTCTCTTGAATTTTCCTATTTTTTCAATTGAAGTGTGAGTCACCTAACATAAAATTGACCATTTCAAGGGTACTGTTCGGTGGCATCTAGTACATCTGCAGTGTTGTGCAGCCATCACCTCTGTCTGGTTCCGAGGCATGTCCGTCACCCTGAAGGGAAACCCCGCACCCCTCAGCGGTCACTCCCATTCCCCGTTCCCCCAGCCCCTGGCAGCCACTCATCTGCTTTCTGTCTCTCTGGATTTACTTATTCTGAATATTTCATATAAACAGAATCATACAATATGTGACCTGTTGTGTCTATATAAATTTTTAAACGTGCAGAAAAGTTGAAAGAGTTGCATGGAGAACGTCCGCGTCCCCACCGTCCAGATCCTACCAGTCACTCTGCCACATTTGCTGTCACCCGTCTGTCCATCAGCATGTGTGATTTATTAGATAAGTCAGTCCCTATGATTTCTTTTTACTTTAAAAAGCCTTTCTATGAGCTACAACGCATATAAGGCATATGGAAGGCGTCCAGATTTTGAGAGATCGCCCCCGTGAATGTTGCGTCGTGTAACCGCTGCTCAGGTCAAGATAGAGAACGCTTCTCGGAAGCTCGCCCATGACCTTCCCAATCGGGCTCCCCCAGAGGTCACCACTGTGCTGACCTGTCTCACCCTCCATCAGTCTTGCCTGACTTTGAACTCGTGAACACCTGCACGGCCTCTCTCAGCTGGATGTTCTCTTCCTCATCTCAGCTAGTGTGTTTTCAGAGGGCTTGGAGTCCCACACAGCACCCGCGTGAATTAGGTAATGATTAATGTACTTCCCCCTTTTGCAAAATTAACCTTTGACACTATAAGCCCAAAGAGCTGCAGGTCAGCTGGTGATGATGGAGTGGGTAAAATTCCACCCAAGCCAAGAACCGTAACATTTTGTTGTAATGTTTTTAACTGGCCAGACCCACCCAGGGCAGGGAGGTGGCCCAGCTCCATGGCCCCTGGCCTGGGGGGCCCGCCCCACTCGCCCCTCCCCCCTCCCCGAGTTGGCCGCAGAAGGCGGACTGGACACCTTTGCTTCCTCCGAGCGGAAGTCCAGTCTACTCGGTACCAGGCAGACTTCACCTCCGTCTACTGCTTTTTCCTTTTGCCGTTTCTTCCTTCCTTTCCTCTTCCTTTTTAGCCGCTTTATCGAGGCGTATTTTACATATCATAAAATGCTCCCACTTCAAGTGAACGATTCGGTGATTTTTAGTAACTTCACGGGTGGCGCAGCATTTCCGTCAGTTGGTTCAGCACGTTCTCATCCCTGGGGAAGGCCTCTCGTGCCCATGGACCGTTAATTCTGTCGCCACCGCGGCTGCAGGCACCCTCGCATCTACTCTCTGTCTGTGGGTGAGCCGACTCGGACGGGTCACATAAACGGAATCCTACCCTTTGTGTCTGGCTTTTCTCACTTCGCATGGTTTTCAGGGCTCGTTCATGACGGTGTCAGCGGTCCCATCTCTTCACTGCTGAGTGAGACTCAGCTCACGGCGATGCCTCTTCTGGGGGTGTTTTTCTTACTCCCATTGCAGAGCTGGGGACACAGACCCAGCAGGGGGAGGGGACTGGCCTCCTCTAGGCACCCCGTGTTCCCCCCGTTTATCCTAGATAGTCACTGACTCGTCATCGCCTCCCCCGCTGGCCTGGGGTCCCCAGGGCCTGGCACAGTGCAGGGCGTGGCTTCTGGAATGTTGACGAAGTGAATTAACAGGCTGTGGTTAGAAACCCACTGTCCTCACCCCAGTTCAGTGCTCTTCCCCAAACAAGCGGAGACCCCGGACTCATCAGCGACTATCGATTGTACCTCCCCAGTATCCACCCACTCTGTCCATTCTCGCCATTTCCACTGGCACCACCCCAGCCGGGGCCACCCTCAGCTCTCACCTGGGTGCTGTCGCATCTGCTGACTGCCCTCCCAGCTCATCCCCTCTCCCTGCAGAGCCCCAGGAGGCATTGCCTCTAAGGATAGGTGGGGCTATGTCGCTTCCTGCGCCCCGCAGCCCACAAGTCCTTCCTCCTCTGGTCCAGCCCTGCCTGCCTCTCCCACTTCCTCCCCCATCCCTCCTTTCAACCTTGGTGGCTTCAATCATGGCTTGCCCTTTCCTGCCTCAGGGCCTTTGCATATGCTGTTCCCTCTGTTTAGGACAGTCTTCCCTTTTGTCCTTCATTCTAGCTTGTGTCACGGCCTTGGAGGGGCCTCACTGACCACCGGAGCTAAAGCAGTTCCCCTTCGTTCCACCGTAGGTGTGTGTCCTTGGTAAACACAGACTCGTACGAACTTGCAGTCGCCTTTGTGAGGTTCATCTGTTGACTTGCCTGGGCTGGGGCAGGGCCGTGTCTCTTCGTTCACAGCTGAGTCCCAGAGCCCCCCACAAGTAGGCACTGAGAGCCCAGAGGAGAGGCTAGGTGGTGCCGGGGGGCCCCTCGCTAGCCCCTCTCCTCCCGCCCCCTCCCATCCCCGCAGTGACCACTGAGTCCCCGCCCTGTGCCCCCTCCCGTGACTCTCGCAGGACCTGGCCCGGCTGCAGGAGGGCAGGCAGCCCGAGCACCAGGACGTGGCCCTGCAGAAGGTGTCGGACTCGGAGAAGCTGCTGTACGTGCTGGAGGCGGACGCGGCCATCGCCAAGCACATGAGGCACCCCCAGGGGGACATGATCACCGAGGAGTAGGTCCCCTCTGCTTCGGGCCCCGGGTAGCTGCTCTGGGTCAGGGCAGGAGGGCTGCGGCCTGCTCGGCACTCAGGAGTTGAAGTCAGGGTTTGCTGAGGGCCAGCTAGATGCCAGGCGTGTGCCAAGTGCTTTACCTTATCCTCATGACGACCCGTTCTACAGTGGGGGAAACTGAGGCTTAGAGCACCACGACTGTTCTGGTCATTGTGTGACTGCAGCTCCCTGCCTACCATGCTGTCTGACCTCCAGGCTTGTGAGCACACTCTCCCACTGCCTGATGCCCAGCCAGCTTCCGTGCTCACGGCTCTTCTCTCAGCTCAGATGTGGATAAATCGACCCCCAGGATGCTCCCTTGTCCCAACCCCGCACCCTAGCAGGGGCAGGGGTCTCTTGGTGCCCCACAGCCCCCTGCTCCTGTCCCTGTCATAGCCCACACCACCCCTGTGGCCCCTGCTGGATGGTAGGCTCCAGAGAGCAGAGGACCTGCCTGTTTCTTCTGGAACCTTCTACGGTTCTGGGCACACAGCGGGCCCAGGGGAAATGTTGATGGAGGAAGGATGAAGGAAAGTGGACAGGAGGAGGGTGCCAGTGATTCTCCAGAACCCAAGGCCACTGTCACCCTGTCCTTCCGGGCCACCGAGCAGAAAGCCCGAGGCCGGGGTCTGGGGTGGGAGGCCCCTCCTTGCGGGGGATGCGGGCCGTGCCCCTGCCAACTAGCCCCGCTGACCGGGGCTACCGCTCTCCCCGCTCAGCATCCGTCAGCTGAAGGAGCGCGTGACCAACCTCCGCGGGAAACACAAGCAGATCTACGAGCTGGCGGTGAAGGAGGCGAGCCCGCAGGTCAACTGGGCGGCGCTGGTGCAGGAGAAGCTGGTACAGCCCGGGCTGTGGCTGGGGAGGGGGCCGGGCGTGTGCCGGGAGAGCCCTGCCACTTAATGGGCACCACGGCCTGTGGAGAGGGAGTCGTCCCGATGTTTGTGTCGGGAAGAAGAGCGAGGCTCAGAGAGGTGCAGAGCGTGACCCAGGGTCACACAGCAGAAGTGGTAGAGACTGGGACCCTCCTGAGGTCATCCTCCGACCGGGCTCCTTGGGGTCCTGGCCGACGTATGGCCGGCCGCTGCCCTTCCTGTGCCCATGCCAGCCCAACTCCACCTCAGAGGAGCGTGGCCACTGGAGCCAGGAGGCCTTTTTAAGTGGTGTGACCCTGGGCGAGTGACCCCCTGGCCGAGCCTCTGCTTCCCCATCTGTGAAACGGGCACGGTGCCGCGTGGGGCTCTGAGGTCGCCGTGAGGGTAAATGAGATGGCAGGTGTCGACGTGGTGGCAGAGGTGACAGCCTCCCCCACGTCTCTCGCGGGGCCGCCCTGCTCTCTCCCGGCGGCCCGTGGGGAGGAGAGCCGCGGCCCACGGCTGTGGTCCCCCGCCCGCCCGCGCAGGACAAGCTGAGCAGTCAGAGCTTCGGGACGGACCTGCCGCTGGTGGCCCACCAGGTGGGGCAGCACAACATCTTCCACAACGAGGTCAAGGCCATCGGGCCCCACCTGGCCAAGGACGGGGCCACGGTGGGTGCACGGTGCTGGGGGGAACCCGGGAAGGAGGGGCTCACCCCCGCGCCCCGCCCTAACCCGTGTCCTCCGCTCTGTCCACAGGAGCAGGATGGTGAGCTCCAGGCCAAGTACCAGAAGCTGCTGGTGAGCAGCCCCAGGGAGCCGGGGAGCGGGGTCAGGGGGAGAGGAGGGGATGGAGGGGTGGGGGGAGGTGGGGGAGTGGGGGGATGGAGGGGTGGGGGGAGGTGGGGGAGTGGGGGATGGAGGGGTGGGGGGAGGTGGGGGAGTGGGGGATGGAGGGGTGGGGGGAGGTGGGGGAGTGGGGGATGGAGGGGTGGGGGGAGGTGGGGGAGTGGGGGATGGAGGGGTGGGGGGAGGTGGGGGCGTGGGGGATGGAGGGGTGGGGGGAGGTGGGGGAGTGGGGGATGGAGGGGTGGGGGTTAGGTGGGGGAGAGGAGGGGATGGAGGGGTGGGGGGAGGTGGGGGAGTGGGGGGATGGAGGGGTGGGGGGTAGGGGGGCGGGGGGGTGGGGGGGCGTGTGGGGTGAGGGAGATGGGGGGATGGAAGGGAATGGAGAGGATGGGAGAGGGTGAAGGGGGTGGGAGGGGATTGGGGGCCAGGGCTGTGGGGACAGGAAGTGTGTGCAGTAAACATTTCAAACAGGACGGAGGGGATGAAGGGGAAGAGACGGCACCCCCGTCTGCCCTGTGCTCATGGAAAGCCCCGATATACCCTATGGATACAGCCTGGCCTACAATTTGCTTCTTATTTCTTTATTGAGCACCTACTGTGTGCCAAGTACGAGGCCATGTGCTATCAGCAAAAGTTCTCTATTTCCCTTTGTAAAACCTTTAAAGAGTGTGTGCTTTTTAAAACCGCACAAGTGATGCATAAATGCTTGTTGCAGGTGTTTCAGCCACCTCCTGGGATGGGGGGTACGGGATGGCCGTGAGGCAGCTCTGGAGCCAGACTGCCTCCTCCCCTTGTTGGTGGGGAGCCCTTGAGCCGGCTCCTTAGCCTCCAGGAGCCTCAGTTTCCCCCTCTGTAAAGTGGAGTTACTTTGACTGCCCGCCTCACAGGGTCGCTTTGAGGACAGCGCCAGTTAACGTGGAAAACACGGTCCTGGCACACGGCGCCCCGTGTCTGTGAGCTGCTGTTCTTATTTGCAGAGCAAGACCTCCCTCCTCCCCAGCGCCCCACACCCCACCTCTTCCCGGTTTGCTGTGTATCCTAGCCATCCATACAACAACATGATAAAAATAACAGTGGGAGCTGTAGCTGCTGGCGTTTACTGAGCAGCAACTGCATGCCGGTCTTTGTGCCCTCTGAGATCAGTGCTGTCGTTATCCCATTTCACAGATGAGCGAACTGAGGCTCCACAAAACTGTCAGGTCCCCGAGGGTTTTGTCTGTTTCTTTCACTGCTGTATCCCTGGTGTCTGGAGCCATGCCCGCACTTAGCGGACGCTCGATAAACGTTTGCTGAATGAATGAATGAGTTGCAGAGGGTCAAGGGGTTCCCGCTGGGAAGTGGTGGAGCTGGGCTTGTCCCCGGGCGGCCCAGGCCCCAGCCCTGTCCCTGCTCGGCCCACAGGCGGCGTCGCAGGCGCGCCAGCAGCACCTGGGCTCGCTGCAGGACTACATGCAGCGCTGCACCAACGAGCTGTACTGGCTGGACCAGCAGGCCAAGGGCCGCATGCAGTACGACTGGAGTGACCGCAACCTCGACTACCCCACCCGCCGGCGCCAGTACGAGGTGGGTACGGGGCCGGGGCCGGGGCCGGGCCCAGGCCCCGAGGGAGCAGGGCTGCCCGGCTGAGCCCCCCGCTGCCCCCCACTGCAGAATTTCATCAGCCGGAACCTGGAGGCCAAAGAGGAGAGAATCAACAAGCTGCACAGCGAGGGGGACCAGCTGCTGGCCGCCGAGCACCCTGGAAGGAACTCCATCGAGGTGCGTGTGCCCCGGCAGGGGGCGCCTCCTCCAGGCGGGCCTCAGGGCCACCCCTGGTGTGGGCCCCTGGGGTGGGGGTCCTGCGTCCTGTGTCCGTCTGTCTCTCCATCTTGCTCCGTCTGACCCTGCCTCCTCTCATTATCTTGATCCTTTTCTATGTCCTGCCTTCGGCCCCTCACTCCTGAAGCCCTAACGGTGCCTCATTTCCTAGGATTGCCGTAAAAAATGACCAGAAACTTGGTGGCTTTAAGCAACAGAAATTTATGCTCTCACAGTTCTGGAGGTCAGAAGTTTGAAATTAAGGTGTCGGCAGGCTTGTTCCTTCTGAGGGCTCTAGGAGAAGATCCTTCCTTGCCGCTCGCCCGGCTTCTGCTGCTGCCAGCAGGCCTTGGCGGTGCTGGGCTTGGAGCCACATCACTCCTGTCTCTGCCTCCGTCTTCACATGGCCTTCTCCCTGTGCGTCTGTGTGTGTCTCCTCTTCTCATAAGGACACCAGTCATTGGACTTAGGGCCCACCCTAAATCCAGCATAATTTCATCTTGAGATCCGTAACTAGTAACATCTGCAAAGACTCTATTTCCAAATAAGGTCACATTCTGAGTTCTAGGTGGACATGAATTTGGGTATGGGGGGGACACCATTCAACCCCCTACATTGCCTTTGTGAAAATATTTAAAAAGCACTACTTTTTCTGGGCAGACACAGCACCTACTTTCCCCTTGTGCAGTGCACAACCTGAGCACCAGTACATGGCAGCCATGCTTGACTACTCAACATGTCCCCTCTCTCCTCCCACCCCTGGGCAGAGCTGGCTGCCTCTGTGGGAGCCAAGCCCAGGCAGATGCCAGATACCTCCTATCCCACCATTCTCTGGTGCAGAATCCCACCATCCCTCCCTTGGTGTCCCAGGCACCTGCCCAGCAGCCGTCTACCCCCCTTCTCCTGGCAGGCTCACATGGAGGCCGTGCACGCAGACTGGAAGGAGTACCTGAACCTGCTCATCTGTGAGGAGAGCCACCTGAAGTACATGGAAGACTACCACCAGGTACCCGGGGCCCACTGGTGGGGGCATCAGTGCCTACTTGGCTCACGCCTGGCCTCAGAGCCACTTCCCCCAGGAGCTTTGCAAGGCTGCCTTCCCAGGCCTCACAGCACCCACACTTCTGATGGCATACCCGTGTGTGCCCTGAGCTGGCTTGGTCCTCATGTATCTTCCCTGGGGGCCGGGGCTGGAGGGTCTGGTTCACCAGGTCAGCCCCAGAAGCGTGTGTGGGGTTTTCATAAGAAATTTGCCATTTTAGCCATTTTTAAGCATATAATCCTGTGCTATTTATTCATTACATTCAGTGTTGTGCAGCCATCACTACTGTCTTTCCAAAACTCCTTCATCACTCCAAATGGGTTAGTCTGTACCCATTAAACAGTCACTCCCCATGCCTTCCTCCCCCTGCCCCTGTCAACTTCTAATCCTTTCTGTCTCGATGGATTTGCCTGTTCTAGATATTTCATGTAAGTGCAATCACACGCTATGTGGCCTTTTGTGTCCCGCTTCTTTCACTGAACGTGTCTTCTAGGCTCATCCACATTGTAGCATGAATCAGAACTTCATTTCTTTTTATGGCTGAATAGTATTCCATTGTAAGGACAGACCCCGTTGCATTTATCCATCCGTCTGTTGGTGGACACTGGGTTGTTTCTGTAGGAATGTGTTTTTAATGAGACTTGCAGGTGATTCTGTTGAGTGGGTGGCATGGGGACACTTGAACTCAGACTGCGCTTACAGAACTCCTGGTTTGGGTCTGAGCCCTGCTGGGCCGTGAGCTTCACAGGGTGCCAAAGTCCTGCTCACGGCTGCAGCCTAGGGACAGCTGACAATGAGTGATTCCAGAGCTGATGGACTGAAGAATGGGCAAGAGAATTTTCTAGAACAGAGAGGGGAGGCTTGTCTTCTGTGTCTCAAGACTTAGAATGAAAGTACAGCCTTAAGTCAGGGTGCCCCTGGCACAGAGAGGAGTGGAACGGAAGGGAACCCAGAGCTTACTGGTATATATATGAAAGATTCACATGTCATGGAGGTGCGGGCGTGTGGACTGGTGGGAAGGGACCCGGCTTCTTCCCTGCGAGGCCCCCAGGAAGTCGGGCTGGGGTGGGTTGGGGGTGTGGCGGAGCAGCAGAGCCTGTGGATTCAGGGTGAGCCCCAGCCCCGCTGGGGATGGGCTTGAAGCCACAGCCAGGCTGAGCCCCTGATGTCCCCGTGGTTTCCTGTCCATAATCGGGCGCCGGCTCCCCTCTAGTTCCACAGAGACGTGAAAGCTGCTCAGGAGCTGCTGCGCAAGGTGGACTCGGACCTGAGCCAGAAGTACAGCCCCGACTTCAAGGACCGCTACCAGCTGGAGCTGCTGCTGCGGGAGCTGGACGTGAGTGCGGGCCCCTCCACGCCCCGCCTGCCGCCTGCCCGCCCCCGGGAGGGCTGCGTGGTCTCACCGGGCGCCTGCCTGCCCGCAGGACCAGGAGAAGGCTCTGGACAAGTACGAGCACGTGGTGCGGGGCCTGCAGCAGCGAGGGCAGCAGGTGGTGCCCCTCCGGTACCGCCGGGAGACGCCGCTCCAGCCCGTCCCCGTGGAGGCGCTCTGTGACTTTGAGGGTGACCAGGTGAGCCGCTGCCCAGGCGGCCGGAGCCCCGGGCAGGCCGGCCCAGCCCAGAGCTGCCTCTTCCCGTGTCACCGAAGGGTCTTGGGGTGACATGGCTGGATGGCGGACCTCAGACGTTTTCAGGACCCCGCGTTCGTCTCCGTCGCTGGGGTCGCTCTGCCGACGCCCCGCCCACCGGCCGCCCGGCTTCTGTTCTGGCCGCTGAGCGAGCCCAGCCGTTCCGCGTTAGTCCGGGCTCCGCGTTAGTCCGGGCTCCGCGTTAGTCCGGGCTCCGCGTTAGTCCGGGCTCCGCGTTAGTCCGGGCGAGGGTTCCCATGGGCCCGCTTTGAGTCACGTGTCCAGCCTACACCAATCACAGTGACCGGGGGTGAGGCCGTTCTTTCATTGGCCAGGCCTGGGTCACGTGTCTGCTCGTAGCCGTCAGGGACTGGGAAGGGAGACAGGACGAGGCCACGTGGACTGGGAAGGGGGTTCCCCAAAGGGAAACCCAGCTGGGCGCTGGACCCGCAGACCCAACACACGTCCCCGGCCCCTCCCCACTCTCACGGTGGAGACGCCTCGGGGAGGGTCTGCGGGAGCCGGCTAACACTCCCCAGGTCCGAGAGTTGGGGGGGCGGGGGCGAGATGGCGGCTGGGTTCCCCGGGCCCTCTGACCGCGTGGCCTGCCCCGCCAGGGCCTGATCTCGCGGGGCTACAGCTACACGCTGCAGAGGAACAACGGGGAGAGCTGGGACCTCACCGACAGCGCCGGGAACAAGCTGACCGCCCCGGCCGTCTGCTTCGTGATCCCCCCCACCGACCCCGAGGCCCTGGCTCTGGCCGACAGGTACAAGGGCAAAGGAGGAACCAGCCTGGATTGGCACCCCCACCCCGGGGCCCGTCAGGCCCCGTTCACAGCCCTGGGCATCCCGACGCAGCCTCAGGAGGTGACTGACACCCCCGCACTTGCACCCCTTGGAGACCCAAGTGGGACAGGAGCGGATCCTCTTGGCTGGGCTGACTTGCTGTATGTGAACGTCCACCTGTGGGCACAGTTCAGCAAGCAGTTTCTCTGCATGTGCTGCTGGGCCCTTTGCACATGCTGTTGCTCCTTCTACATGGCCACCTACTTGCTGCCTGGTTGGCTCAAGCCTCTTGGCTTGAAGACCCAGCCCTGGGGTCACCTCTTCTGTGAAGCCTTCCCTGATTGCCCCCTGGCCCTCCACCCTGGCTCCAGAAGTGCTGCCACCTCTTGGCTCTCAAGCACCTTCTTCTGTTGCACATACCACTCTTTATTAGGATGCCCTGTATATGAGTCAGTCTCATCTGGCAGGGGCTCCTTGGAGAGATTTATTGTCTCCAGGGCCTTGTTCAGTACCCGGTGCACAGTAAGTACCCAAGAACTCTGTTCAATGAGTGAGTGATTCAAGGAATGCTTTCATTTATTCATTCAGTAAATATTTATTGAGCACCTACTGTGTACTGCTCCCTCAGGGGTAACCTCCTGGGGGGAAGATAAAGGAGCAAACAAGATAATTTTAGGTATAAGATTTGCCATGAAGAAAAGAGAGAAAGGAAGGAAGGAAGGAAGGAAGCGGTCCGTCGGAACCCAGGAGCAAAGAAAGCCCAGGTGTTAGCGCGAACCCTTCCTATGTGTGTCGTGTTTTAACTTTTCAAAGCATTTTGATGAGCCCCTGACTCCTCTGGGCCATATGTGTCTGTGGGTGGAGGGGGCCGTGGGCTGCCCGGGTCCCCAGCCCAGTTTTGTGGGTGGAGGGGGCCGTGGGCTGCCTGAGTCCCCAGCCCAGTTTTGCCCTCACAGCCTGGGAAGCCAGTACCGGAGCGTGCGGCAGAAGGCAGAGGGGAGCAGGAGTGCACTCCAGCAGCGGCACGAGGTGCTGAAGACAGAGAGCCCTGGAGGTGGGCGCCGGGGCTGTAGCCCGGGGGCTCTGGGGAGCCAGGGAAGTAGGGCTGGACCCGGGTCTGTGCCATGGATGGGGCAGGGTCGGGCACAGGAGGGGCGTCACGCACCGTCACCTGAGTCTGTGATTTCCCTCTGGCAGATGCCTCCGACCTGCGGGGGCGGCAGCTGCTGGCTGGCTTGGACAAGGTGGCCAGCGACCTGGACCGGCAGGAGAAGGCCATCGCGGGGATCCTGCGGCCGCCGCTGGAGCAGGGCCGGGGCCGTGCAGGACAGCGCCGAGCGGGCCAAGGACCTCAAGGTACCACCTAGCTGAGGGCACAGCTGGCCCCCTGCCTCTCTGGGGCTCCTGCTCAAGGTCTCGTCCCCACAGGGGTCCTAGTGCTCGATGGGGACCACCTGCCATGTGTAACAAGAAGTCCTGAGTCGGGGAGGTAGGGGGCTGTTCTAGGCTGAGGACCGAGGAGGTGCCTGAGTCCTGGTGCTCCCCCCAGACACATCCCCAGGAGAAAGGGTTGGCGAGGCTCACGCTGCCTCTGCACAGTTTGTCGCCTGCAGGCTCATGGCAGTACAGTCATGTGTCACTTAACGGGAATACGTTCTAGGAAACGCGTGGTTAAGTGGTTTCGTTTTGCGAACGTCATAGTGTATACTTACACACAGCTAGATGGTACAGCCTACTCACACCCAGGCAACACCGTAGTGAGCGGTCGGTCATTGACTGAAGTGTCATCGTTATGTGGCGCATGACTGTACTGACGACAGCAGCAACCGTGGCCTGAGCAGCACAAGGGAGCACGAGGCTCTGTGCGTAACGGCACTCCAGTTGCACAGAGCCAGCTCACTCGCTGCTTGACCACGGACGTGTTACTTCAGCCCAAGCCTCACTTTCTTCAGCAAAATGGGCTGGTCCCCACTCGCGGGGCCTTGGGAGGACGGAGTGAGGGCATGTGAATACCAGCCAGGATTCAAGCATCACCATCCTCGGTCCTCAGTGCCCTCCGCATGGGCATGACCGTTCCTGATGTACAGGGGAGTGCAGTGGCTCTAGCTGTGGCTCATGTCAGGGCTGGTGGGGGCCGAGCCAGGGCCCGGAGGATGCCTGGCGCTGTGGGGGGGGCATGGCCAGGCTCTACCACATCCTCCCTAAGCTGCTTGGAGTCATGGGGTCTCCCCCTGTGAACCGGGAGAGAAAAAGCACCTACCTCATAGAGTTGCCCCCATAGATGAATGAAATCACCCATGTGAAGTGCTTGAACAGTAAGTGCTCGGTAATTACCTATTATTTTCATCACTCTTGTGAGTCACGGTCCACTGCATCAGAATTCTCTGGGATGCCCATAACAAATGCAGACTCCTCGGCTGGCGCCCCACACCTGGAGAGGGCCCAGGCCTCTGCGTTTCAGTCAGGCCTCCCCAAAAGCTTCCACTGTCCCCTGAAGCATGGGCACCCCCCTGGGGGCTGGGGACTGCCTGGCTGTGGCCGACACGAAGGGCTCTGGTCCCCTCAGAACATCACCAACGAGCTGCTGCAGATCGAGCCCGAGAAGGCGCGCAGCACGGCCGAGTGCGAGGCGTTCCTACAGGCCGTGCCGGGCAGTGGCAGCGCCCCTCTGCTGAGGACTCGAATGGAGGACACCAGCAGCAGACACGAGCGCCTGCTGCAGCTGCTGGACTTGGCCCAGGAGAAGTGGGTGGCAGGCGGGCAGCGGGGAGGTCGGGCGGGGTCAAAGGGCCAGGCGGGCACCCTCTCTACTCCTGCCCCGTGTCCTCAGGGTCAACGTTGCCAACCGCCTGGAGAAGAGCCTACAGCAGGGCTGGGAGGTGCTGGCCACCTACGAGAACCAGCTCATCCAGGATGACACGGTGCCCGCGAGTGGCTGTGCTCTGGACAGCAAGAGGCAGGAGCTGGCGGTGAGTGTGGGGACCCTGGGCCTCAGGAGCCTTTCTCTCCAGGCGCTCCCACCTCACCACCTCTGGACACACGAGGGGCCAAGGCCCCATGGACAGTGGCAGCGAGTCTCTGCAGGTTTGGAATGTCTGCACTGTGCCAAATTGGAAGTTGCCAGTGGAGGCCCATGGCCCAAATCCCAGCTGCTCATGGAGTTTGTGTGGCTTGTGGAAATCAGGTGCTAGTGTTTGAAAACCAAATATCTGCATAACCCCCCAGATTCCCAGGATCTCTGGGCCCACAGGCCCCCGGGTGAGGTCAGCTGGAGCAGAGAAGCAGCTGCCCCAGCCCCAGCATCTGCTTTCTGTCGTGGTTGCCACTGGGCCCACTTCCCGTATTTGCCTGCCTGACCACTGTAGACAAATTTGAGTCTGTGGGCCTAGGGGAGGCGACGATCACACACCAGTTCACAAAATCCTTGCGGCGTGTTGAGTCCTCGCCTCAGAGCTGAGAGAATGGTCTCAGAGGACAAAGCCGTCACCGAAGCCTGGAGACTGGAGAGCAGCCGGCTATTCCAGTCCGGGCATGGTGTCACAGCGCATGTGCTGCCTGCTGCAGGGTGTAGAAGTTAGTTTTTCCGGTTTTGTTCATTGTAACGGAACATCACAGAAATGACCGCCAGGTTTGAGGAGAAACGCAGAGGCAAAGCCCCAGCCCCTCCCCAGGCCCGGGCTTACCACCCCCAAAGCAGGAGGCCCCAAGCATTTCGGGTAGCGCTGCCCCGGGCCCCAGGGAGCTCTGGCCACAGTGCCCGCCAGCTGTCTGCTTCTCCGCCCCGGCAGGCCCTGGGCTCTGAGCTGCAGGCCCAGAAGTCCCTCGTCGGAGAGGCGGAGCAGAACCTGCAGGCGGCCAAGCAGTGCTGCGGCTCGCTGGCCAGCCGCTTCCAGGAGCACTGCCCGGACCTGGAGCGCCAGGAGGCCGAGGTGCACAAGCTGAGCCAGCGCTTCGACCACCTCCGCCAGCAGGTTGAGCTCAGGTGAGGGGCCGTGGGTGGGGTCGACCTTGAGGCCACCAAAGGCTGCTTGTTTTCTAAATAATTTCCTCTTTTTGAAAACAGCAATACATATACAAAGTAAAAAACTCCAAGTGATCATAATGACCAGCGCTTTTCCCCCAAGGGAAGCACTGCTCCCAGTTTCTCGTGTTTCCTTCCAAAAACACTCTGTACAAGCCTGAAAGGTGGACAACAGGATGACAACATACCACACACACTGCATCTTGCTGTCTTTCCTGTCATGTATTTCGCCGGCCTCATGGGCAAGTGTTCCCTCCCCTCTTCTGTTTTCTGGAAGCGTTTGTGTAGAACTGATATTTCTTTCTTAAATGCTTGGTGGAGGCCGTCTGGGCCTGTGGTTTGATTTTTGTATGGGGAAGGATTTTAACTACAAATTCAAGCTCACTGACAGACAGCGGACTGCTTGGCTCGCTTCCTTCTTGACTCAGCTGCAGCAGTTTGTTCTTTCGAGGAATTTGTCCATCCCATCAGGTTGTTCAACTGGCATAAAATTGTTCATGATGTTCTCATCCTTCCGGTGTCTGCAGGATCTGAGGGGATGTCCTCTTTCTCATTCCTGTCATATACCTTCTTTGTATTTATGTATTCTTTTTTTTTTTATAATTTTATTTATTTTTTCCCCCAAAGCCCCAGTAGATAGTTGTATGTCATAGCTGCACATCCTTCTAGTTGCTGTATGTGGGACTCGGCCTCAGCATGGCCGGAGAAGCGGTGCGTCGGTGCGCGCCCGGGATCCAAACCTGGGCCGCCAGTAGCGGAGTGCGCGCACTTAACTGCTAAGCCACGGGGCCGGCCCTATATATTCTTTTTTTTTTTTTTTTTTTTGATTATTGTGTCTGAGGTTTATTAATTTATTGACCATTTCAGAGAACTAGCTTTGGTTTCAATGATCTTTCTCCTGTTTTCTTGTTCCCTGTTTCATTGACATCTGCTCTTTATTATTTCCTACTGCTGCTTACATTGGGTTTAATTTGCTCTTCTTTTTTATTCTTAAGGTGGAAGCTTAGACTGTTGATTTGAGAGCTTGCTTCTTTTCTAATACAAGCATTTAATACTAATCACTTTCCTCTAAGCACTGCTTTCGCTGTGTCCCACAAATTTTGGTATGTTTTTATTTTCGGTGAGTTCAAAAGATTTTCTACCCTTGCTTGTGATTTCTCCTTAGACATGTGGGTTGTTCAGGTCCTATAATACACAGCACGTGTCTCTTCAAGTCGGTACACGTGGACCCACCAGTTCTTTACAGAGGCCGTGGAGGACTCCAACTTAACACTCCATAATTTACTGAACCACTTCCTTTCTGGCAAATGTTTAGGTTATTTCCAATTAAATTACATTTGGTTCCCCGTCCCCTTTTACAAAATGAGCACAGATGACTTCTTTAAGAAGAGGTGAGGGCAGCTTCCAGTGAGGCATCTGCTCACCGTGGCAGAGGCCTGCCTGACCGGCTGGCTTTGCCCCACAGGGCCCAGAGCCTGCAGAGCGCCAGGGCTGCTTACGATGACTACCGTGGCAGCTGCGACCACGTGCTCCGGTTCTTATCCGACATCCCCAGCCACGAGCCCCAGGAGACAGACAGCCTCAGCCAGATGGAGACCAAGCTGAAGAATCAGAAGGTAAGATGGCTGCTTCCGCATGCACAGGCATGTCACAAGGTGGGGTCAGAGGTCAGCAAGCCCCTCTCTAGGAGAGCCGGGCGGTGGCTGCCGCTTGCCGTGGCAGAGCTGTGTCCTCACGGGACTGTGGCCCTGCCTGGCTCCCAGCACCTGACTCTAAGAAGAGGAACCGTGTCTCACTCACTCCTCCCTCCTCAGCGCCCAGCAGGGGGCCTGGCCCAGAGTGGACACTCAGCACAAGCTGGCTGAAGGAGCGAATGGCTACGGAAACATAAGAGGAGCCCTCGTGGGGAAAAGTCCCATTTCCAAAGTTCAGTCCTGGCTCCTCAGAAGGCAGCAATGCCTCAGGGTGAGGGCTGAGGACCATGGGAACCTAACAGCCTAGGCTCAGGTTGGCCGTGTACCCACGGGCAAGTCATTGAGTCTCACTGTGCCTCAGTTTCCTCACTCATAAACTGGAGATAATGATGGTGCTTACTTACCTCATAGGACTGTTGGAAGATTATATGAGGAAATCTAAGTAAGATATCAGAACAGTGCCTGACATTTTGAAGCACTCAGTAAGCTTTCGTTTCCTGGTAAAGATAATTATCTTCTTGGCCCTTCTTCACAGGGCCTTAGAGTTTCCTTTTGTAACAGACAAATGTGTTCGAGGAAGCCATTCCTTATACTTTGTACTACAGAAAAATAATTTTAGATTCCAAGGAATCTACCTACTTTATTAAGTTTTTTTTTTAACTTTTTAAAATTTGACTTTTAAAGTCTCTGTTGTTTTACAGAACCTGCTAGATGAGATAGCAAGAAGGGATGAGGAAGTACAGAAAGTCTGTCGCCAGTCCCAGCAGTACCAGCAAGCTGTCAAGGTGAGAGGGACACTCCTGCCAGAGCGCAGCCACAGGGCCTCTCTCCACCAGCTGAGCTGGGAAGAGCAGCGGCGGGGCCATCCCCAGGCGCTGCTGACAGCCATGCAAGCCGGCGCAGCCCTCTGGGGAAACCGGATGGCACCAGGCGTCGAACACCAGAAAAGGGTTTTCTACTGTTTGAAGCAGTAAACTGGGCAAATTTATCCCATTGGGAAAAAATAGAAAAGAATAATAATGCAGGATAAACAAAATCATTGTAACATCATCATTTACAATAGCAGAAGAGACAAACTAGAAATAATTTAAATGTCCATCCAGTGGCAGAGGAACAGCTAGGTAAACTATCACCCACCCACCTGATGGGTTATAAAGTCATCAAACTGGTCAACAGGAGGGTTAGAAGGTGGCGACATGAGAAAAGGCGTATGGCACAGTGTGAAATGAAGACAGCAGAATGTCACACTCTCTAGGCCAGGAGGGAGCACTCGGCGGGGGGAGGGGCACTGCGGGCATCCGTTTCCTGGTCTTGTCTGTTGTTCAGGGACGTAGCTATGTACTGCGGACGTATGATGGTTCTCAGAACCTCCTGGCAGTCAGCGCAGGTGCAGCTGTGTGGAGGACCTCTGCAGTCAGCTGGAAGCAGTGTAAGAACGTTTCCGTGTCAACTCCTTGTCTGCCCTCTGCCGTGTCTCTCACCCAGGACTATGAGTTAGAAGCAGAGAAACTGAGGTCCCTTCTTGACTTGGAGAATGGAAGAAGCAGCCACGTGAACAAGAGGGCCAGGCTCCAGTCCCCTGCTGCCAAAGTGAGGGAAGAGGTGAGTCTCTGCCCTTCAGGATGCGCGGCACGCAGGCCTGAGATGCACACGCAGTGGGGAAACCAGGCAAGAGCCCTCCTGGGTGCAGACAGGTTCCGTAAGAGAGGAAAGTCGACTTGTTCTGGGGCGGCGACACTGATGTGCCCAGAAAGAAGCCTGCGGGAGGGATCTGGGCCGGAGCATGCGTGTGGCAGGTTCCCACTTTGCCCCCCTCAGGAAGTACACAGAGGGCGGATGTTCAGTTTCTTCTATGCACTAGAACATGCAAGACTCAGACAGAGATCTGCTCGAGGCCCCTGGGGATTGAGACTTCTGACTCTAAATCTACTTTTCTCTCCACCAGATGAGACTGTAGTGTAGCTCCAGGTAGCAAGGGGCAGGAAGCTACCCTCTATCCCCAGATGCCAGACCTCCCAGAAACTGTCTGAGCTCTCTCTAGCTTAGCCTGCTGACTCCTGTTTGCTGATTGCTCTCCTGTAGGAAGCGGCTCTTGCTGCCAAGTTCACCGAAGTTAACGCCATCAACAGACAGAGGCTGCAGAATCTGGAGTTTGCTCTGAATCTTCTGAGACAGGTAATGGATCTTAGTAAGACATTCTACTCACTATTCCAGGGGCCCGCCCCATGGCCAAGTGGTTAAAATTCCACACGCTCTGCTTCGGCAGCCTGGGGTTCAGGGGTTCGGATCCCGAGTGCAGACCTACTCTACTCATCAGCCATGCTGTGGAGGCATCCCACATACAAAATAAAGGAAGATTGGCACAGATGTTAGCTCAGGGCGAATCTTCCTTATCAACAAAAAAATCACAACTGTTCCAGCAGGTGAGAAATAAGACTCATTCTGCCTCAAAGTAACAGCCCATGAGCTAGTGGGAGTGAGTATCCCTTGCTAACGTGGCTGGGCAGCACCAGCGTGAATACTGGCCCAAGCCAATGCTTCTGTTCACAGGAGTATAACTTAGGTGTTCCATCCAACAAACATTTGCTGAGCACCCAGTAAAAGGTAACTTAACTCATTTGTTAAAGTCCATAACGTTTATGACAGCATTGTGATAGCAGGAAACTGGAAGCAACTCAATATTCACCCGCAGCAGGTGATTAACTAAATTAGGGTCTGTGATACAATGGGAAACCGTGTAGCTGTTACGCAGTGAAGGAGCACTCTCGGTGCTGCTGCGGATTTCTCTCTATACATTAAGTGCGATAAGCAGGGTGTGGAACAGGGGACTACCATTTATTTGTTCACAAACACATGACGCACATTAAAAACACACGTGTCTCAAAGATGTCAGGTATCCTCTGGGAACAGGACCAGAGGGGGAGACTCTGGTTTCACTTCACGTCTTCTGTGGTTTTAAAATATTTCACCAGATGCATTTAAAAAACCTAGTTGTTTACTATTTTCAAAAGTAACCCTAGAACTCTAGTGGACCCAGTGCTGAGGGAGTCCTTGGGGACCATAGGACAACCAGTCCGACCTGTTCACAGGTGACCCAGGTGCGCTCTGACCAGATGAGAACAGGCTGTGCAGAGAGGCGGGCTTTAACCGTGTGCTGTCTTCTCCTTCCCAGCAGCCAGAGGTAGGAGTGACCCATGAGACCCTGCAAGGGAGCAAGCCAGGCTCTGGAGCAGAGGAGACATGGAAGATTCGGAAGGAGCTGGACGAGGAGACGGAGCGGAGGCAGCAGCTGGAGAATGAGGTCAAGAGTGCCCAGGAGGAAGTCCGGATTCTGCAGAATCGGAGCCCCCAGGAATCGGTGGTGAGGAAGGAGGTGCTGAAGAAGGTGCCAGACCCCGCACTGGAGGAGAGCTTCCAGCAGATGCAGTGGACCCTGGCAGAGGAGCAGCACAAGAACCAGCTGCTACAAGAGGAGCTGGAGGCGCTGCGGCTGCGGCTGCGCACTCTGGAGCAGGAGACCAGGGACGGGGGGCAGGAGTACGTGGTCAAGGAGGTCCTGCGCATCGAGCCCGACAGAGCCCAGGCCGATGAAGTCCTGAGACTGAGGGAGGAGCTGGAGGAGCTGAGGCGGCAGAAGGGCACCCGGGAAGCAGAGGCGGTCCTCCTGCAGCAGCGCGTCGCGGCCCTGGCCGAGAAGAACCGGGCTCAGGAGAAGGTCACGGAGAAGGAGGTGGTGAAACTACAGAATGACCCCCAGCTGGAGGCCGAGTACTGGCAGCTGCAGAAGGACCAGCAGCAGGAGGGCAAGCTCAGGGAGAAGCAGGAAGAGGAGCTGAGCTTCCTCCAGGAGAAGCTGAAGAGGCTGGAGAAGGAGCGGGCCATGGCCGAGGGGAAAATCACCGTCAAGGAGGTGCTCAAGGTAGAAAAGGATGTGGCAACAGAGAGGGAGGTCGGCGACCTCAGACGCCAGTACGAGGACGAGGCCGCCAAGGCTCGTGCCAACCAGAGGGAGAAGACGGAGCTGCTGCGAAAGATTTGGGCCTTGGAAGAGGAAAACGCCAAAGTGGTGGTCCAGGAGAAAGTGCGAGAGATCGTCCGGCCCGACCCCAAGGCAGAGAGGGAAGTGGCCAGCCTCCGCCTAGAGCTCATCGAGCAGGAGCGCAAGTACCGGGGGGCCGAGGAGCAGCTGAAGAGCTACCAGGCTGAGCTGGAGGCGCTCAGGAGGCGGGGCCCCCAGGTGGAAGTCAAGGAAGTGACTAAGGAGGTCATCAAGTACAAGACTGACCCCGAAATGGAGAAGGAGCTTCAGAGGCTCAGGGAGGAGATCGTCGACAAGACCAGGCTCATCGAAAGGTGCGATCTAGAGATCTACCAGCTGAAGCAAGAGATTCAGTCCCTGAAAGACACCAAACCCCAGGTACAGACCAAGGAGGTGGTCCAGGAGATCCTCCAGTTCCGGGAAGACCCCCAAACCAAAGAGGAAGTGGCGTCTTTGAGGGCCAGACTATCAGAGGAACAGAAGAAGCAAGTGGATCTGGAAAGGGAGAGGGTTTCCCAGGAGGAGAAAATCAAACAGAAGGAAGAGGAGCTTTCCCAAGTGAAGGAAAAGGTGGTCCCACAGGAGGTTATCAGGTATGAGGAGGAGCCCGGCCTGCGGGCCGAGGTGAACGCCTTCACCAAGAGCATCGATGTCGAGCTCCGGCAGATCGACAACCTCCGTGGGGAGCTGCGGCGGCTGCAGCGCCGGCGAGCCGAGCTGGAGTGCCAGCTGGAGGAGCTGGAGCGGGAGCGGCAGGCGCGCAGGGAGGCTGAGCTGGAGGTGCAGCGGCTGAAGCAACGGCTGGCCGACCTGGAGAAGGAGGAGGGGGAGGCACGAGAGAAGGTGACCCTCAAGCAGAAAGTGGTGCTGCAGCAGGACCCCCAGCAGGCCAGGGAGCACTCCCTGCTCAGACTCCAGCTGGAGGAAGAAAGGCACCGGCGGCAGGTCCTGGAGAGTGAGCTGGAGACCCTGAGAAAGAAGCTCGCCAACCTGGAGAAGATGGAGGTCAAGGAGAAGGTGGTCTTCTCTGAAAGCATCCAGGTGGAGAAAGGCAACACCGAGCAAGAGATTCAGAAGCTCAAGAGCAGCCTGGAGGAGGAGAGCTGGAGCAAGAGGGAACTGGATGCAGAGGTGAGCCGGCTGGAAGCCAAGCTGTCAGAGCTGGAGTTCTGTAACTCCAAGTCGTCCAAAGAACTGGACTTCCTAAGGGAAGAAAACCACAGACTCCAGCTGGAGCGGCAAAACCTGCAGCTCGAGACCCGAAGGCTCCAGTCAGAAATTGAAATGGCGGCAACAGAAACACGAGACTTGAGGAACATGACCACGGTGGGCTCCGGGACGAACCTCGACTCCAGACTGTGGTCCCTGGAGAGAGAACTGGACGACCTCAAGAGGCTCTCCAAAGACAAAGATGTCGAGATTGACGAGCTGCAGAAGCGCCTGGGCTCCGTGGCCGTCAAGAGGGAGCAGAGGGAGAACCACCTGCGGCGCTCCATCGTGGTCATCGACCCCGACACGGGCCGGGAGCTGTCCCCAGAGGAAGCCCACCGAGCTGGTCTCATCGACTGGAACATGTTTGTGAAACTCAGGAGCCAGGAGTGCGACTGGGAGGAAATATCGGTGAAGGGTCCCAATGGGGAATCCTCTGTGATCCACGACAGGAAGTCGGGCAAGAAGTTCTCCATTGAAGAGGCCCTGCAGAATGGAAGGCTGACGCCTGCTCAGTACAACCGTTACATCAACAAGGATATGTCCATCCAGGAGCTGGCTGTCTTGGTGTCTGGGCAGAAGTAGGCACAGCCCTGCCCTCCATCTTCTTGGAAGCAGACGGCTGGCTCTTTTCTACCTAATAACCTCCTGGTGTCGTCTGCTCCCTGGCCCCGTGCAGACCCCCTAATCTGTGCAGAGCCGAGCATGTTACCCGAGCCCTGGCCATCAGGCTGCTCACAGTGCAGCTCACTTACAAGTGGGACAGGCACTGGCTGAACCGTCATTCAACCTGGGTGAGTGACCCACTTCGTCCCCCAGTGATTCAGAACCACCCTGCCCTTCCTTTTTCTCCCTTTTCCTATACACACCCATCAATAGACTCCTTGTGTGATACCTGGAAGCAGGTAGATAGACTGGAAGCAGTCTAACTACTAAAGCACAAGACGACCAAGGCAGACAAGCCCGCTCCAGGGAGCACCGGCCTTTGCACACCAGACGGGGAAACTCTCGGGCAGAAAGGCTTCCCTTCCACACACCTTTCCATTCATCAGAGGACTGGGCCCCTCGGGGCTGCCAACCTGCATTCACACCCGTCTTGGATTCTGGCTGAGAGCCGACTTTCTGTCAGAGGCCTCCTAGTGAGACAGATCTGGGCTCTATGCCAGAAAAGGTGCCAAGAAGGCAGAACAGTGTCTGGCCCTCGGTGCTAGAGTGAAGGTTAACTGTCAGCCAGATTGTCCCAGGACAGCACGCCATCAGAGAACGTTTTATGGCTCTGCAAGTACAGTATTGCACAGTGGGCTGTGCTGCTATTAGCCTTAGTCTCATGCCTTACATGTCCTGCTTATTATCTCACTGGTATTTAGGTATATACTACAGCTGATTGTTCACCAAACAAATTCTGGGTTCTCTGTATCTCATGTATTAGATAAGAAAATGGGAAGTAATGGGGAACTCTATTCATAGTGCAGAAATAAATGCCCCGTGGCTTGATTCTAACTTTGTGGTGTGGTTCTTCATCTTTGCCATGTGAGGCTTATTTCACCGCCCCCCCCATCCCTCTTGGCTTTCAGTCAAAATGGATATTCCATATAAGACCAGCTCCTACAGGAGAAAGAACTGTTTGCAAATATGGTAAAAAGAAAAGACTGAGAAACAATGTTTTGGAAACCTTGAAACAATTTATTGAGTTACTTTATACAAGATTAACAATTTCCACACCACCCCCTAACACCAACTTAGTCGCTGCACAAAAGCCACAGCCCCTTTCACACCTAAGAAACGGCCGCACCAGGGAAAGCCCTGCAGCGCTGCAGCCCCCAGCCCCCAGAGCCTGCTCTGCCTGTAGATCTGCCTGGCCATGGCTGTTGAAGTCATTCACTCTTTCGTTACCACAAATAAAGCATAAACAAGAAAAAGAAATCTCATAAACTCCCCATCAAAGAAACGTTTCCCTGAGGCAAGAGGCATCACTAGATTCCTAAAAATGAGGGTATTCTGCTCCAGCTGCACACTCAGTGGTCTATGGGGAGGAGGGAGCACTGCAGGGAAGGGAACCGGGTGTTCTCGGGCAGAGAAGCCTGGTGAGCTCCTCCCCACCGCTCAGCATTCATGAACGGCCTCTGCGCGACTCTGAGCTCAGCAATACAAATCTCTTCTTTGGCTCTTTTGCTACTACCTAAGACTATTCTGTAAACAAACTGGAAACCCAAGTTGCAAAAAATAGATATAATAAAGGGATAAGGAATCTGCCTAGCCCAATGTGAAACACGTGTTGGTGCTTATGTAAAAAAGAAGTCAGAGCAGAGGCCTGGCTGGATAGCTGACAGAGGTCTCGCTCCCCTGGAAACCAGGCAAACCCCTGCATGAATTGTGAGTTACTGAGCATTGCACCCTGGGAGGAAGGGACCAAAAGAGCTGCCTGTGTCTCCACACAGGTGTACATTCTGAGGCGGCTCTTTATTCTCAACATATTTGAAATCACTTAGCTGAAGCAGTCAGTTCAGACACACCTTGTGGCACAGACTTAACAGGACAAGCAACTGCCCTAACAATCCTTGTGAAGCAGCCACTGGTTGAGTGGGAACAGCACGGTGACTTGGGAGCTCCGGGGTAACTGTCCTAGTCTGTCTGACACACCCACCAAGCTCACTGGCATGTCACCCTTAAGTCAATACATAGCCCCGCTGCCTGGAGAGCCCCAGGACTTCAAGGCCTGTTTCTATATGTGACAGATGGTTGCTTCACAGAGGCCTGTCCCTGCAGCTCTGCCTGAGAATGATTTCTAAATAAAACAAACTGGAATGTCTATCTGTGACTTGGAACCCCCAATATCCTTGGCCCTGAAAGAGATGAAGAAGGGCCTTGGGGCTCTGCAGTCTACCTGTATGAACTCTGGAAAAACAAAACAGAGGCCCTGGCGAATTGGGACTTGGGATTTGGGGGCCCAGATGACCTTCAAGTCAGGATGGCACAGATTTTATGATGTGCAACCATAGAAAACTCAAAAGTGGCTATGTCTTAAATATAGACAAATCTTTAAAAAAGGTCTTCATCTGAGATCCACTCAGAGGGCTGAATGGATGTGTGTCTAATTCTGCTCCACCATAAAGGCACTGGAATTATGTCTTCCTATAATATGACATGTGAAGAACAGTCCCATTCTATCCAATGCATTTAATGGTGATGAAAAGTGAGCCAAAAATAAGTTTCTTTAAAAATCCTATCACAATTGTTGAATCTACAAAGGTCTTTTCTCTAAAAGAGCTTCATTGTCATGTTCAGCGGAGAAACTGGCCCCCATGATGAGCACACAATTAGGTGTTCTGAGTATTTTTCCAAGAGACAAGGTAAGTCTCCCAGCTGTGGCATCAGCCCAGGTTTTTATCCTGTTGAGCACAGCCTAAGGATGGGACGGACACCATGAGCGTCCAGGGAGCGTACTGTGGCCAAAAACAGCCCTGACCAGTAGGGCGCCGTGAGGTACTCTGGCCAAACGCCAGGGGGTTGGACAGATTTAACACACAGGTGTGCCAACTGCTCTGCCCTGCCGCCAGAGCTTCAGACACAACCAGCGCGCTCCTCAGCCTAGAGCTGCCTCTCCAACGATTGTCCATAACAGAGCCACGAGGCCTGGAGCACCAGGCCAGTCAGTGGCTCCGGAGAAAGACGGGGCTGCTCCCCTAGCTGAAGGCACGTCACAAGTGCCAAGAGACGCTCCACTTAGCACTCAAACCTTCTCCAGAAGAAAACCAATCGGCAGAAAGAGCATAGTGATTATCCAATTTCTGAGACCTACTCGTTCAGCTTCCGGCCTTTCCTCTGAAGAGGTCACAATTTCCGTGGTACACCAGGCCCTTTCCCATGAAGCTGAGAAGCATCTGAAAAAGAATGAGCAAAAACAGAATACAAGTCTTGCAGGATCTCTGGTACCCTTAAGGCAGCAGTAACCAAACGTCAAGGGGATCACTTCTTAAATAGCAAAAGCCCCTGAACGCTGACTGTTCTCTAAGGCTTAAACAAGCCAAGAAACCCTTGACAGGTTGAGGGAGTTGCTGCTTGCCGCAGTCTGCAGCAGGCATGGGACTCTGAGCTGCGTGAAGGCAGCTGCTCGCTGAGTGCTGTGTTCACAGAACAGCAACTCTGCTATGCAATAGGGGCCATGTCGATTCTGGGCTACGACTACCATCCGGGGGCAGGCTGGGATTCTACGGCAAGGTCTGATGACCACATGGAACTCAAGTAGCAGTGAGCTTTCTCTCACCATCAAGAGACCCTCAGGTCCTACAGAGACAAGCTCCAAGGTACCAGCATTCTGAGTCCACAGAGAAAAGAAAGCAAAGCAGACAGAAGTCACACAGCTGAAGCGAGCAAACAACTTTTCATTTACAACCACTCTGTGTGATCCTACAACCTGAAAAATGTCGAGAGAGAGGAAAGCCTACTCACATAGCCTGTTTTAGCATAGGTGCGTTTCTGATAGACTTCTAATACTCAGAGGAAAAACTGCAAAGAAACAGTACAAGAAAGCACTTTCCCCTTTTCTGCTGAAAATGCCACAGGCCAGCAGTTGCATTCTAATGCCCCTCTGATTACAGTCACGTGTCGCTTAACGACAGGGACACCTTCTGAGAGACGGCGTTAGGCGATTTCACTGTTGTGTGAACACCAGAGTGTACTTGCACAAACCCAGATGTGCACAACTTCTACACAACTAGGCTCTATGGTACTGATCTCATGGGACCAACGTCATATACGTGGTCCGTCGTTGACCAGAACATCTTCATGCGGTGCATGACTGCTTTGTTTCTCTGAAACAAGAGGTGGCAGTGAAATGAAAGCAAGCAGAGGCAGTGCAATCTCTTTCAAAACCACAAGCTCTCACCTAGGTGGCTCTGTGACCCCTTACATTATACTGTTAGCTGCAGCGGCAGCCACCAGCTTGTGGAGTGAGTCCTCTGCACTGTACTGCTTCTCCAGAGGAAAACAGAATAACTGCTGATACAGGCTTAGCCCCTCAACTTCCTTCTCTCAAGAAGCAACATTTCCATCTTGGAGATATACAATCCATTCTTGCACCCAGATGGCCTCTGGCATTCACTATGAATGCGTCAGCCTCAGGACACGGGGGACAGGGACCCACAGCAAATCTGGAGCAGACCCAGACTCGGGTGGTGTCGGACCAATGCTCTCGGTGTGGCAGGTCAGGACACACCAGCTGGGCGGCTCCCGGTCTGCCACCTGGTACCAGTCCACCAGGGCTGCCCCAGGCTCAGCTTCCTGAAGAATGGCTCTCCCCACGTTGTTTCTGGAGCAGGCCTAGAGTAGTCGGAAGAGCAGTAGGCCAAAACCAACATCCCATGGGGCTTCACACCACATTCCATTAGGTGTACGTCAGACAAATTCCCAGGACAGGGCAAGGCAAACTGCTCACTGCAAGGGTGCAGGCTGGGGCATCTGTGCCCTCTTCTCAAAGTTATAAACCCAGGGCTTGTCGAGGGTCCCTTCTGAAAGCCACTGCTCTACAGAGAGAAAAAGCAAGGGAAGGGAGCACTGCCCGAGCTCCTGCTGTGCCCCCAAATCTCTGCTCTTATGTCTGAACTGAAAGCTGCTCCTCTCCTGGATACACGCAGACACCAGAGGTAAGGGTCCCTCCTGAAGCCTGGACCCTGTGACCTGCCATTGCCACTTGGACTTTACGTGTCACTTAAGTTTACAGAGCCGTCTGTTAGCTGGTACCACCTGGAAGGTGTAGCAGCCTGAATTTAAAGGCCTGTAGTGCCCCAAACAGCCCTTGGAAAGCTAGCACGATTACCCTTATGTATTTTCTTAATACAAGAAGAAAAGCTGAGCTAAGGGTGGGGAACTGCTCTGCCTCACACACAGACCACCAAGACTTCCTCTGTGATCACACAGGGTAAGGCTGGCCCAGTGGCAGTTCCAAGTGGGGGACCAGGGGAAATCTCAAAGCAGTAGAAGCCTGTGCCTTTCTGAGTACCCCCAGAGCCAGAGCCAGAGCCTCAAAGGACAAACCAAGACAACACAGTGACGACGAGGGGAAGATGCTGAAATCCTTGGCAGCAGACAAGGCATCCAGTGGGTGAGAGGGGAATGGTGCACAGTGCGTGTGGCACTCTGACCGCCCGGCAATTACCTGACAGACTCTGCGGGATGTGGGCGGACACGGCAGCGTGTGGGAGAGGCGCTGCATGGGGTGGGCTGGAGTGCAAGCCAGCCAGGAGACCTGAGAGAAAACAAAGGTGGGGAGAAAAGAACAAAACACACACATTGAAGACAGGAACAGAAAAGTAGCTTCAGCGGTCAAGAGCCCCAGATAACCTACTGGACCGGTTCTGGGTGAACACCCCAAAGGAGGGGGCTCAGCATGGTCCCCGGGAATGCTGCCCAAGATCACACACGAGACAAACACAGGAACCCGGTACACAACAACAGGACTCGTGGGTCACAGCAGAGGCACTGGGGAACATTCTGTACCTCCAGCCTGAGGAGAGGAAGGAGAGAAGCACTTACTGGGGCTGAGGCCATGGTGGAATGTCCCAGGGGCAGGACCTGTGACGATGGCATCCTTGGAGACCCCTGCTTTGGCAGGGGAGTCGGTGCTAAAGGAGAGCACACGGAGAGGAAATGGGGGGAGAAGTCCCAGGGCGTTTGAGTTCACGGCCCCGGGCAGCTTTGGGCTGCCTGACTTGTAGGATGAAGACAGCAGATTTAAGGGCGAGGAGCTGGTCAGCAGCACAGCCCCACTCGTTCCTTTCTGGGGAGGAAGCACACAAAGGGGTCAGAACTCCAGCCCCAGCCACAGCTCTCACAAACCAAACCTGGTAACGCACCGGGGCGGGACACATACGCGTGTTCGTCAACTGCCCCTGTGAAGGCACCGCACCCCCTACTCTGCAGCCTCAAAGGAAGGCAGAGGACAGTCGGTGCGCTAGCATGGAATGGCTCCCAGGACACACTGTTCATTTTGAAAAGCAAGGTATTAAATATGCCTCCTTCGTGCAAGAAAGAAAAGGAAGAATATTGTATATAGGTATCCATGATTTAGGTATATATGAGTATGTGAGTATTTATTTTAGAAAGAGGGAAAAAACCTGGAAACTAAGGCACCAGGTACCTTGCAGGGGTGGTAGGAGCACAGAGACAGGTGAGACCTCGCTGCACTTACCTTTCTATAGGTTTGTCTTTGTAACCACATAGTTTTATATATTGGAAAAACGAGAGAAGAAAAAAAAGCTCTCTCCCATTTCCCCAATCTGCCTCCAAATTCCTTGTAATTACCTGCAGGCAAGCCTCATTAACCACCAGACTCGGTCAAATCGCCTTTGTCTGACCTGCAGAGTCCTTCAAAACCCAATCAAGAGAATCACTCTTAGAAGGCACTGATCTTCCTGGGGCACGAACATCTCCACATAACTAGTGACCTGATAAGTAGCAGTATTTTCATCTTGTTTGGAGAGATGGATGGGTAGGAGGCTAGGGAAGGGAAGTTTTGTGGCTCATTCTATGCCACTCAGATTCAGAGCCTCCCTGCAAACACTGTGCTGACTGGTCCATGCCCTCTGCTTGTCCTCCTAAGAAGTTTCAGGCTCTCCTGGGATTCCTGCCACCAGAAAAGTAAAGACCTGAACACAGGAAGCCAGGGCCTCCTTCCAGTTTCCAGGCTTACTGTTCCTACCTGACCCTCACGTCAGATCTCACCCTCCAACCCGGGCAGGGCAAGTGGTCCTGTCCACAAGACCCACGAGGGGCGGCTGCCGTGCTGGGATACTCACTGGCAAGGAGGTAGACGATGTCACGCTGCTAACCACGCTGGGCTTCAGGGAGGAGGTCAGTAACTTTGCCACTCCCTGGGTCCCACCACTAGAATCTCCATTTGGACCACCTGGAGGGGCCACCAAGGTCAGCTTCTGGGAGACAGGTGGTTTTTTCACTGTGGAGCCTGGGACAGGTCGGCTGGCAGACTGTCCTGCAGAGGGAGGCTGTATACCAGGGACCAAGCTGCCAGAAGCAGAGCTCTGGACTGGTGTTCCCCCAGAGGAAGAGCTGCCAGAAGAGATCCCATGTTTGGAGACAGAGCCAGCAAAGGGACTATTCTTGTAAGAAGGCCCTGAAGCGCCGGCTGAGTGCTGTTTTGCTGGATGGCTCAGGGCAGTGGAGGACGAGGCTGGGGTCTTATGAGAGCTGCTGCTGGAGGCTGGCATGCCTCCTGAAGAGGCTGGCGTGGAGGGATGGAAACTCTGGCCTTTGGCTGCTGTCTTCACTAGCTGGAGGAGGGAACGGTGACACTGTGGGGAGGAAGGCTTTGGGCCCTGGAGCTTATTGACAAACGGAGCTGGGGGGGTGAAGCTCTTTTGCTGCTGAGCTCCTGCATGAAAGACTTTGACTTGGGGGCTGGGCACGGGAGCTACCGCCTGGGGCGCGTGAGACGTCCGTGGCAAACCATGGTGTTTTGCTTTGGACTGGTGCACTTCTGGCAGGCCCTTGCTGAGGGCAGCCTGACAGGACAGCTCTTTGTAGCCAGAACTCTCTGGTTTTTTCTCCTGAGAGGACTGCCCTAGTGCCAAAGCCTGTTCAGCCAGAAAATTGAGGGGTGACTGCAGAGAGGTGGAGGGTGGTGGGGCAGAAGGGCTGGGCTTCGGAAAGTTCCTTTTTTCTTCTGTACATAAAACCCCTGCAACCTTCTCTGCAGGTGCCTTTGAGGGTGCAGGCAGTGTGAACTCAGAGCTCCCACTTGCTCTGCTGTTCAGTGCGGCCAGTTCCTTGGACACAGCCTCCAGAGAGGAGGCTGAATTACGGACCAAGTCTCCATTCAGCGAGTCCTCCAGGTTGATAGGAGCAGGATTAGCAAGGCTGCCAGAGGCCTGGGATGAGAGCTCCCTGGTCGCAGCCCCAAGGCTCAGGCCTCCTCCCGGATGTTCTGAAGGCAAAGCAAGAGGGCCGCCAATCTGGCCTGATGGGACGGAAACCTTTTTATCAGGCTTCGTAGATGATTCCTAAAGGAAAGCAGAAATGCTGATGTTTAGAAATGTCCGAAGACGTCAACACTGGCCCTGTTGTGAGGACACAAGCGTGAGAATATCGTGAGGTCCAAAGAACTGGGCCTTCCTGTGTAATCACAAAACAAGGGAGGAAGAGAGGAGGTGCCATCCCAGTGTGGACTTGAAAATGCCACAACTTCATCCCCCTCTGGAACACGTCTGGCCAGGGCCTGACCCAAGCATGCTCTGTTGATAAGTACACACCCCCACGGGGAACTCTTCTTCTCTGTTTCCGAAAAAGTACCAGACTTGAGCAAAGAGATGCTCTCCCTACTGGCACTCACACTATCTCAGAGCGCGCCTAGCTGCCATCAGGAAAGGATGTGTGGCATGAGAACTGCCTTAAATTAGCTGTCTTTTCCTCCTTGGTTTTTATCAGCACATGTCTCCTCAGTGGGGTTCAAAAGAAAAGTCCTTTCACAGGAACAGGAATGGGGTGTGCCTGACATTCATTGTAGGAGCCCATCAGGTACTCAGGAATACACGAGTCCTATTCTCACGGACGGTTTAGGTGTGGTTAAGGGCACTACAAAGCCTCAGGAACCGGCAAAAATTTTGGTAAAACACCAATTTTTACTACATTGAGAGGTTCCTACAATATCTTAGATCATTTCCACAGTCTCTATTCTCCAACCACTGTATATCCCTCCATTTCTGTCAGGTAAACTCAACAAAGCCACCTGTCCTTTCCATTGTGGCTCCAGGCTCCAAGTGCAGCCAACCTGTACTTGGCTAGAATGTGTTCTTCCATAAAAGGATTATGCTGATAATGAGTATGATACTTTTACGTCTGGCAGGGGCTCTTCACTCCTCAGATGGCTGTCAGGAAATCCTCATTTAATCCCACAACAACCCCAGGAACTGGTCAGGTGGGTACTGTTGCCTAGAACCGAGGCTGGAGGGTACTAAGTTACCCAGCTCAGGTCTCTGCCCTGCCAACCCCAGACCCCTCCGGTGGGCCAGGCTGCCTCTTAGTGTAGCCTCAAGAGTGCCATCCTGAAGAGCTGTACCCCAGACCAGCAAAGCTCAATGAGCTGCCCTGGTCACTCGAGGGGGTTCGTGAGCATGGCTGGAGGGAGATGAGAAGACATGGCCCATGATCTGAGCAGGCTCACTCACCTTCACCTTGATTTTGGAAGGGGCCATTACTTTCTTCTTGGCCCTGTTCAAAGGAATGAACACAGAAAAGGTTTAGGGGAGTTCCAAGAAGGAGACAAAAACGACAGTAGTCCTGAGAAGTGAAAACACTGAGACACTCACAGGATTGATGTCAGGTGCCCGTGGCCTCGTCTGCTCTCCTTAAACAGAGTCCTGAAACAGACAGAACACTGAGCAGTTTGCATAAGCCCCCTGAGAGCAGAGACTTTGCTCCTAGAGCTCTCCTCCCATCCCTGGTACACAGTTGCTACTGCTCATTAACTGTCAGTGGAATGGTGAGCTTCACTGCTGGTGAGAGGATCTGAAGTGGTCGCCCTGGCCACTCGGAAGCCAAGAGTCTAGGATTTACTAAAAAAAGCTATGGCTCTGCCTCTACCCTTCTCACAGTGATTTTCCCTCTAAAGGCAGAGTGCTTTCCTTATTGCCTATTCGCATCCCTTCCAAGAGTAAAATGTGGAGTGACCCACAGCAGGTCTTTTTCCAGCACAACCCAACAAAATTTTCTTTATGCTCTTCCCCAAGTACCTTCATAAGTCCAATCTATAAGAGTAGAGCAATTCCATTTAAAGAAGGGACAGCGAGACACGAAAAGGCTCCATGATTTGTCCAAACCACAGAAGAAACAAGCCCAATCAAGAACACTAGCTCTGGGAGAGGAAGCTGGGAGGATGGCAGAGTAGGAAGCACCAGGAATCGTCTCCCCACCTGGACACCTGCACTGGCACAATGTGTCTGATGGAACTATTCTGGAACTCTAGAATTTGTTCAAGCCTTGCAACTTCCAAGGGACAACTGGGCAGGTAAAATGTGGTTGATTTCAGTCAATTTCAGCTCTTAGCATAGCAGCAGCTACCCAGCCTACACTCCCCAGACATGGTAGGCAGCTGTGCACATGTTCCTGGAGCAGCTTGCACACAGCTTGTGGGAACTGGGGGGGGGGGCAAAAAGGACCCTGTCCTCCAAATATCAGGGATCTGTGCTCTGTTTGCTGCTTCTGATCACAGTGGTGTAGACAGAGAGGTCAGCACGGTGTTGTTGCACCTCCCCTCGTTGTTGTAAGCCCCTCCCCCTCCAGCGAGAGAGACTTCCAAGAGATTTAATGGGCTGGCTTCCCTTTCTAACCACCTTCATTTTTCAATTTCCCCATTTCAGGAGCCAGACGTTAAAGACTAGGACATTCAACAACAACTGCATACACAGGGAAAATTAGAAAGTGACTGCGCGTGCCCAAGGAAAGGCTCAGAAAAGACCTAAGACGACAATAAGTTTACAGCTCAGGTTGATCCTCAGCACAGAGACAGTCTATAACAATAAAAAAAAACAAAAACAGGCCAGCCCAGTGGCGTAGTGGTTAAGCTTGTGAGCTCTGCTTTGGTGGCCTGGGGTTCACAGGTTCGGATCCCGGGCGTGGACCTACACACCACTTATCAAGCCACGCTGTGGCGGCATCCCACATACAAAATAGAGGAAGACTGGCACAGATGTTAGCTCAGGGACAGTCTTCCTCAGAAAAAAATAAAAAATAAAAAAAATAATAAAGAAACTTGCCCCTCCTTAAAAAAAAAAAAAAACCCAATAACAAAAAAAAAAGTAAACCCTGGGGAAGGAGGAGAATCTGATTTCCAGAGTTACCACATTATTGGATCCAAATGTCCAGTGTTCAACAAAAAAATCTTAAGGCATACAAAGAAACAGGAAAATATGGCCCATTCAAGGTAAAAAAGAAATCAACAGAAACTGTTCCTGAAAAACTGATGACAGATCTACTAGCCAAAGACATCAGTCTTTAAAGACAACTATCTTAAAGATGTTCAATGAACTAATGGAAGATGTGGAGAAGGTCAAGAAAAGGATGTGTGAACAAAATGGAAAAAAGAGATCAAGAGACAGAAAACCTAAAAAGAAACCAAAAAGAAATTCTGGAGGTGAAAAGTACAATAACTGAACTGAAAAATTCACTAGGGGGATTCAAAGGCAGATTTTCGCAGGCAAAAAAAAGAATGAGTGAGGGGACCTACACACTGTTTATCAAGCCATGCTGTGGCAGGCGTCCCACATATAAAGTAGAGGGAGATGGGCACAGATGTTAGCCCAGGGCCAATCTTCATCAGCAAAAAGAGGATTAGCAATAGATGTTAGCTCAGGGCTAATCTTCCTCACAAAAAAAAAAAAAAAAAGAATCAGTGAATTTGAATATAGAACCATGGAAATTATCAAGTCTGAGGAACAGAAAGAAAAAAGACTGAAGAAAAGCAGAGACTAAGGAATCTATGGGACAACATCAAGTGGACCAACACATGCACCACACACCATGGAAGTCCCAAAAGAATAAGAGAGAAAGAAAGGGGCAGAGAAAATAGTGGAAGAAATAATGGCTGAAAACTTCCGAGATGTGAAAGACAAATATAAACACCAAAGAAGCTCATGAACTCCACATAAGATGAACTCAAAGAGACCAAGACACAATATAATCAAACTTTCAAAAGCCAGAGACTAAGAGAGAATCTTGAAAGCATCAAGAGAAAAGCAAATCATCACATACAAGTGATCTTCAATAAAATTATCAGCAGATTTCTCATCAGAAACTTTGGAGGCCAGAAGACAGTGGGCTGATATATTCAAAGTACGAAAAGAAAAATATTGTCAACCAAGAATCCTATATCTGACAAAACTGTCCTTCAAGAGTAAGGGAGAAATTAAGACATTCCCAGATAGATAAAAGCTGACGTTTCTGACCAAAAAACATGCCCTGCAAGAAACGCTCACGGGAGTCCTGCAGTATGAAATAAAAGGACACCTTTTGCGTAATGATTTAACTAGAATAATTTAACAAAGAGAACTTAAGCTAAATAACAGACAGTAACTCAAAGCCAGATGGAGAAATAAAGATCTCAAAAAGGTAAATACATGGGCAAAGGTGTATATTATTACCTTTATATTACCTTCATATATTAAAGGTTATATTACCTTTATATTACAAAGGTAATATAAAAGCTAGTACTACTGTAACAATGGTCTGTAACTGCACTTTTTGTTTCCTACATGATTTAAGAGATTAATACATTTAAAGAAAAAAAATTAGTGTAAAAGCTAGTATTACTGTAACTTTGGTTTGTAACTCCAAATCTTGTTCTCTACGTAATTTAAGAAGTCTCTTAAATGCACTTAAAAAAATTATTAGTTTATGTTTTTGGGCACACAATGTATAAAAATGTAATTTTGTAACATCAACAACCAAAAGGGGTGGGGATGGAGCTGTAAGGGAGCAGAGATTTTGTAGGTTAATCAACTTACAGAAGTAAGTCCCTCCTCTGTCAGTAATTACTTTAAATGTAAATGGATTCAACTCTCTAATCAAAAGACAGATATTGGCAGAATAGACTGAAAACACATTGTCAAACTATACGTGCTGTCTACAAGGGACTCACTTGAGATCCAAAGACAAAAACAGGTTGAAAATGAAAGGATGGAAAAAGATATTCCATGCAAATAGTAACCAAAAGAGAGCAGGGGTGGCTATACTGAAAATAGACTTTAAATCAAGAAAGGTTATAAGAGACAAAGAAGGACATTATATATTAACAAGAGGTTCAATACAGCAAGAAGATGTAACAATTATAAACATTCATGCCCCTGACAAGCCACCAAAATGTATGAAGCAAAAACTGAGAGCACTGAAGGGAGAAGTAGTTTTACAATAATAGTTGGAGACTTCAATACCCCTCTCACAAAAATAGACAGGACAGCCAGATAGAAGATAGAGAAATAGAGGACTTAACACAATAAACCAACTAGATCTAACAGACAGATACAGAACGTTCTACCCAGGAACAACAGAATATACATTCTTCTCAAGTGCATATGGGACACTTCTCAGGATAGACCGTATGTTAGGCCACACACTAAGTCTCAATAGATTTTAAAAGACAGATATCATACAAAGTGTCTTCTCTGACCACAATGGGATAAAGTCAGAAATCAATAAATAACAAAAGGAAAACTGGAAAACTAACAAAATTGTGAAAATTAAAGAATAAACTTTTAAACAATCAATAGTTGGAAGAAGAAATCACAAGGAAAATTAGAAAATACTCAAAAGATGAAAGAAAATGAAAACACAACATACTAAACTTATGAGACGTAGTGAAAGTGGTGCTAAGAGGGAAATTTATAGCTATAAATGCTTCCATTAAAAAATAAGATCTCAAATCAACAGCCTAACTTTACAACTTAAGGAACTAGAAAAAGAAGAACAAACAAACCCTAATGCTACCAGAAGGAAGGAAATAATAAAGATTGGAGCAGAGATAAACAAAATAGAGAATAAACAATAGAGAAAAATCAATAAAACCAAAAGTTGGTTCTTCAAAAAGATCAACAAGATTGACAAACTTATAGCTAGACGGACTAAGAAAAAAAGAGAGAAGACTCAAATTACCAAAATCAGAAATGAAAGTGGGGACATTACTACTGATTCTACAGAAATAAAAAGGATTTTAACAGAGTACTCTGAACAACTGTACACCAACAGATTAGATAACCTAATCAAAATGGACAAACTCCTAGAAACACAAAACCTACCAAGAAATCATGAAGAAATAGAAAATCTGAATAGACCTATAACTAGTAGGAGATTGAATCAGTAATCCAAAATCTCCCAACAAAGAAAAACTCTGGACCTGACATCTTCACTGGTGAATTCTACCAAACATTTAAAGAACTAATAGCAGTCCTTCTCAAACTTTTCCAAAAAACTGAAGAGGAGGCAACACTTCAAAACTCATTCTATGAGGCCAGCATAACCAAAGAGAAAGACGCTATAAGAAAAGACAACGACAGACCAATATCCCTTATCAACACTGATGCAAAAATCCTCAACAAAATAGTAGCAAACAGAATTCAACAGCACATTAAAAGGATTATACACCATGACCAAGTGGGATTTATTCCTGGAATGCACGGATGGTTCAATGTATGAAAATCGATCAATGTAAAACACCACATCAACAGCATGAAGAAAAAACCCACACGATCATCTCAATTGATGCAGAAAAAGCATCTGACAAATTTCAACACCCTTTCATGATAAAACACTCAACAAACTATGAATAGAAGGAAACTACCTCCACAAAATGAAAGCTATATATGAAAAACCCACAGTGAACATCATACTCAATGGTGAAAGACTGAAAGCCTTTTCACTAAGATCAAGAACAAGGCAAGAATGCCTGCTTTCACCACTTTTATTCAACATAGTACTGGAAGTTCTAGAGAGAGCAATTAGGCAACAAAAAGAAACAAAAGGCATCTAAATTGGAAAGGAAGAAGTAAAATGATCTGTTTGCAGATGATATGATCTTACAGGTAGAAAACTAAGGATTCCAAAAAAAATTTTAGAAGTAATAAATGAATTCAGCAAAGTAGCAGGATACAAAGTCAACACATAAAAATCAGTTGCATTTCTATACACAAACAATGAACAATCTAAAAGGAAATTACAAAAATAATTCCATTCACAATAGCATCAAAAAGAATAAAATACTTAGGAATTAACTTCAACAAGGACATGAAAGACTTATACAATGAAAATTACAAAACATTGATTAGAGACATAAATAGAAACACATCCCATGTTCATGGACTGGAAGACAATATTAAAATGTATTACCCAAAGCAACCTACAGATTCAATGTAATCTCTATCAAAATCCCAATGATATTTTTTTGTAGAAATAGTAGAAAACCCATCCTAAAATTCATATGGACTCTTAAGGGACCCTGAATAGCAAAAACAATCTTGAAAAAGAAGAACAAAGCTGGAAGAGTCACTCTTCCTGATTTTAAAACTTCCTACAAAGCTACAGTAATCAAAACAGTGTGGTATTGGCAGAAAGACAGACATATAGACCAATGGAATAGAAGAGAGCCCAGAAATAAACCCTCACTTATATGGTCAAATGATTTTTGACAAGGGTGCCATGACCACTCAATGGGAAAAGGAAAGTCTTTTCAACAAATGGTGCTGGGAAAACTGGATATCCACAGGCAAAAGAATGATGCTGGACCCTTACTTAATACCATACACAAAAATTAACTAAAAGTGGATCAAGGACCTAAATGTAGGCCCTAAAACAATAAAACTCTTTGAAGAAAACATCATGATTATGATCAAAAGCATCATGACACTGGATTTAGCAATGATTTCTTGAATATGACACCAAAGGCACAGGCAACAAAACAAAATAAAACTGGACTTCATAAAAATTTTAAAATTTTGTGCATCGAAAGACACTATCCACAGAGTAAAAAAGCAACCCACAAGATGGGAGAAAATATTTGGAAATGATCTATCTGATAAGGGATTAATATCCAGAATATACAGAGAACTCCTAAAACTCAACAAAAAAAACCCAAGCAAACCAATTCAAAACCGGGCAAAGAACTAGACATTTCTCCAAAGATATATAAGTGGCCAATAAGTACATGGAAAGATGCTCAAAATCACTAATCATTAGGGAAATGCGAATCAAAACTACAATGAGACACCAACTCACACCCATTAGGATGGCTACAGTCAAAAACACAGAAAAACAAGTGTTGGCGAAGATGTGAAAAAACTGGAAACCGGTGCACTGTTGATGGAAATGTAAAATGAAAACAGCCACTGTGGAAAACATTGGTGGTTTCTCAAAAAATTAAACATAGAATTACCATATGACCTAGCAATTCCACTTCTGGTTATCTACGCAAAAGAACTGAAAGCAAGGTCTCAAAGAGATATTTGTACATCCATGTTCACAGGTAGCAGCATCATTTGCAAAAGCTAAAATGTGGAAGCAACATAAGTATCCATCGACAGGTGAATGGATAAGCAAAATGTGGTATATACATACAATGGAATATCATTCAGCCTTAAAAAAGAAGGAAATTCTGTAATATGCTACAACATGGATAAACCCTGAGAATATTATGCTAACTGAAGTAAGCCAGTCACGAAGACAAATACTGTATGATTCCACTTATATGAGGTACTTAGAGTAGTCCAAATCATAGACAGAAAGAATGGTGGTTGCTAGCATCTGCGGGGAGGGGGAAATGTGGAGCTATTGTTTAATGGATATAGTTTTAGCTTTACAAAATGAAGAGTTATAAAGATGGATGGTGGTGATGGCTGCACAACGTATTTAAAACCAGTGAACTACGCAAAATGGTTAAGAAGGTAAATTTTATGTTAAGTGTATTTTACCACAATAAAACATTTTTTTAAAAAGAAGAACATCAGGGCCAGCCCCGTGGCGTAGCGGTTAAGCGTACGCGCTCCGCTGCTGGCAGCCCAGGTTCGGATCCCGGGCGCACACCGACGCACCACTTATCAGGCCATGCTGTGGCAGCATCCCACGTAAAGTGGAGGAAAATGGGCACAGATGTTAGCCCAGAGCCAGTATTCCTCAGCAAAAAGAGGAGGATTGGTACGCATGTTAGCTCAGGGTTGATCTTCCTCACAAAAATAAACAAACAAATAAATAAAGAACATTAGCTCCAGCAAACTTTCTCTGTCTGCATATTGCAGATGTAGTCCATTCATGGGAAGCTACGTAACACAAAGTGGTCTATGAGAAAAGTCTGGCACCTAACTCCAATAAGTAGTCTGCCCTGCTAATTGCAAATGAGATTTCTGTTTGGAACATTAAGATGTTCCCAAGAAGAATCCGTCTCCCAGCTTCTAGGAGGAGCCATCATCTCAAACAGGAAAGGGCAAACTGAGGTGGGAAGAGCACATGGCCAACTTTGAACTGAAGTACGACAAAGAGTAACACAAAACCCCCCAGATACCTTCCCTCTTCTAGGGAAGACTGAGAAGACCTGTTCCTAGAGACCAATGTGCCCCACGACTACTCAGGTGAGATCAGAGTCAACTAGACAGTGCTTCCCTGAGGGAAAGGACCCTGTTGGCACAAAAGAAGCACTCAGTTATTTCTTTTCTGCAAGAACGCTCCACCTCATCCTCACACTGACCATACTGGCTGCTCATGGGCCCTCACCTGGCCTGCATCCAGCCTTTGGGCCAGAGAGGTTTGACCTCAGCATCCAGAAACGCCTTCACGTAGTCCTCCCAAGACTGGGCCTTGTTGTTCCTCTCCAGGTCATAGCTCTCCAGTTTTATTTTCACCACGTGGCAGAGCAGCTCCCTGAGGAGTAGGCAGAAGTCAGGAACTTCAAACTACCCCAAATGCTTCCTTAAGGTTTCAATCATGTGCTTCAGCAGCCCTGATTAAAGTAATGATTCTAACCTTCATTAGAAATATGGGAACATGCTCAGACACTGGCCCCACAAACCCTCCAATGAGGTAAGGTCCCAGTTTGGGCACACCTGATTTCATCATTCCACTGGAATTTCTTGCGGGGTCCCATTATCCTCCTGCCCCCCTTTTCTTCATCTTCTTCCTCATCAGAACAAATCCTCTCTCTCTGCTCCTTGTCCTTCTCCTCTTCCAGCATCCTACAGGGTGAAGAGAATTAAATAGGACCCTGAGGTCACCAAAGAAGAACTGCTTACGCCTGCCCACCACCTCCCCCCAACAAGCTCCCCCCATCCCCGCGATTTCTAAGATAAGAAAGTGAGAATACTGGAGAGAGCGACGGGACACACTTACTTAGCAACCTTGGCTTGTGTGTGTGCCTGGCATTCATCCTGGTACTTGGCCATCTGCTCTGGCATTGCCCTGCCAATGGCTTCCTTAAGCTTCTGGAGAGGCTCCTTCAGACGGCCCCCCTGCAGAGAGCAGGACATACCGTAAGTCTGGTTCATGCATGACTTCTTATACTGAGGACACACTACAGGAATAATCGCATGGAGGCAGTGCAGCCACAGACGTGGCATCTGTGAAAATTCACCTGCCCCACTCCAAAGGCACTCACCTGCTCATAGAGGTGAAGTTTTCGAGCACGTTTGACCAGGGTGTCCTTGCTGCAGGGCAGGAATGAAGCAAGATAGGCATATACCCCAGAACGGATTTGGCCACTCAGCTCCCGAGTTTGCACCTCTATGCTGAAGAACAGAACAGAGTTACCAATGGCTCGCAGCTCACTGCAGCTTCTCTCGTCACTAGGTCACCTGACCACAGAGAGGAAAGCTAGGATCCAAGAGCAGGTCAAACCTTACCTCATCAGTGACATAATGTAACTGAGTGGCCAGCAGTCACCACACAAGAACTCCCACACCTGTGAACTTGGCTAGGTAAAGTGGGTCAAGGCTCTCAGATCAAAGATAAGACCAAGGCAAAGGTAGTCAAGAAAACAGAGCCTGAGAGAACACGCTCTGATGTACGAAATTTCATAAATAAAACATAAAAGCTTTCAAAATGGAAAGTAACCAAGTTACTTGGGGTCGACAGGAAATACTTTCCAGCACTGTTTCCTCTTTTTCCCAGCTCCCAGTTCTATCCCTGATTAGGTTGTCAGGGAAATCCTGATCCCTCCAGGGTCCCCGTCTAGATGAGCAGAACAACCTTTGTCCTCAATCCTTGAGCTCTCCGGATTTGGCACGTTCCAGTAGGTGTTGTTGACACAAGCCTCTCAGCTGTGCTGACCCTCACGTGCTCTCTACAGCCCAGGATCCTGACCCATGTGGCCAATCCCGATCCTGGCCAGGGACCAATCCCGATCCTGGCCAGGGAAGGTCCTTTGCTAGAATATTCTCAAGTCTTAACACTGTTCTTACGTGTGCAAAACTCCCCAGTGGTTGAGCAACAAGCTTCCTCTGCTGCATAATGCAAGTGGGAGAGAAGCTGGCAAAGCTGGAGGGCCAGATACAAAGAATCTGGTTTGGATTTATATGTGTGGGGTTTTTTGCTTTTTAATCCAATTCATACAGTGTGGCATCTCAGAGGCTCAAGTGTTTGGGAGAAGTGTTACGGAATGATGTGCACTGGCTGTGGGAGCAGAAGTGAGAGCAAGAGGAGACTGACCAGGTACGCTGAGGAGTACCCCAGGAGAGCAGGGCTCTGGGCTGTACCAAGTTGTCTCCTACTTTTCTCAGAGATGGGCAAGCAACACTTTCTCTCTCATCTCTTCTCTTACTTGCCAAGAAATCCTCTTCCAACAGGCCATGACTATCATATACAGTGTTCTAATAACGTCTGCTGCCTAAAGACTAGTAAGGTCTATCATTTAGTAGAGACAAACATTTGGTGTCATCCTCCCACCTTTTAAAAAAGAATAACAACAATAAAACCCAATTTTTTTTTATCTCATCGGTGGTCACCTTTATGCAGTTCAATCATACTCCCATTTCCCCTGGCGTGCTCAACCCAGGCTGGGTAACAGCAGATACAAAGAACAAAAGATACTCACTCTAAGAGGATGCCATTAATATCCTGGGTGAAGAACTTCTGTCTGCTCTCTCCCTCAGCAGCTCTGGCAGCCTGGTTCACAGCAGACAGTAACATCCATTAGTGCCCTTTCCCCACACGGCCCTCACACTCACCCACAGGCACAAGAGCAGTCAGTCCCTACAGAAGACCTGTCGATGAAATCCTCACTGTGCCCTTCCCTATTCAGCCCTAACCCCAGATTAAGCACATCTATAATCACTATATGCTCCAGAAATGGTAGATCCAGCTCTTTTCAAATGCTGCTGAAGCATGTAGGGACCATCCGTTCTTCCCAGGACTTGAAACAGCAGTCACATAAAAGAAGACCACAGAGTCAAAGCAATCACGATGCATTTGATTTGGCCAGCTAGCTAACTCCATGCCCAGCACTCCACCATCTAAACTGTGAGTTGGAATTTCCATACATCTACCATATAAAAACAATCAAGAACTTTAACAAACCTGCAAGATTTGAAGGCCTTTATCCACCAAAATAATAATAATGATGATGATGATGATGATGATGATGATGATGATAATGTGCTGCTTTAGCATTTAAGCACATTATAATTCTTTGAAAATTTATAATTTACTTTGGTATATCACAAACTCTACTACCCAGACCATTGGAATGACTAACATACCTTGCTACCTATTAACACGAGATACAGCAGGTTACAGGGTTTGGCTTCCCATGAGAACACAGGTAATACCCCAGAGGGCAAGCTGGAGAGCCTGAAGCAACCACAGCAGGCAGCCCAGGCACTGAGTGCAAGAGCGAGGAAAGCAAACTCTGCAGAAGTCTGACCCAGTGCTTCTCCTATTTGACTGCACACTGGAATTATCTGGCAGCTTCCCCACCCTAGACCAAGCACATCAGAATCTCTGGGCACGAGGCCCAGGAATCTGTACTCTTTAAAAGAGTTTACCCAAGTATCAGTGCTCTTTAAAAGTAACTCTGGTGACTCTAATGTGCAGAAGATCAAGGACCGCTAATCTAAACCCAAGAGTTGCTGGTCCAAAGGCTTTATGCAAAATAAAATTTCAGGCTTGATATATAATAATGATGGCAAACAAAGGCAATAAGGTGAGTGTCTACCACAAAATGACTGATCCTGATCCACCCCTCTGAAACAGCAGGCACTAACGACCACCCTCCATCTTCATCTCGCCCCACTTGCCTCCTCTCATCGCATCCTCTGGGTGTTCCTCCTACCTCTGACTACTCCATCTCTGTCTCCTCCACCAGCTCCTTAACTACAGATGGACTTGCAAGGTTCTATCTAGAACCCACTTCTCTTAGCAATGTCTTCCCTTCACAGCTTTAAAATAACATATGCACATGTAGGTCTCTCAAATCTAAACCCTAGCCCTAAACCTTCTTTTCTAAGCTCTGTATCAGAATTCCCAATTACTTCTATGAATGAATGACCCTCTGGTATGCAAACTCAACTTGTCCAAGACAAAACCCACTGGTTTCTGCTCTCCCTCTGTATTCTAAAAACGGCATTCTATCCTTCTTAAATCCTTCTACTCCCTTCTTTAGAACCCTTCAGCAGCTCTTTCCAAGCCTAGAATCATACACAAACTCCTTCATGTGGCATTTAGGGTCCTCCAGGATCTGGCCCCAGCGATCCACTCCAGCTCCCATCTCGCCCCACATTCCACCGGGGTCCCTATCATCCAGCAACTCGCCCATCCTCAGCTCTGTGCCCTGGCTTACTGTAAGACCACCTTTCCCATGAGGCTGGCCAAGCCTCTTTGCTGCTCCCAGTCCAATTCCTATGTACCCCCACAGAACTTCTTTTACCTCCTTAAGTCTAACTGTCTGCCTGACCATCTACCTGGCCATCCAAACAGCACAGAGCTTGTTTTATTCTGCTTTGTCCTAAAGTCAATTGTTGACAGTTGGCCCATTTATATAACAAGCTCATGGAGAACAACAACTGAATCTCATTCATCAATACATTCCCCACAGCTGCTATCACTATAATAGATGCTCAGTAAATGTCAGCTGAGTGAATGGATGAACAAACAAACCAACAGGTATCACTGAAAAAATGCAAACTAGAGGAGGAAAAGCTTAGTACTGAACAAGCAAACAGAACTTGCAGAGGATGTGCAAAACTCAAGCTTCTGCAGATCCCTTGGCTAGAGGAGAGGGCAGAGGCCTGAGATGAAAGTGGGTGAAATGGACGGACGGAAATGGAAGAAAAAAAGGGCAGTGACTTTTAATCCATTCATCTGCCAATTTCTTATACTTTCACAAGGATTCAGAATTCTACCTGGGCACTTTTAATGTACTGGAAGTATGATTTTAGTTTGAGAGAAAATAGAACTAAGTCATTCTTTTTCTTAAGCTTATACACTGCTAGTTATAAGATCCAGAAACACCTTCATATTAATTCAATCTAATTTTAACACATATTTCAAATGCCCCACTGTTTGTCAGACCCATCAACACCTTAGGTTTCCAATCAAATTTTATTTTTAGATATTAGCCGTTTCTCCAATATTTCAGAAGCTTTCTAGCTACATAATTTTTTAAAAGATTTTCTTTTTTTGTGTGTGTGAGGAGATCAGCCCTGTGCTAACATCTACCAAGCCTGCTCTTTTTTTGCTGAGGAAGACTGGCCCTGGACTATCATCCATGCCCATCTTCCTCCACTTTATATGGGACGCCTCCACAGCATGGCTTGCCAAGCAGTGCATCAGTGTGCACCCGGGATCCGAACCAGTGAACCCCAGGCCGCCACAGCGGAGTGCACACACTTAACCACTTGCGCCACCGGGCTGGCCCCAAGATTTTCTTTCTTGATGCCTTTTGAATTGTGGAGACAGTATCTCTGAGGGTCTAGTTTTATACCAGACAATCAGAGTGCTGCATTTTTAAATAAATCTAATTAAAAGACCAATTAGATATATATCTGATAGTCTTCCAGAAATAAGTGAAGTCTCTCACCCCTAAGAAGAGATACTCTTGTCCAGGGAGTTGTATAAATTGATCAATCCTAGATTAACTAGGAAATGAAGTTAAACCAAACAGCCTGATCATGTTGATTTAGAATAATTCCAATAGCCTTTAATGAGCTGATTTATTATAAGAAAAGCCACTTGTAGCCTTTCAGCACCTAGATCAGAACCTTATATACTGTACCTGTTTTTGCTAAACAGAATGAAATCTGGCATGATTTTCTTTTTAAAAAAGATCAAACAGGTTAGTTTTTTTGACCTTATTCTCCTTGGATCCATGTCTCCCTGGATTTGCGATACAAGGGTTCTAACTCTACAGGAGGGTAAGTAGTGAGCGGGGAGAGCAGAGGGGTGGGTGACATGAGGTCTCTGTTTCTTCTCTATTCTAGGTATTGTTCCCATTTTACGCTTGACTGAAGAGGACAAAAACAGACCTGGGTCATCTGTAGGGACCAGGCTGAGTAGCTGCCAAACTACATCAAGACAGTAACCTGAGGGGGCGACACACCTGAGCTTTCCACCTAGACAAAAGACACAATCAACATCTATGAAGACAAGACAGGGTAAGGCCGTCAAACCAAATCACTGGATTCCCTCGGGCCTGTAAACAGGTACAGTACAAGGGAGCGAGAAACAAAAACTGGGCTAATGTGAGAAGAAAACAGTAAACATTGTTTGGGCATCCACCACAGTCACCTTCTTGGAGTATCTCTTTAACATATGTAAGTTTTTAAATATATTTTTAAAAATTTTAAGTATCACATCCAATTAGAAGACAAATCTAATTTTTCCTCTCCACAGCAAAAATTTGTCCCTAAGGGATCAATACACATCAGATTAGAATCTGCTTATGTACTGTGGTAGACTGCCAACAGGACCACAGATTCTGTCCCTCCAGGTACATGCATTCCCTCACGGAGAGGTGGCCACTAGCTCCCCAACCCTCAAATCTGGTTTGCACCTGTGACTCACTCTACCAACAGGGTAAGTGTGGCAGAAGTGATGTGGTACATGCAACTTCTAAGGCTAGATCTTAAGGGCCTTACTGCTTCCACCTTCACCCTCTTGAAATGTTGCTCTGAGACTGCCATGCCCTGAAGAAGCCCCAGATGAAAGACCAGACGAGGGAAAGGCACTGCCACCCCGGCCATCCCAGCTGTCCCAGTGCCCAGCCATCGTGCCAGCTGAATGCAGCCACAAGAGCAAGCCCAGACAGGACCAGAAAAGGAACCGCCCAGCCAACCCACAGAATCAGGAGAAAGGAGAATCACTCTTTGAAGCCACTAAGTTTTGGGGTAGTTTTTTAGGTAACAGTAGAAACTGATACACGTATCATTTAGGGCCAAGATTTAATATCTAGACAAATATTATAAAAATAAAGGAAATAAGAGGGGAAAAAAAGAAAAAGGAGAGTGAAAAATAAAGTGAGAAACACATAACACTGTTAATGTTAAAGGTATGTACATCAAGTTTAATTTAAATTTTAAAAATGCAATGTCCAGTTCAAGATCTCGGGCAGGGCTCCTCATTAAAGATCCAAATATCCACGTATGGCTTTTGAAATTATATGCAATTTTTGTATACATAGGCAGTTTTCCCCTGGGAAGAATATCTTTCCCAGCAGATTCTCAGTAGGGTCTGGGTCAGGTGCACTCGTGCACACATGGAGAGGCTCCCAGAGCCCCAAGTGCAGGGCTCTGGTGGGAACAGAGCACCTGGGGATCCTTTGGAGTGGCATTAAGTAACTTTCTAAAATAAGCCTTCTTTTTCATGCAACATTAAAAGTAATGAGGGCTTTATAATAATATTTATTAAGTGAAGAAACCAGAAAACAATTATTCACAACTATAATTACAACTGCATAAAAACATATACACAGAGGCTAGAAATGAATATGGAAATTGAAAATAGCTTTCAGATTGGCGGGATGATGGATAATTTCCACTTTCCATCCACTTCCCATAGTTTAATGCTGTTAGAGAAGGGCCAGAGACTAAGTATCGATTTCACATTTGAACACTGTATTTCGAAGCCAGTACATCAATCTCTTCTGATGACCACCTTTCTACCAGGACCCAACCCCACCTTATCTATGGGATCCTGAACCCTGTCTCCATTGTGCCCAAGAGATAACCAAGACTTGGCAATCACTAAGGACAGCTTGCTTACAGTGTCCACCCAGTGGACTCCAGAAAGTAAGGCTTTCTTGGATCACAACTCCACACTATTTCGTGTTATACCACTTTGTTTCCACTAAATTTGTCCATCTTTCCCAAAAAAGTGAAATAATGAGTTTAAGTTATCAGACAGACACAACCTATGGTGGGAGTAGGGACACATCCAAGAATTGTTTTGACTTGTCTCTAAAAAATGACTGGCTACTGCCACATATACCTTACTCAACTTACTTAACAAGACTTTCAGAAGCTACAAAACAATTTGATTACAAACCCGAGGATTGAAAAGAACAAAGAGTAATGTTTTTTTAACATAAATTCTGAGAGCAAACACAGGACAGTAAGCTCAAACGTGCCACGTTCAGATTCAACTTCTTCCACCTTAACGTCCTATTAAGATATACTCTGAATCCCTGATGTGGTACAATTCATTGAAATTGTTACATTCAAATAAAATATTTATATCCAACACTGCACACAGGCTAACGAGGATGAACTAGAGATCTGAATAAGATGTTCAATGTACTTCATATGTTGTGTTCAAGTATTTTTTGGAAGTGAGAAAATCATTTGTAGCAGTGGTTAACATTTTACCCTGCCCTAAAACATGAGGGATATTATATGTAACAGTGATTCTGAACCACTATGAGAATCACTGGTTTAAAACTTACAGCTATAGAGTATAAATGCCATTGGAGTTGCGTTACAAGTCATGATGCCCAAGGCAAAACGTTATTTTAACTAAAAGGTAAAAGTCATCATAACTAATGATCTGTGCTTGGTTTATAGTCAGTAATACATTACTAAATTGTCAGTTCTTAGCGCTCTGGGGATCAATTCCCACTCGCGGGGGGAAAAGAGCAGCAATGGCTGCTATATTCTAAAGACTGTCACTATTTTTAATGGGGCATGAATAGCATTTAGGGTTCCGCTCCTTTTTATTTATCACAATTTAGGTATTCCTGTAATCACTACCTAACACTGATGATGTGCAAGTCTAGGCAGCAACTGAAACCCAGTGGCAATTAAGCATATACGGTATGTGTGATATACGTCTGCAAATACTCGTGAATTTTCAAAACCTTCAAAAGATTACTAAAAAGATGGACCTCTGCCTCAGCTGCCTGCTGCCAACATTAGTGTCAGTCTATCACACAAAAGGAAAGATACTCTGTGGGAAAGGAACTGACAGGCAGAAAATGGAAAAAGAGAAAATCTCCCCAGAAGGAAGTAAATTTTCCAGTAGTGAAGGAAAACACAAAAGGCCTAAAATGATGCCTGACAGGCGGAGCTTACACTGTTTCCTCACTCGAGATGAGAAGACAGCTTGGAAAAGATTACACTGCAACTGCCAACTCACTAAGGGTTGCTCTGGGCAGCAAGCTTCATACGGTGCGGAACCAGCATCAATCTGCCCAAACCGCTTCCAGGAAAGCCCGGCCACTCTGTGTCACCATACCTGAGCCAGCTCCTTAACGCGCTTCTCCAGGGGTGCGGGCAGGCCTTCAGGGAGGGAAGAGGGCTGCCTGAATTCCTGGTCCAGTCCCACCCCAAGGGAATCGCTTTCATCATCCATATCACGGAAGGGGCTTCCTTCTGGAGACTCACTGAGCAGCTGCTCCAAGTCCAAATCAGTCAGGGAGTCCATGGCAGTGGCTGCCTGGAGCAAGTCGTTGTCAGATGCGGAGCCGAAGAGCGAGAGCAAGGGGTCAGAGGCACCCTCCAATTCCCGTAGGCCCTGAGCTTCTGCCGATGAGACCGCCACAGGCTTATGCTCTTCATCCCTCTTTCTCTGAGCCTCCTTCTCCTTCTGAAATTTCTTTAACATCTCTTTCACGCTCAAAGCCCCAGAATACTTCTTTTTCTTCTTCTCCTTACTGGCATTGAGGGCTGTGAAGCTGCAAACAAGGGGGAAATTGGTTACTAAGGCTGCAGCCCACTTCAAAACGGAAACTCACAGAGGGACTTCATCCCTGCTCCCAGCGCAATGGTCTCCAGGAACCTCAGTCACAAGTCCACCCTGTTATTCCTCCTCCCTCCTCTTGGCATATGGAGCTCCTTCTTGATGGGACCAAAGCTTGAGATTTAATACAGGTTAGCAAAACGGTGTCACAAAATGCTAAATATCCGATAGGTTTTTAAAACCACTGCCAGGCTGAAATAAAAGGTTGCAAAACGGGGGGGTTGGGGCAGAAAAATATTTAAAGGGAGAAAGCAGGAGCAGCAGAGAGCAGCAGCAACTTGAAGGGCAGCTGGGGTGAGACTGAGTGAGGCAAACGAAGCAGGACCAGAGAAGACAAAGGGAAACAGAGACAGAAGGAGAACTGGGGCAGAGGAGGGGTGCCCAAGAGAACGAGAGACATCAGCAATCATACAGGGACAGAAATAGCTGCCAACACTGACAGTGGGACAGAGAGCTCTGGATGTCTGACACACAGAGATGTGAGAGCACTGACTATGCCCACAATGGCACTGTGGGAGGCGTGAGGGGAACGGAAGGCCAAGCCCTGCTGCCTCTTCTGAAGCTGTGAGGAGGAGGGCGAGTCAGCTCCCAGGTGTCCTGCCCTAACAGTTCAGATCTTATCCTAGCAAAGAAGCTGCTGCCTCTCACCCGGCTTTGGAAAACTTGGACTTTTTCGATTTCTTCTCCTTGTCATAAGTGTCATCTTTTTTCTTCTTCTTTATCTTCTCACCACCTTCCTTCAACTTCCGCTTCTGAGAATTAAAGACAAGGCACAGTTACACGGCTCCCTAACTCTGGGAGCAAGTGCACTACACAGCACTGGCCTTGCTCCGCCCGGGGTACATCCTGAGAGCTGTCTTACTGCCTTCAGGAACACAAGCTTTCAGATCGGTCCCTGGGCCACAGACCTGCAGCAGGTCGATACAGCACTGACAGTGTCTCCTGGAAACACCGGGGCTGAAGCGACAGAGGCCATTCTGCAGCCTGATACCTTTCTAGTTTGAACTGAGCTGTATGTGGGTCCTACCTCTTGTTTTAAACACAGGCAGTGTAGACAGATTTTCAAATAAACTTATCTTAAGGCCAACTTGTTTTTGCTGGGATGACAGCCCTGGGAACTGAAGTCCTCTACATGTCCACAGAAGAGACACAGCAAGGCTGGTGCAGACTCCCTTCACTGCCCTCATCCCCGCCCTGAGACCACCTCATGAAATGAATCCCTGCCAAGCCTGCTGGGACACAGGCATGGACACAACAACCGAGACCTCCAGGCTCACGGCACCTCGCCACGGCATGGGTGTGAGAAGTGAACTGTCAACCCCGGCACAGCTCACGCCTTTCCGCCAACCTCCTAAACCGGCACAGCTCCTGGCAAGTCACCTACTGATCTTATAAGGTCACACAAAAAAGCACTTCTGAAATCTAAAAGCGAGCATTGTTCTAACCTTTGGAGATTTTTTCTTCTTTTCTTTAATGAAGTCATCCTCAGATTCTGATGCTTGTCTAAACTGCAGGGTTCCCGAGTTAATGTAAAATCCTCCATACTTTGTAGTCAGAGAAGCAGGAACAAGCTCATCATACTGAAGGGGGAAAACAAACGTTCAGCTCCAGGTTCTGGGACTACCTACAGCCCAAGGGTGCAGAGCAGGTCTTGACAGAGCAGATATGCCTCTGTTTCTCTGTCACATTTCAGACGGCATGCTAAGACATGCTTCTGGTCAATCAGGAACGTCTGAGCTAGCAGGTGCTTTGGACAGATCTAGTCATCGTTTTCAGTGAAGGCACCAAGGCCCAGGTCCAGGCTGTCACTTCCTCTCCTCAGTGCACTCCTTCCGCATGCTGAGGGCATGCCCACTCTGACCCCAACCCCACCTCTGGGACCCTCTCAGTAGAAGCTAGGGTGTGGTGGTTCTGAATCCACCTTTTCCTTAATACTTACCGCCTCAGAGTTGTCGATGAAGGAATCAGACTCATCATAGCCATACCCCATATCAATCAAGTCCTGTATTCGGTCTTTCCTACGTTTCTTTCCACCCTGAAATTTGAAAGCAATATGTCATATGCTTTTTTTTTTTAAATTGTGTGGTAAGAACTCTCAACAATTTTTGAAGTCTAAGGTCACGTGCTTTTTTTTGATACACAGAGTTACTGTAGCCTTGAACTCCATCAGCCAGTGACTGAAGGCTGTAAAAAGCACTGGAACAGTCACAGTCACACACACACACCAAAAGCTCCTTCCCTGAAGACCTTTAAAAATAGAACAGATTTATATCTGCATTTAATGGCCTAAAACAGAAGAAGAAATTAAATGGCTTCGTATGCTTTGTATCAAACATTTATTTGTATCAATATTAATTCTAAGGATAAATTCTAGGAGTAAAAGGCCCTTCTTGTTCATTTGTCCATTTAAGTCCACACACTAGTGCCTGCCACAGGCATTTTCTGTACTTTAACACACTTGTTTAATAATTGCATTCTGTTCTCTCCAAGCTCACATTTGCTTTCACATCGATGTTGATCAGATGACAATCCACTAAAGGAATACAGAAATGTCTGGAAACCTCTCCTACCCAACAAGGTTGTTTTGTTGCCCAAGAGAGAAATCTTACATATTTTTCTTCAAATTTCCGGGCAAGCACCTCCACTTTATGCCTTTCCTTTTCTTCGTCATTAAAAGGATCTGAGAGATCTTTCTTCTGTAAAGAGATCATTCCACAAAAATAAGAGTCACAAAAAAAGTCCCACAATCCTATTCATAGTACCCTCCCTGACTACTCAACACCTATAAACTGCATGATAAAAACTGTTTTTCATAAAAGACAAGGTGGAATACATGCTACCGTCCTGTCAGAGCTTATCTCAGTTGTTTAAGAAAGTACAATCTCAATTCACATAATTTGACAAGATGGGATTAAATGCCCACTACATCACTGGGTCTACAGGGCTCCAAACATGGCAGAGGGCCTTTAGTCGGGGATGCTCCACCTTACAGAACTGTGCTTCAATATAGCTGGTTTCCTTTGTAACACTAAACACTGTTTTATGCATTTAAAAACACTATTCAAAGAAGGGGTCCACAGGCTTCACCAGATTGCCAAAGCAGTCAACGGCTCAAAAAGTTAAGAACCCACTGAATGTAGTACAAGTTCTCAAGAGCTCTTCTACCTTATTGGCGAAAGTGTGGTACAAATTTGCTTTTCTCTCAGTGCTACCAAAAGCCAAACCCAACTTCACAGCAGTCCCTTTCCTTGGAAGCCTATCGTGAAGGATCAGTCATCTCCTCTTCTCTCTCAATCTCAATACTCACTCCAAATATTTTCGTGAAGTTTTCCAAAGTTCATTTCTACTCCATAAACTTAACTCTTGCATTTTTCTCATCAAGCAAATTTTCCAGAGTTGGACCTTAAGCTTCTTTGCCAAGGAATCTTAATTTTAATAAAAGACTCCTATACCAAATATGCTTAAGACTTGAGAGTAGGGCAGAAACACTAAAGAACAGATGCTTGTTTGAAAACCCTCCTATCTCTGCCTACTGAAATCCCACCCACCCGTAAAGGATCAGTTAAATGATTCAGTGCATATACGTAAAATGGGACATTACAGAACATACGTAGAATGTACGTACCACAAATGGGTGATCTTTAAAATATGTGTTTACCTGTATCTTCTAATTTTTCTACAATGATCACATATAGCTTAAGTGGTTAAAATAATTTTAAGAAATCCCACTGATCTGGAGCAACAATGGATTCAATGTGTACTCCTTAATGCCTTGCAAACAGCAGTCATCAAATAACTACTGTTTCCTGAATGTATTAAGGTCCAGCTCCGTCCAAACACAGGAGGAATGTAAGCCCTCATCTGTCCAAGCCCTCCAGGGCCTGTATTTGTACCAGACTTAAACAATTACCACATTGTGAGTCTTGTTACTTGTGTTCGTATAATTCTCCTAAAACATCTACAAGATCGTAAGTCCTTTTGAGGTTAGGACAGCAGCTTCTCTACCTTGATACAGTCCTCAGCATCTAGCACACTGCCTTCACATTATAAGAAATATATGCTAAATGAATTAATATATGCTAAATGAATTAACAGATGAATGTGTCAGATTACATTATGCTTTGAACACCTCAGAACAGACACATTGATTCAGGAGTTCTAAATCTGAAGGCCAAGAGTGAATCCCCCAAAACTGGATCCAAAGTTCTCTGTGTAGGCTCCATGCATTTTTCTGCAAGGGAGAAGGGCATCTGGACCCCAAAAAGGGGAAATCAGAGCATAAGCCTTCTAATTTCAGTTGACCTACTGATTTGGTTTGAGCCCATAAATAAATACCTTAACCAGTCCCTGTTATTTTCTCCTACTCTCAAGGAAGAGGATACCATTCCTACTTTGGAAAAGGGATTGTGAATGGATTTGAGATTATTTTTTCTCATTCTGCCCACTGGACCTCATTCTGCCCACTGGACCAACAAGGTTGGCCCTTGGCACAAACTCACTGGCTTCCATTCAGCCACTCAGATCTTAATCAAGGAAACACATTTTTATCTGAGCCAAGAAAAGTAGATAATCCTTCTAACCGAAGGCACTCACCCCAAATAGCCATGAACTAGACTGAAGGAGCACTGGCCACTGAGGCTCTGTGCCACAAACTACACCTGCATGATCTCATTTCCCCTCAGACACCCTGTGAGCCACGTCCTAATCTTATCCCCATTTTACTAAGAGCCACTCTAGAGACCAAAATGCTGCCAAGTACGGGACCCTACTAACCTTGCCCTTAGAGGCTAACACAGTGCGTGGGTATACAGTAGGTGTTTATAAATGCTCTTCACTTAGCTCCTACTCATACTGTATGATTCCACCTACATAAAAATACAAAAACAGGGTCGGCCCCGTGGCTTGGCGGGTAAGTGCGCATACTCCGCTGCTGGCGGCCCGGGTTCGGATCCCGGGCGCGCACCGAGGCACCGCTTCTCCAGCCATGCTGAGGCCGAGTCCCACATACAGCAACTAGAAGGATGTGCAGCTATGACATACAACTATCTACTGGGGCTTTGGGGGGAAAAATAAATAAATAACTAAAATCTTAGGGAAAAAAAAAATACAAAAACATGCAAAAGTGATCTAAGCTGTTAGAAACCTGGGCAGTGGTTACCCTTGAGGGCCGGGGTAGTATTTTGGGAGCGCAGGAGGAGGGTTTTTGGTCTCCTGGAAAATGTTATATTTTGTAACCCAGATTACACAGGCATGTTGAATTTGTGAAAATCCATCAGGCTTGCCCTATCAAATGTGTGCTTTTCTTATGTACATAATTCAATTAAAAAGTTTATAAAAATTTTTACAATGTTAATGAATTGCCAAAACAGCAGTAATAGTTGAAGCAGGGTGATGGGTACATGTGGGTTTATTATACTATTCTCTCTACTCTGTGCATGTTTGAAAAGTTGTATACTAAAAAGTAAAACAAATCTCCCAGGAAAATAAATAGATCATTTGAAAAGCATTTATGAAATCGAAGTGATTCTCAAAAGCCCTGAAGGCTACAACCCAATTCTGGCAAAAAATCAAGTTAAAAAAAAAGGGCAAAAATAAGTTTCTATCCATCCAGGTAAAGAAACTATCCAGAACATTACTGTGTTTAGAAGAAATGAGCAGTTGTCTTTTCTTGTCTGCCCTTACACTAGGCAGGCAGTGAGATTCCCCTGGAAAAGAAAAATGTCCAGCATGAAATTTCAGCACTGGAACAGCCAGGGACTAGTCACATTTACACATAACATTTATAGCCTTGGCATGAAAAAATTTGTTTTTATTTATTTTATTTATATATTTTTTATATCTTTGATTTATATTAATTAGTCATAATTGAAATTAGCCTTAGATGTGCCATATACGTTTTCCCCAGCATAAATGAGGAGAATGGGTCTAAGAAAGAATTCTATCCCTTCATGCCTAGAGACAAACCGAGCAAACTTGTGCTTGCTTTGGGATGAGTGCCTTGATCTTGGGCAGCCAAAGCCCCTCTGGTCTTGCTTCCACCCTCTGGAAGGCCCATTTGCACACGCAGTCCCCAAATAAGATCTGCAGAGTGCGTCTGGGGCCTCTGGGGTGTACCTTGTCTCCGGATTGAAGGCCTTTCACCTTCCCTCGTATGTTCTTCACCAGCTCTGGGTAGAAGAACTCTGGGCAGCGCTTGTGATCTGGCTCAAAGAGGGTGAGTGTAATCCGAACAGCTGCTGCAGCCGGCTCAGAGTCTTGAGGCTGTTCTGCTCCCCCAACCTCCTCTTTCCGGGATTTCTTCAAAAATGTGGGATTCAGAGAACCTGGGAGAGAGGTGAACTGGACCCTGTGGGGCTCCGACATGGCTACCAACAAGTCTTAGCGGTGTCACTGCATGGCTTCTGTTAACATTGAAAAGAAGGGCCAGGTCAAACCAAGATAATAAAAATGATTTTTCTTGTTCAGTTATACAGATTTAAGTTTAAAAGAATTTCATTGTCAAGAAGAATCCATTGTTAAATTTATCTTAATTACCATTTACTGCTTTTTTCCTGCTTAAATACTAGTCATCTTAAACAGAAAATTTTCCATGTACATATATACACACACACATATATATATACACACATATATATATGAAAAGCACCCCAAATCCTATCATTCAGAGATAACCACAGTTTAGCATACTTTTTTCCAGTCTTTTTCTATGCATATTCACTAGATTCTTGACATTAGAGAACTCATACAGACAGACCCTTAAAGAATCCTTACAATTGCAAAGAATCCTAGAGAATACTATTTTTCATTTAATTTATCCAATATTTTTTTTCTGGCTGAGAATAACCTCTTTCTTAAGACCTCGTTATTTTCATCACCAGCAGTTTAATTTCATTCAGGGCAATGACAGAGTTTTCATCAGCTCACAGAAGGTACTGCCTACTCTGGGATAAGTAAAAAACCAGCGTCTCAGGAGTGGTGTGGCTAGCTCACTTCCTAACACAGCAGCCTCTCACCCCCCAAACTTCGGCCTCAGCAAAGTGACAAATTATCACATGCCAAAGACCTTCCGAGTTGCTTGGGCATGCTCAAAGTACATTGTGAACTCCAGAATTCCAAGTATTTACAGACTACAAATATGCAAATATATGCTATATATATATATTTGCTTCATGTATAATTTTGTGTCCTGCTTTTTTAAACTCACATTCTAGTGTGAACTTTCTACCACATCAATAAATAAGGACATTCATTGCAGCCTTGTTTGTATAGGAAAAATGACAGAAGTAACCTGAATATCCAGCATTAAGGGAATAGTTGAAAAAACTGCAACTTTTTGTTGATTTATAAGGGCTTTTGATGTGTTATAGATGTGTAACGTATATTATAAATGTATAACGCCTGCCATATCTTTTATAAGTACTTTTTCCTGCTTCATTATCTACTGCTTAATTTTGCTTAAAGCAAGGTATGATGAAAGAAATTTTAACTTTTTATGCAGTTAAAATTAGCCTCTTCTCCCTTATGGTTTCTCCCGTTTCTTTTATGCCTAGAATGTCCTTCTCCAGCCAGGTAATTCTTGTGTAAGAATTTACCTATCCAGCCTTTTATAGATATATTTTTCACATTGAACTCTTTAACCCAAGTTGAATTTGCTCTGCTATAAGGTGAGAGATGAGGCTCTAACTTGGTTTTTCCCAGCATCAATCACTAATAATCCTTCTTTTCCCTGCTGATTTGGCATATATCATATGTAATGTCTTAGATATCTTAAGATCTATTTCTGAAATCTATCCTGTTATATTAATCTAGTATCTAGAGATTCCTCAACCAGTACCATATTGTTTTGACAAATTTTATATTTTAACATCTTGAATTAAAAATTCATCTTTCTTCTTCTTTTAAAAGTAATACTTGGGTCTTCCAACCTGTTTATCATTTCAGATCAATTTTAGAATCACTTTGACAAGTTCCCCCAAAAAACCTCACTGCATTTTGATTGTAAATGAATCATAAATATGAATTAATTCAGGAAGATTTTACATATATCATATACATCCAAATATATGTATATCTGTATATATGCAATATTCATTCTATTATGATCATAAAATTTTAATCTTTAAGATCAGATAAGGGAATAAAATATCTAAAAACGAAGAGTTAAAATAATTCTAATTAGACAGCAAAGTGATTAGCAGCAAAACAGGTTGGTGGCACAAAAGACCATCATGCATTAAAATGTTAAAAGAAATTCCCCTAAAAGAAACTTTCAAGGCCCCCAGGACATTCCTGATGCACTGGGTTATGAAAATAAGTCCCAGCTGCAAGCTGCAAGTCCCCCACTGATGAGAGCAGGCACAGCCTCACTGTAAGAGAATCTGCAAGTTAACCGATGGGATACAGGAAGGTCATCCTGGAAGCGGCAACCAGGTCCCTGCCCCTGTCTGGGCAGTAATTTAAAAATGTAACCTTAGGGCCGGCCCCGTGGCTTAGCGGTTAGGTGTGCGCGCTCCGCTACTGGCGGCCCGGGGTTCGGATCCCGGGCGCGCACCGACGCACCGCTTCTCTGGCCATGCTGAGGCCGAGTCCCACATACAGCAACTAGAAGGATGTGCAGGTATGACATACAATTATCTACTGGGGCTTTGGGGGGAAAAAAATAAATAAATAAAATTAAAATAACTGTTTAAAAAAATAAATAAAATAAAATAAAAATGTAACCTTATCTTGGCCCAAATTTTAGACATTTTAACTTCAAACCTATATGGTAAATCTGCTTCTCTTAGTTGTGGAGGTGACTTTGCCAGCCTGAGAAGTTATAGAAATAAGACTACAGAATCAAACCTACAGCATATTAACACTTAGATCTTGGATTAAGTTTTATAATCATCATGATAATTGCCGTCACTTGTTACTAAATCATTTGCAATATTTAAGAGAATCAAACATATGAATGGGGGCCAGCCTGGTGGCGCAAGCGGTTAAGTGCGCACGCTTTGCTGCAGCAGTCCGGGGTTCGCCGGCTCAGATCCCGGGCGCGCACCGACGCACTGCTTGGTGGGCCATGCTGTGGCGGCGTCCCATATAAAGTGGAGGAAGATGGGCACGGATGATAGCCCAGGGCCAGTCTTCCTCAGCAAAAAAAGAGGAGGATTGGCATCAAATGTTAGCTCAGGGCTGATCTCACAAAAAAAGAAAAAACAAAAACATATGAATGAATGACTTAGACTTACAATTTTAATTTGAAATCCTTAAGAAAATATAACTTTGAAAGTGTGCGTTTAAAAGAACCTTACATTCACACATTTATTAGCCTTACAAGAGTTAAGTCCTTGGAAAGACTTTACTACTAGCTTTATAAGTTCACCGTTCTATAAGTTTGAAGTATTTGAGAGAAAAAGCATATAAAACTTTAAATGCAGTTTAAAACACTTAAGGGAATTTAACTTTGTAAAGCGAATTCACTGTTTAGAGAAATTTAATCTGTTAAACTGACGCCTTAATCGAAGCTTTGTCAAAGATCAAGTATTTTTATTTATATAAACATTCTTAGATTTGTAAATAAAACAAGATTTGAGTAAAATTTAAAAAGCTTAAGAAAAGCTAAGTATTTAAATACTCAACTTTAATGAGTTGAACATTATTCGAAGTAAAAGCACAGTATTCTACACACAAAAACACCCCTCTTAAAAAACTCAACTGATGTTATCCAAGAAATGCTAGCCTCCTTTTGTATCTCAGAGGTTATTCCCCGGAATTGTATATTTTTTTGTTACACAACATCTTAACTACTATATTTTCAAACGGATTATTGGTGAAACAAAGAAAAGGAGAATTTTGTATACTGATTTTACAATTAGTTTCTTTACAAGTGAACTCTTATTTTAACGGTTTTCCCTTAACTTTTTTTTCAAAATAGGCTGACCTCTCATCCACAGAAATGAGAATTTTGTCTTCTCCTTTCTGAAAAATTATTTTTCTTATTTTTGTTTCACGTCTTATTACATTGGCTAGAACTTCCAGAATAATATTAGACAATATATTCTTTGCCATGTTCCTGACTAACGGGAATGCCTGTAGCCCAGTGCGATGTCAATTTAGGATTTACATATTTTTACCAAGTCATTAAAATACCCTTCCAAGTCCTCAAAAAATAAAAGTTTTTAAATTAGGAATGTGTGTTTAATTTCACTAAATTATTTTTTGGAATCTTAAACATGCTTTAAATGATCAGTTTGTCTTTAAAAAACACAAAACAGTCAATGACAGTTCCTGAAACTAACGGACGGTGTTTTAGGGAAACTGAACGCCCAAGAAAAACCAGGCTTCGAACAAGCTAGTTCGCTAAAAGCCCCTTACAACCCAAGTCTCCGCAGAACAAAACGCCTATGGGAGACGCGGGCGGACCCGCCACCTTTTCAAGCAGGATACGACCCAAGATCAGTCCGGTTCTAAGTTAACTCTTCCCTCGGACTCCCTGGAGTCTGCAACTGGCATTGGGACCTTCTAAATTTTGTTCCCTCCCTGGTGTGCGGACACTTGGGCAGGCGCTGTGCTGAACCGCCGATTACAGTTCCCATTCAGTGGCTTAGTTTTAACGTATCGAGACCGCGCCCGGCACCTGCCTTCCTGTTGTCACAACAGCCTGCGCCCAACTTCCCTCAAAGTGTCAAACTACAGCAAGGCAGACGCGAGAGCCCGGTCCCCACAAAGACACGCACCTTTGTCCCCGGCGCGACGCAGGCTACTGCCCCGCGGGCCGCACTCGTCCCCCGGCGGCCGTCCTCATGCCGGCCCGGGAGCCCGGGCTGCGGCGCCGCTAGCGGCCGGCCCCCGAGCCATGCCTCCCCGCGGGCGGCCGGCCCGCGCCGCGGCCCATGGCCGGGTCCCCGCGCGCCCGGGGGAGCCTCGCGGGCCGTGCCGCCGCGCCCGCCCAGGAGGAAGCGGAGAGACGCCGGCTCCACGTCGGCCGAGCAGCTCGCGACCTCGGGGCGGGATGCACCGGCGCCCCGGGACAACTTGCGGCGCGGACGCGGGCTCGGAGCCGCTCCCCGGACCCCGGCCGTCAGAAAGCAGCCTCCGAAGGACCCGTCGGCCCTCCGGGCGCGGCCACGTAGAGCTCGCCGGGCGCGGGGCCCCGGGCGCGGGCGGAGGCTGGCTTCCAGGCCGCGCCGAGGTCTGTCAGGGCAGCTGCCGGCGCGCCGAGGCGGCCGGCCCCGGGGCCCGCGCGAGACTAACGGCCGTAACGGAAGCGCCGAGGAGGAGGGGGCTGGAGGCCGGGACCCGGGGGCGGGGCGGGGCGGACCGCAGGGCCGGCTCCCTCGCGCTCTCGGCCGGCCGCACAGTCACTACCGCCGCCTCCACCGCCGAATCAGACCGCCGGCGCTTCGTTGTCACGAGCCGGAGGGAGGGGGAGAGGAGCCGGGAGTCTCGGGGCTCCGGCGCGCGGAGACCGCGGCTCCCGGGTCACGTGCCGCTCAGCCGGCCAATGAGCCCCGGCGGGCGCGGTGACGTCAGAGCCGCGGCGTGGCCGCTGACAGCCGGCCCCCGTCACGTGGCCGGGCGCACTCCAATGGGCGGCGCCGGGGCGCCCTGATGTTCCCGGCGGCCCGTGCGTCGGCCGTGGTTGGGTGGTAAGATGGCGGCTGTGAGTCTGCGGCTCGGCGATTTGGTGTGGTGAGTCCGGGCGGCCGGGGCCGAGCGAGGTGCGCCGCGAAGCTGCACCCCTGGGCACGGGGGTCGCCGCCAGCTTCGGAGCTGCCCTTCTATGCGCTCCAGGCCGCGAGAGAGGGCGAGACGAGGTGCCGGCGCTGGGAGCGACGCCGGGCGGAAGGGGCAGCCCGGCCCCGGGGGACTGAGGCCGAGGGTGGCCGCGGCGGGCCGGTCTCTGAGCCCCGGACCCGGACGCCGGCGGCCACGGTGGAGGGAGTGCCCGGTGCCGCGCGGCTCCTGCGGACGCCGGGTCCTCGAGGTCTTGCCCAGGCGTCTCGGAAAGCGGCAGAGTCGGGGAGCTGGCGGGGCCATCTCGCCGGGCGAGCCCGTCAAAACCCGCGTTGCGATGGAACCGACCTGTGCGGCGGCTCGGCCCGGGGTGTCGAAACCGGACTGTTGGCGCTGCCCCGTGAAGAAATGGAGGGGGGACTTCTCCTTTACACTCGGAGGCTTGGCGGGGACTAGTGCCTTTCTGGGTGCCTTCGTGGTCCGCTCGTGTGTCCCAGACAACCGCCCGAACTGAGACTGACGCTCGCCGTCTCCCTGGAGCTGCGTAGCTCGTTTCCCGACCCAGAGGAAGGCTCCCATTAGCATTTGTCAGAGCCGGGCCGTCCCGCGGTGAATTAAACCAGACTTGGCGAGGGGAAGTCTGTGTTTACAGAGCACACTGCTCCCCGCCCCCGTCCCGGGGAGGCTCTAGACAAGTGATTCTTGTGGTTTCATTATTGTGTATTTGTTGTCACCAGGAGAATGCACATACCTTATGCACATACGTTTACAATTTTGCATCCCAGCTCTGAGGGATTTGGGCCTCTTGGGCCCAGCTGTGGAAGCCAGATTAAGAACTCCTGTTTGCAAACTTGTTCTGGCACTTGAGGGTGCGAGTGGAGATTTAGAAAATAACTTGCATGTTGAGTGGGTTGAAGGAGATGGACTGGCTTTTCCAAGGCAAATGCTGATTCTCTGTGTTTTCTCTAGGGGGAAACTCGGCCGGTATCCTCCTTGGCCAGGAAAGGTGAGTGTGTTCTACTACTAGAAGCTACTACAGGAAGACATCTGAAGTTGCGTTTGAGAAGGTAGAGAATGTAAGATGCACCCGCCTCAATTTCTAGCATTGGGTCAAACTGGGCCTACTTAAATGACACTCAGAATTTTTTTTTCTCTATTATCAGTTTGTTTAGAAAAAGCAATATAATATAAACCAGGTCATTTAATCTACAGTAAATGCTTATTTCTTGAATCAGAGAGAGTTGTGGTGAAGTCTTTTAACTCTGGAAATCAATTCTAACTTGAATATAGCTTTACAGTTAAATCTAACAAAAAGAGAGGAAAATAAATTCTCCAGGAAGAGAGAAATCTAAATGTAGGTTAGTGAAAAGTCAAAGTATTTTTGTCCCAACTAAGTTTAAATCTTTCCATGTTACCATATGTGCTGCTCTCTCCAGTGCATCTTTGCAAAAGTTGGCATTCCAAATTTTGCATGAGGCGATCCGTCATAGCTTTCCAAATGTTCTGTTGTTATATTCTTGTTTGGAGCCCGGGAAATGTCTTTAGACTGTCTCTTTGCAATATGGCATTTTCAGTGCCTCGGTTGTCCTTCTTTGTCACTATTACCTGTCACAACTCTTCCTGCACACAAGTATTTTTAAGAGTGTCCTGTGTATTTCTTCAGTGATGACAAGGTCACACTGGGGGCAAATAATGTTGGTCTTAGTTGTAAATGCTTTTAAAATGCGGCCATTGCAGTAAAGGGGATATTGTATCTATTGAATGCTGTGCTACATGTTAGATGTAGGAACTTCTGGAATATTTGCATGTTTCCTCACATCATGATAAAGTGCCACATTTGGACGTGTGCTAGGCTCTGGGTTCTTTTTCAGTCATATTCCTTTTGTTTTATTTAGGTTTTTTTCTTGTTAATTTGGAGCTGTGGAAAAAAACTTTTTTTCCCTTTTATCCCCCAGATTGTTAATCCACCCAAGGACTTGAAGAAACCGCGTGGAAAGAAATGCTTTTTTGTGAAGTTTTTTGGAACAGAAGATCAGTGAGTAGTGCTCCCCAAGAGTTGCACTGTCCCTTTGTTTGAGCGTTGCCGTGGGTCTGGGCTGCTTTGAGAATATTCTAGGGACCCTAGTTCCTTCTTACTGTAGTGTATAAGAATGGCATATCATTCTGGCTTCTTACCTAAATATAAAGTGCTGTTCTTATCTCGCAGAAATTGTCTTGGGGCCAATAACAATGTCAAGTGAGAATGAGGGTTCACCATCTTCTACATATGGTAATCATGTTGAGATAGTTTCTTACATCTCTTTACCCAACTTCATAGGCAGTTCCTATTATAAGGGCCATGTTTGTTTCTCTTTTTAATGGCTGTTTATCATGTGGCTCATGCATAACGTATACAGCGAAAACTAAAATTTTATTTACCTTAATAAAAGTAGTGGGGCCGGCTCCGTGGCTTAGCGGTTAAGTGCGCGCACTCTGATGCTGGCGGCCCGGGTTCGGATCCCGGGCACGCCCCAAGGCACCACTTCTCCGACCAACCCGAGGCCAAGTCCCACGTACAGCAACTAGAAGGATGTGAACCTATGACATACAACTATCTACTGGGGCTTTGGGGGGAAAAAAATGAATAAATAAAATCTTTAAAAAAATAAAAAATAAAAATAAAAGTAGTTGTTTGATTCTGTTCTCTTTTGTGAAATTAGATGACTTGCTCTAACATTGTAACAGTAAAGCTTTTTAACCAGATCTGTCTTAGAGTTGAAATCAGGACCATCAATTTGAGATTCTTTGATAGGCCATATAACTTACAGTCAGGGAGAGAATGTGTATTTACTTAAGTTTCTGGTGATTTGTTTAGCTGTCTCATCACTACATCAATTTGATTACTTGGGTCTAGCTAGATGGTTTGATTTCTTTAAGTAGTTGTATTTCTATTTTTGACTCTTACAGGAAAATGTAGCTTTGGGTCTGAAAAACATCTGTGGCTTTTCTGATAAATCTAATACCAATGGTTAAAATACGCATTCCCAGAAAGCGATATATAATATTCCATAGCAAAATCTGTTATAAATACTGCCCTTCACTGACTCAGAAGTTTATACGTCTGAGTGCTTATCCCAGTTTAGAGTTTGCATGGCATGTTTACGTTAACCATATAGATATACTAATTACCTAGGCCCAGTTCTCTGTCACAAACTGATTTAGCAGCCTTTTGATGTTGATATTTCAAGGTAGTCACTGGCCCAGTGCTGTGAGAACCAGAGACACTCTGGAAGAGAGAATGTTCTGGTAATGCCATGGATTTCTTTTCTTTTTTTTTTTTTTGTCCCTGTGAGGAAGATCAGCCCTGAGCTAACATCCATGCCAATCCTCTTCTTTTTTTGCTGAGGAAGACCAGCCCTGAGGTAACATCTATTGCTAATCTTCCTCCTTTTTTTTTTCCCCTTTTTCTCCCCAAAGCCCCAGTAGATAGTTGTATGTCATAGTTGCGCATCCTTCTAGTTGCTGTATGTGGGACGCGGCCTCAGCATGGCCGGACAAGTGGTGCATCAGTGCGTGCCCGGGATCCGAACCCGGGCTGCCAGAAGCGGAGTGCGCACTTAACCGCTAAGCCATGGGGCCGGCCCAATGCTATGGATTTCACAAAAAATTGTCCTGATGCATAAAGCGGTGCTGATTGTGCAGCCACACTCCGCGTTGCTGACACCAAAGTGAACTTCCAGGAAAGCAAATGTGTGGTCTCCACCTTCCAGGAGCTCAGGTGACAAGACATAAACATTTCAGATGAGAGTAAGGACAGAAGGAGTGATGCAGGTAATTGCTAAAGGGTTCTAGAACAAGGAGAGATCAGTGGAGAACAGCTAGGTCAGAGAAAGCTGATGGAAGAGATGGGATGTGAAGCCAGCTCTGGAGGATAAATAGAATTTGGATAGGCAGGAACAAGAAGGGCATTCCAGGCAGTGGGGATACTGTGAACAACTAGGCATTAAGTTGATTGTATAGGCAGAGAGAGGCTCCCTCCCTGGGGTAAAGAACTTGGGGTTGGGAATAACAGAGGCAATATAGTTGGCCCAACTTGGTCAGTTAAACAAAGAAGTACACAAGTCTGAAACAAAAATGGGAATGCATAGAAAGTGGAGACTTAATCAGATTACAGGAGGCCTGAAAGCCATTGTGTTCTTATAATTAAAAAAGAAATGCTGGAAGGCTAGATGAATAAACTGTGGTCTCTGTGTATAAGAACTACTACAGATAGGACACAGAAAATTGAAGTTGAGTGACTTTCAGCACAGACAGGCAAACAGGTGAAGCCAACGAAAAGGATGCACTTACTGAACACAAAAATAACCTCATAGTGTTGGTGGTTGTGATATGATTTCTAACTAGCTAAAATTCTTGGAGGGGATTCTTAAGCAAGTGGATACAGGGCAACTGTTAGATACAATATCTTCAAGCCTTTTAAACTCATTTGATAGAGTTCCACATAAAAAGCTATTTAAAAGTTAAGTTGCCCTGGGACCAGCATATTATCTTTTTATGGCTATGCAGTTGACTTAACGGAGGGAAACAAAGGGTAAGGCTCTACAAGCACTTCTCTTAAGGGAGAAGGGTTCTTAGTGATCAACATTAAGGTAAATTTTATTTAGTATCTTTATATTATCTGAAGTGAAATCTCCAGATCTTTTTTAGGAGCGAATTACTTTGGGGAAAGAGTTCTGGATCTGTTACTGGCCTGATGTGCATTCAGACACCAGCTCCACCTGCTCTGTGATTTGGGAAAGCTGTTTCACCTTTCTAAGCCTCTGCACCGTTGTCCCTACGTGGGAATAATACTCCCTACCTCGTTGTTATGAAGAAGTTGTGTCACTTATTCATAGTATGGTTTGGCATACAGCAGGTGTTCAACAATCAGGTCAGGGGATAGATCTGTTACAGGAGAGGAAAAAAGCTGGTAAGAAGCAGGTGGCTTTAAGGAAAATGTGAGAGAGACAGACACAGACTCTGCCCATGAGAGAGAGAGAGGATCTGTGTTTCAAAAGAAAGGCATCTGAGAGCTGGAGGTTCCTGAGGGTGTCAGCCAGGTCTGCTCTTTTGACCAAAAAGGCTTTGAACAAAAACAATACATTTTTCCACCTTTTGGGGGGTAGGGGGCTCTTTTTTCTTATTTTTATATTGTTCCACCTTTATGTAAAAACTGTACCATGCCTCACCAGGAGTACTGCGTGCAGTCCAGTCCATGCTCCCAAAGGGATCTGATGGAACTAGTCAAAATCAGAAAAGGGAACCAAGTTAGATGAAAGAGTAGGACTGTCTAATGTGAAAAAGCAAAGGCTGGAAAAAGAACACAATCAGAATTGATGAAATAATGAATGGCCTTAAGGAGATAGACACTGACTTGTTCATAAACCCTCTGAGTGTCAACACGGGGCACTGTGAGTAGAGTAAATGTTGAGTGACTGTGTTCAGGGCATGTGTAAGGAGTACTATATGAGATAGGCGTCTGAGAGGTTGTTTAGACAGGAAATGCAAGTGGACGTTTTAGGGATGAGAACTACTTTGTGAAAGGCAAAGCCATAAATGGCTACAGAAGAAGCTGGACTCTACCTCACCTTTAATGCTTGATATCAGGGAGAGGGGCAGACGTTCCTGGCACATCCTGGCACATCCTGGGGCGGAGGCTCGGTTGGTTACTGGGACCTGACCTCGGTGGACAGGGTCTGGCCGGTTGGGGCTGTTCCTGTATTCCTGAGGAGTATAGGATTCAGTCAGAGATGTACTGTTTCAAGACTGACATACTACTTAAGGAAAAAATAGAGATTTGATTTTTTTATATTAGCAAGGACCTTTATTGAGTAAAAAGGCTAGCTCTTTAAGGCAAGATGAACAATGATTTCAATCTTTTAGAAACCTAATTTTTCTCTCTCTCCCTTCCTCTGCTGAAACATGTAACAAATTATGTTGACATCCCACTGTTAGGAAGAGAGGACCAGCCTTCCTCACCAGCCTCCCTTGCGTGGGGAAGGACTTAGTAAGATGGCCAGATTCGGCTCTCGGAGACTGGAGGCCACAACAGCAACTGCCCGCGGTAATTTTCCATCTCAGGGAAATAACAGAGGGAAGAATAAATTCAGCGTAACTTTGCCAACTCCACCAAGTGACCCCAACCAAAGATGAAGTCTCAGGTGCCTGAGGGCCCACCTTGGACAGGTGGTCACCCATTGGAGTAGAAGCTGAGCTCGGAGGTTAAAAGTTTCGTCAGTGGCTGAGGAAGGCAGAATGGAGGGAGTTTGTTTACTTTGCAGGTGCTCAAAAACCACCAGAAACAAAACAGTTTAGAGAATACTGTGGGCGAACAATGGGTAGATCCCAGACGACGACCCGAGAGTTTCTATAGCAGTCGTCACCTCTGAGCCGCACAACAGCCCTCCAGGAAATGGATAGGGTGGTTGTTCTGGTTCTTATTTCTTAACAGATATGCAAACTGAGAGGCAGGAGTTTTACGGATTTAAGTGATAAGATGTCCAGGATCCCAGCCTGAGGTACTTTTTACATCAAACCAGATATAAGGTGAGACAGGCTGGGTGTGAGGTGTCTGAGTATTAAAGTAACTCTCCTAGAAAAATCTGTGGTTCATAATTAGAAGCATAGCAGATTGGAACCATCTGAGCATCTCTTTTTCTTTTCACCTGGTACCTGATTGACCCACTTTCCCTACATGCGACACCGTGTGATAGTTGCAGAATTGAGCCAAGCGAATAGTGAGGGCCACTGCTCTGGGTATGTGGACTGAGCCAGCAGTGTCCCTCTGCCAGGGCTGGACAAAAGCTGTCCTAGAGAGAGTAGAGTAGATTCTCCTCTCCCACTGCCAGCAGCAGCTCCTGTCCTACAGGTAACACCCTTTGTGGCTGAGGCAGTGGACTCCAGGAGCAGGCATCATACACCAGAATTATAGAAACTGGCACAGAAAGAAGCAGCTGGCCATGTTGCCGCAGGCAGCACAGTTTGGAAGCCTCATCCAGCATTTGGGAATGTTTTCAAGTTTTGGAAACAAAGTCTTCTAAATCTATCTTATCTGCAAGTCTTTGTTGATGTCTGTATGATAATCGTTGCTTGAAGTTGACTGAGAAATTCTGAGTTACTTTATGGTTTTTTTTATTTTTTTTTTTTGATTTGTGATTTTTTGGGTGTCTTGATTTCTGAATAGCTTAGGCTTGGACCTTTGACACCTCAGTAATCTTCAGCCTCTTTCAATGGTTTAAAAGGGGTGGGGGCAAGCATAGAAATTATTTACTAGGTACTGCTCACCAAATCTAGGTGGAGAAGCGAACCCATGTCTTCTGACCACATCCTCATTCTCACCTTTGGACTGTGCTTGCACGTGTGTTCTCTCCCCACCTCTGCTCCTGCCTAGGTCATCATGTCTACGTGACGTCTGAGACACGTGTGAGGGTGTTGGAGGTTGTTCATAGACTGGCATCTTTAATATGATATCTACATGATATGATTTTAATTTAAGGGCAAAGCAGGTCAGAATTATGAAAGTTTTTGAAAATGTGAGGTTTTTAAATTCTTTTTGAGTAGAATATATAATCTGAGGGTGGCTTAGTGGAACGTTTATATTCGCAAATGAAAAGAATTTGTCACAGGTGTTATCAGAATACCAGGGTGAGTTTGCCCTCTGGGCAGTGTTACAGGTGCACTTACTTGGGCAATAGCTACCCACCTGAGCAAACCTACCAACAAGGAAGTAATAGAGGAAGCCTCTGGGCAGTCAGAATAGCCTATGTTCTACAGCAGAGGCCTTTATTGTTGATCTGTTGTTTTTTAAAGATATTACATGTTTATGGTTCCCCTAAAAAACAAATCAAGTTGTAAACCATGAAACAGTTCCCCATCCATTCATCTCCGTCCATCAGCCACCCTGTTCCTGGCCCACGGGCGTCCTATTATACTAGTTTCTTATGGCATGTTCCTCTGGAGATATTGTGTGCATACTCAAGAAGTTACATGTTGCTTTTTCCTCTTTTTTACACAAGTGGTAGCATACTACACACTCTGCTCTGCCTGTTACTTTTTTCTACTTAGCCAAATATCTTAAGGGGCCTTCCATTCTGTTCTTTGTAACAACCTCACTGATTGCCAGTTAGCTTGTTTCCAGGCTTTACTTCTGTAAACGATGTGTAATTAACTTCCTTGTACATAAAAGCAGAGCTGCGTACTTCAGACGCAACTTGACTAAACTTGATTTTTCTGACTTCCCAGCCTACAGCAAATTGGGCAGAAAACGTCCAGCTCCATCTAGGCATTGGGAGGATGACGTGAGGGAAATCACAAGTTGTAGCTTATATCAAGGAAAGAAACAGGACAGTCACTTAAAAAACATACAAACAACAGCAACAACCACAAAAAACCACTAAAGCCTTACAGCATTTAACCCAGAGGCCAGCAATCCAGCCCCCAACCATGCCTGAAAGACATCCCTCTACTCAGTGATTATTTACTGAGCACCAGTTGCATGCCAGGCGCCCCGAGCATCCTCAGTGGATCAGAGAGTGGTGCAGTATTGAAGCTCCAGCTGAAAAACCACCCTCTTTAGGGAGACAAGAGGGTTTTGCAATACAGCCTTTAGAGAAAAAATTCTTTTCGGATGGTCGATGTGATTTCGGTTTGGCTTGCTTTCAAGAGGTAATCCTCCTAGGGCTCTGGGGGCTGGCTTTTTATTTACTGTTTTTCTGATATGACAGGATGCTTCTCCAACAATAGGTTGATTTCTTAAGTAGATTAACGTTTCTTGGATTTATCCTCTTGAAGTCACATTTATACGGTCAGTTTATTTAGCAAACCATTTTCACTTTCCAAAGAAGGTCATAGAGGAAAATTTCGTTTTAGTATCTCAAATGCCAGTCTTCGGGATGAATGGAATTTTGACTATACTGTTCTTCTGGCAGAAATCAATAATCCACTTAAAATGCTTAAATGAAAAAGTAGACATGGGTTTATTGGTGCTTCCTCCACAGGTGTTCTTGCCTTTCTACTTACTCTGAATCAGAGGTTAATGTTGGGGTGGCAGGGAGGCAGGGATTAGGATTCTTAGAGTACGTTGTGCCATCTCAAGGGGCTCCATAAAAACCACCCCGTTGGTCTTATACTGGAAGTTGCACGGGTCTCAGCTTCTGACCTGAAGCTCGGAGAAGGAAGAGGCCTGTCCAGAGCACCGTGGCTCTTTAAGCTTCTTCACTGACAGTTGTGTCATCTCAGAGCCACCAGCTAGTGTGACACCTTAACTTTTCAGGACGTGTCTGGCTTTGCATCTGATTGCTCTGGTGTTCTATCCTTAGGAACACTGTAAATGCAAGGAGAGGCAAGAGAGTCAGTGGTGTATTTGCCAGACAATGTGGGGTCGAAATTTAATTCCGTTTTTCCTCCCTGTAGATTGGACCTATTGCCTCTATCATGTCAAATTTCAAACTTTAACACGAGTTGTTTCGCTAGAGAGGTACCTGCTTGCCTCACCTGGTTGGAGCTATGTGCAGTGAGACTAGCATCTGAGACCTGGTCATCATTCCATACTCTAGTTTTGTTTAGCCATAAATAACTAGTCCTGGTTTGCTGTTGCATTTGCAGGCTGATGGGCCCAGGGCTGTTGTGTTCCTACAGACCCATCATCACAACCATTAGCACAACCCTCAAAGCACAGGTGGCTGTTGGTGGGTTGGTAGCGTTATTTTTGTGTACAGAGGTTCACAGTTTTACTGTCATTAGTGAATATTCTCAGGCTTTTTCTAAAGGAGAGAACCCTGAGTTAGTGTGATAGCCCAGTTTCTACATCTTTAACCTGACCCACTTTTTCTGAAGGTTATACTATGAAACCTGTAAGTATTACAGGGTAAAATATAAATTAACTGTTACCTTGCCAAGCCTATAAAATTCTCTCCTTTACTGGGATTCTGTAAATGTTCAGTTTACAGAAAGCCAGCTGAGGCAGGTTGGTTCAGGTGAGAATGGTAGGCCAGATATTCCAGAATTGACAACTGATGGCTTTTTTCACTTTCCTGTGTTATGCATTAATGGTAGGAATTAAAAATTAAATATCAGAAGAATATTTTCTTCTACCTTTAATCACAAGCAGACTCTTGTTTTTAAAGGCTTCCTTTTGTGAGTGGTGCCCTCATTCCAAACCATGTGTCACATGTTTTGTGTGGTTTAGTAGCCATGGATACAATCATTTATGAACAAATATAGGCTCCCTGGCTGCAAATATCTGTAACAGCAGATTTTTAGATGATGGTGCATTTCTTTAGCCCCTCGTAGCCTCCCTGATTCTCAGTTGATTGATAGGTCATCAGTCTGGCTGAGGTTGTTGACAGGTGGTGATGCTGCCATGGTTGATAATGCTCCCAGGTGCCCTGATTCCCTGGTGTCCATGTGGGGCGTTTTGTACTCTGCGGTGAGAATGGGAGAATATCTCCAGGTTTCCTCTGCCCTGAGCAAGTGGCAGGGTATGTGTAGTTTGGTGTAGAAGGCTAGTGAATGCAAGTGGAAATAAATAGCCTCCAACACAATGATTTCATTTGGAGGATGTTCTGATTTTGTTTGTTGTTGTTCTGCTTGACTTGTTTCAAGAAAAGCTACTTTTAGGCTTAAGAGTTTGGGGTGTTGATAACATGTGAAAAAATGGCAGATCTGCTTCAAAGTACAGTCAAACCAAATGGATATTTGCATCTGCTACAGTGAAGTCTTTGATACTTGTTGGCATAGGCAGTGTGGATCATACGCTTTCTATGTGTGTTTTCTGCTAGTGCCTGGATCAAAGTGGAACAGTTAAAGCCATATCATGCGCATAAGGAGGAAATGATAAAGATTAACAAGGGAAAACGATTCCAGCAAGCTGTGGATGCCGTCGAAGAGTTCCTCAGGAGAGCCAAAGGGAAAGACCAGGTGAGAGACTCCTTGGTTCTCGCTTTATGCCAAGACCAGACCGGTTATTTTTGCATGGTAACTAACAGATTAAATGTCGCCCAAATCTAAAATTCTGTTCTTATGAAATACCGATGAAGAGAGAGCTACTTCAAATCTAAGGCATCATCAGTGTTTTGCTAATCATTTGAAACTCCATGTATGCAGCTGACCTTTCTGGAATAGATCGTTGCTCTTAGGAAAGTTGTTTGGACCCAGGAGAAGTATCTCAGCTTTTGAGTACAGCGCAGGCCATTTTTCCCTTTTATAGCACAGAGATTAGGAGCATAGCCTCTGGGATATATCCAGTCCCTGGATATAAATCCTACTTATTAGCTTTGGGACTATGGACAAGTGACTCGATTTCTCTTTTTATCTGCCTCCTCAAATGTAAGTGGGGATGACAGCAGAGCCTGTTTCATAGGGTTGTTGTGTGGATAATGCATGTAAAGCACTCGTCACAGGGCGTGGCTCGTGTAAATGGTGGTGGTGATGGCGGTGGTTGTTGTGGTGGTTATCATTATTATTATTAAACTTTCAGACATCATCCCACAATTCTGCTGATGACAAGAATCGGCGTAATTCCAGTGAGGACAGAAGTAGGCCAAACTCAGGTGATGAGAAGCGCAAGCTTAGCCTGTCTGAAGGGAAGGTGAAGAAGAACATGGGAGAAGGAAAGAAGAGGGTGTCTTCAGGCTCTTCAGAGAGAGGCTCCAAGTCCCCTCTAAAAAGAGCCCAAGAGCAGAGTCCCCGGAAACGGGGTCGGCCCCCGAAGGATGAGAAGGTTTGTTTTATCTCTGCAGCTTCTGGGATTAGTGACTTCCGTTTGTGTATGGCAGAGTTGAGCTGTACTGTATGCCTCAGCTCACTGAGTGGATGTAGAGTCCTGTGCCAAGTGCTGCCCTAACGAACCCTGCAGACCAGGGGAAGGACATGGCCTGGATGCACGGGCGTGAAATAGGAACACAAGAAAGCAAAGGATGGCTCGTTTGACCGGATGGTGGAGGCAGGAGAACGGTCCACCTGAGCCAGTGTGTGAGAGCAGGCACTGGAAGGGCTTAGCAAGACAGAAGGGAAGGCATTCCAGAGGTGGAGGGCACAGCCCACATGGAGCTTGATGTTGGCGTGGGTAGTCTTAGTAAAGTAGAGGGCAGGAAGGAGAGTAGAGAAATAAATGTAGGTTGTGACTGGATTGTGGAATGCCTTGACATCTGCTTAAGCAGTGTGATACCGTCGTGGAGTCAGTAGGGGGCCGTGAAGGTGTTTGAGCTGGGTGTGGACGTGGCAGTGTGGTCCAAGCTGTGTGCTAGTAATCACCGAGGGCAGAGAAGAAAGGCACAAAGCCAATTAGCAGGCTAAACCCAGGTGTGCATTCATAAGGAGCTATACTAAGGGGTGATAGCAGACATAGAAAGGAACTAAGTGAGAGGCACCTCAGAGGAAGAGTTCGTGAGTTGTGGCAACTGGCTGTGGAGGGGACAGATGAGAAAAGGGAAAGGGAGATGACTTCATGCTTGTGCCTAGGGAAATAGGGATACCTTTCTTAAGAGCAGAGGAGTCAGGAGAGGAGCTGGCTTACGGGGCAAGAGGACCAGTTCTGTTTTGAGTGTGATGCATTTGTGGTGACGCCTAGACCACCAGGGAGGCTTGAAGTAACATCAGGGTGGAAATGTAGACGTAGGAGGCGAATACATAGAAAGGATGTTGGATCCGTGAGACTGGATGGGGTTTGTCTTTGGGGAAAGTAAGAAAGGAGAAGAGTGAAGGGCAGAAGTCGGCTTTGCAGGGAGCATGCCTGTAGTTCAGGGTTGCAAGGAGTTGGAAGAGCCAGCAAAATGAAATAAAGCAGAAATAAGATACCTCTCACCTTCTTCCTATCGAAAGATTTGTGTCAAGTCTCAGAGGCCAAGGGAGGAAAATTCAAGACAAAGCGGGTAGCGTGTCAAAACACAAGATTGTTAGAGAAGGATCAAGGGGATAGAAGCCGGGTGGCTGGCAGAATCAGTCGGGTGATGAGGCTGTGATGAAATGCCAGACATAAAATCAGGGCTTGCACATTCAGACACCAGTGAGACCAGGTAATAGAAGCAAGGGGAGCCGACTGAGGTTCCACACTCTGCCCTGCCTCCATGCTGAGAGCACCAGGGGTGGCAGTGGCTGGCGGGCTGGGGAGGTCATGCTCTGTCCACGGGGTTCCAGCCAACTTTTGCCAGATTGTCTGGTTTTTCTCAAGAGGAGCTGAAAATACAGATTTTTATGTGAAATATTCCAATTTTAAATGTTAGAAGCTAATTCAAGTTTTTAAAACACTTTTAGATCCAAAGGAACATGTTTCTGTGCCGGCTTCAGCCTGTGGGCTGCCACTATGCAACTTCTGTGTTAGAGAATGTCCTTCTTACTGTTAAATGACCTAAGAGAGAATAGATGAGAGCGACTGTAGCAGTAAGGATGGCCTGGGTGACCATGAGCACAGGGAACTGCCAGCCAAAGGTGGAGGTTTAGAAAACTGCCAGCTGCAGTGCGTAAAGAATTTTTCAGGCAGTATGATTTAATTTGGTCCAAGTGAATTGATTTCCTGGGGATCTCGAGTACTGTGAGTTGTCAAGTTTATGCTATTCTCCAAATTCATATTCGGTCTAGTATCTTAAGCCATGGATCTTGCCAACTCCTGTGCTCGCCCTAGAAAGAAACTTCTTTTTGGATAAAGAGAAGTATGTATAAAGGAGAGGTTGGGAGGAGGCCTTGAGTTGGAATCATAACTCCAGGACTCGCTACAGCTGCGTGACCTTGGCCGGCTACCTCTGCCTCAGTTTCCTTGTCTGATCATTGGGAATGATAGAGATACCTGCCTCTTAGATTTGTTGGGAGAATTAAATGAGTAACACAAGCAAAGCACTTAGGACAGTGCTTGTGACACACTGCCCATTTGATGACGGTTGTCCGTCCGTTTGTTATCTCTCTGTAGTAGCTGTTGTGCAGTGAGAGAATGGTTGTTCTAGTGCAATCCCGGAGGCCGCTCCCCAGCTTGCTACTAGGGACTCTTCTTACAAGCTCCAGTCAGAAGTTTGCCCTTGGGTCTGAATTATTAACTGGGGGGTAGTAACATTTCTGCTGCTGTTCTCAGAGGCAAGAGTCCATCCAGGAGCTCTACCTGCTGTTGACCCTGAGCGGGGTCCTGTCTGCACGGTCTTCATGCATGGCCTGGCCTCTAGTGAAGGATTTGTCAGCAGGAGAGGAAAGAGCTTGGCTAGTGGTGCAGGGCAGACATGGCCGTTTCAGTTAAGACGTTGGTCTTAATTAAGCACCTTTAGGGATGTAGGGAATCTGTGCCTGGCTTCGAATTTTGGTGCATTTTATGATCTGATATATCCTCTGGTCTAAGAAGAGTGTGTGTGTTGCTATAGTAATTGTCAGTGGAATGGTGAGCTCCTCTCTGAAACAGAGAGCAGTAGCCTAGGCTGATAACTGGGCAAAGCCCTGGATGATTGCCATTCTGGGCCGTAATCCCCTGTCCCATGAGGATTAGTGGAAAAGGCTGACCTTGATGGCAGAGGTATTAATTACATACAGGCAAAGGTTGGGTTTGTGTCTAGACTTTGGTGCGAGAGCCATGCTGAGAGACGCGATCTCACCCTCTCCCTGGGGCTCTTGTTTCCAAGTCCTGGGCTGCGCAACACAACTCTGGGCACAAACCCCCTGACAGCAGAGAGCTATCAGTCCCATGGCTCCCCTAAAATCCCAGGCTAGTGCAGAGAGCAACGATGGAGAGCTGTGTTCTCTGCCTTACTCTCATTCTGTCGTCGTGGCCTTAGGCAAGTCAATGGAGCTATGCTGCCCCTAGCATGAGTGACCATTTACATTTAAATTAATTAATTAAATTTTTTTTAAAAGATTATTATTATTTTTTAATTATTTATTTATTCCCCCAAAGCCCCAGTAGATAGTTGTATGTCATAGTTGCACGTCCTTCTAGTTGCTGTATGTGGGACATGGCCTCAGCATGGCCGGAGAAGCAGTGCGTCGGTGCGTGCCCGGGATCTGAACCCCGGCCGCTGGCAGCGGAGCACGCACACTTAACTGCTAAGCCACGGGGCCGGCCCATTAAATTAATTTAAATTAAATACAATTTAAAATTCAGTTTCTCAGTCACACTAGCCACATATCAGGTGCTCCATAGTGACATGTGACTAGTGGCTACAGTATCAGCGCAGACATAGAACATGTCCGTCGTGGCAGAAAATTCTTTTGAGCAGTACTGCACTATGCCTCTTTTTTCCCCCAGACCTCGTATTCAACAGATGCTTATCAGGCAGCTCCAGGCCAGGGGTCTAGAGATAAAGCAGCATGAAAGATAGACAAGGCCTCTTTCCTGTTGATTTCTTCAGTAACTGTTGAACACTTACTGTGTGCCAGGCACGGTTTCCAGCATGGGATATAGAGTAAACAAAACTGGCGAACTTCTTGCTTTTGTAGAACTTGCTTATAATAACGTAGACCCTGAAGCGAAATCCCCTGGGTTTAAATTTCATTTACCACACCAATTAGCTCACTGACCGTAGGCAACGCTACTTCAGCTCTCTGTGCCTTGGTTTTCTCCTCCGTAAGATGGAGATGATGATAGTTCTATTTCATGAGGTTGTGAGGATTACATCAGAACATACATATAAAATAGTGCTTGTAGTAATGTCTGGCACACAGTAAGCCCTGTGAAAGCATTTGCTCTCATTACAGTCATCATCAGCATGACATTCTAATAGGGGAACATACAGAGAGGTCAAGGAAAGCACCTTGAAAGGGAGACATTTGAACAGAGACCTAAAGTGAGCGTGTGAGCCAAAACTGTTGGAAGAGCATTCCCAGCAGTGCAAAGCCTGGGGCAGGCGAGGTGCATGCTTGGTGTGTTTGGGGATCCGAGGGTGGAGGGCCAAGGGGGTGCTAGTGAGCTGGAGAGTGGTGAGGGAGGAGAAAGTAACAGGACAAGGGGTCGGAGATTAGCCTGGAGTGGGGGTTGCAGAACGTGTGGAGTCCCATAGGCCGCAGTAATAAAGGCTTTAGCTTTACTGTGTGAGACAGAAAGCCAGTTTTAGCAGAGAAATGACATGCTTCACTTTGGCAGCTGTGTACAGACTAGACTGTAGGGTTCCAGAGCGGAAACAGGAGATTCATTTTGTGACAGTCTAAGTGACAGGCCGTGGTGGCCTGAGCTTGGGTGTTAACAGTGGGGGTGGCGAGAAGAAGGGGTTGCAGATTCCCATTGTAAAGCTATACCATTTGCCAGTGGATTAGAGGAGAGGGGAGGGTGGAATCAAGGAGGACTCCAAAGATCTTGGCCTGGTAGAATAGAGTTGCTGTTTTCTAAGACTGAGAAGACTGTGGGAGGAACTGTTTGGGTAGGGGAAATCAGGAGTTCAGTGGGGCATGTCAAGATCCTATTAGATATTGAAATAGAAATGGCAGGAGGGCCACCGTGGGCAAGATGGCAAATGGGGAAAGGGAGTATGAGGTAAAATCAGTGAAGGGGATGACAGCAGCCCAGTTATAAAGCTGGAACAGCCCCTTTGCCCTGGACAGGTGTGGGCTGGGCCGTTGGTGAAGAGAAGCACCCCCTGTTCTGCTGGTCCTCTTCTTTGTGTCAGTCTGGGGAGAGAGTGGGGCTCTTGGCTCCTGATCACCTGAGTTCTAGTTCTGGCTTTGTCACTTAGTAGCTATAAAATGTTGGGCAGATTTCCTCATCAGCACCATGTGGCTTTCTTAGTTTTTTTGAGATATGGTGAATTCCTTCTGAAATAAGTACTGTTTTCTTCATGTTCGTTATTCGCCATAAGGAATATTCTCTGTGACCTGCTGATGACACTGCAGACCCTAGTTGGGCTTTCCAGTTACCTCCACCCTTGTGAAGTTTAGGCACAAGAACACATGTTGTTATTTCAAGAACAGAGAAGAAAGACTCTCACTCTGTGATGACAAGAACTTGCCTTGTTTCTCCCGATGGACAGTCTTCAGAACTGCCTGGGGACTTGAGCTTGAAATGATGCTAGGACCATGGAGCTGGCTGAGGGATTAGTTCGAGGTTGAATGTGACTAAAGGAAGCAGAGCAGTGAAGAGGTGCTCCCTGATTGGGGACAGGAAGACATCGCTGCTGAGGTGGCCGCCGCATCTTGACCATCTGCCTTTCCCTCTGTAGGATCTCACCATCCCCGAGTCTAGTACTGTGAAGGGGATGATGCCCGGACCCATGGCCGCATTTAAATGGCAGCCAACTGTGAGCGAGGTGAGGAGCTGTCCCTTGGGCCAGGACAAGCCAGCCTCAGAGCTGCTCTCCTGGCCTGACTGTGGTGCGCTTTTCCTTTTCCCCCTTTTCTTGTGTATGAGGCTTTTTTTTTTTTTTTTTTTAATTGCAAAACAGTAAGAGGTGTATGAGGTAAAAAGTGCAAGTCTCCGCTCTCAGGGGTGCTGACTGTTAACGTTTGATGTAACTTATTCTAGACCCATTGCTACACTCACTTGATCATCATTTATATAAGTGTATACCCATGTGTAGTTTTTATTGTCGGGAATAGGGTTTTTTCCACGAAAGTGAGATCATTCTGCAGATTTTTTTCACTCGATACTCTGTCAACACCCTTTCACTGTCTGTATACGCAACTCTGATGTTTAGTAGTCGCACATTGTTTTATCCTTGGTCTAGATGCACCGTTCCCCTGTTACTGTGCCTCATTGTGAAAAGCCCTTGAAAGTCCTGCAGTCATTAACACTTTATTTCTGTTAATATCGATCCTCAGTGAGACGAGACACTCTAGGGTCTGGCACCAGACACAAGTAGGCCAAAACTAAAATTGGAAAAGAGTCCTGAGAATTGCTTTGGCTTCATCTGCTGGGTTATCTGAAGTGACTGGTGAATGCTGGATTTTAAAAATACTAGTATGCCTTTTAAGTATTTTCCCACAGTTTTATTGGAATAATTTGTGTACCAACCCGGCAGAAACATCTGTTCTTTCCCACTTGAAGCCAGTTTTCCTCTAGCTGGAACAGGGGTCGTTTACAAAAGGCTTAGCCCAACAATGGGAGAAGAGTTTCCAGGCAGTTGTAGAATCGAGACCAGATTCTGGGGTGTTTCAGCCCGAGGAGAGTCCAGTTACCAGACAGAAGGAAGTGACCTTTGGTGGAAGATAACTTGTTTTATTGACTCATTTTCTGGTTTCATTTTCTGGTTTCAGCCTGTTAAAGATGCAGACCCTCATTTCCATCACTTCCTGCTCAGCCAAACGGAGAAAGTGAGTTGCTCTTTGTCCTTGTTTGGGGGCTGGCCTCGCGGGGAGTGCTGCTCCGTGGGAACCTTGCCCTACCAGTCTGAAAAGTTAGGCTCTGCCTGCACCGCTACCCAGAGCAGCTAGTCAGAAAGTCACAGAGGCCCACTCGTGACTCAGGCATTGTTAAGATAACAGATAAACGGAAAAACGCTTTTAAAACTCAGCAGCTGTGTGGTTGAGACATTTGTGGTTGCCTTCAGAGTCTATGGCAAAAACCAAACCTCGGGAAGTGTCAGCACCCATGAGGTGGCCCATGCTGCCGGGGAGACGCATTCTCAGGCTTGCTGGTCGAGTCTCTGTGAGCCCTCGGGATGTGGAAGGAAAGTTTCCCAAAGTGTCTACAAGCCTGTGAGTTAGGCTGAGCCCTGATAGGGTCTGCTGATACGGTGTGGCTTTGGAGTTGGACAGATCTGGGTTCCGAGCCCCGTTACACTGACCAGCTCTAATTCTGGGCGCATGACTTAATGCCTCTGAGTCTCAATGTCATCGTCCGCAAAAGAGCCTTGCAGGGTTGCGTGCGGAACTGAATGAGGTAATCTGTGTTAACTTTCTAGTGTGACATTTGGAGTTCGATAAAATTGGCAGCAAATAAGTTTTTGATGATAACATCCCACTTTAGGCCTAACCTTTTACAGAAATTATAATGAAGAGTGGTTAAGCGTTCAGTTTAATAAGCAGTCTTTTTTCCCCCCTTCTTTATTAGCCAGCTGTCTGTTACCAGGCAATCACAAAGAAGTTGAAAATATGTGAGGAGGTATGTAGGCTGCACACCTTGCCATTTTTGTCTTTCACTGGGGGCCTCGCCGCGGGCGCACTGACCTGATGACTTGTGCTTCCTTTCCCCAGGAGACCGGCTCCACCTCCATCCAGGCCGCAGACAGCACGGCCGTGAATGGCAGCATCACACCCACAGACAAAAAGTAGGACCTTTGGTGGAAGGGATTCCTGGGGCTCTGGTTCTGCTGGAGGTGGGGGGACCCCAAGGGGACTCTTAAAGGGCTCTGTCCCAGCCGTTGTTGGGACTGAATGGAAAGGTGGGGGTGAGTTGTCCTTCTTACTGATAATAATTCAGGAGTAAATTGACTTGCAGGCAGCAGAAGTTGTGCTATAAATGTACAGTGGGCTGGCTCCCTAGCTCTCTGGTGAGTCTCTGAGCAGAGAATACTCGGTTCGGTGGTTCTCAAACTTTGCCATGCTCCAGAGTCACCTGGAGGGCCGCTTGTAAAGCACTGATTGCTGGGCCCTACCCCCAGGGTTTCAGTCTGTAGGTTTGTGGCAGAGTCTGATAATTTGCGTTTTGGACAAGTTCCTGGATATGCTGCAGCTGCTAGTCAGGAGACCGCACTTTGAGAACCACTGGCTTCATAGAACTGTGGTGAAAACCCTGAAATTGGCTGGCGGAGGAGGTGTGAAGATATTTGGAGTAAAGCCCGTCGTCCTGCCTTCACCAGCACTCCCTGCTGTTGCCTCCTGGTCCTTCGTGTGCCTGCCGGCTGCTCCCTGTCCTGCCCAGGCAGGTGGAAAGGCTCAACTGTGGTCCCCAAACCATAGCTTGCGCCCACACTCGGCTTTGCCCTTACTCTGTCGGCCGGTTGTTTGCAGAGTTGTGATGATGAAAAGGGTTCTTTACTAAGAAGGAGCATTCTCCTGAGCAAGATGGCCAAGTCTCAATTTCCCATTGTGTCTTCCATATGATACTTTCTCAGACTAAAAACAGTCCGTCGTCTACTTTATTTGTAATTTTTTGTGCTGTTGAAATCACTGATTTTACCAGTTATTTTGGGTGAACTTCCCTTTGTAGAGTGGAGGACGTAGAGGCATGTTATGTGCTAATAAAAGGGAGATGGGCATCACCGATTAATTTAATGAGGATTGTGTTGGTCTAAAAAGAAAAAGACTAGGATGGGGCTGAAGACAGAGCCCCAGTGCTTTCATCCAAGGCTTTTATTGCCCCTCAGTCAAACCCTTTTTTAACATGAGTGTAAAGCCAACTACAAAGTGAACCAGCTGCATTGTACCCAGCCCACTTAGTCCACATTCTCCATCCTATCTCAAGACACCGTGAAGGACTGTCAGTTGCCATGTTAAAAATCCAGAAACTCCATCACCAGGTCTGCTTGCTTGTGCTGGAACACCAAGAAAAGGAAAGAGAGTTAGTCTGTCCTGATTTAGAATCATAGGGAAAGCTTGCGCTACCCATAGAGCTGAGAATGACAGAAGGTCTCCTTGTAAAGCTTCGGCTTGAAACTTGGTGGGCAAGGGTGCCATTTGTGAGGAAGGTGAACCACTTTCAACATTTGGTTCAAATAACCTCGAGCAGGCTGGGACAGAGCGTATAGGAAGTGCCTGTTCCAGCAGGGATTGGGGGAACATCTTACAAGAGCGACTTTGCAAAGGTGGCTGCCGATGTGACTCCCAGGAGACGGAAAATACCGCAAAGATAATGCGGGTCAGAGTGGAGAAGCTGCAGAGGGTGTCTAGGGTTGGGAGAAAACTGAGTTGAAAACTAGACCGTGGTGGGCCGGCTCCGTGGCTTAGCGGTTAAGTGCGCGTCCTCCGCTGCTGGCGGCCCGGGTTCAGATCCCGGGCGTGCACCAACGCACCGCTTCTCTGGCCATGCTGAGGCCACGTCCCGCATGCATCAACTAGAAGGCTGTGTGGCTATGACATACAACTATCTACTGGGGCTTTGGGGGAAAAATAAATAAATAAAATTAAAAAAAAAAACTTAAAAAAAAACTAGAACGTGGTATAATAAGAAATGAAGAAAGAGGCATTGTTTAGCCATGTCACATGCAAGGAGAGAGAAAGAAGTGCAGGAACCAAGAAGAGGCCTTTGGGTGAGAGAAAATCATTTGTAAAAGCATGTAGAAATAGCAGTGCTAGCTAATAGCCTCCAAGTTCTGGGGGTTGCGGGAAGGAGCAGGCTGTAGGAAGTGAAGGTAGGCAGAACGTACTATCCATTGGAGTGCTTTAGCCACAGAAGGATCCTCGTGGGTCTGCAGTTGGAAGCGTGTGGTGGAGAGCAGAGAAGGACGGGCCAGTGGAGAGCAGTAATGGGAGAGGTTTAGGAGAAGGCAGGCATGGGAAGAATTCATGTGCTCCAGAGCTCCGGGGAAGCTCGAAGAAGAGGGACAAGGCCCGTGTCTGCTGACAGCAGGAAGAATGCAGAGGTAGTGTTGGGTGTAGAGCTGGAGGGGGGAGTTGTAAACTGTGGTCCTGATTCCTGCGGTTGCAGAAGGGGCTGGCTCTGCACGTGTTGCTTCAGTGGCTTGTTACAGATCCTGACGTGCTTTAAAGTGGCATCTGAAGGCCTAGCACTCGAGGTGGCTGATCAGGAAACTGTTGCAAGAGCCGAAGACAAATGTCCACGTTCTCGCTGTCATGGAATTGTAAGCTCAACCCTCTATCAAAGCAGCAAGGAAGCAGTTTGGAAGACTTGTCCTAAACCGTATGAGTCATACTTCTTTCTGTAGCAGTCGAGGGTTTAGAAATGCCCGTTTAAATTGGGGACACTTTTAAACAATGGCATAATGAGAAAAGGCACAATCTGCATGCACTACCATTCACTCTGTGATGGTAGTGCCATCACGCAGCCAGGCAGTGTTCCTGGTCTGAGGTCCCGCTTGCAGGTTTATGAGGCAGCGAAGCCTCTGCTGCATTTAGGGCACCTTCTCCCCTGTCCCACCCACTCTGCCCCAAACTAATCAGTCTCTCTCTCTTTCAGGATAGGATTTTTGGGCCTTGGCCTCATGGGAAGTGGCATCGTCTCCAACTTGCTAAAAATGGGTCACACGGTGACTGTCTGGAACCGGACTGCAGAGAAAGTAAGCATTCACAGATGGTGCTTGTCAGGTGGGGTGGGACGGAGCCTTGACCCTTGGAGTTGGGGTAACTGAGGATAGGATTCTCTTCCTGTTGTCTGCGCTCAGTGTTCTGCATGCAGCAGAGGAGAAGCCAAGCTTTTAGTTCAGGCAGGTAGACTTATAGATATGTAAGCTCAGGATGTTATTATAAAAACTAAACATTTAAAAACACCCATATCTCTTTGTATCCTTTTTTCCATGCACAATGTGTGTATATGTATCATGAATTCCTTGATAATGAAGTGCATATAGATAGATCTGCTTCGTCCTTTTCAGTGACTGCACTGTATTCTGTCGTTTGGATTGTATGAACAGTGCTGTGCATTAGAGCATTCTGCAGCAATGGAGATGTTCTCTGTCTACACATGTGTCTCTTGAACACTTGAATCTAGCTAGTACGACTAAAGAATTGAATTTTTAATTTTATTTCACTTAAATTTAAATAGTCTCCTATGGCTAGGGGCTACCATATTGGATAGGACAGGTTTAGAAGTTCTTAACCTAAAGTGGTCCACGGCTTCAAGGGCCTGCCCTGAAATAGAATTCCAAGTGTGTGAATGTGCACCTCTTGTAAGGGAGAGAGGCCACAGCTCCCATCGAGGTCTCATCCAAGAAAAGGTGAAGAACCATGGTCCGAGGACCAGAAAATGAAAGCACTGTTGTTGCCAGGAACAAAGGAGGCGAGACTGAGAAAGGACCAGCCTCTTGAGGAACAGGGTCTGGCTGAGCATGTATTTGGGAAATGCCTGGGTGAGCATCCCTGTGTGTGCAGCAAGGGGAGAGCCAAAGTGAGGTGTGATCGCTGAAGGGGGTGGCAGAGCTGATGGATCTGAATTAACAAAAATGTTGTAGGCAAAGGAAAAATTCACTTTGCTAAAACAAAGTCCTTCTTAAGAATAACAAGGAACTGATGAGAGAGTTGAAGTGGGTCTGGGGAAAAGGGCACTGAGGCCGTGCTGAGGGATTTGGGCTTCAGGTACTGGGCATTGGTAGGCACTGTGGGGACCTAAGCTAGGAACAAGAGCTCAGAGCCCCATCAGCAGGCTATTTTGTGATTTAAGGCTTGGGTTACCAGGAAATGTAGACATGGCACAGTTGCAGAATGCTGGGAGAATCAGAGGGTTTGCATTGTAATTACATTGTCCTTTGATAGAAGTGCCTCTTATCATCCTGTTTTCTTGATTGGAAAGCCTAAATGTTATAAGCATGGCCATGCTTTTCAGATTAGTTTATGAAAAGGCAGTAGAGCAAAGTAGTTACAAACTTGGGTCTGGAATCAGGCAGACCTAAATCCAAGTCACAGCTCTACTGCGTACCCTCTTCAGCAAGATGGTTTATCTCCCTAAGCCTCAGAGTCCTTGTCTGTCAAGTAATGACAGCAGAAAAACGGCCCTGCTTCCGGGGGGGTGTAAAGATGAAATGAGATGATGTAAGGTACTCAGCAACGTGCCTGGCACAAAGTATGTAGTAAATGTCATCTTTTTTTTTTTTTTTGGGTGGGGAGGAAGATCAGCCCTGAGCTAACATCCATGCCAATCCTCCTCTTTTTGCTGAGGAAGACCAGCCCTGAGCTAACATCTATTGCCGGTCCTCCTTTTTCTCCCCAGAGCGCCAGTAGATAGGTGTATGTCACAGTTGCACATCCTTCTAGTTGCCGTATGTGGGACACCGCCTCAGCATGGCCAGACGAGAGGTGTGTCGGTGCGCGCCTGGGATCCGAACCAGGGCCGCCAGAAGCGGAGCGCACGCACTTAACTGCTAAGCCAGGGCGCCGGCCCCGTAAATGTCATCTTTAAAGAGCCATTTAATCCTTAGCACAATCCCTATGGAATTTTTGTAAAAAATCTTGATAATATGATTCTCTGGTTCTTCTAGAATAGTAAAGAGGAAACATTTTTAAACTTTCGGGGAAGGGAGAGTAATGAGGAACTCTCTCCCAAGCAAAGGTTAAAACATAATATAAAGCTACACACTGGAAGGCCGAGGTGGGTGTGCACTGCAATCCAGACGCAGCCCCGGCGGGTGGACTGGACGGCGTGGGCCTTCTCTGATAGAGGGCTCACTGCGGGCAATGAGACAGAAAGGGTCCGTCATATGTTCAGGACAACTGGTTAGAACTCTGGGGAAATACTAATCACTTCCTACCATGTGCGAAAATGTATTCCAAATAGATTACTGAGTTATTGTTTTCAAAAGGAAAAACCGGAAGAAAATAAAATTAAATACTAATAGATTTTCTAAGCCGAGAAGCAATCTAAATCACTAAAGAAAAAATAGGAGTTTTTGATGATACTCCCACAACAAAAGTAAATAAAAGTATGCCAACTAAAAGTGCTTAAAGCAAATATAATATGAAAAGGATAATATGTTGATTTTATTAAACACACAGTTTGATAATTCAAAGATAAAAATAGTTCACAAAAGAGGAAACGATAAACAAAGGTATTTAAAAAGTTCAGTAATCAAGAGTAATCAAAATATATCAAACATAAAGTTGCTGTTTTTGGCTGGTTAGATCATCAGGTAGGACAAAATTTTAACGTATTAATGGATGCCTGTTTGTTGTTTTTAAATGATGTACTCAGTGCTGGTGATTTGAGACCTTGCTGGTGATCATTATAAACTGACACAGCCCCGTTGGAAAGCCATTTGTCTACATTTATTAAGAAGTTTAAAACTATTTGGAGCCTGTTTTATTCTACTATGGAAACCTAAATTCAAAACATAGAGGAGATGTATTGTACGTAAGGATATTTGTTGGAGTCATAATTAGAAGCAGTCCAGACATCAAACTGCAAGGGAGCTGTTAGGTAAATTCAGGTATATCTCTTGATGGAATATTCTGCTGCCATCCATTATAAACAATAATTGTGAAAGACTACAGTATGGATAAATGTAAATCATACAAAATATTCAAAATAGTAGGTTCAAATTATTCTAATTACTTTTTTAATGCCTTTGGAAAAAGGAACTATACCAAAATATTAATGATGTGTTTTATTATGAGATGTTCTGGGTGATTTTGATCCTCAAAAGAAAAGTTAGTGCTTTTAGACCCCCGAGACATCTCAGGAAGGAATGGCAGGCTCCCAGCCCAGCTTCCCCAGCACAGTGCCAATAGCTCAGGGCACTGGGCAGGTTTTGCCACAGCCAGGACAGCCGCAGAGGGCTGCAGACAGGTTCTGTTCACATCCTGTTCTTCAAACAGGAAACCTTCAGCAGACGTTTGCTCTGTGCTTAACTGTGAAGTAGAACATTGTTCTAGGCACCAGGTATGCAAAAACACAAATGAGACAGTCTTTAGGGCCCCATCCACTTCACTCAAGACATCAGACCGCCAGCTCTGGTGTCTGCGGCTCCCAGCCTCAGCCTCCTGCCTTGGGAGGCCAACCAAGAGGACCAGGCACCGTGTCTCTGGCCTGCGGGTGTGTTTGTTGTGCACTGCCTGTGGCTCACCTTAGGATCTGTGACTTTTGCAGTGTGATTTGTTCATCCAGGAGGGGGCCCGCCTAGGAAGAACCCCCGCTGAAGTTGTTTCAACTTGTGACATCACCTTTGCCTGTGTGTCGGATCCAAAGGCAGCCAAGGACGTAAGGATCCCCTCCCTCCCCTCAGCGTCTCAGGTTGTGGCCAGGAAAGCTGGCTGGCCTCCTCCCCTTCTCCCCTGCACACCGAGTGAGTGTCTGCATGTGGGAGGGTTGAATTTCCCATCTGGGGGCCATCTCCCCTTGTGAAGGGTGTTGGCATAAATTGAATACCGACTTCCTTTAGTTCGGAACAAAGAATGAAAACTACTAGGGTCCCTGAGGTCCGTGCTAAAATGGTTCCTAACTGGCCATGTATCCTTGGTGAGCTGGAAGCTTTGGGGCTGGGTGTGCCCTTGGTCCATGTGCCAAGTTCTGTGTTTAGCTATCACTGTTATTTGTATGTTTTAAAAGTTCAAGTGCAGTAGTCATCTTGTTAGCTGGTGACTAGTCTTAATCCAAGTAAATGCAAAGAAGCCCCCCAAAATAAATACTCAGGTTCCATCTTTTAAATGGAAGGTTTTTAATAAAAAGAAACACATATATTCTTTTTGAAGAGAAATGGGAACATACTAGAAATACTTCTCTTTCCCTTGCTTATTTACTTGCTCCTCCCATTTCAGCCTTAATACTTAGCTCCTAATTGGGAAATGAGCCAAAAAAGCAGCAGGATTCTGACCTTAACATCTGTGGGGCTCCTGGGCATCTGGCTGGGAGCCTGGGCTATTGCTTCTCCCTTGTGTCCCCACAGCTGGTGCTGGGCCCCAGTGGTGTGCTGCAGGGGATCCGCCCCGGGAAGTGCTACGTGGACATGTCAACAGTGGATGCTGATACAGTCACCGAGCTAGCCCAGGTAGCAGCCTCATTCAGGCTGGCCCTCCAGCACCGTTTCAGTTGGAGCCCAAGCCCCAGGCTGACTGTGCCCAAGTGTGGGCACCTTGGTTACCTAGAGCCAAAGCCAAAGAGGAGAGGAGAGGCCAGTAGCCCTGGGACTAGCCTGTCTTCATTCTCTACCTCCAAAGCCGCAGCTAGTCTGAGTGGCCATGAGAGGAGCAGTGCTGCCCAGGTGGCATGGGCATCGGGTCCCGTAGCTGCCAGCCTCACAATGAGAAGCAATCCAGGCTGCCAGCACGGCCTTTTTGGTTTCAGTAGCTATCTACAGTTGGTACTAGCAGAATATGCCTCCTCCCTGAGTTGCTGGGCCCAAGCGAGGAGACCGGGCGGTGACTTCTGCCCCATGTATGTTCTGAGGGTGGCTGAAGTCAGGGAAGGACAGTGTCTGTGGGAGACGTGGTCAGCCAAGCCTTTGGCATGGCCAAGTTTGGTTATAGTCTTTGGTCTTTGTAAGAAATTCAGAGTAAATGGGAGCCTATGAGGAGACCCAGCTTCTCTGTTTACTGTATGTGATCAGGCATCTGTTGGAGGACGGTCTGCTGACCCTCCCGTGGCATTAGTCCTGAACCTTGGTACAGATGTCAGCTTTGGGGCCTTGGTGTGGAGGGCCAACTGCTCCCATCTGAGGACGCTCCTTGCTCCCTGCCCAAGATCCCTGGGAGAGACAAGGCCTCCAGAAGCTGTGCCTTTCCTTTCCAGGTGATTGTCTCCAGGGGGGGCCGCTTTCTGGAAGCCCCCGTCTCAGGGAATCAGCAGCTGTCTAATGATGGGATGTTGGTGATCTTAGCAGCCGGAGACAGGGGCTTATATGAGGACTGCAGCAGCTGCTTCCAGGCAATGGGGAAGACCTCCTTCTTTCTAGGTAACATGCTTGCCCACCTGTCGGGCCACTGCAGGCCTGGAGGCTGGGTGGGCCACATCCCCTCTGGACCGCACTGGTGACAGCGTCAGTCCCGCACGGCCTCTCTGCCTGGGTCCCCCGTGGGAAGGTTTCCTTTGACTTGCACAGTCAGTGCCTGGAAGGAGGAAGAGCCAGAGGGTCAGAGCCAGTTCTTTCAGGGCAGGTGAATGGGGCCTCTCCTGGGTGTAGAGGTAGGTCCGAGCAGGGATGAGGGTGGGCAGAAAGTCCCTGTCTGTGGAATTCTGAGGAAGTGACCGTGATTCTTTGTCCTGGGCAGGTGAGGTTGGCAACGCAGCCAAGATGATGCTGATCGTGAACATGGTCCAGGGGAGCTTCATGGCCACCATCGCTGAGGGGCTAACCCTGGCCCAAGTGACAGGCCAGTCCCAGCAGACACTCTTGGACATTCTCAATCAGGGACAGTTGGCCAGCATCTTTCTGGACCAGAAGTGCCAAAGTAAGTTGCCTTTGGCATCTCTCCTTGCGTTTTATTCTTGATTGGAGCTGGGGACCTGGGTCAGGCAGCAGTCACAGCAGAGTCTCTTCTTCAGGGCCTCATTGGGTATGAAAGATGCATCCTCCAGTCAGTCCATGCCCCTGGGGCGGAGGGGGTCCAGAGTCGTGCCGATGGGACTTGGGGGTGTAGGCTGGGAGCTTGTCTCAGCTTGTGTCTGAGGGGAAAGAAATGCTAGGTGTTGAGCCCTGACGGTACTGCAGGTGGCTTCTTATTTAGGGTCTTTTTAATTCTTCTGATAAGTGGCTTTCCCTCCCCAGATATCCTGCAAGGAAACTTTAAGCCCGATTTCTACCTGAAATACATTCAGAAGGATCTCCGCTTAGCCATTGCACTGGGTGATGCCGTCAACCATCCGACTCCTATGGCAGCTGCAGCCAATGAGGTAACTGCAGGAGGCAGTGGTGCGGATCCCTGCAGCTTCTCTTTGTTTTTCTGTGATTATTCCTCCCCTCTTCTCAGTTTGGCTTCTCTTTGCTCTTTGTCTGACCTCTCAAGTGGAATCTTAGGTCCTTGATTTTAGACTCACCTTTTTTAACAGGAGCATTTAAAGCTATACATTTCCTTCTGAGCTGTGCTTACTTCCCTTGTGATTTCTTCTTTGACCTGTGGATTACTTAAAAGTTTATCAAATATTTGGGGTTTTCCTGGATGTCTAATGGTTATTGATTTCTAATATATCTCTGTTGTGGTCAAAGAACACGCCCTGTATGATTTTTAACTCTTTAAATTTGTTCATACTTGTTTTGTGGCCCAGCAGGTGGCCTGTCTTGGTGGGCGTGCGATGTACGTAAGAAGTATGTGTGTTCTGCAGAGAGCAGTGAGGTCGAGTTGGTTTGTGGTGTTTTCAGATTGTCTTTACTGACTTTTTTCTCTAGTTCCTTCAGTTGCTAAGAGAGGGATGTTAAAGTCTCCAGCTACAACTGTGGGATTGTCTGTTTCTCCCTTTAATTCTGTCCATTTTGCTTAACGTCTTTGAAACTCTTGTTAGTAGGCTCATACCCATTTATGGTTGTATGTTTTCCTGATGAATTTGCCCTTTATTATCATGAAATGTCCCTCTTGATCTTTGTCTTGAAGTCTATTGTCTGAATTTAATATAGCTGCTGCCTTCTCAAGCTTACTGTTTTCATGGTATATCTTTTTCCATCTCTTTACTTTCAACCTGTATCTTTATTTTTAAATTGTATCTTTTGTAGAGGGTCTGTAATTGGGGCTTGCATTTTTACCCATGCTTACAATATCTGCTTGTTAATTGGAGTGTTTAGTCAATAACATTTTTTTTGAATGAGGTATTTATTAAGCACCTACATATGCACTTTTTGAAAACAGTTTTTTAGAAGTTCAACTTTCTCATCTCAACCTGGTAGAAGGGTAATCTTTAAAAAAAAGACAGGGGCCAGCCCTGTAGCCTAGTGGTTAAGTTCAGAGCGCTCCACTTGAGCAGCCTGGGGGTGCAGACCTACACCACTCATTGGCAGCCATGCTGTGGCTACGACCCACATACAAAATAGAGGAATATTGGCAGAGATGTTAGCTCACGGAGAAACTTCCTCAAGCAAAAAGAGGAAGATTGGCAACAGGTATTAGCTCAGGGTGAATCTTCTGCAGCAAAAAAAAAAAAAACACCACCAGCTGTGCATTATTTGTCTTTATCATAGACTTAAAATAAAAACTACATTTTGTGAAACACATAGATTGATTTATTTTAGGAGCTGTATCTTCCAGTTACTATAAGCTGATGTACATTTTCATTCAAGTTAAATTCTTATAGGTCTCAAGTGGCTTGTTCCAGCAAAGAAAAAGTAAACACAGTACTGCTGTTTTCAGACCTGCCTGTTCATAGTTTATAATTTTCCGTTCCTAAATTCTATGTCCTCTGTCCCTTGTTGGTCTGTCCGAACAGTTCAGCACACTTATTTCACTCCTTCAGGTTGCAGTACAATTTCAGTTTCCTCCTGTTTGTTTTATCTATGGGTTCTCTCTTGGCAGTGGACTTCCTCGTGTATTTTATCATTTTTTGGTCAATGAGCTTATCTTTAATTGTAGTCGTCTTTAACTTTAACTGAACCCATTCTGTGTGTGGCTCTTATTGGCAACACTTCTCTATGAAGTGATTGCGGCTTACCTCCACCCTGACTTCCTTGGCTTAGAAATGGACCTTTTGGTTAATTTCTCAGTGGAGCATGGCACTTTCTGACCATTTGGATGGTGTGAATTTAGGCCCTCCACCGTTTGGAGCTCAGAGTTTAGGATCCTAAGGTTAACCAGTCCTTTAATATTTGGTCTGTGTCTTGAAGTCTATGAGTGTGTTGGTTTTGGAGCTACTCTTTGATCATTTGATTGCTGTTTGTCCCCTCTGGTTTTTGTTTGTGTTTTCTCCTTTCTTTCTTTCTTTTGGGTTTTTTGAATATTTTTTAGAATTCCATTTTATCTATTGACTGTTTAACATGCATTATTTTTCTTTTATCTTTGCTCTAGGGATTGCAATATGCATACTTAACTTCACAGCCTACTTAGAGTTAATATTGGACCTCTTCACATGAAGCATAGATCCATTTACCTCTCCCTCCCTCATCCTCCAAGGCAGGGTTTCTCCACCTGGGTATGCTGACATTGTGTCATGGGAGCTGTCCTGTGCACTGCAGGATGTTTGGCAGCATCCCTGTCCTCTCCTTACTAGATGCCAGCAGCGCCCACTGGGTTGATAGGAGATGTCTCCAGATGGTACCATATGTGCCCTGGGGGCAGAATCACCTCAGGCTGAGAAGCCCTGCTCTAGGGCACAGGTGTGCTTTGTGTTACCTCTGCCTTTGTTTTAAACCCACCAGACAGTGTTGGAATGTTTTACTTTAAGAAGTAGTCATATGTATTTTAAAGAAATGAAGAGAAAAAATTATTTTCTGTTTCTCTAATTTACCATTTCCAGTGCTCTCCATTCCTGTCTGAAGAATTGCATTTCTCTCTGGTATTATTTCCTTTCAGCCAGAAGAACTTGCTTTAGCATTTCGTGTACTGCAGGTGTGCTGGCCACAATTAGTTTTCTCTTATCTGAAAAAGTCTTTATTTAGCCTTTGTTCTGTGTTGACAGCTACACCTGAGCTGTGATGGATACTCAGTTATAGTGGCTCCGACTGGACTATGTTTAAAAAAAGAAAACAACCACAGCAGGCTGTGCGGGAGGGGCCTCATGTCCAGCTGCATGTCCTCAGCATGACTGGCTGCCACGCTGCCGCTGTTGAACAATGGCTTTCTAATTCTTTTCACATTCTTTCATATTCACCTGGTATCTCTGGGGTGGCTGTTAATTGCCAAGCACTGTTCTAGGCTCTGGGAACATGTTGGGGTGCAGCCCCTTCCCCTCCTTTTAGGGCTTACATTTTAGTGGAAGGAGGCACAAAATCAGCACATAAGTATTTAAACAAGTCAGCATTTGGGAAGGTTAGAAATACGAATAAAATAGAAGAGTAAAGAGATAAAGGTGGCCGCCAGGGTAAAGTGGTTCAGCCGCTGCTTTAGATGGTGGTCAGTGATGGCCCGTGAGCTGATTGGGAAGGAGCCAGCCACGCAGACGGAAGGGTAAAGGACAGCCAGCAGCCCAGAGAACAACATGGGAAGGTTGGGGGGTTGCCAGCAGGAAGGGACATGATTATAATTATTAACAGTGCTGGGCCCTGCCTCTGAGCACTTACACCCTCCCTCCACTTAATCCTCCCCCGACCCTGTTACCTTCCCCACAATGTCCAGAAACAGTGGCAGAGCACAGAGCAACTGCGACACTTAGCCCAAGGTCAGGCGGGTCAGTGAGGGAGCCAGACAGCCTGGACTCCAGACCTGCCTGCCTAACCACATCTGGAACCGCCTCCGGGAAGCAGATTCATGTCTTTCGGTCAGTCCTGTGGCCAGACACTGAGCCCATCTCGTTTTTTTTCCAGGTGTACAAAAGAGCCAAGGCTCTGGACCAGTCTGACAACGACATGTCTGCCGTGTACCGAGCCTATATACACTAAGGCCTCGACACCCCACCCTTGCCCCCAATCTCCCCTCTGACCCCCTCTTCCTCACATGGGGTTGGGGTCCTGGGACTTCACTCTGGACCAGTCCTCCTGTCTCCATCTCCTTTTATACAGACTTTGAGACTTGCCATCAGCACAGCACACAGCATCACTCTTCCCCTGGAGGTCCTGGGGAGAGGAGGGTGTCAGCAGGATTGGCCTGTGGGAAAGCTCTTGAGCTGGGCACTGGCCCCCGGACTAGGTGGCTGTGTGTTCACAAACACACACACACCCCTACACCCACACCCACACACACCACACTGGCTCTCGCCCCAGGATAGAAGCTGCCCAGAAACTGCTGCCTGGCTTTTTTTTTCCCCTTCTTCTGAGCTTATTTTATCTCAGACCCCTTCCAGTCGAGGAACTAGTCAGCAGTGAGAATTGGAAGCCTTCCCACTGCTTCCCTCACAAGCGAAGAGGCTGCGGTCAAGTCCATGTCCCCCACTGGATCCCTCGCAGAGCACCTCTGGGCCCGAGGAGCCAGCACAGACTCTAAACAGAGGGTCCCTTGGGCCCGCCAACCTCAGGTGACCAGCTGATGAGGATTGTCAGGTTTAAGCTACCAACATGCAACCAACTCTCCATAAATGCCTTTGTGAACTGAAAAGAGATTGGCAGAGTCAAGGAAGACAGGGCTCTGGCTTTCCCGGGAGAGCAGCACACAGCCAGCCCGTAGGTGAGCCTCACAGAAGCCCGCTTTTCCTCGCTGCTCTTCAGCACCCGTCCCAGAAGTCACTCACTGCGGAACCCTGGGCTGTGATCCGACTTCCGTGCTCGGTGTAGGGGGAGCTCACTCCTTATAGGCTGTTTCAGTATTTGGATTTGCATTCCAGCCCTTGGGAAGGGGGTCCTGAGGGCCACCAGTGAGGAGTGAAGAGGGAGGGGGAGTGGGGTTCCTTCTTGTTTCCGTTATGCCACAGACTCTTCACTTGGTTCTGAAGAGCCACTCTGACCTGGGTCCCCTCGCAGCTGTCCCAGCTTCTCCAGCCTGCCCCTGCACACGTCCCCTGCATGCCCACCTCTCTCCATTCTCCTCCCTCCCCCCTTTTCTTCCCATGGAGACAGTATTTCTTCCTGTGTGTCTGTCCCTTCTTTGGCCCAGACCCAGCCTGACCAACGATGACCATTTCTTAGGCTCAGCTCTTGAAACAGGAACGAGTGTCTTCACGTCAGCCAGCAGCATGGTCTTCGGTGCTTCCAGGGCCCCAGGGTCTGTCGGGAGGGAAGAGGAGAACTGGGCCTGACCGAGCCTGAACTAACTGACCCTCAGAGGTGGATCTAAGGCATCCTCGAGGCCCTAACATTTCTCCTTGGGTAGGGGACCAGAGGGGCTTGGAATGTGGCATGAGAACAAGGAGAAGTCACCTAAAGGATGTCGGTGCTCTCCCTCTGCATGGGCTGGATTTTCCAAAGTCACACGTTGCAGAAGGTCAGCATTTATAGTGAATATATAATGATAGATGTGTAGTGAGGTGGCCACGCTGGTGTGGGCCCCTCTTCCCTCACTGATCAGAACCCAGGTTAGGGGATCTCAGAAGTGGGGGCAGGAGAGGGAAGATGCCTGTGGGGTTTTTGGCACAATTGTTAATTTCACTGGGATTTTGAATTCTTTTCTGTCTAAACACAAAGCCTGTTCTAGTCCTAGCCAGACACTGGGGGGTGGGGGAGGGGGAAGATGCTGTAATGAAACTGGTTAGTCAATGTCTTAATATTGTTGACAATTCTGTAAAGTTTCTTTTTATGAATATTTCTGTTTAAGCTATTTCACCTTTGTTTTGAAATCCTTCCCTTTTAAGGAGAAAATGTGACACTTGTGAAAAAGCTTGTAAGAAAGCCCCTCCTCTGCCACCCTTTTTTTCCTTTAAACCTCCTTTCAATGACAAATCTTCTAGGTAATTAAGGTTGTGAATTTTTATTTTTGCTTTGTTTTTAATGAACATTTGTCTTTCAGAATAGGATTGTGTGATAATGTTTAAATGGCAAAAACAAAACATGATTTTGTGCAATTAACAAAAAGCTACTGCAAGCGAAATAAAACGTTTCTTGGTAACACAACTGTGAGTGATTCCGTTGGTGGCGGTGTGCGGCCGGCCCCACGGCGCCGGGACAGTGAGGTCCCCCGGCTGGATTCTCCCGGACCAACGGAACTCTCGGTCCGCTGGCGAGGCCGAGTGGGAACGGACGGCCCCGTCCACCAATCCCCGGGCGCGGCGAGAGCAAGGCCATCCCGCCGGCCAATCAACGAGTGCAGGCGGAGCAGGGCGCCCTATCCGAGCCGAGGAGGGGCGGGACGAGCGGACGCAGCGCTCCGGCGCGAGAGCAGCGGTGGACACGGCGCCCGAGCGCTCAGCGCCCGCGGCTGGTGCCGGCGGCGTCCCGGGCGAGCCGGCGCGGGCGGGTTCGCGCAGCCGCCTCCCGCATCTCAGGGCGCCCGCAGCGTCGCGACCAGGGGCGGGGCGGGCGCCAGGTCAGCCAATCGGCAGCGGGGATGGTAGCCCGGGGGCGGGGCGGGAACCCGCTCGGCCAATCGGCGGTGAGGGGTGGGTCAGGGCGCCGCTGCGGACGGACGGCGGGCGGACCGAGCGACCAGCGGACGGAGGGCGGGTGACTGTCGCTGGGCGGCGGGCGGCGGCGATGGCGACGGCGATGGCAGCGACGGCAGCAGAGCGAGCGGTGCTGGTGAGGCGCGCGGCCCGGGCGGGGGCGGGGGCCGGGGCGGCGGGCCCGCGCGGCTGACAGCAGACCTGTCCCCGCAGGAGGAGGAGTTCCGCTGGCTGCTGCACGACGAGGTGCACGCAGTGCTGCGGCAGCTGCAGGACATTCTCAAGGTAACGCGCCCCGCGCGGGCCCGCCGCCCCGGCCCCCGCGCCGCCCCGGGCGCCTCTGCTGTGCACGCAGACCAGGCCTGCCCGCGGCGGACGTGCAGTCCAGCCGGGGACCCGCAGATAGTGACCCAGTTCCACAAGCAGCTGTGTGAGCGCGTTGGGCCCGCGCCAGCCCGGGGTCGGGGAGGGCTTCTTTTGGAGTTGTGACATTTAACCTCAGATCTGAAGGACCGTAGCACTGCGAACTCTGCCAAGTACTCAGCCTCCCTGGGCCTCCCTTTTGCCAAAAGGAGATAACAGTAGCGGCCTCACAGGAGTGTTGTGAAGATAGGCAAGCCAATCCACTCATAAAAATGTCCAGACACTGCCTGATACGGCCGGAATTGCGGCTTACCATGACTGTTGCCCTTCCCCGACTCTGCTCCCCATAGCCGAGCACCTTCACCGAGCGAGGCCGGCCTCTCCGTTCTGTATCCCCGCGTTGGCCACACCGGAGGCTCCCAGGGAATGTGGAAGGAGCAGGTGTCGGCCCAGGCAGGACCTGAAACTCAGGCTGGGGGGGGGGGAGTTGGGAGGGGCCTGGGAATGGGGCTTCTGGAAGGAGCACTGGGCTGGATGAGGGAACCTTTACCCCACTCCCCTCTCCCCACCAGGAGGCCTCTCTCAGATTCACTCTGCCAGGCTCAGGCACCGAAGGGCCTGCCAAGCAGGAGAACTACATCCTAGGCAGCTGTGGGTGAGCCAGGGCTGGGCGGAAACTAGGGGGATGGGCTCCTCCGGAGGGGGGACGCCTGGGATACCCTCTAGGAGAGGTGGCACCTCCAGAGGGTGTGCAGTGGGACAAGTGGTGGGACAGGCTGGACCATCCTGTGACAGCCAGGGGCAGCCTGCTGGGAGAGCCAGGTGATGGGAGGGGGCAGCCGGAGGCACCGCTCTGACCCCCTCGTGTTGTAGCACAGACCAGGTGAAGGGCGTGCTGACTCTGCAAGGGGACGCGCTGAGCCAGGCGGTGAGTCCCCCAGCCCCTCTCCCCTTCCCGTGTGCTGCCGGAGGAGCCAGTGGGGAAGGGCGTGGAGGCCTGCCTATTCCAGCTCTGCCACCGGCTACCTGTGTGACCCGCGGCAGGGTCCTTGATCTCTCTGGGCTTCGGTTTCCTCGTTTGTAAAATGACAACAACCCCCCTAACCTCCTCATGGGATTGGCATGTGGATTCAGTGAGAGGTGCCGGAAGGGGGATGCTTTGCACACGGCCCGGCCGGAGTCTGGGCCCAGTGAAGCGTGGGCATTGGCAGGATTAGGCTGGCCCCAGATCAAAGTGGAATCAGCCAACATCTGAGCTCCTTCTGCACCCGACCCTGTGCCAGGCGCCAAGGCATGGGGGAGGTACCTCTCGCCCACGGGTGGGTGTCCCATCTGTTGGCCTGTACAAACATTCCCGCTTTGTCCACAGTCACACGCCTCTTCCCAGCCCAGGCCACCTTCCCCTTTCTGGCTTCTTTCCCTTTCATTTCTTTGTGGTTCCTCTTGGGCCTGCCTTGCTGTTTCCTGACCTCCCTGTTCTTCCCCCAAATGGCCAAGGTGTTGAGAGACCTTCTGTCCTATGGAGTGGCTGGGGCCTGAGCCACCACACACCCCTGGTGTCTGCCCCCGGCTCCAGGGCTCAGCGTGGCCAAAAGCAGGAGGGCGTCCCTCTGCCCGTCTTATCCCACTCTTGCCCATCAGGACGTGAACCTGAAGATGCCCCGGAACAACCAGCTGCTGCACTTCGCCTTCCGGGAGGACAAGCAGTGGAAGCTGCAGCAGGTAACTGGGCCCTTCCCCGGCGGGCCTCAGGCCACAGGGCAGGCAGGGGCAGGCCCTCGCGGCACTGAGGCCTCCCGGGGCTGGCGGCCCTGGGCCCTGGGGATTCGCAGCAAGCCTAGGAGGGAGTTTCCTAGCAGCTAACCTGGGGCGGGCAGTGCCTGGGGCTCCAGAGCCCAGCCCTGTGAGAGGTGGGGAACTTGTCCTGTCTGTAGGCCCCCAGGCCGCAGTGGGAACCACAGGGGTCCCCCTGAACAAGGCATTCCCCTGCTCAGAGCCTCCAAGGGCTTCCCATGGTTCTTAGGACGAAGTCCCTGCTCCCTACCAGCTTCTGTGTGATTGGGCCCCGTCCTCTGCCCCATCCCCTCCCTTCTCACTGGCCACCAGCTGTGTCCACCTCAGGGCCTTTGCTCGTCCCTCTGCCTGGAGTCCTCTCCCCTGGCTCTTCTTATCACACGGGCGATGCTCAAGAGTTGCCTCCCTGGGGCTCCCCCCACCCCCTCCTGCGGGACCCTGTGTGCTTCCTTGGGCAAGTCTAGCAGTCAGTGGTCACCTTGTGCCTTTACCCCGTTACCATCTGTCTCTCCTTTAGAAGGTGAGCTGCGTGAGGCAGGGACCAAGCCTGTCCTTGGAGGGCAGCACCCAGCCAGGGCCTGGCCCTTGGAGGGGAGGGGTTGGGTGACTCGGGTCAGGCAGGCAGCACCCAGCCCTCCCCTCTGAGGACGACGGCCCCTCGGGGTGGGGGCATGTGAGCTGGGGGCCCGGCGGCTGTGGCTGCCCTGAAGCTGATGCCTCTCCCTGCCGAGGCCCGGCCCCCTGAGCACTCGGTGGGCGCTGTTTCCAGATCCAGGACGCCAGGAACCACGTGAGCCAGGCCCTTTACCTCCTCACCAACCGAGATGAGAGTTACCAGTTCAGGACGGGCGCAGAGGTTCTCAAGGTGAGCTGCCCACAGGGCGGGGCAGCCAGGTCCCTGGCCCTGGCCCTGACCCCTGACCTGGCCCCTGTCGATGTACACATGTCCGTCCAGCCACAGGCAAATGGCTCACGGCCCAGGCTCCAGTATCAGACCTGGGGTCTGATCCCAGGGCCTCCACTGTAGGCTGTGCAACCTCGAGTCTCTTGCTTAGCCACTCTGTGCCTCAGTTTTCCTACCTGGAAAAGGGGGACAAGCTGTAGTGACTACTAACTGTGATAATCTAGATAAAGTGGCTCTTAGTAAGTGCTCAGTAAATAGTAGCTGCTAGTGGTAGTCCCAGCAATGGCACAAACCTTTGTAATAACAAAGTGAATTCACACAGCCTCGTGGGAAGAGCTGAGCCTGGATGCCCCAGACTCATGCTTTAGCTCTGCTCCTGACTTGTGTGTCCTCAGGTGGTTCACCTACCCTCTCTGGAACTCTGGTTCCTCATATGAAAACTTGGAACTAAATGGACTAAGGTCCCTCCCGGCCATGTGATTGCCCTGGGAGTAGGAGGTGCAGCCCCATCCCTCCATCCAACAGTCCTGCCTTTCCTGGGAGCCAGGTCATCCCGGTGCCCACGGCAACAGCTGGAAGCATTGGGAGCTGGGGCTCTGAGAGGTCCAAGCCAGGGCTTTGCTATGTGGCAAAGTGAAGGGATGAGTTCCAGATGGTTCCGCTATTCAGTGGCTATGTGACCTTACCCCTTCTGAGCCTCAGTTTCCTCACCTGTGAAAATGGGGCCGGTGCCCACCTTAAAGCCTCAACTCAGTAGTCCCATCACCTCCTCCAGGAAGCCCTCCCTGGCCCCTTGGACCCAAGCCGGATTAGGGCCCCTTCTAAGCTCCTTTATTGCCTGTGCCCCATCCACAAAGCCCTCGTGCCCCTGGGACTAACTCCCTAGATCTTCGTCCTCCACTGGACCAGCACCCAGGGTCCCGTGCAATAGAGCGTCCTGGATGGGTGGTCTACAGTGCAGATGTCCTGCTCCCCTCCCCCAGCTGGAGCCCAATCACCTGCATCTTTATCAAGCCCCCCCTGCTTTGGGGCTCAGGCCCTGAGACCCCGACCACCCAGGGCAGGAGCTGGGAGCTACTGGAACCTTGTTGCTCCCTGATGCTGCGGGGCGGGGGTTGGGTGTGGGACTGGGCCCCGCCCTGCTGCCCTCGAAGCAGCGGTGACTAGCCCCTCCCCGCAGCTGATGGACGCCGTGATGCTGCAGCTGACCAGAGCGCGCAACCGGCTCACCACCCCGGCCACGCTGACTCTGCCTGAGATCGCCGCCAGCGGCCTCACGGTCAGTGCCTCGGGCCAGCCCCTGCTCCAAGAGGGGGCCCACGGCGGGGCCCAGCTTGCCCTGGGAGGGACACGGGGGTCCCAAGGGATCCTGGAAGCCCCACATCGTCATCCATCCGAGTGCTCTGTTGAAGCAGTTTTCTGGGATGGGGTCCTTGGCTTCCATCCTGTGTCTCCCAAATATGTCATCACCCCGGTCTGGGTCAGTGGTTCCCAAGCCCGGCGGTACCTGGGAAGAGTCTGGAAGCCCCAGTCCATGGGATGGGGACGGGGATCCCCCCAGGTGTCTCCGGGGTCTGTGCCTACCCGGTTCTCATCCCACCTGCCTGCCCGGCTCCCCCCAGAGGATGTTCGCCCCCGCCCTGCCCTCTGACCTGCTGGTCAACGTCTACATCAACCTCAACAAGCTCTGCCTCACGGTCTACCAGCTGCACGCCCTTCAGCCCAACTCCACCAAGGTGAGCGCCCCCGTGCGGCCTCCACCCTCCTGCGCGCACCCTGCAGCCCCGCGCCCTGACGGGGCCGGTGCTCTTCTGCCTAGAACTTCCGCCCCGCTGGAGGTGCCGTGCTCCACAGCCCCGGGGCCATGTTGTAAGTATGCCGGCCCCTCCCCACCCGAATCCTCGGCGCCTCTGGGCTGGGGGCCAGGCTGGCGGCAGCCCTCAGGGAGCCACCCTCTCCCGCCAGCGAGTGGGGCGCACAGCGTCTGGAAGTGAGCCACGTGCACAAGGTGGAATGTGTGATCCCCTGGCTCAACGATGCCCTGGTTTTCTTCACCGTCTCCCTGCAGCTCTGCCAGCAGCTCAAGGATAAGGTGGGGCCCTGGGGGCTGCGGGCCTGGGCCGGGGACCCCCTCCCAGACAGACTGGGCCAGCCAGGCAGCAGGCTGCTAAGCCCCTTCATTCTGGGGGGGATTCCAAGGGCTCCTGTCACGACTCCAAAACACCCCTAAATCTTCAGGCCCCTCCCCGCTGCACACACCAGGCAGACGCACCACGGCGTTGCTGGGCAGCAATATCCTCTCCCTGGCACACTGCCCTTGGATGACCTTGAATCTCCCCTGGGTCATGGAGGGTGCAGCAGGGGCCGGGCCCCCAGCCCCACACTCACCATGTCCCCCACCTCCCGCCCTCCCCAGATCTCCGTGTTCTCCAGCTACTGGAGCTACAGGCCTTTCTGAGCAGAGCACCCCAGGACCCTGTCCCCCGGGGAAATGGCCCCTGCCCAGGGGCTCCTGTCCCCCCACACACACCCCTCAGAGTGCCGGCCAGAGCCAGGCCCTGCGGGCTATTTATTTCCCTCTTCGCCCGTCCCGCCTGTCACATGTGCACAGATGGTAATGACCAGGGGGACTGCTGGGAGGGAGGACGCTGGCTTGCTTTCTGTTTGGGATGGGAGGGTCAGGAAGGCGGCCAGAGGTGGAACATGAGGTGGCCCACATTCCGAGCCCTACAGCAGGAACCTTTAGACTCAGGGTGGGGCCAGGCCCAGGGTTCTCCTTCCTCCCCACGGAGCTGCCCGTGATGGTGAGGGGCAGGGGTGGTGAGGGGCGGGGGTGGCCCTAAGCTGTGAGTTGGGAAGGAGAGAGGAGAAAACGGGTTGGCTCAGCCACCCCGACAGGGCCTCTCAGAAATAAAGAGCATCCAACTTTGCCTGTCTGTCTGTCTGTCTGAGTGGGGACCAGCCTGGGGGTCCCTGATGGTCGGAGCCCGGCGGAATACCAGTATCTGAGCGCCTGGGCTCCCTACGCCACCTATGAGAGGGTCCTCTCAGCTGCTGAGGGCCCAGGGATGGTCACAAGGGCTGGGTCTGAGGTTCAGGCCCCGAGTTTGAGCCCAGCTTCTCCTCCCTTGGGCAGTTGCTGGGTGGTCTCCAGCACGTGACTTGAGGTCTCCTGGTGACAGTCATGCCAGCTGAGGCTGTGAGGGCCCCGGTGGGCACCTAGATGAAGCGGTGCCGCGCTCTGCCCCCCCCCACCACCCCCAGGAAGCTCAGAACATACTGCAGACTCAGGCTCTGGGCAGACAGGCCGTTGTTACTGTCGCCCCGCAGGACACATGGGCAGAGGGGCTGGGGGACTCGCCACATTAAGGTTCCAGGGCCAAGTTGTCCACTCCCCTGGGGCTTTGCTGCAAGAGAGGCACAGGGGGGGCCCAGTGGCTTCACAACTCGGTTCCCTGCCTGCCCCTCTCCACAGCAGGCCCAGCACCACCCCCCCGCCGCCCCCTCCTCTGCCCCTGTGAGTACGGCTACCCAGTGCCTGCCCAGCCCAGGAGGCCCGCAGGGCTTACCTTTTTGGGGCTCACCTTCTGGGATCTGGGGGGGCGGCGGCTACAGCAGGTGCAGCAACAGCAGTGGATGCCAGCAAGCAGCAGCAGGAGGAACACGGCGCCTGGGGGCGGGACAGGTGTCCAGATAAGACCCTGGCCCTGGGCTGGGAGGCTGGTGGGGGGCCAGAGGCAAAGGCCACACTCACTGACGAAGACGAGGAAGATGATGAAGGCAGCGGTGTCCCACTTGGACTGGAACGGCTGGCGGCTGTTCAGTTTCCCCAGCACATCTCGTGCTGTAGTCTCTAGGTCCTTCACCGACAAATCCATCTCAGCTGGAGGGTCCTGGGTGCTACCTGCCCCAGCCCCCCAGAAAGCCGCCTCAGAACCCTGGGCTCCTCTGGGGCCGGGCTACATCCCGGCCTCCCGCAGCCCAGCCCTAGCCCTGCCCCTGCCCCCTCCCACAGCACCCCTCTAGGCCCCAGCCCCTACCCCAGCCCCTCTTCTGCTCCTCTCCTTGCCCAGCCCTTCTCCTGGTCCTGACCGTGACCCTGGCCTGGGCAGCACCTTCACCTCCCTCTCCCCCGACAACCCCGCTCCTAGACCTCCAGCTGCCTCGAGCTCCCCAGTCAGGCAGGTCCTGGGTCCTGGGAGCACAGACTACTTCCTGCTTCCGGATCCACACCACCTGAGGCCTTGGCAACCAGCTCCAGCCCTCCGCCAGAGCTCAGGGGAGGCGGGGCCTGCCTCCTGACAGCAGCAGGTGCTGCGGGACCCGGGGAGGGGGCCCCGGCCGTCAGCCTCTTATTCCAGAGGTTTTTCACTTTTTCTCAGTAGAGCAGACAAGCGGCCTGGAACGCAGTGGGCACTCAGCCACTGTTGACTTCATGAATGAAGGAGAGACAAAGAAAAGAGAGAACGGAGGAAGGGAAGAAGGGAGAGGATGAGGGAGGAAGGTAAAAACGGAGAAAGGAGGGGGAGCCGGGGAGGGGGGAGTTGTTTCCGTCTTCGGGTGGCTAGGAGGTGCTGGCGTCATGGTAGCCGTCTTTGGGGTCCGTATTCTCTCTATTCTCATCCTCACAGTAACCCTTACGAGACAATGGTTGTCGTCTCTCAAATGAGCTATTCCCCCAGAACTTGGGGCCTGGGGCCCCTGACCCCGCCCAGCGAAGCTGCTCTCCCTCCTCCCTTCTTTCAGAGCGCAGACGTGTCAGGGGCCAGAGACTGTGCTCAGCGCTTGAGGTTGGCTGCAAACCAGGTGCACACAGTTTCTTGTTCTTATGGTCCAGCAGGGAAGAACATGTTGGCTAAGGTTAGACTCTGCGCTTAACACTATCCGTCCATTGCCTAGTTTATTCCTCCTGGCCATCCTAAAGTGGGTATTATTGCTATTCCCATTTTACTGATGTGAAAACTGAGGCCTTGAGAAGTTCGGCAACTAGCTCAAGTCATACATCCAATGTATTCATTTCCCGTCGTCGCTGTAACGTACTACCACAAACAGTGGCTGAAAACAACACAGATTTATTGTCTTACAGTTCTGGAGGTCAGAGTCTAAAATGCGTCAGCAGAGTTGTGTTCCTTCTGAAGGCTCTAGAGGAGAAGGCGTTCCTTCCTTTTCCAGCTTCTAGAGGCCACTCACATTCCTTGGTTCATGCCCCACCCCCATCACTTCAATTTTTGCTTCCATGCTCAGGTCTCTCTGATTCTGAGCCTCCTGCCACCCACTTATAAGGAGCCCTGTGATTACACTGGCTCACAGGATAATGTCCCCATCAAAATCCTTCAGCACGTCTGCAGTCTCTTTTGCCCTGTAAGGTAACATATTCACAGGTCCCAGGGATTAAGATCAAAACATCTTTGGGGGTCATGATTCTGCCAACCACAGCCAGTGAGCAGAGAAGCCGGAATCGGGACCCAGGCATTCAGATTCCAGATACCTTGACCAGCATGTTATAGGGTCACCTGTGCTGGCATCCCCATCTCATACCCCACATCTCCTCTGTCCCATTCTGAGATCTCAGATTCCCATTGCACAGGGAGGGTAGTTTTGAAATGACTGGAGTGTTCTATTGCAAAAAGGGGGGGACGGGGGTGCAGCCACTGTGGAAAACAGTCTGGCAGTTCCTCTGCAAGTTACACAGAGAGTTGTCATACGACCTAGCAATTTCACTCCCAGGTACGTACCCAAGAGAACTGAAAACAGGGACTCAAAGTCTTGGACTCATGTTCAATAGCAGCACTATTCCCAATCCCCAAAATGTGGAAACAACCCAAGTGTCCATCAACTGAAGAATGGATAAACACACTGTGGTCCATCCAGACAATGGAATATTATTCAGCCATAAAAAGCAACGAAGCACTGACACGTGCTTCAAAGGGTATGAACCTCGAAAACATGATGCTCGCTGAAAGAGGCCAAAGGCCACACAGTGCATGATTCCATTCAGATGAAATGTCCAGAACAGGCAGATCCATAGAGACACACAGTACTTAGTGGTTGCCAGGGGCTGGGGGATGGGGGGATGGGGCAAGTGCTTAGCGGTTGTGGGGTTCCCTTTTGGGGTGATGAACATGTCTTGGAACGAGAGAGAGGTGGTGGTGTTTCAACATCGTGAATATACTAAATGCACTGATCTGTTCACTTTGACATGGCTAATGGTTAGTTTTGTTATGTGAATTTTACCTCAGTTGAAAAACACAAGCCAGAGAGAAGTCAACAACTGTGGCCCCTGCCCCCCAACTTGCCTGGCTGCGTGGACAGGAGGCCCACGGTCCCCTCCTCTCCCTGCCGACCCTCGGCCTTCCTGTCCAGACTCCCGGGTGCCTTGTTTCTTGTTTGTCGTTCCCATCGTGAAAGTAAGACCTCCTCATTAAAGAAAATCTGGGAAACCCCGACTTGTTAAAAGGCAAAACCCCTGTGGAACTCCCAGACCCAAGCAGAGCAGCGATGGGGAAGAGGCAGTGGCAGGACGAGTTTCAGGCGGGTCAGGCCCCTGGACTCGGATCCTGGTCCCAGCCCTTAACACCCACCAGTGTGTGACCTGGGGCATGGTCCCGGACCCCTCTCTGCCTCAGTTTCCTCATCCGTAAAAAGGGTGTGTGAACAGTATCCACCTCCTCGGGGTGTTGTGAGGATTGAGTGCAATAATCCACGTAAATGCTTCCTTAGCAACGGTGAAACGCACTAGAAAATGTGCACTAAATGGTGTGTATTACTCTCGCCCAACTTGTGGGCAAGTCCCTCCGGTCTTTTGTTTTTGTGTGTGTCCAGCTCGCCTGCCATCCTCACTCGGCTCAGATCCCTTTACCCTCGGCTTTTCCCGATCAACACGGCCAAGAGCACCTTGCCAGTGCTGCTTTCAGTGGACCTGATCTTCGGTTCGCAGTGTAGGCGCCCGCTGAGGCTTTCTTCCTTCCCCCCCAGTTTTTCAGAATCCCACAGCACTCACATGGGGTGGTTTCCTGGAGAAAGCGTCTTCTCTGCAGAGAGCCTTGTTTCCGTAGGGGACATTCCCAGAGGCGAGGGTCTGCTCCTGTTCAAGGTCACGCACAGTCACTGGCACTGCTCAGTGGTCGGCACACCACGTTCTCATTTGCTTTGGTGAGGAGGCCGGTCTCGCCAAGGCCCTCAGGAGCTGCGCGGTTGTAGCTTAGGAGATCTCTCTGTTGGGAATGGCACCGTGTTCCATGGTGGGCTCTGCCCCTGTCTTCCCACCCCGGGCCCTGCCCAGCCCCACTCCCGGCCTCCGAGCCTTGAAAGTGACGTTTCAGCCTCTGTGGTCGGCTGTGCAGAAGGTGGGGGACTAGAGGCACACAGGTACAGAGGGACAGAGGCTGGCTGAAGCTCAGACGGTTGAGGCGAGTGGCTTGGGGCAGAGTTGGTAAGTCCCCGTGGGCAGAGCGGGGTTGGCAAACCACCGCCTGCTTTTGTAGATAGTTTTCCTGGCACTCAGCCACCTCCGTCCCTTTACTTGTCCGTGGCTGCTTTCACACTGCAATGGCGGAGCTGAAGAATCGTTGCAACAGAGGTCTTATGATCTGCAAAGCTTAAGATCTATACGATCTGGCCTTTTATAAAAACCATTTGCCGACATCAGAGACAGGATTGCTTAGGGCTTGCAAACTCAGGTGCCAGGAAACACATGAGAAAGAAATAACTGAGTGAGATGGACTTGGTATAAGAAACATCTTATCATTAGGGAGGGAGACATTAGGGAGGGGTGAGGACTGTGGCAAACTGGAACGCACATGGCCCATCTAAAGAGGGCAGCTCAAGTCAGCTGTGGGCTGCCCCTAGAGTTGCCAGGGCCTCCAGTCTCTAAGATCCATTGGAAATCTAGATGTTTGTGTGAACAAGAAAAGAGGTGGTCAGGGGCCAGGCTGGTGGCACAGTTGTTAATTTCATGCACTTCGCTGCGGCAGCTCAGGGTTCACAGTTTCAGATCCCAGGCACGGACCTACACACCACTCATCAAACCATACTGTGGCGGCATCCCACATACAAACTAGAGGAAGATTGGCACAGATGTTAGCTCAGCAAGAATCTTCCTCACCAGAAAAAAAAAAAAGGAAAGAGGCGGCAGGCGGCAGAGGATGTGGCCTCAGATTCCAGCCCCACCATTTCCTCGCTATGTGACCTTGAACGACTTGCTTGCCTCTCTCTTATCTGTAAACAGGGGGTAGTGACAGCACTGACTTCATAGGGCTGTGATGATTATTGCACAGGTTGACATCCTAGGGCTCCTAGAACAATACCACGCACAGACTAAGTACAGAGTAAATATTTGCTAAATCGATGTCTTAATTTTTCAGTGCTGGCAATTTAAATCACTATGGTGCCCGCAATGGACAGGTCAGAATAAATGCACGGATGTTCTGCTTTCCGGCCGTGGGTCACGGGTCTGCTTCCCCTGGCAGAGTGGTTCGGGGCCTTAACTTGGAAGTCGGAGGGACTAGCTGAAGCCCAGCCTTGGGCAGGGGAGCTGCCCTGGGGCCCTGGGCTCCTGTCTATAGTACTAGGCCAGGGCCATTGTGAGGGTCACAGAGTAGTGTCCCTAAAGGGCCTGGAGGAGCAGCTTACCTGTCCCTGCCCTCAGCTCCGTGCTACAGAGGACCCCCCAGGTGGGGTGACCGGAAGGGGGTGCAGTTCAGATTCTTCAGTTAACTGTCGCCCTCTCCCCTCCCCCTCAACACATACACCGGGGTCCGCCAGGACAGGGCAGCTCCCCGAGGCTTCCACAGGGACCCAGGGCCCCCAGGTGCCACCGAGGCTGCTCCTCTCTCTCTCTGTCCCCCACAGGTCTGGCCCCTGGGCTCTGCCAGGCCAGCACGCTCTGCAGAGGGGGTGTCTGAGCAGAGAGCCTGCCTGGGCCGTGGGTGGGGGCGGGACAGAACCCTGGGCTGGCGCATCTCAGGGTGGGGGGTTCAGTCTCCCCAGGGGGCACCTCTCACAAAACCCCGTGGACCATGGGGACCTGAGGGATAGACAGATCAGGGGGTGCACCGTGGGAATCCCTGGAAGCAGAGCTCAAGAGTCATGGCTCAGAAATGAGAACTCAGGTGGTCCCCTCTGCAGCCCCAGTGACAGCCTCTCCCCACCCCACCCGCATGACAGGCATCGTGGTGCCCTTGGCCCCATGGACCCTCTGAGGCAGTCCCCCTCCCCCTGCTCATCGCGGCCCTCCAGCCCCAGGACCCCACCCTGTGAGACGCTTGGTTACGTCGGCATCGAGGCTGTACTGGACCAGCTGAAGATCAAGGCCATGAAGATGGGGTTCGAGTTCAACATCATGGTGGTGGGTGAGTGAGAGGCAGGGTGCTTGCAGGAGGACAGACCAATGGGCATGACCCTGTGGGCCTGGGTGTGTCGCCTCACTTCTCGGGGCCTCAGTCTCCCCATCTGTGAAGTGGGGCTGATGGAAGCACCTCATAGGGGTGTTATAGTGGGAAAGCTGGGAAACACTGAGTCGTTAAAAGACAGAAATCACCCGTGAAGCCCAACCAAACCCAAACAGAGCGATAGAAGGGGAGGCCGTGGCAGGAAGTGGTGAGCACCCGGATTCAGATCGTGGGCCCAACCCTAAACCCACCAGTGTGTGACCTTGGCCCCGGTCACACACTGACCCCACTCTGCCTCAGTTTCCTCATCGGGCTTAGCACGGTGCCTGGTGTTCAGGGGGTCCTCCATGGGTCAGTGTATCTGGAATTGCATTTTTATACATGCAAAATTAATTTTGTAGGTCCAAACTACACTTTTAACAAAATAAACTAGATACAGCAGAACATAAAATGTCAGCGTGTAGCACAGATTAAGGGTATTATCCTACAGCAGCACTGTGCTTAGAGATATAACATGAGCCACATACGTAATTTTTAAATTTCCCAGTAGCCACCTTTACAAAAGTAAAACGAAACAGGTGGAATTACTTTTTTTTTTTAAGTTTTATGTATTTATTTTTTCCCCCAAAGCCCCAGTAGATAGTTGTACATTATAGTTGCACATCCTTCTAGTTGCTGTATGTGGGACGCGGCCTCAGCGTGGCCGGAGAAGCGGTGCGTCGGTGAGAGCCCGGGATCCAAACCCGGGCTGCCGGTAGCGGAGCGCGCACACTTAACCACTAAGCCACGGGGCCAGCCCACGGTGGAATTAATTTTAATCATCTATTTTTTTAACACAAAATTTTCCAAACTACTATAATCTCAACATGTAATCCATGTAAAAATTTATCCGTGAGATCTCTTATGTTCTTTTTGTCGCACCAAGTCTGCAAAATCTGGCTTGTACTTGCCACTGATGGCGTATCTCAATGCAGATCCGCCGTATTGCAGGTGCCGATAGCCAGCTGGGGCAGCACAGCCCTAAGGACTGCTGCAGTTACGTACACAAGGGTGTGTCCTGCGTTGTGATGTAGATGTTTCCTACTGTGGCGTGATCCACAGAGTGTGAGAAGCCCCCACAGCAGGGAGAATGGACCATCTACAACCACAGGCAGCATGGGTGAATCTCACCAGTGTCGAGCGAAAGAAGCCAGACATAAAAGAGCACATGCTGTGTGATTCCCCAAGCTAAGGACGGGCAGAACTGCTCCCTGCTGATAGAAGTTAGGAGAGTGGCTGTCACAGGAGGCAGGGTTAATATTGCGGAGATGGGGCATGAGTGGGCTTGGGGGGTGGTGTGCGTTCTGTCTCTTGATCTGGTGCTGCGTACACGGGTTGTTTAATTTGTAAAAATGCGTTGAACTGCCCATCAATGGATGAATGAATAAACACAATGTGGTCTATCCACCAATGGAATATTATTCAGCCAAGAAAAAGAATGAACTACTGATAGATGCTACAATGTGGATGAACCTTGAAAACATTATGCTGAGTGAAAGAAGCCAGACTGCCTGAGTCTATTTACATGAAATGTCCAGAATAGGTAAATCCATAGAGACAGACAGTAGAGGAGTGGTTGCCAGGGGCTAAGAGGTAGGGAGCATGGGGAGTGACTGCTAACGGGTATGGGGTCTCTTTTTGGGGTGATGAAAATGTTTTGGAGCTAGATAGCATTGGTGGTCGCACAACACTGTGAATATAATAAATGCCACTGAATTGTTCATTTTACATGGCTAGTGGTTAATTTTTTATTACATGAATTTTGCCTCAATAACAAAGAGGGGTAAACACTGAGGTGGACACAGAAGACAGGCTGCACTTTTCTGTATGTAGGTTATACTTAGAAAATGGTTAACTCTCTAAAACAATTTATTAAGAGTGTGAGAAACACGGCCTGAACCGTCCGCCATCATTGCTGTGGTCTGCTTGCCACAGGGCAGAGCGGGCTGGGCAAGTCCACGATGGTGAACACGCTGTTCAAGTCCAAGATGTGGAAGTCCACCCTGCCGGGCCTGGGAGTGCCCACGCCCCAGACCCTGCAGCTGCAGTCAGTGACCCACGGTGAGCGACCCCTCATCCCCCCGCCCCGCCCCTCCCCGCCCGGGTCCAATCTCTCCCCGCTCCCCCTCCCTCCACAGTCATCGAGGAGAAGGGCGTGAAGCTCAAGCTAACTGTGACCGACACGCCCGGCTTCGGGGACCAGATCAACAACGACAAGTGGTGGGTCTTGGGAGTGGGGGCCGAGCCCAAGCTTCCCCTGCCCCTGCCCCTCCAGCCTCTGGGAAACAGCCTGGTCCTGGAGCCACCGGGCTGCGGCATCTCTGAGCCTCAGTTTATTCGTCTGTATAATGGGCATACCCAACTCTTCCTCCAAGATGGGAGGGAATCAAGTATGTAAAGGTGTTAACTTGCTGCCTGGCACACAATAACCTTGCAACAAAGGTTATGGGGACAGCGGGGGTTAGAAGCCCACCCTCCAGAGTCAGGACCCCTGGGTTAGACCACTTTCTAGCTGCGTAACCTGGGACTGGTCACAGAAGCCTCTGAGCTTTTGTTTCTTTCTTCGTAACTTGGAGTTACAAGTTGGGGTGACGACTCCCGCCTTGCAGAGTTGTTCTAGGCTCTCAAGGAGGGCCGAGGCCACACACACACGCGCACACACACAATCAGGCCTGGCTGCATAATTTGTGGGCCCCAGTGCGATGACATGTGGGGCCCCTTGTTCAAAGGTTATTAAGAACTGTAAGACCGTGACCACAGAGCGTTCAGCCATGCGTGGACCCTTCAAAGCACGGAGCCCTGTGTGACCGCTCTGCGCGCACTCCGTGAGGCCAGCCCCACACACAGCACTCCCCTGAGCACTTACTTTGTGCAAGCTCTGTTCTGGACCCAGGAATACAGCAATGAACAAAAGCGATGAACATCCTCGTCTACATGGTGTTTACACTGTCACAGGGGTGAGGGACAGACAATGAACAAAACAAATAGGTTATATGGAGGGTGGGCCTGAACTCTATCATCCAAACAGGCCATTTCAGAGAGTGACAGGGTACAGACCTGTAGCGGGGTGCGATTTTAAGCAGAGTGATCAAGAAAGACCTCCTGGAGAAGGTGACATTTGGGCACAGACTTCTAGGAGCTGAGAGAATGAGCTGTGCGGACATGCGCAGGACGAGTGTTCAAGGCACAGGGCAGCATGTGCAAAGGCTCTGAGGTGGGATGGGTTGGTGTGTTCGAGGAAGGCTGGTGCGGCTGGAGGGGCGTGAGCGATAGGGAGGGGAGAGGAGAGGGCCGGCAGGAAGCAGCAGGGAGATGGTGCAGGGCCTTGTGGGGCAATGGAAGACTACTAGAGGCCGAGCAGAGAAGGGACGTGATCTGACCCCTGCTCTTACAAGGATCTTCTCCGCTGCTGTGTTGACAACAGGCTGGCAGGGAAGGGACCCAGAGAGAGGAGTCAGGAGACCCTCGCTAGGGTCCTTGGTGGTTTGAACCAGGCGACGGCAGTTTCTCTCCTTTAATGTCGGCCCCTCCCCTAGGAAGTAGGTGTTCTATTGTCCCCATTTTACAGACGAGGAAACTGAGGCCTCAGCTCAAGAATGGCTCCCCCACCGTCTCTCTGATGATGCAGGGGAGTGGGGGGAGGGTACTTAGGTGACCAAGGGCCTCAGGTTGTGTGAGACTGAAAGTGCCACGTCCAGAGAACCCGGGCGATTGGTCATCCTAAGGGGAGGCGGGGTGGGGCTCCTGGGCATGGTTCTGAGGTCGGGTCGCGTCCTGCCCCAGCTGGGACCCGATCCTGGGCTACATCAATGAGCAGTACGAGCGGTACCTGCAGGAGGAGATCCTCATCACCCGCCAGCGCCACATCCCCGACACCCGCGTGCACTGCTGCGTGTACTTCGTGCCGCCCACTGGGCACTGGTGAGGTGTCTGGGCGGCCGAGGGAGGGCCACCTGCAAGGGGCAGAGGGGAGGAGGAGGGATCCTCAGCGCGGGCTGTGGGCTAGCACTCCCTCACTCACGTACCTGCTGCTGCCGCTGCCACCACCATCGCTGCCCCGCCCAAGCAGCCTGCGGCCCCTGGACATTGAGTTCCTGCAGCGGCTGTGCCGGGTGGTGAACGTGGTGCCAGTGATCGCCCGGGCAGACAGCCTGACCCTTGAGGAGCGAGAGGCCTTCAGGAGCAGGGTGATCTGGGCAGCTGGGCAAGGCTGGGGTTGGTGGGGGTGGGGAGGGAGCAGAGTGCAAAGGGTGGGCTGAGGTCACCTCTGTGCGGTCCCCAGATCCAGCACAACCTGAGGACTCACTGCATTGACGTGTACCCGCAGAAGTGCTTCGACGAGGACATCAATGACAGGATCCTCAACAGCAAGATCAGGGTAGGAGGCCGTGGGGGGCCAGGAGGCTAGCAGGACCAAGGCCAGGTGATTTCCTTTCCACTCATCCTTTCCATCTGAAGATTCATCTCTCTCTACAAGTCGGGGAAAGTTCATATATTTCTAGCAGGTGTGAATCTCCATCCATCCACAAACTCAAGGTGAGCAAGAATTAGGTCACATCAACAACCCACAGAATGGGAGAAAGTGTTTGCAAATGATGTATCTGATGAGAGACTTGTGTCCTGAATATATAAAGAACTCTTACAAATCAACAATAAAAAACAAATAACCCAATTTAAAAATGGGCAAAGGATTTGAATAGACATTTCCCCAAAGAAGTTGTACAAATGGCCAATAAGCACATAAAAAGATGTTCAACATCATTAGTCATAAGGGAAATGCAAATCAAAACCATGAGGGGGGGCCAGCCCCTTGGCTGAGTGGTTCAAGTTCCCTGTGCTCCGCTTTGGCAGCCTGGGTTCCCAGGTTCAGATCCCAGGCACAGACCTACTCCACTCATCAGCCATGCTGTGGAGGCATCCCGCATACAAAATAGAGGAAGATTGGCACAGATGTTAGCTCAGGGCTAATCTTCTCAAGCAAAAAAAAAAAAAAATGAGATTGGCAATAAATGTTAGCTCAGGGCGAATCTTCCTCACCAAAACAAGACCACGAGAGGGGACTGACCCACTGGCGTGGTGGTGAAGTTCGGGCACTCTACTTTGGCGGCCCGGGGTTCACAGATTCAGATCCCGGGTGTGGACCTACACACCGCTTATCAAGCCAGGCTGTGGCGGCATCCCACATACAAAATAGAGGAAGATGGACAATGTTAGGAAAATGTTAGCCCAGGGCCAGTCTTCCTCACACACACACACACGCACACACACACACACACAAATGACCACGAGATACTACTTCCCTCTACTTCACACTAGGATGGCTGTTATCAAAACGACAGACAATAATAACAAGCGTTAGTGAGGATGTGGAGAAGTTGGAACGTTCACGCACTGCTGGCGGGAACGTCACATGGCACAGCTTCTTTGGAAAACAGTCTGGCAGCTCTTCACAAGGTTGAGCACTCAGTTACCATATGACCCAGCAATTCCACTCTTGGGAGCAATGAACCCTATGTCCACATAAAAACTTGTGCGCGAACATTCATAGCAGAATTATTTGTAATAGCCAAAAAGTGGAGACAATCCAAATGTCCATTCACTTCTGAATGGGTACGAATGTGGTGTATCCATAAATGAACGGTATTCAGTCATAAAAGTGTGTGAAGTACTGACATGCTACGACATGGATGAACCTGGAAAACGTGACGCTCAGTGTGAGAAACTGGACACAAAAGGCCGTATATTACATGATTCCACCATAAGAAACGTCCAGAACAGACAAATCTCTAGAGGTGGAAGGTAGATGAGGGGTTGCCGGGGGCCGGGGGTCAGGGTGAATGGGTAGTGACTGGTACAGGGTACAGGGTTTCATTTTGGGGTGATGAAAATGCTCTAGAATTAGATTGTGGCGGTGATCGTGCCACCTTGTGAATATAATACTAAAACCACTGAACTGTACTTCCAAAAGGGCGAATTTTATAGTACATGAATTATATCTCAGTAAAGCTGTTACAAGAAAGAAAGAAAGAGGGAAATAGCTCATGTCTTCATTTTCCCTGAATCAACTGAATTCCAACTCCAAGCCCCTATCGTGCTGTCCTTGTGGTACGTTCAGCGTAACTCCGTCTGGACCCTTCGAAACACCTGGGTGAGGCCTGGGACTCATCATTCATAGACGCCAGGCCTCAACCCCCTCCCCCAGGGACCCTGGGAGCCTAACAGCGCTTTTGCTTGGATTAGAAAAAGGCAGCAGCTTCCTTCACAGATGGGGGCCTGCACATGATTTCAGCCCTACTCAGCCTCATGGCCAGGTGCCTTTGTGCAGTACACAAACCGCACATCTGTACATGGAGGCCCTGCCCACCACCTGGCACCCAATTTCTACACATTCCCTCTCCCCTTCCCCACTGGAGCAACGAACAGGATTTCCTGTGCAAGATTCAAAGAGCCTTGACCTTCACCAACTTCTGCTTTCTGTCCTGAGGTGGGCAAAGACAGCAGCCTGGCCACAGCTGGAACAGAGCTGGGAGAAATACAAGGAGAACATACTCAGATTGACATCTCAATAAATCATCCAGACGCATAAGATTTATTGAGGATTTACAGCGGGCTGGCTCATAATAAGTGTGTAACAGATAGTTATTATTATTAGCATCAATTTACTCCCTGTCACAAGCTAACTCTTAGAAATAAAAACAAACCCAGATACAGCACTTCGGAGTTTAAGAGTCTGAATCTCCACTTGCGGCCACGAACAAGTAAGCAACTAGAATTTGCAACAGGGCTTAGCAAACTTTGTTGTGAAGGGCCAGATGATGGTAAATATTTCAGACTTTGTGGGCCAAGCGGTCTCCGCTGGGGTAGCGTGAAAGCAACATAAACAAGAGCAGATGAGCGGGCCGGGCTGTGTGCCGAGAAACTTCACATAGGAAGACGAGCGCCGTAGGTCGCCAGCCCTGGTTTACAAAGTCACCCCTTTTAACCCCCATAAAGGTTGAAGGTAATTGTCGCTCCCGTTTCACAGTAAGAGATTTGACATTAGCAAGATTATATTATTAACGTGGCTACAAGTCATGACAGTTTCCAAGGGTGCTAACCCTAAATTATGCTAAGCACTTCCCAAACATTCACAAAGCCCCGTGTCAGTACTATTGTGATGCCCATTTTACAGATGAGGAAACTGAGGCACTGGTTAGACTTTGCATCTTCTGACTCGTTAGATACCTTGTGCTCCTTCTACCTCTTTCTCTCCCCACAAAGCACAGCGCCCCCCTTCCTACCTCAGTGTGTTTTCTCCCCACCTCCCCAGCGGGGCCAACCCTTCCATCTCATCCCCTGCCTGCAGGACCGGATCCCCTTTGCAGTGGTCGGGGCCGACCAAGAGCACCTGGTGAACGGGAGGTGTGTCCTGGGCCGGAAGACGAAGTGGGGCATCGTTGAAGGTCAGTGCAGGGACTGTGGGGAGGACACGGGTGGGAACGGGCTGAAAACCAGGGCACGCCTACTGCCTTTGGCATCCTTAGCACCCCTCACAGGGCCCACGTGGTTAAGCCCCAGAGAGGAAACAGACAGACCTGGGCTCAAGTCCCTTTGTGCAGCTGGGAGGCCTCGGGCAAGTCACCTCTCTGGGCCTCAGTTTCCTCACAGTAAAACGCACGTCACGGTAACATCAGCCTGATGGGGTGGTTGGAGGGGGCAGAGCCACTGCTTTGCACGAGGCCCGGCACCCAGGAGGTGCCCTATTTGCTCACCAGAATTTATTGTGGGCCTACTATGTGCCGGGCCTACTATGTGCAGTTCCTGAGGGGATACAGTGAAAGCAGGGCCAACAAGGTCCCTGTCCCCACAGAGCTGACGAGACGACGGGGGGAAGCAGCACAATGGAGGAAATTTGTGGGGTGCCTGGGGGGCTACCTGAGGAAGCAGAGGCAGGCCCTGGTGAGGGGGAGACTGGAGGTTGAAGGAGGAACAGCCAGGGCCCGACTCCCCGGTTTTTGAATATAGTTATTGAAAGTAGAATGTAATATATGTTATATATGGTATAATATACAGAATATAATATAGTAATTATTAAGTGTATAATAATAAATGCTCAGTGGATTCATTGATTCGGTAACTGTTTGTGGGAGCCGCCTGTACCAGGTGCTAGGGACATAGCAAGGAATGCATAAATGAATGAAGAGCAGGAGAAATGTGGGGAAAGGGCAGTGGTGGGTATCAAGTGGTGTGCAGCATACAGTGGGCGCCTACTCGGTGCTCACCGAGGCCAGGGCAGGCCCGGCAGAGCCCGCACTCAGTGTCGTGTTTTGCAGTGGAGAACATGGCGCACTGTGAGTTTCCCCTCCTGAGAGACCTGCTCATCCGGTGAGGGTGTGGGGAGCCCAGGGGGCTGCAGGGCCCCGGGGGGCACCGTGGCCAGCCCGGGCTGACCTACTGCCGTCTCCCAGCTCCCACCTCCAGGACCTGAAGGACATCACCCACAACGTCCACTACGAGAACTACCGCGTCTACAGGCTCAACGAAAGCCACGTGCTGCCCCGCGGGCCCGGCTGGGTGAACCTGGCTCCGGCCCCCACCGATCCCCCTGCCACTCCCGGGCCCTGGAAGGTCCGCCGGCGGGCCCACGACAGTTCTGACGAGGAGTGCTGAGCACCAGTGAACCCCAGGTCCCAGGGGCTCCCCGAGTCCTCGGCGGCCCCCCAGCACACACCTGTGTACCAGAGCACGTATTAAAGGTGGACACTGCTTTTTATGAAAGGCTGTGCTTTGAAAACAAAAGGCGTTTTGTAAATGACTTCTTCGAGCTATCCTCAAATGAAAGTATGGCTCTTTTTTAAGTAACAGCATGAGACCCCCCAGCCCTCGGGAGTCTTGAAGACCTGGAAGGGCGTGCCTTGGACAACCAGCCCCTTCTGCCCCAGAACGGGAGCCAAATTCCAAATCAGTCTCCACCATCTGTCTGACCCTCCCCCCTGGCACAGGGCCAGGCCCAGGGCACCATAAACACTTAAAAACTCCCCATTTCTGGCCATCTTCCCCCAACTCTGTGCCTCCCTTCTGCCGTACTCTTTGCTCTGCCCCAGCAGACCAGCACGGTGAGAAAAGAGCTCCAACTCTGGAGTCTGGCAAAGCTGATGTGAAAATCTCCGCTCTGCCACTGACGAGCAATGTGACCCTAGAAAAGTCACTTATTCTTCCTGGGCCTCAGTTCCTTCATCTGTAAAATGGGGACGATAGTATCGCCCACATAGCGCCATTGTGCAGACAAAAGAGTAACTCATGGAATTGGAGAGAGCATGGGTCCAGGGCGGAGGCTGTGCCTGCCAAATGTGTGAGCTCTTCCCAGTGGTACTGAACCTCTTAATCCCAGGTCCGTGCCCAATGTGCAGTAAACCAATCACTGAGACATCGGTGCTTGGAGATGGAGAAAGGTTTATTCAAATTGGCCAAAACGAGAATGTGGGAGAATAGGTTCTCTCAGATCTGCCTTATTAACAAGAGAAGAAAGCAGGGGGTCTTCATAGGTCTAAGGGGCTTGGGAGGAGGAGTTTCAGGGAAACAAAGGGAAAGTCCGTGTTTCTTTCACTTCAGATAAGACCTTGAGCAACTAGACTTCTTGGCACCAGTGGCAGCTGGGGTCAGGTCATCCAGCAGTCATAACTTCCTTAAAGGCATTCTTTTTCTTCTGCAAAACAAGCTCATAAATCCTTGTGACCACTGAGTCACCCCTATGGCTAAAGAAGAAAACAGCAAATTAGCAAAGCTCTAATGATGCATGGGCTACGAAGCAAGCATTTGGGCTCAACAAATACATCTAACAGAGATTGAGGTCCTTTATCTAGGATTTATGTGGGTACTCACTTCTTTTCATCTGTGGCTGTGTCGGGAACAAGGTTGAAGGGTAACCATGTTCTTATGGAATATTTACAGTAACCTTCAGGTACCCGGCTTCGCCAGGACTCTCTGGAACCCTCAAAAATAAATGGACTACGTGGAAGCCCACACAGAGGGGGCCAAGGCTCAGTTAGTTTGGTAACAAAAGGACGGGCGACTCCTTCAATCCAGGGAGCCAGTGCATACTCAGGCTCCTGTAGGGAGAGAGCATGTAGTGAGCATTCGATAAGTGACAGTGGGGAGGAGCAGTGTTGTTCCAGCTGTATTGGGGTCCTCCAGAGTCACAGAACCAATAGGACATATATACACATGGAGATTTATTACAGGAATTGACTCACACAGTATGGAGACGAGAAGTCCCACAATCTGCCATCTGCAAGCGGGAGACCCAGGAAAGCCAGGGGTGTAATTCATTCCAAGTCCGAAGAATTGGGGGGCCAATGGTCAAAGTTCCAGCCTGAATCCAAACACCCAAGAACCAGGAGCACTGATGTCCAAGGGCAGGAAAAGATGGATGTCTCAGCTCGAGCAGAGAGAGCAAATCCACCCTTCCTCCCCCTGTTTGTTCTATTTGAGCCCTCAGTGGACTGGATGATGCCCGCATAGGAGAGGGTGATGATTTTCACTCAGTCTACCGAAGCAAATGCTAGTCTCTTCTGGAGACACCCTCACAGACACACCCAGAAATAATGTTTTACCACCTGAGCATCCCTTGGCCCAGTCAAGTTCACACATAAAATTAACCATCACACCAGCTAAAAGTTACCTCCTCTGGGAAGCCCTCCTTGATTTCCCTAGGCCAACATACTCGCTGTCCTCACTGTGTATGTATCAACTGGTTTGTTTTCTGGCGAATCTTGCCCATGAGACTGAGAGCTCTGTGAGGGCAGAGATACGTCGGCTTCCTCCTGCACGTGACAGGTGCTCAGGACTCGGCTGTTAAATGAATGAACCCTGCAACACCTGCTCCAGAGCTAATTACCCGTCAATTTCACAAACCTGCTGCCTCCAGGCTTGGGGAACTCCCAGAGCCTGTGGGGACCCACACCATCCACACCAACATCTTGGAGTTGGCATGTTGCTACACAGGGGCTGAGCACATTCCCGAGGTTAAGATTAGCCCTAGGCAATATGGCAACATCTACAGCATTTCAAAAGCACACACCCTTTGGCTCAGCAGTTGCATTTCTAGGAACGGATCTCAAGGATAGACCGGGTTTTCTCAAACCTGGGCACTGTTCACACTTGGGGCTGGACCCTTCTTTGTTGCAGGGGCTGTCCTGTGCACCGTAGGATGTTTAGCAGCATCCCTGGGCCTCCACCCACTAGAGGCCAGTAGCACTGTCCCTCCAGCTGTGACAACCAAAAACATCTCTAGACATTACTAACTGTCCCCTGGGGGGCACAGTCTCCCCGGTTGAGAAGCACCAATAGAGGTACCCAGTGTAGTAAAGATGAGAAACAGCCTACCTGTCCACCAGCAGTGAACTGGAAAGTAAAGCACGGGACTTGCGTACTGTATGTATCAGTCTCCTGTGGCTGCTGTAACAAATTAGCACCAACTGGGAGGCTTCAACAACACACTTTTATCCTCCCACAGTTCTGGAGGTCAGAAGTCTGAAATTCGTATCACTGGGTCAAAATCGAGGTGTCAGCAGGGTTGTGCTGCCTCTGGGGGCTCTGGGGGAGGATCCACTTCCCGGCCTTGTCCAGCTTCTGGAGGCCGCCAGCATTCCTCGGCTCGTGGCCCCTGCCTCCATCTTCTTCAGTGGTCACATTGCCTTCTGTAGTCAAATCTCCCTCTGCCTCCCTCTGATGAGGACCCTTGCGATTACATCAGGCCCACTGCGATAAGCCAGGATCATCTCCCCATCTCAAAATCCTTAATCATCCAAAATCCTTAATCTGCAAAGTTCCTTTTGTCATAGAAGGTAAGATCTTTATAGTTCTGGAGCAGGAATTGGATATCTTTGGGGGCCATTCTTCAGCCCACCACACCACGGAATATAACATGGTCCTTAAAAAGAATGTAGCAGGACATACACTGTATGATCTCACTCATACGTGGAATCTTCTAAGAGTCAAACTCATAGAAATAGAGGGTAGAATGGTGGTTGCCAGGGGCTGGGGGGTGGAGGAATTGGGGAAATGTTGGTCAAAGGGTACCAACTTGCAGTTATACGATGAATCAGTTCTGGAGATCTAATATACAGCACGGTGACTATAGTTAACAATACTGTATCATATACTTGAAAGTTGCCAAGGGAGTAGATCTTAAACGTTCTCATCACACACACAAAAGGATAACTCTGTGAGGTGACAGAGGTGGTAACTAACCTTATCGTGGTAATCATTTCACAATATACACTTATATCAAATCATTACGTTGTACAGTTTAAACTTACACAATGGTACTTGTCAATTATATCTCAATAAAGCTGGAGGGAAAAAAATTGAGGCGGTTCTACAATGTCCCGCGTTCATTCCAGGAACAGCTCTCGAGGGCCCACTAGGAGCTGCGGCAGAGACAGTCTCAGCCAGAACAAAACCCAGTCGCTGCCCTCGGGAGCTTGCACCTGGGTGGGGCAAGATGGGGATAAACAAAGCAAGTAAAATGCCAAGCATGTTGCATTGTGATGGGTGCTCTGGCACCAAGGAAGGCATTTAAGGGGTATAGGACTGTCTAGGGTTGAGGGGGTTTGCAATTGTAAGAAGGGGGTCAGGGAGGGCCAAGCTGAGAAGGGGACTTTGAGTAAAGATATGAAAGAGTAAAGGAATAACGTGTGGGGATATCTGGGGGCAGAACATTCCAGACAGAGAAAGGAGGGCACTGCGAGGGCAAAGGCCCTGGGGCAGGAGTGTGCTGGATGTGTTCAAGGAAGAGCAAGGAAGCCTGTGTGGCTGGAGTAGCATGAACCAGGGGAGAGAGTGGGGGGAAATGAGGACAACAAGGTGGGGAAGGGCAGGAATTTGAGTTCCCTATCATGACTCTGTTTGTACAGATTTGTACGGATGATCATCTAAGAATATTGAGAAGACAACAAGGATCAATAGAGTATATAGTGGGTGGCAGCATACGGGGCATAAATATCTCTGGAAAGATCCTGAGGACACGGGTACAAATGGTTGCTTCCAGGAAGGGCAATCAGATTGGGGGTCCAGAGTGGGAAGGACACTTACTTTTCACTCTGTCTCCTTTTGTATCGTGTGAATGGCTTGTTAACCAGGCTCGTGTATTACCTATTCAGAAAACATTAATACATTTAAAACATTAGCCCATGGCCCTGCCCTGAATATTAGGATTTCCTCCGACCAGGGTCATCATGGGGACTGATGGCCTAATTTCCCCCATCCCCCTTCCTGGTCCCTGTGCTGTGGCCTTCCCTGCAGCTGACACCTCCCCGGTGTCAGCTCCAGTGACCTCTTCTCACTGCATTTCCACCACCGCCCGCTATCTTTCACTAGGGCAATCTTTTGGGGGGAGAGGATGGGGTATTCCAGGGAGTGTTGGTCCTGCTGTCTGCTGATGACTTTCCCTCCGGGTCTGGAAGCTCTTGCCACACCCGTGGTGACTCTGCAGCTCACGCTTGGCATAGACTCTCAGCTGTGCACCGCATAAGGGCTGGGCATAATTTCTTCTGCGTTTCCTGACCTACGACCCACGCCAGCTAGGCGAGGACGAAGGCCTCGTCTGACACATCTTGGGATTCCCCAGGCCCAGCAAGCGTGGGTTCCAAGTTCAGCTCCGCCCTTTAAACTGCAGGACCTGAGACAAGACACCGGCCAGCCCGAATCCATTTCCTCCTGTGAAACGGGCTCGGCAGTGCCAGCCCCCGCCTTAGGGCTGTGTGAAGGCAAACCGGCTCACGGATGCCAAGGCTCCAGAAGCAACAGTGTTTCTGATTGTTTTGTTTTGCTTGGTGAGTGTGGGGCGTTTGCAGGGTGCAGTACATTAAGCAGGTTTGTGTCGTAATGATACAGTCATAACATTAAATAACAAGAGGGAGCATTTCTCTTCAATTATTTTATTGAGGTCATAATGGTTTATAACATTGTGTAATTTCAGCTGTACATAGTTATCTATCAGTTTCTGTATAGACTGCATCGTGCTCACCACCAATAGTCTAATTTTTATCTGTCACCATACATATGTGCCCCTTTAAGTCATTCACCCACCCCACCCAACTCCCTTCCCCTGTGGTAACCACTAATCTGTTCTCTTTATCCGTGTATTTGTTTATCCTCCACATATGAGTGAAGTCATGCAGTATTTGTCTTTCTCTGTCTGGCTTATTTTGCTTAACATAATACCCTCAAGGTCCATCCACGTTGTTGCGAATGGGACGATTTTGTCTTTTTTTTATGGCTTTTTCCACTTTATATATATACTACATCTTTTTTTTGTTTTTTGTTTTTTTGTGTGAAAGATCATCCGTGAGCTAACATCTGACGCCAATCCTCCTCTTTTTTGCTGAGGAAGATTGGCCCTGGCCTAACATCCGTGCGCCCATCTTCCTCCACTTTATATGGGACACCGCCACAGCATGGCTTGACAAGCGGTGTGTCGGTGCGCGCCCGGGATCGAACCTGCGAACCCTCAGGCTGCTGAAGTGGAGCACGGGCACTTCGCCACTGCGCCACCAGGCTGGCCCCTATACCACATCTTCTTTATCCATTCATCAGTTGATGGGCACTAGGGTTGCTTCCACGTCTTGGCTATTGTGAATTATGCTGCAATGTACGTAGGGGTGCACACGTCTCTTTGAATTGTTGATTTCATGTTCTTTGGATAGATACCCAGTAGTAGGATAGCCGGGTCATATGGTATTTCTGTTTTGAATTTTTTGAGAAATCTCCATACTGCTTTCCATAGAGGCTGCACCAGTTTGCATTCCCACCAGCAGTGTATGAGAGTTCCCTTTTCTCTACATCCTCTCCAACACTTGTTATTTTTTGTCTTGGTAATTATAGCCATTCGGGAGCATTTTTTAAAATGAAGAATCACAAAATGAATTCCCATGTGCCTGGTAAATAAAACATCCACTAGATGACATAGACAAGGATGTTCGTAGCAACTTTATTCTTGAAAACCCCAAACTGGAAACTGTAAATGCAGGGACAGGAGAGTGGATAAATTGTGGCATCGTCATACAATGGAATGCTCCTTGGCAGTAAAAATGAACCTCTACTGATGCAGGCAACAGCATGGATGAATCTCACAGACATAACGACGAGTGAACGATGCCAGAGAGCAGAGAAAACAGACTGCGTGGATGCCATTTATAGAGTTCAATAACGGGAAAAATCAGTCTAAGGGGATAGAAATCACATCAGTGGTTTCAGGCAAGGGCTGGGGCTATTGTCTGGGGAGGGGCACCAGGGAGCCTTCGAAAGTATTAAAAATGACCTACATCTTGATCTGGGTGGAGGTTACACAGGTGTAGAGATTTGCACAATTCTTTGAGCCATACACTTAAGATTTGTGCACTTTACTATAGATACGTTATACCTCAAGTAAAAAAAATTTTTACAGAGAAATTTTAAAAAATTAAAATGGAAACAGTATACAGTCATTAAGGCCTGCTTAAAAATCAGCACTGCATTTATTTAAAATTATTTATGAAAACTTCACTAGGTTTCAATACTTCAAGCATGCAAATTCACAACAATGGCTATTTTGCTGTTGTCCTTGTTTTAAAAGCACATTAAAACTTGCTGTTTATGCCCCCTGCCCCCCTCACATCTCTCTCCAGCCTCTGCCCCACCACCATGGGTAAGCAGCATCCCGAATTTGGTGTTTATCCAAATCCCGGGCATTTCTTTACCCTTTTAGTACATATGTATATACCCCTGAATCATACGTGGTATTGTTTTGCATGTTTTATAATTTATGGAAATGGTATTGTGGGAGATCAAGATTTGGCCACCCTGAAATATATCTCTTTACCTTGACTGTTTTCTCTGAAGGACATTTGACCTCCCCCACTAACTGCCTAAAGAATTTGACATGGTGGCTCCTTCCTGGAACAGATCTTCTATCATGATGGCTATAAAGATAATGTAGGATAGAGGTTACAATAAGAAAGGCACCAAGCCCCTTTTTATCAAAAACTCTGTCCCTCCCTGACCACATTATCTATAGATGACCCTGAAAAGAATTGTCCTCCTGCCCTCTGAAGTCCCAGGCCACTACCCACCCCCAACACGCTCCTCGCCTTTAGCTGCAATACTTAAGCAAGCAGCTTAGACAGAGGGACAAGTTGCTCATTTCTGAGTTTCTCCCATGTATACATGTTATTAAACTTGGTATTATTTTCTCCTGCTAACCTGTCTTGTTAATTATTTGGCCAGCCATAAGAACCTTAAGGAAAAGGGCAGAGGGAGATTCCACCTCTTCCCCTGACAGTATCATACTACCACTTGCTTTTTTGCTCAACATCATCTCTGAGATTTATCCATCACTCTGTTGATTGACATTTAGATTGTTTTTAGGTTTTGCCATTACAAACAACACTGCTCTGAACACAGAGGTAGTCTATATTATTACAAAATTAGATATATGAAGCCTTTTCCGTGCATCTGGCGTTCTGTTTTGCCTCTTTTAATCACAATGGCGCCTATCTCAGGAGATGCCATTATCCTCATGCTACTAATGAGTTATTCTTGCCATCTCCCTCCTTCACCCCAGCCCAGTCAACCACAGGGCCCTGCTGATTCTGCTTCCAGCATCTGGATCGGATCCGTCCCTCGGTGACTACCAGCATCCCTAGTATTACCTCAACTCTGGACCACTCCAGCTGGTCTCACTGCTCCCCTCTGGTCTCCCTGAGATCTGTACTCCACGAAGCTTCCTATCCTATCAGGACACTCTCCTGTGTAAAACCCCAAACCTTACTGGTTTCCCATTGCTCTGAGGATCAAATCCTCAGTCCTCACGGAGCCTCCTTGGCCCTCCTGCATGGTCCTACATCTCCAGCCTCATCTCTCAGTCTTCACACCTGCACCCAGGCCACGCTGGTCTCCTTTGTCTCTCAAACGCACCCCATCCCTCAGGACGTTCACCCCTGCGGTTCCTTCTGGCGGAAGGCTCACCCCAATTCTCCAGGTGAACTCTAAGCTGCCTTCACTCCTCCACTCGACCGTCATTTCCACTCTGAGGGGGTCAGGTCCCCTCTGCTATACCCCTTTGTCAGCATTGACCAAACATGTGACTACATTATTTGTGCAATTATTTTGTCCACTGTATGCGTCTCTTGGTAGAATGTAAGCTTCATGAAAGCAAGCACCTGCTCACCACTGCGATAACCCCAACGCCTAGCAGAGCTGGCAGATGGGAGGACTCAATATGTAGCTTTTTAAAAAGTGTAAACGAGTGGATGAATGGTTTTGAACGAATTAAAGTCCTCCATTCACAGACGTGGAAACTGAGGCTCCGAGCGCGCGAGCGACTGGTCCCCGGCCTCGGCGACAAGGACTTGGCCGCCCCGAGGGTAAGCCCCTGGCAGAGCCTCGCGGCGAGTAAACCCTCGACGCAGCCCTGCACGCGCCGCCCTGCCGGAGCCCCCAGGCGCCCGCCGCCCGGGCGCGGCGCGGGGCACTCTGGGAAGTGTAGTCCCGCCCGCTCCCGGCTCCGGCGCCCGGGCCGTCCGCTGCCGGCGCGCCCCCGAGGCTCTGAGCCAGACGCGCCAGGCGGCGGCGGGTTACGCTGGGTCTCTGTTGCCGTGTCCCGGCCGCCGACTTTGAGTGTGCGCCTACTGTATGCGGCGCGCGGCTGCGCCCCTCGGCCGGGCGCTGGGGCTCGATCCCGGCGCGGAGGTTGAAGCCCCGGGAGGGGATGCTGCTCGGGCGCCGTCGCAGCCACCGGGGCGGGGACTCGAAACAGCGCTGCCTCCCCTTCCTGCCCACTCCTGGCAGTGGGGCCCCGGGCGCGCCCCAGACGGGGCCACTCGGCAGAGCGAGCTCCACCAAAGAGGACGAGGAAAGAGGATGCTGGCTTACTATTACCGGCTGGAGTGCATTAACCTGGTACTTAGGAGCAGGCGTTCTGGAATCAAGGATGTGGGTTCCAGTCTGATTTCTGTCACATCCTGGTTGTGTGACCCTCCCTGGGTTCAGTACCTAAAACTCTCGGGGCTTCAGGGGTTATTACCTGTAAAGTAGAGATAATCACAGTACCTCTATTATTACTAAATTAGGAACAAACAGAGTGCAAATGTGTATTGCCTGGTGCTCAGGAATTGATGACACTTATTACTATTTCAGAAAGCAGCAAGCAGAGCAAGGACTATTGGGATTGGGAGCTGTTGGGGACCTGGGAAGGGCAGGCTATGCGTTGACCTGGGAGGCCTTATATCCTAGGCAGAGGGTGGGCAGAGGCACTTGGTATCTCTTTTGCAGTCTTTTCTTGAACTTTTGCCTTTAGAAATGAGAACCCCAGAGCCAGCCCTGATGGCCTAGTGGTTAAGTTCCCCCGCTCAGCGTCAGCAGCCCAGGTTCGGTTCTGGGTGCAGAACCACACCACTTGTCTGTCAGTAGCCACACTGTGGGAGTGGCTCACATAGAAGAACCAGAATAACTTACAACTATACACAACTATGTACTGGGGCTTGTGGCAGGGGGAGAATTCCTTTGTTGATGCAAATAATCCATAACCAATCTATAAATTGAAATTGGGGTGAGTTTATTATGAGCCTACCCTGAGGACCATATAGCCTGGGAGAGTCATTTCACAAAAGAAGGGGACACTCCAAAGTGGTGGGGGTGTACAGAGCAGGTATATACCATCAAAGCGCATGCATCACATATGATAGGAATGTCCCTTTTACGATAGTCATGAGATTGCTTTGCCGACACAGCAGTTCAGTGAACACAGCGGGGTCGGTGGTCTCAAGGTGGGTGGTCACAAGGTGAGAGCAGCAGATGAGCAATCAATCCTTGGTTTAGGGAGAGATGCTTATCCTTAGGGATGTGCCAATGTGGGGGAAGTTACATCCTTATCTTTACTTAAAGCAGATAAACAATGCATGCTCAAAGGCCACATCAGGCCTTTTTGGAAAAACAAGTTCAGGCCCAATTAGTTTTACACCAAATGGCTTCCTCATATACTCCAGTATATCCTATTGCTTGTCATTTATTTATCACCTTCCATAATAAAAAAGAAAGAAATGAGACCCCCATAGGGCACTTTCTGCTTCTCAGAGCAGTGTTCTCTCTGTCAGGGACGGGGAGCCCCTTTACCCTGGAAGTCTTGGCAAAGGTTCTCTTCTTGACCAAACTCTACTCGGGCTCCTCTGAACTCTCTTCTCAACTAGGCTATGACTTTCAGGCTTCCGTGTTCATCTCTGCATCGCCCAATTTTAGTAAAGAATCTTGATAGGTCAGTTTAACCAGAACCCCCTGGTCTCTGTATCTGATTCAGTTCCTCATGCTCCAGCCTCCCCCGGGTGATGTCTCATCACCCTGGCCTGCCTTCAGCAAGAATCTTACTGGGTTGGTTTAGCCAGAATCTCCTCTTACACCTGATGCTTCCTCTTACAAATTTTTCATCCACCCTGCTCCTTGGCTATAAATTCCAACTTTTCCTTCTTGTATTTGGAGTTGAACCTGATCTCCCTCCTCTAGTGGTCCCTACAACTATCTCTATGGCCCTGGACAAAGTCTTCCTTACTGTTCTTTAACAAGTGGCGTGAATAACTTTTTCTTTAGCAGTGGTTGAGAAAGAGGCCCATTCCTCAAGTGTACCTCTGTCTCTGTGTGTGTGTGTCTGTCTCTGTCTCTCTCTCACAGGCTGACTCCCCTCTGTGTGGTTGGCTTCAGCCCACAGCAGACTTTGGGAAGCTGGACGTTTTACCTCTGACTATTTTTCTTCCCTTAGCTCTGGCCTGCTGCCCTTTCTAAGAAAGCCTTCAAAGAATGTATTGAAGCCAAGGAGGTCCTGGCTTCCCTTCTTGAGGAGGAGCCAGGTGAATGGATGGCCCTTTGTCTACATATTTTCCACCTAAAAGAGCAGCTGTGTCCTCGCTCCCCTCACCCTGCTGTGTTTTTCTTCATGGCTCTGTCACGGCCTGCATCACTGTCTATGTCCGTGGGCGTGCTTGTTTGTGGGCCAGACACAGCCCAGGAACGTGTTGATGTGTTCTGTTTATCTCACACAGGATTTAAAACCATTTTGAGTCTACTTTCAAAAGCGGGAGTTTTCACCTAGACATCCAGATATCTGGCTTCCGGGGAACAAGCAGCCTGGCTGGCAGCGTGGGGCCTGCATCCCCAACTTCCTGTGTCGCTGACCCTGAGGCCTGGCACCAGCAGCCATGGGTCATCACGCAGGCACTGCCGTGTTTCCTGTCGTAGAGAGAAGTTCTCCACACCACGTCGCTCGTAAGTGGTAATAAAAAGAAAGACCGAGAGGGACACGTGTTTTAAGAAAAATGAGAGAAAGCACATGTCTTTGTGGAAAGCAAGAATATTCCAGAATGTTTGGTGTGCAAACAAAGTCTGCCTGTGTCGAAAGCCCAGTCTTGTCTTCCTCCCTGGCCCTTGTGGGTATTTGGGCCACTCCCCAGGTCTGGAGCAGGTGGTGGTCTGAGGAGTAATCTTGTGCCATTCCAGGGGCTGGTGGTGGTTAGGGGTCTGGCTGTGTGCTATGGACTGAATTGTGTCCCCTGCAAAACTCATGTTGAAGCCCTAACCCCAATGTGACGGTATCTGGAGATAGGGTCTGTAGGAGGTAATTAAGGGGAAATGAGGTGATGAATGTGGGGCCCTAATCCCATAGGGCTGTGGCCTTACCAGGAAGAGGAGGAGAGAGAGCACTCTCTCTAGCCACCGTGTGAGGACACAGAGAGAAGGCGGCCGCCCACAGGTCAGGAAGAGAGCTCTCACCAGGAGGCACCAACGCTGCCGGCACCGTGACCTTGGACTTCAGCCTCCAGAACTGCGGGAAATAAATGTCTGTCGGTTGAGCCCCCAGTCTGTGGTGTTTTGTTACGGCAGCCCAAGCTGGTGCAGACACTGGGTGTTTCCCAAGAGGAGTGTGTGACTCTTCACCCCACTCTCAGTGATGTCTGGGCCGACGGCGAGCAGGGGCGTTTAGCAAACATCACCCCCACAGTCAGGATTTCCCAGCATGCCTGTGGTCCTTGACCCCCTTCTTCCTCCACAATCCAGCCTTTCTCCATGAGGCCTTCCTCCTGGAGGCAGCTCTCCCTCAGAGGAACCGAGCTTTGCAAGGCTGTCCTCACCCATCTGCTTCTCACTTGACTTGCTGGCTGTAGGGAAAAGAGATCGAGTTTCAGATGCTGGGTGGTTCAAGGTATAGACAGCGATGTTTCCCACCTTCCTGTGAGTCGATGTTTCCTCTCATCCTTCTAAAATTTCATAATGAACCAAAACACAGCCAGGCTCCAAGGTGAGATTTCACAGCATCGCACAGCAGGGGCCCTCATCCCTCGTCATTTCTGTTCGTGAACGTGACGGCAGAAGAGCAAAGGTTTACTGAGCGCCTCTGTGTTTCACCCTGGAGCCAAGTATTTTAATGTGCTGTATCACTTAATCCTGGTGAGTGTCCTCTGGGGCATAGGTACTGTTTATCCCCACTTACATTATTGCCAGAATCAAGTCTGCAATAAGGTCGGACCCCAGATTCCTCCATTCAGTCGTTCAGTCATTCAGCAAATATTTACTATGTGCCAAGCAGATCTGCCTGCTGTGTCTAGAAAACCAGAAGGAGCATTATGGCCACCTTGAAGGAGACTCTTGGGACAAGACCAGAATCTTCCAAGAACCAGCTCAGATATCTACTCCAAGGCAGGGCTCAGATGACCCGGCTGGCGTTTGAAGGTGCCTTCAGGGTGGGGGTCAGGGCAGCAGGCTCTGGAGCGGGCCTGCCTGCGTTTGTCTAGCCTCTTCCACTTTCCTGGCTGTGCGGCCTTGGGCAGGGCTCTGCCCCACTCTGAGCCTCAGTTTCCTCAGCTAGAACCTGGATCATAATGATATCTACGCAAGAAAGTCATCGTGACGATTTAAGAAGCACAGTGAAAACACAATCCCGTTCACTTAGGAAGTGCCTAAAAAACACTGGCTTTACTATTAGCTCATGGAGGCCTTAGAAAAAAAGTGATCAAACACCCATTATATATCAGTTTGGGGGCACGGTAGCCCTCTGATGACTCTCCTAGATAATTTGGTCAAATTAGTCAACTCTGACTAGTAATGAATTATTGGTTCTCAGTCGTTTGGACGTTGCGAAGTTGCTACCAAAGATGACTCAAAACGTTGAGTGCTTGAGTGCTTGATGGTCGACCATTTTTGCTAGCTGTAATTAAACAGTAAGAGCAAGTGTGAGCTGAATTGCCGCCTATGATGTGCTGTACCTTGTCTCAGGTGCTTTACAAGCATAATCTCATCCAGTTCTGTCAGCTCTCTGAAGTGGGAGCTGTGACAATCCCCATTTTACAGATGGAGAAGGTGAGGCTCACCCAGTTAATAAGCCGGATCTGGAGCCGGATCTGACACGCTGGTTTGGGTGTACGTTGATGGAGGCCCAAATTCATCCTGGTTTACATTTGTCAAGGACTGCGTGTTTGTGTCCCCCCAAAATAGAATTAAGACAGAAATCCTGGGCAAAGTAGAAATTTATTCTTTAAATCTCTGTTGGTTGCAGTCACTGAGAACCGCCTGGACAGGAGAGGGCCAGAACTATGTTAGCCAGGCCTGGTCACTGCATAGACTTGCTAACCTCTGTACATCCGGCTCCAAGAAGTTGCCGGGGCCCCGCAGCTAACCAGGAGGCAGTTAGAAACAGGAAGGTGTGGGGCAGCTTTGAAAATGCTGGCGTCCCCACCCCTGTCTGTCCTCCAGACAGAGCCCAGCGTGTCCTGCAGCCAGATCGTTGTCGTCCAGTCCTATGGAACCTGCTGATTTCCCTCAGATGCTCCGCCCATCTCTTCTCTTTCCCTCCTTTTCCTCTCCTACTTCTGTCTGTCCCGCCTTCTTCCTGCCCTGCTGCACACCCCTCTGTGACTTGTTCACATTACCCCTTTCCACAGCCTCCTCCAGAAGCCAACAGAGTGGCAGGCCTCTTGTACTGGACTTGAGCACCAGTCCTCTGAGCAGCTCTGCACTGGTCTCAGCTCACTCTACCATGCCGGTTTTCCTGACCGGCAGCCATGGTGTGAGGAGAAACTGAGGCACACGTGGTCCTGCCCTTCTTCAGCTCCCACCACAATGCTGTGGGGTTCTGGGCCACTCCGGAAACCTGGCAGCTGCTCTTCATGCCTTCCACCCTGTGAGGGGCGGTCTCTAGAAATCATTCATGGGCAGCCCAGTGTCTTATTCTGCCTGGTGTGCTCACAGTAGAAACTGGATATTGGATTTAGGGGGAAAAAATGAAACATGAGAGAGAATGGAGTGCAGGAGAGGAAGAAAAGAAAGAAGCCAGTGGGCGGGTGGGGTAAAGCGCTAGGTCTGGGGATGCCAGAGCAGAAGGACTTGGGAGTGACGATGTTTATGGGGCACTTAGGACATGCTAGGCACATAACTCTCAGTGTGACCCTTTACCTGCTTACCCACCATGCACCCAAGCCCCTCCCCCAGATGAACCTCAAGCCTGGAGTTGGAGGGGCCAGGGTAACCATCCACCCAAGGGTACCAGGCGGGGCCGCCGAGGGGCTTCAGGGCTCGTGGAGCCCGAGTGGGGGTCAGGTTGGGATGGAATCTGCATCCTCTCAGGAAGAGGGGCCCCTGGTTCTCACCGTATTTCCAAAGGGACCCCATCCCAAGAGGGCCGACTAATAATGAAAATTCAGCATTTCTCGAGCTCTGGCCGCATTCCAGGCTCTGTGCTAAACCCATTCCAAACAGCCCCTTTAGACCCCAGCAACCTGTGTGTAGGTGATACCACCATCTCTGCTTTCCAATTGAGGAAGTGAGGCCCAGAGAGGTTAAGGAATTGCCTGGGAATTAGCAGGGGGTTAGGAGCAAGGGTGGGTTGATATTAGCACTTTACTTTTGCCAACTAGGGCGAGTTGGCCCTGCGGCCAGGGCAGGGGCTTATGGGTACAGACACTTATCCAGCCCCAGAGCTGTACCCCAAATGATTTCATCGTCTCTTCACAGAGCCGTGAAAAACATCTTTCCTAGTGTCTGGCCAGAGGTATAGGGAGAGACAGGTTCGAACTCCCCGAGGCCAAGAAGGAGCAAGGCCCACCAGGAACAAGGCTACCGCCCCCAGCCTCCAGCCCCCGCCACCCCTGGAGCAGGAGGAGATCTTGACCATGAAGGTGGAGGAGGACTTCTGCTGGGAACAGGAGCCCTCCCTGGAGACGGAAGCCTCCAGCCGGAGACCTTCTGCCAGCTCTTCCAGCTCTTCGGACCTCGGGCGGCCCTGAACCGCCTCCGGGAGCTCTGCTGAGGCTGGCTGCGGCCCGAGCTGCGCGTCCAGGAGCAGATCCCGGAGCTGCTGGTGCTGGAGCAGTTCCTGATGGTGCTGCCGGGGGAGATCCAGGCCCTGGTGCTGGAGCGGCAGCCAGAGAGCGGTGAGGAGGCGGTGCACCTCGTGGGAGGGCTGTAGCGGGAGCCCGGAAAACAGAGCCGGCAGCTGAGGTGGGGGCATTTTGGCCCTGAGGTGAGGGAACGGCCCGAGTCCTCAGGGCCCTGCTGCTGAGGTCTGAGTTTGGAGATTCCTTGGGCTCTGGAGCCGTATCCAACCTTGGTCATTGGGAGGAGCTGGGGCTACCTAGACACTGGGAATTGAAGAGGGCAACTGCTTCTCAATGTTTCTCAACCTTGGCCAATGGGTGTCCACCCGCTGACTAACCACATATAGCCCCACTAAGCTGCCCTTGCTCAGCCGCGTGGATTGATTCATTGACACCATCCTAGCCTAGGCCAGACACAGGTTTTGATGGGAGGAAGGCTGGAGACCTTCCAAGGCAGGGCCTTGGAAGTTGAAGAGATCCCGAAACAGGGAGGAGCACGGGGAAGAAAGACCGGGGGCTGGTGAATGCCCTAGTGAGAGCCCCTGGAAGGTTCCCAATCTCTCTTGAGCCACGCCATCCAATATAGTAGCTACCAGCCATGTGTGGCTTTTAAAATTTAAAATGTAATTCCTAAGTCACACATGGATAGTGGCTATTGTACTGGACAGCACAGACATAGGACACTTCCATCATCACAGAAGGTTCTATAGATGGTGCCTCTCTAGAGCTCGCTCCAACTCCTTCTAACCAAATTTGGGGAGTGGGCAGTCTTTTACAAATCCCTCCTGCTTAGGTGAGATTAATTCCTCTGGGTTGGGTATTTGGCAAATGCTGACATGTCGGTCACCTTTCTCCCTGTGGCAGTGCCATTGGCCAAACACTGCTGTTCTTTTGCATCCAACAGGACGGACATATCCAGCAAAACTTGACCACAATGTTGAATTGAGTACAGTAAGCAAATCCTGCTATTGTGGTCAGCAAGAACTTAGATCTTCCCAGCCCCTCCAGCCTTGGCGTTTGGGGTTCCCGGCATGGCTTCCCTCTCTCACTGTGTACCCCATAACCTCTGGGACTCTTTCCTCTCAGAGGTGTGGAAGGTGGGCATGAGTGGGTCCGGGGTGCTGGTTTCGAGTTCCCTGGGCTGTGTCTTGTCCCGAGGATGTCGCAGAGCTCAGTAAACTCTGAGACCCAAGTTGATCCAACTCACCTTCCCTGGAATTAGGAAATAGGTTATCCCAGAGTACCTGTGGATGATTTCAAGAAACGTAGCAAAGGCAGTAACATGAGCTTCTGAAATGAGACCTGATTCGGGGTCCTTCTGGCCCCAGGGTCTGTCAGGAGTACCCGGGAAGGAAGGGTGAGAGTGTGACGGTGACAGCAATGCAGTGTGACGGGGAGATACCGAGGAGGCTCACTCAGGAGGAGAGCAGGCCTCCCTTTGTCCAGGTTGGGAGCCTGACCTTCCTGGCTCACATCCATTCTCCCTGGGAGCTGGTGGAGGGAGGACTGTGTGTGGCCCGTGGGGGACCACGGGGGCAGCCAGACACGACGAGGCAGCCCGGTGGGAGGCACAGTCGGGCAGAGCCCAGGAACAGGAGGGTGACCAGGGGGGCCCGGGACAGAGGGGTTGGGGAGCCTGTGGGTTTCCTTCTGACCTCCTGCGAGCTGGTGGGCAGATCTCTGTCCTCATGCAGGGCCCGGAGGTGCTCCCTGACCACACACTGCCCACGAGACAGGGGGACAGTCTTTGAAACACGAGGCGGAGACCCAACCAGAGGAGTTGTCCCTGGATGAAGGGGCTTGGCGCTCCAGTGAGCAGCCCCCAGCCCAGCTGAGCCACAGACCAAAGAGAGGCCCCTAGCTCTGGCCAAAGAGAAGCAAGTAGCTGCCCGTCTCAGGAAAGAGAAGCCCTGCGGGGAGGAGGCAAAAGGACAGGACTGTGGGGGAGGTCGGGGCCGGCGTGAATGTGGGATGGACGGGCTCCGGGTGGGGAGCTGAGTGTATGTGGGGAGCAACTGGACCTGTCTGGGACTTTGCTGCCGTGTGCAACGGTGGGCTGTGTGGCCTTCCCCACAACTCTGTGCTCTCTCCCAGGCCCAGTGCCCTCCTGGCGTCAGAAGACAGCGGCACCAGCTATGTCCTCCCTTTCAGCCAGGTCCTGGTTGAGCAGGCGTTCCCGGTCTGCAGCATCCCCGTGAATCCCGCGCCCTTGTTATGGGGACACTTCTTTCCCAGGTGTGGGGGGTTCAGAGGCTTCCCCCTGGAGTCACCCCTTTACCCCAACCTTTGCCTCCTGGGAAGTCTTGCCTTCTCTCGGCTGCCACCCAAGTATTAGGTGTATCCTGGAGGATTCTGGGTCCAACTGTGAGCCAGGGCAATCGCTTCCAACCCATCTGGGCGTTAGAATCTCTTGGGACTCTGGGAAAAAATGCAAATCCTTCCCCCAGCCCTGGCCTGGCATCGGAGTCTCCTTTGCTTGCTTGTTTAGAAAACAGCTTTATTGAGAAATAATTCACATACCGTACAATTCACCCATTTAAGTGTACAGTGTTCACTGTATTTACAGTTGTGCAGTCATCACCACGGTCAATTTTAGAGCACTTGCATCCCCTCCCAGAATACCCCGCACCCATCAGCAGTCCCTCCCCACTCCCTACCCCCAGCGTCTTGGCGGCCTCCAGTCTGCTCTCTGCCTCTGTGGATTTGCCTCTTCTGGACATTACTTGCTTGGGTCTTAACGCTGCTCCGCAAGTCAGTCTGGTCCTAGATTTGGGAACCACTGGCCTAGAGGCATCCTGAAGCTCCCAAGTCACCCCATTTGGGTCCAGGGCTGGCTTGAGCTGGGCCTGCTTACTCGTGTCCCCAGAGAGCGTGAGCCCCAGTGGCTGAGCGCACAGTGGGTCCAGCTGCTCCGCACAGTGAATCTGTCCACGCCGTCTCCAGCCCTGCAGCAGTGGGACAGTGCGTGGTGATAGGGTTCCCCCGAAGAGCAGGATGCAGCCCAGCGTGTCTGTGAGCAGAGCCCAGAAGGAGGGAGAGTGGGGGGAGGGGAAGTAGTGGGGAGGCCAGGACCTGCCATCGTGATGCAGCCCAGCCTGAAGGAACAGTGGCATGGGACTGAGCGGGTTGCGTTTTAGCAGGTGCCAGCGACCTTGGAGGACGTGGCCGTGTACCTGTCCCAGGAGGAATGGGGGTTCCTGGACCCGCCTCAGTGGGACTGCAGCTGGGATGTGCTGCCAGAGAGTGAGGGTAACATGCGGGGAGACCCTGGCCGCTGTCCCATGTTTCTGACATGTCTGACATGGGCCAGTCTCAGGGTGGCTCCTTCCCTCGGGCTGGCTGTGGCCGGCCCAGCATCTCCGCGACGGGCATGTGTTGGCCTCCAGGACCTAAGGCCCAGGCCAGACGACTTTCCCACTCAGTACCTTCCCTGGCTCGCCACCGCCTACAGGAGCCAGCCCAGCAGTTCTCAAACTTCAGTGGCCCGAGGAATCACTGGGGACCATGTTAAAAATAGGAACTCACAGGCCCTGCTCCGAGGGGTGGTTCTGTGGCCGGGGGTGGTCTCTGGGGAGGACTCCACGTGGCAGCTGGCTGTGTGCAGCCTGCAAAGCCAGGGTTGCTAGTGTCCCGTCAGTGGCCCGACTGCAGTGGGGCCAGCGTGGCTGCTCGCCCACGTCCCTGGCAGATGCCCAGAGCTGTCCTGGCTTCCTTCTTCCGCTCTTTCGCCCACACGGTTGGTCCAGTTTCACTTCAGCCTCTGTGCTACCCTTGGCCTGCACGGGCAGAGCTGCTCCTGGCAAGGCCCTGGCCATCCACGGCCTCTCCTCACCACCACCAGGCTCCCTGCCAACCACTGTCCCTTCTGCTCTTCCCACTCAGCTCATCCTGCCACTCCTGACACCCACTCAGTCCCTGAAACGGGTTTTTATTTATTTAATTTTTTTGCTGAGGAAGATTGGCCCTGAGCTAACATCTGTGCCCATCTTCCTCTATTTTGTATGTGGAACGCCACCACAGCACGGCTTGATGAGCGGTGTGTAGGTCCACGCCCAGGATCCAAACCTGAGAAACCCGGGCCGCCAAAGCGAAGTACACGAACTTAACCACTACGCCACCAGGCCGGCCCCTCTGAAACGTTTTCTAAAGGAGTTGAGATGCTGCTTTGTATCAGCTGGGGTTCTCCAGAGAGACAACCAATAGGGTATGTGTGTGGAAAGAGATTTATTTTAAAGAACTGTGTCACATGATTGTGGAGGCTGGCAAGTCCAAAATCTGTAGGGCAGGCCAGCAGCCTGGAAATTCAGGCAGGATTTCTATGTTGCAGTCTTGAGGCAGAATTCCTTCTCTGGGAAACCTCAGGTTTTGCTCTTAAGGCCCACCCACAGTATGGAGGGCATCTCCTCTACTTACAGTCAACTGATTGTAGATGTTAATCTCATCTGCAGATAACCTCCACAGCAACATCTAGACTGGTGTTTGACCAAACAACAGCCCCACAGGCTGGCCAGGTTGGCCCGGAAGATTAAACCATCACACACTTTCCTTTACAACCTCATTTTTTCCAAACTTAGTATCTGTGGGGTGAATGAAGATGAAACCTTCCTACTGCCCCATGTGAGGAGAATACTAATTGCTGTGCACACTGTTGCTGGACCGACGGTCGCTCTGTGCTCCCTGTGCCATGTCTGTCTCCCCTGTGCATTGTAACTCTTGGCCACTTAATCTCTGTTGTGAGGAAACTCTGGACCCCTCGAGGCATCAGGGTTTCCCTCCCAGAGCCAGTGAAAGCCCTGGGCCCTGTTTTCTCACTTCCCTTCCCTCAGAGGAAAGTCTACAGAGAAGCAAAACACCTCCCACCTCTTCTTTCGGAGCATCGCGCTTTTCCCTAGTCTTCTGACGCCCCGTTGCCCTCACGAGCAACAGGATGTTGCAGTTGCACGATTCCGACCCAGCCCGCCCTCACATCCTCTCCTCTTTTTCCCTCTGAGCAGGACTCCCCACTCCCAGGCCCCGTCTGATTGCTCAGCAGGGATGAGGGGAAGGCCCGTGGGACCCAGCTCCTGCTGCCCTGGTGCTGAGGGAGGTCTCTGGCAGGGCCGGCTGTGGGGAGGAGGGCAGTGAGAAGGAAGTGGGCCGCCCAGGCTAGATTCTCCCCTTCCTGCAAGTTCAGATCTTGCTGATGGAGTTTGTGAAGTTAAGCTCAAGGGCTTAGAGCAACGGTCAGCAGACTTTTTCTGAAAAGGGCCAGATAGTAAATATTTCAGGTTTTATGGCCATACTGTCTCTGTCACCACTACTCAGCTCTGCTGTGGTGGCGCAAAAGCAGCCATGGACAATGGAAAATACGTGGGCGTGGGCGTGGCCGTGTCCCGTGAAAACTTCATTTGTAAAGACAGGCACTGGCCGGCGGGCCTAAGTTCGCTGACCCCTGTGTAACGGAAAGGCAAGGGGAGAGAGATGACCTTAAGAAAGGTCTGGGTCTCAAGCAGAAACCCCTCAACAGAGAAGCAGGAGAGAGTCCTACCAAATCCCCCTGGGACAGCTTACCGCAGGCGGATGGAAAGGCAAAACTAGCCCCTGGGGGAGAAACGTGGGCCGGGAGCCCAGGCGTCCCCCGGTCAGCAGCGCTCACGCCCGAGTCTGACCTCTGGGTGGAATTGGCACGTCTGTGGTGAGTCTGTAACCTTTTGAGGGACTGCCAGACCCAGTTTCTCTGTAACAGTCCTTACGACAGGCCGATGAGTGGGGCCATCAGCATCTCAGTTGTGCACACGTGCAGACTGAGGCTCAGTAAGCTGGAGCTCAGGCCCACGTTTGGATTTCTGGAAGTGTGAGTTTGGAGACAGGAGGGGAGAGCAAGAGGGCCTGCCCCAAGATCTGGAGGGAGACACTTCCCAGGGCGGGGGGGAGTTCTGTCCCTCCCCCATCGGGTCACTGTGAGCCCCCACCCCCAGGTCAGTGTGGGCCCTCCCCTCCTCAGGCAAGTGTGTGCCTGCCGTGTGCCCAGGGCTGCTCAGGGGGCTCTGCTTGAATTCGTGTGCTCCGCGAGCCCCTGGCGCCCCAGCGTACCTCGTGCCACAAGGTCCCTAGGTGGGATTGCCTGGCGCATAGACGAGGAAGCAGAGAAGTAGAGCATCTGCCCAGAGTCACAAGTCTGGAAGGGCAGAGCCTGGGTCCAGCCCAGGGTACTTGCTCAGCGCTCGTGTTATCACCGCGGTGTCTCTCAAACTTGGATCCGTGAAGGGCTCTCAGGGGCTGCCCCTGAGAGTACAACAGAGAGGCCGAGGGGCTGGGCCCGCAGGCCTCCTGGTCCAGCTCCAGCCCACACAGCCTGGAGCGAGTGGACATTGGGGCTGGGTCGTCCTCTGCTGTGGGGCCGTCCTGTGCACTGGCGGGTGTTCATCCGCACCCTGGCCTCCACCCACTAGATGCCAGTTGCAACAGCCCCCTCCCCAGGCGTGACAACCAAAAATGTCTCCAGACATTGCCAAGCGTCCCCTGAGGGGCGCCACTGCCCCTGGGTGAGAACCCCTGACCTACAGGTCGTGAGCTCTGACTCCAGAGCCAGACTGCTGGGGCTCTTAGCTTACCAGCTGAATGACTCGGGGTGAGTTCCTTAACCTTCCTGTGCCTCAGTTTCTTCATCTGTACAATGGGACAACAACAGCTCCCGTCTCACGTGGGCCTTGTGAGGATTACCTGAGTTGCTGTGTGTTTACAGGAGTGTCTGCCATGGTTTCAGTACCTCACTCATGTCAGGGTCTGGCTGACACTTCCCTGCTGAGTGTTTAGAAGGGGAATTTGAAGAGCATCGCTCCACGTCATTGTCCTCAGATGGGAGGTCCCGCCCAGCCTTTCCTGCTTTCATATCAGAAGCATGCCCTTCCCTTTCCCCCTCTCTCATGAAGCCCTCAGGGACTGTGCTTTCTCTGTCTCAGGGCTTTCTCCCACTCATGAGACTAGAGTGGGACCGAGTGCTGTCAGCACGGTGCAGGGGACCCGCCCCCCACCCCCCCGCTCCCGGGTCAGGGGCCGGCCCTGGTCAGGGGCACAACCAGGCCCACGCGGCCTCTGGGAAGTGGGGGGCCCCGAGAGCTTGAGAAGCTGTACATGTGCCCCGAATGCGGCAAAGGCTTTAGTAAAACATGCCCCCGACCAAGCACCGGCGCACGCACCCCAGGGAGCAGCCCTACAAGTGCCAGGTCTGTGGGGAGGGCTTCTGAGACCACCCCCACTTGAGCAGGCACGGAGGGTGCACCCGGGTGAGAAGCCCTCCCTGTGCGCCGCATGCGTGCGGGAAGCGCCTCAGCCAGCCCTCCAGGCCGGTCGTCCGCCGCAGGACACCCTGAGGGGCGGCCCCACGTGTGCACAACAGCTCGCACTCCAGCGCCCACTACAGGATGCATACGGGGGAGAAGCCCTACACATGCCCTGCCTGTGGGCGAGGCTTCTGCCTGGCACTGACCTCCACAGACACCAGCGGACCCACAGCTGGGAGAAGCCCCAGCGGGTGGCACCCCAACACAGCCACACAGGCCCCCGAGGCTCCAGGAAGCCCCCTGGCCAAAGCCTGACCACCACGCACCAGAGTTAGTCACAGCTGATGAAGCTGCCAGAGTCGTTTGTGCCCCAGAACCAGCAACCCTGATCTTCAGGCATCTTCACACTGACTCTTTGCTCCCATGGGCGCAGCATGAGGATGGCAGTGGGCATTTCAGGTGCCCAGGCTGAGGGAGGCGGCTGGAGTGCTGGGCACAGAGCAGGTGTATTAGGGCCCTGGGGCTGCTGTATAAACGACAACAACCTGGGTGGCTTACAACAACGGGAATTTATTCTCACAGGTCAGGAGGCCACAAGTTCAAAATCAAGGTGTCGGCAGGGCTGGTTCCTTCTGGGGGCTCTGAGGGAGTCTGTCCACGCCTGTCTCCGGGCTTCTGGTGGTGCCAGCAGGCCTTGGCGTTCCTTGGCTTGTGGCAGCATCACTCCTGTCTCTGCCTCTGTGGTCACATGGCCTTCTCCCTGTGCGTCTCTGTCCTCTCCTCTTGCAAGTACACAGTCATTGGGTTTAAGGCCCCCTACTCCAGAATGACCTCATCTTAACTGATTACATCCACAAAGACCCTGCTTACCCAAATGGTCACATTCTGAGGTTCTGGGTGGACATGAATGGGGGGGACACTATTCAACCCACTTGGGGGGGAGCTTCAAAGGCTGCAGTTGCTTGTAGCATTACGCACCCCAGCCTTCCCCTCCAATCTTGTCACACTTTCAAAATGGAGCCTGTGGGGGCTTTTCCAGTATTCCAGTGGTGTCAACGAGGAAATGGGGTGAGTTGGGGGTCCCCTTTGTAGATCCATGGCTAGTCTGTAGGATGGACGCCTGGTGTGGGAACGCTTCCCCAAGACCCCATCTCCTGCCCTCCCCCAGCTTGTGAGGAAGCCTGGGAATTGGACTGGCCTTGCCACCTCTCCCCAGGGTGAGGTCCAGCACTGCCTCTGCTCCGGCCCCGAGTGGTTGTGTTCCAGGGTCAGGCTGGCCTTGGTTGCCCCACTTGGTCTGTCTGAGGCAGACGTGCCTCTCTGATCACCATCTATGGTCTCTTGAGTGGCTGAGGGGAGCAGTATAGAGTCCTTGTTCGGTTTAGTCATCACTGGAGTCGGGGCAGCTGCTGAAACCACTGGGTTCCGGAATGTTCCATCCAGAGGTATGGCCGTTCCTCATGGCTAGGTGGCTTTGGCCCTCATGCCAGCTGTGATCGTCCATACTGTTTTGTCACCCAATCGCTGTAAATATTTTCACCTTTCCATACCACCTACATTCCAGGGTGTGTGCCCTGCTCTTCTCTCTCTTCCCTTAGTAAACATCAGCCCTTCTTCTGGCCCCATGTGCTCCATTCTGGAGAATGGAGCCGCCAGGTTAAGGATGGTGTTTACTTTCAAGGCCAGCTTCTGGAGCTCTCGAGCATGAGGTACCCAGCCAGATCCAGCCGGGCCAGTGTTGCCGACCACCCGCCTCCCCCACATGGGCTCACTTCGCTCACGTCCAGGCTGGTGCTGGAGGTGGCTGCCCTCCGACTGGTGTGAGAGCTGGGCCCATCAAGTGCCTGCTCCACGACATTCTCTCATGCAGTCCGGTGACATAGGACTTTCATGATTCTCCTCATATAGATGGGGACACTGAGGCCCTCAGAGCTTTATGCACCTTGTCCAGGTGGTGGAACCAGCTTTCAACTCAGGCCTGAACTCCCACCGCCTCATCCTCCCAGCTTGCCTTGACAGACAGTAATTCACAGAGTTGAACTTGGTACAAAGTTTATTTTCTGTCACTGCTTGTGAAACATCCTAAATGAACTTACTGGCGGCATTAAAAGGGGTAGAGAGGGGGGAAATGGGGCTAAAAAATGGCCTTTGCTTTTGATGGCACGGCTGGCAGCACGGGCGGAGGTGTGCCACGTTTAGGCTGCCCTGTCCACACTGTGCCCCGGAGCTGAGGTGAGGGCCTCCACAGGCGGGAGAGGCCACATTCCCTGCAGGAAGGTCTCCCTGGGCCTGCTGTGGCCTTGGTGGAAGCCCACCTCGCATCTGGCTTCTAATGAAAATGCCCTCGTTGGGAGTGGGGGCTGCTGGTGGGGCCCCTGTGGCCAGATCAGGTGGAGTCTGTGGCCCGGATCTTGGCTGGCTGAGGTCGGGCAGGGCCTGTCTTGCCTGGCACAGGGCTGGATGGCAGGAGACCCTTGCCCACCCCCAGCGCATGGCAGCCAGCCATGACCCCAGCTGAATGCTGGAATCTGTACTCAAATGCCAAGGACCCTGCTGGACCTCCTGAGCCTCTAGTGTGGGGACCCAAGATGACTTCTCTGCTCTTCCTGTGGGGCAGGCGGGGAAGGAGCTGAGACTCTGAGCAGTGGATCTTGGAAGCACACAGGGGACAGAACGGAGGTGCCACAGATCAGGGCTTCAGCCTGGTGGGAGCAGCAGGGCTGGGAACCCCAGTTAGGAAAGGCCTCTGTGAAGACGGCGGGTGGGGGGATAATGCTTTCAAAGTCACAGGGCGAGGGAGACAGGGCGCCTCCTGTGGCCCCCAGCTGTCTCTGGTTATGCACAAGGGAGGGCGCTGCGCCAGCCCACAGGGACAGTTTCAGGTGTGAGAACATTCAGTATTCTATCTGTATTTAAGGGTCAGCTCCACCTTGAGTTTGGAAGGACCTTAGAACATATATGTGCCTTTGTGTGTTGGTTAAAGAAAAAAGAGAAATCAAATTTCAATCTTTACCCCTTTATCACCAAGTCCATTTGGGGTGTGTGTGTGGGTGGTGGTAATTTAGGAACACAAAATAGCAAGCATCCAGGGACCCAAAAAATCAGGCTAAATTCCCTTTCAAGACCCTTTCAACCCTGAAATTCTCTAAATATGTTTTACTTAAGTTTTATAGCTTTAAAAAAGACCTGGTATGATGGAAATAATAGATGCATATAAAAGAGAAAAAATGCAGAAATGGAAAAGGGTGAAAAGCTTTGTAGTCCCATCTCAGAACAAAACATCATCTTGATGGTGTTTCCTTCCAGGCCCTTTCAGAGGATAGGGGCTGCTTGAGTTGTCATGCTCTTTGTACCAGTTTGTACTGGCATCTTTGCTCTAAGTGCATGAAAATGTTCTGACCGAATTCTAACAGGGTTGGATCCACAGTCTGAGGGTCCCTGTGCTACAAAAGCACATGCTAATGGAAACAGGGAGAGCGAACAGACCCCCAGGGCCTAGGCATGTCGAGGAAATGTCACATCATCCTGATAACCTCCTCCTCCATTACCAGAGGCATCTACAGTTGGCCTAGAGGAGGCACCAGGGTCTCCCTGGCTGTCCCTGGCCCAGGAGGGTCCCCCAGGGCCCTGGGACTTCCTCCTGGGGGTCTGGCCTGGGTGCTCTGCCTCTCAGCCTGGAGTGTTACGTGTTGCTTCCTCCCAGTTCCGGATCCGGCAGAATCTTCAGGGGCCTGAGCCTTCTGGCCACTGGGACCCTTGCTGGCAAGCAACTTGGGCTGAGTGGTCCCCTTCCGAAATGCCCTGAGCTGCTGGAGAAGCTGACTTTTCCCGGTACAGTCCCTGTGTCACAAGAAGCAACCTCAATCAACACCACACAGAGGCCAGCACTTCACCACAGGACACAAACACAAAAAGCCAGAGTGCTTCCAGAGCGTGTTCCCAGCTTCTCTAGACGCTAAACAAATAAGGACTGCAGCCTCTGGGCCCTCGTCCTGTGCCGAGTCACAGGGCATATCAGCATGTTAAAGCCTCGGGGAGGAAACCTGTGTGACACTTTGCAACCCAAATCTGTCTTCTCTCTTTTTCCTATGATTCCTAATTAGGCATTAGGGGGAAAGCTGCATTAGACTCTGACATTCCCAAAGAGCAGGATCTGCAGGCTTTGCAGTTCCAAAAATGATAGACCCTGCCACAGCATATCATTCTAACTTGCTGGTGACCAGAGTGTGGGCCTCCCCATGGCAGAGACCCGAGGCTTCTCTGAACTTGACCTTTCACTTCTTCATTCACCCTGGCTAACAACTCTCACTGTGTTCCATCCCTACACTTTCCCTTCATTTCCACTGCCATCACTAGTAGGGAGCAAAATCAATCTGGGGAGCTATTTTTCAGGGACAAAGTGTACTGATCCCTTCTGGAGAGCAAGCTAAGGTGTCCTTGGTGAGGTCAGAATAGCAGGCCAGGCTGAGATGCTGCTGGGCCCCAGGTGGGCTCCCGCAGGCTAATCTCCCCACCTCCCAGATCCCCCCACACTCTCATGTGCTGGCCCTTTGGGTGCAAGACAGCTCAAAGCACAAATGTTAGAGTGCTGGTGAAAGCCTGCTGCGGAAAGCAGAGATGGGGCATCCCCAGGCCGCGGGAGCCCCCTCGTGGTTACCTCAGCCCCCAGGGGCCCTGCTGGTCTCTCAGAGCCGCTGTGTCCTCTTCCCCCTCCTCCTCGCTGTCAGAAGAGCTGGAGCTGGAGATGGGGGCAGGAAACGAGGGTTCGCTGGACGTGCCTCAGTCCACCCCGGCTCCCACTAGGGACTTGGAGCGTCCAGGCCTCCTTGGTGACCCAAGGCAGGAGGACCAGTAGGCCAGCCAAAGCCCAGCCAACCAAAACCAAAGGGCCACTGGGCTTCTGCCAAGTGGTGGCAGGACGGAGGTACCCGCGAGGCCATGTGCCCCGGCCTAGACTCCATTTCTTAGAAAGACTGCCCTCTGCCCCTGTTTCCTCCCTCCCTGCCGGGAGAGCCTGCTGATGGGACCCGGTGGGGTTGTTGACCAGGCTCAGTTCCTGGTTGGAAGCATTTCTCAACTGAGCGGTGCCTGTGAAGTCCCTGTTCCTCCCGAGGCCAGCACGGCATCTGCAAATCACTGGGTTTGCTGCGGGGCTGTTACCGCTCCCAGTACCTTTCAGACGACTCCTGGTCTGATGGCTCCTTCGGCCGCAGATCGATGAAGATGGTGGGAGGCTCTGCTGGGTTCCTTAGCCGCATACCCCTGGCCAGTGTCGGGCCCAGCTCAGCCTGGAAGCCCAGCTCTGTGGAAGCACATCTGAGATGAGAAGAGCAGGGAGTGCTAAGTACTTCTTGGTGATTACTGTGTGACCTGTGCTGGGGTCACGGCTGTGTGTGTGTGCGGGGCACCAAGATAAGCCCTATAAATGCATTTGCTCTTTGACTCTTCAGAACAACCCTCAAGATTTAGGCCAGCACCATCCAACAGAATTTTCCATGATGATTAAAATGTTCCATATCTCTGCTTTCCAGTACGGTAGCCACTTGCCACAAGTAGCTATTTAAATTTACATTTAAGCTAATTAAAATTAATAAAATAAAACTAAAAATTCAGTTCTTCAGTTGCACTAGCCACATTTCAAGGGTTCAGTAGCCACATGTGGCGAGTTGCTACTGACTGCACAGAGTAGGTCTAGACATTTCTGTTGCACACTTGGGTTGCCAGGGGCAGAAGCCCAGTCCAGCTAGCTCAGGTGAAAAGGGGACTTCATTAGCTCTCTGATTCCTAAAAAGAGTGGAACAAGCAAAGTGTCGGAAGAGCAGGGGTACACCTAGCCTTTAAGGGACCCCAGGGCCCTGTCCCCACCTCTGCCTCTCAACTTCAGTCTTTCTCACCACAGCTGTTCTTTCTCTGCCCTCCACCCCAACCCAAGACAGAGAGTGGAAATTCCCCAGGGAAAGACTCTAACTGGCCTGGCTGGGGTCAGATGCCCCGGGCTGGCCCCATCCATGGTGGCCAGAGGGCCAGGGTCCTACTCCTGGGGAGGCCATGTGGATGGTGAAAGGAGGGCTCCCATGGGGTAGAGGAAAGAGTGGGTGCTTTGAGACTTGAGTCCCAGCTCTGCTACATATGGTCTGGGCAAGTCAACCTCTCTGAGCCTCAGTTTCCCCTCTATAAAATGCACCCACCTGATCAGATTCTTGAGATGAAATGAGAAATACACACCAAGTGCCCCACCCATATATGCCTAATGAATGCTGCAAGGCTGCGGGCCAGTTCTAGCGAGGACAGGGCCGTGGCTGGCAGGAAGTCCCACCTGCTTGCGGCCTTCTGCTCGGTGTCCTGGGGTGTGTCAGCAGGCACCTTCCCGGCAGAGGCTGCAGCTCTGGACTGCGTGGCGCACAGGAGGGCAAGCTGTTCCATGAGCCTGTCCTGGGCACTCGACACAGCCTGGTCTGATGGGAGGGGGGAAGCTGCTTAGTGGGGATGCGGCCCTCATTTGACTTACAGTGGCCTGAGCCACTCGGGACCCCTTGTGGGGACGTACCTCGGGCTTGTGCATGGAGAAGTGACGGGGGTCCGCCAGAGGCCCCTGCCCGACCCCTCCTCTACTCTCCGCCCTTTATGAGGACCCCCCTCCAGCTCAGCAGGGCCAACGGAGCAATATCTTCATGAGCAGGGAGTTATATTCGAGCCTCGTGAAGTAGCAATGACTTCTTGCTAAAAGTGCATCCCACGCCCTCACTCCTGAGGCCCACTTGTCAGAGGGAACTATCATTAACATTCCGTGTGTTCCTTTTTTTTAACAGCAACAGGATCATCCTCTATAGATTTTTTTTCGGTGAATATTTTACGTCTTTCTGTGTGAATATATATGTAGATTCCCCTCACTGAGCTGCAGTGTTCTGTGATGACTCATTTAGCTGGACTCCTACTGAATATTGAATACGGGTCGTTTCCAGTTTTTCACAATTATAACAACACTGCAGCGAACATCCCTGAATACACATCTTTCCCCCGCAGGGTGCGTGTGTTTCCGAGACTCTAGAAGTGGAATAGCGTGATCAGAGGCTTATGTGCCTTTAAAATAGAGAATAGATTCTGCCACCTTGCCTTCCAAAAAGGGGGTACCAATTCCAGTCCCCCATCCCCCCATTCCTCACAGGAGGCTGGGTTTCTCCACATCCTGCTATAACCCCTCTCATATCCCCAGGGCCTAGTCCATGCTTGGCACATAGCAGGCAGTCACATATATAATGAATGAATGAATGAAGTGAATGAAGAAGTGAAGGCGTGAAGGAATGAATGAAGTCTTTCAAGGACTGGCACCTGAGTGTTCAGGACGGTGAGGGCCAAGCAGTGGAGAGGACATGGTGGCCTGCGGGGCTGACCGTGCCCAGCCCAGGCCCTATTTTAAAGAGAGGACCTGGCGGAGCTGCTTGTGGGGATGCACTTGGGCCCTGGCATTCAAGGTCAGACCTCGGCCCTGCAGGCGGTCAGTTGCCCACCACGTGGCTCCAGGTGGGCCATCTCCCCAGTCGTCTTCTCGTCCCACCAGATTCTGAAGGATGTGATCCAGATCCCACTCTTCGAGTTCCTGAAATAATTAAAATGGTGATTACGTGGCTGCCACAGGGTCCCGGAGGCATGAGTGCCGATTTCACAGCTGCCGTGACCAACGGAGGCTGTTGCGGGGTGTCGTGGGGCAGAAATCGGGGCTGAGGTGCACGCCCATGTTTGCACATGGGCTTGCTCACCCACCCTGTGCGGGCTGCAGTATGAACTGGTTTTCTTGCCACTTCCTTCCGATGCCTTTTTTGGGCAATACTTTCATTTCTGGCACAAAGACATTGTTTGACCTGGAGGTAAACCCAGTGTCATCTTAAAACTCTTTAAGTTCAAACAGGTTTAAAACGTTGGGAAGTTAAGACGTTTTGCTCTTTTAAGAAACAGGGCCAGCCCCGTGGCGTAGCGGTTAAGTGCGCACGCTCGGCTACCAGCCGCCCGGGTTCAGATCCCGGGCGCGCACGGACGCACTACTTCTCTGGCCATGCTGAGGCCGCGTCCCACATACAGCAACTAGAAGGATGTGCAGCTATGACATACAACTATCTACTGGGGCTTTGGGGGAAAAATAAATAAATAAAATTATTAAGAAACAGATTGTTCTAGGGAGGTACTAACACTGGAGGACTTGGAAGAGAGTGCTGTGGGGGTCGAGTGGGGTGATGAAGGAGGACATAATCAGGAATTCATGGTTCTTACGTGTGACCTTGCCACTCCCGGCAGCCCCAGAGGTGAGTGAAAATAAGGGTGTTTAGGGGCGAGCAGAAAGGAAAGAATGGGGCTGATAACAACAGAATTGGTGAAAATGACCTCCATGTACACCTGAGGCCAGTTTTCTCTAAGTTATTAAGAAAGTTATCCAACATTTGTAAATCGGAGAAAAAAGAGAATCGCCTGACCTTTCAGCATTACACCGGAGCATTTTCTAACAAGCCCACCTTTCTAAGGGAAGGTGACTTGGTCTGCACGGTAAACCAGGGCCCACCCGTTTTACAACTTTGTGAAACTGAGAGGTGCGATGGTTTTCTTTTCGGTCTGGTAGAGAAGATAACCCCAAAGATAACAGTTCCGTTGCCCTGAAGGATGTTGACCGATTTTCTACTTAATATAGGAATTTTATCTCAGCATCTATTTCTTTTTTCTCAGTGTCTTACAAAATCCTGGTTTCTCATACTCTCTTTGGCTTTGGCATCCTGCGGGTTCCTCTTGAATAGCTAAACACAGCATTAACCTGTGCTCATTATTTGTATGAGAATGCGGGCTTTCACGTTTTGAGAATTGTGCTTTGACAGAGTCTGTTCCCTGTCTTATATGTGGTTGTATGTCTTCATAAACATAATTGGGATTAGTATTCTTTTTTTTTTTTCTAAAAAAAGGCTGGCGTCTCCTTGCTCTTCCTCCTAGTTAACTCTACCTGAAGATGGTTCGTTTGCCAGGATGACACACCCTCTGAGAAACGGCTGCCTGCCTGCCGGTGGACCTGGGACCAGGGAGTAAGGTCGCTGCTATGGACTGAAAGTCTGTGTCCCTCCAAAACGCACATGTCGAAATTCTAACCCCCCCGTGTGATGGTGTTTGGAGGTGGGGCCTTTGGGAGGTGATTAGGTCATGAGAGGGGAGCCTTCATGAATGGAACTAGTGCCATTATAAAAAAGGGGGCCTCAAAGAGCCCCCGAATCCCTTTAACAGTGAGGACACAGCGAGAGGATGGCAGGCCCTCACCAGACACTGAATTTGCTGGCACCTTGCTCTTGGCCCTCTAGAACTGTGAGAAATGACTTTCTGTTGTTTCAGCTCCCAAGTCTGTGGGATTTTGTTATAGCAGCCCAAATAGATGAAGACAGGTGGAGGGGGCCGGCCTCAGGTTGGCCTGTGCAGGACCAGCTAGGGGCCACCGTGCAGGGCCCATCCAGAGGAAGCACAGGGCAGGGGAGACACTACCTGGAGGGAGAGCAGTGGCAGTCCTTCCAGGGGCTGCTCTGGTGGAGTTTCTGGTCTCGGACCTGACGCTGCTGCTCCACAGGGCGTCACCTTCACTTGACTTTGGTCACTGCAGGCTGGGCCCCGGGCATCCCAGGTGACTTTATGCAGAATGTCTCTTTTGATCATCTTCCTTCTCTCCCTGCGGAGGGCTCTGCCGTCTGCGGAGTCTGAGCCCTCACGGGCTCGGGAGGCAGTGCTTGGGGGCTGGGTCTTCAGGTCTCCTTCCTGGGGGGAGAGGGTGGCTTCTCCCTGCAGCCCCCAGGCAGGACTCTGGGATCCCTTGGTGTTGAAGGCCATGCCCCCAAGTTCGCCTTCCTGCCACCTGGGGGTCTCCTCGGACATCCTAAGAAGAGAGCTGCTCTTACCAGGGCTCTCCGAAGACCGACCAGGGCCCCTTCCTTCCAGAGAGGCCGAATCCTTTGTCCTCGCATCCCATTCCCTCCAGGGTTCGGCAGCAAATTCCACAGGCACAACTGGCTATTGAGAAAATAGGCGTCCTGGTGAACAGCCTCAAAAACATACTTCAGGGAATTTTTTTTAGTAAAAAAATTTTTACTACAAAAATTTTTTTTGTAGTAAAATACGTATATAACATAAAATTTGCCATTTTAACCATTTTTAAATGTACAGTTCAGTGGCATTAAGTCCATTCACAATGTTGTGCAACCATCACTACCATTTCCAAAGCTCTGGCATCTCCCCAAAGAAACTCTGTACCTCCCCTCCCTCCCACCCCCAGTACCTTCTAGTCTACTTTCTGTCTCTATGAATTTGCTTATTCTAGATATTTCATATAAGTGGAATCATACAATATTTGTCCTTTTGTGCCTTTTCACTTAGTGTTTTCAAGGTTCATCTACTTCGTAGCATGTGTCAGTACTTCATTCCTTTTTATGGATTGAAGAATACTCTGTTGTATGGCTAGACCACATTTTGTTTGTTGATGGACACATGGCTTGTTTCCACCTTTTGGCCGCTGTGAATAGGTCACACAGCTATTAGGGGGTGGACAAGATGAAACCCAGGCCCTTTGACTCCAGAGCAAGCCCACAGCCTCCACCTCCATGAGTTGGTATAGACTTTCCCATCCCAGATTAAGAAAAAAATCATCCAGAAGAGTTGCCAAGGTAATTGTAGAATTGAAGAAAATTAAAATAAAGTCCCGTGGACATCATTCCACTTGAACTAACCAGGGGTCTTGTCAGCGCTGGGAATTTCTCCTATTTGGGGTTCCTTCAGACATACTTCTAGGCCTCGCTGAGTGAGTGGGTGATTTCTGCCATGGTGATGGGTGGGGGACGTGCCCTGGCTCTGTAAGAAGACCCTGTGTCTGTGCTCACACTGAGGACTGCAGAAGTCTCAGCACACCACCACCCCGTCCAAACCTGCATCGAGAGACCTGAACAAACTCGGGCATGGCTTCTGGGAGCATAAGGCTCGGGTGAGCCCAGCCCCCCATTAGATGGTGGCCTGAGAAAGGAAGCTCAACGCTGCTGCCAGGAGAATTTACTGTTTGTTCTGCCAACGCCTGCTGAGAGGCCCCTGACCTCCCTTTCTTCCAGCATTTACTAAAAAGGGCTCATAATTGTGAATATGTGTCTCTACAATGCAGAAGCATCTGTCACGGAGCTGAGAGCCATTCCTTTGAAATGCACTCGTTGGGAAGGACAGGGCTTCTGTGTCCCTTCTCCTGGGAGGATAGCCTCCCGATGTCCCTAACTGCCACCAGCAGACACACCTGGCCTCGTCTCATCTACACTGATCAGCTCCTTGTGATGTTTCTCTCCTTGACGACTGAGCCCCGCTCCCCCCAGCCCTCATTCTCCCTTTAAAACGCCCACTCACCTCTGCACAAATCAGAGCTCAGCTCTGTCCCTGCTGTCAGTGTTACCGAGTAAAAGCTGCTTCCCCAGCTTTAACTAATGTTGGGCTGTTTGTCTTAGACAGCACACTCCACCCCCTGGTTAATGAGAGCTAGCCATAATGCTGGATGGAGCTGAGCTGCGGGAAGTGCACAGAGGGAGCCAGGCCCGGCTCCTGGAGCCTTTGCACACTGAGAACTGAACAGGCCTGACGGCTGGGGACATGTCCAGCGATGGAAGCCCACTGATGGGTTCTGTTTATAAAGGCAGCAATTAATTTTAGCATCAAGCCATGAATTTTTGATAGAGCTCTTGGTCTTACCTGGGGCCCTGGGAAATGGGGAGACAAGAAGATGAAAATTTCACTCTGACATTTGGCGATGACTGCAACTACAGTACAGTTGTATGTCGCTTAACGACGGGGATACGTTCTGAGAAGTGCATTGTTGGTCGATTTCGTCGTCATGTGACCATCATAGGGTGTACTTAAACCTACCACACACCTAGGCTATACGGTACTGATCTTCTGGGACCACCGTTGTATGTGCAGTCTGTCGCTGACCTAAGTGTCATTAAGCAGCACACAACTGTACCTAATTACAGAGTGTGCTCTGGCGTTTTCTAATTGTTTCCTGTCTTCATCTCATCTCCCCAGCCAGGGGCACCTTCTTACCTCTCAATCCCTACTGTCATCCTTACTAAATCAATGAACGTTTAGGAAGCGCAAGATTTTGTGAGAAGCCAGGTAGTGCTGAACCAGCTGGGTTAAGGGAGAGGCATTTATGACAAGTTGTGACAATATTCAGACAGTTCAGGGTGCCACGGTAGGGAATAGGCCAGCAGAGGTGTGTGTGAGTGTGTGTGTGTGCACACGCCCGTGTGGCTGGGGCTGAAGAGGAAGAGCAGAGGCAAAATCAGACAGAAAATAAGTACCCCCCCAACCCCTCTCCCAGCCCCGAAGTGAGCTGGGCCCTGGGAGAGTGGTGTGCATGAGATGGGGAGATGTCTGCTGTCTGAACATCTTGGGTTGCACCTGGAGACAGGCTTGGGTGTGCAGAGATGCCAGACCAGGGGTTTTAACCTCTGTGACCCACATTGCTGCTAGAGTCCGGTGAGAGCCATGGACACCCACCCCCACACCCCATGCTGCCCACAGGGCCCTGGCTTCATGGATGCCCAGAGCCTGCATCCCACAGACCTCAGGAGGGGACCCGTCAGCTGTAGTGACCCAGGCCCCGGCAGGGTCTTCCGCCAGCTCCTCCGACAAGTCTGGAATCAGGGCAGCTTGATTTCGCTGGAAGATGAACAGCTCCTCTTCCCCGCAGTCCGACTGTGGACAAACAAGACGGCTTCGGGATGACACCGCAGAGCAGAGCCAGGAGGGCCTCCCTGCTACCCTCACCCTGCCCCGCCCTGCCCCACCCTGCTGCTCAGGAGCCACCCCGGTTGGGGAGATTAGTTCTTCCCTAGAGGGCCTTGCCCTGCGGCTGGATCCTGCCGCTGATCTAGAAATGGGCTCAGCAGCACCACCTGGTGGAGGTGAGATCCAGGGCTCCGGATTCTGCACGTCCCTGCCACCCACAGCAGGTGATCAGTTAATGCCTGGTGCTGAATGCACAGGACAGCCAGGGGGTAGCTGAAAGAGCAGAGTCCAGCCCTCCCCCTCCCCCATGACCTTGAGCTACCACTTAATGACAGGAGCCTTGGTTTGTCACCTCTAAGTCGGGGGGGGGGGGCAATTATAGTTGCCAGCCCACCTCACAGGGATAGTCTGAAGATAAGAGCAAATGAGACTGAAGATGTGAAAAGGCACTGTGAGTGCGCTATCTACTCCCCATTAGCCTCGCCTGCACTGGAAGATCCCTGAGGTCCAGGAAGCTCTGTCGTGTTCATCTTTGTGGGTGCCCCAGGTAGGACCCACACCTGACACGTTACTTCTAAACCCTTGCCCTTTCTCTAAACGCTCTGCTCCAACCTGTGTGTTTGGCACCCATGCTGAGGAGCTCCTGCTGGTGCAACACCCACCTTGCATTGTCAGCAGGGTCGCTGTTGCGTCTTACATGTGTGGACAGGCCTAATTTCCACTACATGGAGAAGCTGGTGCAGCTCATTTAAGCCTGAATTCAGAGTCACTTTGGTCACCCAACATTCTCTTAGTTGGTAGAAACTAGAAACACAACCACCATCATGGTGAGGCAGGGTCTGCCACAGTGTATAATGTTACAAAGGACTCCTGGTCCTTGAAGAGGCTGAGTAGGCTCCATGAATGTTTGCTGAATGAATGCATGTGACCAATAACAAAATTACTATGTATTGTACATTTCCCATGTGCCAAGCACTGTGGCTTATGTAGATTATTTAATCCTTACGACAACTTACAATCAGAGCTGGGATTTGATCCATGGAGCCTCTTATATGATGTCCCTCTCTGTTTATTATTATCGTCCTCCACAGAGCAACCTGGGGGTTTTGCCAGGACATGACAAAGGCCAGGACGTGGATGATTTTGTTAACTCTGACCATTAATTGAGCATGCGCTCTGAGCCAGCCACTTCAAATGCAGAATCCGAAATTTGTACCAGTGATAACTATCTGTATTTTGCAGTGAGAAAACTGAGGCTGACCCAGGTGTGGCAACCACCCCCAGGTCACATGGTAAGTCAGTAACCGAGTGAGGATGGGGACCCAGGTCTGCTTGATGCTGAAGCCCCTGCTCTCTCTGCTCTGCTGCAGTGCTGTTCTCCACTCTCTGTTGGGCCAGGACGTGGCCAGGACCACCACTGAGAGGGGCTACCATTTCGGTGCATCATGGTAAGCCCTTGGAGAAGTTCTCCAGTTGTGGTTGGGGTCACCTGGAAGGATGCTGAGCACCAAGAAATGTATTCAGAGAACAAAAACAGAGATGGTGACAGACGCAGAAGCTGATAAGCTGTGGCGCTGTCTTTGGGTCAGCATCACGTCTGCCACGGGAAGGAAGGGTGGTCGTGGCCCAGGAAGATGTGAGAAGAAGGCGCCTGCTTACCAAGGAGGAATCCGAGTCCAGGGACGGCAGCTGCTCCCTGACAGCCTCAAGGACGGCAGCCCAGGGAGAGGGCAGTGAGGGCCCCGTATCTTTGTCATGGGATGCCATGGAGGCCGGGGCTCAGGGCATGCTTCTCAGTGTGCCATCATCCAAGGAGCCCTGCGGAGGACACAGGGTGAGGTGAGAGGGTCCAGGGGCCAAGGGTCCAGAGCTCCAGGGCATCTACCATCCCGTGGGGGATGCAAACTGACTCACAGACCTCCCACCCCATTTTCCTTCTGGTTCTGCAGGTTCCTGTTACTCAGTGCCAGGCACTGTGCATGCACTGTGTGTGTGTGTGTAGTGCAGTGTGGAGCCTGCAGATGTATGTATATGATGTATATAATGATAGTATATGATAATATATAGATACATGCATTGATATATAATGATATATGTACAAAGGTATATGTATATAATATATAGAATGATACATGCATATATATAGAAATATGTAAACTATATATATCTCCCATATAACATAGATACTATTATCTACATTTATAGGCTCAGAGAAGTTGTTGTTAGTAAATGGCAGACACAATTTGTATCAAATTTAAAGGGGATTTCAAGCCCCCCCCGACCCCCCCCCCCCCCCCCCCGACAAAGGAATAGACAGAGACATTTTGGAGTTCCCAGGAGAGGTGTTTTTTTGGAGTCGCCACTCAAATTAACCCCTATGCCCAGGCACTGAACCAGCCCCCTTTGTGTATCCCAGAGTCTAAAAGGAGAAGGCCTGGTCCCTCAAGGGTCAAAGGGGCCTTAGGAATGTGGGATGATGGTACTCCAGCCAGCGTCCGGAGAATCCTTGCAGCCTGGAGGCAGCTGTGCCTATAAAACGGGAAGAGAACTCCTGCCCCAGCAGAAGTCACTCTGCGTCAGCGCCCCCAACAGGTAGCGGCAGGAGACGGGAGTGGGGGGCTTCTTGCTTCCTCTGTGCCTACAGGAGGGGGGACAGGAGCGTGGTGCACCCTGAACTGGGAACAGCAGAGGGGATGCATCCGGTACGTACATCACGGGGTGTTCTCTCGCTGCCGGCCAGATCACAGGGCAACACTGAGAAGTTCTACAGGCGGACAAGGCAATAGGGGAGGGAAAGGCATTACAGGCTGCGGGAAGAACGTGTACAGGGGCTCAGAGGAGTGAAAACTGCCCAGCGAGTTGGGGGAAGACAGTGTCCGTCGCTGGAATATGCGCTGAAAACAGACCAGATCGTGAAGGGTCCTGAACGCCAACTTGTTGCTGGCTCGCTCCGCAGACGCAGGTTAAGTCCGGATCCTGACTCCGCCTCCACGTCCGTTTCTTGGCTGCAGCCCGTTAGCCCCGCCCCCAAGGCCCCGCCCCGGCCCCTTCTGTCGCGGGGCGGCCGGTTGTTATGACAACTAGACGCCAATGCCCTCCCCGGTCAGGCTTTAAATTCTAAAGCTCGGAAACAGGAAAACCCCTCGCCCGTCCTGCCACCCACCCTCAGGTCCTGTTTCCTCCCATCCAACTCCCAGCATTTATCTCCGCAGTTGCGGCAGGCCGGAGGCCACTCACCTCCGGCCTCTGCCTCTTTCTCCGCTTCCCGCGCGGTCCTGACAGGGCTATAAACAGTCTCCAGGGCGTCCCTCCGGTCGCTTTTGCCCCCTTCGGCCGCGGCGCAACTACTGAGGCTGTCGCCGCCTTCGGAACCCCGCCTCAGCAGAGTCTTACCTTACTGGACTCAACCGCTTTTTGCCCCCGGCTCCTCTTTCGGGACTTGGCGCGTCCTGCCTCTCTTGCAACAGGATTGGTTCCCCTGGCTGGGGGCGGGGGTGCAGGACGAATGCTCTCTGCTCATTGGCTACGTTCGGCGTCACTCAGCGAGCCGGGCGAGCGGACCGGAAGGCCCGGGTGCGGGTCCGGCGAATTCCACAGCGCTGGGCGCTGCCCCGGGGACCCGTGAGCGTCCCGGCGTGCTCCGCGCCTCCGGCAACCACTTCCGGGGCGCGCGCGGGGCCGTGGGTCCGGGCGCTGCGGCGGCGGCGGCCGGTGCGGAGGGAGCCTGGGCGGGAGCGACCGAGAGTGGGCCGGGCCGAGGGAGCGCGGCGGCGAGCGGCCCGGGGCCCGAGGCCCGAGGCCCGAGGCCCGGCGCAGGTAGGCTCCGCGGCGGCCCGGCCCCGCCTGGTGCCGGCACCTGCTGCCCGCCTGCGGGGCCCGGCGCGGGGCGTGCAGCCCTGCCGCTGGCTCCTGTGGGTTTATGACTCCGGGCTTCCGCTCCTGCCGCTGTGGAGCGGGGACGATGGAGCCGTGTGCCGCGTGGGCTTACGGGGCGCCCGGGCGCGTCAGTGCCGTCGGTGCTCGGTGCTTCCTAGGGACGCTGCCCGGGGTCTGCGAACGAGGTTGGGGGGCCCCGCCGGGGCGGGAGGGGTGCGCCGCGGCGTTTACAGACCTCCTCGTGGGCGTGACGGTCGACCACCACGTCGTTTTTACTTTTTAGTTAAAATATTTTGTTTATTTTTAAAATAACAGGTAGTAACCATTTTACAAAATGATTAGAACCGAAAGGTGGAGTGAAAATTAAAGAATCGCATCCCCAGTGCTGCTTCCTGGAGTTAAGTTCTGGAAGCTGTATGCCAAAGGCGTTTTCTCCAAGTGTATAAATATGCGTGTGAATGTAATCATGGTTTTCTTCATAACGAACACGCCATGACTCTATAGAGAGTTTGGCCTGTGGCAGGGTGACAGAGGAAGTGATAGGAGCTTTATGGTTCCTTGGCGTCCGAGTTGTCCCTCCATAGGCTCCTTGAGCCGGGCTGGTTCCAATTGTCCCTCCGCACTCTGCGGGGTCACACGTGTGAGCATCCAGTAGAAGGAGGGATGACATGGCCCCACCCCGGAGAAGGCATTCGGAGGAGAAGAGACACGTCCACAGAAGGCCTGAGGGGTGTATTGAAAGGGGCCCTGAACTGACACTCAGCTCCTTTGGATTCTTGTCCAGGCTCTGTGGGCCAGGACTGTCCAGGTTGGGGTTCTCATCTGCGAGGTGTGAAAGGTGGTGGTTCCAGGAAGCAGGCTTCTGAACTTCATCACCTACACGCCCCAGCACACGTACAGGTACTCTCACCAATGGCCCACAAATTCCTTGTCCCCCAAATTGGTGGTGTGTTTGTTGTTTGGCCATCTTGGTTGTCACCTGGGACTTGGAAGCATTCTTGAGTAGAGACTGAGGTCTCGGTCCTAAGGGCCCCTGTGAACCACTGTGGTACCTGTAGGCTGTCTGAGTGGTTGTGGCCTTCTTTGTTGTCTCCTTCTCTCCCTTTTCTACAATTGCTTCCTTGTTCTTTCCCGCCCAGGGTAGAATAGGAGACAAATGTCATTCCTGGCCTTAAGGGTTCTACTAGGAAGCTAATGACTTGGCCCTGGTTGGTTAGGGTTCCCAGAATAAAGGATTCTCATAATCACTCTTCATCCTGGTGTTGTCCCGTCTCAGGAAAAGTGTCACCCCACAAACTTCCCAGCCTATTGCATTCCCTCTTTATCTCCTCACTTTCAGGGGATGCGTAGGTAGATTTCTAGTCAGTTAACATTTGCTGAGCACCAGTCACATCCTAGTTTCTGTCCTGAGGCTTTCTTTCCATTTTTTTCAAAATTTGTTTTTAAAATTTACATAGAGTAAAATTCACTTATTTTGGTGTTCAGGGCTATGAGTTTTGATAAATGCACAGAGTCATGTATCTAGCAGTCAAGATACGGAACAGGTCCGTCACCCCCAATTTCATTCTTGCTGTGTCTTTGTGGCCCCTGCACGCCTAACCCCTGGTACCATTGATCTGTCCTTCAACCCTTTAGTTTTATCTTTTCTAGAAGGTCATATAAATGGACTCATACAGCAGATAGCCTTTTGAGTCTGGCTTCTTCCATCCAGCACGGTGCACTTGAGATTTGAGTGTTACGTGTGTCACCTGTTGGTCCCTTCTGCTTATTGCTGAGTAGCATTCCGTTGTATGGATGTGCCACTGTTTGTGTAGCCATTCTTCCCTGTGTTTGTGTGTGTGTGTGTGTGTGTGTGTGTGTGTGTGAGAGGAGGACTAGCCCTGAGCTAACATCCTATGCCAATACTCCCCTTTTTCTTGAGGAAGATTGGCCCTGGGCTAACATCCGTGCCCATCTTCCTCCACTTTTTATATGGGACGCCGCCACAGCATGGCTTCACAAGCGGTGCATCAGTGTGTGCCCGGGATCCGAACCCTGGAACCCCATGGCCGCCGAAGCGGAGCGCGCACACTTAACCGCTTGCGCCACCGGGCCAGCTCCCTTCCCTGTGTTTTTAACAGCGGCTCTTTGAGACAGTATGTCCCCACTAGGCAGTGAGGAACTGGGGATGGAGAGGCTTAGGAGCAGAAATAAATTTTGACCCAACTCCAAGTCCAGGGTTCTTTCCCACCACACCCGAGAGCTGACTTGGTCCACTGACCCAATTAGCATTTCTTTTTTTTTTTTTTTTAATAACTTTTATTTTATTTTATTTTTTTTATTTTTTATAATTTTTTATTTATTTATTTTCCCCCCAAAGCCCCAGTAGATAGTTGTATGTCACAGCTGCACATCCTTCTAGTTGCTGTATGTGGGACGCGGCCTCAGCATGGCCGGAGAAGTGATGCGTCAGTGTGCGCCCGGGATCCGAACCCAGGCCGCCAGCAGCGGAGCGCACGCACTTGACCGCTGAGCCACGGGGCTGGCCCCCCAATTAACATTTCTTTACTGCCCATCCGAGAGGTTGTCAGGCTCCTTGAGTTCTGGAGAATTCCCTTTCTGGAATCTGGGGCCTGGGGATTGATGAAGGAAGATACACACTGCAGTTTATGACTCACCACATATGCTCCTCTTTCTGTCTGGTGACAAGGTCGTACAGCCAGACAACATTTAGTGAAACAAAGTTGTCCAGGGCAGTCCCAGGAGTTGACTGCATTGGGGAGCAGTCTGAGAGGGTAGTGACATAGCAGACTACTGCAGGCAGGAGTGTGACCAACCTGTGTCATTCCCCGGAACAACCAGAAGGAAAGACCTAACCCCTGGGCCTCCCTCCACAGCGATGTCGGAGCTCAGCGATGAAGCCAGTGAGCCAGAACTCCTGAACCGCAGCTTGTCCATGTGGCACGGGCTGGGTACACAGGTCAGCCGGGAGGAGCTGGCCGTCCCCTTGGATCTTCACACCGCCGCTTCCATCGGCCAGTATGAAGTGGTGAAGGAATGTGTGCAGCGGTAAGAGATCCTGGGAAAAGTTCTTTCTCCTCCATTGAGTACCGTCTCAGTGGCTTCAGACCCCGCAGAGAAAGATCCGTAAGCTAACGGGGCCTTGCGGACAGTCGTAGACGTTAGTACATATGGCAGAGATTAACCCCTTCTTCTCTCGGACAGCTGTCAGTAATGATTTATGCTGGACACTAGTAAGGAAGGCAGTTTTTATTCCTAGGAAGAAAAAGATGGTTTAAACTTTTTTCATAGGCTTAGGAACATTTCAGGCTTGCGGACAGTCGTAGACGTTAGTACATATGGCAGAGATTAACCCCTTCTTCTCTCGGACAGCTGTCAGTAATGATTTATGCTGGACACTAGTAAGGAAGGCAGTTTTTATTCCTAGGAAGAAAAAGATGGTTTAAACTTTTTTCATAGGCTTAGGAACATTTCAGGCTTACTTTAAGCAGAGTAATTTTATGGTTTTCACTAATTGCAGAAATGCTCAAACAAATGAAACAAAAATAAAGATAGAAAGCAATGCCCTGTGGCCTTCTTTTCCAAGGGCGTTTGTTTTCATCCCCATGCCCTCCTCTCCCCTCTAGCTTCTGTCATGGGGGGGGGGGTTCGTCTTCCCCTCTGGAGGATTGCTTCCTGGACTAACTGCCCACAAGCTGCTTTTACTAATCTCATACATCTGTGAAGTCCCAATACCACGGCAGTGGCCCTCAGCTATGTCTTTTTTGTAGTACAATATGATACTTAGTAAGGATCTGTCTCCTTGCCTCCATGCCCTTAGGTCCACCACACTTTACGCTCACTGTCTCATAGATAACTTGGGGAAACAATCTATGTCTGTACCTACATGGGCCTTTTCCAGTTCCCGGGGAGCCACAGCGAACCCTCACCGAAACCCCTGATTTCTGGTGCCCAAGTCATAGCATCACTTATAAATACCTGGCCAATCAAGTACAAGTACACTGTGGTAAAGGATGATCTGTCCCACTCCTCTACCAGGTGGCCTTAGGAATGTGTAGCTGAGTACGGAGGCAGCACATCCCCCTCAGAGGGTCTCTGAGACCCCAGTTATAACTCTGCTCCTTTGACATTCTCGGACTTTTAAGCCTTTGAGTGTGCTGTTAAAATGCACAGTCCAGAGTGGCTCCACGGAGGAGAAGAGGAAAGCATTTGTGTTCTGATTGGGATTGTGATGCGAGCTGAGACTGAGGTTTGCTCACAGTAAGCACAGAGTAGGGACCCAAGGGGAGCTGGAGGCATCAGAAGGGAGGATTAGGCTGAAGCGCAGGTGCGAGAGCCTCCGAGCCGCTCTGCCAAGGGTCATGCTCCTCTCTCTCCATGTGGAATTGAGTGCTCTGTCAGTGAAAGTCATGTGGTAAAGATGAACTGGTCTCCATGCGGCTCTCCCAGCCAGTGGGAATGAGACTTCATTCCTGGGAGCAGGACCTTCCGGAATGGCTGCATGGGCATGCAAGTGACAGTCAATAGAAGATGCTAGTGAATGGAAAATCATTGTCTGGTGTAGCTTAATGTGTGTCTACCTGTGAGAGGCATAAACTGTGTGGACCGACTATCAGTTGTTCCCTCCACTGGAGGGAGAGATAGTGGAGGAGGAAAGCCTGTGGGGCATGAACTGTGTAGGGTGTGCCTGGAAGTGGATATTATTTCCATACCCCAACCCCAAAGTCTGGGTTGGGAGGCACACATCTTTTTCCTGTGGGAAACACTTTTCCAGAATTTTAGTGGAAATCAGTGAGAAAGATAGGATTCTCTGGTCATGGATTTTCCAACAATGTTTCTGTAGGGTGAGGTGACAAAGGAGAAATCACTTGCAGTGGAACTCGTCCATCGTCTGAGTCTCTTTCTCTTTCCTCTCCACCCAGCACTGGACTAGCAGACTCTGGTCTGTGGGTTGAAGGTAGTCAAGGCTCCAGGTCAAGGTTTCTTGACCTCGGCACTGCTGACAATCTGGGCCAAATCATTCTTTGTTGTGGGGGGCTGCCCTGTGTGCTATAGGAAGTTTAACAGCATCCCTGGCCTCTACCCACTAGATGCCAGTAGCTTTTTCCTCCCCAGTTGTGACAACCAGATATGTCTCCAGACTTTGCCAAATGTCTCCTGGGAGGCAAAAGTATCCCTGGTTGAGAACCATCTATCTAGCTGGTGGTAGGAAAGGAGAGAATTGCTGGCCCTGGGATAGGAGGAGGGGGCAGAGGAGAATGTGACATCAGAGGAGGGAGACAAACACTAAGGACTTTGCCGAGGCAAATGTCACCATTTCCCCGCCTGCCTTCCCCCAGCCCCAGTGATGTCCAGGGTGGCAGATATTCTGCTTCCTGTCAGCACTTCGCGCTCTTTCTCTTGGCCTGGCCTTGCCGCCGGCTTTGGTAAAGCCCCCATGTGAGCGGCTGGGCATGCCTAGCATATCTTGCGTTTGTTTAGGAGAGAGTTAGATTTGAATAAGAAGAATGGTGGTGGCTGGACCCCGCTGATGTATGCCTCCTACATTGGACACGATACCATCGTGCACCTGCTGCTCGAGGCGGGGGTGAGTGTGAATGTGCCGACCCCGGAAGGGCAGACTCCACTGATGCTGGCTTCCAGCTGTGGCAACGAGAGCATCGCCTACTTTCTCCTCCAGGTGAGCTACGAGGGGGCTCAGGCCCAGAAACCGGAGGGGCTCCCCGGCCGCTCTGGCAGAGACGTGAACTACTGCAGGCCCTGGTGTGCGTGCACGTGCTCGTGTCATCACTTCGATTCTTTCAGCATGGCGGCCTGGAGGGTGCCCACCCCGCGCAGAGGAGACAAGGCCGTAACGAGCATTCTGTGTTCTCTTGAAGCAAGGTGCTGAGCTAGAAATGAAGGACATTCAAGGCTGGACTGCCCTCTTCCACTGCACCAGCGCTGGGCACCAGCAGATGGTGAAGTTCCTTTTGGACAGTGGAGCTAATGCCAACGTGAGGTGATTACCAGGTCTTAAGTGGCCATGGGAGTGGGCTTGGTCACTTCTACCTCTGAGGAGGACAACTGTAGAGGCAGCTACAGGCCAGAGTGCAGGCGGCCCCTGCCTCGGTATGGGAGGGTCAAGACAATGGGGCAGAAAGGACAGTCCCGCCTGGGATCCTAGCTTTTTCACGCATCTGTCAGGTGACATTGGGTGCGGCACTTTAAGCTCTCTGAGCCTCATTTTCTTTATCTGAAAACTGGAGGTAGCAATACCTATGTCATAGAGTCTAGAGTCGTTAGAAGAAATACATGTTCTGTCGTATGCCAGGGGCCTAACGTAGTGAATGGCACTTAATTGACATGCATTAGATGCTAATTCTTTTCTCCTTTGTGCCTTTTGTATGGGTCAGGTGAGGCGATGCTTTGAAGACAGTCGTGAGTTTTGTAAGCCTGAAGGGATATTATTGCCTAAAGTGTGTCATGACGATAATTTCCTTTCAACACAGCTTCCAGCTGACACTGTGCACACCCCCTGGCTGATGTCATCCATCATATGACACACCGTAGCCTTATATGCCACTGAGAAAGAAAAAAATGGTACTAGTTAAAATGCAACTCGCCTATGGATTTTAAGACACATTCTGACTTCAGAGGTGTTAAAATGTGAGAAAGGTGTGTCTTAGGGTGGATGACACTGAGTATTCAGCTTGGTTCCTGTCTTCTGGACCAGCATGAGAACAGTGAGGGTTAGGAGCACTCTGAAGACAGCGCTGAGTGAACTGTAACCGAGCACAGAGAATAAGCACCAGGTACTAGGCGTAGAAGGGCAGGGTAGATGATGTGTCCTGGAGCCTGGGGAGGGATCCTGGAGGATGGTAACTCAGACGATGGGATCTGGATGGGCGGGTAGAACGGTAGCTTTCTGTGGGCAGTGAAGCGCAGCAGCTTTTCGCTCGTGATTCAAGTGGAGATGTAGAGATAGCAGGTGGAAGCAGCTTAGAAGGAGGGAGGATAGGGAGACATTGTCTTTGGGACAGAAGACCCGAGCTGGGGGTAGAAACCACAAGAGTTTGTGGGCTGCTGTGTGGATATGCACTTTCTCATCTCTCCCCGTTAATTCTTGCGAGAGGGAGGCCTCTACGCTTGGGATGGACGGCTTGGCACCATCCTGCTTTTGTCTGCAGCAGAGAAGCTTCTGCCTGGCAGACCTTCTCTCCACGAGTCATCTGACTGTGGCCTCTGTCTTGCAGGGAGCCGATATATGGATTTACTCCTTTGATGGAAGCAGCGGCCGCTGGCCATGAGATAATCGTGCAGTATTTTCTGAATCATGTAAGTGACTCTATTTATTAGCTTACAGTTTAGTCACAGTAAGTGAACAATCATCACTGAAGTATAAACTATAAGAGAATTTTCTGATACACGGAAATAACTGCTCTTTATCTGTTTATTCAACACATTTTCATTGAGTATCTATTGATGCCAAGTGTTGAGTGGTGCCTAGGCATTAGGGGTACAGTGGTGAGTAAAAATAGACACCTATTCCTGTGATAATTTTGAAAATACTTTTATTCGAAAAGTATGGAAAATATATTTTAAAAAGTAAATAGCACTCATCATCCCATTACTTAAAAAATAGAGAGAGAGAAAGAAGGCAAAGATCCTTCTCCCTTCTCAGCCACTCCCTGTTCCTCCCCAAGATGGCCACTTGGTGTGATAAAGAGACACCCAGGACTTCTCCTCTGCTTGGAAAGGTATGTCTAGAGACATCTGCAGACACACTGTTTGTTTTGAACAAAGTGGGATTCTACTGGATGTTTGCTCTGCAGCTTTTAAAAAATAACTTACTGTGCCATAGACATTTTATTCTTGTACAGTATTCTGTGTGTAATCCCTGCCATAATTAATTTAATCAGTTTCTTATTAGTCGAAACGTAGGTTTCCAGCATTTTGCAGTTATAACCAGTGCTCCAGAAGATGTCTGTGTACACATAGCTTGAGTACACATGCAGTTATTTCTGTATGCTGTACTTCTACAAGAGGAGTTGCTGGTGCTCACATTTTAAATTTAATAGGTCCTAATAAAAAGACAATTATAGGCAAAGGATCTGAATAAACGTTTTTCCATAGAAGACATACAGATGGCCAATAAGCATGTGAAAAATGCTTGACGTCATTAGTCATCAGGGAAATGCAAATCAAAACTACTAGGATGTCTCTAATAAAAAAAACCAGACAAGGGGCCGGCCCAGTGGCGTAGTGGTTAAGTCTGCTTCAGCAGGCTGGGGTTCATGGGTTCAGATCCCAGGCGTGGACCTACACACTGCTCATTGAGCCACGCTGTGGCAGCATCCCCTTACAAAACAGAGGAAGATTGGCACAAATTTTAGCTCAGGGACAATCTTCCTCAAGCAAAAAGAGGAAGATTGGCAACAGATGTTAGCTCAGGGCCAATCTTCGTCACCAAAAAAACAAAAAAACCAGACAATAACAAGAGGTGGTGAGGATGTGGAGAAATCAGAACCCTCATACGCTACTGGCAGGAATGTACAATGATGCTGCGTCTTTGGAAGACAGTCTGGCAGTTCCTCAAACAGTTAAACATATAGTTACCATATGACCCAGCACTTCTACTGCTAGGTATATACACAAGAGAATTATATACCAAGTCCATGCAAAAACTTACACACAAATGACCATAGCAGTGTTATTCATAATAGCCAAAAGGTGAAAACAACACAGATGTCCAACCCAAATGATAAATGGAAAAATAAAATGTGGTCTTTCCATACAAGGGAATATTAATTGGCCACAAAGGAATGAAGTACTAATACATGCTACAATATGGATGAACCTTGAAAACATTATGCTGAGTCAAAGAAGCCAGTCACAAAGGACCATGTATTGTATGATTCCTTTTATATGAAGTGTCCAGAATAAGCAAGTCTTTAGAGACAGAAGGTAGGTTAGTGGTTGCCTACAACTGTGGGGGGATGGGAAGATTGGGGAGAGCATGATGGTTAAGGGGTACAGGATTTCCTTTTAGGGTGATGAACCTGTTCTAAAATTGATTGTGGTAATGGTTGCCTGCCATTGAATTGTGCACTGTAAGTGGGTGAATTTCATGGTATGTGTATAGCTTAATAAAGTTGTTAAAGAAATCCAGTGGAAGAAATATTTAGTAAGTCCTAACAAATTCCTACTAAAAAGGTTGTCCTCTGTGTCCTTCCCACCAGTAATCTACGAAGGTACCCATTTCCTCTCATCCTCACCAGCCCCGGATGTTTCCCATCTTAAGTTTTTGCCCATCTCATGGGAGAAAAGTGGCATCTCACTTTGGTTTGTACTTATTAATGAGGTTTAACATTTTAAAATATGTTTATTTGCCATTTGTATTTCTTTTATAGGAATTGTCTCTATGTTTTGAGGCCAGTTTTCTATTGGATAGTTGTTTTTTCTTACTTATTGGTGGGAACTTTAGAATAGTAAAATGTTAACATGCTGTATCTTTTAAAAACAGGATTTAGGGGGCTGGCCCTGGGGCCTAGTGGTTAAATTCAGTGTGCTCTGCTTTGGCGGCCCGGATTCGGCTCCTGGGAGCAGACCTACTCCACTTGTTGGTGGCCGTGCTGTGACGGCGACCCACATACAAAATAGAGGAAGACTGGCACAGATGTTAGCTCAGGGCCAATCTTCCTCAGCAAAAAAAAAAAAAAGAATTTGGGGACCGTACATTAACATGGTAAAAACGAGGATGAGACAGAAGGTACACAGTGAGCCTGCCTCCCACCTCTGCCTCAGTCCCTCGATCGCTCTCCCCATGTCTGCTCCTCAGCTTGCTTGTTTTTTTTAAAACTTAACTGTCCTGGAGATTGTTGTGTATCAGCATATATAAAGCTCTCTTCTCTCTCTTTTTTTGTGGCTGCATGGTACTGCCTTGAAGGGATGAATGAGAGTTTCTTGAACAGTGGTCTAAGATAGAGTTAGGTCGCTGCCAACCGTTTGCTCTTCTGCACAGTGCTGTGGAGAGTATCTGTGCACAGGTATCTCTGCACACATGTGAGACCACATCTGTACCGTTCGGTACTGTAGGTGGCAGTTCTGGGTGAAGCGTAAGTACAGTCTCAACACGGAGGTTGCCAAATTGCCATCCAAAGAGCAAGTTATACCAACTGACACTCTTTCCACAGCAGCAAGAATTCTGAATCTTGAATTATGAAGTACTTGAAACATATAAAAAAGTACAGAAGACAATATTCATAAGCTAATGCATGTGATCTAGAGGTAACCTGTCCACACGATAGTCTGTGCCTTTCCTGTCCCTGATTTTACACTTTTCACCACATACTGTGTGTCCTTAAGCAATGAACAGACTTGTTTTATATATTTTACAGATTTACTTAAATAATGCACCAGACTGTATGTGTCATTCAGCAGAGCGTTGGTACGTGTAGACGTAGTTCACTCATTTTAACAGCTCTGTATTTATGGACTGTATGAATATATTACATTTACCCATTCCTTTCTTAGGGGACGTTTAAGTTGTGTCCACTCTGCTATTCCTAACAGCACTGCAGTTGGCATTGTTTTTACCTGTCTTCTTGCGCATGTGGGAAGGGATTTCTTTGGATCAGGATGTGTTCTTCAAAGCCGAATTGTTGGTGTGTAGGGTGGGTTCGTCTTCACCCCCACTATTCATAGGACAAAGAGCTTCTTCCACAGCTGTCCCCTCGACACTCCTCTCATTGGGTTTGGTGGCTCTTGTCCTCCTGCACCCTCAATAGCACTTGGTACGTGGTTTCACAGGAGCTGTCTCCTGTTGACTTTTGCCTTTCCCTGATTTCTGGTGAGGTTGAGCATCTTTTCATACATTTATTGGCCATTTGGACTTACTTTTCTGCAAATAATTATTCTTTGAAGGTAATTGCACTCACACATACAAGGCATCCTTAAGACATAGTAGAGAGTCAAGAATAGATGGGTAGGGGCCCAGAACTGAAAAGCATAACCTCTGCTTCTGAGTTTAGAGTCTGATTTTAAGTAAGGTACAACTGGAGATTGTAAGGGACAGTTACTCTCACAATTTTTTAAACAGAAAACATTGGAAAATCAGACTTTAGATCATTTATCTACATGCAGATTACGCCCTCATTTGGTGCCTTTACTCCCCAGCTGGGTCTGAGATTGTGTGTGGGCACCTCATATTGAGTGAAAACAAATTGTGTTGGATTTCTTTGGGGAATTTTTTTTTTTTTTTTTTTTTTTTTTTTTGCTGAGGAGGATTTGCCCTGAGCTAACTTCTGTTGCCCCTGTTCCTCTTTTTGTATGTGAGCTGCCACAACAGCATGGCCACTGTCTGACGAGTGGTGTAGGTCCTTCCCTGGGAAAAGAACCCAGGCTGCTGAAGTGGACTGCACTGAACATAACCACTAGGCCACTGGGACTGGCCCTAGAAAAATTTTTAAATTTTAAATTTTGAAATAATTTCAGACTTAAAGAAATGTCACAAAATAGTACACAGATTAGTACCTTTACTAAATTCCCCAAATGTTAACATTTCACCTCATTTTCTTTATCAGTCTCTCTATATTTATATACATATTATATTTTTGGAACCATTTGAAAGTAAGTTGCTGCCATAATGCCCTTTATCCCCTAAATACTTTAGTGTGTATTTCCTAAAAACAAAAATTTTCAGGGCCAGCCCGGTGGCGTAGCGGTTAAGTTTGCATGCTCTGCTCTGTGGCCCAGGGTTCGCCAGTTTGGATCCTGGGCGTGGACCTACTCACCACTCATCAAGCCATGCTGAGGAAGCGTCCCACATAGAAGAACTAGCAGGACCTACAACTAGGATACACAGCTAGGTACTGGGGCTTTGGGGAGAAAAAAGAAAAAAGAGGAAGATTGGCAACAGATGTTAGCTCAGGGCCAATCTTCCTCAAACAAAAAGAAAAGAATTTTCTCTTTCATAATCACATACAATGATCAAATTCAGGAAATCAACAGTGAGTTCTTCTCCAGCGCACCAATCAGGAATCAAAAGTGTTGGTCAATTCCAGGTGATTGCTTTCTGGCTGAGGGGGCCGGAGGGCATGGCCTGGAGTTCACGGTGATGGGCCAGGTTGTTCTGCTGCCGAGGAGGCTGTCTGGTAGCCCTGTGCGGATGCCCCTCATTCCCTGCAGATGTCCTCCTGCTCAGTCATGGTTAGACTGCAGGGAGCCGGAGGGGTGGGCCCACCTGGTCTCCTGCCCTGCCCCTCCAGATCCAGGCTCCCTCCTCAGAGATGTAGAAGTGGGGAAGTGGGTGAGGCCCGGCACCCTGTGCTCTGGGCCAGGGGAGAAAAGGGCTGTAGCTGCTTCCCTTGCACCTCCTTTCCGGTCTTCCCTCGGGGCCAACCCCCTGCAGCTCAGTCGGGGCAGGAGGATCTGGGCGTGTTTGGGCCTCTCTCAGGAGAGAGCTGAGAGCTGAAGCCCTGGCCCTCAGCTTGAGGAGTGTGCCCACCATGATACTGCTCTGTGGTCTCTCAGCTTTTTGATCCCACTTTCCTGTCAGTTAAAATGAATTTTGATCATGTACTTTCTAATAATAAATTATGTACATAATAAAATAGGTAGAAAAATAGAAAAAAAATTTAAAGGATAAATAAATAGATAGAAATTCTAATATTTTCTTCCCTCATCTCAGGGATATTCCTTGTCTCGGTTCTGTTTTCTTCCTCATTTCTTACTCACTAAGAGTAGTATTACTGCTATTTTTCCCCTTTAGCATAATCTGAAATTGAAGTCTTCCAGGCTTCAAAACAGATATTCGTTAAAACCCTACAGTACAGATGGTATTGTTTGTTCTGGTTGAAACCTTTGGGTTCCTTCTGTCAAACTGAAACTAGAAATTACCTTTTTTTCCCCCAGTTTTATTGAGATGTAATTGACATACATCATTGTATAAGTTTAAGGTGTGCAGCATAATGATTTGACTTACTTATATTGTGAAATGATTACCACAAGTTTAGTTAATATCCATCATCTTATATAGATACAAATATATATATATATATACTTTTTTTCCTTGTGATGAGCACTCTTAGGGTTTACTCTGTTAACAACTTCCATGTATACCACACGGCAGTGGTGCCTGTAGTCATCATGTTGTACATTACATCCCAGTACTTATTTATCTTATAACTGGAATTTTCTGCCTTTTGACCACTTTCATCCAATTCCCCTTCCCTTTACCCCCCTAGAAACTGTCTTTTAAGGCTGAAGCTTTCATAGCTGATTTCATTCTTTTTTGTGTGTGTGTGTGTGTGAGGAAGATCAGCCCTGAGCTAACATCCGTGCTAATCCTCCTCTTTTTGCTAAGGAAGACCGGCTCTGAGCTAATATCTATTGCCAATCCTCCTCCTTTTTTTTTTTCCCCCAAAGCCCCAGTAGATAGTTGTATGTCATAGTTGCACATCCTTCTAGTTGCTGTATGTGGGACACGGCCTCAGCATGGCCGCACAAGCGATGCGTCGGTGCGCACCCGGGATCCGAACCCGGGTCGCCAGTGGCGGAGCGTGCGCACTTAACCACTAAGCCACGGGGCCGGCCCCTCATAGCTGATTTCTAACCAGAGCTCTGGAAAGTGGGGGATTATAGAAAGTAAAGTTCAATTAGGCTCTTGTAAAAATGGGGTTTTTTCCTTCCAGAGGGAAGTGTGATAATCACCTTCTGTACTGGGCTCAACCGAGACTGTCCGTTGATCATAGTTTTTCAAAATAGGGGAAAAGAGTATATATATTATTATTTATTATACACATGATATATATTTTCTATAAAAGAATTAGAAAGTACAGTTAAGTGAAAAGAAAGCAAAAATCACTCATAATCCCATCACCCAGAGAGAGCACATGTTAACACACTGTCAAATTTCCATCTAGTTTTTTAAGAGATGTGTATTTTAAGTCAAAGTGGAATCCCGTTATACAAAACGTTTTGCGATACACTTTTCTTCTCTTACGATGTCATGTGCACACCTGTCCGCGTTACTGCAAACCCTTGGACCTGTCACATCAGTGGGTGGGTGGTGTTCCATTGTGTAGATGTGTTCGCACTTATTCACTAATGCCATGTTTTAGGCTCTTTCCATTCTCACTGTGCTACATGCTGCAGGGAAGACCCTAAACGTTAGTGTATGTCCTTAATTATTTCCCGAGGTGAAATTCCTAGAAGTGGCATTGCTGAGTCAAAGGGTCTCTGCACTTTTAACATTTTCACTTCCTCCTCCTAGTTTGCCTCCAGAGCACTGAGCTCCAGTACCCCACCCTCAGACACGAGACTGCACTGCTGAAGCTTTTAAAATGGAAAGCTTATTGGGCTTTTCCCGTTTCAAAAGTAAACATGCTCATAGTAGTAAGTTTAGAAAGTATAGAAGTATAGAAGGTTAAGAAGAGGGGAAAAATGCCCATTACCTTACTGCTAAAAGGGAGGAAGACTATCCTCTACCCACTCTGGGTCTTTTCTGGCTGGGCTACAAATTAAATTGACATGAGACTGAATAGCAGGAGAAAATCAAACAAAGCTTTATAACAGGTACACATGGGAGAAACCAGGGAAACTGAGTTTCTCAACAAATGGTGAGGTTTTCACCTTAAATAGCATATTCAGGTAGACAAAGGAGGATGTTGGGGGGGAGAGTCAGCTATGGGGGATTACCAGAAAGCACAGTAATCAAGAGTATGCAGATTAAGTCCTAGCCTTCCACACTGATAAGCGTTTCTAGAGGTAAGGTCATCCTCCCTTCTTCCAGGTACAGAGAGGGAGATACCTTTACAAATGGAGATTTCCCTTCAACAGAACTTTGATGAGAAAGGGCTTAGCAAGGACCCTCCAGTCTGTCACTTTTAGGCAGTTTAGGGGAAAGTGAAATGTCTTTCAGAGAAAATAATCAAGATAAAGAGACATATGTTGAGGTGGCCAATTTTGATCTCCCACACTGCTTGAGAATCATATCAACAGTTTGGGCATGTTTCCATCCAGTATTGCTTTCTGTTCACTTGCTTGTTTTGCTGCAGTTGTGTACAGTTTTGTATCATGGTCCTTTTTTAAACTTAGTTATACCAATTATTTGTAAATACCTGCATTTAGGGCAGTCACATAGCTGACTCTCCACTGTGAGCGTTTAAGTTGTCTCCAGGTTTTCATTATTGCAAATATGTTGTGCTGAACATCTTTGTGCATTAATGCTTTCTCTGTATTTCGGGTTATTTCCTTAGGATAGAGTCGCAGAAGTGGAATTACGGTGCTGAAGACTATAAGTACTTCTTTTTAGGGCTTTGGATAACAGTTACCAAATTCTGTTTCAGAAGTGTGGTGCTCATTCTGATTATGATTTGTAAAGGCTGCTTCTCTAGCGAATCTGTTGTCTCCAGTTTTCTCTGTGCAAAGAGAAGCGAAGTGAGTTGGACACTTGCCCAGGTGTACAGGGTGAAGGCTGGGCTTCCCGCACAGCAGCCTGCTGTGTATCCTTCCCCACCCTGAGCACGTGCCTGCCTCTCTCCACTAAGCCACCCCCAGGCGGCTGCACACCAAAGGAGAGTGAACCTGCAGAGCTGCTGCAGCTGTCAGGTGACTGGATTACTGCTCCTTTTGATGAGGCAGCAAGCCCCCCAGCCCCCATCCTTCACTTAGTCCTTCGTTAAGGAGAGAGTGAGAGACCACACAGGGCTTTGCCTCTTTCTCATGCAGATGTGGGGTTGTAGAAGACACAGGACCAGACCTTTCTAGGGTGGTGGTAAGAAGCCGGCGCACTTCCTCTTCTCATCCAGGGTCCACCGCCCGGAAGTGAGGGTGCTTTGCTGGCGCACTTCCTCTTCTCATCCAGGGTGAGGGTGCTTTGCAGCGGAGCTTTCTAACTTGTGTTCTTTCCCAAACTTCCACAGGGTGTCCAAGTGGATACGAGAGACCACAGTGGAGCCACAGCCCGGATGCTGGCCAAGCAGTACGGACACATGAAGATTGTGGGGTTGATAGATGCTCACATGCCTTCTCTGCCCAAGAGCCTCTATCGGAGCCCAGGTACGTGCCTCTGCGCTCTGCCAGAGTCCCACGGGAGAAAGAAGACCCCTCCTGCTCTGGCTCCCACCTGCTCCCCTGAGGTCTGGCTCCTGCAGCCTTGCTCCCCACTCTTCTCTGCCTCCCCCGGTGACTCCATCGTGCAGTGAAGCTTGGGGCCCGCTTGTCTAATGGGAGGAGACAAGGGAGAGTGTAGAGGGGTACTTGCCAGGTGAAGATGTGCACAGGATCTGGGGCGGGTGGCGCCCACGAGAGGTAGGGCAGCCTCACAAAGGGGATCGCTGCCGGGGTTTTTTCTTGACTTTGCTTATGGTGTTTGTTGCCATGCCAAATGTTTTAATTTTATACAGTCAAATTCATCAATCTTTTATTGCCTTTGGATTTTGAGTCACAGAAAATCTTTCCCTGTGCCCTGGTTGTACAGGAATTTGCCAGTGTTTTCTTCCAGTATTTACATGGTTTCATTCTTTTATTTAGATCTCTGATCCATTTACACTTTATTTTCATGCATGATGTGAGGTGTGGTTTTTTTCGGATAGCTCCCCAGTTGTCCTAGCATCATTTATTTAAAAGTCTGTCTTTGCCCTAGTGATCTGAGAGGCCGTCTTTGCCATACATACCAAGTTTCCATCTGTGCTCCGGTCTGTTTCTGGACTTCCTGTCCTGTTCCACTGTCTCTGTATTCGCACACCAGACCCTTACTGTTGTAATTAGAGGAGCTTTTTGTGATATGTTCTACTATCTAGTGGGGCTAGTCTCCCTCATTACTTTCCTTTTCCAGTGTTTTTTAGCTATTGCTTGTTTATTATTCTGTATGAACTTGTCTAGCTCCTTAAAAACAGGGTGTTGATATTGAGATTGTGGCAAATTGATAAATTAACTACCCCTTTATGTTGTTGAGTCATCGTGTCTAACAATAAGGGATGTCCTTTTGTTCAGGTTTTAGATTTTTCCTCATATACGTTTTATATGTAACGTAAGTTTATTACTAAGTGATTTTCCTTTAATAAGTGTAGAATTTTGTCAAAGGCTTTTTCTCTTTCTTTTTTGTGAGGAAGATCAGCCCTGTGCTAACATCTGCCATTCCTCCTCTTTTTGCTGAGGAAGACTGGCCCTGGGCTAACATATATGCCCATCTTCCTCCACTTTACATGGGACGCTGCCACAGCATGGCCTGACAAGCAGTGCATCGGTGCGCGCCCGGGATCCGAACCTGGGTCACCAGTGGCGGAGCGCGCGCACTTAACCACTACACCATGGGGCTGACCCCTCAAAGCTTTTTCAACATCTATGGAAATGATCGTGAATTTTTTCCTTAGATCTGTTAGTACGGCATATTATATTAATGAATTTCCTAATAATGAACCAACTTTACATTCTTGGCATAAATCCCACTTGGTGTATTATTTTCTTAATGTGGTGTTGGATTCTGTTTGCTAATATTTTATTTAGTGTTTTTGTATGGTTATTCATTCATAAATGATATTGGTTTGTAATTTTCTTCATTTGTTCTGTCTTCTTCAGGTATAGGTCCCACCGTTATACTTGCTTCCTAAAATGAATGGAGAAGTTTTCCTTCTCTTTTTGTGCTCTGGAACAGTTTATGCAGCATTGGTACCCCATGGTCTTTGAAGGTTTAGTGGGATTCTCCTATGAAACCACCTGGGCCTGGTCTGTCTTTGGGGGGCGGGGTATTCCCTTGATAAGTTTTTCAATTTCTTCTATAGAAATTGATCTGCTGAAGCTTTCTAATTTCACTGGGGTCAGTTTTGGTAAACTGTCTTTTCCTAGGAAATCGTTTCATCCAGGATTTCAAACTTATTTACATAGAGTTCCATAAAATAGTTTTTTCTCTCTCTCTCTTTTAAAAGTGCCTTCTGTTTCAGCGGTTCCTTCCCCTCGTCAATCCTCATTCTGCCTGCCTTCAGTCTCAGCCATTTCTCTCTGACCATTTACTTCCCTCTCCATCTCTTTCAGTCTTTGGTTGTTTTCTTACTTTTCTTCAATGCTTCTGGTTTAGTTTCTGTTCAGATCTGTTCTTCCTTGGGCACCTTGTAATTTAGTCTTCATTTTGTAATTTGACTTTTTTTTTTCCTATTTCTTTCCTGAGTTCAGTTTTCTTCTCTCACTATTCCGTGTGTGTGCGTGTGTGTGTATTTGTTCTCAATTGTTGAGTTTCTGGTTCAGGATGCTCTTTCCGATCTCCAGATGCTGTTGAAGGCTGTGTCGGTTCAGAGTGTCGTCTTACAGTTGTCTTCTGCCTACTCCTTGTTGGTTTTTTGGTGGGGGTGCGGCGTTTTCACTTGCTGAAGTGTTGGGCTCTCCCTTCCGCATCCTCCCTGTAGTTGTATGTGGTTGAAGATCACTTGTGCTTTCTCACAGGCGGGACTCAGCAGCCTGACTAGCGTGTGAGTCCTGGTTCAGGAGCTCCCTCCACTCAGTGTCACAAGGAGAGTTTCCTTACTGGATGGCTGTTTTTTTGGAGGGGGATGTAGTTAGGCCAGTCGTTGCATATCCTCTGATATGTTTTTGTCTTGCCAGATCCTGAACGTCCCCTGCTTGCTTTTTTCCTCACTGCCCAGTTTCCAAAAGGTGCCTCTCTCCAGAAGTGTGGCTGTTCTAAGACCGCTCCCACAGGTCCCATGTGTGTTAAGTCACTTCCCTGTGGTCGTGCTCCGCTCCGCTAGGATTCTTTCTCAGTGTTTTTGCCTGTAGAATGGACTTTGTCTTTCTAGGGGTGACGTTGGCATTGCCTTCCCCTCGTCTCTCTTCTGTGTGGCTTTTTCTAGCCTTGCTTTGCTCCGCGCAGAGAATTGGGGTGAGCGAGCAAGAAGTCTCTCTGCTAGGAACGGGTGTTTGTCTCCCCCTCAGGGGGTGAGGAACTTTGAGGTCTGTGGGCTCTCTGCTCCAGGTTACGTTGAAGGTGTGGGGTGTGTGTGGTTCTGTCTGTGATTCTTGCTGACTCGGGCAGGTTTGAGAGGATGTGTCAGGACGCTCAGATTCATGGAGCCGCCTTTTCCTTGCTTTTCCCTCCCTTGTACTTTTATTTTTTATGACGCTTTCATCTTCTGCTTGGACGGGACCATGGTCTCCTGGCGGCAAGATCCTGGAGCAGGTGGGAGTGAGGTGAACTGGGAAAGGAAGGAGTGGTCCATGAGTTTGGAACCTGGGCCAGGCAGCCACTGAGTTGAGCTGTCACTTCACACCTGAGTGGGCCACTCCCCTTCCAGGGCTGGCCCAGCCGGTGCCCTTCCTGGCCTCAGGGTTGTTTTGTGATAAACCAGCTCACATGAGTGCAGTGGTAATGAAGGGCCTCTCTGTGTCTTCACCCCTGTACCCACTCCAAAATGAGATCTTATCAGCTAGGAGCTTTACACCAGTCAGTCCCTGAATCTTGCCTTCTAGGTGTGATGAAATGTGGAAAACCATGAAAAGCTATACAACCCTACCAGCTGTAGGCGCACTGAGCTCTGAGGCTCAGGTGGGTGGTGGTTTGGAACCCTTCCTAAAACAACACACACAGCCATCGTGTGGCTTGTTTCCCAAGAAGTTGTCCAGGTTGAGAATATAAAATTGCTAAGAAGTTGTAACTGATGTTGTCATATGTTTATGAAGCGATGGATCTTACCACTTCAATTTAGAATAAAATTTATTTCTGATTGTAAACTGAATACATGCTTGTTATAAAAAATTCTGAAAACCCAGACAAAGAGAGGAATAAGAATTAGACTCCCCATCATGACAACCTTTTTCAGCTCAGCCTCATACTTAGCAAGATTGCTGTCCCCTAGATGTCCCCGTGGCTCTTCTGAGCAGTGGACTGGCCCATTCTGTCATTTTGAACAAGTGAAGTCCTGGGAAACACACTTTTCTCCTTAATTTAAGAAAACCAATTAAGATCATTTTCTTCCAGTTTACCATGAGAATTAGTAAATTAGTCCACCACTGAACAGATTGTCTAATTTTGGTGTTTGACCCACAGAAAAATATGAAGATCTAAGCTCTTCAGATGAATCATGTCCTGTTCCTCAGAGACAGAGGCCCTGTCGGAAGAAGGGCCTCAGCATCCATGAGGGGCCACGAGCCTTGGCCAGGATCACAGCTATCGGGCTGGGAGGCAAGACCCAGCGGCCTTGCTATGGTGAGTGTTCCCCATTTCCTGATGGCTCTTTGACAGGGCATTCTAAGATTCTGTCTTGACAATGAACAACTTGCAGGCTCCTAAAATGTGGGCCACTCGGTGGGAGCAACAGCTCAAGGATTCAGAATTGATTATAGTGGTGGAAACACATTAGTCATTGGCTAGCTCTTGGGCTTTGGGTCATTCTTTGATTATCCTTTTCATTGGTTAAAATTATAAATAGAACTTTCTTTCTAGTAGCAGGAATGTAGCTAACCTCAGATTTCATTCATCACATGGTAGGTCAGCTGCGGCAGGGAAGATGTGACCTTGGAGTCTCACTTCCTGTCTGCCCACATCACCTGGGCAGAAAACCTTAACACATTTGCCGGCCACGAGTGGGATGTGCCTCTGGGGCAGGCCAGGGGTGACTCTGCTCTTGCTCTCTCTTCTCAAGGTGACTGATTTGATGCTCAAACCCTCCTGAGAGCTGTTAGATGGTACACTTGGTGGGGTAGATTCCTAGAGTCCGAGTTTCCAGATCTGCTAAGTTTATCCTCAAATTGTCGGCTCTTGAATGTCTAGTGCAGTGCTCTTGGGGACTGCGGGGGGCGCTGCCACTTCTCGGGGCGAGTTGGGTTTGATGCTTACGCTCTTGCTCTGGCCTGATCAAGTGATCAAACTGGTCTCCGCACCCCTCGGAGCCTGTCTCCGCGCCTGCAGGCTGCACGGAACAGTTATATCCAGGGTGCTGTGGTGAGTAGGTGGGATAATGGCCAGGAAGATACGAGTTTCCTTCCTGCCGGCCTGCAGCCTGGGTCTTCCCTCATGCCGAGGCTCCTCTGAGGAGGTGGTTGCTTTTGGAAGGAGGAACTTGTCTTCCCTTTTGTGTTCATGTGGGTTTATGTGCCCTATTCTTTCCACAGAGCAGGCACCTCCCCGGGGCTATGTCACCTTCAACAGCAGTGACGAGAACCCCCTGGAAGAGAGGGGCCTCTGCTACAGGGACGTCACCTCCCCCATCAATGACCGGGACGTGGAGAGCAGCAGCAGCAGCAGCCGGGGTACGCATCCCCACCTCACCCTGCACTGCCCAGCCAGGGGCTTGCTCAGGTTTAGGAATTCCTGGGTGCCTCCCACCCCTATCCTGTGGGGCTTGGCGCTCTGAGGAGCCATCGTGTAGAGAATGAGAGGGTGAAAGATACAGAAGCCCCTGGCTTTTGTGAGGAGAGTCAGAGAATCGGGCATGGGGACAGGTGAGGAGAAGCTTCCAGCCCAGCGTCTCTCAATGCAGGGCCTGTGGGAGTCGTTCCAAACCGACAGGGTTAGCTCCTTGATCAGTAAGCCCTCAGGGAAATGTCTTTGTTATAGCACATGTATCATTCATTTAACAGCTGTTTAATGAGTGCCCTATGTGCCAAGCACTGTTCTAGATACTTGGATTGATCAGTGAACAAAACAGACGTAATCCTCGCCTGTGTGTGCAGAGAGGGCGGGCTTAGGCAGGCGGCAGGCACCAGAAGCGCACGGTATAGTTAAGAGTTGATGAGAGCTGTGGATGAAACAGCTCAGGTGCAGGGCTCGGGGGAGTCACCACAGGCGAGACCTGCAGTCGTGTCCTTGTCTTCTCCATCGGCAGAAGAGCACGCCTTCTGTGCCCACCTTGGGGCTGTGCGCAGCAGCAGCAGCAGCGAGGGTCTGGCAAGAGCCCCAGGAGTCAGCAGCGAGGCCTCTCTGGAGAGCAACGAGGTGATGCTTCTCCTCCATTCTTGATCTCCCATCTCCCTCTGCTTCCTTGGTGTCATGGGGGATGTCTGATAGTTTGCTTGAAATGTCTGAGTCTGGTAACGAGTATTTAATGCGTGTCTACGCTGTGCTCGGACGCACGAGATCCGGGCCCACCCTCTAGGAGCACCAGCCGGGTGTAGGTGGCGCAGACCACAAGGGAAGTCACCGAGGAAGCCTCCGTGTGGCAGGTGGGGGGGGTTCACGAAGGGTTTCAGATCTTACCCAACCCATGAGGAAAGTGGCACCGATCAAGAGAGAGCAGCTGGAACCGTGGGTGGAGGGCAGAGTCTGGATGCAGCCACGTTAGCCGCAAGCCGTCAGTGTTGCTTTAAACATATACACCTCTTGCCACAGGATTCGGATCATGTACGTAAAAGCTCAGTTCGCAAGCAAACTAAAAGTTACATGAAGACCAAGAGTCGTTACAGCAACAGTGACAGCCAGTGGCCTCCCAGCACCGGGACCTCTGGGGCAGCCTGTTCCCCAGGATCTATCCCGCAGACTGAGCAGTCCGCCTATTCAGGACCCCAGGTAAGACCATTTGTGAAACTGGTGGTTATGCTGTTAGAAAGACGGCGCTTTCTGTGATTTGTGAGGCGTTTATTGTGGACTTGTGATGGGCCAGGCACTGTTGAGAGGACAGTGGTGGTGATTTTTCCCCACATGGCCTATAAAGCTGCTCGGGCTGAGAGGGTTCCTAACGGTCAGAGGGGCCAGGTGCAGGGTTTGTGTTTGTCCCTTTCCACAGGAGGGATCTCTCTCCCCCCTTGGTTTCCATACTCATTTCTAGACTCAATTCAGCCTCCCTGAGCCTGGGGAGGAGAGCAACACGATGCATGTGAAGCAGACAGAGTGGCACACAGTGTGCCCTCAGTGAGAACTGCTGTTCCCGCCTTCCTCATCGTGGGTCACTCTGGCTAAGCAATTTCTTAGGGATTGCAGGTGCAACTCAGCACCTCAGCTGTTTAACATGTTTACTGAGTTCTCCTGCCCTCCGTGGGCATAAGTGGTACAAAGATGAAAGAGAGGTAAATGTTTACTGTTGATTGTTAGTCACGGCTCTGCTGTTCACTAAGAGCCTGTGACTTTGCTGGCTTCTCCTTGCAGCCCTCCAGGGAGCTCTCTCCAGGGCCTGTTTCAGGCTCGGCGAGCAGCTGCCCCTGTCGTTCCTTAAACATGTGTTGATTGGAGAGTTCGTGATGGGGGGAGGTCTTAAGGCTGTTTCAGAAAGTCAGTTGAGGAAAATGGCAGAGTAACCACCTTGGAAAATTTGTTCCTCCATGAAAGGCAACAAAAAACTGGCAAAAATGGTCAGAATCAGTTTTTTCAGAACTCTGTGAATCAACTAAAGGCTTGCAGCCTGGAGAACGTTTATTCAAGAGAAATGGCTGAATCTCAGTGAGAACTGCGAGCTTTGTAGTGTTGTAACTTGCCCTGGTCTCATCCCCAACTCTCCAGTGCCAGGGTAGCTTGTGACAGCCACCGGAGGGAGCAGAAGGGAGCTGGAGCTCTTTCAAAGCACCATTCGCAAAGAATCGGCATTACTGGACCTGTCTGATGGTGCCCTAGCAGACCATGCTTACAAGGCTGTGCTTGACTTGACTTGGAGCCTGTCCAGCCAGTACCAGAGCCCTCTCCTTGGGGAGGCACGTGTGTGAGCTGTGCGGCTGCTGGAGGTGGTGGGGAACAGTTGGGGAAACAAGGTTAACCACAAACTTCAAAGGAAAAGCTGGGGAGTGAGATGTCCAGAGGAGCTGTGAAAAGCTGGCTTATTACTGGGACTCTAGCAGGCCACACACGTGCTCATGGCTGTGTGTGTGGTCAGGAAAGCGCTGAGAAGACCTCCAGATGACCTTGAGACTCGGAGCAAGCAGGAGGTAAAGGCTAAGGTAGGACTGTCATCTGCCTGGCTGAGTGTGGAAGATGTGCCCCAACAAGCATCTGAGCTTCTCGGGGAAGACTGGGAGGTTGGTTGGTTCCAGGTGTTGAAGGAAATCTGTCTAATCCTTAGCTGACTACTAAGCAACCGAGTGGAGACTTCAGTGGCCGCACATGAGAAAGAATAGCCTTTACAGAATTATGTTAGAAAAGCCAGCAAACAACAACTTCAACAAGCAGCCACATCCAACTACAGAGGGAGGAGAACCAATCTCCAGAGCTTCCATGTTAAAATGTCCAGTTTTCAACAAAAAAGACAAGATGTGCAAAGAAACAAAGTATGGCTCATAGACAGTAAAAAAAACAATCAGTAGAAGCTGCCCCTCTATAATCACCAAGACAAAAAATAACAAATGTTGGAGAGGATGTGGAGAAAAGGGAACTCTCACTCACTGCTGGTGGGAATGCAAACTGGTGCAGCCTCTATGGAAAACAGTATGGAGAGTCCTCAGAAAATTAAAAATAGAAATACCTTATGATCCAGCTATCCCACTTCTGGGTATTTATCCAAAGAACCTGAAATCAACAATCCAAAGAGGCTTATGCACCCCTGTGTTCATTGCAGCATTATTCATTATAGCCAAGACGTAGAAGCAACCCAAGTGTCCATCAACAGATGAGTGGATAAAGAAGATGTGGTATGTATATACAATGGAATACTACTCGGCCATAAAAAAAGACAAAATCGTCCCATTTGCAACAACATGGATGGACCTGGAGGGTATTATGTTAAGTGAAATAAGCCAGACAGAGAAAGACAGACTCTGTATGACTTCACTCATATGTGGAATATAAACTAAGACACAGACAGAGAGAACAGTTTGGGGGAAGGGTTGGGGGGTGGGCACAAGGGGTGAAGGGGTGCACTTATATGGTGACTGACAAATAATAATGTACCACTGGAATGTCACAGTTATAAACTACTATGACATCAATTAAAAGAGTTAAAGGAAACCAGGTCTAAATAGAGAATATCAATAGTGATAAAAATAAAAATGAACCAAATAGAAATTCTGGAGTTGAAAAGTACAATAACTGAAATGAAAGTTTCACTAGGCGGGTGCAACAGCAGGTCTGAGCAGCCGAGGAAAGCCTCAGCAAACGTGCCGGAGATCCACTGAGATGATCCAATCTGAGAAGAAGGAAGGAAGAGTGAAGAAAAGTGAAGAGAAACCTGTGAGAGCCCATCAGGCAAACCAGTGTACACATAATGGCGTTCCAGGAGAGGAGGGAGATGAAAGCAGAGAAGGGTTCAAAATAGCCAGACCTTCCCAAATTTGATCCAAAACATGAATCTGCACATCCAAGAAGCTAAATGAACTCTAAGTGGGTTAAACTCAGAAGCATACCTACACACATCATAAACTGTCAAAAAACAAAGACTCTTGAAGGGAGCAAGAGAGGTGCCTCCTCACAGACCAGGGACTCTGGAGATGAACAGCCAGTTTCTCATCAGAGACGGTGGAGACCAGGAGACATTTGGATGACATGTTCAAAGTAATGAAAAAAAGTCAACCAAGAATGCCATATCCAGCAAAAACTAGCCTTTACAGCTGAAGGAGAAATTAAGACAGTGCCATTTAAACAGAGACTTGCGAGAACATGTTGCTAGCAGACCTGGCCTACAAGAAATAGTGCAGGGGTCCTCCTGGCTGAAATGCGGACACTAGATCCAGAGGCACCAGTGGCCTGAGTGTCTGGCTCCCTGCTCTGCCTGAGGCATGGAGAGGAGGGGCAGCTGGGCTCTTGTCTGAGGTCCTGTCAGTGCCACTGCTGGACCTGGGGGGATCAGCGGGGCTCAGAATGGGGACACGACCTCACGACTCCGGTGCTGAGCAGGAGAGAAGTGGCTCTGCCCTGCAGCACGTACCCGTGTCCCTGTGCCCCGCCTGTCCCCCCCACCCGTCCTGGCTCCTTTGCCCTCTAGGACCTGGCCACACTGCTGGAGCAGATTGGGTGTCTGAAGTACCTGCAGGTGTTCGAGGAGCAGGACGTGGACCTCCGCATCTTTCTGACCCTCACTGAGAGTGACCTGAAGGAAATTGGCATCACGTGAGTCCCGAGGGGCCGTCTGTGGCCTCACCCCCTCACTTCAGCCAGACGTTCCGGGACCAGGGACCAGCTCAGGTTGCACCTTTCCAGCATTTGGATGGAGCGCTGCCCCACCTAGAATCAGCTCTCTCCTGCAGTTGGCTGTCCTCTCCATGCCTACAGCCACTCCTGGCTTAGATGCCCATGGCCATGGCCCTGCGGCTCCTGAGGCCCCCAAGCGGGCCCGGCTGACTCTGCTGCCTTCAGGGTACCGACATTTTCTGCCCGTTCACTTCTGAGAGCTTCTCGAGCTGACAGATGGTTGTCCACAACCTAGAGCTGGCCAGCCCCACCTGGGGGTTCAGTGACAGCAGCAGCCGGGCAGCAGGAGGGAACAGGTGGGGGAGGCCAACCCCAAGTGCAGTTGCTGTCCTCTGCCCCAGGATCTGGGGACCGCTCTCCCCTTTTAAAGCTGGGATCTTTCCTAGGGGGACAGTCTTGATGGGAGTGTGGTCCATGGAGCCTCCGTGCACACGGCGGATGCCAAACCACATCCTCTCATTTACCCCTGCAGGTTGTTTGGGCCCAAGAGGAAGATGACCTCTGCCATCGCCCGCTGGCACAGCAGTGCCCGCCCCCCGAGTGATGCCCTGGAGCTGGCCTATGCTGACCGGCTTGAAGCCGAGATGCAGGAGCTCGCCATCCAGCTGCACAAAGTGAGTGGGGAGAGCCGGGAGGGGACGAGAGGCGTCTGGAGACCCACGCCTGTAGAGGACACAGCCATGGAGAGCAAGTGGTGGGGACAGATACCCAGAATCAGCAGAGAGAAGCAGCCAGGGCGGGCGGTAGGACAGTGAGGGCAGAAAGCATTAGAGCTCATAAGCAGGAGGGGAGATGCACTGGTGGGCATGCAGAAGGAAGGCTCAGAAAGATGGGGGCCATTAGGCAGGTCAGAGGGACATAGGAGAGATGAGACGGAGGGTGAGGGCAGAGGACAAGTGGCTGGTGTGGACACCAAAGGGCTCGCAGGAGGGACTCAAAATGGGGGAGGCTCTGAGGGGGAGACAGGCACCCCCAGCCTGGGAGAGAGGGTGACCATCGGGATGGCAGAGGTGGAACCTGGAGGTGGGGGACCCGGCCTTAGCAGCCATGGCCTCGTGTCCCCGGGATGTCTGCCCAGCTCCTGCCTCTCCCTCTCCCACTGCAGCGCTGTGAGGAGGTGGAGGCCATGCGGGGCCAGGTGTCGCAGGAGCAAGAGCTGCGGGCCGTGGTGGAGAGCTGCCTCCTAGAGCAGGACAGCACCCGCCAGGACGTCCACGCCCAGCTGCAGGAGACCTGGGCCCTGGCCCGGGACGCCGCGCTTGTCTTGGACCAGCTGCGGTGAGGGGGCAGCAGAGTTGCTAGGCCAGGGCCAGGCCGAGTCATGTTTCCTCCAGATTCTTTAACCAAGGCGTCATTCGCTGCCACCCCCCATTTCATTCTGGCTGTTCCTTTCTGCAGGACAGACCAGGCAGCAAATGGGGCCCCAAGAATCTGTACCCCTGTGCAGGTCTTCCTCCGCCCTGGTCTCAGGCCCTGAGAGCTTATCAGTGCGAGTGTTCGGTGTGCCTGCCATGCCCACACGGGTGGGCTGGGGAACAGGGCAGAGCCCCACCTCACACTCAGGGAGGTGGGCGGTCTGCCATCCCCTGCCCTCTGGGGCCATGGAAGGCACCGTTGCCAGGCCTCTCCCCTCACCAGCACTTGGTCTTGTGTCCGGCAGAGCCTGTCAAGCCGAGCTGTCAGCCCGAGTGAGGCAGGATGAGTCCCCTTGCAGGGCCACCCTGGGCCCAGCCCTCCCCACAGCTGGTAAGGAGAGCAGCGGCCTGGCCTGGGCAGATGGAGGGCAGGGGTGCCTCCTCAGGCCAGGTTTCACCCCTTGTCTCAGCACAGTTATCACACTGACACCTCCCAGGTCCCCTGGCACTCAACCCCAGACTCCAGGATGAGGGTGCCCCGCCCAAGCCCATCACCTCCCGGTGGTGGGAGTTGACCGCCCTTGGGCCCTGGCTGACTGTGTTGTCCTAGGCCTTACATGACAGCTGGGGCCTCCCAAGGGCACAGCCCCGCAGTAGTGTAGAGACCCTCACACTTTGATTCCTGGGGCTGGGCCCCGACCAGCAGTCAGTGCTCCGGTCAACAAGTGGGAAGGGAACACACTGTGATGTAATGAGGGAGTTGTGCAGGCAGGCAGTTGGGTGGGTCCCCTGGTCACAGCAGCTCAGGACAAAGAGGCAGGGCCTGTGAGCACAGCCCGCGGGCCCACCCAGCCCTCTGCCCCACAGACTCCAAAGGCTGGCAGGCTGCCCTGCAGGCCCTGAGCCTCCCTGAGCTGTCGGGAGCATTGGAGGATCGAGTCCATGAGATGGGTGAGTCTCCGGGAGGGCAGCCAGTGGCCCTCACCCCTCCCAGGACCAGATGTGGGTGAACAGGGAGAGCCCCTGGCTGCTGTGCGACAGCCCCGCCACAGCCCACTGCCCCTCAAGGCCATCCATCCCCAGTGCTCCCGAGGGCCCCCCTTCCTCCCCCGCTGCCCAGACTTGCAGAGCAGTAAGTGTCTGCTCGGTCCCCAGGGCGAGTGCTGTGCTCAGTGACCCAGAGCCTGGAGAAGCTGCAAGTCCTGAACGGGAAAGAGAACTGGCGGGAGCCGTAGCCAGAGGGACGGTGAGTGTCTGCCACCCCAGGGCCCCGGCCAGGGGAGCAGGGTCCACGGGTAGCTGAGCAAGCGCCCACCTCAGTCTTCCTTTCCCTCCTCAGAATCTGACGTTGGGTGATTGCTCCACCCTGAACCTGTGTGCCCGGAGGGCAGTGAGCGGGGGGCTGCAGCAGCCCACGCCCCAACTGGGGCCAGAGGATCAGGGCCCAGGAGCAGCCAGCAGAGAGGCAGGACGGGGCTGTGGCCGGCACAGGGCAGCGGCCCCCACGGAGGCAGGATGAGGGTCTCCCGCCCAGAACCTGGCGCTAAGGCCCAGAGCAGGCAGGGCCCTGGGAGAGAGCATGTCCGCAGACACCACAGGTGCCACACTGAGGTCTGCCCTGATGGGTGAGGACTGGGGCACCTGGGCAGCATATGTCATTTGCTGGAAAATAAAATTGAAGATTAACGGATGAAGGGCTCAGTTCTGGTCACACATGTGGTACTGGCTGGCGTAGCCACACCAAGACCCCCAGCCCCAGTGACCCACTGGGACCCAGGCCCTTTTTGCCAGGACAAAGAACACTGTGCTCAGAGCAGAGCCAACTCGGTGACCTCCCCTGCTCCATCGTCCCCAGCAGCTAGGGCCACCTTTGCTCAGAGCCCCCGTGATTCTACAGAAGCTACCTGGAGAGCAGAGCATGCCCCTGGAAATGAGAGAGGAGCAAGGTCCAGGAGTTTTATTTACAGAGTGAAGTGCCTTTGCCCACAATGCTGGCTGCTTCATCGAGGCTCTAAGGTGAACAGACCCCCCCCCAGCTGGGCGGGGGCACTGCTTTCCTTACCAGGCCCAGCAGGTGCTGTGGAAACTTTCCAGACACAGGGCCATAGGAGACCGCCAGTGGTGACCTTCCTGTCTGCAGTGGCTCTGCTGGTGTCATTCTGCACACTCAGCCGGTGCTTCCAGACCGTCCCCTGGAGGTGCTTGCAGACTGTGCTGGGATGGAGAAAGGAGGGCTTTCAAAGCAAAGGAAAGAGCAGCGGGCTCAGCCCAGGGCCACCAGGTTCAGGAGGGGGCCTCATGACGGTCTCAGCACAGAAGCCCCAGACCAGGCTCATGGCCCAGAGAGGTCCATGGCCAGCAACGCCACAGCAAACACGAGGAGGTGGATGACGCCCCCACCTCGGACAGGAGGCCGGTGGCAGCTCCACTCTGAACCATGCCTAGAGCTCTTGGGCCTGGCCCTGTCCTTAAGTCTCTGGCTAGTAGGACAAGGGGACGCCCTCCTGTGCCCAGCCCTGGGCTGCCAGCCAGGACCAAAGACCACACAGAGCAGCCGAGGAGCGACTTTATTGTCCTTTCTCCTTCGGCCCCACCTACAGCTGGGCCCCACGGCCCTGACTGTGCTTGGGGACCGAGCCAGCTCTCTTTACCAGTGGGGTCAAGCTGCTGTGAAGCCTCTCCCAAGTCACACAGCACAAAGAGAAAACCTAACTGAGTAAAGCTAACCACCACCAACGTTAACAGTACAACATCCCACCCCCAAGCTGGCTCTTCTCCAGGCCCTGGGGTTGCCCTGGGCAGGACACAGCAATGAGTCAGCCCAGAGCAAGGCGTCCTCCACGACAACAAACCAACTTCTCAGTGGTCCAAGGGTGTGTGCACCTATCCACTGAGAAAGTCAGGCCATACCTGGGCCTCTGCCAACCCCTGAGACACACACAGAGGAGGGTTTGAGCCTTGGGGTGGGTGAGAATGTCCTGAGCCTGGAGAGCCAGGCCCAGTGCACTGACCAACCTGAGAGGGTCCCCGCTGGCCTGGCCACCACCTAGTGACTGCTCAAGGCACTGGAGAGAAGGAGACGCCCACTCGCCCCACGCACTCAGAATGGGGTGCAAATACAGAAACACGCTAAAAGATACTCCCACAGGAATTCAGGGCCCAGTCTCAGCCCATGGGCACAGACAGAACTGCGGGAGGGTGACCGACACTCAGCACAGGAGCAACCTCAGGAGGAAGACGGGAGAAGCTTCTCTAGGGCCTTCTTCTGCTTCTCAGTGGCTGCAGCCAAGGCCTCAGCCAGCTTCTCCTCGGGCATCATGTTGAGCACCTTGAGAGCGAAGAGGAGCTGGTACTTGGCTGTGCTTATGAAGGCGTTGCTCAGGAAGTTGGGGAAGCCGCCGACTCGATCCTTCTGGGTGTAGAGCGGGACCCGCACGAGCCCCAGCACCTGCATGGAGAAAAAACCAGGGTTGGGGCCATGCCCCCACACTGGTGGCGCAGCCCTGGGAGGATGGGCCTGGGCCCTGCTAGGCCAGGGGACAGGCAGCCAGGATGCCAAGGGCATAATGGGAGACCCGGCAGGGTCTGGTGAGGCAGAAGCCAGCTAGCTCCCTTGGAGTGGTGCAGCCCCTCTCCTCCCCAAGCAAGTTTCAAGGCCACCCCATGCACTTCCCACCCTCTGCAGCCTTGGTTCCAGCCCCCAATCTGCTAGCAGGAAGCCCCCCAGTCCACACCCCATGCTCCCCCTTTCACCTGATGAGTTCCAAACACCCAAAGTGGCACTCCCAACCATTCCAGACCACAAACCCCACAAATTACAAAAGCCTTCATCTGCAACCATGAGATCCCAACCTTCTTACCCCCAGTCCATTAACCCAGCCCTACACATCCCCGTTTTTGCTTTTCAGCTTCCCATCTCCCCAGGCAGACACCGCCCCATCCCATCCCCCACACCGATCCCACTCCCCACTCCCAGGATTGGCAATGGCAGGCAGCAAGGCAGATGGAACACAGCCCCGAGGGAGCCCCAGCCCTGCCCCACCCCCCAGGTCCCTCTCCCCACCCCGATGCTGGAGACAGCGACCCCCACCCTCCCGGCCAGGGGACCCTCAGGGGGACGTGTTACCCATCGATGCCTTCCACGGGGCCAGAGCCAAACCCCGGGGTGGGGGGCGGGGCCCAGGCGGCGGCCCCACCTCCAGGCCGTGGTCGCGCGAGTGCACCGCGCTGATCTCCACAGCGTGCAGCTGCTCCAGCGTCAGCTGGCGCGCGTACAGGTGCGCCACGACGCGGTGCGGGCCCTCGGTCAGGTGCGAGCTCAGGTAGTCAGCCTCGGTGAGGCGCAGGCAGCCTAGGCCCAGGCCCAGCACCCGGTTCAGGCCGTCCTCCAGCGACCAGAAGCGCCGGTCCACGAAGCCGCCGGGGAAGCCCAGCAGCCCGTCGAAGCGCATCTGCATCTGCAAAGGAGCGCGGTCACGGGCTCGGGTCCGAGCGGCGCCCGCCTCCCCCCACCCCCGGCCGCCCGCGTCCTCACCAGCACCGAGAAGCGCATAGGGATGCGGCCGAAGAGCTGCCCGGGGTTGGCGGCATACAGCATGGCGTGGCATGAGTGGCTCCAGCCCGGCCCCAAGCGCATCGCCTCTACCCGGCTGATCTGCTTCAGCTCAGGCACCGCCGCCGTCGACATCTTGGCACTGCCCCCAGCGGCCCGGGCACGGCCCCTTAAGTGCATGCGCGGGCCCGCCCCCGCCGCGCCGGGCCAATCCGCGGGCAGCCTCGCCCCTGGGCCACGCCCCTCCGCCAATCGCCGACGCGCACCGGGGCAAGGCCCATCGCGGCGCTCCGAGGTGTCGTTGAGAGGCGGGAGGGGCGTGTGCAAAGGGAGCGGCGGTGCGCGTCCCAGCCGTCATCCAATCGCCGCGCACCCCGAGCTGCGGCCCCGCCCACGGCTCTGGAAAAGCACAGCGCCCAGGATGCAACGCGCCAGCCGATCTCGCCGGAGCCGCGCGCGACTTTGGGGGTACTTCCCTGCTTGCTCCGAGGGCAGCGGGGAGCCCCAACGATCAGCGGCGCCTGTCCCGTGGGGGCGAGCGCCTCTCGCCTCCCCAGGAGAGCTCAGCGGAGCCCCGAGACCAGAGGGCACACCCTCCCCTGCACGCCCTCGAGTCCAAGGTCACTGCTGGTCGGCCTGACTCCAGAGGGCACAAAAGCAGGGCCTGGCAGAGCTCCAACTGCCCCCACGGTTCCCGTCCACGCTCCGCCCTGGACTGGGAGTGGATGGCGGGGAGCGCTGGGCTCCCTAAACCCAGCCTGCTGGGGCAGCAGTGACTTAAATCCCGGGGCTGGGAGCTTCCCAGCCCAGCGCCCCAAGTATCCTCCAAGACAGGCATCGTATGCCAGGCAGAGGATGAGCAAGAGCTGGCAACATCCACCAAAAACTCACTCACACGTTAGGTCCATGGTGGTGGTCTGTGAGATGTGGGGAATAAGGGCCTGACGACGGAGGTTCTCACTCCTCCTGTGGCCCTCTGCCGGGATCAGAGCTCAGACGGGGCAGCGGGCAGAGGGACGCCAGATTCAAGGGCAAGTAACAGTGTCTGAAGGGGAGAGGTCCATCCAGACAGGACCCTGCCTCCAGGCCACAGGGTAAGACCCAAGCCCAGCACCAGTGGGGAGCAGGGGCCACGGAGGAAAGGTGCCCCTGCCCCAACCCCTCATGACACCAGAGTTAAGAAAGGAGCTGAGCCTGTTTGGGGGAAGTGTGGAGGGAGATGCAGGGAAGAAACTGTCTGACCCCAAGCGCCTTTCCACCCACACTGGGACTGTGCCAGACCCAGGCACGACAGAGCAGCTGCACAGCAGAGGGTGGCAGGCCTTTCCTGGGGCGGGGACTGGCCAGCTGAGAACACTGGTTCCTCCCTCAAGCGCCTGAGTCAGAGGGGGCCCATGGAGGCAGCTTGGAACTGTGTTTGCAAAGGAGCTAGGGGCCCTGCCAGCGGGCAGTGGTGCAAACGGTGCTGTGGTGGGCATTCTGGGGCACCAGCCTCTCCCTGCTGGGAGGCCGCTTGCTGGGCCAAGCAGAGGGCCCTTGGCTGGGATCCAGCATCCTGGCAGCCAAACCTGCCTCTCCAAACTCACTCACCCCACATGACAGCTGGAGAGAGTGGCTCCCTTGCTTAAAAACCTCTAATTGTTATCTGCCCCCACAAGGTCTTGTGGTATCTACACCCCACAACCCTCGATTCTGACGTTCCAGCCACTTCGGCTTCTTTCCACTCAGTGGACACACTAGGCTCACTCCTGCCTCCGGGCCTTTGCACTTGCTGGGCCAGCTGCCTGGGGCACGCTTCCAGGGCCAGCTCCTCCACATCCTTCAGGGCTCAGCCTCAGAGAAGCCCTCCCTGACCACGGATAAAATTAAGTCCCCCACGTGACTCCACCGCACCACCCGCTGACTCTCTTCCTAACAGTACCAAACCTGGAAGATCTAGACAACTTGTGCAGGGTCTCACTAACCAGAACGCAAGCTTTTTTTGTGTGTGAGGAAGATCAGCTCTGAGCTAACATCCCTGCCAATCCTCCTCTTTTTTGCTGAGGAAGACCAGCTCTGAGCTAACATCTATTGCCAATCCTCGTTTTTTTCCCCCTTTTTCTCCCCAAAGCCCCAGTAGATAGTCGTATGTCATAGCTGCACATCCTTCTAGTTGCTGTATGTGGGACACCGCCTCAGCATGGCTGGAGAAGTGATGCATCAGTGCGCGCCCGGGATCCAAACCCGGGCCACCAGTAGCGGAGCGCACGCACTTAACCGCTAAGCCACGGGGCCGGCCCCAGAATGCAAGCTTCTAACGGTCCTTGCCGGTTCTGCCTTCTGCTGGCACACAGTAGGTACTCAGTACACACCTGTGGGATGAACCAGCGATGCACATGGGGACTGCAGCAGCAACTCGCCCATCCCGAGGCCCAAGGCTCCTTCTCCACCTGCTCAGGAGACCAGGCCACACCCTAAGGGTCCCCTTGGCTCCAACCAAAGAACCAGCACGATGACCACGCGCCTGGCTCACACGGCGTCTCGGGCGCCCTCACCCCCTCTTGAAAGCCATCAGTCACTGACACCTTACACGTGATGGCGCTTGCGCTGCTGTGAGAGTGCCAGAGCCGCCACTAGCCACTCAGCAGTCCTGTCTCTTGACCAGGACACAGCTGAGGTCCTGCGGTGCTGTGCACGGAGGAAGGAGTGAACAGGATATTGCCGCATGATTTTATTACTATAAATATACAGTAAAAATGAACAAAAACTAGCCAATCAGAGTACATCAAATGATAGCACATATAAGTCCAAGACAGGCCAGTCCGAGTCCCGTCGTTCAGAGCACTGGCCCAGTGCCGATGGCGAGGCCAGGGTGTGGGTGGGGGAGAGGGGAGGGGCGCAGGAAGAGGGCCGGCCGCCTGCGTGTGTGTGCACGTGTGTGTGTGCACATTGGCATGTGTGCACCCGGGAGCACAAGGTAGGCGGGAGGCAGGCGGGGCGGGGAGCCAAGCGGCCGGGGCAGGTCGGCCTGAGCGTGGCTCAGAGCTGTGCATAAGGCAGCGCTCCGCTCACAGGCTCAACCAGGAGAAAGCGAGTCGTCCACTCCAAGCGCCCCACTGGACAAAGCCTCAGGCCGTGCACACGTTCTGTGGACTGCTGCCGGCTGCCCCAGAACCATCCTGCCCAGGAAGCTGCTCAGAAGCAGGCCCAAGGAGCTGCACACACCCACCTGGCCGGCTCCAGGTCCCTGCTGGGGCAGCTCTCACCCTGGTGCACCAGGGATGGGCGACCCCTCTGCCTTTGTGTTGCCCATAAAGCTCATCTTAAAAAAAGAAGAGGTCACCTCAGATGGGACCCTCCTCCACCAGGCAGGTCCCAGCAGGGCCCCACACAAAACAAAGCAAAAAGAAATGCAAAGTGAAGTTTAAATGGCAAAGAGGAAGCGGAAAAGGTCCTTCCCCGGGGTAGGTGGACGGCTGGCCACGGGGAAGCCCCTCCATCTGGAGGGATCTGGCGACACGAGCAAAGCCACCTCTGAGAGGGTGCGGGACTTGGAGAGGGGAAACGGGACACCAACCGCTGCAGACAGGCTGTGCGTATGCACCTCTGCCCGGGCTCGACACCCAGGCTACCCAGAGGACAGGGCCGAGGGGAAGGGCCTCTGGCTGTGGGATGCAGGGAAGGGGCAGCAGCAGAGGGCACAGATCAGCAGCGACTGCCAGGCTGCGAGGAATCCATGTACACAGGGGCTGGGGACAAGCATTGTTTCCTTCACTGTCCATGACTCGGAGCCCATGTCCCTACCTCCCCCACGACAAGGCCCCCATGGCGTCGCTGTGAAGACAGCACTGCAACCACCACTGAATTCTCTTCTGCTGGCTTGCTGAGATCTCGGGGCATCAACCCTGGCTGGGGGGCTGGGCGAGGCCAATCCAGGCTGCATGTGGGCAGTCAGCCCTCGCCCAGGGCATTTGAGGGAACCCAGAGCTCAGCGCCCGGGACAGAAAGCTGCTGTCCTTCATCTTGTACCATTTACAAACACATCGACCGGAGACAAGGGGGTTTGTCATAGGAGACAGTCCACTGTGCTCTTCAATGAAGGGTCGCATGGCCCCTCGGAGCCAGCAGCCACGCAGGGCGTGCGGACAGGAGAGGCCAGGGTCACACTGGAGTCTGGGCGGCCCCTCAGCAGTCTGGGGAGCTGAGGGCTCCATGCTGTCAGCCTGGCCAGGCTCTCAGAGTGGGGTGAGCTCGGTGGTCCCGGGGTCAGGACTGAGGCCACCAAGTGGAGGCCAGGGAGGACCGGTGGTGCGGAGGCTGCAGGGTGTCTCCATGGAGGTGGGCCATCCTGCAGGCGGGAGCAGAGGGAGGAGGGTCATGCTCAGCGGAGTCGTCCCTCCTCACCTGCTCCCTTCACCCGCAAGGCTCTGGATTCCCACCACTCGTGAGCCCCTGGAGGGCAAGACCACCCAGCACCCCCCACCACGTGTCTGGGGTGATCACAGAGGGCCCCGGGACTCTAGCCTTAGCTGTGAGCCAGGCCTGTCCTTCTCGGAGCAGATCACCCCGGGGTGCCAGCAACAGAGCCACAGTCCCCGGTGCCTCGGGCTGCTGGCCCCGGGTCTCCTGCCCACCCCCCTCCAACCCTCCCACACTTCCTGGGATCTGAGGAGCCACTGTCCTGGATGAGGCTGGGCCTCGGGCAACCCCTGGCAGAGGGGAGTGGACTTGGACCCGGGTGCACAGCCAGTGCTCAGAGCAGCCCCAGGAGCCCCAGCCCGCCTTCCTCAAAGGCCTTTTCTGCTGTTTCCACACTGTGGCCTCTGTGATGCTGTGAGTTGCTCTGCCCCTGGACCGGCTCTGCCCCCTGGGCACAGTGCAGGGAGCCCAGGACCTGGGCCTGCAGCAGCGAAGGGGCCAACACACCTCTCAAGGCTGCAGAATGCACGCCACCCACCACCCACCCCCTTGAATGCGGGCCTCCACGGGGCATCTCCAAATAGTAAACCAAGGGGTGCTTCTGCCACAGGCCACCTGCGACAGACCCTCCAGTGAAGGGACTATTTCCTTAGGAGCTGTGGCTTCGTGCAGGAAGTCAGCTCTGCCACAGCAGCCCACAGATGAAATACGTTCTCTGTAGCTCAGTCTGACCTGTGCTCCTACTTCTAGAAGTTTTACCTAAATTGCAACATTGAACATCTTCCACAATGTGGAGACCGGGGCTGACTTTATAAAGTGTTGGGCCCTATTTCAATAGAGGGTAAGATCTGTCAGAAGAAATGTGCAAGGAGGACGAGAGGTTGGTGTGGGAACCTAAGAGCAGCCATCAGAACAAGGGACAGATGCCGCAGCCCAGGCTCAGGACAGCTGACGGGCAGGAAGGCCAGACACCAGCCTAAGGTGCGTCTCCAGGCCAGGGCTGCCGGAGTGCTCCACGCCACACAAGTCTAGGAAACCCTGGGCCACCGAAGGCGCCAGGTTCTCTGTCATCAGGCTTCCCAGAGCTGCTAACATCACGTGAAGGAGAGGAAGGGAGTCCCCAATGCTGTGCCTGTGTTTTGGTGGCACTCTTGGAACCATCTTCCATAAAATGTCCCTTGAGTCACCCAGAGGGCACCTCCCTGTCAGGCAGGGAGTCAACCTTACATGGCCTCCTCATAGACTCAGACCAGAGTAGGCTGCTGTTATGGAAGGTTCCAGAGGTGGGATGGCAGATAGACTAGTCAGCAATGGTGGGGTCGCAGCTAGGCCTGTCTCTGTTCCTGGGATCCTAAAGGCTGGTAGAGCTGCCTAGTCCAGATGGAAAAACCTCTGGCTCCCAAAGCCAGCATGAGAGCACCAGGACCACTCTTAGGGCCCAGGTGCAGCAGCGTTTGGAGAGCTCTGCATTCAGTATCCAGGACCCGGGAGAAGACATGAATGTGGAAGCAGCCCAGAAAACAGGAGGAACCCCCACGGAGGGAGCAGCACAGGAAGAGGCAGCTTGGTGGAGGGGGTCCTCCCTCCAGCAACCTGCCAAGGATGCCCTCACAGCCACCCCGCAACGCGTACAAAGGTGAGCACGTACCAGCTTACTCCTCTATACCAACAGAGCAGGAGTCGGGCCCCAGGGCTGTGCAGAGGAGGAGAGAGACGAAGCTCGGTTAGCAAAGCGCTCAGACAGACCAGCACATTCCATAGCAAACGCACTGGCTTGAAGACAAGATGCCCGGGGGAGGGAGACAAAATGCCCCCACAAACTGATGTGCTGACACAAAGGAGAAACATGCTGAAATATGTCTCCTGAGAACCAGAGCCCTGGGCCAAATTCTAACGCAGAGGAACTCAGCCCAGGGGAGGACACCACGGCGGGCTGGGGCTGGGCTGAACCCCGGTGGAAGACAGGGCCTGGGGAGGCCCCCACCCCCCAGGGCTGCTGGGATGTGGGCAGCTGGGTTTTCACCATTTTCTGGATTTTCCCCCAACCTCCTTTTTTCCCATCATCAGACACTGAGGTTCACTAAGTGATGCCCCATCCACCCAGGGAATGGCCGCGGAGTTGCTGGAAAGAATGAAGACTCCTGTGCATGCGCGTGTTCACGTTCTTAAACACACAGAGGTCAAAGATGTTCAGGATCTCCACTAAGTGAAAAAAGCCAGCGGCAGAAGAGAGAGCGCCCGTGTGTAAGGAAAAGACAGGTACATGTGCTTACAGAGGCGTGCACACCCGCGCCGACCCTCGCCACCCCCCCACCCCCCACCCCCGTGCAAACAGTGGGGCTGCCTCGTCTCTGAGCTCCGGCATCGAGAACCAACCCGACCCTGCACAGCAGGTAGCGCAAAGTGCCAGGGTGGGGCCCAGGCCCAGACACCACGACATCGCCCACTCCTACTGTCCAGCCAGGCCCCAGGGCTGGGTTTTGGCCTTCTGCAGCCCCGAATGCAGACTCCGGCCTCTCCTCTACCATGTCAATGGCTGACTGCCTCTCGTCCCGTGTGTGGAGCTGAAGAAGGCCCGAGATGTCGGCCCAGGGACGGGGGCCCAAGAGCCCGAGGTCCTGGTCTCACCTGTAGGCTGAGCCCACAGCTGTGGTCCGTTCTGACCCTGCAGACACCTGAACACTCTAGGGGCCACGCGAGGGGCAAGGGGCAGCACTGCAGAGGCTGCACGGGGTCAAGGTGTCCCCTCACCCATACCCAGTGGGCCCGAGCAGGGGCCATCCTGCAGGGCCAGGACTCCTGGTCGTGGCTCCAGGAAGCCAAGTCCCCCTCCTGACTCCTACCCTCTCCCCATTTTTACTCATAATGAAATCCTTGAAGTCCTCTGAGAGAACTGACTGGAATTCTGTGTTTCTCTAAGGGGTGCTGCTGCTCAACACAGCTTTTGCCCATGGGTTTCCCTCTGGGTTGGCCCGTGTCACCAATGAACCAACTTCTGCCCTGCCTCCTCACACCTGCTGACCCTCTGTCCTCTAACTGGACCCTCTGTCCACACAGGCTGCTGCTCATCCAGAAGCCAGGATGGTGACAAGAGGCCCTTTCAAACCAAAGCACGTCAGGGCCCCTGATGCCCAGGCCAGGTTCCCAGGGACCAGGCAGTGGTGGCTCCTGGGGGGCAAAGGGGTGTCCCAGCCACGTGTGAGGCACCAGGCTGAGGGCAACGTGGCTATTTATCTTGATTCCAGAACCCCAGATGGCGTCCGGACAGGTGCCAGGACAAGCGTCTGCGAGTCCTCCACTCCCGTCCCCACTCTTTGCAGCTCAGGACTTGAAGCTGAGGATCTCAACCCAGAGAAGCAGAGAGAGGGGCTGAGGCCGTGAGGCCCCGGGCAGAGGCCTTGGGAAAGGCAGACAAGAAGAGAAGCAAGACCACTCCCCGCTGCTCTCAGGCCTCGCTGGCACCCCAGCTTGTCCTCCCGTGCTCTGGCCTGGGACGTGCTGCTTTACCCGGCACCATGGGAACCGGACAGCCCCTTGGGCAGGTGGTGAGGGCTGGTGGCCCAAGTCAGGCCTGGGGCAGGCGGGTGGCTTCTGTCTATAGCTCCCTGGGGCAGAGGCTCTGCCACTGGGGCACTGGCAGGCCCAAGGATGAAGGAAGACACGGCAATGGCAGTGGGACCAGATCTGCTCGTGGGGCCCGGAGCAGGACACAGTCAGGGAGAAGGTCCTTACATAAGCAGCCTTTCTCGCCTGCTTGAGGCTGAACAGGCTCCGGGGCGGGCAGGGGCCGCCGGCACAGGCTCTGCCCCAGAGAGCCAGGCCCAGCAGGAGGGGCGACTGTGGAACTGAGCTGCTGAGGCTGGGGAGTCGACGGAAGGAGCGTGGGCTCCCCATGGGCCAGCCCCTCCCTGAGCAGTCAGAGCAGGCCCCCAGCTCCACAGAGACAGTCACGGCACTGCCCTCAGGCCCAGCAGGCCCCTAGCACCAATGGAGACAGTCATGGCACCAAGTCAGGGGTCAAGTGCTGTTACCTGGCAGGTAGATGTCGGCAGGCGGGCGGGGCTGGCCGCGGCCACAGGGCTGGGGGCTGCCATCCTGCAGGACATTCTCGATGGACGGCACTCGGCTCCCTGCAGAAGAGGGGACAGGTCAGGGACCCACAGGCGGGAGGTGGGTCCAGCCATCCCTCTGGTCAGGAGCCCCAGGAGCCCATCTTCCTCCCCAAGGGTTCTATAGCCACTGGGGGCCCAGGATTCGGCCCCAGACTGCCCCCCAACTCCCCCCAACTCTCCAGGGACCCCAGAGGTAGAGGTTTTCTTTCCTCCCTCTCTTTCCTTCTCTCCCAGCCCAATGTGAAGCTTTGGTTTTGTTTTTAGGACGAAATCATTACATACCCACTTAAAGCAAGATGAAATGGTAATAAATTTAACCGTCTCCGCTTTATCTTTCTGGAGGAGCAGGCGGGGCCACAGCCCGCCGGCCCACACGCCCCACAGCAAGGAGCTCATGCGGTCCTGTGTGGGACCTACGCACGTGGCTGTCCTCCCTCTCACATGTCACTTTTCAGCCTCCTCGTGCAGGAGCTCCCCTCCAGCAGAAGAGGGGCCTGGACCCCGTGACAGGCACACCCGAGGGCCGCCCAGTCCCAGCACAGGCAGGAAGCAGCGGACAGTGCAGGAGGGTCGCGCTCGTCCTGGGGCGGGGGGCAGGACGTGAGGCCTAATGGGGAGAAGGACTTGCTCTGCTCTACGCTGGGCAGGAAGTGATGGTGCCGTGTTCCCAGGAGACAGACACCCCTAACCCAGCACCCTGCCCTGGGACCCCCACACACCTAAGCCCAAGGGCCCTGGCCCAGCAGCCTGCAGGCGGGCCCCACACATGTGTGGTGGGGGCTGCTCCCAGGAGGGATGTGGGTCACCACACTGCAATGCTGGCCAGGGGACCACCCGGCAAAGAGGGGGTCACAGCAACAGAGTGGTTGCAGGTTATGTGAGGGGGCTTGACCACACTGCGGGCCTGGGAACCAGCTGGCCAAGGCCAACTCCTAGCTCTGTCACCTCTAAATTAAGTGGCCCTGGGCCTCCCCTCTGATACCAACCCTGAGCCTCAGTTTCCTCATGTGTCTGACACTGGGAAGGAAGGACCAGGACAGTGGAGGGACAGCATCCCCCCAGCAGGCAGAGGCAGGCCCGGGAGGCACCTCATTAAACCCCACAACCACCAGGAGGTCAGGCAGGGTCATCTCCCCACTCAGAGCCGCGGGGAAGCGGCAGCTGGGCCTTGACCCCAGTCGGGCTGCTCCGTACTAAACCTCCCACTTAGGAGAGGCGCCAGGCCCTCCTCCATGGGAGACTCGGACACGAGAGGAAGGGCCTGGCTGAGCTCACACCCACACGCTGGCCATCTGGCTACGCCAGGCCCAAGGCCCCAACACAGACCCCAGGAGGGACCCACTCCAGAGGGAGGGGCACAGCCCCCTGCCAGGCTGGGCGGCCCGTACAGGACACGCACGGAGAGCTGACCGCGAGGAATGGTCAGGCAGGAAGTAAAACGGCCGCTGTAACTAACGCCGGGTGGGGAGGGAGAGGGGGGAGCGGCTGCGGGCTGTCCTCTGGGGAACCGTGGAGTGACCACTGTGTGTGATTCCCAAGAGGGCAGCCGGCACCGCTGGGAGAAACCGCTAGAAGAGCCGTGCTGGAGCCCCCGCCTCCCCCAGCAGGGAGACCGGAACCCCACTCCTCAGGAAGGGGCTCACCTTGCTTTAGCGACATCTCATCAACCTCCTCTGTCAGGAAACTCTAGAAGACAAAGAAAAAGGCGCCTGGAGCTCGGGTGCCGACCAGGGACTGGTGCACCAGGGGAGGGCGCAGGGCGAGCTGCGGCCGCCAGCCCAAGACACGGGCGTCTGGGGTGCTTCACACAGAGCCCCTCCTCCAGCCTCTGCTGCGACTCCACCCCGCAGATGAAGAAACCGAGCTGGGGGAAGTCACAGCCAGGCCAAGGTCTCCGAGTGGGGGAGTGGCGGAGCGGGCCGGGCGCACCACGCCACAGGTCTGGCAGGCCAACAGGACTCAGAGCTCAGGTGGCGAAGCGGCCTGGGGAGGGTGGGCCAGGGAGGGGCCTCACCTCAGGGGAGCTGCTCAGGGCCAGCCCCAGCCCGCCCGGCGGAGGAGCAGCATCCGAGTCCTGGGAGAGCTTCTCCTCGTCTTCTTCGTGGATGGGGGACGATGGGGACGGCAGGGTGCTGGGGACAGAGAACCGGAGGGTAGAGGAAAAGGCGATGAGAAACGCCAGCCCCACCAAAGCCAACGCCAGCTGGGGGCGACTTGCAAACGTGCGCCCAGGCCCTCACTGGACCAGGCGCCCCTGGGGACCAGCACGATGCGCGGCGGGCGCAGCAGCCAGACAGACATGAGGCCTTCGCCTGGGTGCCGGCACCGGCCTGAACACAGCTTTTATTCCCAGAAGGAGAAGAAAACTGCAACGATATTACCCTTGGGGTGGGAGGGCTGGGGCGTGGGCAGCAGCAGGAGAGACCCCCAGTTTCCTTCCATATTGTTGGAGAGGTTCCCACGTGTGTGAGGCGTGGGGCCGTGGCAGGTTTTATAGAGCCTGTGCCTTCTTTATACTTATCTAGAAAAAAACCAGCCTGTGTCTGAGGAAAGACAACACAGCAGGGCTGGTCGCCTGCACCGCACAAGTGTCCCAGGGAACCACGACTGAGCCTTGGCCACCCCTGGGCTTGGCCCTGGAAGGTTCCTTATGTCAGTGACAATGATCTGGTAATCGCCTCTGGCTTGTCGGGCATAACCGAGGTCGATGATGTGCACCTGGTTTCGCTGCGGCCTGGGTTTTGGTTGCCATTGCTGCTTGCACAGCAGGATGTGCCCACATCACCAGCCCCCAGAAACTCCCAGAACCCAGGGACTCAAACTGCTCCCCTGGGCAGAGACACCGCACACGCCCCTGCGGTTTGCTGCCCCTGTGTGGCCCAGGACAGGGAAGGACAGCGGAGGCCTCTGGCCTTCACGACGTATCTCTTTCCTGCTGCCTTTGGTGTCATCAACCTCAGCGGAGAGCCTGACCCACTACTGGTCCTGTGAGTCCTTCTGGCCAATCACTGAAGGAAACACGTTATAAAATTCTGTAAAGCTGCAAACAAACCCCATCTTGTGCTTCTGATCCGCTCCCACATGCCCAGCTCTGCTCAGGCCCACAGAGTAGGCATGGGGGTCCCCCGCATCCTTCCCCAAGGGGTCCTGGGCCAGCCTCACCTGTCAGGGGATTTGCTCCGCGGCTTGCCCTTCTGGTGGCTGCTTTCCATGATTCGATCGATCCCAGCAAGTGGACAGCTGGCCTGAGACAGGCCGTCTGAGACACCCGAGTAGGTGATCTCTTCATAAAGGGGGGCCGAAGGAATGGCTGGGGAGATGGCCCGAAGGCCGTTGAGTGCCTCGAGCAGGGAGATGGGCTCGTAGCCAGGAGGGACGCTGTCGGAGCTCTGCAGCGACAAGAGCTGGTGAGGGCAGGGCCAGCCGGGATCCCTGCCCACTGCCCACGGCCAGAGCCCCAGACGCCGGGCTCGTGCCCCAGCACATTCTCCTCCCCAGAACCTGCTTTCTGACCATCTGCTAGCTCCACCTTCCAGGAACTCCAATCCCCTCCCTCAGAGGGGCGCTGAGAGCTCTGCAGCCATGTCAGACATCCCTGCCCAGGGCTCCCTCGGCCATCAGCCACAGCACGCGGCCTTGGACGCCCAAATGCCCCACTCATCACCCAGGATGAAGGCAGACAGGGCATCCGGAATAGCCACTCCCACCCCAGCCTCGGCCAGCCCCTACCTGGCTGTCTGTTCCTGCCTGGCAGGGAGTGGAGAGTGAGAAAGGGGTTAGTGGGAGAGCGGAGAACTCAGGAGCGGTGGAGAGCCAAGCCATGCCTGAGGCAGGAGGGCCGGGGACCACACACGAGCAGACCAGGGAGGCCCCAGCCCCCCAGGAGCCTTGCCCAACACAGGTATCCAGCCCCACGTGGGGTCCTCCACAGCCTGGGGCAGGCATCCGTGGGCGTGACGTGCTCCAGGTGATTCTAGTGGACACTCCTGGTTCACAACCAGTTTCCCCCTTTCTGGGAGTAGAGCAAACCAGCAGGCCAAGTCTCACTTTAGGGTTAAAGGTGAAGGGAGCAGGGAGATGCTGGTGCTGGGGGTGTTAGTCAGGCCATTGGGGCACTGTGGGGTGGGGCAGCCAGCTGCCCTCACTCGTGAAAGTGAAGGGCAGGTGCTCCGAATGCTCCCTACGTGACCCCCACCCGCCCAAGCCTGGAAGGAAGGGGAGCTGTCTTTCAGGGAGGCAACAGAGCGACCCTGGGGACCACGGGGGAGGCAGAGGAGCCAGGGTGGGGCTTCCTGTCCTCAGTGAGCACCTCTCAGGTCCCCGGGTCACTGGGCCCGTGGTAGCCTGCACTAGCTCCCAACCTGCCTTCAATTTAAAGGTAAATAATTGCTCTGAACCCCTCACCCCTGTGAAAAGGAAAACTCTCTAGGTTGACTCTCCAGTGACTTCCACCTCAACATCTCACCCAGCCCAGCTGCCACACACTGTCTGGACCCCAGCCTGCTCCCTGAGATGCAGGGAAAAGGCAAGAAAACCAAGTCCTCAGCCCAAAGAGCTCAAATCCGAGGGGCGGAGAGCAGGGATGCAAGACAAGCACGCAGGAGGAACGCTGTTTGCAAACCTAGCGGCAGCGTTAGTTCCACCCCCAACGTCATTCCACTGCCAGCAAGAAAAAAAAGGGAAACAAGGGCATTCGGGGCCAGGGCGGAAGCAGAGCTGGCGAGAAGGGCGGCCCCAGCCGTGGGGACTGGCTCGCTGCTGACAGACCCTGAGCTTTGCTCCTTCCACACAACTCCCTTCCTGGGCAGGGACGCCAGGACTGGGGAGAGTGGATGTGACAGGTTAAATTAGCCACACATCAGCCGGGGGCGAAGAGGACTTCCCGTACTTGTGACTGGTTTAATATCAGGGTGTGGGGCAAAGACGTGGCCATGGGGCCAAACACACTTACTGTTTCCCTTTTAGGTTTCTTGCTGGCCAGGGAGGCGGGGTGCGACTTTGATTTTTTAAAGGGACACTGTCAAGATAAAAATCATACATTTTACAACAGCCACCCCCACGCGGCGCCGGAGCTGGCTGGCTGGGGTCTCTGGATTGCTGGCCACTAGGTGCGCCGTGAGCCAGCGCTTCGCCAACGTAACGTGCATGTGGATGGTGGGGGCCTTGCCAAGAGCAGGTTCTGCCTCGGGGGCCTGGGTGGGCTGAGCCTACACATCTGTGCAGCTCTGGTCTGTGGCCACACGGGGAACAGTGAAGGTAGAGGGTCCGTCACTGTCTCCAATGTCCGCCCACAGTCTGTGTCACCCCGAGCAGCAGGTCCTGGCCAGGGCAGGTGTGAGAATGGCCAGGTGCTCCCCACACGTGGGTCTGGCTGGGCATGGGCAAGGGCCGAGGCCCCCGGGCACCTCTATGAGGCTTGGCACTACCTCGTAAACTTATCACCAACATCTAACTCCTAAAGGTAGCTGGGGAGAAAGATGAGCCCCAGATCAGCCCCCTCCACAATGATCTTAACAGACTCTGGAGAAAAGACCTAATTTGGGTTCTCCCTGGTACCATGTGGAAACTGCTCATACAGGGAACACGGCAGAGAACAAGGACCCATTTAGGGGCAACTGTAACCCTGCGGAAGGGAAGGCATTGGTCCTCTGGGGTGAGCGAAGGTTACAGTCCAAGCCCCAGGCCGCCTTGCGCTGCGGGTGGTGTCTCGGCTCTCTCAGGATGGCGACAACCACAGGAGGGCCCAGCCTGACCCTCAGCCACCAGGGACAGGCACACACAAGCAGTAAGGGAAACCCACCACCTGAGCATCCACCCCTCTGTAAGAACAGTAAGAATCCTCTTCCTGGGCAAGTTCCACTAAGTGCTGCTCCTCTCTCCGGCTGGAGGAAGCACGCCGAGCTCCTGAATAGAGCCCACTGTTCAACATGCTGGGGGCCCTGGTTCAGACGGGGGCCCAGCAGGTTGTGGCTGGCCCCGGAGAAGCGGGTCTGCTCCAGCTGCGAGACCACACCTTCAGATGTTGAAAGAGAAGCCAGAAATCTCAGTTTTAAGGGAAATTCCTAGAATTTTAAGTGTTGGCCAAGTTTTCAGAAACACTGTGAGGACGGAACACATCACACCTGCTGGCCCAGCGCCGAAGTCCATCTTGTGGGTACTCCAGTCCAAAGGGTTTTGGTCCTTTTTTCTTTTTAGAGAGACGGCAGGGCCTCTAAGAATGACTGGGTCCAAACAATCTCAGTTGAGAGCCAAGAAAACAGACTTTCCAGGTGACAACGCTCGTGGCCAGCTGCGATCAGGGAGCTCGAGACTCGGGCCTGCCCCACACTCGCCCCTCAGTCCTTCTGCCCCTGTCTGACCACCTGAGCCTCTCCTTTCTCCCCCCTTCCCCGTCTCTGTGTGTCTCTCTCTGTATCTCTCTCCCACCCTGTCTGTGTCTCTTCCCGTGTCTCTCTGCATCCCTGTCTCTCTCTGTCTCTCCACATCTCTGCCCATCTTCCTCTGTGTCTCTATCTCTCCCCATGTCTCTCTGTGCCTCTATATCTCTGTGTCTCTGTCTGTCCATCTCTCTCGAGATCCCTGAAGCCAGAGTCCAACTTCCCTCATCTGCCTGGCAGCAAGGTCTACCTCACAGTTTCTCAGGGAGCAAGTGCAATGGGCAGTTGCCGAGGTGCCCTCCTGTGCGCCCAGGCTGGGAAGAAGTGGGCAGGGAAGGCGCAGAGGACATGTCACAGCCACCTCTTGGAGGAGACTTCGTTTCCTAAGATTCACAGATTGCCCCTGGTTTTCTGGCTTGGTGGAGGGATGGTGACAGACACGGGGGCTCAAACTCGAGAAGGGGTAGCCGCCACCTCCAGGCTCTTGCTATTGGCAGGAGCATCAATAGCCCCAGAGGCCGGAGCTCACTGGGCTCAGCCTAGGGCACCCCTTCAACCCCAGAGCCACCGTGGAGGCCACGCCTGGCCCACCAAGCAGATGAGGACAGGGGCCAAGACAGCCGGTAGGCGGAGGTACTGGCCAGACAGTCTGGGTGCTGCCCTGGCACTTCCTCAAGGGCAGTGCCTAGACGGGCCTCCTCCTGGCCACACCACCTGGCCCGACAGGGAGCCAGGCGCTGTCCTAACCCGACTGCGGGCCCTGCACAATGGGTGGCAGCTTCCTCCAGAACTCTTCGTCTCCACCCCCACACCTCCCAGGGCAGGAAGAGGCGCTTACAGAATGTTCGTCGTGGTCCATGCTCTGGGCCAGAACGGGGCTGAAGGAGACGGGGGACAGGGCTCCTGGCTTCTTCCTCACCGCCCGGATCTGCAGAAGGGCCCGGAAAGCTGTGGCAGAAGGGAGGGGCTCATGTGAGGCAAGGGGCAGCCGGTTCCAGCAGCACTGAGACCCTCCACGCTCCAGGGACACTGACCACCCCCTACTCCACGGGGGTCCTGGGACAAGCCACATTCCCGAATCAGAGACGAAACAGAGTCGTGACAAAATGGCCCCAACATGGAGACATATGAGGCCAGGACAGCACCAGCCCAGCTCAGATGGCGCTTCTGGGGCGGCAGGCAGGGAGCAGCCAGCCTCTCGTCCACGAACCCCAGACCGCACACTAGACAGCAGACGCCACTGCCAGTTACACCTGCCGACCAGCTAAAAGCGTGTGGTGTGCTCTGGACACCGGCTGGTCTCTTCCCGGACTTTACACCAAGGAAGTGGCCCGCAGGCAGGCAGATGTGCACAGGAACGGCCGACGGCACAACACCTAGGCTGGGAAAACTAGAAGCAGCAGACACTGACCAGCAGGGAAGTGGGAAAATAAACCAGGACCCAGGCCACCAGGCATCCCAAGCGTCCGTCCCCTAACAGCAATGTGATGTCTGGAAGACACCGTGAGGTGAAGGTGTAGGTCACATACGGTCCACAGTCACAAACGGTACCAGCCGGGCCCCAATAAAAGAGTCATGTCCCCGGTGGTGACGGCAGTCGCCCCAATCTGTAGGCCTCAGGGACAAGGGCCCTGGCCCAACTCGCCCTGCCCAAGTGCTGGTCCTCCAGACTACGCTGTGCCCCTCAGAATGCCCCAGGAGGCCGGGGTGAGCACGGCAGGCTGGCCTTCCATCTCAGCTCAGGGTCCCGCCAGCTCTCACAGCCCCCCACCCCAACTTCCTACTTTCCTGTTCCCTGCCTTTCCCTCAGACAGGAGAGCGATGGGCCCTGCAGGCTGCAACTCAGAGTGGGCTGGGCAAGGTCCCTCCAGGCCCAGAGTACAGCCCCCTGCAGCCTCCCCTCCCAGCCCCTGCTATCCCGTTGAGGCTGAGGCATCCTCCTGGGCTCTGGACCCCCAGACCACATGGCCTTGCCCTCCACTTCTGCACACCCAGCCTGCCCTGCAGTCCCTGCACACGTACGCCCTTTCCACAGCCCACCTGGCTATCCCGGGGGGACAACCCCTATGATGTGCTGGTGGCTGGCTCTGGTTCACAGCGTGGGCTCTGGGGCCAGACCCCAGTTCAAAGCCCACCCCTGCCCCTTACCAGCTGTGACCTTGGGCAGGTCCCCACTGAGCCCCAAGACAGTGACAGATCAGGACACATGGCTGATCCTGGCTCAGGAGCTCGAGGGTGAAGAATGAGTACCCCCGGGAGAGGTGGACCTGCACACCAGGTGCAAACGGCAGATAGGCTTTTTCTAAAAAGCTATTTCCCTACTAAAAGAAAATGTTCCGCAGCTCCCACATCCGCTCTCCCCATCCGTACCCCGTGTCCCCACTGCTGGGACCCACGAGGAACCGGGGCCAGGACCGCTGACCCACCAGCTTGCCGCTCATTTCGACCCAGCAGGACTTTACCCTCAGAATATTTAGATGCCCTCTATTGGAAGACAAATATTTTACTCAGAATTACGCCCAATGTGATGACTTTTGACTGAGAAAATGTCTGGAGTGCTCCAGGAAATGATCGAAATTTAATTCCGTGATCATTTACCCAGCACGCTTTTCATGAGAGAGAGAGAGAGAGAGAGAAAGATCGGCCCTGAGCTAACATCTGCCAATCGCCCTCTTTTTGCTGAGGAAGACTGGCCCTGGGCTAACATCCGTGCCCATCTTCCTCCAGTTTATATGGGACGCCGCCACAGCATGGCTTGACAAGCGGTGTGTCAGTGTGCGCCCCGGATCCGAACCGGCGAACCCCGGGCTGCCACAGCTGAGCGTATGCACTTAACCGCTTGCGCTACCGGGCCAGCCCCTCACTGTAATTTTTTGTCAAAGTATTTTCCACATAATCTTTAAAATAAAACTATGACTCACTGATCAATTTTTGTCCAGTTCCAATTTCACTGCGAACACCTGCCTGGAGCACCCCTCCTGGCCGTTCATTCTAAAAGTCTGATTTTCCTGGAGGCAGATTTTGAGGATCTAACAGTACACGGGCCAGTATAGTGGCTGTGGGTGTTAACTACACCCACATGTTCCGACTCCCCGTGCACTGGGCGGGAGGCTGACAGCTCGTCATTTCCTAGCCCCCGGGCTGCCCTGGCGCCGCGAGCCCACTCACGCAGCCGGCAGATGGGGCAGTTGCTGGCCTGGTAGCGCAGCGTGTCAGCGCAGGAGTTGCACAGGCACAGGTGGCGGCAGGGCAGGATCAGCGTGTCCCGGAGGTCTGACAGGCACACCACGCACTCATTGCTGTTGTCGCTGTTCTCCTCGTCTGAGGGCTGCAGGGACATGGAGGGTCCAAGTGTTGGCGGGCTCCCGAGGGCCAGAGGCTGGGGCCTGGGATGGTGGGGGCAGGGAGGGGGCCTTCCTGTCCCCGGCCGCCCACCAGCCGTCCCGCACTACCCCTGAGGGCTGCTGTGGCAGAGGGAAGCCCAAGAGAGCGGAGGAAGGTCACCGAGGAGCAGGACTCAGGAGATGCAGGCCAGATCCAGTCACACCCACCCCACAGCAGAGACGAGAATCTGTGCCCCACCCCCAGGCAGACCCCAAATCAAGACAACTCAGGTCTCTTTCTATTCCTCAGAACCAAAGAGAAAATATGGAAAAGACGTGATACTACGGAACACGTCTTCATTTGGTTAAAACAAAAAAAAATCAGACAAGTCTCACTTGTTTGAAATATTTTCATTTAGTAATGGCAGCTTCTAGAAAACAAAATTAGTGTCTGGGGCCGGCCCCGTGGCTTAGCGGTTAAGTGCGCGCACTCCGCTGCTGGCGGCCCGGGTTCGGATCCTGGGCGCGCACCGACGCACCGCTTCTCTGGCCATGCTGGGGCCGCGTCCTACATACAGCAACTAGAGGGATGTACAGCTATGACATACAACGATCTGCTGGGGCTTTGGGGGAAAAATAAATAAATAAAATTAAAATTATCAAAATTAGTGTCTGGATCAAGAGACAGTAACATTCTAAAGCAGGAGTCAGCCACCTGTTTCTGTAAAAGAAGTTTTATGGGACCACGTTCTCGCCACTTGTTGCTATAGCGTCTCTGGCCGCTTCTGCAATGTAACGACAGCGTTGGATAGATGTGACAGACACCGTACGGCCAACCAAGTCGAAATGTTTACTACCCTGCCCTTTACGGAGAGTCAGCCGACCTCTGGTGTAAAACAGTTGAAATGGGCAGAGCGTGCTCATCTGAGGCTCAGGGCCTGGCCAACCCGCCCTGTCCTCCAGCTTCTAGCCAGTTCCAGCCATCCTCAAAGCTGGCGTGTGAGACTTTGGGAAGTTTTTAGAAAGAAGCAGCCAGTGTGCCTTTAAAACCGATGACAAAGGTACTGGCTTGATTCTCTGCTACTCTCCCCTGGCTGAGCCAGACCATGACTCTGCCAGCCCCCAGCCTCTGTTACAGCACCCAGAAGGTGCAGCCCTCCACATCACGCAGGGCTCGGGCCGGGGAGACGAGCCGCTCAGCGGGGGCAGCGGGGGCTCAACCGCTGGTCATGAGAACAGAAAGGCCAAGGCAGCACCAGACAAGTCAGAGCAAGCAGGAGGGTCCCCACGTCCCCAGGCTGCCCTGACGGCCAGCAGTCCAACGATGGTAACAAGCCAGTGAATTTGCTGGAAAAATGACAAAATGTCCCATAGACTGTGTTAACTCTCAAAAAAATTCAGGACAAAGGACAGCGTCTGGGGGTCCCGAGGCCTGCAGAAGAAGGTGAGGAAAGCGACTGGCTCATCTCCCATCAACCTGCTGGGCCCTGGGCACAGCAGGGACCCCAGGCAAGTCTCTCCCGTGAGCTGCTCCCGTGCACACGGAAGGCAAGCTGGGAGCAGGCCGGCCCGGAGCCCCGGCAGGTGCTCACCCCCAGCACACACCTTCGTCTCCTGGTTGTTCTTGTTCTCGATGCCGTAGATCTCCTGCAGCAGGTAGCTGACACGGTCCACCTGGAGAGCAGAGAGGCGTCTGGGCACTTGCCAGCCCCCTGAAGGGCTCCTCTGCACCCACTTGGCCCAATGCCACCGCCCAGGTGCCAGGCTCACGTCCCAGGTGCAGGCGTGGTTGGGACTTCCACCCAGCGGAAGTGGGCCCAATGCCAGGACACAGCCAGGGAGAACCGGCTACCTGCCCAGCCCAACTCACAGCACAGGCGTAGGCCTGGGGGCCCAGTGGTCCTGCCCACACAGAGGGCCTGGAGTCAAGCTCCACACCAGCCCAGCAACCACACCCTCTGACACCTGACCGTCCCCAACCCAGAGAAAACACACTTTGGACCCACTCATCACCAGCTGCGCAAGAGTGACCAGGGTCAGGCCTCACATTGACCATGTTCAAAAGTGGTCTGAGCTGCTCCCGTCCCACAGTTCCATAGACCACAAACACCTGTCAGCCAGCTCTCCTGAGACAAGTGCTCTGAGCATCGCTGGGGTCTCCTGCCCTCCTGTCACCTTCAGGGGCCGGACCTGACAGAGCTCTCTACCCTTCTTTTAAGAAACTAACCAACATCACTCTCGGACTGTGGTTGATGCACCTGAGCAGCACACACAAGGACAACCTAACCATGGCTTTGGAAAACAGACCCCACCATGGCCACTGTTAACATCAGTCTCAATATCAGATCTAACATGGTGCATTCAGGGGACACCATCCTCTAAATTCTCACAGCCACCTGGAATCATTCTTCCTGGCGTAGGACCATGGAATTACTGACCCCAAAGAAAATGGGTCTACAGCTCCCATTTGCTCCCGGATATTCCATCTTTCCTCTCAAATACTGATTAAGTCAATCCCAATCTTTGCCTAATACTGAAGTATTTTCAGCAATTTGTAAGGAGAAGGGGAGGTTGCAGTCCTTCTGTTTCCTGTTCCCTTCCTCCCTCTGTCCAGTCATTCACTTGGCAAACATTTACTGAATGCTCAAGCCGGACAAGACTCAGAGCTACAACAGCCAATGCTGGTACGTGGTGGGTGTGCAGTACACCGCACACATCCAATGACCCTGACGTCCAGGAGCCCAGAGCCCACAGCGATGACAGACAAGTCAACAGGCCGTCACCAGCTACCTCAACAGCAGCCATGGTGGCTCAGGGAGAATAATCCACGAGACCACTGGATCACGTGTGCATGCGCCTTTTAAATCAAAAGGGCTGGGCCGGCCCCGTGGCTTAGCGGTTAAGTGCGCGCGCTCCGCTACTGGCGGCCCGCGTTCGGATCCCGGGCGCACAGCGACGCACCGCTTCTCCGGCCATGCTGAGGCCGCGTCCCGCATACAGCAACTAGAAGGATGTGCAACTATGACATACAACTATCTACTGGGGCTTTGGGGGGAAAAAAAAAAGGAGGAGGATTGGCAATAGATGTTAGCTCAGAGCTGGTCTTCCTCAGCAAAAAGAGGAGGATTAGCATGGATGTTAGCTCAGGGCTGATCTTCCTCACAAATAAATAAATAAATAAATAAATAAATAAATAAATAAATAATAAAGTAAAATAAATCAAAAGGGCTCAAGACATTTCCACTGATGGACTTACGATCTGCTTCTGCTTTAAAGGCTTCACGGAGAAGCTGCCATCGACGTGCTGCAGGAGAGAAAGACAGAGGTTAGCTTGGCCCCCCTGGCACGGCTCAGCGCTCCCACTCAGCCAGCTGAAGGCTCTTCCTCAGCCACTCCACAACCATGGCTGAAAAAAGGAGGGACCATGCGAAGACTAAAGAGCCAGGCAGGGTTTCTAAAATGTGGCCGTCTGACCTGGGCTTGAAGCTACCTGGAAGAAGCTTCTAAAAATACCACCTCCTGGGTTCTGCTCTGACCTGTAACACCCAACTCTCCCGGGCAGTTGTCAAGCACACTCAAGTTCACGACCATCAGCTAAGCCTGACGACGGACAAGAGCCTCCCAACAGCAAGAAGCAGCACCTGAACAGCAAGAACTCAGACAGACCAGCTCTAGCCCTCAAAGGGCTTGGTTAGTTGAGGAGAAACAAGGACACGCACATGCAGGCATACGCAGGGAAGCCCGCAGCTCTCAAAACCGTAAGCACACGAGCCAACGCGTGCAGTGGTGTCTGGGGAGACACACTGCTCAGAGGCAACACGGTAAATTAAGGGATGAGATCTGCGACACCACCAATTAACCTTCTGAGTCAACCGAGACCAACACTCAGCATTTTCTGGTAAGGCTAATGGGTTCCTACAGAAGTTTCTAGTATGTTGCACTCCAAAAATAAAGCAATTTCTCACTGGGCTTTCAACTAGAAGCACAGAATGGAATATTTGCCAGCAATGGCCCATCCACCTTGGCCAGAGAAGTAGATGGGTAAATAGTGACCATCTCTTCCACAAGGCTGGGCTTGGGGAGCACAGCTGGCAGGCCCAGAGCTGGAGAGGGAAAGGCCCAATCTCTGCCTGGGGGCCCCAGTGTCACCACGGCCCCAGGAGGCCAGGGAGAGCACAGGACAAACGGGCCAGAGGGCCTCAGGTCCAGAGGTACTGACTCCCTGGGGCCTCTGGAAAGACCCAGATCACAGGAAGAAGCCGGGCTCTGCACTGAAGGCTCTTGGGGCTTCAGACACACACCAGCTGAGGAAGCCCGGGGTCAGCAGGACGCCCAGGTGTGATGGAAAGTCCAGAACAAGCAGTCTGTGCCTGGTTTCCCTGTGGGGTCCTAGATCCTCACCCACCTGGGCCACAGGCTGGTGCTGAAGACACTTTACTACTACAGAGCCCTGACCAAGGTCAAAGAGTATTGCAGGGGGTGTCAACACAGCATCTTCAAATGGGGACCCCACTACCACACACCCCACGACCTCTGGCAGGGCTCTCAGCGAGCAGAGACTCCGTCTCAGCACAGCTGGGCACTCGCTCGCTGCACGGATGGACACACAGGACTGCCTGGTCCCCAGGTACAGCAGTGACCAGTGAGCAGACTGTCCCTAGAACCCATGACGTCCTAACACGGAGTCAGCAGTGAGGCTGACCGCCCCATCACCAAAGCCAACATCCCATGACACCCCGTAATCACGACCACAAAACACAAAAAGCTGTGGGCATGGGGACTCGGGTCTGCACAGAAGAAAGGGCCAACACCTCCCTAAGTTCAAATACATGCAACACTAAAGGTAATATTAAGTGACTCCTTCCATGTAAACGTCCTCTTTATAAGTGGGGTGTCAGCTTGGGGACCCCCGGACAGCCTGGGTGTCTTTTCCCTCTGCCACCCACACAGGGTCTGGGGCCATGCTAGGCAGATGGCAGACCCTCGTTCACCCCACCAGCCTCCACTGGGTGCCTCCTGCATGCTGAGCACTGAGGAAACGACAGAGAACGGGGGGGCTCAGTTCCGCCCTCACGGACATGTCTGCCCCACAGGTCAGGAAGGTCCCGGCAGGGAGTGACATCCATCTAGCCCCTCGGAACCAGGATGACACAGCCAGATGGAAGCGGGGCAGAACGTGTGTTTGAGGACTGGACAGGACTGAGGGGTTCTGATGACACCCAGGACCCCAGGCCTGGGGGAAAAGGCCACAGCCCTGGGAGCTGGCAGCCCTGGATGATCCCTCCACATTCCAGAGGAAAGCTGGTCTGTGTCCTGGCCCCTGTGCTGGCAGGTTACAGGGAGTTCTAAAGGGCTGGGCTCCCAGAACATTCCCCTCACCAGACGCCAGATGCCCTTGGAAAGGCCTCCTGATGGTGACACTCGGCTTTGACGCCCAGCCCCCAGAGGCACCATCTCCCCGGAGCCCAGAATGACCAGCAAATCTTCCATCTGCCCTGGGCCTCTGGCACTAAGCCCACTCAGCCAAGCATGATCCCCAAGTTCAGATTTCTGGTCTCAAAACACCACCCCTCTGCCCACAGCTCCCAGGTCACAGGGATGGTAAGGGGCAGGATGGCACTTACCTTTTCAAAGGCAGCCAAGAGCACATGAGCGTGGCCAGCCACTTCCACAACTGCCCGGGAGAGAGAGACGAGAAAGGGGTCAGAGCTGGCCTCAGCCCCTCCTCTGCCCCCCACCCCGGCTTCTCTTCCTCCTTCCTCTCAGCTGGCTCCTTCCCAGAGACCAGAACCCACTGGAGGACTCATCCTCATCTTGCCCTCCTCTGCCTGGGGGGCCCAAGGCTGGCCCTGCCCCTGCTGTCTCACTCTGCACACGGAGGGATGTTTCGGCAGGGCTTAGGAGCCAGGACTCAGCCAGTGGGCCTGGGGACAAGCCTAGCCCTGGCAGGGCTCCAGCATTCACACCCTAGGCTGGGGGGCCTACAGCCCACAGCAGTGGCAAGGGAGAGACCCTCGAGACTGGCAGGAGGAGGAAGGGCCAGTTAGGAAGTCGATGTGGCCTGATAAGCCGACAGTGAGCAGCACAGAGCCCATCCTGCTCCGTGCTGTTCTCTGCTGCCGTCATCATCCCACTGCAGGGTAGACACCAGAATCGGAGGCCTGTCCAGCCACTGTTCCGCAGTGAAAGCCAGGCTCTGCCACAGGGACTTGCCACCGGCGGAGGGGGACAGGCTGCCGGGAGAAGGAGCTGGAGAGACGGCCCTGCTGCCCCAGGTTGGGGAGGCGCCAGGAGCAGCATCACCCCAGAAAGGAGATGGAGAGCTCGGTGCTTGAGTCCCACAGCCCTAAACCTGCTAAGTAGGCTGAGCCAACACCCTTCATCACTTCTGGAATGAACTCCGCCCTACTGACTGAAGTGAGAAAGGCCTCAAGAAGTGGCTTCTGCCCCGCAGGGTCACACGCCTAGAAGGGAGAGTGGAAGAGGAGAGGCTGCTCACCGTCTCCTTCATCCACCACGGCCTGGATGACCACTGGAAACACGCCCCGGTCCAGGTCAAAGTTCAACTGAGGAGAAAAGCAGGCGAGACGGGTCAGACTGAGCTGGAGGGAGAAGGCACGGGGAACAGGATGGCGTCACGGCAGAGCTCGAGAGGACAGACAAAATGGCGAGGGAAGACCCACCTGGCTAGCATGGCAAAATAGATAAAAACAATTAAAATGGCCAATTTGTCCAACATCACCCTGATCCCAAAGCCAGGGAGGGACAACACAAAGAAGGAAAACTATAGGCCAATATCCCTGATGAACACAGATGCAAAAATCCTCAACAAAATATTGGCAAACCGAATACAGCAATACATTAAAAGGATCACACACCATGATCAAGCAGGATTTATACCAGGGACACAGGGATGGTTCAACATCTGCAAATCAATCAATGTGATATACCACATCAACAAAATGAGGAATAAAAACCACGTGATCATCTCAATAGATGCAGAGAGAGCAGCTGACAAGATCCAACAGTCATTTATGATAAAAACTCTCAACATGGGTATAGAAGGAAAGTACCTCAACATAGTAAAGGCCATATATGACAAACCCACAGCCAACATCATACTCAACGGGGAAAAAACTAAAAGCCATCCCTCTGAGATCAGGAACAAGACAAGGGTGCCCACTCTCGCCACTCTTATTCAACATAGCACTGGAGGTTTTGGCCAGAGCAATTAGGCAAGAAAAAGAAATGAAAGGTAAGCAAATCGGCAAGGAGGAAGTGAAACTCTGACTGTTTGCAGATGATATGATTTTATATATAGAAAACCCTAAAGACTCCACTGGAAAACTATTAGAAATACTCAACAATTACAGCAAAGTTGCAGGGTACGAAATCAACTTACAAAAATCATTTGCATTTCTATACTCTCATAACGAACTAACAGAAAGAGAACTCAAGAATATAATCCCATTTACAATCGCAACAAAAAGCATAAAATATCTAGGAATAAATTTAACCAAGGAGGTGAAAGACCTATACAATAAAAACTATAAGACATTATGGAAAGAAACTGATGATGACATAAAGAAATGGAAAGATATTCCATGCACATGGATTGGAATAATAAACATAGTTAAAATGCCCATATTACCTTAAACAATCTACAGATTCATTGCAATCCCAATCAGAATCCCAATGACATTCTTCATGGAAATAGAACAAAGAATCCTAAAATTCATATGGGGCAACAAAAGACCCTGAATAACTAAAGCAATCCTGACGAAAAAGAACAAAGCCAGACGCATCACAATCTCTGACTTCAAAATATACTACAAAGCTATAGTAATCAAAATAGCATGGTACTGGTACAAAAACAGACACACAGATCAATGGAACAGAATTGAAAGCCCAGAAATAAAACCACACATCTACGGACAGCTAATCTTCGACAAAGGAGCCAAGAACATACAATGGAGAAAGGAAAGTCTCTTCAATAAATGGTGCTGGGAAAACTGGACAGCCACATGCAAAAGAATGAAAGTAGACCATTATCTTACACTATACATAAAAATTAACTCAAAATGGATTAAAGATATGAAGGTAAGACCTGAAACCATAGAACTCCTAGAAGAAAATATGGGCAGTACACTCTTTGACGTTGGTCTTAGAAGAATCTTTTTGAATACCATGTCTACTCGGGCAAGGGAAACAAAAGAAAAAATAAACAACGGAACTTCATCAGACTAAAGAACTTCTGCAAGGCAAAGGAAATTATGAACAAAACGAAAAGACAACCCACCAACTGGGAGAAAATATTTGCAATCATATATCCGACAAGGGGTTAATCTCCAAAATATATAAAGAACTCATACAACTCAACAACAAAAAAACAAACAACCTGATCAAAAAATGGGCAGAGAATATGAACAGACATTTTTCCAAAGAAGATATATGGATGGCCAACGGGCAACTGAAAAGATGTTCAGCATTACTATTCATCAGGGAAATGCAAATCAAAACTACAATGAGATATCACCTTATACCTATTACAATGGTTATAATTGCCAGGGCAAGAAACAACAAATGTTGGAAAGGAGGTGGAGAAAAGGGAACCCTCATACACTGCTGGTGGGAATGCAAACTAGTACAGTCACTATGGAGATTTCTCAAAAAATTAAAAATTGAAATATCATATGACCCAGGTATTCCACCACTGGGTATTTATCCAAAGAACATGAAATCAACAATTCAAAGAGACTTATGCAACCCTATGTTCACTGCAGCATTATTCACAATAGCCAAGACGTGGAAGTAACCTAAGTGTCCATCAACTGATGAATGTGTGTGTATATATATATACGTATATACGTATATATATATATATACACACACACACACACACATACACACAACAGAATGCTACTCAGCCATAAAAAAAGACAAAATCGTCCCATTTGCAACAAAATGGATGGAACCTGAGGATATTACGTTAAGTGAGATAAGCCAGACAGAGAAAGACAAACACCGTTTGATTTCACTCATATGTGGAAGATAAACAAACACATGGACAAAGAGAACAGATTAGTGGTTACCAGAGGGGAAGGGGGCTGGGGGGTGGGCATAAGGGGTAAAGGGGCACATATATATGGTGAGTGACCAATAATAACATACAACTGAAATTTCACAATGTTATAAACTATTATGACATCAATTTAAAAAAATGGCCAATTTGTGTTCTAAGTGTGTAATTCAGGGGCATTAAGTACATTCATAAGGTCATGCACTCATCCCCACCATCCATTTCCAGAACATTTTCATGATCCCAAACAGGAACTCTGTCCCCATTAAGCAATCACTCCCCACCCCCCTCCGTCAGCCCCTGGTAATCTCCACTCTCTACTTCCTGTCTATGGACTTGCCAATTTAGACGTTTCCTAGAAACGGAATCATACAACATCTATCTTTTGTGACTGGCTTCTTTCACTCAGCATCATGTTTCGAGGTTCACTCATGTTGCAGCACATGTCAGTGCTTCATTCCTTTTCACGGCTGAATAATATTCCACGGTATGCCCAGACCACACTGTTTATCATTCACCTGTTGACAGACACCGGGCTGCTCCCCACTTTGGCTGTCATGACTGATGCTGCTGTGAACACTGCTGAACAAGCATCTGTTTGGCCCCGTTTTCAGTTCTCCCGGGTAGACACTGACGTGCATGGTCCCTCAGTGGGTCCCACGGTAACTCTGTGATGGACCTTGTGAAGACGGTGCCTAGTGCGGCCCCAACCAGAGGTGGAAGGAAAGGGAAGGGGACCACACGGCACATCTGAGCTCAAGGAGAAACTCCTTTCATTTTTCATTCTCCTCCAGCTTAAATCCCTCCATGGCTCCCAGCTGCGCTCCAGCTGAAGGCCACTCTCCCCTCCCAACATGTCCGCTTGGGCGTAGTCTCCACACCCGCTCACCAGTGGGGGCCAGGGGTCAAGTCACACAGAGCCTATGGGACAGAGGCAACCAGCCGAGGACACCCGCGGTGGGGGCAGCACAGGAGAGGCCTGGAAGCTGCGTGTGGGTCCCAGGCTGTCAGTGGGAGGCAGGACTGGGAGGGAGAAGGACCAGGTAGTGGGACAGGGTCAGACTCAGGACTGCCAGGTTCAAGTCCGGCTTCACAACCTGAGCCTCAGTTTCCCCATTTGTAAAAAAGGGATAAAAGCTATGCCAGTTGCAAAGGCTCTGAGCGTGGTGCCCAGGAGAGCAGGTGTGAGCACCAGCCATTCAAAGCTCTGCATGATCAGGCAGCGGGAGCCAAGGAGAGCGGTGGTGGAGGAGGGCCTCACAAGACGATGCTGGGCAGGCACTCCAGGGAACGCAGGACTCGGTGGGGACGTGCGCACATCACTGGCATGCGGGGAGGAGGGGGACATGTCCAGGCTGGCCCAGGACCCAGCCAGGCCTCACGCTCCCTGCGGCCTCAGGGTGGAAGCACAGCACCCCAGAAACCTGGACTTCCAAGAGGGAGGGACCCCCTTTCCACGCTCCTGCCCTGCTCTGGGGTGACCCCCGGGGGGGTGTGGGGAGGTGATCACCCGAAACAGGAGTTACATGTCATCCGCAGCCATCTGGGGGCCCCTGTGCAAGCCCATTTCTGCCCTCCCCACCATGAGCCAGGGCACAGGAAGCGATCTTGCTCACCCTGGTGACGCAGATGACACTGGGTGTGACGCTGGGTGTGACGACGAGGAGCTGCCCTTCAAAGGGCTGTAATTAGGCCCAGGAGGGGGGCTGTTCAGGCGACAGAGCCAGGTGGGGGCAGAGCTTTGTGCAGCAGCCCATGCCGCCCCTGCACTTCTGGCCGGCTGCTGGCACATCACCCTCGGCGTGCCGTGGGCGGCTGGTGCGGTGAGGAGCTGCGAGGTGATCTGCATTTTCTTTCTCCTTCCACACTAAGCCGAGTGCTGCCTCAGCAGCAGCTGACAGTCGTGTTTCACTGGCGCTGGAATAACAGCCAACAGTCTGGGGAGGTGTGTGTGGTGGTCACACCAACAGGTGGTGACCGGGGCCCTTCTCTACTCCTGTCCCCTGGCAGACGGGGCTCATAATGGACAGCCGGTGCTAAGTGAGCCCTCCACACACAGACGTCCTTGGGGAGGTCCGGGAACAACCTCTCTCCTACCCTGGGCCTGTGTGGTCTGGCCAGAGGACAGCATGAGCCTGCTTTGAGCGGGGGCCCCAGAGGGAGGGCACACAGCCTAGGACGGTCCAACCGAGCACTCTGGGACCCAGGTCGGGACTGTGTCACTCCACTGACCTGCACAGCACCAGCCCGAGGGAGGCCGGCTCAGGCGGAGCAGAGTCCTGATAACACAGGCCCCTGGAAGAAACCGCGAGCCACCCAGCTTTTCCAGAATCTATGCCAATACATTCCTAGTTTTCTTTTCCTAAGCCAGATTGAGGTGTGTTTCTGTCGCTTGCAACCAAAAAAGTGCGGACACAGACACTGCTACAAAGGCTCCCCTGCAGCAGCCCTGCCAGCGCCTCCCGCTAACATTGCCAGCAGAGGCCAGCACAGCACGCCAGACATGGCACTCACTCACCTGACTAAGCAAGCCCTGAAGAAGGACTTACACAGGCCGGCCCAGTGCTGGGCCAGGGCACGGAGATGGAGACGATGGGGGCACCATGACTCCAGCTCTCCCCAGGCACCAGGGCCCAGGCGCGGTGCCACCCTCGGATGCCCGGCCACAACACGCCTCCACACACGGGGCTGCCACCTCACACCTGCCTTCTGGTTACCTGCCCATGCATCTGTAGTTGGCCCCCCATCCTGGTGACATCACACAGGAGGGCGAGACTCCCCAGAGGCTCACGGAGTGTGGGGACCCAGGGAGCAAGGACCATCTCCCCTGAAACGCCTTCTCCCCAGAGCTTGGCACACAAGTCACACACCAGAGCAAGGCACACCGGGAGAGGACGGAGACTGCCGCCCACCCCAGAGACTGAGGGGGATGTTGATTGTTAACGCAGGAAGAGAGGCTTTCTTAGGGAAGAGGACCGCCCAGGTCAGGAGGAAGCCGGGCAGCTGACGCCAGCACGAGTCACGGCCCGGCTCCCCGGCTCCCCAACACGGCCTGGTGGGAGCCTTGCATGCAGCACCCTTGGGAGGAGCCTGCCTGACAAGGGTCTTTGCAAGCCCCTGGCCAGATGGACACTGGGAAATAGGGAAAAGGCAAAGGACGGAAGAGAGGGATGTGGCTTTGACAGAAAAAAATAGAAGCCCACAAGGGGGCTAGTAGGGAAAACCAGCAAAGCAGCCACTCCAGCCATGAGGGGATCTGCACGTGCTGACCTGGAAACGTCCACGTGCAATTCAGCCAAAATAAAGGTAGGCACATGCCAGGCAGGGGGTATATGGGAAATCTCTGTACCTTCCTCTTAATGTTGCTGTGAACCTAAAACTACTCCAAACAAATAAAGGTTTAAAAAAATAAAATTAATTTAAATTAAAAAGCAAATTGCAGCCAAAAGAAATGAAAACATACATCCACACAAAAACTTATACACAACTGTTCACAGCAGCATTATTCACAATAGTGAACAAGTGGAAACAACCCAAATGTCCATCAACTAATGAACAGATAAACAAAATGTGGTCCATCCACAGTGGAATATTATTCAGCCCTAAGAAGGAATGAAGCACTGACACACGCTACAATGTGGACGAGCCTTGAAGACATGATGCTCAGCGAAAGAAGCCAGACACAAAAGGCCACATAGTGTATGACTCTGTTTATACGAAATGTCCACAACAGGCACATCCGTGGAGACAGAAAGTAGATAAGTGGATGCCAGGGGCTGGGGGCGGGGGAGACAGGAGCGACTGTTCATGGGTACAGAGTTCCTTTTGGGGATGATGAAAATGTTCTGGAATTAGAGTGGTGATGATTGCACAACTCTGTGAATATAGTAAATACGACCAAATTGTACACTTTAAACGGTTGAATTGGGGGCTGGCCCGGTGGCACAAGTAGTTAAGTGCGCATGCTCCACTTCGGCGGTCCGGGGTTTGCAGGTTCGGATCCTGGGTGTGCACCGACGCACCACTTGTCACGCCATGCTGTGGCGGCATCCCATATAAAGTAGAGGAAGATGGGCACAGATGTTAGCTCAGGGCCAATCTTCCTCGGCAAAAATGAGGAGGATTGGCATCAGATGTTAGCTCAGGGCTGATCTTCCTCACAAAAAAAGAAAAAAAAAAAAGGATGAATTGTTTGTATGTGAATTATATCTCAGTAAGCTATTTAAGAAAAACAAACTACAAAATGATATTTGTACAATATGGCTGCATTTTTACAAAAAACAAATGCACACAAGAAAAAAGTCTGGAGCACACACCCCAAATGGTCAGAAGTGGTCACCCCTGGAGAAGGAGACTCAACTGTCGGGGAACATTCTGCTTTACAAATTCTGTATAATTTGCACATTTTACAATAAGCATATATTACTGTTATAATCTTTAAATAGGCAAATCTGGGGAAAATAGCTAAAAAAAGGATGGCTAAGCCTCCGATGGCACAATGCTTGTTGCTGAGGGGACACCTGGCCATGTGGAGACATCTTTGGTCGTCACAATGGCAGCAAGGGGACATTCCTGACGCAGAGGCCAGGGACACTGCTCAGCATCCCAGGGAACACAGGACGGCCCCACCACGAAGAGCACCCAGGCCCCAAGCGTCAACAGCACCAAGGCTGAGCACCCTAGTATGAAGGAGCAATCTGAGTTTGGGACCAGAGTGTTTGTCACGTCTCTCACACCTGCCAACACCCTCTTCCACGCCTTCAGCAGGCAACGCCACGATGCTAGGACGTAAGACATAATAACACCATTTTGTTCTCCATACAGCTTAACTTCCGGAACCTTCTATTTACGGCAAGGCCTGGCAGTTTCCCAGCTACAGTAATGACTGATAAAGTTTCCATTTAAAAATACATGTAAAAGAGGGGTGAATGGGAGTGATTGCTTAATGGGTGCAGGGTTTCTTTCCAGGGTGATGAAAATGTTCTGGAACTGCAGAGTGGCGCACTTCACTGTGAATGTACCTCACGCCACCCACAGTAAATTTTATGTTATGTGTATTCTATTGCAATAAAAAATTACATAAAAGAAAAACTGTGAGTTGATTTTGAGAGGAACACATTAGCTGAGGTGATAATCAGAGAAGGCAAAGATGAGGATGGGGTCCTGGGGTAACTCAACACTGGACAGGCCCGGTGCAGCCGCCACCACGCCTGCCGCACCTACCCACACCACACGCTGACAAGTCAGGGATGTGGGTTCCCTGACGCTCTGAGGGAGGAAAGGGGGCGCTTTTATGTGGCACTCGAGACTGGCACCAGCCAGGTGTGCCCCCAGGACAAGTGACCTCACTGGGAGTCTAGAACCCAAACCAGTGGCCCGACTCAGCACATCTGCAAACGCACAGGGGATCTGGTTTGGGGCCAAAATGCCAAGGGACTGGACTCTGACAGAGGTCACCAAACTGAGGAGCAGCCTCAGCCCAGCCCACCCACAAGTCACCACAGGCGAGAGCACCTGCGTGTCCGCCCAGCCCCTTTGTGCCCTCCCAGGCCCCTTTTCCTTTGGGGAGCTGCCTTCTCCCATTCACAGAAGGGTGCGCAGGACCAGACGCACCTGCTGGGTACTGGAACTGGAGTGTGTACACAGAGGGACGGAACTAGGGACCAGCCGTCCAGCTCTTCCTTTGGCTTCAACTGTGCCGTCCTTCCTTCAGAAGACCCATCTTTCTCAAGTAAGTGATGCACAGGCAGCTTCTGTTGCTGGCCATCAAAACACCCTGACTAGCAAGCACACACAGCCAAAAGCAAACTGTCTATACCCCATAATCCAGAACCTTCCTGGCCGATTCCTAGACCACACCATGCCTTGCTACTCCATTCCTTCCCCCTTTACGTATTTTAGTAACATAATGCATGTTGCCTTCTATTAAAAAAACTAGAGAACTCAGATGAGTGAAAGAAGTCAGACACAAAGGCCACATATTGCATGATTCCATTTATATGAAATGTCCAGAATACACAAATCCATAGAGATAGACAGCAGATGAGTGGCTGCCAGGGGTGGGGGGTATGAAAAGGAATTAACTGTATATGGGCACAAGGGATCCTTTTGGGAAGATGGAAATGTTCTAAAACTGGATTGTGGTGGTGGCTGTGATCACAGATTTACTAAAAATCACTGAACATTTAAAATGGGTGAGTTTTATGGTATGTAAATTATAACTTAATAAGCTGGTAAAAAAAAAGAAAATGAAACAAAATAATTCAGAACTGTAGACAGTATCGACACTCACACTGCATATGGGTAGTGTGTGTGTTATATAGCTCCCTTCCTTACACCAAGACCCTCTGCAGAAATAACCACTGTCTTCAGCTTGATGGGGACCTTTTCCAGTTTTTCCTCTAGGATTATATACACATACATGTACCTGAAGAAATAATTTTGTGCATTTTTGCAGTTGTCACATAGATGTATACTGTGTTAGTTTGCAACTTATTCTTCTCTGAGCCCAGCAGGGGTTCTCCACACCAGTATGTATGGTATACACAGGTCTCTTGCATCTGCTGTAAGGCTGCATGGCATCCCATAATAGAAGTGAACTGTGGTGCCCATATTACATATATAGATGGTTCCTCTAACATCAGTGAACTAAGGAATCCCCTCATGATGAACATGTAGGCTGTTTCCAGTTTTTACTATCACAGACATAACTGCAGTGAACATCCCTCCTGTCATGTAAATTACCACCCCCAGCTGTGGAATCTCTGGGTGGAAGGGATCCCGCCACCCTGCCGTCCTTTGGCCCTGAAAACCACCCCAAAGCCTGGTACCAGGGCCTCTAACTGCTGCTGCTCCCTCCGGCCTCGATCATCCAGACTAGCCAACATTAGGACCGAACCACACTCCACGGTCCAAGGCACACCCGACCGAGCACACAGACCTTGGTCAGCAGCCACTCCTGATGTTTAGCAACCATGCAAGGAATCTGAGCAAACAGGCCCCACAGGGCCTGCCGCCCCCACAAAGGGGAGGGGATTCAGGAAAGGGGCCAGGGGAGAGGGGTGCCCAGCCAGGAGGTTACCTCATCGTCCTTCCACTCTGAGAAGTCGATCTTGAAGGAAGGCAGGGAGAACTGCTGGCTCACACCTCTCTTATAGTGGACGGTCTCAGACTGCAGGGCAGGGTTCTTGGGGCTGTACCTGAAGGGGCAGCCAAGAAAAAGGACATGAGACTCTGCCTTGAGCAAACGGTCTGCTGCGCCCTGTCCTCAGGGCAACCCTCGCTGGTGCAGGACCTCTGACACAGAGGCCAGCAGCCACTGGTCTTTTGGGGACCTAGAGGAAACCAAACTTGCAGGTCCCAGCCTTCTCTGGTGGGGCAGGAAGCCGGCCTACATGGCACGTGGCCCTCGCCCTCCCACAGGCCTCACTCTGCTCACCACCAGCTCTGCCCGAGTCGGGCCTGGTTACAAGGCTTCCGAGCCCACCCTACCCAACAACTCTGCTCCCTTTCCAGATGTGGCTATGCCTTTCCATTTGGTTTTTACAGTTTGCTGACTTTTTTGAACGAACGTGGTACAAAAATGCACAGGGTGCAAAGTGCCGTGCGCCCCACCCCCACCCACGCTTGAGCCCAGCCACCTGCTTCTCTGCCCCATCCTCGACCCATGTGTCATTCCCGGGCAGTCAAGGCATATTCATGCCTGTACGCACAGTGTCTCTTCTTTACTGTTCCAACAGCAGCCCACCAACACTGCTCCTTCACTGCTCATGCACCCCAAAGCTGTCCCAGAATCATCACATACAGAGGTGTCGTGTTCTCTGAACACCGCCTGGGCTCCACTGCGGTTTCACTCTAACTGATTCAACCAGGTCCACTGGGGGACACCAGGTGGTCTCCAATACCTTGCTATTCCAAACAATGCTTCCAGGACCCACTTCTGCACATATCTTAGACACACGTGCAAGCATATCCCCAAGATAAATTCCCAGAAAAGGAATGGCTGGGTCGAAGAGTACATGCATTTTCAACTCTGATAAACTCCAGCATCTCCGCATTCAGGAATCCAACACGCAATCCTCTGCCCCACTCACACCTGCTGTATCTGGGGCCTCTCTCAGTCTCTAGGACGAAGGACAGTCTCAAGGGCGTAGGCACATCTGGCTGAGAGACTGGCACTGCAGGAGGGGGTTGCTCGTGTGCACACAGAGACTTAAAGCCCGAGCTCAACCACTGCTCCATCCCCAGATCAAACCTGGCCTCCGAGTGGTTTTCTCCTACAGAACAGAAGCCCGTCCTGTCCCGTCCCGTCCCATCCGGGTGTGGCCTTGGAGACTGGAGGCAGCCCTGCCATGGTCGCACTGAAGTTGCAGATTTCAAACTTTTTGGGCTAGCAGGACCCTTATTTCAAATAAACTCTCTGAAAGCTCAGATACATAATACAGACAGAAGCAGAGCTGCTGGGGCCAGTCCCCCTGAACCCTGGCCCGCCGGGTGCCTCTGGGACTCACGTGGCCGTCCCATTCAGGAACTCCTCCACCGCCTGACAGTAGATGGTGATGGCCACCCGGGCGTCGGCATCAAAGGTGAACTCCAGGCTGTAGAGGACACGGGGCTTCTCGCCATCCTCCGTGGGGCTGTCGGCACCATCTTTGTACCTGCCAGGGAGGCAGAGGAACAGGCAGAAAAATCAGGGGCCATGCCTGCAAGAGCGTCCCCACCCCACACAGCACATACCACCCCGAGGGGCCCCCGGAGCCAGGTGCCTGGCCACATCCCATCTTTCTAGAAACGTGGAGGCTGTTCCCCATTTGGACAATAAGGCCCAACAATACAGGGCTCTCCTTCTCCTGCCCACAGAAAGGGAGACGAGCCCTCTTGGTTTAGAGATGGCCCCAGTGCCTCAAGTCTTCCAGGTTTAAAGCAATTTCTCGGCCCTGATGTTCAGGGGCTGTGGGGCCGTCCATGCACTGCAGGGTGTTGAGCAGCATCCCTGGTCTCTGCCCACCAGATGCCAGTAGCACCTCCCCCACAGTTGTGATGAACAAAAATGTCCCTGGACACGGCCCAATGTCCCTGGGGCACAGTGGCCTGACTGAGAAACCCTGGTCTAAAGCTCGGTTCCATGGGCCGGCCCCGTGGCTTAGCAGTTAAGTGTGCGCGCTCCGCTACTGGCGGCCCGGGTTCGGATCCCAGGCGCGCACCGATGCACCACTTCTCCGGCCATGCTGAGGCCACGTCCCACATACAGCAACTAGAAGGCTGTGCAACCGTGACGTACAACTATCTACTGGGGCTCTGGGGGGGAGGAAAAAAAACATTATAATAAAAAAATAAAAGCTCGATTCACAAGCAGAACCCTGCTGGCCCTCACCCCTTCCCACCCTCACCCCAGGGGCAGCCCCAGGTCGAGTCCTGCTTGCAGCCTTCTGATTCTACACACGAGGGAGCAGAGACCTCCAAGCATCAGGGGACTGTGTGGGGCTGCAGTGCCCCACAGAGCGAGTCAAGGGTTACCTCACGAGCCGGAGCGAGTCCTTTCGGATGTTCACCAGGCTCCTCAGCGTCTTCACCGGCTCATGGGGGGCGGGGGTGACATAAGGAAACTAGAAGGGGAAGACCCAAAGCAACGTCAGGTGACTCCCCAGGGCACGGCAGGGGCCAGAAGACAGGGATAACTGGAGCAAGGGTCACAACCCACCTGTCCTCTAGGGCCCTCATGCCGACCAGTGGACGGCATTATCCTCGTTCGCATGAAGGAAAACAAAGCCAACAAGGTGGGCACGTGGGGAGCCGGGACCAGAATCACCCTGAAGGACCCGGCCACATGGCCATGGCCCCCCAATTCCAGGAACGACCCCCAGCGAGTGCGACCTGACCCTAGGGACCCAGGGGCAGCGGTTAGGGTTGGGGCTCCCAGGCCGCGTTCCCGGAGGTGGGACCTGACGTCCCACTGCTGCCCTCAACAAGGCAGGCTTTCCACACAAGGACGATAGTCCATAAAGGTTCCAGAAGGGACACGCGCACACAGGTGAGTGCTGTAAACTGGCGGCCTCAGGAGAACGTGGGTGCATCAGCGTCAGCTTCCTGCTGGTGACAGCGCAGGAGTTTTACAAGACGCTGTCACGGGGGAAACCAGCTGAAGGGCATGCAGGCTCTCGCTGTAGCAGTTCTTACAACTGCAGATGAATCTACCAGGGTCTCAAAGTAAAAGTTAAATAAAGAAACAGATTTACGGGAGGCCTGTATGAGCCAGGCCCTGGGCCGGAGGGTGAAGTTCTGTTCTCGCTCTCGTGGACCTGGGAGGGTGCGGCAGGCTCAGCACAATGTGGAAGCCCCAGGCGTCCCGCTGGTAGGGGACACTGCAGTCTGGGCCCCAGCCCCTCGCCTTCCATCCGTTAAAGGATCAAGACTGTGTCAATCAGCTGTTCCACGGCTAAAACAGCCTGGAGTCCCCTGGTCCAGAGGACTCCCCACCTTGCCAGGGGACAGGGACACCCCAGGACTCAGCAGCCTTGGGGACAGAGTCCAGTGTCTCCTGAGAGAGAGAGCCTCCCGGCTGACCCCACACTCACAATGGGGACCATCATTTCAAAGTACAAAACCCAATTCCCTGCTCAGCGTGCCCCCACATGGGCCCTCGCCCGTCTCCCTCTCGCTTTTTAGTCCCAATTCATCAAATGTTCTCTTCTTTATTGTCTGCACCCCCCACAAGGGATGGGGCAGGATATGTCCTCTGCCCCGCGCCCCCCAGACTAGAAGAGCCCCAGGCACACAGCAGGTGCCAAATGTGCTCAGAATGAATAAACAGCGGATGCTCCTCTGGTGACTAGTGAAGATGAGCTTCTGACAATGTCCACTGGCCATGTGCATCTCTCCCTTGGATCACGGCTCTTGCCCAGTGTTCTATAGAAAGTGAGTGTTCTTTTTTCTTTTTAAAGACAGCCATCCAAGAGGCCTGGGATCAGATCTATAACCCTCGGCAGCCCCACAGCCTGGAGCCACTGGGTTCAGTAGCAGCTGCCTTGTCCCTCAGTGATTCACCCTCAGCTGTCCAGCCTTTAAAGGGGCAGCGCCAGGATAGGCCCCAGTCCACGTCACATGTACACACCCATCGGGCAAGCTCTGCCCCATTTGGGGTGACGTGGCCCCTGCTCGTCCTCACAGCTGAGACACAGACGGCTGAGGGCAGGGGCCTCACCCCCACGCCCCCATGCTCAGCCCTGAGACCCACCTGGACTGGGCGATTGCCCAGGAAGTTCAGATCCATGTTCTCTCCAAACAGGTAACCTTCAGGGTGCGGGGTGTCGAATTTCTCACCTCCCATGAAAAAGTGCGAGGCAAAGTAGTTTCCTGCGTAAAAATGGAAACACAGTTGTAGATGATGAGCTCCACAGGGCCCAGTGGGAGCACCTGCCGGTCAGCCCTGAGAAAGGCTCCATTCCCAGAGAGGCCTCAGGGCCACCCCCTGCTCCGGCCTCAGCCTCTGCGTCCTGCCCTGCCCCGGACCTCTCCTCCCTGCCCACGGACCCCTCCAGGCCTTACTCCAGCATAACTGCTGTCTGCAGTGGGCTGAGGTGTGTCCCCACAAGGACACGTCCCAGTCCTAACCGCCCATACCTGTGCGTGTGACCTTATCTGGAAACAGGGTCTCTGCAGAGATAATCAAGTGAAGAGGAGGTCAGACTGGACTGGGGAGCCCTAAATCCAGTGACCGGTGTCTCCATGAGAGAAAGGAGGGGAGATTTGGATACAGAGACAGAGGGAAGGCGGCAGTGTGACGACGGAGGCAGAGACTGGAGTCAAGGAACGCCTGGAGCCGCCAGAGGCTGAAGAGGCAGGAAGGCTCCCAGCCTAGAGCCTTCAGAGGGAGCACGGCTCTGTCCATACCCTGATTTTGGACTTCTGGCCTCCATTACCATGAGAGAATGAATTCTGCTGTTTTAAGCCACCTGGTCTGTGGTACAATCGGCCCTCCACATCCATGATTCCACATCTGTGGATTCAACCAACCACAGATCGAAAGGCCTATGATGGTTGCGAACACGCTGAACATGCACAGATGTTTTTGTCTTGTCATTATTCCCTAAACAATACAGTATAACAACTTTTTACACAGCATTGACATTGTATTAGGTATTATAAGTAATCTAGAGATGATTTAAAGTATACGGGAGGATGTGCATAGCCTATATGCAAATACTGTGCCATTTTACATAAGGGACTTAAGCACCCACAGGGGGGCCTGGAACCGATCCCTCAGAGTCTGAGGGACAGCTGTACTTTGTTACGACAGCCCTGGCAGACTAACATACTTTCCCTGACCCCCAGACTCAGTCAGCTCCCCCAACTCTAATCCAAGCACCGAGTACTTTTCCACCTCACCGCTGACCACAGTTTAAAACTCTGTGTGGATCTGTGTTATCATTCCATTCGCCTCTGGCTCCCTCCATGAGGACTGAGGCTATAACTGGTCTGGAGGGAAGGCCCAGGAGAAGGCAGAATGGGGCACGGGAGCCAGGCTGTTCCCACAAGGCCTTCCAGGCGAGAGACAGGTCCCTGGCCCAGAGCCTCCTGCTCCAACCTCCTCCTGGGGGAGCTTCAAGGCCCAATCACTTTCTATCCAACAAGTCTCCAGAGTTTCCTCTCCACAGGCAGTAGATGGGTGAGGTACTCTCCTCCAAGATGGCCCACGGTGCTCACCTCCTGGTATTCATGTCTCTGGGTAGACTCTCCCCACACTGAGCAGGGCTGACCTGTGTAATCAGCAGGATACTGTGGAAACGATGAAGCGGGACTTCTGAGGCTCTGGGGAAAGCCGGCTGCCATGTTGTGAGGACATTCAACCAGCCCTCTAGAGCAGTCTACTAGGCAAGGAACTGAGGCCTCCAGCCTCCAGCCACCAGCTTGCCACCCCAGTGAGGGAGCCACCTGGAGGCAGATCCTGCAGCCTGACTGCAACCTCAAGGAATTTGGGAGACTCTGAGCCAAAACTACTAAGCTAAGCCACTCCCAAATTCCTGACTCACAGAAACCGTGAGATCGTAAGGATTTATTGTTACAAACAGCTAAATTTTTAATATATTACTCAGCAAAAGACAATATAATGGGCTTCCGAAATCCAGTCTGGGTGATTTTTTCTCCCCTCCAGGCTCCTGATTCTAACATGTTTCCATGGCCACCACCCTGGTCAAAGCCACCAGCATCCCTGCCTGGATTACTGCAATCCGCTCCACCAGTCTCCCCACTCTCACCTAACCCCAAAGTCTGTTTCCACATCCCACTGCTCACAAACTTCTGATGGCTTCCCAATCATGCTAGAATAAGTTCCAAACGCCTCCCCATGGCCTGCAAGGCCCTGTTCAATGCAGACTCTGCCAACTCCATTCATACCCCAGCGCCTTTGCACTTGCTGTTTCGTCTGCTTGTGAAGATCTTCCTCCAGAGCTCTGCCTTGATCCTTCACCTCATGTTTCCTTCTCAGCAAGGCCTTTTCTGATTATTCCCTTTTAAATTTACAAGCTCCACCCTTCCAGCCTGCTTGCCCACTCCCCTTCTCTGCTATATTCTCCCCACAGCACCCTTCACAACCTGATACTGTACTATGCACAGAAGGCCCCCACATCTCAGTGCAGTTTTAAGCTTTAATAACCTCAGAGGTATAAACGCTGCAAACTAAAACCTCTGGATTAAGAGGCAATGGATGAGTATTACTTTTTTTTGCTTTAACTGTATTTTATATGTTGTCTTCAATTAACATGTACTATTTTATTTACTGATTTATTTTTAACGTGTATTATTTTAAAACAAGAAAAATTCTTTTAAAAAGACTGGAGACAGGGGAGAAGGATGTGTGTTACAGCAGCGGTTGTACTATCACAAAACTAGAACCATGTTCTGGAAAAACTAGTAAGTGCACCGTACACTTCACAGCATGTGAATTATATCTCAATAAAGCTGTTATTAGGAACTGGAGGAACTGGAGTTTTCAGATGGTAAATCATCAACAATATTTTTTTGGTATTAGATCTTTATGTGATCTTTATCTTTTTTTGGTACATAACTTGGAACTGGATGCTACTGCTATATCAAACCCCTGTTCATTCCCATCTACTTATTCATGAACAAGCATTTTCAACTTGAAATGAAACACAGAACTAGAATGGACGCTGACCTGTCTCATTCCAGCAACAGGTTACACACAGCTGTGACCACATGAATTCACTGGTGGAAAAAAACAGCCCATCCACTTAAGAGGTACACGTTCAACATCTTTTATTTACATTTGTTATTTATAAAAACTGTAATGTTGGTGTTGTTTTAACCAATTGGGTGTTTGTGATGGCCACTCAAACCAGAAGAAAAAGTCTCACTTTTTTTTTTTTTTTTTGTGAGGAAGATCAGCCCTGAGCTAACATCCATGCCAATCCTCCTCTTTTTGCTGAGGAAGACTGGCCCTGAGCTAACATCCATGCCCACCTTCCTCTACTTTATGTGGGATGCCCACCACAGCACGGCCTGACAAGCGGCGCGTCGGTATGCGCCCGGGATCCAAACCCGGGCAGCCAGCAGCGGAATGCGCACACTTAACCGCTAAGCCACGGGGCCGGCCCCTAAAACCCTAATTCCAATGTATGTATATATTTTGGCTGCAGAGACATACAACATGGTGATCACTAAAAGCCCTTTACACATAAGAAGCTGGAACCACCTCCCACGCTCCTTGATAAGGAAGCGGAGAAACAGACGGTGGCAGTCACAAGACGGGACAGCACAGCAGGCGAAAGGTCTGCGCCAGGCTCCGCAGAGCGGCACGGAGCAAACACAGGACTGTGGACACACATCACAAGGCAGCCCCCGGCTCACGACACAAACATGGGAAGGAAGCGCCGGGTGCAGACAGGGCAGGAGGAGACGTGTTGGGGGAGGCGCTGTTTGACAGCATGGAAAAAGTGACCCGTGGATTCCGAATGGAGGGCACTGGCTAAACTACTCTCTGCACTTTCCTATGTGTTTTTAAAACGTTCACATTTTGGGGCCGGCCCGGTGGTGCACGCGGTTAAGTGCACGCGCTCCGCTACGGCGGCTGCCGGTTCGGATCCCGGGCATGCACCGATGCACCGCTTGTCGGGCCATGCTGTGGCCGCGTCCCATATAAAGTGGAGGAAGGTGGGCACGGATGTTAGCCCAGGGCCAGTCTTCCTCAGCAAAAATAAGGGGAGGATTGGCTGATGTTAGCTCAGGGCCGATCTTCCTTACAAAAAAATAATAAAATAGAACGTTCACATTTTTTAAAAATGAACTTTTCAAGGAGGAACGTGCGCATCAGAGGGCACTGGCAGCCACTCCCACATGTGCATGTGTGCCTACAGGTGTATTGTGCATATGTGTATGTATGCAAGTGTGTATATGTGTGCATACAGATGTGTATGTGTTCGCGCACGTGTATGTTGTGCTTGTGTATGCAAATGTCTGTATGTGGGTATGGTATGTGTGTGTTATGCATATATGTGGGCATCTGTGTGTGCGTGCACACTTGAGGACCAAGAGCAGGCAGAGGTATGAAAAGGGAGGGAAGGAAAAGAGAAAGAAAAGGCGACTGAGGGGGAGAAAGAAAAAGGAAGACTCAAAGATGAAAAGAGAACCAAAACCTCCCTCCCAATCCCCCCCCCCCCCCGCCCCGGTTCTTCTCCCCTCTCCCATGGTGCCCCGGCCCGGTTTTCCCACAGAACCTATCAAGAGGGGACAAATCCTGCCCCTACTTTCCATGTGGGAAACTGAGCTCAGAGTCACGCAGCTGGTGATGGCGGAGCCCATGGTGTGTCTCAACCCCAGGCGGGGCGCCCCTCTCCCGCAGCACAGGGCACGGTGGTTAAGGGTCAGCCGTGTCACTGCCGGTCACAAAGGGCGGCTGTTCACACACAATGAGCCACACGCGAAGGCATTCCTATCAAAAATCCTTTTGGAGGGCCTGCCAGAGGACACAGGGTCCCGATTTTGGCCTGGAAGCCCCAACTACAAGGCACCAAAACACTCCAGGACCCCACAGCCTCAGACCTCAGAGGGGCTGTGCTCAAACACTTTGGCTACAACAAATTCATGCCTCTGTCCCCTGTTTCTTGTCACCGGTCCAGGGGCACTCAAGCTCAGATGGTTCACCTCCTCTCTGCCCTAATTACGGGCATCCAGGTGACATGGATGACAAACAGGTGAACAGCCACTGAAACCAAGATGGAGAGTGCCCTTCCTGGGGGGCCTCGCAGCGTTCCCACACACGGCCCCACTTTCCTTTATACACGCCAGGTGCGGAAGGACACACATGTTCACCATCTTCTACAGATGAGGAAAATCAAAGCCCTGAGACCACCAGTGAAAGCCTGTTTCAGTGATGGCGGGGGAGGTGGGGAGGCGCCATCCCTTCCTCACGGACCACAGAGCGAGCAAGCGGACTGTGGGGTTCCCTCTTGTTTCGTCTGTTTCACTTCCAAATGTCTGGTAGAACACGTGTGCAATGAGCATCATTTACAACCAAAAAGTGGAAACGTTCTGAATTACTTAAATGATCTAACCCTGCTAAGGAGCAAGGCACCAGGACAGGCAAAGACCTCCAGGGGATCAGAGTAAAATGGGAAAACACAGGTCAGATGGAGAGCCCAGACGGATCCACTAAATGAAGGGCCTCCAAGGAGCCACACCAAACCTGCTGGGAATCTCCTGAGGAGACGGGGAGACGGGTGGGAAGAGTAAAACAGGGACCTCCACACTCTCCCCAAAAACCTCTGCTCTGAATCCCTCTACGCACTCCAAGTTTTTAAAGCCCAAGTTTATCAAGAGACCAGAGTCTGGGACCCTGCTACAGACTGTTTGTGTCCCCGAGATTCACGTGTTGAAACCTCGCCCCCAATGTGATGGCATGTGGAGGTGGGGCCTTTGGGAGATGATCAGGTCACAAGGACAGAGCTCTGATGAGCGAGACTAGTGTCCTTATAAAAGAGATCTCAGGGCCAGCCCCGTGGCGTAGCGGTTAAGTGTGCGCACTCCGCTGCTGGCGGCCCGGGTTCGGATCCCAGGTGTGCACTGATGCATCGCTTCTCAGGCCATGCTGTGGGACGTCCCGCATTAAAAGTGGAGGAAGAGGGCCGGCCCCGTGGCGTAGCGGTTAAGTGCGCATGCTCCACTGCTGGCGGCCCGGGTTCGGATCCCGGGTGCGCACCGACGCACTGCTTCTTCGGCCATGCTGAGGCCGCGTCCCACATACAGCAACTAGAAGGTTGTGCAGCTATGACATACAACTATCTACTGGGGCCTCAGGGAAAAAAATAAATAAATAAAATTAAAAAAAAAAAGAAGTGGAGGAAGATGGGCACAGATGTTAGCTCACAGCCAGTCTTCCTCAGCAAAAAGAGGAGGATTGGCATGGATGTTAGCTCAGGGCTGATCTTCCTCACAAAAAAAAAAAAGAGAGAGAGAGACCCCAGAGAGCCCCCTAACCCCTTCCACCAGGTGAGGACACAGTGAGAAGGTCCATCTGCGAACCAGCAAGCCAGCCCCCACCAGACACCAAATGTGCCGGCACCCTGATCTTGGACTTCCCAGCCCCCAGAACTGTGAGAAATTTCTGCTGTTCATAAGCTACCCAGTCTGTGGTATTCTGTTATAAAAGCCCAAAGGGACTAGACAGATCCACTGGGTCTGAGGTCCCAGGTCTGGATCGTGAGAAGCATTTGCCCCCAAACCCACCAACCTCTGGGACACCCACAACAGAAAGAAGCTGGGCAGGCGAGGTGCCACCCAGCATCACTGTGGGGACAGCCACCACCACCACTACCATGGCCACGGCTGCATCAACTCCTGGCTTCACCCAAGAGCTGAATGAAGAGACATCATCAGAGGCAGAGCCCCCCTGGGGGAGGTCAGCGGCTCCTCAGACCAGGCTGCTGTTCTGGTGGTCCCCTGAAGGACCTCCTCACAGTCCTGGAGGAATCTGCTTAAAACAAAAATGGGACATCTGAACTCGACCCCTTAACCCCTTCCGTGCCCCCTCCAGCCCCCGGGGCCAGCACCTGATTCCTCGTCCCTGGAGCCTCCCTCACCTCCCACCTCGATTCTCGGCAGCACCCACCCTTCTTCCCAGCCCTTCCAGCACACCTGTGCCTTCCAGCCTCAACGCTTCTGCCCACGACGCCTTCACACCTCACCTGCCCTGGCTCACCCCGTGTATAGCTCAGAAAGGCCTTCCCTCTGCAGCCCCAACATGGGGACCGCGTATGGACTCACACACAGATGACCCTCATCTCTCTCCGACCTGGGGCAGGGCTGTGCAATGGGATGCCCGCATACCCGGGAGCACCACAAGGCCCAAGAGCTGTCTGTCTGGGGAATGTGGGTTCCAAGTGCCTGACTCGGTGCCCTTTCCAGCACGGTTCTAGGTAACCTAGCCTCCCTCCCCACACTCCAGATGCCACACTTTGACCTAAGGGCCTGGCACCCGCTCACCACTCTGCAAACCAGTGATTCTGCTCTGCGCTGCCCACCTCGCCTCGCACCACCTTCCCGGCCATTTCCCAGGGTCCCTGAGCTCTCTCCATTCCCTCTGGCCCAATAGGCTGCTCCCGCCTGTGACTCCGAGGTCAGGCCTCCTATGACCTCCCTGCAAGCCTCCTATCCCAACTCACTTGGCAGTGTGGGTCACTGGTTTTGGTCATAGGGTGGTGGGTTTACACTCTGTCCTCCCCCTGCCAAAACCAGGGGTCATACGTTTGTTCACCGTCCCATATCCCCAGTGACCACCACCTTGGCCTGCACACAGTAGGAGCTCTATAAAAATTCGCCAAATGAATGAAGGTGGACGACACTGTGAGTACTAGTCGACAGTCAAGGAAACTGAGGCACAGAGAAGTCAAATAACCCGCTCAAGCCACACACCAGCGAGAGGTGGTGTCCTCACTGAAAACTTGTGCTGCCCCCAGAGCCTGCATTCTCAACGACGCCAGGCCAATGTGGTTTTTTTTTCCTCAACACCACCAACCAATTCCCCAATTCTCAGCAGACACTGACCAGGTTGTCAGCCTACAGATTTAGCTCAATCCTGACACTATCTACCTGGAAACAGCGTTAGATCCCACGGCTTATTGGCTCAGTCCCACACGACTGGCCCTCCTCCCCTCCACTTCACATGCCAATCATAAGTCCAGGTTGTCACCTGTGCCTCTGGCTATAGATCAGAGGTTCCCACAACCCCCTCCTTGGGTTCGATTCATTTGCTTGAGCAGCTCACAGAACTCAGGAAAACAGTTTACTCACTAGATGACGAGTTTATTATAAAGGGATACGACTCAGGAACAGCCACATGGAAGAGATGCACAGGGCGGGGTATGTGGGAAGGGCCGCAGAGCTCCCATGCCCTCTCCAGGTAAGCCACTCTCCAGCCTCTGATGTGTTCTCTACTCTGAAGCTCTCGGAACCCCACCCTTTGGGTTTTGATAGAGTCCTAGGCAGGACTGACTAAATCGTTGGCCATTGGTGATCATCTCAATCTCCAGGCCTGCCCCCTCCCCAGAGGTTAGGGGGTGGGGCTGACAGCTTCAACCCTCTAATCAGACGGCTGGTTCCCCTGGCAACCAGCCTCCACCCTTAGGTGCTTTCCAAAAGTCATTCATTAACACAAATTCTGGTGTGACTAAAAGTGGTATATTACCAATATCAGAGACACCCAGTTCACTTTTATCACTTAGGAAATTCCAAGGGTTTTAGGAGCTCTGTGCCAAAAATGGGTAAAGACCAAATACCATATACCTCTTATTATAATTCACAACATCCCTGCCAGGTAAACCACGACCTTAACAAAGACACCTGTGTGCCCCCCTCCTAAGAAACCCAACTGGCACTGGAACCTGTGACACTGGGTGTGGATTTCGCTCAGCTGCCCCAGCCATCACTCCCACCGCTGTGGGGGGAGCGGGAAAGGCGAGGCCGTCTCTGATGGCCAGGAACAGCTCACTGATTCCACCGGCCGAAAATCTCTCTCATGCTACACCAGGACAGAAGTTCCCAATTACCAGCTTCCTGAAAGCCGCTGCGGTGCTTCCGCTACGTCCCAGCTGAGCCTGACCAACCTGAGACCAGAACATCACAGCCCCCGGAGACTGCAGATCTCGGGAAAGCATCTCCAGGCGGGCGAGAACACCCCGCCAGGTGGGAGGCCAGCCGCCCACAGCCTGTGAGCCTGTTCCCAAAGAGTCAGAGAGAAGAGACTGACCCCAGGGGGGTCCAACCGAGCTCTAATCACCCTGCTCATTGATGTGCCCTGTGCTGAGGTCACATGAGCACCGAATAGCCTCTGCTCACCACACTCAGGCCCGGCAGCTCAGCGTGCCTAACCTCTCTGGGCCTCAGTGTCCCCGTCTGTAACATGGGAGGCCTCAGTGAAGAACACTGGCTGGAATCTTGATTTATCTGCATACTGGAGATGAGAGGACATCTCTGAATAAAAGGAGCTGATTATGCAAAGGAGCCTTGCACAGGTGAGAAGACACCTGACGAACGTTTCTTTCCCAGCCTCCCTCCAGGGTGAAAGCATGACCACAGCAGCACCACATTAAATAAAAGCTCTCAGCCCCAGCACGGAGGGGAGAACCATGAGCTGAGAACAACTCTGACCGAGCAAAGATTCTGGGTCACTGAGTTCCCACTGAGTAAGTTTTTGTAGCCACCTTTTGGGGGGGTAGGGGTCCTCCCCAGCTTACACACTTCTCTGGAAACAGCCTCCACCACCCACAGGGGTGGACCCCAGCTGCCACCAGAGCACGCAGCCCCCACCCCCTGGACAGAGCTGGCTGGCCGAGGTGGACACCTGACGGTGCTGGGCCAATACTCAGACTTCTCCCCCATGGAACCGGACCGGGCACCCTGAGCGCCTTCGGTGGGCAGCCATCGCTCCATGCATGTCACAGCAGCACGACACTGAGGCCAGTGCGGGTTCCCCTGTCCTGACAGCTTCAACCTCTTGGTTCCCTACCCTTGGGTTCCAGAAATGCACCCCATTTCTTGTCTTAGCTGGTTTCCATAAACACCACAGCAAAAGCCAATTTCCAAAGAATTCAAAATGTAATAAAAAGCTCTTAGGAAAGAACTCCTGCAAATTAGTGAGAAAAGAGAGACAACTCAATATAAAAAATACGCGTAAGACCAACAGGCACCTCATAAAAAGAGGAAGAGAAATGAATGGCGATTTACACACGAAAAGCTGCCCAACCTCATTGGTCATCAGGCAAAAGTAAATTAAAACTACAACGAGATATCCATGGCTAAATTAAAAAAACATTTATTTAAATATTAACATGTATTAAACATTTATTAAAATAAAACACACACACCTGACACCACCCAGTGTTGGTGAGAATGCAGAGCGATCCAGCAAACCGTAAACCCTGCTGACGCTACACACGTGCACCCGACGGCCCCGGATCCCACTGCCAGGTACAGAAATGGACCCAAAGAGATGAAGTAATGAGGGAAGTCAAAATCACAGAGACAGAAAGTAGAATGGTGACTGCCGGGGAGGGGGAGGGGCGATGGGGAGTTGGTGTTAAAAGGTTGTGAGTTTCAGTTTCCCAAGAGGAAAAGTTATGGGGATGGACGGTGGTGATGGTTGCACACCAATGTGAACGTAGTTAATGCCACTGAACTGTACACCGAAAATGGTTAAGACAGTCACTGTTATGTGTATTTTACCATAATTTTTAAAAAGAGTGAAAAAAAAAAGGACCCAAAGAAATCAGACTCATAGGCACCAAAGCCAGTCACAAGAGCATCCATGGTGGCATTATTCACGAGAGCCCAAAGCGGAAATTCCCCCAACGCCCCTCCACGTGAACCGACGACACACAGTGGCATCAACAGACACTGGAATACCACGTAGCAGAGAAGAAATCAACCACTGCCCCTGAACACTGTCAGGGCCCCTCATCACTGAACGTGGAGGGAAGAGTGTCCAGTTCCACTTATATCAAGCTCAGAAACAGGCTGTCAACCCACAAAAACAGACACCAGTTTTAAGAGGCAAAGCGTTTATTTGGGATCAAAGAATTGCAATTCAGGGAGGAAACAGTCAGGTAGAAATCCAAACAGTGTCCTGATTACAGGAGAGGGGCTTAGGGTTTTTACTGGAAAAATGGAGGAGGAGGTGAGTCGTATTAAGGAAGAGTTCACTGGTGCTAGATGAGGTCAGGCTAGGTTTGTACTTCACAGATTGGCCTGAGGTTCGGTCATCAGGCAAGAGGCTAGACTTGTGCTTCATCGACTGGTTAGCGATCCAGTCATCAGAAACGTCCAGATCCATCAGTTCTTACAGACAGGAGATTCTTGTCCTTACTGACTTCTTGGAAGGCTGGCGGTTTGCTCCAGTTTGGAAGATAAAGAAAACAAGACGTGCAAGGCAATTCCTCTGAAATGGCTGCTCCGGCTCTATTTTAATATGGCTCCACTCCTGTCATCTTTCACAAGGCAAAACACATCCAATGGAGTCAGGAGGCCGTTTCCCAGGGAGGGAGGCAGAGATGGGGAAGGGGCACCACGGGGCTTCTGGGACGGCTACCATTCTATTTCTTCAACGTGATCATTCATCAAGCGGTACACTTATGATGTGCACATTTTTTAAATGTGTTACACTTCAATTTTAAATATATCTGTGTGTATATACACACACATTTTTTAAAGCACTGAACTGAATACAATTCCTTCTTTTGATTCCCCCTGAAGGCACCCAGCGGTCGGTCATTCACGGAGATCACATGGGACAGGAGATCCGGGAAACAGAGAGCTGCATTATCAGAACAGCCAGAGCCAGCACAGTGGTCTCTCACCTCGGGAGGCTGGCTCTGCAGATGCGCAGCGCCCAGGACCAAGGGGGAAGGCCCAAGTCGAGATGGAGCCAGATGAAAGGACTGAGAAAATGGAGTTCTTTCTACCTGGCCTTAGGCCTTCTTTCAGACACAGAGCTAGACAGACGTCCAATGTCAGTCATTTCACAAGCCTCTGGCTTCCTCACCTTCGTCTATGAGAAAGCAAGCCAACTAATTTCTTACTAGAGAGCAAATGACCGCTCTCCCACGCTGTTCCACCCATCGGCTTTTCTGCTAAGAGCAGAGGGGCACCACTGCTCACTCATTCCTCCTCCGACACCATCCTGGGGAGATGGTCACCCCCGCTCAGGGCACAGGCCAGGGCTGAGCCTGGTTCCCCCCACCTCTGAGGAGCTGGGCAGCCACGGGGGCAGTTGGCAGAGCTGAACAATTTCACAGTTATTTACTAAGCCCCCAAGTCAGGTGCTGCAGGGGTGGTGTATGTGACACCATCGCCCTTCATTTTATGGGACAAGAAAGAAATGTGAGGCCAGATGCCTGTACATGACCACACGGGAAATGCCCAATGGAACATGGCCCCGTGCAAATGTCTGGCCCAGCAGCACTGGGTTTAGGAAGTGAGGCAGGCAGCAGTGGTCTCTGCCCGCCGGGGTCATCCAGGAAGTCCAGGATGTTCACGAGGAAACTTGCGAGTCCACTGAAAAACACAACCTCGGTTGGGCCAGGGCCAGGGCTTGGTCCCTCCCTGCCCGCTCACATGGACTCTCAGAGTCAGAATGGCAAGAGGCCTGGGGATCCAGAAGTTAACACGGGTGCAGCTGGGGAAACGGGGACCCAAGAGCAAGAAAACTGGCTCAAGGCCACAGTATGTTATTGGCAGAGCCGGGGCCAGACTCGGCCTCAGGACTCAGAATCCAGTGCTCCTCCCATCACACCACTACAGGCTGAGGGTAGAAAGGGACAAAGGACTGTGCGCAGCGTGTTTGTCTTCACAGTGCTAAACTGATCTTCGACTTCCCCGCCCATGCTTGTGAAAGGGTGTGTCGTACACACTGTCGAGTCCACCCCAGCTGCGAGGAAGAAAACACACGCACACATGCACACGCCCCTTTTCTCCCGGGCAGCCAGGCCCTCAGCCCCATGGCGGCCTGTGGACAGCAGCAGCCACCACCCGGCCCAGGGTAAAGGGCCCACTGGCCACCAGACCAGACCCGCCCGAGCTCGGGCTTTCCTCAACTGGAATGCGGGCTGTGTGGGCTGCAGAGAGCACAAGTTCCAAGGGCCGAGAGAGGTTTTATTACGTTTCAGCATGAATCATCCAGCAGGGGAATGTTCCACAGAGCCCAGGGAGGGCGAGGCGGGCAGGAGGCGACTTAGAGCCAGGTGATTTTCGAGTCATCAGAAAGGGACAGTTTCTCAACAATTCCCAGAAAACTATGAAAGGTCCCCAGAGTCATCGCGCCCTGACACACATGGAACTGAGTGACCGAAGCGGGGACCTCAGAGACGAACACACAGAGCTCCGGGCCCTCTCAAACCCTGACGACAGGTGACACTCCAACATCAAGGCCCCACACACCTCAGCTCCCAGTGGCCACAGAGCCCCAGTGCCACCAGCAGGCCCCTAAAGCCACGCCCCCTCAGCTGCTGCTTCAGGAAACAGCTTCTCAGCCGCCCAGCCCCCCACGGCCAACTTAACAGTTGTTTTGTTGCTGTTTTTACCCAAAATATAGCAACGGAAGCCGGGAAAATACAGCTTATTTGTACAGCTCCTACAATGATAAAATCCAAACCAAGTTACCATGAGCAGAAGCACAAAACTAGTTCTGATGTGACTGGCACAGGCGACACTTGGGGAAGCTGAATCTGCTCACGGTGCCAGCGGTGACGGTGCAGGTCTTTGCACGGGGGGTGGGGGGAAATCCCTGTGTGCAGGTGGAGCCCCTTGGTCCTGACCTCCCCATCCCAATGCCACCAACGCGTGGGTCTCACACTCTTGGGACAGTGATGGCCCACGGACTCAGAATGCCCCCAGTGACAGAGGACACCCTCAGTGACACAGAATGTTGTCCCTCGTCTAGAACACCTGCCTCGGTTCTTTCCTTCAGGAGCCAAGTAAATCAGAGTCGGCAAAGCCTTACTCTGGAAAGGGTAAACCCAACACAAGTGTGGAGCATGAGTCGCCGGCTGCGTTCACAGACATTTCTAGACTGCCATCAACACAAAAGCACCCGCAGCAAGTCTAGGACATCCATCACATGGCAGCAGACCCAGGAGTCCTCAGACCCCCGCCTGACACCCCATGGATAAGATGCAACCCAGTCTGAGCAGCTTGTACACTAGAGAGAGCAGGTCTGCTTTCTGCAGTAATGATGCTGCATAAGCATCTACTAAATGCCTACGGTGTGCCAGGCCCAGGTGCTGGGCGACAAAGGGCTCAGTTTGATTTCTAGTTCCTCCACCAGAGAGGACAAAAGTCTGGTGTCACAAGGACACGGCAAAGCTCCAATAAGATAATGGCAGTGAACATGCTCAGAAAGCACACGCACCTGATATGCAAAGGTTTAGGTCTTGGGCATAGTCCCCCTCCCGGGGCTGGTGGGTCACAGGGCCGATGGCCCCTCCTTCTGACACTTCTCTTGGGTGATCTGGTCCCAGCATGACCTCCCTCAACACCAGGGCAGGGCGGCCGGCATCGCTCTGAGACACACAACAGTAACAAGAGCAGCAGGAGGAATAACCGTAGCAGCAGCTGCCCAGGGCCAGGCCCCCTGAGTGGGCACCCACCGTGCTCTGGCTCTCTTCTGCATGTGGGACACAGCCTTCTCTTTAAGAGCCCAGCTGGGGACCGGCCAGCTGTGTGACTGGGGCAAGGGACTGCAGGGCAAGGGAATGCAGAAATAAACCCTCACATTTATAGTCAACTGAGGTTTGACAAAGGTGCACAGGCGATTTGATGGGAAAAGCATAGTCTTTTCAACAAATGGTGTTGAAATAAATAACAATCCATATGCAAAAAAAATGACCTTAGATATTTACCTCAAACCATACATGAAAAAAATTAACTCAAAATCGTTCACAGACCTAAATGTATGAGCTAAAATTATAAAACTTCTAGAAAAAACATAGGAGAAAATCTTTGTGACCTTGGGCTAGGCAAAGATCTCTTAGATATAACTCCAAAAACATTAACCATCAAAAGAAAAAACTGATAAATTGAACTTCACCAAAATTTAAAACTTTTGCTACTCAAAAGATACCATCAAGAAAATGAAAAGATAAGCCACAGACTGGGAGAAAATATTTGCAAATCACAGAACTGATAAAGGAGCTGTATCCAGAATACATAAAGAACTCTCACAACTCAATAAGATGACAGACAATCCAAGCTTTAAAAATCAAATAGAAGACAAACAGACATTTCTCACACACACACATGATATACAAATGGCTAATAAGCACAGGAAAAGATGTTCAACATCATCAGTCATCAGGAAAATGCAAATCAAAACCACAGTGAGATACTTCACACCTACTAGCATGGCGATAATCAAAAAGACAGACAATAATAAATATTGGCAAAGATGTGGAGAAATCGGAACCCTCATACACTGCTGGTGGGAACAAACGTAAAATGAGGCAGCCACTATGGAAAACAGTCTGAAAGTTCCTCAAAAGGTTAAACACAGAGTTACCACATGACCCAGCAGTTCCCCTCCTAGGTGTACACCCAAGAGAACTGAACAGGGCCACGTGAATGTGTGTAGCAGCATTATTCATAAGAGCCAAGAAGTGGACCCAAATGTTCCTTAACTGGTAAAGAGATAAACAAAATGTACTACATCCTTACGATAAAGTACAGACACGTGCTAAAACATGGATGAACCTCAAAAACACACTGAGTGAAAGAAGCCAGACACAAAAAGACTCCATGTTGTATGATTCCATTTATATGAAACGTCCAGAAAGGGCAAATTTTAAAGACAGAAAGCAGATTAGTGATGGAGCAGGGGTAGGGACTGACTGCAAACAAGTACAAGGAAATTCGGGGGGATGATAGAAATGTCTAAAACTGTGCTGATGGCTGCACAATTCTACAAATTTACTAAAAATCACCAAATCATATGTTTACAATGGATAAGTTGTGTGGCACACAAATTATACCTCAATAAAGCTGTTAGGAATAAAATAAACAAGTACTGGGGCCGGTCCCGTGGTGTAGCGGTTACGTGCGTGCTCCGCTGCTGGTGGCCCGGGTTCGGATCCCGGGCGCACACGGATGTACCACTTCTCAGGCCATGCTGTGGCGGCGTCCCATATAAAAGCAGAGGAAGATGGGCACGGATGTTAGCCCAGGGCCAGTCTTCCTCAGCAAAAAGAGGAGGATTGGCATGGATGTTAGCTCAGGGCTGATCTGCCTCACAAAAAATAAATAAATAAATAAATAAATACGATGAAAACAAAGTAAATGTTATTAAATTTGAGCTAGGTACTGTTGCAGTGCATGCGGAAAGTTCTGACAGATCTTAAAAGTTCTCACCACAAAAAAAAAAAAGGTAGCTGTGAGGTGATGAATGTGTTAACTAACCGTATTGTGATAATCATTTCCCAATATATACATATATCAAATCATCATGCTGCACACCTTAAACTTCCACAATACTATGTGTCAACTACACCTCAATAAAGCTGGAAAAAAATTGGACAGCATTACAGGGGTGTTCAAAAAAACTGACACCCAACGATTCTCTCTGATATAATCAACAAAATTGACAGAGACATGGAAAGAGAACAACTTTCTCATAAAGTGATTGACGAGTCCATGGGGGCACCCCCTAAAATCCTCTCAGACCCCCTGCAGTGCCCAGTTGACCTTGCAGAAACATGCTGAAGTACTGCTAAGGTCCCTTCTGCCTCCAACTCACCATCCCTGAGCAAGGTGGCCAAGGGACGAGGACACAGAGAGGACAGCCTTTGGACTGGACAGGCCCAGGAGAGCACTGCTGTCACCTGCAGCAAAATCAAGGTGGCCCGTGGCATTCACCTGGGTGCCAGCCCCAATTCATTAGTCGTGGCTAACTGAGGTGTTTGTTAATGGATTCTGAAAGCAAGCCAAGGCTCAGTGGGAAAGAGTGTCCTGACTGATTAGCAAGGTAGCATGGTCGGCCAGTCGGCATCCCCAAGAGCATGGTAGTCTCCACCTCCTTTGTTTCCTGTAGCCCCAGACACTCATCTTTCCTCTTCCAAAACCAGGGCAAAGCAGTTCCAAACTTGAGTGGACATCAGACTCACCTGGGGAATAGGTTTTAAATGGGGGTTCCTGGACCCCAGCAGGTCCGAGGCCAGGCCTGGGAAACGCATGTTTTACAAGCTTCCCCACAGATGGGAGCAGGTGGTCCTGGACCACACTCAGAGGAAGCCTGGCGTAGTGGATGCTGGCAGGCCAACTGCGAGGCCTAGAAGACCAGAACATCAGAACAGATGCTTCAGAAGCCAGGATGAGAGAGGAGCCAATCTGAAATTCCCCCATGACGTCCAAAACCCTTATCCTCTTCCCTCCTTTGCATAGAAAATGACCAGATGAGGCGATGGAGAGTGAGGAACAGGAGCTAAAGTTCTGGGTCAGGCCACACACATCATTAGAGGCAGCAGAACAGAGTGGGAACAACTCATCTGGGCGTCGGGGTCCTGGTCCTGGTCCCAAATGTGCTTCCACGCAGCTCTGAGACCTTGGGAAAGTCACTTCCTCCCCAGTGGCTCAGGTCTCCAAGCCACAAAAAAGGAGACCAGAAAGCCTGGAAGGTCCCCTCCAACCATTCTCCTGTTCTCCAGCAAGGACTCCTAGCCTCTCTCCCACAGATTATAATCGTATCCTTGGGCCCAGTCGCACTCCTCCCACCACCCACCCATCATCCACACGCCAGGAGGTCACAGGAGCTAAGCCTCTGTCTAGATGGGATGGAGAGTGTCCAGAACCAGTGGCGGGGTCTTCACACCAAGCCACCAAAGAAAGCCAAAACTGGCGATGGTGTGACGTCAATCTTTTTGACAACGACCACTTTGTAAGCACAAGCCACGCGCCGGGCACATCCAACCCCTCGCCAGCGTCGTGGCTGGCACCTCACCCTGGCCCTAGGAGTTTCCTACTGAGAGTCTCCCCACTGCGCAGACAAGGGAGCTGAGGCGCGCAGGGGCGAAGTGACTGACCCAAGGTCAGTTAGCCGGGACGAGGCAGTCAGCCGAGGGCCTCACCTCCGCCCCGGAGTCCGGGTCGAGGGCGCGCGGAGCCCCAGGCAGAAAGGCGGCAGGGAGGGCCGCGGGCCGAGCAGAGCCCCCACGCCACCCTCCGCGGAGTGCCCGCGCGGGCGCGCCCTGTCCCCGCGCCCGCCGCCGGAGCCGCGTTCCGGCCCGCGCCTCTCCCTCCATGCCCGGGGCCGCCGCTCACCGGACTTCGGTGGGTAGCGATATGCCGAGTTCGCCTGGATGTCGATGTCCTCCACGCCCGCGATGCGGCGGCTCAGGATGGAGCCCATGGTTCGCGGCGTGCCGGGCCGGGGCCAGGGAGGTGGGCGGCGGCAGCGTCCTCACGCGGACATGGCCCGGACCAGGCCGCACGGACGATGGCCCACGGCCGCGGGCGCCTCGGCCTCGGAGCCCCCACCCGTTCTGCCCCTGGCCCGACGCCACGGCGGCCCTCCGCCCCCCGCTCCCGAGGCACCTTGGGAAATGGAGTCCCCTCGCCGCCGAGGGCGCCCGGCTGCGGCGCAGGAAGCCCGCCTAGAAACAACATTTCCCAGGATGCTCCTCGCCCGGGCCCTCTGAAGGTGTTGACAAGCGCTCCGGGACAAACCAAACGGACCTGAACCCAGAGGGGAGGAACCATCAACCGCATCGCAAATTGTCCTTCCCTCGGCATTCCAAGCACCGCACTAACATCGTAACTCTTTAGCCTCCTAACAGCTTGTTCATACATAGACCCTTTTAGGAACCCAACGCCTTCCATTTACCCCCCTCTCTGAAATATCTCCCTGAGCCACCGTGTTTCTCCCCACTTCCCAGGGTTTATCTCCTGCCTCGGCCAGCAGAGGGCACACCTTTACCTGCCACCCAGAAAGAGCCGGGTTGGCATCCAAGCTTACCTGGAGAAGCACATTTTTTTAGCCTTTTCTGGAACTCAAGGCATCTCTTAGGCTCCACGTCCAGTACAATTACTTTGAAGACATAATTTTACAGCCCCCCCTCCACATACACACACACAGAGGCAGTAGGCCTCTCCCCATTTTACAGTCAGGGAAACTGAGACACAAAGAAGTGAGGGCCGCATATAAGATGCTAAAGGCAAGCTGGCTAGAATTAGGGTCAGGATTAAAGCCTCGCAGGTTGCAATGTACTTTCCTGGCTTTTGACTCACACAAAACTCTGTAAGCAGGCCAAGTGGGGATCTGTTTTTACCTACTTTTCAGTTGAGAAACTGGGTTTCAGTGAAGAAAGTGACTTCTCAAGTCAACCCTGCTGTATCAAGAATGCAGCTAGAGAGGGCAGCGGCTGGCTAGGAGTCTCAAATGGTAAATTTACCACAGTCCACGTTAAAATGAGTCCCACACCCTTCCAGGGGCTATTGTCAGGGGACCTGGGAAGCCCAAACTAAGAAAAGAGGTGAAGGACTTGGGTGATTATGAGGGAGAGTCCTGGTCTTGGAGGAGCATGATTAAATCTCTGCCCCACAACCAAAATCCTCTTTTACTGAGCACCTACTACGTTAGGTTCTATTTTCATTCCCAATTTACAGAAGAGGATAGTGAGGCTGGGAGAGGTGAAGTGCTCCACTCAGGTTGCATAGTAGGTAAGTGTTAATGAAGCTGGAATTTGAACCAGGCCACTCCTTTTACCAACACACTCCCCTGCCACCCCAGAGACAGGAATTCTCCAATGTGCCAGATTTCATGTCCCTTGCCCCCAGATGGGCGTGAAGACAGCCCCACCCCGTGTGATCTTTCTTTCCTTACTTTAAATTTCTTTCTGTTAAATCACCTAACGTATGTATAGATACACACATACATAAACCAACACTGCATTCAATTTAGTGGCTTCCCTGTTTGGGGGAGGGAGGGAGAGTCCTGAGGCCCCTGATGTTCCCACTGAAAAATAACCCTAAGAGCCTGTCCTCCCTATGGACCCTGGACCAGGGCAGTTGTTTCCACAGGCTGGATATTTGATTAATTAAACATTCCTCTTAATAGAGCTTTGGACTTGGAGTGTATTTTTCTGTGCTTATCCACGCCCTATCTGGAGAAAGGGAAACAGGCTCTTTCTAATTTGGTACTAGTTCTGCTACCAACATCTTGGCTGATTCATTTATTTATTCAGCAAATGTTTATCATGCAGCTACTATGTGACAGGCAATGAGCCAGGCAACAGGGATCAAATGGTGGAACACTAGACCTGGAGCATGCAGGCTAGTGAGGAAAGACACTAAAGAGGTGAACAAGCGTATAAAAACAAAATGTGGTGGGTGCTCTGGGGGAATGGATTGAGGTGTAATGAAATAATAGGAGAGACCTCCTATTGATAGAGAAGTCAGGAAAGGCTTCTCTGAGGAGATGACATTTAAGCCAGGACTTGAAATAGAAGAGCCAACCAGGCAAACTCTGAGGGAGTAAGCCAGTCCCTCATGATGTGCAAAGGCCCAGAGGTGGCAAAGAGATGAGTATGATCCAGGAGCTCAAAGGCCAGTTTGGCTGGAATCAAGTAAGGGGAAGAGTAGAGGAACAGAGGTCAAAAGTGGCCAGATCTCAAGGCCCATCAGTCAGCCAGCACTGGGTGCTTTGAAACATAAAGGAAGACCCTGGGCACTGGCTTCCTGGTGTGAGTCCCTTGAGTCTAGACTTCTCCTCCTGAGGGGGCGGGCTCCTCACCTATTCATTCTTACGCTCCCAGAGCTGAGCGCCCAGTGGCTGTCTGACAAACACTCACACCCATGGAGTGATGAAAGGGGGCGGGGAGAAGGTGGCCAGTGGGTGCTGGAAAGGCCAGGGCCCTGGGCCCTCCATTGACTGGCTATGCCAACTTTGGCAAAGCCCTCTATCTCCCTGGACCCCAGGTAAGATGAGGGCATTGCCTTTCAGAAATGCCTTTTATCCCCCTTCCCCCCATCTACTGGCCCCAGCTGTCAGGCCCCATCCAAGCCTGCTAAGAAATCCAAAGTCCACTCTCTAGCCAGGCTGATCCTGCCTGAAAACAAGGTTGTTTTTCCCTTCCCTGCAGCCCTTGGGGAAAACAAGGCTGATGGGGGGCCACAGGGGCCAGAAAAGTGACCTTCACTCCTGCCAGCCCCATCTGCCCCACCCCAGCCAGCTGGCTGGCCTGGAAGAGCTCCTTCTGGGCTGGGCAAGCCTAGGCAGGTACCTGAGAGGTGCCTGGAAGAGGGTGGGGGAAGGGGTGAAGGTACTTCCTGCCTCCCTGAGCAAGAAAAGCCCCTAGTGGGCCCTGCCAGGACAGCGCCCACTCTCCCTTGCCAGAAACACACCCTGCTGGCCCACTGGGTGCCTGCTCTTCTCCACTGGCTCTGAACACCTGCAAGAGTGTAAGGTCCAATTCCAGCCTCAGTTTCCTTATCTGTAAAATGGGGATTGGGCCCCCTAGAGTGGTCCAGATGGAGGCAAAGAGGCAAGGGCAAGAAATGGTGCCCTGAGTGCCAGGCCCATGCTGAGCACCTCCCAGCCATTAATCCTCCACAGCAGTCCTGGGAGAGCTCCTCGCTCTTACCTTGTTCTACAAATGAGGAAACAAGCTCAGAGCCGGAAAGTACCTGCCAGCCACCAGAGCCATTAGGTGTGGGAGTCACGACTGACAGCCAGGCTCCAGAACCTGCTCACCTTCCACCATGCCCTGTTGCTGTCCCAGTGGTAACAGCGATAGTGGTCCATACTCAGAGCTGCCTACCCCGGGCCGAGCACTTTGCCCACATTAATTCATGCTTGTGATGCTTTGCGCAGGTGAGGGGCCCTTCTTAGTAAAAGCAGAAATCTCCTAGCACCATCCAGGTTTGCAAAAAGTGGTGGATCCTGAGTGATCCTCACGCAGCAGAAGAGGCCAAAACCTTATTTCCCAAGTGGACAGGCAACTTCTGCAAGGGCTGAGGTGCCCACCTGGAAGGGGACACTGGGAGTCCTCTCTCTGTCAAAGGGCCAAGCTCCCAACTCTAGCCCTCAGGGGCCACTAAGCAGTCTCACTGTGCCAAGCTTCCCTCCCAGAAGCTATCCTGGTGACTCAGCCTCCACCCAACCCCGACATCTTGCGACCTTTCAGACTTTGTCGACCAGTCCCCCACATCCTCTTTCCACTAACCCAAGCCAGAATCCCTGGAAGGGTTGAGGGACCCAGGAAGGGCTCCCCAGAGAACATTGAAGGCCCTCCCCCAGCCCCCAGTGTGGGACACTTCCCTTCATTCAGTCCAATTCTGCAGGCGAGGCGCTGAGCAGGCGCGGACTCCCTTGGAACCAGACACACCTAGAACACGGCCTGATCCGAAAAGGACCCCTCCGCCACCATCTAGTCTCCACACTGCGGCAGCCACAGTAATCCTAATGCGGACAACGGATCAAATCTGTTAAAACCCCTCAACGGCCTTTAACCCACCACCTCCAGGGCCTGTGCCTGCTTCCCGAGTGCACGCTCCACACTTGCAATCTTATATCTGTCCTTGGGATTTGTGACACACACCCCCACCCCAGCCCCGCCACCAGCCGACAGGTCTCGGGTTTGCTCTCGTCCAGGTCAGAGACAGGCACGGAGTGAGGGGACAATGAACAGTCACTCAACGAATGAAACTCGGGCCCAGAGAGCGCAAGGAACCGGGACAAGGTCATTCAGAGCGGGGTTGACTGAGCCAAAACTCGGCCCGGTTCCCCACCCCGGCGCCCCGATTCCGGTTCTGAGTCTCTCCTACCCGCGACATCAACCGGAAGCGGCGCGTGCGGGACTGTAAACACAGCCCGCAACGCCCCACCCCCTTGCTCTCCAGCCCCGCCCCCGCCCGCCACGTGACGCGCCCCCGCCCGCCTCGACCCAGTGCCCGCCCCCGCCGCCGCTTCATTGGGCGACCAGCTTTGTTTACCTTATATGGCCAGGTCCTAACACTCTGCGGCCGTCCATTGGCCGAGGTGCGGCCTCACTCACTTGACGTCATTTGAGACCGAACGATGCAAATAAACCGGGGCATTCTGGGAATAGGAGTTCAGGGCTGCGCCGGAACTGGCTCCGCGCGGTCCTGGCGCCCGCCTTCCCAAAACCGAGATTTCCGGCAAAGCGCACGGGATTTTGCGTGGGAAAGTGGGAGCACCACGGGGAAGGGACCCTGACGCGCCAGAACCTGCCGGCCTCGTCTGCCTGTCCCGGGCGCCATCCCTTCCCCAGACCTTCCTGGGGCCTACTGTGCGCCTGGCCGAGAGCCAGTCGAGGTGGAGGTGGTAACACTTGCATCACGAGTGGGCGAAGTGAGCTTGTGCTCGAGGCGTTGGGGAGACCGGAAGGCTTCCTGGAGGCGGTGACATTGAGCGGTGACATTGAGCAGAATCCTAAAGGGCAGATTCATTCATTCATTCATTCACTGAGCGAGTATTTATTGGCGTCTACTGTGTGCCAGGCTTTCAAGGCCTTGCGTCCTAGTGCTTCCGATTTGTGCCAAAACTCCTAGGGCCCCTCTCCAAGGGTGCACCCACTCAACACAGAGGGATGCCTACCACACTGGGGTTCGAGGTCCCGGGGTCTCGGCAAAGACCCCTGTAGCCGGCGTTTGCGCCCATGTAGTCTGTGGCCCCCGCCTGCTGACCCTCATCAGTGCCAGGCAGGGGCGCAGGTGCCCCCAGAGCCGCGGGAGCGACCAGGACGTCCCCAGCTCTCGTCTCGGGCCTGGGCACGTGCGGCCCGGCTCCGCACACAGTGGGCCTCACGCTTCAGACACGCCCTCTCCCCAGCCCTGCCGGCGACAGCTCGCCCGCTCGGCCCGGCGCGGCGGAAGTGGCGGGACTACAACTCCCAGGGTGCCGCGCGGCCGCGCGAGGCGAGGCTCGGTGAGTCAGAGCCGCACAGTAAATATTTGTATTAGCCGGAGCCGGCTCGCTAATGGTGGACGCGTGAGGCGGAGGAGCACGGCGGGCGGGCGGCCGGGGGGCAGCGCGGCGGCGGCGCCATGTCCGTGAACATGGACGAGCTCAAGCACCAGGTCATGATCAACCAGTTCGTGCTGACGGCGGGCTGCGCGGCCGACCAGGCGAAGCAGCTGCTGCAGGCGGCCCACTGGCAGTTCGAGGTGCGCGGCCGGGCCGGGCTGGGCCGGGCCGGGGGGGCCGGCGCGGGGGTCCGTCCCGCGTGGCCGCGCGTGCCGGCTGGTGTGGACACGTGCCGGTGCGCGCTCCGCCGGAGCCAGGTCGGGCCCGCGCACTCGGCCGGGTGTCCCGGCGGCCGCGCGCCCCCGCGTCCGGGCTCCGGCGCGCACACGCGGCGTGCGGGTCGGGCCCGGCGGCGCGGCCGCGTCTACGGGGCCCCCGGAAACGCTGCCCGCGTGGGGTGGGCAGGAGGGGCGACCGGTCCCTGCCCTCTCGATTCCCCGCTCCCTGAGTCCCCAAGCGGTCGGGATGCGGCCGCCCCCCCCTTTTGTTCGGGTAACGGCCAGGGCGGGGTGGCGCAGCGGCCCGGACGGACAGTCGGGCGGCCGGAAGGAGGACGCCCCAGGCCTGGGCCGAGCTGGGCCTGCGCCGTCCCCACCTAGGGTGCCGCGGGGTGGGGATGAGGGGTCCCGGGGCCCGAGGGCGCAGCCGCCGCGAGCGTGTGGATCTGAGGGTCTGCGTGCCGGTGTGTTCACGTACATGTGCATTTGTATTTACGCACGCGCCGCGCTACGTGTGGGCATGTTGGCGTGTGTGTAAACACGCAGTGCACCCGGGCCGCGGGTGCGGCGTGTGTGCGTTCCGAGTACACACACGTCGCCGTTCTGCAGATGGTGCCCACGAGTTTGCACAGACGAGTGTACCGGTGGTGTGTTGGAGCCCCACACTACAGCTCCGGCTGTGCATCTGTGTACTCCGCTCCAGAGCCGTGTCCGGGTTCCCTCCTCGTGCTGGCAGGGGACTTTTCCCGCACGGTGCACGAAGTGGTGTACACGGTTCAGTAGCTTTCAGCCAGCTGGGCAGGAGGTGGGGCTGCCCCAGTCTGGCCCCCACTCTCCAGGCCTCCCTGACCCGTAGAGCTCTAGTGCCCACGGCTTGTGCTGCCAAGAGGCCACCTGGCTTCCCTAACTCAACTGGCCCCATAAATAACTCAGGGTGGTATCCAGAGATGAGGCCAGAGCTCCCTGAGCCCCACCCCTCACAGGTGTAAGGTCACAGCCCCAGCCGGTCTGTAGTGTCTTTGCGCAGCGGGGGCCCAGAAGCCGGTTTTACCGGTGGGGAGCCATCCCAGGGAAAGTGTTTGTGCCTGCAGGAGGTACCAGGAGCCAGGGCACTCTGGGGCTCAGCTTCCTGGGGGGTGGGATGGAGATCGCCAGTTCGGACAGCCTGGAGGAGGCAGTGGCCTGTCCACTCAGAGGAATCCTTGTATTCTTTTCTACCAGAGATCTTAGCGGAGACCAGCGGCCCTGTGTGGTCCTCCCACCTCAAGATGGGAGGCTGCTCTGTCTCTTTGGGCAGTCTCTTTCTCCTCTGGTCTCAGTTTCCTCCTCTGTACCTTGGGGGTTTGAGTGGACCTCTAAGGAGTGAATGGCCAGCTCCAGCCCCGCCATCCCCCAGGCTGGCAGCCCCACCCTGCAGGAAGCTCCCTAATCAGCCAGTTTGTCTGAAGGGCTGGATGTGGCAAAACTTGCAAAACCACATTCATGGCAGTTTGCTTGAGTCCCACATCTGCAGACATGGCCTCCCTGCCTGGGGCCGGGCAGGCAGGTGTCTGGTGGGAAGCGGCACTCTCAGCCCAGCCCACAGAGCCTGGCACCAGCCAGGCCATCGCTCAGGTAGCACAGGTTGGTGTCCTTGGTCCCAGGAACTGAAAATGTAGAGTTGAGGTTTGACATGCCTGGGGAAAAACTCTGTCCCCAGGAGGGGCAGGAACAGCCTGCAGACTTGGGGGCTCTGGTGGCCCCCGGGGTGGGAATCCTGTGCCCTGGGCTCCCTGAGCCTCAGTTTTGCCATCTGTAAAATGGAGGATACTAGGGAGGCTCACTTAAGGTGAAAATGGGTTATGAACCCCGAAACCTTAGGTCCCTGCGTGGGAGAGAGTGAGGGGTTCATGGAATCCTGTTGTCCATGCCCTCCCCCGCTGGCTGGCAGCATACAAGGGCTGAGGACTAACCCAGCCAAAGGCCCTGTTTTGGGGTCATATTCTCTGTGATTCAGGTGTTAATGGGTGCGGAAGGCTGCAGGGGGAGTGGACCTGTGTGCTTTAAAGGGTGGGGCTTTAAAACTGCAGGAGAAGGGCAGGCTCTTCTCACTGGACTCCTCACTCAAGGTGGCCTTTGGAGCTGCTGTTGGGGAAGGAATGGTTTGGGTGTGTCCCTTGGGGCCCCTGGGGGGAATCATGAGGAGGTGCTTAGAGACCAGCACTCCGTTTCCCCCCCAGCTCCCAGATCCCTCTCTGGGGACACTGGCGTAGGGCTTCTCCAGCAGGAAATTCCCAGAATAATTCATTTGAATTTAGTTTAATAAAATAACAAAGCCCCCGGGGCAAGCCCTGGGAGCCAGGCAGGGTTTCTGGGTGTGTTGGGGATGGGGGAGGGGATCAGGCAGCGCAGCGCAGGGCTGTGGTGGTGGGGGAGCCTAAGGGGGTGGCGATGGAGGACAGAGCAGCCGGGGCAGCTGGGGCTGGGCCTGGGACTCGGCAGGGCCTGGTGGACCCTTCACACACTTGACAGGCTCCCTCACTCAGCACTTTCGCAAGAGCAGCCGGTTCTCTTATTTTCCTTGATGCCGCTCCTGCAGGGCCAGAGCCAGGACATACCACATGCCAGCCCCTCCCTGGAGCCCCCTCCCCCCAGTCTCCCAGGACCTCGAATGAACTGGTCTTGGCCCCTTCCCACTCTCCTCCTGATAGTCATGGGTGCAAACCCCACCTCTGTCATCCTCTTGCTCCGCCACCTTGAGAACATTCCATGGGAGTCTCAGGTGAGCTGGGCAGTGAGTGCAAAACCCAGGCCATTCTACTTAATTCCGGCTTTCCCAGCTGGAATGTGGATCGTAGGAGGTCACTGCAGGGAGGGGAAACTGGAAGGCACCTACTCCAGTCTTCTTGTGGTGCAGATGGAGAAACTGAGGCCCAGACCAGGGTAGGGTCCCTTAGTCAGCCAAGGAGAGGGGCAGGCAGATCACAGATCTGACACCTGGGGGCCTTTGCCATCCCCTGGCTCATAGATGGGGAAACTGAGGCTCAGAGAGGAGTGGAGACTTGCCATCCATGGAGTTGGTGACATTTGGGCTAGAATCTTCTAAACCAAAAGCTGAAGTCTTTTGGAGGCCTTTTCCTGTGAGATGGGTGAGGGTACTGCCTGCTCCCCCATCATGGTGACAACACCAGGTATGTGTGAGCCGGGGTCATCTGGCAGCCAGGTGGCAGGCAGCATCATGAGGGTCTTCACCACTCACCATATTTGCCCGGGGGGTCCACAGCACCTCCTTGAGTGATGGCAAGGGTCAAGTGACAGGCACGCTGCCCTGACTTGCCTCTCCCACTCGGTAGCAAGGCCTGGGGCCACACCAGTCCCCAGAGAGCCTGGGAGGGAGGGCAGCTGCAAGCCACAGGGGTCCTGAGGGTAAGCATGGGCCTTTCTTCCCGCAGACGGCCCTCAGCGCCTTTTTCCAGGAGACCAACATCCCATACAGCCACCACCACCACCAGATGGTAAGTATCCCCTGCAGTGCCAGGGGCAGCCGGATGGGGGCTCCTGGTTCAGGGCAGAGGAAGCAGCCCTGGCGGAGGAAGCTGCAGTGGCTTTCAGCTGTGGAGGGGCCTCTGGCTCATGCTGGGATGGGACCTCCTTGGAGGCAGCCAGTGGGTGTGGCGGGCTAGCCCATCTCCGCCACCATGCCTTTCCTCTTTGAGCCCCTGGCTGGTGGACCATCTTGTGGGGTCAGGGTGCATCTGGGGAAGGAGCACAAAAGCTCCCGATAGTGGCGGGGCACAGGTCTCCTAGGAGGCAGTGGAGGCTGGGGGCCCTCCCTGAAAGGGGTGCTCACCCCCACCTCTGTTCTTCCCCCTGCAGATGTGCACTCCCGCCAACACCCCCGCCACGCCCCCCAACTTCCCCGACGCCCTCACCATGTTCTCCCGTCTCAAGGCCTCCGAGAGCTTCCACGGTGGCGGCAGCGGCAGCCCGATGGCCGCCACGGCCACGTCGCCCCCACTGCACTTCCCCCACGCCGCCACCGGCAGCTTTGCGTCGCCCAGCTGGCCAACCGCGGCCTCGCCCCCAGGGGGGCCACAGCACCACCAGCCACAGCAGCCACCCCTGTGGACTCCGGCACCCCCTTCCCCGGTGTCAGACTGGCCGCCCCTGGCCCCCCAACAGGCCACCTCAGAACCCAGGGCCCACCCCGCCATGGAGGCCGAGAGATAAGGGAGGCCCCTCCCCCCTCCCGGAGGCCAGGACCCCGTGGGGCGGGGGAGAGGATGTCTCCGCAGGCCCCCTTCACCCTCCTCTGTCTGCACCCCCGATCCCCGGAGCCCTGGAGGGGAGAGACCGGACCCTCGTGCCAGCACACAGGCTGCCCGTGCGCGTACACAGAAGCGCAGGCACGTAGCACCCAGCTTGCATGGATTTGGTTGAGTCGTCTGGGTGCTGGTGGACAGAACTTCAGAGACCAAGCAGCTTTCCCCAGAGGACTCACCTGCCCCACCCCACCCAGGGGGCTGCGGAGAATCGCCACGGCTGCGGAGACTCGGCTGGCTCCTGCCTTGGAGCTCCTTGGGGGCCAGCAGGCCTAGATCCCCACCCTCGGGAATGCAGAGCCTTCTCCGCATGCGTGCGTGTAGCTGTGTCTGTATTTATATGTATGTCGCTCTTCAAGAAGCAACCTAGTTTATGGGCAGCTGGACTTTGCATGTTAGAGTGAGCCCCCAGCCCCTTGCCCGCCACCCCTCTCCCCAGGGCCCTGCCCTCTCCCCTACCCCTCGCCAGCCAGCCTTGCTGTTCCCTGCAGAGATGAGAATTGTGGGAAACTCCAGGACTCTTCCAACCCATCCCCCAGCGCTTGCCTGCTGGGGCTGCCTGCATGCCTCCCCCAGAGCCCGGGGCTACCCCATACCCATTTCCTTTCCCCTTTGAACAAAGGAGAAGAAAGAGTTCCAAACCACCACCAGGCTCTCTGGTCTTGCCTCGTATCCTAAGCTTTGCTGCCAGCTGGCTCCATGTGGAAGGGAAGGGCACCAATGGAGCCCAGGACAGAGGGCCACCCCTACCCCCCATGCTGCCCGGCTCCACACTGCTCCTGTCTGTCGCTGTCTTTTCAACCACAACATGCTCTGGAATCTTCCTGCCCACCCGAGGCTTTTCCCATGAAGTTAGTTTCTGGCCTGTGTTCCCAGAATCACAGCCTCCACCTGCCCACCCTTCCCCCTGCCCGGCTGGATGAATCCGATCTCCAGGGCTAACAGCTGCCTTCCGGTCTGCCTGGGTTTCACATAAGGACCTTTCTTCCTGTCTCAGGGCCCCAGTGGCTGACAGCAGGCTGGACCCTCCCAGCCCAACCTCCAGCAAACATGCCGGGTGGGGCAGGGCCCTCCCCTGGGGAGGTGCAGGCCATAGCACCTGTAGTTAGATAGCAGGCTTCGGTGCAGAGCCTGTGGGGGCTAGCAACAGGGATAGCAGGAGGCCAGGGCAGAGTCCAGCCTGCGGCTTAAGCCTTTAGTCACTAAGGAGACCGGCCACCCAGGGGCAATAGACTGGACTCCGGGCTCTCCTGAGCAGGGCTGGGGCAAACACCTGCTCTAGCCCCAAGGGAGAAGCCAGGGGCGCCCCCTTGGCCCCTGGGCTGCCCACGCTGGGGGGAGGGGTCCCTGGGGCAGCTTTGGGAGAAGACAGCCTCGGCCCTGCGCCCATTGTGAGGGGCCTTGACGGCGCAGGGGGAGGCCAGGGCCTCTGTAGCGACCCTCAGGCTCCGCCTGCAGCTCCTAACCGGCAGACCTCACTCAATAACCTGGCAGCGCACCCACCTAGCGCCCAGCCCTCTGCGGATGGCACTTGGGTTGGAGAGTTTCTTCTATTTGGAAGGTCTCCTGCTTGACTGGCATCTCAGCACTTGCCATCCACAGTCCTGCTCTTGCTCCCAGGGATGGCGTTGTGCTTTCTTACAAGGATGCCCCAGTGTTGCAGTGCCCTACCCAGCTTCATCTCCCTGTTGGAACCTGGACAGGCTCTGTTGACGAGGCCCTCCTGGAACAACTGTTTACTCTCTGGTTGTCACTGAAGACTGACCACTGGGCCCCTGCTCAAGCTGTTGCTTATGTCCCAGACACGTCCTCACCTTGAAACCCACCAGAAGGGTGGGTGATGGTCTCTTGGAGTCCAGAGGGGGTGAGGCTCTGCCTGGGGCGCATGTGAGGAGGGGAGGGAGGGAAGGGGCAGGATAAGGGTGAGGATATCTCTGGCCTCCGGAATCTTCACTGCAGCTTCTCCATTCTTTTGGATGGAAGAAAATGCTCAGGAAACCCACACCGCCCTTCAAGCGGTAGGAAAAATGCTTTGCAGAGCCAAGTGTTTCTGGGTTATCTGCTGTGTGGGGATGAGTGTGCCTGAGCTCTCCCAGTGGGCAGATTACTGAGGTGGCCACACGTGTCAGAGACATCATCTACAATTTGCACTCCTGGAGGCAACGGGAAGGTCGACCCCGGGCAGGCCCCTGGGTGGCCTGTAAATGAACCATACCCTTGCTACTCAAAGTGTGGTCCCCAGACCAGCAGCATCATCCAGGAGCTTGTCAGAGATACAGGACCTCAGGCCACAGTTTAAGAAATGTCTCTACACGGCATCTTTACTAAGTGCTGACCCGTTAGACAAGAAGCCCGTTTCTTTTCTGGGGGTCACCGTGGGCTGAGCCTGGACATCTCAGGAGGTCACATTAGGCTGGAAAGGGCTTGAGCTTCCTGTAGACCCAGGTTTTCCAACCTGAGCACTGGACACCTGGGGTTGGGTCATTCTCTGCTGTGGGGGTATCCTGTGCACTGTGGGATGTTGACCAGTGTCTCTGGGCCCTACCCACTAGATGTCAGGAGCACCCCCAGTTGTGACAACAACACATGTCTATAGACATGGCGAAACGTCCCTGCTTTAGACCCAGGATTCCCACAACTGGCTGCACAGCAGAGCCTCCTGGGAGCTCAGTAAAAAGACATGCAGACCACAGACCCCTGGGCCCCAGGGCATGGGATCTCTGGGGAGAGGCCCTGAAAGCATGATTTTAAATGTTCCCCAGGTATTGGTGATCGACTTGTAAATAAACTAAAACCTACTCACAAATGATACACTTTAAAAGAGTGAACTTGGGGCTGGCCCAGTTGGCATAGTGGTTAAGTTTGTGCACTCCACTTCAGTGGCCCAGGGTTTGGCACAGACCTACACACCGCTTATCAAGCCATGCTGTGGCGGGTGTCCCACATATAAAGTAGAGGAAGATGGGCATGGATGTTAGCCCAGGGCCAATCTTCCTCAGCAGAAAGAGGAGCACTGGCAACAGATGTTAGCTCAGGGCTAATCTTCCTCACCAAAAACAAACAAAAAAGGTGAACTTTATAGAATGTCAATTATATGTCAAAGCTGGTATTAAAAGTGAAAAAGCTCCCAGGTGATTCTGACACCATCACCTAGCACATGCCCCTCGCAACAACTGGGGACCCCCAAACTTGTGGACCCTAATGGTCCCCTGGGTGTTTGAAGCTACTGTTCTGGAGGAGGGCCCAGGAATCTGATTTTTAATAAGTGCCCCCGGCAAGGTGGGAACCTGGAGCAGGAGGGGCAGAGGGCAGGGCTGGAGCTGGGCCTGCGGACTCGGGTACTTTGCAGCAACGCACAGGCCCTGCCAGGTGTGCTGGGAGCCCCTGGGTCCGAGCATCCCTCCAGCACGGGAAGGGCTGCAAAAATGGGCTGGACAAACTAGAGGGGAGTTGGAGGTGGGCCCCCACACAGGGTGCAGAGAACCTGGAACCCTCCTCAGCTGCCCCAAGCCTGGAAGCTCAGAAGCAAAACTGAAGGCGTCAGTACCCATCTAACACACATTCAAGTGTACACTGGCTAAAAAGCAAAGGTGCTGACGTACGAACAGAACAGATGGGCACAGCCATCCTCTGCCGTCCTTCCTCTCCGGCACTCCTGGGAGCGGCCCAAGCAGCACACTCAGGAAACCCAGCCTTATTACCTCAATGTCCAGCCTCTTCTGGGCTTGGTCACCCCCTACCTGACCACCAGACTTGAGCTCTAAATGGTTTTATTTCCAAAATTCCACTCTAAAAAACACCATTTAAACCCACGAAGTTGCTTCAAAGAATGTGATTTGAGTTCTGTGTCTCATTTCTGAAGAGTGGACATGGCAGCCTTTGGGAATGATAGTCTGGCCTCCCCAGGTGACAAGTGGTGGATGCGCCCTTATGGTCTGTGGTTAAAACATCAAGGCGTGGTTATCTTAGGAGTTTGTAAACTCGCACTCCCGGTTGGCTGGCAGGGTGTTTTATGTCTTTCTGACCTGTCTGCCAACATTTTAAAATCAGGAGGGTTTACGTGAAAAGCCTCGCTTCTGACGTATCCTGGAAATTTGTAACATCTGCCCAAGTTCCCTCAAGGCCACAACTGGCTGAAGCAACCATCACAGTGGGGACACAGTCTCACCTGCCCCAGCCAGCCAGCCCACTGCACTGGCCACCACGTACACCCACATGTCCAACTCTCATCTTGGAATCGACTGGAATCGCTGAAGGGGATCTTGCTTTTCACCAGGAGCCGTGGAAGTAAATGCTCTGCTCGGTGGGGTGGAGGGGGCACCTGGGGGACGCGGGCAGGCAGGGCTCCTCCTTCAGGCAGCTTTCAAAAGAGAAGAGTTGTTCTCTGGCCAGATTGTCTTAGATGAAGGGGATGCTCCCAGGGCCACTGAGGGTCCCCAGGGTCTTTCCAGGGTCCTCTGAGAACAGGTCGCGGCCGGCAGCAGAAAAGCATGCTGTTCCTGAGGCTGGCCCCTGAACCCGGCGGCAGGTGGGGCTGCTGTGGCCCTGGAGCCTCTGAGGGGCTTTTCATAGCGGGGCTCATCTGAGGATAGACGAGTGCTGTGACTCCGCGTCCTTCCTGGTGCCATTGTCAGGAGGCCACCTGAGTTGGCCGAAAGATCTTTTGAAGCATGACTATTTCCAATTCCTGCATCTGGAAATGTCTCTGGTTGCTTAGCCACAGCTCATGTTTGGGCAATATATGTATTTCCAGTGAGCCTTAAAATAACACAGCTCTTTTAGGCCTGGAGGGTGCTGGGTCCTCCAGGGGAGGGTGGGGAAGGGTCCACTTCCAGGATGGCGAGGCCTTGTCAATGGCACAGCACGAGGTGCTGGGAGCCTGTTGGCAGAGTTCTGCTCTGCTTCTTGAGACCATTTCTCTTCCCCTGGGGAATAACAGCTGTTATTGTATAATGGTGGGTTCATTTTCTATGGATCCTGGTGAAGCCATGAGCAAGAGAAGAAAGGGAGAGAGAGAAGAGAAGCCCTTTTCTGGCGGGGGTGTGTGTGTGTGTGTGTTTGGAGGGTCTCTGCCTAGAGCCCCCAAATCCATGGAAAGTCAGGGGTCAAGCTAGCCAAGATGGTGTGACAGGCGAGCCAGTGTGTGCTGATTTCAGTGGCTCTAAGAAGTCCCTGCACAGAAGGTCCTCCCTGCAGAGCCTCAACTTCCACCTTCTGGCAGCCTGCTGTTGGGTACTGGTGGTGCCTTTTTCCAATGCAGATCATCTTATTTGAGACACACATTTGCTGTCATCGGTTGTTTATACCTTAGTTCATGGTCTTTCAAAGGGAGAAAATGTTCAGTGACTGTTTCACTTGCACTGGTGGGTTGTGGGGCTGGGTTTAGGGGTGCCGAGTAGTCACCACACAGCATCTCCATTCCAGCAGCACCTCGAGGCAGGACCCTGGCTTGGCAAGAGGCATTTCCCTCCCCTTCCCGCCCTGCCCATCCATGTAGCCCCACACACCAGGCCTCCCTCTCCACCTGACCAATTTATCTCAGTCTTCAAACGGAAAGTTCCAGAGACCCCTTCACTCCCAGGCAGACAGGCAGTTGGTCACCCTACTTCCTGTCCAGCCTGGCCCTGCTGCTGTGTCCCAGGCCAGGAGCCGTGCCCCTTGCAGAGGAGGAGACTGGACCCTGTGCCTTCCGAAATTCCCACTCCGCTGACCTCATCCCTGCTTCTGTCGGCTCCCCAAGCGCCCTCCCCTGCTGAGATGGGGTGGGCCACCCTCCTGAGGCAGCGGCCCTGGGAGGAGGCGCAGCACCTCCCTCCCAGCTTCCAAGGGCTGCAGGTCCCACCCCTGGGGCTGGGAGCAGGGAAGGGGAGTTCTGCCTCTGTCCTTGGCAAGGATTCTGCTGCAGCTCCCAACTGGGACCAGGCCAAAGGCCGGCTTGCTCCCCACCCCCACCCCCACGGGGGACAGGACTGTCGTCTTCCGGGATTGCTCCTGACTGGCTGCAGTTGATCTGCAGTTCTCCACCTTCCAAAGCATGGTGGAGGCCTGTTGGAATGCAGATGGTTACACAGTGACCTACCTGGGCCTCACTCGCTCCCTGGGCTGCAGGAACCAGCTCAAGCACTGATTCCCTTTGTAAACCCGAGAAACGGCTGGGAAGCAGCTTGGAGGGGCCGAGTGGGGATTGATGTGAGGCACCGGGAGACTGGGGGCCTGTTGGGTCCCTGTGTGTTGGGCTGTAGGGGACAAGCCTGAGCACGGGTGGCATGGGGTGCATTCCCAGGAGCCCCCACCTCCCTGGTTTGCCTGAGCCTGGCCACACCTCCCTTTCCTGCTGGGGGAGAGGCAACAGAAGTCAGAGCCCTCACACCTGTGTACAGCACCCAAGAAGTACAGCCTCCTGGGTGGGGGGCGAGAGAGCTGAGGCCTCACGTTGTGGCCCTGGGTAAGTCACACCACCCCCTTGGCCCACAGACCCTGATCTGTCCAGCATAGAGGGCTGGGCCAGCTCGGGACACTCCGCCATGGTGGGAAGTGTGACGGAGGAGGGAAGGTTTGTTGTGATTCTCCGCTGAGGCAGCCACAGTGACTCTGGACAGTGGCTCTGGGAGGCTGACCCTGGGGTGGGGGCCTGAGGAGGGACCAACAGCTCTGCTCACCCATGTGGGACAGGCAAGGTCACCCTCTACAGAGGGGCCTGAGCCAGTTACCCTCATCCACAGTCAGAAAAGTGAAAGATTTTATTCTGAGGAGAAGTTGCCAAAAATACTCATCTGTGATAAGGGTGTGGGGGTGTGGGCCAGGGCTGCACTGGCCGGTCCCCACTCAAGGTGGTGTGGACAGGTAAGTCACCTGGGTCAGGAAGAGCTTGGCCTCATTTAGACACAGTCCTTGGAGAAAGAGAAGAGAAGTCGGGGCTGAGGGTGGTTGCCGGTGAGGAGCTGGGGGAAGGGGCCGAAACCATTAGGAAGGGCGTGGGCACACAGCATTCCTGGACTCCAGAGGCCGCCAGGTCCAGCGAGCCTCCTCTGTGCCAGCTCGCTGGCAGAGCCTGGAGCCCCCAGTCCTCTCCCAGGGCAGACTCCAGGCAGCTCATCCCCCACCCCACTCTCTGGCTTGCTCCTCCACCCCAGGGACCTCTAGTGGATGTTGGGGGGGTCATGCCCCAAAACCGTGCAGAGGGAGATGAGATAGTAGTGTCAGAAGTGCAAAAAGGAGGGAGGGCACAACTGGACAAGCTAGGGAACAGAAAAGGCAAGGGAGCGAAATTGAGGGGGAGAAGGAAGGACGAATAAACCGTCACAGGGAAGAAATAAAGCCAGGTGTGCGGGATGCCTGGAGGGAGGTGTGAGCTCTCTGCTCTGCACTCCAAGGCTGGCCACTAAAGTGCCAGGACGAGACATTCTGACCTCACGGTTTGCTCTCTGTGCCACCACGAACGTGGGCAGTTAGCATGAGAACCAGAAAGACATCCAACAGGCGTGCAGGACCCCGCCCTTGACGGGACGGAGCGGTCCTGGAGGATTCCAGGGCGTTGCTCCATGTTCCTCATGGATTAGCCACGGAGTAAATATAAACAATCAGGTTCTTTAAATATCCAATTCGTAACAGTAATTACTGGTGGAAATAAGCAACACGAAATAAAAAAGGATACATGCAGTAAAATTTGGTTCCCACGAGAAAATTGGTCTTGGTAGAAAAAATGGCCCCCGAAGAAAACTGCAGCGGCAGTAGCTGTAATTGGAACGGATTCTGATGAAATCATTTCAGCGAAATGAACAGGAAAGTGATTGTTTTTAAAACCACTTTAGTTGTGTTGTATTGAAAGTTGGTCAAGGAATTAAATTGGCTTAGTGGAGACTTCAATCTAGCAAGCTGTCTTCTCCGTGAAATGTAGGATAAGAAGGACTGTATTGTGTGTATTTATATGCACAGAGATCAAACAGCCACTGGGTCAAAATGAGGCCCTTATGGAGACCCCTCCCCTACGTCCAGGGCCCCTGCACCTTCCCCAGGCCAGGCTCAGGGCCCGGTCTTTGCTGGCCAGGGGAGTGGAGAGGACACTGGTGGCAGTGAGGGCACAGGACGCAGGGCTCACGGGTTGGCGGGCTCCTCGGCAGGCTGCGTGCTGGCTCGGGACACAAGGCGCAGAGGCCTCGGGTTCCTAGCGGGCTCTGGGGCCTGCTGGCGGTCCTGCAGAGATGGCATCACTGGTGGCAGCAGTGGCAGGGGTGGCAGAGACGGAGGCCGAACTGGCATCGTGGAGTGAGGGCCCGAGGCAGCTGAGGGGACGCTGGTTCGGGGGTGCAGGGCTAGGAGGGACAGGAGAGACCCATAATGTGTCCCAAGAACATTCCAGGGAGAAACTGGCCTGATGGGGTCACCCTTGCTGAGAAGAAGAGAAGCCCCAAGACTGGAAGTGCTTTACAGCAGCTTGCCCAGTCCCAGGCACCCCAGACATCCTGACGGGGGTGGTGGGGGACACCCAAGATAAAGGACACAGGAGCTAGAGTGGAGCTGAGCACCTTGGAGGACCCGGGGCTTGGAGTCCAGGATGTGGGCTCTGGTTCCAGCTCTGGCTTCCCCCTGCTCAGGTCATTATGCCTCAGCTCCCCACTCTTTCAAATGGGCAGTACCCACCTCACCCCGCTGGGGTAAGAATTGGATGGGATAAGAGGGGAGAGTGGGGGCCGCCCCATGGTGTAGCAGTTAAGTGCACGCGCTCCGCTGCTGGTGGCCCGGGGTTCCCAGGAGCAGATCCCAGGCGCGCACCGATGCACTGCTTATCAGGCCATGCTGTGGCGGCGTCCCATATAAAGTGGAGGAAGATGGGCACAGATGTTAGCCCAGAGCCAGTCTTCCTCAGCAAAAAGAGGAGGATTGGCATGGATGTTAGCTCAGGGCTGATTTTCCTCACAAAAAAAAAAAAAAAAAAAAAGAAAGAAAAGAGGGGAGAGAGGGGTCTTAAGACTGTAAAGTGCCCACAGATGCCTGGTACATGGCGATATGAATCAGGGGCGTCCTGAGCTCAGTTCCCTCAGCCTGGCTTACAGAGCCCCGGGCAGAGAGGCCCAGGGGAAAGAATGGGCTCCCTCATCCCACCCTTGCAGCTGGCTGGACACCTGGGGACAGATGCCTGGCCTGGGCCCCTGGGATGGCGCCCGGGCCTGGAAGCCCCACTGAAGGGTGAAGCAGGAGCCCAGGTCAGCTGGAGGCCCTGGCCAGGGAGCTGGGAGCCGGGAGCCGGGTAGGGGCCACTCGCGGGACCTTCTCAGACCCTGGCACTGATGGAGCAGGTGAGATGGACGAGGTGGGGCAAGGGAGTCCCTGCCGGGATGCCAGCTGGGCGGGGAGTTGGGGGGCAGGTACTCACGGGGGTAGATGGCACCAAATAAGGCACTGGGGCGCACACGCTCATACAGGTTTCGAGTCGGGGGGCGTGGAAACTTCACAGCTTAGCAGAAAAGAAAGGGGACAAAACCAAAATGGGAAGGTGTGGGGGCTCTTGCAGACTTCCGCCCACCCTGGAGCCCCCTCCTGTCTTCTGGCCCCTGCAAAGGCCTTCACTCTGGTGGATAGGCCCACCCCACCTCCTCCATGCACCCGACCCCCACAGTCGTTCACAGAGGAGCTTTCCTCCCTCCCTGCCTTCTCGAGTCTAGAGCTTCTCAAGGGTAAGATATGAGAAAAAGTCTTTTCCAAAGTAACTCAAGGCCAGCAAGGAGAGAGATGTTATTTTAGCATCATAAGACATAGGTGAACCGCCGGCAGGCCTAGTTCCAGGTTAGACGTCTGGCAGTTCTTCTTTCCCACAGGGGGCCAGACTACCATAGTGCCCCCACTTCCACCTTCCTGTCCTTCATCTTCTGTTTGTGCCCAGTTTTTGGCGGTAAAAGTCACATAACATAAAATTAGCCATTTAAGGTAAACACTTCAGTGGCATTAAGTTCATTCACAAGGTTGTGCAACCACCATCTCCATCTAGTTCCAGAACATTTTCATCACCCCAAAAGGAAACCCCGTGCCCATGAGGCAGTCTCTCCCCATTGTCCCCTTCCCAGCCCCTGGCAACCACTAATCTGCTTTCTGTCTCCTTGATGTGCCTGTTCTGGACATTTCACAGAAGAGAGATCATACGATATGTGACCTTTTGAGTCTGGCCCCCTCCTTCACTTTTGAACCCAAGGTGTCCCCTTCTCCCCATCCAGCCAAGAATCACCATGACTGGCCACCCAGACCAAAGGCTGCTGCACAAGAAGAGGTGGGAGCGTGAGAGCAAAGAAGAAGGAAGAGGAGGAGAGGGGAGGGACTTGCAGGCAGCAGGGCAGGGCACAGGAGTCTGGAGGTGAGGGTCCAGGCTTGGTGCCCGGGATGAGTTATGGGGCCACTAGCTCCTTCTCCATGCAAGACATCTGACTGTTCCTCCTGCCTGGATGGCTGTGTCCTTCCCTAGCTATGTCCTGATGATTCCCGCTTCAATGTCCCTTCTCAAAGAGTCCTTTAGACCACCCGCTAGACAGGGACCCCCACTGGTCATTCTCTCCCCTATTCCTATGTTTCATCTTATTCACTCGCTGAACTTATTTATTTGTATTTTACTGTTCTCATGGAGTAAAAACTCTAAGGGGACAGCAACTTTATTTTGACCACATTAAGTCTCCCCAGTGACATCTAAAACACACCTGGAACCAACAAAGGCTTGAGAATGACCAGCTGAATGACCAGGGCCATGTGGCAGCAGGAGGTGCCTCGTGGATCTCCCTTCAAGAAAGAACTTGCTGTTCAGCTGCTGGGAGTACAGGGACCTGACAGCCTCCACCTGTTAGCATCTCAGGCTCTGTTGGCACCTCAGGCTCTGTTAGCATCTCTCTCAGGCTCTGTTAGCACCTCAGGCTCTGTTAGCATCTCTCTCAGGCTCTGTTAGCACCTCAGGCTCTGTTAGCATCTCTCTCAGCATCTGTTGGCACCTCAGGCTCTGTTAGCACCTCATGCTCTGTTAGCACCCCAGGCTGTGTTAGCACCTTAGGCTCTGTTAGCACCTCAGGCTCTGTTAGCATCTCTCTCAGGCTCTGTTGGCACCTCAGGCTCTGCTGGCACCTCAGGCTCTGTTAGCACCTCAGGCTCTGCTGGCACCTCAGGCTCTGTTAGCACCTCAGCCTCTGTTAGCATCTCTCTCAGGCTCTGTTAGCACCTCAGGCTCTGTTGGCACCTCCGGCTCTGTTAGCACCTCAGGCTTTGTTACTATCACTCTCAGTCTCTGTTGGCACCTCAGGCTCTGTTAGCATCTCTCTCAGGCTCTGTTAGCACCTCAGGCTCTGTTAGCATCTCTCTCAGGCTCTGTTAGCACCTCAGGCTCTGTTAGTATTTCTCTCAGGCTCTGTTGGCACCTCAGGCTCTGTTAGCACCTCAGGCTCTGTTAGCATCTCTCTCAGGCTCTGTTAGCACCTTATGCTCTGTTAGCACCTCAGGCTCTGTTAGTATTTCTCTCAGGCTCTGTTGGCACCTCAGGCTCTGTTAGCACCTCAGGCTCTGTTAGCATCTCTCTCAGGCTCTGTTAGCACTTCATGCTCTGTTAGCACCTCAGGCTCTGTTAGTATTTCTCTCAGGCTCTGTTGGTACCTCAGGCTCTGTTAGCACCTCAGGCTCTGTTAGCACCTCAGGCTCTGTTAGCATCTCTCTCAGGCTCTGTTAGCAGCTCATGCTCTGTTAGCACCTCAGGCTCTATTAGTATTTCTCTCAGGCTCTGTTGGCACCTCTGGCTCTGTTGGCACCTCAGGCTCTGTTAGCACCTCAGGCTCTGTTAGCACCTCCAACCAGTGACAAGAGCACAGGGCCTGGCCACCTGCTGGGCAGTGTTTGCTCAGAAGCTCCCCATTGGGCTGGCCTGGACCTTCTCAGGTCTGCACACGATCTGAGGGTCTCTGCCTGCTCCCTTACTTTCCTTCTCTTTTTTACCACACCTCCCAAAACCTCTTGCATTCCTAACTCTGTCTCAGGGTCTGTGCCCTGGAGGACCCAACTAACACAGGCCACCACCCTGATTCTCCATTAGCTTTTGGGGTCCATATAGCTCAGATCATGTCCCTTGAATCTGAGCCAAGAACTACTTCCCATGTGCTTTATGGGTTCTTCGAGAGAGCACATGCCCAGCTGAGGGGTGGTCCCTGGCCCCCACTCTGATCCCCACTTGGCACCTGAATCCTTCCACAGGTCAGACGTGGGACCTGCCAACCAGATGACCAGTGAGACTGTCCCACTCCTTCCTTCCAAGCTGAGGGATGTGGGCCCAGGGTACAGGTTCAAAAGTGAGACCCAGTGAGGACTGGGAACCCAGATCTGACCCAGCACTCTCCTTGATGTCCTCCAGGCGCCTTGGACTCTACATGTCCCAACCCAAACTTGCCACCTGACCCTAATACCTGCTCCTCCTGGGCTCTCCTCCATGGTTCTCCTACCTCTGCATAAGCCAGAAGCCGAGGAGCTAGAAGGCTCCCAACGGGAGGGGACACCTGAGCCCTGGCAGAGAAGAAAGGTTCTCCAGGGCTTCCAGGCCAAGCACACAGCGTGGACAGAGGCCCAGAGGTGGGAGCCTGGCTCATTGAGACAGCAAGTGAGTAGTTCTGTGAGGCTGGAGGGAGGAAGCAGACGAGGCCAGGGGGACCAAGGAGTCTGGACTATGACGGCAATGCCCCTTCAGATGTCCCCGTCCTAATCCCCAGACCCTGTGAATATGTCACCTTACATGGCAGAGGGAACTTTGCAGAGGTGATCAAGTTAAGGATCTCAAGACAGAGAGATAAACCTGGATTATCCGAGTAGGCCCAATGTAATCCCAAGGGTCCCTACAAGAGGGAGGCCGAAGGGTCAGAGTCAGAGAAGATGTGAGGACGGAAGCTGAGGTCGGAGGGATGCAGTTTGAAGATGGCGGAAGGGGCCACGAGCCAAGAATGCCGGAGGCCTCTGGAAGGTGGAGAAAGCAAGGAAACGGATTCTCCCCTAAAGCCTCAGAAGGAGGCCTGCTGACACCTCAGTTTCAGCTCTGGAAGACTCATTTCGGATTTCTGACCTCCAGAACCAAGATAAAATAAATGTGGGTTATTTTAAGCCACTCAAGTTTGGGGTGACTTGTTACAGCAGCAATAGGAAACTCATACCAACGGGTTCTGAGCAGGGGAGGGGCCTGTCAGGTGCATGTTTTAGGCGGGTCACCCAGGGCCGGTGAGGAAGGCGGAGGCTGGCAACACATCTCCTCCTCCCTCCGTTCTCCCTTCTGACTCTGCACCCCTGCTGCCTCCGTCTGGAGGATTTTCCCTGGCCACCTCCTCCTACCTGAATCCTGCCTGTACTCAGCCTTCTTTCCATGCTGGACTACCTGAAAGTCCAGCCTGCTGACCGCCAGCCTTGGCACGTGCACCTGCCCTCCTGCTGGGGCACCGCTCACTGGGGATAAGGTGTTCCTCGGCCCCGGCCCGAGCCCCTGACCACAGTGCAGGTGTCTGGAGGGCAAAGGCTGGCTGGACACCCCTCAGAGGCCCCTGCGGGCGGGCGAAGAGCTGGATGCATGGCAGGGCACAGTGGCTCCAGTGGAATGAAGAGAAGAATGCGCCTGGGACCAGCTTGGACCTGGGTGGGGCTCACACCCACGAGTTTAGGTTTGGATATTGAGTCTGTTTCAGATTAGAATGCTCTTTTGAGTAAATAAAAGTGATAAGAGCAAACTGGTCAACAGGCCTGGCACAGGCAGGTTCCTGATTGATTTCTAAGGCTAGTTAGACATCGTGGCCCCCAAGCAAGATGGAGCAGCCGAGCTGTCAGGATTCAGTCCTGCTTTGGTGCCTGGGTCTTGAGAATGAATGAGCCAGGTGGAGAAAAGCCCCTCCCTCTGGGAGACAGCCCTGGGGGGGAGGGGGTGCTGTCCGGTGAATGGATGACAGGATGGGGCCCCTCGGCCAGGGCTGTGCTCCAGTCAAGGCCCTCACCTGCTCAGTGCCTCAGCTGTTGCTGGGGCTGAAAGGAGGCAGGGAGGGCCAGCAAGAGGTTGGGCTCATTATTATTAGCCACCTGAAGCCCAGCTGAGTCCCCTCCCAGCAGCATCTGCGGCCAAGCCTCTTCCAGGAGGGGCCTTTAACGGCATGCCCATCCATGCCCCGAGGGAACGTAGGGTTTGAGATGGTGTCCTGTGCTCCCGGGCAAGGGTAGGGGCCTGGAGTGGATTGAATGGTGGCCCCCCCCAAAAGACGTCCTCAGGAAGCTGTGAATGTAACCTTATTTGGAGAAAGGGTCTTTGCAGATGTAATTAAGTTAAGGATCTGGAGATGGGAACATGCTGGGTTATGCTGGGCCCTAAATCCAATGACAAGTGTCCTTATAAGAGACAGAAGAGGAGACACGGGAGAAGACAGAGGCAGAGACTGGAGTGATGCCAGGAGCACCTGGAGGCACCAGCAGCTGGAAGAGGCAGGAAGGATCCTCCCCTAGAGCCCTGCAGACACCCTGATTTTGGACTTCCGCCTCCAGAACTGTGAGAGAATACTTTTCTCTGGTCTGAAGCCCCCCACCATGTGGCCATGTGCTGCAGCCGCCCCAGGACACTAACGCAGGGCGCTTCCTTCTTTGTCCAGCACACCCAATGAAAGAGTCTCGTTTCCTTTCCTTACGTCTGATGTTTAGTCCTCAAGTCAACTGGGCAAGGCGGCGTGAAGAATTCCGAAGGGCAGAATTTAACCCTCTGGCCACCCTGCAGCTCCCGGATCACCCCCAACGGGGCAGTGTGTGGCTCCCACCCAGGGGCAAAACTGAGAACTCCTCTTCCCAGAGGGGGAAAAAAACCCCAAAGGGGCGTGCAGAGAAGGCGCCCCCTTTTATATTGCTGGCCCAATGCTGGATCCCAGAGTTCTGGGGTCCCTGGTAGGAGCCAGCTGGAGCCAGGGCCTCGGCACTGCAGCAACCAGAGCGACTGATTCCATATGGGACCGGGTCTCCCCCTGGCCCAACCCTCACACGCCCCTGACAGTTAGGAAACAGGCCTCCAGGGTCTGTCCATGTCTCCTCCTCATCACAGCCAACCCCTCCCCATCTCCCCACTCCAGGGAGCCCTTTCTGAGTTCCTAACTGTGCCTGGCTTCCTCCCACCACACGGATTTGGCACCTGGTGCCCCTCCACCTGGACCACTGTCCTCCCACCTGACCCCTGCATCCAGCTAACCCCATTCCCTCTTCAGAGGCCTCAGGGGAGCATCCAGTCCCTCTCCTTGGATTGGCATCCCCTGTCACAACTCTCCCATCACCAACTCAGCATCCCTTCTTTGGGGAGGCCATCCACCCCGCAATGGGCCAGCATCCTTTGTCACAATCTGTCCCGGTGCAGCACCTGGCATATAGTAGGACTCCATTTTTGCAAGTGGCTGTGTGAGGACCCCCCTAATCAGGAATGGTGCCGGCTCTGGGTCCCGCCTGCAACCCCTCGTGCTGCCCAGCAAATCCTGGACACCTGGGGTAGGGGTGCCCAGAAAGGCCTGACGCCCTCACCTGGCAGCTCCTTCTCCGCACTGGTCACAGGCCGCGCCCCGTCCTGCCTGCTCATTCTGCCCTTGTACAGGATCCCGTCCACTCCCAGGATGTCCACCTCAGCCTGTTGGACGGCCCGGGCCCGGGTCAGGGGTGTCCTCGGGCCTCTCCAGTGCTCACGAGGCCCCGCAGACAGAGCACAGCCTCCCCCAGGCCGCCAGACTCACTGTGTCATAGTCCAACACCTCGGGGTCCCCATAGGGGTAGAGCGTTGACAAGTTATATGACTTGAACTTGAGCTTGGTGTCGTTTCCGGGGCCATCACCCCAGTCCTGCTGGGAGGCCAGTGAGTCCAGGCTCCCTTTTTGGTCTCCAAGGTCCTGGAGCTGCTGCAGCCACTGCTGTTCCCTGGGGCAGAGCAAGGGGGTCAGCAGCCACCTGGGGACCCCTCCGCCCCAGAGGAGCCTCAGGAGGGGCCCAGGCCTGACCAGTAGCGAGGGAAGACTGGAATTTCTTCCAGCCTGAGTTTGGGTGTCGCAGCCGGGCAGGCCTGGGGCCTGGTGGGTGGATACAGACAGGCACAGTTGGGGCAGAGGGAAAAATGGAGGCCTATGTTCCCCCAGACCCCAGCCACCCCTGGAACCCTGGTCTGGCCTGCCAAGCGCATGTTCTTAACCTCTCCATCTCAAGGAGGAGTCAGGCAGGGGAAGGTGGGGTGTCTGGCACAGGTCCCCATGTCCCTCCCCTTCGTGTGGCTGTTGTTACCCCACCTGGCCAGATGTACCCACAGGCCCGGGTGTGGGAAGCACCCAAGAAGCCGTGAGATGTCAGGAGATTGAGGGGTGGAGCTAGGACCCAGGGAGCCATCTGGGTGCAGTGCAAACCTGCAGGTTTAGGCACCAGCTCTGCGCTTACTAGCTGTGACCTCAGGCAGGTCACTTAAGCTCTCTGAGCCTCGGTTTCTTCAACTGTGAAATGGGATGATAATAGAATAGACCTCAAAAGGAAGGTGTAAGGATTCAACGAGGTCAGGTGTGTCCAAGCGCCCAGCGCAGTGCCTGCCAGGCCACAGCAAGCCTCGCTGAGGACCACGGTCAGTACTCACCTCCTCCGGGGGGACGGGACTACCAATCCGAGCTCGCAGTGGGTTGTGAGGTGTAAATGAGAAACCCTCCCCCAGCGGTTCTTGGCTGATAATAGATGCCCAATAAATAGATCTGTTCCTCTCGCCATGATCATCTCATGTGCCCGTCTGCTGCCCCAGACACCTCCCAGAACATCTCCCCTGCAGAAGGCTGGCAATGCCCTGGGACAGTCTTTGGATCCTGGGACTGGGGGATATGTCTCTGCAGGGCTCCCAGGCTCCTGAGTGGCCTCCGTGGGGCAGCCCCCGGCCTGCTCACCTCATCTGCTGCCGCTGCAGGCACTCGTAGCTGGTGGCGCTGGCGGGTCGCAGCCGTGACAGCAGGTGGGCTTTGCGGATGGTGATGAGTTGTCTGTTGGAGGACAAGAGCTAAGAGGGAGGTGCAGTGCCAGCAGAGGGCCCCAGGCTCCCACCTCCTCCAGGAAGCCCACCCTCAAACACAGCCTTTTCTCCAGAAACGTCCACAGCACAGGGATCCAGTGCAAGGGCTCTGGGGGGGGGTCCCGATAATCTTCATAAGTCATAAAGAACAACTGTTCTGGGCCGGCCCCGTGGCTTAGCAGTTAAGTGCGCACGCTCCGCTGCTGGCGGCCCGGGTTCGGATCCCGGGCGCGCACCGACCATGCTGAGGCTGCGTCCCACATACAGCAACTAGAAGGATGTGCAACTATGACATACAACTATCTACTGGGGCTTTGGGGGGAAAATTTAAAAAAAAAATTAAAAAAAAAAAAAAAGAACAACTGTTCTGATTCTATAACCAGAATAGGTAAATCCTAGAAACAGAACACAGATTGGTGGCTGCCAGGGGCTGGGGGAGGGGGAACGGGAGTGACTGCTAATGGGCAGGGGTTTCCTTCTGGGGTGATGGGAGTGTTCTGGCGCTAGACAGAGGTGGTGGCTGTACAACATTGCCAACGCACTGGACGCCACGGAACTGTCCGCTTTAAAATGGTTAATTTAGGTTATGTGTATTTTACCTCAGTAAAAAAATAAAAATAAAGTAAAACATCAGCCTTCTGAGGAGCTGGAACTGTTCTGCATCTTGATCTGAGTGGTGGGCACAAAGGTGTGCAGATGCGTAAAAACTCATCAAGCTGTGCAATAAACGTTTATACACTTTACCGTACGTATTTAAGCCACAATAAATTTTTTTTTGATAATTTTATTTATTTATTTTTCCCCCAAAGCCCCAGTAGATAGTTGTATGTCATAGCTGCACATCCTTCTAGTTGCTGTATGTGGGACGCGGCCCCAGCATGGCCGGAGAAGCGGTGTGTCAGTGCGCGTCCAGGATCCGAACCCAGGCCGCCAGCAGCGGAGCGCGCGCACCCAACCGCTAAGCCACGGGGCCGGCCCGAAGCCACAATAAAATTTTAAAGTAATACATATCGTCAGCATTTTAGAAAGTATAGAAAAGCAAAAATAAACAAAAAAAGCACTGTAACCACGTCACAAATATTTTGATATGTGTCCTTCCAGTATTTTTCCATGTTTATGTATTTTTTTTTAACAAAAATAGGATCATAACACACATCCTACTTGATTTTCTTATTTAAGTTATTGCAACCATATTCCCAGGTCATTAAATATTCTTCCAAGACTGTGCCATCCAATTTGGCAGCCACTGGTCACATGTGGCTACTTAAATTTATGTTTAAATTAACTAAATTTAAATAACATTTAAAATTCAGTTTCTCAGTTGCATTAGCTATATTTCAAGTGCTAGATAGCCATATGTGGCCAGTGGCTACTGCACTGGACAGCACAGCTGTAGACCATTTCCACCTGAGAGGTTCTATTGTATGGTGTTCGTCTACAGCATGACTTACACTGACTGATGTGAATGTACTTTGCGTGTGACTCATTTACCACCTCACATTGTTTCCTTTCTTCTTCTTCTTAATATTATAAATAATGCTGCAACTAGATATCTGCGGTTTGAAAGGAAAATTCTGGATAGATAGCTCCAAAGCCTCCTCCATGAACATGGACCAGCGTGGGGTGGCAAGCTTCACCAGTCACCAGGGCCAGGCTAGCCCTGCAGAGGCCGTGGGCTCTGTAAGATCCCAACTCTTAAACCATATTAGAGTGTTGTTTCCACTCCTAGGTTTGTACCCAAGAAAACTGAAAACAGGTGTTCAAACAAATATATGTACACGCATGTTCATAGCAGCACTATTCACAATAGCCAAAAGGTGGAAACAACCCAAATGTCCTTCAACAGATAAATGGATAAACAATTGTAGTCTGTCCATACAATGGGATATTATTCAGCCATAAAATGGAATGAAGCACTGACACGTGCTGCAATGTGGATGAACCCTGAAAACATGATACTCAGTAAAAGAAGCCAACACAAAAGACCACATATTATAGGATTCCATTTCTATGAAATGTCCAGAACAGGCAAATGCATAGAGACAGTGGATGAGTGGTTTTGGAGGCTGGGGGGAGGGGGCAATGGGACTGACTGCTTAGTGGGACTGGGGTTTCCCTTTGGGGAGATGAAAAGGTTTTGGAATTAGAAGATAGTTGCACACCATTGTGAGTGTACTAAATGCCACTGAATTGTTCACTTTAAAATGGTTAATTTTAGGTTATGTGAATTTCACCACAATAAATAAATAAAAGCATTAGACTATAAAAATACGTGCAAGGAAGTCTCACAAAGTTCTGCTTTTCCCCACAGTTTCTTTCCATCCTTTTTCTTTTGGAGTTGATCTCGTCCCTGGGCACCAGACAGGGCTGGGGAAGGAAGCCATGCCAGCCCCCCCGCCCGGAACGGGAGGCAAATGAAATGATGTGTACACAACGATGTATACGGATGTGCATATAAATGACGTATCTAGAACCCCGCAGGTGCGTAGTGTTGGGGGCGTGGGGGGCGCGGGATCCAGAAGGGAGAGGCGGGCGCCCCCTGGCGACGGTACTCACGGGCCGGTCATCATCTCCACGGGCCGGTCGCAGGAGATGCATTTCACCCGCTCAAACAGTTTCCTGGAAGACACCCAGCTGCGTCAGCCTCCGCACCAGCCAGTCCCTGCGGGGCCGCCCCTGCCCCGGGCAGCGCTTGGTAGAGGCTGTAGGTCCGTCTGTGTCTCAGAGCCAGGACTTCCCCACCTGCCCTACTCCCGCTGGCCTGGCCCGGCTCAGCTCTGCGCCGCTGGCCCCTGCTGACCCCATCTGCCGCCGCGTGGGGCAGAGGCAGAGAATAGAAGTGTGTGGAGTTTTCTCCCACCCCAAACACGTGGAGGTCTTTAAAACCAGGGGCGTTCTGGAAAGCTACTCTTCACAGTGGCCATTTGGGGGCATGAGGGGTGATCTGAGGACAGGAGCCCCCCAGGAACTTTGAGCCCCTCTGCCTGGGGCTCTGTCTGCATGGGGTGTGGGGGCTGGCTTTGGTCCCAAATATGCACAGGCTCCCCGTGTGGCCTTGCATGGCCCCTTCCCTCTCTAAGCCTGGGTTTCCTCATTTGTGGCAAAAGGGCTTTGGAGCAGATGTGCTCCTGGAGCCCCTCTGCCAGCCAAGTCCAGAGCTGCCCGCTTCTGAGCCCCTGGTGCTCTCAGCCTCATCCCCACACCCCCCCCAACCTGAGCTGGGAAGCCCCCCTCCCCCAGGTCCACAGGTCTGGAATCCCTCCTCCCAGAATCCGCTGGGATACCCATCTTGTCTCCTCTCTGGAGAGAGGGTCTCCCCAGCCTCTGGGAGCTGCACCTCTACCCAGGAGGGGCTCACTTCCTAAAGCCGGCAGCACTGTCAGGGTCATATCTGAGGCCTTCGATTAGCAGCTTCCTGACTGCTTTCCAGACCTCATTCACATCTTTCTTCAGATCATCCAGATCACTGTGAACCAGCTGCAAACAGCCAAAGGGAAGAAAAGAGTGTTTAGTCAGTTCACACTCTGCCTCGCTCCAGAAAAGGATTTGCAACAACCTGCAAAGTTACATAGGCTGTAACAAAATTAAACTAAAACAGTGAGTTGGTGAAGGAAAGGGAAAACGACAAAGCTTGGGTTAAGGTTTGTATCCCCAGTGCATGTTATTGCTAGAGGGGACCTGCAAAGTGAGCTTCCCAGCAGCCAAGGCAAAGAAACATTGTCAGTGACTGCCTCCAGAAGATAAAACCAACCCTACTGCTCAACTGCAGGCCTGCAGGCCCGAGAAACATTTCTCCCAGTGCTCCCCAGACACCTGACATTCACGCATTCAACACATTTATTGAGTGTAAAGTATACATTCAATGGTTTTTAGTATATTCACAGAGTTGTGCAACCATCACCACAATTAATTTTAGAACACTTTCATCACCGCAAAAGAAACGTCATACCCATTAGCAGTCACCCCTCATTTCTCCCCAAACCCCCAGGTGTAGACAACTACTAATCTACTTTCTGTCTCCATGGATTTGCCTATTCTGGACATTTCATAGAAATGGAATCACACAATCTGTGGCCTTCTGTGTGTGGCTTCCTTCACTCAGCATAATGTTTCCAAGGTTCATCCACGTTGTAGCACATGTCAGTGCTCCATTACTTTTTATGGCTGAAGAATATTCTACTGTATGGTTGGACCACATTTTGTTCATCCATTCATCTGTCGATGGACATTTGCAGTGTTTCTACTTTTTGGCTATAAAAAATGCTGTCATGAACATTTGTGTGCAAGTTTTTGCGTAGACCTATTTTCATTTTTCTCGGGTATATACCTAGGAGTGGAAGTGCTGGGTCTTATGGCAACTCCATGTCTAACTTTTTGAGAAACTACCAGACTGTTTTCCACAGTGGGAGTTTTTAATTTTTAAAGTGTTCCTTCCAGTGATCTTTAAACACCATTCTCCACTAAAAGGAACCAAGACTCCACAGAGAAATGGCTGATTCAGATCTGAGGAAGGGAATGTTAAAGATGAGCCTGGGACATCTTGTCATTTAAGGAAGCGAGACAGCTGTCTGACACAGAGGGTCTAGTCAGAGGGCTCAGAAGCCAGCTCATAGGCCAAAGATGAGACCATGTGAGCAACAAAAGAAATAGTAACTTGATTGAACAAACTGAATATATAAAAATCCATGATGCATATGACACTCATGAAATCAAAAAATAAAAATAGAAACCTTTGGGCCGGCCCCGTGGCTTAGTGGTTAAGTGCGCGGGCTCCGCTGCTGGCAGCCGGGGTTCGGATCCCGGGCGCGCACCAACGCACCGCTTCTCCGGCCATGCTGAGGCCGCGTCCCACATACAGCAACTAGAAGGATGTGCAGCTATGACATACAACTATCTACTGGGGCTTTGGAGAAATAAATAAATAAATAAAATTATAAAAAAAAAATAGAAACCTTCATTTGCCATCATGTATTAGAGGTGGCTATTGCACTATCTTACCCTGAAAACTGGTAATTAAAGGAAATAATTCATCATTGCTCCTGTCTTTCCTGCAAGAACCATATTTCAGGGTAATCAGCTGAAGTTGATGAGGGAAAGCTCTTCTTTACAAATTTCAAGCTGATAAATGTAGAAGCAATGCTAGAATTAGAAAAATCACCATTTTGCAACCATTAATGAAATAACTGGTTCACGCAACAATCCTCAATATATGAGGAAACTACTAGGAGAATGGCTAATGAAGCAATGGACATTCCTAGGGTGCCGAAGTCACCCCCAAATTACTTGCTGCTTATAAAGGGAGAATATCCTTTATGCTAGTGGTATCAGGCCAGCACCCCTGGGGCCCCAATGAATCTTTGCTTCACAAGTGAAGGGACCACCCGCCAGCATGAACCAATGCCACAGGAAGTGCACGGCATCCAAAGAAGATTCTTGTACCCAACTTTCTTTTTTTTTTGCTGAGGAAGACTGGCCCTGGGCTAACATCTGTGCCCATCTTCCTCTACTTTATATGGGACGCTGCCACAGCATGGCTTAACAAGTCGTGCGTCAGTGCGCGCCTGGGATACGAACCAGCAAACCCCAGGCCGCCGCAGCGGAGTGCGCGCACTTAACTGCTTGCACCACTGGGCCGGCCCCATCTTGTACCCAACTTTCTATTTTGAAAACTTTTTTTTTTTTCTGAGGAGATCAGCCCTGTGCTAACATCCGCCAATCCTCCTCTTTTTTTGCTGAGGAAGACGGCCCTGGGCTAACATCTGTGCCCATCTTCCTCCACTTTATATGGGACGTCGCCACAGCATGGCTTGCCAAGCAGTGCGTCGGTGCGCGCCCGGGATCCGAACCAGCGAACCCCGGGCTGCCGCAGCGGAGCACGCGCACTTAACCGCTTGCGCCACCGGGCCGGCCCCTATTTTGAAAACTTTTAAACCTACAGATAAGTTGCAATAATAGTCCAAAGGACACTCATGTATCCACTTAAATTCATCAATTTTTAACATTTTGTCATGTTTTCTTTATCTATACATTTGTGTGTGGATTTGTTTTCTGAACCATTTGAGAGTTAACTGCAGATATCATGATATATCACCCTTACAAAAAGTTAAACACAGAATTACCATATGACTCAGTAATTCCATTCCTGGAATGGAATTCTACCTGAAAGAACTGAAAACAGGTGTCCAAACAGAAACTCGTAAATGAATGTTCACAGCAGCACTATTCACAACAGTCGAAAGGTGGAAACAACACAAGTATCCATCAACAGACGAATGAATAAACAAAATGTGCTCTATCCATTTGATGGAATATGATTCAGCCATAAAAAGGAATGAAGCACTGATTCATGCTACAACATGGATGAACCTTGAAGCATTATGATAAGTGAAAGAAGCCAGTTACAAAAGGTCACACACTGTATGACTCATTCACATGAAATGTCCAGCATAGGCAAATCCATAGAGACAGAAAGTAGACTGGTGGTTGCCAGGGGCTGCGGGGGAGGGAAGAATGGTGAGTGGAGTGACTGCTCAATGGGTACAGGGTTTCCTTTTGGGGTGATGGAAGTGTCTTAGAACTAGATAGAGGTGGTGCTTGCACAACATTGTGAATGTACTGAATGCCACGGAATTAGTCACTTTAAAATGGTTAATGGCTAATTTTACGGTGTATGAATTTTACCACAATTAAAAATATAGAAAGAGGGGCCATGCCGGTGGTGCAAGAGGTTAAGTGCGTGTGCTCCGCTTCGGCAGCCCGGGGTTCACAGGTTCGGATCCCAGGCGCACACCGACGCACCGCTTGCAAGCCATGCTGTGGCGGCGTCCCATATAAAGTGGAGGAAGATGAGCACAGATGTCAGCCCAGGGCCAATCCTCCTCAGCAAAAAGAGGAGGATTGGCAGATGCTAGCTCAGGGCTAGTCCTCCTCACACACAAAAAAATATATAGAAAGAAAAGAAAAGCAATGAGTACAGGATCACTTAAAACAACAAAAAAAATTTATTTTTATTTATTATTTTTTTTTGTGAGGAAGATCAGCCCTGAACTAACATCCATGCTGAATCCTCCTCATTTTTTTTTTGCTGAGGAAGGCCAGCTCTGAGCTAACATCTATTGCCAATCCTCCTCCTTTTTTTTTTCCCCCCAAAGCCCCAGTAGATAGCTGTATGTCATAGTTGCACATCCTTCTAGTTGCTGTATGTGGGACGTGGCCTCAGCATGGCCAGAGAAGCGGTGTGTCGGTGCACGCCTGGGATCTGAACCCGGGCCGCCAGTAGCGGAGCGCGCACTCAACCGCTAAGCCATGGGGCTGGCCCACAACAACAAAAATTTAAAAAGCTTCTATTAGAAAAACTTCAAACACATAGAGAAATGAAAAGATTAGAATTATTAACCCCCATATATCCACCATCGAGATTTAATCATTAACGTGTGGCCATATCTGCCATATTTTTTTGATGGAATATTTTTTAAAAAGTTACAGAAATCATGACATTTCACTCATAAATATTTTAGTAATCATGAGGACGTTTTCTTACATAACCACAACACTGTTATCACACAACACAATGAACAGTGACTTCCATCTAATTCAGCCCATTTTTAGAGCTGGTGCAAGCGAACCAGGATACAAGTAAAATCTCCTCATGTGTTACATTTGGATGTTTCGTCTCTTGAGATTCTTAATCTAGAACAGTCTCTCTGTCCCCATTTTTTTTCTGTGTGTGAGGAAGATTAGCCCTGAGGTAACATCTGTTGCCAATCCTCCTCTTTTTGCTGAGGAAGATTGGCCCTGGGCTAACATCCGTGCCCGTCTTCCTCCACCTTATATGGGATGCTGCCACAGCACGGCTTGATAAGCAGTGCATCAGTCTGAGCCTGGGATCTCAACCTGCAAACTCCGGGCCATGGAAGCAGAGTGCGTGAACTTAACCACTACACCACTGGGCCGGCCCCTGTCCCCACTTTTGTCACTGAATTATTGAAGGAAAAGAGATCAGTTGCTCTGTAGATAGCTGTAATTTTGCATTGATTTGTGCGGTTTTTACGACTAATATGTCACCATGAGAAACATGTCCCATATCTGTTTTGCTCATCATTATATCCCCAGTGACCAGCATCGTAGGTGCCCAACACATGGTTGATGAATGAATAAATCCTCATTTCACAGAAGAGAAAACTGAGGCTCCGAGAGGTTATCTAACTGGGGGCATGCTGCTGCTCATGGTGGAGCTGGGCTCAAACCCAGAGCTGCCTGATTCTAAACCCAAGCTCTTCTGGCCACACCAGCCACCCCAGCCGCAGGAACCACACAGCACTGTCATTGTTGGTCTGCCTGTTCCTGTCTCTCTACTGGACAGTACAAATTGAGGCAGGGGCTATGTGGGCCGGCCCCGTGGCTTAGCGGTTAAGCGCGCACGCTCCGCTGCTGGCGGCCCGGGTTCGGATCCCGGGCGCACACCGACGCACCGCTTCTCCAGCCATGCTGAGGCCACGTCCCATATACAGCAACTAGAAGGATGTGCAGCTATGACATACAACTATCTGCTGGGGCTTTGGGGGAAAAAAAAAAAGGGCAGGGGCTATGACTCCTTGTCAACATTTCCCCAGGGTCTGGCTCATCACAGGTGGTTCGTAAATGATGAATGAATAAATGAATGACCAGCAGACCCCACCCCACCCCACCATGTCCCTTAGCTTGCCCAGACAGGAGAGTTATGGTAGTCAGCCTCCAAGATGCTCCCCAACTATACCTCTTGGTATTCACAGCCTTGTGTAGTCTCCTCTCACACTGAATAGGGGTGATCTATGTAAGCAGGTCATTACAGAAGATATTACAGAAATAATGGAGTGTGGCTTCTGTGGCTAAGTCATAGAAGACATTGCGGCTTCTGTCTTGCTCCCTTGGATCACTTGCTCTGGGGAAGTAAGTTGCCATGCTCTGAGGCCACTCAAGCAGCCCTAAGGAGGAGTCCACGTGATGAAGAAGTGAGGAGTCTTGCCCACAGCCATGTGAGAGTGCCATCTTGGAAGTGGATCCTCCAGCCCCACTCAAGCCTTCAGATGACTTCAGCCCCAGATGACATCTTGACTGCAACCTCATGGGAGACCCTGAACCACCCAGCTAAACTGCTCCCAAATTTTTGACCCTCAGAAATTGTTGTTTTAAGCAGCTAAATTTTGGGGTAATTTGTTATGCAAAAAGTGATAACTAATACAAGGTACTCACTTTGGTGCTCAGGTCCTTTCTCAGCTGCTCTAGAACCTTCTTCCAGTCATCCTCGTGGGTCACAACCTTGAGTAACATGCCCTGAATCATCTCATTCAGCTCCAGTGCCATCGTTTCCAGGTCAACCCGGCTTGCCTTGCCTGCCAGGGTGCTCCTGTCGGCTTTCTAGAGAGAGAGGGGACTCAGGGAGGCAATGCTGCTGGGGTGGGAGCGGGAGGAAGCTGGAGGAGATCACTTTGGTCAATTTTTTGTAGTTTGGGACCCTGGTCATCTAGCCTTGCCTTAAATTCAACCTTGGGGTCTATATTGGCTCCAACACAACCATCAGATCTAAGCCGAGGTTTTCCTGTGATGGAGAAGTTCGTGCATGACTTTTAAGTTTACATAACAAATTGTCACTAATCCTGAGTCACTGAAAATAGGAGTTGATGAAACAACTTTTGACAAGCTTCTCCAGCCTTTCTATATGAATAAAGGTGAAAGGAAACTCTGGAAGTTTCTCTGCCTGGTTTTTTCTTGGCTGCATGATTCCATTTCCCTGGGAGAGCTGGGGCTCAGGACAGGGGAGAAGGAAGGGGAGAGGAATCTCTGCTCACTCACCTCTTTCAACTCCTGCTCCATCACACTTTTGTCTGCCTTATGCATTTCTAGGTTTTTTATTTGAGCACGGATAATCTAAGAATAAAAGCAAAGGGCACGTCAGCCATCTTCGGAAGCCCTGAGGATAATGTCTATCTCCCACGTCCACCCTTGCCATGCTCTAGGAAGGGACAATGGGGCCAAGTGGATAGCAGGTAGGGTGGGCACATTGGAAGGCTTGGGCTCCAGGGCTCTAGGAGCCCAGATCAGAAGGGAAGGAACGTGAGACTTGGGACAAGCTGTCCCCTTAGAGGTGGCATCATAGGAACTTTGCTGCACAGTGGGGCAGACCTGAGTAAGGAAAGCACAAACCAATGCTGACGCTTTGGCTCCCTAGATGTTTAAGGCAAGTTCATCTCTTCTGATCTACACTGGCGTCCCAGCAAGAAATGCAGTCTATTCATCAACCAAGCACTTACATGACACACACTGTGCCCCCGTGTCAGGGGAAAACCCTATTTCCCATCCCCATGACTTCACGAAGAACCAACTCCTTCCATCAATTGTGCCTTCCCTCCACTTACTGGACCCTCCCTATGACGGCAGCAGCAGCAGCTAACCTGCTTCAGAAGAGCCTCACAACCACTGGGCCACGTCCCCAGAAGGTGGAGTCACTTTTCCTCCAAAGCTGGAAACAGGCTTCTACTTCTCCCTTTATTATCTTGTCTCTCTCTCACCCTTATGAAGAGGATCCCAGCTTTTAGCTGGCATCTGGCCACCCAGAATCATGACTACATTTCACAACCTCTCTCATAGCTTGGTGTGACCACTGGGGTGTAAATGGAAGTAGGTGTCCTCTTCACTACTGGTTTGAATGCAGAGTTAATGACTGGAGTGCCAGCAGCCATCTTGAGGTGACCTTGTGAATGGAAGTCACACACCATGGAGTTCTATACCTCTGGACCAACCATTACTGAGTTTCCTGAACACGAAAGAGAAATACACTTCTACCTTGTTTAAGTCAGTTGTTTGGTTTTATGTGATTTGAAGTTGAACCTAACTGTAATTAATGCAAAGCTCCATCACAGCTACCTTGCCCCCAGGTGGGTCCCAAGGTCTAGAATGGGAGGTGGAGGTATGGAAGGAAGCTCCTGCTTTGACCTCGAGTCAGGCTGCTTCCTCCAACCCCACATTAGCAGGGAGCTCTGACCTTTTGGAGTCATCAGGCCCACCGTTAATACTTGGATCCCCACTTGGCCCTTTCTAGTTAAAATCTAGAAATAAAGAGGAGTGATTAGCGAGGACTTTCTAACTTCCACTGCCAGGGTCACCTGTGCACTGGGTTTAGTGTCTTCCCCAAAATTCATGCCCTCCCAGAGCCTGTAAACATGCCTTATTTGGAAATAGGGTCTTTGCTGATGTAATTAGTTAAGTTAAACGAGGTCATAGTGGATTAGGGTGGTCCTAAATCCAACAAATGGTGTCCTTATAAAGAGGCCCTGTGAAGACACAGACACACACACACAGAAGAGGCCATGTGGCAACAGAGGCAGAGGCTGGAATGATGCATCTTGTGAAAGAATACATGTCTATTGTTTTAAGCCACCCCGTTTGTGTCATTTGTCACAGCAGCCACAGGAAACTGATGCACCCCGTAAGTGGCAGAATCGGAATTCAAACCCAGGCCTGTCTCACCCAAAGCCCGTGCTCTGAACCACAACACCAGGCCACCTCCCAGCCGGGTCAAGTCGGCTGGTTTCTTTGCCTGGATCTGTTTCCTCCTCTTTCAAATGGCATTAATCCTACTCCTTTCCCAAAGATGTCAAGAAGCCTAGAAATGGGATCTATAACCTTCCTGGCAGAGTTAGCATTCGATACACATTAGCTATCTTATCAGTCTTCTGCACGAGCCAGAGCCCTGACTATAACAGTTTGTTCCAAGAGTGGTTTTGGAATGCATCCTCGGGCTTATAAAAGATAGCTGTAGTCAGTACAGTATGATGTGGATAAAAAAATCAAGTCATTTGCATAAAAATAATTGATTCTGATAAAAATAATTTCAGTGAGTTAAGAATGAAAGTGGATAAACTAGGGGAAAAAAAAGACCACTTGTGCACTTGCAAAGGGCAAATAATGTTTTCCATAGAGAGGATCAAGAAGAGTTCTGTCCTCGCTCACTTTCCTGGGGGGTTCTTGGTGGGAAGCACTCTGAGAGAAGCCCTCTAAGGGGATGGAAATGCTTCCACCTTGACTGGGTGGTGGTGACGTGGGTGTATAAACAGGCAAAAATTAATCAAGCTCTTATACTTAAGACTTGGGCATTTTACTACTCGCTAATTATACTCCGATTAAAAACCAACAAATACCACCACGCCCCCCAACACAGAAGGGCCTGGACAGTGTCTGTCTTGTTGAGTGCCTATCGCTGGGTCAGAAGGGTGCCTGGTGCAGAGCAGAGGCTCAGTAACACCGGCCGAATGACTCAGTGAACAATGAGGACTTCTTGCCCCACCTGGTACGTTTATAACCTTTGCTCGTGGACATCCAGGTAAAGCAGTAGGGCGGCCTTTCTTCTCTGTTCCAGATGTTGCGGCACAACCGTGGCAGACATGGCTGCACTCCCTCATTTCTCTACTGGCAGGGCTCGACGGGGTTGCTGATCTCTTGCAGTATATTCGTTTAAGAAACATTTAACGAAATGTGTCGTATACAAAGCCCCGTTCCAGGTCCTTTCAGGGTGAACTTTTATAAGCAACTCATTCATGTTGGCCCGAGGGGCAGGAAGGCAGTCGGGACAAAGGCTGACTTGCTCCTTGCTACGTTTGCACTGTTTGGTCGGCCTCGTCCTCTTGAGATTCTCTCAACCAGCAACTGCTACCTGGAGGCAGATACTGTGACCCTTCCTCCCCGTGCAGGGCGGGGCATGATGCCGGGCACACGTCAGACATGCTGAATGAATTGGCTCCGGTCTCCTTCGAGGAAGGGCCCCAGTACGTCCCTAGCACACGGCAACTTGGCCTCTCTGAAGAGCAGTGACTAACCGAGGGCACAGAGTCCAGGAGCCGACGCAGCTCCGGATCTTGGTACTCACTGAGGTCTGAGCTGTAACCCTGCACCCTGCAGCCACACACGGCCTGGAGCCCACCCCCGCCTTAGGCTGGGAATTGGTTCCCCTTTTAGGAGTTCTTTACAGGTCCAAGTTGCCCTGTGTGTGTCCCAGCCTGATTACTCTGCGTGATGATGTTGGAAGGGGGAGCTATGCCCTCCTCTCTCACCCCCTACATCCTAAGCCATCCCACCAACAGCCCCCTGACATGGAATGAGAAGCCTGAGTGGAAACCACCTCGGGTGGTCCTGTTTGGGATTTTGTCTCTGTATGCTCTGGGGGAATGTCATCTCCTCCCACTGGGAATGACCTTGATCCATTCTCGAAAGGTTGGGGACACCGCCGGGAAAAGGCACAGACTAGACTGGTCCTGAGGACCCATCAGGCCAGGGTCATCATGCCAGCCCAGTGAGGCAGGACCCTTCAGGCCCCTCAGGGAGAAGGTGGCTGGTTGGGTGAGCCCCTGGTAGGGGCTTGGTTTCCGTCTTCACATTCCTCCTGTCAGCAACTCCACTGTTCCCAAAGGGCCCTGGGGCACTGAAAACTTGGAAATGAGCTGGTTTAGGGCAAATGTAATAGTTGGCGCAAGAAATCCTCTTATTCATTCATTGATTCATTCAGCACATTCCGAGCCTTCACTCTGCGCCAGGTACCCTTCTAGGGGTGGGTGACCCAGCAGTTGACAAGGTGGACCCCGTCCAAGCCCTCTTGTTGCTGTGTGTGTGGGGGGGGGGATGGCAGGATTTGGTTGTTTTTAATTGAAGTGTAATTTACACACAGTGAAGTGTTCTTGGTTCCCTCCGCCTTCAGTGCATCTGTGAAGCCTTTGGGGAGAGTGTGAATGTCCCGATGAGAAATCCTCCCCTCAGCTGCCCATCCCGGGCTCACCCAGACCTCCGAACCTTTAACTCATTCAGGCGAATCTGGAGCTTTTCCACCACCTTGTCCAGCACGACGTAGTGATCCTTCATCGTCTCCATTTGGTGGCCCCAAATTCTCTCCAGCTCCTCCTCCTAAACGAGGGAGACACAGACCTCCAAGTCCTCTGCTTCCGAGCTTGCCATGGCCAGGAAGGGGCTTGAAGAGTGTACCAGACCAGTGTGTCTCCAACTTGCTGTCTCAACAGCCACCTAAGATACTCATTAGGGGAAACCAGGCAGACGCCCGCCCACTAGGACCTCTGCACCAGCCAGAGCAGACCCGCCTCCACAGGGCTGCAGCTGCCTTCTCCTTCCCCTCGTCCCCAGGCCTCCATTCAGCTACAGGACAAATGCTGCATGGGGAGGGCAGGAGCTCCCTCTGGTTCCAGGTCATGGAGTCTGCCATCAGCTTGCCTCAAGCCATCTTCTTCTCCGGAGCTGCCTGCCTGGGACACTGACCTTCATCCTGGATTCCTGGAGGTTGCCAATCTTTTCTTGCAATACGTCCACTGTCGTCCCAAGACGGGAAGAGGCTCCCATATTAGCTGAAAGCAAAGGAGGCAGCGGCTGTTGGGGGCAGTGATGGGGGGGAGTGCCTTGTCCAGAGCTCCCGCTTCTGTTAGAAGCTATCTAAGGTGGTGCTGTCCAGAAAGAGAGGCTGTGAGCTTGGGGGCCTTTGAAGTTACTTAAAATTTTCTAATAGTCACAATTTAAAAAAATTTAAAAAGGGGGCCGGCCCGTTGGCATAGCGGTTAAGTGCGTGCACTCCGCTGCGGCAGCCTGGGGTTCATGTGTTTGGATCCCGGGCGCGCACGGATGCACCGCTGGTCAAGCCACGCTATGGCAGCGTCCCACATAAAGTGGAGGAAGATGGGCATGGATGTTAGCCCAGGGCCAGTCTTCCTCAGCAAAAAGAGGAGGATTAGCATCAGATGTTAGCTCAGGGCTGATCTTCCTCACACACACAAAAATCTAAAAGGAAACAGGTGAAATTAATGTTAATAAAATATTTTATGTAACCCAATATATCCCAAATAGTATCATTTTAATATGTGATCAAAAAATTATTAATATTTCACATTCTTATTTTCATACTAAGCCTTCAATATCCAGTGCGAACTTAAAGCACTTAGAGCACATCTGAACTTGAACTTGCCCCATTTCAAGTGTTCAACAGCCTCATAGTTACCATATTAGACACTGCAGGCCGAGGGAAACCTCTGGAATTCACTCTCCTCCAGGAATGGCCTTGAGCAAAACTAAGAAGTGCCTTATGTATGAGAGTATGTGAAGCATATTATCCCACCACAAGACAGAAAGGGGATTTAACAAAAAAGGAGAGAGGCTAAAAAAAAAGTATCCTAGATCCAGTTCTGGATGAGAGGCCACAAGGTGATGTACAGGACACAGCAAGGTGGGTATGAAAAATCACACCCAAGATACGTTTACAACCTATCTTTAGTTTTCTTAACAAAAATGGCAGCTGGTCAGAAGTAAAATTTGGGCTATTTTGGCTTTATGTTTTAAATTTAAATGTATTACTTTCATCATCTTAGCTGTGCACCAGTATTCACTGACATCAACATGGTGCTTTTTAGCCATGTGAAGTTCTACTTTTGCTTTTCAAGATTTGTGGAAGGGCACTGCCAATCAGGGGTGACGCCACATACAGATTTGACTTAGGTTAATTCCACTGTTGTACTTGGCAGAGAGAGAAAAAGCAAGACAGTGGTTCAGAGAGGGCAGGGCAGTGGATCTCAAAGAGGGTTCCCTGTGCCAGTTGCGTCAGAATCAGCAGCATCACGTGGAATGGGTTAGAATGCAAATTCTTGGGCCCCACTCAGATCAACCGAGTCAGGGACTCTGGGGGTGGGGCCGGGTAGTCTGCGCATTACCAAGCCCCCCAGGGATGCTGAGGTAAGCTCAAGGTTGAGAACCACTAGAGTAGGCCATTCTGTCCTCCACTCCTGGCAGTGAACACACGCCCATCAGGGGCATGAAATGGGAACATAAATCTCCTGATGCCACTGCTGCCCAGAACGTGACTGTGGTCTTTAAGGATATATATGTTTGCCTGGGAGTTGTTCCTAATCCCAAATTGACCACTTCATCTGGGGTCTGTTCAGTAGTACTGTGTTTTATGGGCTATTGAAAGGGAATTTTCAAGAGTAATTTTGACATGAGATTTTCTTCCCTAAGCGCCAACTTCCATAAATGCCCCCAAGATAAGACGTCACTGTACATTCACTGTAAAAGAACAGAACAGTAAGAGGCTAATGCTTAAGCCAAAGGAAGGAATGGCTAATGGCTGAATGTAGATTTTGTTGGGGGAGCTAAATGACGGAGGCTCTTCTCGAACACCGAAGGGAGGGCCTGAGCCCTTGCCACCCACCCCTCCCAGAGCCAGGTGGGCCACCTAGATAAGTCAAGTGCTGCTGCAGGCTGGATGACAGCTGGGCAAACTCTTCTCTCAGGGAGTCATGTCTAACAGGCATCTGGGCTATGCGGCTCATAGAGCACTTGACGGCGTTCCTCTTGTCATCAGGGGTCACAGCCTGTTTGGCGGCCAGCATGGCCTGGGACAGGGTCACATCGGGAGGGACGCTGGTGGCAGAGTACAAAGGAGAGAAGAAGTCGTACTCCATCTCCTGCAAGTCTTCCACCTCACTGTCATCGGTGAAGGCCACGGAGGCCGTGGCCCCATGGGAAGATCCTGCACCCAGGACATCTGCAAAGACCCCTAAGGGCCCAGATGCAGCCATGGTCGTTGCTACACTGGCCAATTTGGTGGCAGGGGCATCCTTGACCACCTTGGCGGCGGCCTCGGCTGCCCGGGCCGCTGAGGTCGCAGCAGCTGCGTAGGCAGCAGCGGCAGCGGCTGCAATGGCAGCAGTGGTTTTCATCCGATGGACAGACCGGGGACCTTTAGGGGGTGCTTCCTTGGGGGCGTCAGCCCTGGGGGCCTCGTCCTGAGGGACTCTCCTGGAGCGGGAGTAATACTTTTCCGCTTTTTCTGAGATAGCTGGGAGCTGGTGCGTCTCTGCCTTGTGAGACCGTGACTGCAGTGGACGAGGCCAAGCTGAGCCCAGCTCCGTAGCCTGTGGCGGGGCCCTGAAGCCCTGGAGCTGTGCAGGTGGGGGGCCTGACGGGCCTGGGCCAGGCTGCAAGTAGCCTAAGCCCCAGAAAGGCCAAGTGCTAGTGCCGGGCCAGCCTCTGGGAGGAGGCCAGCCCCCTGGCGGCATAGGCCAGAATCCTGGTGGTGTGGGCTGAGGGCCTGGGGCAGGCTCAGGTCCGGGGGCAGGCCCAGGTCTGAATGTAGGCCAAGGTGCTGGCATGAACCCAGGTGTCAGACTGGGCCCCAGTGCAGGTGTGGGCTCCAGGCCCGGCACAGGCCCCAGTGCAGGGTGGGGCTCAGGCTCCAGCCCCAGCACAGGTGTGGGCCCCAGCCCCGGCACAGGCCCCAGGGCAGGCTGGGGCTCGAGCTCCAGCCCCAGTGCAGGTGTGGGCCCCAGCGCAGGCTCAGGCTCAGGCTTTGGCCCTGGAGCGGGCCTAGGCCCAGGTCCAGGCACAGGTGCAGGCCCAGGCTCGAGCACCTGAGGCTGGCCTGGCCCCTGCTCCCCGGAGAGCAGAACTGCTTGGGCAGACTCCTCCTCCTGTAGTTGCCCTGGGACATCATAATGCCAGACGGTCTCCAGGAAGTGGGGGCGTGGGATGGTCTCTGAGACGTGGACATGACCGACAGCATCATGGTACTTGATGGTCTGGGGAAGGTCAGTCTCTGGGAGCTGCTCTGTGACCTGCCACAGCTCGGAATCCTCCAGCTGTGGTGCAGCAGGTCCCAGTGGAGAAGTTTCCTGTGGAAAAGAGGTCTGGGTTGGCCAGGGCTGCTTCCCCGACCCTCCACTGCTGCCCCTCCTCTTCCTCCTTCACTCACCGGGGGGAACATGGCCTCATGGAGGCCGCTCCAGAGCACCACGTCCTCAGCTTTGGGGATGGTGACCATCTTTTTCTGGAGAGAAATCTAGGGGGGCGGGGGAGGAGGTTGGGAATGAGGACCGTGAACCTAGAGGGTGCGATGCCCTTCGGTGGCTCCCTCGTCCACGCTGCCCTCCACACTTGCAGATAAATGGGCCTTTCTAGATTGTTTCTCCTCCTAACCCCTCCCCCTAGCACCCCTGGGTCTGGAGGTCAGGGGACCAGGGTGGGACACGGGGAGGACGGGGCCGAGGCCCGTACCACTTCCTGCTGCAGTGCACTCATCTTCCGGTTCTGCCCTTTCAGGTCTTTACAGAGCGTGTCCATTCTTTCCGGCTGTATCTGTCGAATGAGCGGAGCTCATGAGCCAGAGCTGCAGGTTCTGGTCCTGGCCCTGCTTCTCCCACAGCTCAAATACAGGACTTAGCTCTAGGTGGCTAAGAGTTGGAGAAGGAAGAACACATTCCAAAGCAGTATTGCCCAGTGAGTGGGAAAGGGATAGAAAAGGGTTTCATGGGCAAATAAGTTTGAGAAATGCTGGGCTTAAAATGTATTGAACAGGTTTCGGTACTGCAAGACTTCTCAGAGACTTTAATGGGCAAAAGTACAGTAAGAATCTCCAAGACGTGGGCTGAGGAGGCATTGTTTCTCAAACAGATTTGTCCAAGGGTCGTTCTTAGCGTTTTGTGACATAGCTTCCTGACAGTGCCCTCTCTGCTCAGGTGGGAGCTACCCAGCCCCAGGCTGAAGTTCTCACAGTTGCCACGACAATCAAATGTGTACACTGACCTGTGCTTTGGGGATGATACATTAGATTATGTTATTTGAGTGCAAGTTGTAAAACTTCCACCACAACACCAGCCTGGGGCTGTGGAGACCGGGCTCCTGAGCCCAGCTCTGACTCACCAGCTGAGACCTCACACTTCCAGGATTCCATGTCCTTCCGCATCACGGTAAGGAGTTAGAATATGCCCAGGCTGATGTCCTTGTGGCTAAAGAGGGAGCTAGAATGTATGCCTGTGCTAGGTGTATTCCACTTTTCAGTGTGGACAGAGCTTTCTAGAAGAGGAAGAGGTGTTCTCTTTCTGCTACGTTGATAAAATGTAAGCCTAGAGTTGCCAAGACTTGGGGAGTACCTGCTTGAGAATGAAGCAAACCCAGAGGAAAGCATCACTGAAAGAGAGACGTTGGTGTGGTATGAGCACCTAGATCTGGCTGCACCTGAAGGCATCCCTGGACTTTTTAGTAACTGAGACAATAAATTCTCTTATTTTGCCTAAGCCAGGATGAACTAGGTTTCTGTTACTTACATATGATGTCCTAACACAGAAGGGTAAGGAGCATGGTGGAAGCCTCGGAGAGTTCAGCAGGACAGACCTCGTGGCTAGGCCATGTCAGTCTCCTTCTTCTGCCCCCATGGCTGTGTTCTTTGATTAAGAACAGGCTTCATAGATTTACCCTGTCACCCCAACCACCAGAGGTCCGAGCAGCATGGCCATCATAGAGGACACTGGGGAGGGTCTACCTTTTCAAATATGTCCTTCAGCATGTCCACATCCTTCCTGAGGGTTTCAGTGGTGACCTTGAGTGCACAAATGTCAGTGAGCAAATCCTGCAGGGTCTTCATGGACTAAAGATGGGGAGAGAAGGCGAAAACATGAAGTTGGGTGTAGTGGGGGGAGAAGGTAAGTAATGTGCAGAAGCTCTCTGGTGACAGCCATGGTTCACTACGTCCTCTTGGCTCTCTCAAGGCCGAGGCTGGAACACACTCAGAGGCCAGCAAATGACACTAAAGTCAACGGTGCTCTGAGGTCTCAGGTGGTGTGGGTGGAAAGGAGGCAACTCTGTGTCTGAATGTATTCAGTAACCAGGAGTCACTCATCATGAAGCATCTCATGCCTTTTGGTGGGAGCCATTGGAGGATCACCAAGGAAATTATGATAGGATCTACATTTTTAAAGGGTCCCTCTGGCTGCATTTGTAGATTGGCCCTGGGAAGGTAAGGGGGGAAGCCAGAGGACCAGTGAGGAAACTTCCAGGCAAGAGCTGATGGGTGCAATGCTGAGCTCATAGCTCAGCTCCACTGCTGACTAGGGCTGTTACTTCATCTTTCTAGGTTTTAGATTCCTCAATCATAAAATGGGTATTTAAAAAAAAGTGATAATGTATATAAAGGGCCTAGTGCATAGTTAGGCACTCAGCTAATAAAAATAACAAACAGTAAAATGTCAGAAGTCCTTATCAGTAATTACATTAAATGTAAATGGATTAAACTTTCAGTTAAAAGGCAGAGATTGGAAGACTGTATAAGAAAACATGATCCAACCTCGTGTTATCTATAAGAGACACATCTTAGATTCAAACATACAAACAGGTTGAAAATAAAAGAATAGAAAAAGATATACCATGTAAGCAGCAAACAAAAGAGAACTGGAGTGGCTATACTATCAGACAAAAGAGATTTTAAGATAAAAATTGTTACTAGAGACACAGAGGGACATTTATAATGATAAGAGGGTCAATCTTTCAGGAAGATATAGTAATATAAATATGTATGCACCTAACAATGGAGCCCCAAAATACATGAAGCAAAAATTGACAGAATTGAAAGGAGAAACAGCCAATTTAAGCAAGAATAGTTGGAGACTTCAATACCCCACTTTCAATAATGGATAAAACAACTAGACAGAAGATCAGCAAGGAAATAGGAGATTTGAACAAAACTATAACCCAACTAGACATAACAGACATCTATAGAACACTCCACTCAACAATGGCAGAATATACATTCTTCTCTAGCACACACAGAACATTCTACAGGATAGACCATAGGCTAGGCCATAAAACAAGTCTCAATAAATTTAAAAAGGACTGAAATCACATAAAATGTCTACTCTGACCACAATGGAATGAAATTATAAATCAATAACACAAGAAACTATTGGAAATTCACAAATATGTGAAAATTAAACAACACTCTCCTAAATAACCAACGGGTCAAAGAAGAAATCACAAATGAAAACACAACACACCAAAAACTTATGGGATGCAGTTAAAGAAGTGCTTAGAGAGAAATTTTAGCTGGAAGTGACTATATTAACAAAAAAGACAGATCTCAAATCAATAGCCTAATCTTCCACCTTAAGACACTGGAAAAGGCAGAGTGAACTAAACTTGAAGGAAGTAGAAAAAATGAAACAATAAAGATTAGAGTGGAAACTAATGAAATGGAGAATAGAAAAATAATAGATGAAATCAGTAAAACTAAAAGCTGGTTCTCTGAAAAGATCAACAAAATTAGCAGATGTTTAGCTAGACTGACCATGAAAAAAAGAGAAGACAAGTTACTAGAATCAGAAATGAAAGAGGGACCATTACTATTGATCCTACAGAAATAAAAAGAACTATAAAGGAATACTATGAATAATTTTATGTCAACAAATTAGATAAGTTGGATGAAATGGACAAATTCCTAGAAAGACATAAACTACCAAAATTGACTCAAGAAGAGATAGATAATCTGAATAGACCTAAAACAAGTAAAGAGATTGAAGCAGTAATAAAAAAAAATACCACAAAGAAAGGCCCAGATGGCTTCACCACTGACTTCTATCAAACATTTAAAGGAGAATTAATACTAATTCTTCACAAACTTTAAAAAAAAATAGAATTCCAAACTCATTCTATGAGGCCAGTATTACCCTGATATGAAAATCAGACAAAGACATTACAAGAAAACTAGAATATGGATGCAAAAATCCTCAACAAAATACTAGCAAACTGAGTCCAGCAACATATAAGACAATTAAAAATGAGTGAAGATCTGAACAGATATTTCTCCACAGATAGCCAATAAGCACATGAAAAGATGCCCCACATCATTAGTCATCAAGGAAATGCAACTCAAAACCACAATGAGATACCACTTCACACCCGCTAGGATGGTTAGAATCAAATGTCAGACAACAGTAAGTGTTGTCGAGGATATGGAGAAATTGGAATCTTCACACACTGCTGGTGGGAATGTAAAATAGTGCAGCCATTTTAGAAAACAGTGTGGTTTCTAAGGTTAAATACAGAGTTACCAAATGACCCAGCAAGTCCACTCCTAGGTGTATATTCAAGAGAATTGAAAAGGGCCATAAAAATGTTCCCGAATGTTCATAGCAGCATTATCCATAATAGCCAAAAAGTGGGAACAATCCAAATGTCAATCAACTGACAGATGGATAAACAAAATATGACATATTCACAATATTAAATATTATTCAGCCACAAAAAGGAATGAAGTACTGATGCTAAAAGGATGCTAAAGTACTGATGCTAAAGGAATCTTGCAAACATTACACTAAGTGAAAGAAACTAAACACAAGAGATGACACACTGTATGATTCCATTCATACGAAATGTCCAGAATAGGCAAATCTATAGAGACAGAAAGTAGGTAAATGGTTGCTTAGTGCTGGGGATGGGGTGGGGAGGGGATTGAGGGTATAGAGTGGTGATAACTAAAGGGTAACAGGGTTTCTTTTTAAGGTGATAAAAATTTCTAATATTGACTATGGTGATGGTTATACAACTCTGTGAATATAACAAAAACCATTGAATTGTACACTCTTTAAATGGGTGAATTGTATGGAATGTGAATTATATCTCAATAAAGATGATTGATAAATAAATATATAAAAAGCACTCCATGTTCTTGGATTGGAAGACTTACTTCCCAAATTGATCTACAGATTCAGCTCAATTCCTATAAAAATGACAGTTGTTTCTTTTTTGCAGAAATTGACAACCTGATCCTAAAATTCATATGGAAATGCAAGACGCAGAATAGCCAAACAATCTGGAAAAAGAAGCACAAAGTTAGAAGACTCATGCTTCTTGATTTCAAAACTTTCTACAAATCTACAGTAATCAAGACAGTGTGGTACTGGCATAAGGAGAAACATATAGATCAACGGAAGAGAATTGAGAGTCCAGAAATATACATTTGCAGTCAATTGATTTTCAATAAGGGTGCCAAAACAAATCAATAGGGAAAGAATAGTCTTCAACAAATGGTGCTGAACAGCTGGATATCCACATGCAAAAGAATGAAGTTGCACCCCTACCTCACACCATATACAAAAATTAACTGAAAATGATTCATAGATCTAAATGTAAGAGACAAACTATAAACTATTTACTCCTATGTAGTAGAAGAAAACATAGGAGTAAATCTTCACGACCTTGGTTAGGCAATGGTTTCTGAGATACACCACCAAAAGCATAAGTGACACCCCCCCAAAAAAATGTGACAAAAGAAACAGATAAATTGGACTTCATCAAAATTTAAAACTTTGTGTATCAAAGGACACCATCAAGAAAGAAAAGAAAAGACAACTCACAATAATAGAAAATATTTACGAATCATATATCTGACACCATACATCAAGAATATATAAAGAACTGTTACAACTCAACAATAAAAAGACAACACAATTAAAAATGGGCAAATTATCTGAATAGACATTTCTCCAGAGAAGATATACAAATGGCTAATAAGCACATGAAAGATGCTCATCATCATTAGTCACCAGGGAAATGCAAGTCAAAATCACAGTGAGATATGCTTCACATCCACTAGGATGGCTATACGCAAAAAGGCAGAAAATAAGTGTTGGTGAGGATGTGGAGAAATCGGAACTCTTCTCATACACTGCTGGCAGGAATATAAAATGGTGCAGTCACTTTGAAAAACTGTCTAGCTGTTCCCCAAACTTGAAACACAGAGTTATCATATGATCCAGCAATTCCACCTCTAGGTATATAACCAAGAGAAATAAAAACATATGTTCACAGAAAAACTTCGACTTTGATTCTCTAAAACCCCAAGTGTCTTTCATGCCCTTAAGCTTTGTTAGGAAATTCCCAAAGACCAATTACAATTTAAAATCATTTTAATTGTGGGATATACAGCAGGAGTTTTTGGTTGGCAGAGTCAAATGAGGAGGGAGTTTTGAAATCAAAAAGCAACAACAGGTTACAATCCCCTAATGGGGACCCACGAGTTTATTTATGGAAACAGAGTTAGCCAGAACAATCTTTTTTTTTTTTTTTTGTGAGGAAGATCAGCCCTGAGCTAACATCTGCCAATCCTCCTCTTTTTTGCTGAGGAAGACTGGCCCTGGGCTAACATCCGTGGCCATCTTCCTCTACTTTATATGGGATGCCGCCACAGCATGGCTTGACAAGTGGTGCGTCAGTGCACGCCCGGGATCCGAACCAGCGAACCCCAGGCTACCGCAGCAGAGCGCGCGCACTTAACCGCTTGCACCACCAGGCCGGCCCCAAGAACAATCTTAACAACAAACAGCTGACACAGTCCCTCCTTTTCTCTTGTGAGGCCTCCACGAGACAGCCAGGGACTTCCAAATGCAGCTTCACATTCAGGGCCGCTTCGGAGACGCAGGCGGGGCCTGGGAATCTGCAATTCTGGAAAAGGTCAGGCAGGTGCGGGAAGCCCCGGGTCGGTGCCGTGCACAAAGCGGGGAGCCCAGGTTTTCTAAACCAGCAGTTCTCAACGGGGCGACTTGGCCCCCAGAGGGCATTTGGCAGTGTGGAGACACTTCTGGTTGTCACAACTACAGGGCACTTCTGGCACCTAGTAGATAGAGGCCAGGGACACTGCTCAACATCCCACAGTGCACAGGACAGTCCCCACCACAAAGAAGTATCCCGCCCAAAGGTCAACAGCGCTGAGGGAGAGAAACCCTGCAATCTAAGCCCGCTGAATAAGGACTGTTGCAGTGCCCAAGCCCCCACATCTGGCGGTGTGCTGACCAAGGGCACTGGCCCTCAGGCCACGCCTCTGAGTCCTCCCAAACCTCCTCTTGTGAAGCCCCCTTAGTGACTGCCCTAGTTTCCCTGGCACCATGCACCCTGTCTGGGGTGGGTGCTAGGGCTGGTGGGCTTGTCTTTCCCCACTTTGAGTCCACGCCCCTTGACAGCTGCCCATAAAGGGCGGCATTTGGTCTGCCAGCCCGACTGGCTGGGGAATGCAGACACTTAGTTAAGCAGCTTGCATATCCTAGAACCAGAGACCATGGCAACCCCCTGCAGTGGGTCACTGTGGTAACCCAGGCAACCTCAGCCACGCAGGGCAGGGCGACATTCTCTCAGGGTGGGGACACTCCTAGGTGCACAAACAGTCCTCTGAGGGCTGCAGAGCCAGGTCCAGACCTGCCCACCAGCCCCCTTGGTGAGCTGGCCGGGTCACTCGAGTACTCATGCATTCCAGAAGCCTTCATCCACCAAGGGGGGCCAGGGGTAGGCTGCTCCGGAGGGGCTGGCACCTTGGACATTTGTGCCCACCTCTCTGGCCTCCGAGGCCCTCCCTAATCTGCCCTCGGCCACCCATGCAGCCTTCTTTGTCTCTAGCAACAATTTCTGTCTTCAAGTTATCTTGTCTGATACCAGTATAGCCACTCCAGCTCTCTTCCGGTTACGGCTTGCATGGAATACCTTTTTCCATCCTTTTACTTTCAACATATATGTGTTTTTGAATCTAAAGTGTGACTCTTGTAGACAGTATATAGTTAGATTATGTTTTGTTTGTTTTTTAAATCAATTCTACCAATCTTTATTGGTTTGTGTGCGGTAAAAACACATAATATTAAAGTGAAAAAATCAGTGGCATTTAATACATACACAAGGTTGTGCAACCATCACCACTATCTAGTTCCAGAACATTTTCATCACCCACAAAAGAAACCTTACACCCATGAGCAGTCACTCCCATTGCCCCCACCCCCAGACCCCGGTAACCACTCATCCACTTTCCATCTCTACAGATTTGCTCACTCTGGACGTTTTACATATACGGAATCATGCAACATGTGGCCCTTTGTGTCTGGCTCCTTCCACTTGGCTTGATGACTTAAGGTTCATCCATTCATTCACGTTGTTGCTTTGCCTCTCTTGCCCAGCATCAGCCTGCCTTGGCCAGAATGAGTTCCCCGTCTCTCCCACAGACACCGAGCGTGTTCCTGCAGGGCTCCCAGGTGCCTGACTTTGCTGAGGTCCCAATCCAGCCCATTTCCCTGCTCACGTCGAATCTCTGAATAATGATAATAACAGCAAGCACTCTTGGGCACCTAAAATACGTCGGGCTCTGAGCTAAACACCTCCCGTGCATTATCTCCTTTGGCTGTAATTCTCGCAAGAATCCTGGGAGGAGGAAATCGTGACCATTCCCCCGCTTTTCCAGGTGGTAAGTGGCAGCACGCTTAGTGCCTCACGTGCAAATGGTTTAGAACTGGATAGAAGTGGTGCTTGTGAAACATTGTCAATGTACTAAATGCCACCCAATTGTTCACTTGAACGTGGTTGATTTTATGTTATGTGAATTTCACCTCAACTTGAAAAACAAGAGTGCCAACCTAAGATATCCTACTCCTAGTCTTGCCACCTGCTACGGAGATGCAGCTGGACACCCCAGTGAGCACAGACTGGCTCAAAGAGGATCCGGGACGTGCGACCTCCACGGACAGGAGGACGATGACCCCTGGGATGGATAGCTAAGCCCAGATGGCCCATCACTACCCTATCCCCAGCCACACCAGGCCCAAGGGACCACACAGAGGGAAATGTGGGTGCCACTGTGGCCTCCACCAGCGATGGTTGTCTGGCCCAGTCACCCTGGTCCTTTGTCAAGCAACATCTGTGTTGGTCTCGATAAACATGTTGTATGTAGGCTGGAGTGCAGCTGCAATTTCCAAGCTGTGGGGTCTGTCCTCGGCCTCTGGTCCCTGTCTCTCACGCCCTGGCTCCAGCTGCCTCCTGTCTCCCGAGTCCTGGGCCCGCATCTCTCCCTGTCTGCTGGCCCATTATCTCCCCTGGAACATCTCATCAGCATCTCGACACAAGGGTCACCTCACCCTACCAGCTCCCCTCGCACTCTCACGTCCCGCCCACGGCCCTTCCCTCAGCTGGTGTCCAGTTCTCTGGACTGAAAGAATCTTCTCGAAAACAGCCCTTCCTTTCTGCCCCCACCACACCTGATGTGCTGTCCTACTCTCTGGGCCAGGTGGTCATGGCTCGTGGCCTCCCTGGCCTTCCTACTCCTAGTCTTGCCTCCTTTTGCTGATCCTTCCCCCTGAGGCCAGACCAGCCTTCTCCGGGGGCAGCTCAGCTCACATCCAGGTCCTTACGGGAAAGACTGCATGCCTCCCACAGTCCATCTGCTGGATGAGAACAAACGCCTCTCCCTGGCATCTGAGGACCCCCAAGGTGGGGCCCCAGCCAGCTTTCCAGCTCATTGTCCACCACTCTCCTCCAGGGATGAGCCAACAGGACTGTCCCTTATGCCCCAAACATGCCCAGTGCTGGGTCCTGCCACTTCCTCCTCTGGAAGGCCCCCTTCTACTCCGCCTGCTGAACTTCTATCCATCTTTCCAGAACCATCTCAACCTGCTTCACCCCCAACTCCCTTCCCCCAAAGCTCTGTTCCTAGTTCTCATTATGGCTCGTGCCTCAAAATGGTCCCTCGGAGTGATGGATGTTCTCCATCCACCCCTGCACATCCACCCTCCACCCCTGCCACACGCTCAGTGCCCTTGGAGGTTGACCCACGGCACTGCACTCACCAGACCCCTGGCCCTCTGACTTCTGGCTCCCTGGTTTGGCCAATGGGAGGAAGGGGGGACGGAGAGGCTGGGTATTTATTTCCCAAGATCCAAACTCTTCCCGCAAGGCTACAGCTCCTGATGGATCACTGTGTGCTGGGCGGCAAGGCAGGCCCCGGGTCACGCAGGCTCGGCTCGTCTCCTTCTCCGCCATTGCTGGCTGCTGCGTCTTCAGCAAACTGATGAAGCTTTCTGAGCGTCAGTTTCCTCACTTATAAAATAGGGATAATGCTCTCCCCCTTTCCACGTGGCTAGTTCCTATAGGTTTTTATTCACTTGCTTTCTGTCTGTCTCTCTCGCTAGACCACAAGCTCCTATTCACTGTGACTACCGTGGGGCCTCGCCCATTGTATGTCCTCAATCATTTGTTTTTTATGCAGGTGAGATTCACATAACACACAATGAAACATTTTAAGGTGGATAATTCAGTGGCATTTAGTGCATTCACAGTGTTGTGCAACCACCACCTCGATCTAGTTCCAAAACTTTCTCATCATCCCAAAAGGAGACCCCGTAACCACTAAGCAGTCTCTCCCCATTCCCCTCCCCCCCAGCCAGATGTGCCTGTTCTGGTCATTTCATACGAACGGAATCACAGAACACGTAGCCTTTTGTGTCTGGCTTCTTTCCTCAGTACTTGATGCGGGATCCAAGCTGGGAGCTTTGGTGCTGAATGACACCAAAGCCGCATTCCTCCCCCTGTTTATGGGGAGGGCCCATCACAAGGGGGCACAAGGGAATAGTGGGTGAGATGCCTGGGATGAGAGCAAAGGGGACAGGAAGCTTCTGGAAGCCAAGCGGCTTACCTTTGCTGTGGCTTCTTCGTTGCCCTCCACCATCTTCCGGAGCTTTATCAGGTGCCACAGTTCCTGGGCGGGCTGGCCCATGCCCCGGCTGCCCTCCAGCAGCTGAGAGGTGGACGGCAGGTCCTGCAGCGTGGCCAGCTGGCTCTCCATCTTGTCGATGCGGCTCACCACATGGTCAAAGACGTTGCTAAGCCTCTTCATGGGACTGAGGATGGGCTGGGCATCTCCTTCTCGGGGCATGAACATGACCTGCGAGGTCTGAAGGAAGTCTTCATCTCCCGAGAGGTCCTTCTTGAGCTCGGCCATGTGGATGTGCTCCAGGATGCCCTGGAGCAGGAGATGCAGGGCCTTGAAGTTCACCACCCCGCACTGCGGGATGGCGATGTTGACCAGCTCGGAGAACGTGAGCGAGAAGCTCATTCTGCCAGGGGGTCGGCTAGGCTGGGATTCTGGGCGTCCTTGGGGAAAGCAATGGCTTTCAGTGGACCTGCGAGCTGCACAGACAGGTCCACGAGGCCTAGAGAGGCTGCAAGTCACAGTGGTTAGGGAGAAAATGACCTTTGTCCTGGCCGGAGCTCAGATGAGAGTTTCTGGTTGCTAGGACACCAAAGAACATGGGCAAGTGGCCGTGCTTCCGAGAGCCTGGAGTGGGCAGAGTAGATGCTCAATTAATAGTTGATGAATGTTTGGACAGACGAACGGTCAGGCTTTTAACTCAAGCCCTTGAATTACATAAGACCAATAACCCTTTCCAAGAAGCATGCAGAGAAGGTGACCGAGAGATAGCTCGCTCCTCAGAACTCTCTAGAATCAGGACAGAAAACAGAGTTCTTGGAGTTAGGAACCCCAGGTTCCCGCTCTGGAAGCCCAACAAACCAGGTGAAATGTAAGCTCCTTAGCTGATCATGAAGCCCTGAGTTTCTTCTCAGCTGACAGAGGGGGAACTGATGCTTGAGTAAACACTTCTTCCTGCACCTATGTAAGTACTATGTAAATACCACAGGCCAAGTAGAACAGTTCGTGACTGGGCTTAAAAAAAATGAGCCAGCTGGGTATCTAGGGAAAGACCAGGCGTGTTTCCATGGCCTGTGTGTGGCAATCGAGGCCCTTGACTTCAGGATCTGGCACCAGAACCAATAGCTGGTTTTATTTCTGATCATGGCCTGTGTTGTGGGTGGCTGATGGCTTCTGACCAGAGTCTTAAGTCCTGCAACTGCCCCGTGAAAGGACTCGACAACTCACCCCGTGTGAAAGTGGGAGCATCTACCTGCAGTCCAGCTGCAGACCACATTCTCTGAACCTTCTCCTGACCCACCACATGCGGCGGTTGGGAAGCTCTGGATATCATAGCAGGGGTTCTGAGGTCTGACCTCGTCCACGCTTGGCTAGAAGGGGGTGTGGAGGAAGAGTAGAGCAGCCTTGACAGCGGGAACCGGCCTGGCACCATCAGCCCTGGAGTTACTGGGGGGCCTTGGCATGCGCCTGTGAACACAACTTCACAGAACACGGCACCCCTCTGCCCCACCCCCGTGATGGGCCAGGACAAAATAAGACCAGTCGTAATCAGGTCTGAACTCGACAAAAACAATACTGTCCAAACCCCAAACACCACCAAAGAGCCCGGTATCCCGGCTAATATGAGTGACTGCTGCTTCTTCACCCTCCAGAGCTTTAGTTCTGCTTCATTCCTCTCACTTTCTAGATAAGACTGACTAAAATACCCAGTCATAGAAACCTCTGCTTCCTGACAGTACCCAATCCAGAACACCCCCTCAATCCCCTAACATGGACCCCAATCCTATAAGTCCTTCTAACCTAACCCTGTGAGATGCCCCTAGGTTCCCCATTGTGTTGTAAGACCTACAAATTCAAGCACTGCCTTGACATCTTTGAGCTGCACAGCCCCCCTTGAGTCCCCCTGTTCTTGTCAGATGTACCCCCCACCGAGCAGGAGAGGGTCCCCTCCAAGCTAGTCCCCCAGACCAGCTGCACTCCACCCTGTCCTCAGTCTAAAGGGCCTCAGTCCCCCGCCAGCCTCTGAAACTTCAAACAAGCCAATCACACCCTCCTGCGGGAACCAGGGGGCACCCCACCCCTGTTACCACAAAGCCTGCAGCCCACAGCCCCTGCTGGTTCACTCTGTTCTTTTTTTTAATTTATTATTTATTTATTTATTTATTTATTTTTTGTGAGGAAGATCAGCCCTGAGCTAACATCCATGCCAAACCTCCTCTTTTTGCTGAGGAAGACTGGCCCTGGGCTAACATCTGTGCCCATCTTCCTCCTCTTTATATGGGACGCCGCCACAGCATGGCCAGAGAAGCGGTGCATCAGTGCGTGCCCAGGATCCGAATCCTGGGCCGCCGCAGCAGAGCGCGCGCACTTAACCATTATGCCACCGGGCCAGCCCCCGGTTCACTTTGTTCTTGAGTGCAACCCCAAGTGGCCCAGCGTGGCGTGCAGTGTCCTCCTTCCCGCCCGGCTATACATGTGTATATATATATATATATATATATGTAGAGTATACATACATGCATACGTAGAGTATCTGTGGCTAATAACTGCTGTCCATCTCTTCTGTCCAGTGCAGGTCTCGTACTAGTGAGGGTGGGGGTCCCTCCTACACCAATGGGGTGATTGAGGGGTAATCAGAACACCAATTAGAACACAATGTGTGTTCCCCCTCATTACAACAAGTCAGTAAGCTCAACTTTGCTCAACTACAGTGGGTTCCCGGTGGTCTTGGCTGGAAGGGTTGACCCACTTATGAAAACCCTTGCAGCAGCCAGAGCTTTTGGATTTGGAACTGCAGACAAGGGACTGTGGAGCTGTATTACTATGGAAGCATAAGCGAGACTTTCCTAGGTGGGCAAGGGAGGATGAGGGAAATGGGTAGTTCAGTGCAGCAACAAGACTGGAGAGGTGGGGCCGGACCAAGGGGCTCCCCGTGGGCTTTACAAAGAAATGTGAGTGACAGAATTTGAAGCAATTCTTGGTCACTGGGGGCCAGGCTTGGTAAGTGGGTGTAATGGCTCTGTCATTTTGGGGGATGGCCAGCATCTGAAACCATCCTGTGTATCGGGGGGGGGGGTCTCCACTTCAGGAGTCCTGGTGGGAGGTGGAGTGTCGGTTACTAGTTTCCCAGCTGACTGTTAAACCAGGGCGTGGGCATTTAGAGAAGTGTCCCAGTCAGTGATGGCAGCTTCTGGGGCCCATGCTGTGTGCTCCTCCAGGATCTAAGACAGGGAAGCTACTAAGTCAGCCCAGGTTGCAACAGTTCAGAGAGGTCTGGTCTCAGGCCTTCAGGGCAAGCGCTGCAGGCCGACTGCAGAGACACTCATTCACGTCCCAGCACCCGCCCCGGGCCTGGCACTGACTCTTCACTCTTCTCTTCAACTGATATTTACTGAGCACCTACCAGGTGCCAGATGCTGCTATTAATTACGGAGGAGAACACAGGGAGCAGGTCTGAGGAGTCTCTGATCTCACTGGGCTTGCAGGCTAGTGGGGGAGACAGACGCTTATTTTACAACAAAGAAAAAATAACTTCAGGTAGTGATAGGAGTTATTAATATAATAGAAAAGGACAAAATGGGAATGGGGGATGGGCACTAATTTGATAGGGCTGTTGGGATAGGGCCTCTAAGATGGCCCCCAAAGATACCCCTTGGGGTTCACCCCTCGTGTGGTCTCCTCCCACACTGTACCAGGGCATGGAGACTAATCACCAAAACAAAAAATAACAAGTGTTGGAGAGGATGTGGAGAGAAGGGAACCCTCATACACTGCTGGTGGGAATGCAAACTAGTATAGCAACTATGGAAAACAGTATGGAGATTTCTCAAAAAACTAAAAATAGAAATACCATACGACTCAGCTATCCCACTATTGGGTATTTATCCAAATGACTTGAAATCAACAATCCAAAGAGAGTTATGCACTCTTATGTTCATTGCAGCATTATTCACTATAGCCAAGACGTGGAAGCAAGCAACCCATGTGTCCCTCGACTGATGAGTGGATAAAGCAGATGTGGTATACATATACAATGGAATACTACTCGGCCATAAGAAAAGACAAAATCGTCCCATTTGCAACAACATGGATGGACCTTGAGGGTATTATGTTAAGCGAAATAAGCCAGACAGAGAAAGACAAACACCGTATGATTTCACTCATATGTGGAAGATAAACTAACACATGGACAAAGAGAACAGATTAGTGGTTACCAGAGGGGGAGGGGCATGGTGGGTGGGCACAAGGGGTGAAGGGATGCATTTATACGGTGACTGACAATAATGAACAACTGAAATTTCACAATGTTATAAACTATTATGACATCAATTAAAAAAAAGGGCACTCAGAGCACCGGTCTGCATCTATGTGCTCACATGCATTCAATCACTTCACATTAAGAATGGCAAGATTTGGGAAAGTTGTGTATTCTGCAGGTGATTTGATGCTGCTGAATCAAAACACTTACAATGAAAATGCAAAAAAAAAAAAATCCAATGTGTTAGATTTGAAAGGATCCATAAACTTTAAAATCATGTCATTTTACATCTGGAAATAAAACACTTGTTACACAAGTGAAAGACCTAAAGACCTGGCAGCTTGTGTGGAAGAGGCCACCGTGCCACTCCACAGGATGTCTTGGCTTCCAGGAGGATTTGCTGTCCCTGGGAAGGGACCCGGCCTTAAGGTCAACAGACAGCAGCTGAGATCTGGCACCATTCAGTGCTGATGGCAGAAGCCTAATTCAGACAATTTCAGGACAAACTTGTCACTGGGACATTCTTTGAATGGCTCATCAGAGCCAGTAGCTAATTAACATGATTGGAAATGAGAAGTAGCATTTTTTTTTTCCTCCCAAATAAACTGACATCAAGATTAAATCAGTTCTGCAAAGTGCCATTCATCCACTTTGCCCAGGCAAGCCATTTTTCATGCTGGATAAATAGCTAAGAATGATAACCTTTCTTCTCTCGCTCCAGGAAGAACTGAGCGGGAGGACTGCTGGTGAAGGATGAGGGTTTGTGGTGAATGTCAGCTGTTTCTGGCTGCCTAGTATCTGGACATCTGCTTATTTGGGATGGGGGTGGGGGATCTCACAACAGGTGCAGGCAACCTGCTCCCTGCTCAGAAGCTGGCCGTCCAGTCAGATCTCCCCCACCCTACCCACCAAGGTCTCATTTGTGTTTAGGTGTGACAACTCAACAAGGCAACTGCTGTCCCTGGTTCTGAACTTCAGGACCAATATTTTAAAAAACCTCTTTAAATACAAATCGGCTCTGGACTAACCTGCTGGAAGCTATGTAGCTGCGAACTAAGCATGGTCTGGGGGTGGCATGTGGGACTGCAGTGACTCAGCCACTTCCCACGTCAGGCAAGACACCTGATCTCACGAAAGCCACTTACCTCCCTGAGCCTCAGTTTTCTTGTCTCTAAAATGGGGTTAATGGCTCTTATTTCACTGTGATGAAGAGCAGATGCAAAGGGAAGGGGATTTTCAGGACAACCCCAGTGCAATCAAGGGCCCAGTGGCCGGGTCACTGGGCAATGGCACACTAAGCTTCCCAGGGAGGCTGTCCTGGGGTGGCATCTTGGCCAGGCTCAGCTTCCTGGTTCCCACCAGAGCTCAGTTCCCCAGCCAGGGAACATAATTCTTTGAGCAACCATGACCTTCCAATCGAGTCCTTTTCTGCTCAGGTGAGAGAGTCAGCTTCTGGTGCTCGAAACCAGGAACCCCGGACTGGTCCAAAGTGCTCATCTGTGAGGCTGGCTAAACATCACAGTCAGGAAAACGCAGATGGAACTCAGTGGCAAGGAGCAGGTGGGTGTGTGTCTAGGGGAGGGCACAGCCAACCAGAGCCTGCACTCGCTGGTCCCCTGATGCTCGCCCACCCAGGAGGGTGTGTCCAGGTGGGAGTAGGGGCTGCAGGTGCCCAAATTTCTTCTTAGGGGGCATAAAATATAAGTTTGCATTTGCACTGGGACCTGGTCAGTGCACTGCCCAGCTCCCTTAACAAGACCTCAGACCAGAGGTTTCCGAGGACTCTTGGGAGATGCCCAGGGAACTTCTAGATGCCTTCCTCCCCCTAGTCACCCACATCACATCCTTCATCTGGCTCGACTGAATTTTCCTCCTAAATATCTCCCACTTCCATCCACTCCCCTCCTTGTCCCTCACCAGCCCTACAGTCCTTTGCTTAGGACAAAGGACCTAAGCACTTGACGTGGTCTACAGGACGCATGCCTGGGCCCACCTCTTACCTCTTTACCTCAACTCATAGCAGCTTTCTCTGCTCTCTGACTACAGCACACTGACTTTCTTTTTTAAAATTGTGGTAAAATATACATAACGTGAAATTTATTATTTTAAGTGTACAGTTCAGTGGCATTACGTACATTCACATTGTTGTGCAACCATCACCATCATCGATCTCTAGAATTTTTCTATCCACCCAAATGAAACTCTGTCCCCATTAAACAACAACTCTCCATTCTCCCCTCCCCTAGCTGCTGGCAACCACCCTTCTACTTTCTGTCTTGATGAGTCTGACGACTCTAGGTACCTCATATAAGTGGAATCATACAGTATTTGTTCTTTTGTGACTGGTCTATTTCACCGAGCATAATGTCGTCAAGGTTCATCCATGTTGTAGCATGTGTTAGAATTTCCCTCCTTCTTAAGGCTGAATAATATTCCATTGTATGTATATGCAACACTTTGCTTATCTATTCATCCATCAATGGATGATGGACACTGGGGGTGCTTCCATATCTTGGCTATTGTGAATAATGCTGCTACGAACACAGGTGTACTTGAAATACCTGTTCAAGTCCCTGCTTTCAATTCTCTTGAGTATATAACCAGAAATGGAATTGCTAAATCATACGGTAATTCTATGGTTAATTTTTTGAGAAATTGCCATACTGTTTTCCATGGTGGTTGTATCATTTTACATTCCTACCAGCAACGCACAAGGGTTCCAACTTTCTTGAATCGTCACCAGAACTTGCTATTTTCTGATAATAGCCATCCTAACGGGTATGAAGTGGCATTTCATTATGGTTTTAATTTGCATTTCCCTATGATTAGCGACGTTGAGATCTTTTTATGTGCTTATTGGCCCATTTGTATATCTTCTTTGCAGAAACATCTATTTAAGTCCTTTGCCCATTTTTTAATTAGGTTGTTTTTTTGTTGTTGAGTTACAGGAATTCTTTATATATTCTGGATATTAACTGCCTATCAGACATACAATTTTCAAATTAACTTTTTTTTAGTCCCTTTGTCTTTGTCCTATTCCTTCCTGCCCCAGGGCCTTTGCATATGTAGTCTCCTTGGCTGAAACACTTTTCCTTCTCATCTTTACCTGGGAAAGAGAACTCCTACCTATCCTTTAGACCTCAGCTCAGCCATCACTTTCCAAGGGAAGGCTTTCCCACCTCCTTGATTAGGGTAAATGTCCCCTACTCTGGAATCTTAGCACTTTTCGTGTCTTTTCTTCACATGCTTGTCATGGTCATCTGTGTGGCTATTTGATTAGTGCTGTTCTCCTCTACTACTCCATGAGTTCCTTGAGGAAGATCTTATCTTCCTTCCAATAGGAGATTGCTTCTAGCAAGCACATAGTAGGTGCCCAATAAACACTGATTGAATGAATGAATAAAACAGTCATTTATAGAGAGCCTTTTTCCTAAGAAGGACCACAAACGGAGATATTTGCTTCTTTTGGCAAACCTCCAGATGAGTAGAGGAAGGCTGATTTTTACCTTCTGCCATAACAATATTGACTGCCCCTGTCGACTCACATAGAGTGGATCAAATAACAGAAAAGAACTTGCAGACAATCTGAAGCTACACCCTAATAATGTGTTCAGGGAACCACTGTGGTCAGATACTGAATTTACAGTTTCTTTAATCCAAACAATAATACTATAAGACAGGGATCATCCTTATTTTTCTTTTAGCATTTTGAATATATCATCCCACTCTCTTCTAGCCTCCATTGCTTCTGATGATAAGTTAGCTCTTAATATTATTTGGGTTCCCTCGCAAGTGAAGAGTCATTCTTCTATTGCTGTTTTCAAGATTTTTTTCTTTGTTTTGTTTTTTAACTATGATGTGTGTGGGTGTGGATCTCTTTGAATTTGTCCTACTTTGAGGTTCTTTGAGATTCATGAAGTTCAGATTAATGAGTTTTAAGTGCATTTGGGAAGTTTTCAGGCATTATTTCTTTGAATATTTTTTATGCTCCTTTCTCTCTCTCCTCTCCTTCTGATACTCCCGTTACACATATGTTGGTGCATATTTCTCTGAGGCTCTGTTCATTTTTCTTCATTCTATTCTCTCGTTTTTTTTGTATTGCATAATCTCTGTCAATCTAGCTTCAAGCTTGCTAGTTCTTTCCTCTGCCAGTTCAAGCACTACTGCTTTATAGATAAGGAAATGAAGATCAGAAAACTTAAATAGGGGGCCAGCCCAGTGGCGTAGTGGTTAAGTTTGTGCGGTCCACTTCGGTGGTCCGGGGTTCGCGGGTTTGGATCCCGGGTGCAGACCTATGCACTGCTCATCAAGCCACGCTGTGTCGGTGTCCCATATACAAAACAGAGGAGGATGGGCACAGATGTTAGCTCAGGGCCAATCTTCCTCAGAAAAAAGAGGAAGACTGGCAACAGATGTTAGCTCAGGGCGGATCTTCCTCACCGAAAAAAAAAAAAAGAAAACTTAATTTACTGAAGGTCACACATAGCTAATAAGTGGCAAGGCCAGTCCTGCCAATCACTTATTCAATCAATTATTCACTCAATAAATATTTACTGAATGTCAACTATGTACCAGAAACGACTCTAGGGACTAGAGAAAACCAAACAGACAAGATTCCTGCCCTCATGAAGACAGCAAACAAGTACACAAACAGATAAATAAGGTACCTGAGATAATGGTAAGTGCTGTGAAGACAATGAAGCAGGCAAGGAGATAACGGAGGGGAGGTGCTCAGGTGTCTGTGGAGGTGACATCTGAGCTGAGACCTGAAGAGAGGGTGTTGCTGTAGCTCCTTCAGGGCAGAGACGTTTCTCCTTCTTCTCTGTCTCTCCAGCCCCAGAACACAGAGCCCAGCACATAGGAGGAACTCAGTAAATGTTTGCTAAATGGATGACAGATGCGAAGGAGCCGCCAACTCTCATGGGCAATATCAATGATAGAAATATTACAAAATAGGGCCGGCCCTGTGGCTTAGCGGTTAAGTGCACGCGCTCTGCTACTGGTGGCCTGGGTTTGGATCCTGGGCGTGCACCGACGCACTGCTTCTCTGGCCATGCTGAGGCCGAGTCCCACATACAGCAACTAGAAGGATGTGCAGCTATGACATACAACTATCCACTGGCGCTTTGGGGGAAAAATAAATAAATAAAGTTTAAAAAAAAAGAAAGAAATATTACAAAATAGACATTAACGTCAAAATTACTCATGTTTCCATTTAGAATCATTTAGAATTTATTTATTTATTTATTTTTTATTTTTTGTGAGGAAGATCAGCCCTGAGCTAACATCCATGCCAATCCTCCTCTTTTTGCTGAGGAAGACCGGCCCTGAGCTAACATCTATTGCCAATCTTCCTCTTTTTTTTTTTTTCCCCTTTTTCTCCCCAAAGCCCCAGTAGATAGTTGTATGTCATAGTTGCACATCCTTCTAGTTGCTGTATGTGGGATGTGGCCTCAGCATGGCCGGACAAGCAGTGTGTCAGTGCACGCCTGGATCCGAACCTGGGCCACCAGTAGTGGAGCGCGCGCACTTAACCGCCAAGCCACGGGGCCGGCCCCCTCAACTTTAATTTTAACTGGCTTAAGAGAACTAAACCAAGAGTGATGAACATTGCCCCAGCGCTCTGGAACACAGGCTCCAAGTCCGAGAAGGAAAGGCAAGCAGTCCCCTGCACTACCGTTTTGCCAGCAGATGGCACTGGTTGTAGAGAGGATGGAGGAGCGCTCACCTTCCCCACCTTTAGGCTGTTTTCTGCACAACCTGGGAGGCAAACAGTTCTCAGGAACCCCGTGACCCAGCCCTGTTGAAGGCCAACAGGCGTTCATCCAGTGTCAGGAGTATGATCTGGCGGCAGGGGCCACTAGGTGCAAAGGCACCTGTCGCTGAAGGCATGCTGGCCTAAGGCGCTCCAGCTGCCCCAGTTATGGTAACATCTGGACTAAAAATAAAAGGCGGCTGGCTTTGCAGTACAGGTGTGAGGCTTGGAGGCTGGGGAGGCAGGTGACACAGAAGGAGCTGCATGGGTGTGTATGTGTGGAAGGGAGGTGTCTGCAGAAATCCAACGCTCCCCAAGAAAAGGTGAGACAAGCAGTTACAGTGCAAGACGGCCAGTGACAGCTCCTGACCCCTCCTGGGGCAGTCATGGGCTCCTGGTCTCAGATCCACCCCATGAGGATTCTACAGCAAACAACGGGGTAAGGCCACCCCGTCTCTGCACAGAGGCGCTTGCCTTTACTTTCTTGTTTCATTATGTGTCTGATTCTTCCCAAGTTGCTTCGGGTATAGTCTCTACCTATTTTTCTTTTTTATAACTGCTTTATTAAGCTATAATTCACATTCACCCATCTAAGTGTACAATTCAATGGCTTTTAGTATATTCATAGAGTTCTGCAATCATCATGACAATCAATTTTAGGACATTTTCGTCACCCCCCAAAAGAAAAATCCGCACCCATTAGCAGTCACCGCCCCCCATTTCCCCTGAACTCCCCCAGTCCTAGGCAACCACTAATCTTTCTGTCTCTATGGATCTGTCTATTGTGAACATTTCACATAGATGGAATCAGACAACATGTGGTCGTATGTGACTCGCTTCCTTCACGTAGCATAGGGTTTTCAAGGTTCATCTATGTTGTAGCATGTGTTAGAATTTAATCCTCTTTTGGCCAAATGATATTCCATTGTATGGCTAGACCACATTTTGTTTTATCTATTTATTAGTTGATGGGTCGTTTCCACTCTTTTGGCTATAGTGAAAGTGAACACTCATGCTATGAATAGGAACAAACACTACAGACATTTGTGTACAGGTTTCTGTGTGGATATGTTTTCATTCTCCTGGGCATATTCCTAGGAGTAGAACTGCTGGGAAGTCTGTGGTTAATCTTTTGAGGAACATTTGCCTTTAGCTTTAAGTGCAAACACAATCCCATCATCTCATTTATTCCTTGATTCCTGTTAACAGCAAGTGGGAGATGGCAGTTCCATTTTTGTAAGTGAGGGAGCTGAGGCCCAGAGCACCCAAAGGATAGCAAATAATAACAGCACCATTCGTACTGAGAGCTGCCATATGCTGAGCACCATGCAAAGTGACCTCACTGCAGTAAGCCATTCCAACTTCACAACAGCCCTATGAAGCCGGTATTAAATTTATCCCCATTTTGTGGTTAGAAAATTTAAGTATTTTGAACAAGGCCACACAGTGGCGTGGCCCGAGACTTGAATCCAATTCCATCTCAGTAAATTTTAGGCCCTCACTGGCCCTCAAACCCTCTGCTATTCAGTGGACACCGAAGGGTAAGTTTTCACCCAGCGTCTGGCATGGTAAGGTTTGCATGGTCTGCTCTACTTGACTTCTACTGCATGGGACACTCTGGACCCTCTCTCCTCTCTGACCCTCTCCTCAGTCTCCCTGGGTCTTTCCTCTGGATCCATCCTAGAGCCCGTTCCCTTTCTCAAGGGTCTTCCTGCCTCCAATTTCCACCCCTTCCACACTGCCAGAATGACCTGTCTAAAACACAGATCTGGTCAATATTCCCCATTACTACCAAACAGGATAAATTCTACATTCCACAGACTGGGCTATAAGACCCTCATTTTTCCCCACCTGCTACGCTTCCATTTCATACTCTACTATCCAGCCACGAAGAACTGCTTGCATTTCCCCAGAGACACTCCGTATGTCATTTCTCTGAGACTTTGCACAAGCAGTTCTCACTGCTTGGAGTGTCCTTCCCCACTTCTTTCACCTGGGGAACTCCTATACATCCTTCAAGTTCCAAATTCAATGTTCATCTCCTTTCCTCTCAATGTCATCTTCCTTCTCTGGGTGCTCCCTCCTCAATCTCTCAAGGTTTGTTTTGACGTCTTCAACACAAGCTGTGATATTGGTCTCCCTAGCTGGAGTGTGTGCCCTCTAAGAACTGAGACTGGGCTTTTTTCCATTCTGTGGATCTCCAGGCCTAGAACAAGGCCTTGCTTGGCTGAATGAGTAAATGAATAAATGTTCTTCACCTGCACTGTCCAATACGGTAGCCACGAGCCACATACGGCTATTGAGCCCCTGAAACGTAGCTGGTCCAAATTGAGGAGTGCTGTAAGTATTAAAATACACACTGGATTTCAAAGACTTAGTGTGGAAAAAAGGATGTAAAATATCTCATTGATAATTTTTTATATTGAAATAGTATTTTGCATGTATTGGGTTAAATTAAACATATTAGTAAAATTAATCTCACCTTTTTAACATAGTAGAAAAAGTTTAAATTACATATGTGCTGGTCTCCCAGCTTCCTAATTGCTTCTCTTGGTCTAAACCATTCTCCACACAGCAATCAGAATGATTCTTTAAAATGTCAATTGAATCACCGACAGTTGAGTCTCATTTTTAGTGGTAACGTTCCATAAATTTGCTGCAAACCCTAGGGCAAATACAGGGTAAGGTTCCTGCCAGCCTCTGGTCCCAACACTTGCATCAACCAATCAATACATAATCATGTTTTATGAGCGTTTCTGTTTAAAGACATCTTTAATATATATTGTTGATTCCATAACATTGAACGCAAGGCCAACAGCACTGTAACTCTTTGCCTGGACAAAGCTTTTCTAACACACAGCCTTCTTGTGCTTAGGAACACTGGACAGCGCTTCAGCACTAGGCTCAAGGGCCACTTAAAACAGCCAAATCGCCAACCAAAAGCACAAAAATGCGAAAAACATCGTACTAAACACACACAAAAAGGACACTTGTTTACAGTATGAGAGCTGAAACAAGAAGGCAGAGTGTCGACTTATTCAGTCTCAGGTGAAAACGTGCACATCGCGCGACCAAATCTTTTCCATTCTGTGCACGTCCACAGAATGGACAGCGCCTAAACTCAAATGCAGCGGGGAGGAAGGAAGAGGCGCCTCGCCCCAATGATGCCCTGGTACTGGCGGGGCCGGAAGGGAGAGCTAACAGCCGCCTGCCCCCCCGCTCCAGACGCTCCAAGTGAGAACCAGGCCCCGCGCCCCAGTGGGCAGAGACGTCTCCGCTCCCCCTGACGTCACCAGGGCTCGTTACGTGCCACGGCGAGGCCCCGCCCCTCGCCGTGACGCCACAGGCTTCGGCCCCGCTCCAAACCCTACCCGCCTCCTTCTGACAGACGCGCGGCGGCGAGCTGCGGAATCGGCCGTTCCTGCTGCTGCGGCCGGCGCGGGTGCCGCGGGGACGGTGAGTCGCTTCGGCCATTCGAGGCGGCTTCCCACAGAGCCCGCCCGGGGGCCCCCCGAAGAGGGGCTGGGCGCTCGCGCCCCTCGAGGGAGGGAATGACCTCGGACCGCGGAGCTCCCTCCCCTCCCCCGCCCGGGGCGCGGTGCATGCCGGCACTGTAGTTCCTCGGGCCCCCAGAGTGTGCCTCGGGCGCACGGACGGACTACATCTCCCAGAGGCCTCTGGGTGGGTGGGGGGCGGTGTGCACGCAAAGCCCCGCGGGGCTGAGGGTTTCGTCCTCGGAGCGCCTGCACCCCGCCTGTCTCGGCGTTTGCTCGGCCCCGGGCGCCCGGCCTCTTGAGGTAAAGGGACCCCGGGGGCGGCGCAGCGGGCCCGTCGCCTCTTCCCGGGACGCTGAAGCGATCCAGAACGGCCCTTGGGGTTTTGACGTCGTACCGTCGCTGGGTTGGCCGGCCACCCGCGGGGCTGGGGGGACAGCTTAGCCAGGTCCGGGCAGGCGGGCGCCGGGGCCCGGTGCTCGCGGCTGTCTGCCCGTTCCTCGGGTCCCGCTTATCACACCTCCCACATCTTCTGTAGGGGAGGTTGGGGAAATACCATCTCTGGTTTTCTGCGGAGGCTTTTTCCTCAAGGAAAGGGGGTCGGTAGGAGGGTCCCGGCGACAAAGAAGCCCCTGCTGCGCTCCATGGTGACCTTGGCTGGCCCGAGGGGCCCCACGCGGCTCTCCCTCACCCCCACCCGCTCCGCTCGCCGACGTCTGTCAATCCCTGCGCCCTCTCTCGCCGCACACGCCGGGCCAGGTGGGGAGGCGGTGACCCGGCCTGGCTTTGGGCCCAGCTTCATGCCATCGAGGACCTTGGTGTAATTGAACTCACGGCGTCATGCAAGCACGGGTTTGGGCACTTGTCTTGGTTATGGGTGTGTTTCTGTTTTCCCCTAAATGTTCTCGGGAGGCCTCTCAACAGGTGTCAGGTAAGGAGCGAGTGTAAGTTTCTTCTAAAATCCTCTGCATCAGAATCACCCGGGCCCTTGTTAAAAGGGCCAGATTCCTGGGGCTCACCCCCAGAGATTCTGATTCAGCAGTTATGGGATGTGGTCCAGGACTCCGTATTTAATAAGCTCCCCAGATAATTCTCAGGCTCACTTGGGGCTGAGAACCTCTGTCCTAAAGTGAGGAGGATGGAGGACCTGGCGCATAGTATTTATACCAGTTTTGTGCCTATTCTGGGGCCTGCTGCCGGGCAGGGCAGTGCCTAGGCAAGTGTCATCTCTCTCCTTGGTACTTTGTTTCTTCCCTCGGGGCTAATCTAAGAGTTGGCTGGGGAGAGGCATGCCAGCTCTGCCTTGCCCTCTGCCCCAACATTTAATTATGAAAATTTTCAAACATACTAGAAAACTAGAAGAAATTTTACAGGGAATGCTCATAGAACACCACCTAGAATGTACACCATTTTATTGTCCTTTATCACAAATCTTAACCATCCAACAGTCCATCTTATTTTTTTGTTTATATGTGTCAAAGTTAGTTGCAAATATCAGTCTTTTTCTCTCCCAAATAGTCAATTATGTATATAATTAAGTAGTCTTAGAATTCTTCTTGCTTATTGTTTTTTAACTAACAAGCCCTGGGTATTTGTAAGTCTCTCTGTCTGTCTCCCATCTTTGAGGAGCTGGAGGTTTTTCTGTAGGATGGGCTCTTACAAAGATTTGAAAACAGCAGGCCATGGTTCTAGAATTACCCTAAGAGCAAACACATGGAATGTGTGACATATAATAATGCTTCAGGGAACAAAACTGTTTTGAGGGGGAGCTAATGGAATGTGTCTTGACAGCCAGGTTGCCTCAGCAGATCGTGTTGGCAATAATCACTGTAAGTCACCAGCTTGCACGCTCTGTTTCTGCTCTTTACACTATAAGCTCACCTGGTTTGACCCTGCTGGTTTGGTATGTTTTCTACAGCTCGAGGGGGACAGGGCTGCATAGCCCAGTTGACAGGCTTTGAGTCCCTTGGGCCCAGATACTTTGTTCTGTAGCTACAAACACCAAGCCCTAACCCTGTTCAGTTGTCTGAGAGGGAGAGAAGAGACAGGTCCCATGAAAATTCATCTTCACTTTCAGGAACCCTATTCAAAGGGCATGGACATATTTTTCCTCATAGAGGACACAGGGAAGTGTGGCAGTTAAAAGTCGTGGCATCTTAGATTGATGTTTCTGTCCTCATGTGGAAGAAGGCAGTCATGCTGGTGAGAAGACAGCATGCACTGGGAGCTCTGCAGAGAATGTTGGCCCTTAGTGGGGAGGAGAGGGAGGAGAGAAGGGGAGAGCCAGGCCAGCAGTGGTGGCGTGAGGTTTGTTGTGCCTCCACAAGGGGACTTGGAAATGGAGTGCACAGAATGGAAATCTGCAGGTTTCCATCTCTTCATCTATGCACAATCAGGACTCTCCCAGACACGTCTCCTGGGAGGTGGTAGAAGCTGCATTGCAATTTAGTGCTGCAGAGGAGAGGGGGCGCCTGGCTTGGTGGCCGTGGCAGAGCCCCTCCCCTGAGAGGGCTGCCCGCCCAGGGAGAAGCAGGTCTGGTCATTCCTGAGCCAGCAGACCCACGCCCTCTCCTGCTCTGTGAGTCATCAGGCTCTGGCGCTAATGGTGGGGTCCTGGGACCAGTACTGCCTAGACTCGGTAGACCACGCTGGAGGCCCTTTCACTTCCAAGCTGTGTGACAAGGCATTCGCCTTCCCAGAGCCTCACTTGCCACATCTGTGATGGGTGGAGAGCAACACCAGGCCAGATGAAGACCTGTATCCCCTGTAAGTGCTGAAAAGATGAAGGTCCCCTAATGTTAGACAAGAACAGCCCATGCAGTGCAGGGTAGGGGAGTCCACTGACATTCTCTTTCCATGAAAGCCATTCAGATGCATTTTTGGTAATGTCAGATCACTTTTCCAGAAAACATTTCTCGTCACCTTTTTAGTGCTCCTGATCTGTGGGTGCTCTGCGCCCCTGCGTGGTCTGTCTACTAGGTGACCCAGCTCCATCTCTTCTTACCGCAAGGAGGTGTCGTGAGGGTCCAGTAAAAACTGTGAATGTGCTGGATACATAATGTGTTCATAAGTGTTGATTCAGTATGAATTCACATCTGTTCCAGTGTCTGCGCTTTTCCTTCAAGGAGAAATAGAGGCCAGGAAAGGTGGACAGCGGTAGAGAAGCATGGAAGGGTTTCCTTGCATGGGGTTTGAGGAGAATCCTAACCCCTCATTACTTCAAGAAGAAGTGAACCGGTTGTCTCGGTTCTAATTAACGTTAAGAGCAGTAGCCTGACAAGTTGGGGAACAACAGGGAATGAGATTTCAGTGGCAGTGCACGCCCTTCGTACGTGCCTTGTACCCCCTACAAAGGCAGTGCTCTCACCTGTGTTCTGTCATCACAGCAGCCCAGGAGGTAGCCCGGGCTCGTGTCTCACAGCTGAGGAAGCAGCCAGAGTTACTGAGTGGCTTGTCCATGATGGCAGAATAATGGCTGAGCAGGGCTCTGAACCCAGCTCTCCTGAAACAGCAGGGGCTGAAGAGAGCGAGGCTGAGGGAAAGGTAGGCTCTCCCGGCCCCATCGTGAAAACTGCTTTGTGTTGTTGACCGTGACTCAAGAAAGGGGTTTTCTTCCTGTCTGGATTTTTGGCCATAAACAAAGTCACTTTCATCAGGAAGCCAATGGACTCCATCTCAGCTGAGGTTGTGTTCTGGCCCAGTGGCTGTGGGTGGTGGGCATTTGGATTAGGAATAGCATAGAAAGACTAGTCGAGTTAACCCCAAACTTCGCAGACACGCTTATTCAACCAGCCTGTGCCAGGTGCTGAGCAGGGTCCCAGGGATATCAGTGGGAGAGTCCCAGTGTTCTCCATTGGGGAAATGAGTGAGGGACAAGGATTCCCTGGCAGGAAATTACAGGAAAGGCTCAGGTTTGCTTGAAAGAGGGTGGGACAGGGTTTGGAGGCTGAGGGAAGGGTCTGTGGAAAGGTCCTCTGGTGGGGACAGGGTTGGGGTTTGGTTTGTTTGGAGAGGGGTTATTAGTTACAGTCAGGGGTGGCTAGAGTTGTAGTGTGGTAGAGAGATCTGGAACACTGGGCCAAGTCCAGACTTTTCCCCTTAAACCTTTACTAGTAGATGAGATAGTGGATCCGAGCTTTTTTTTTTTTTTTTTTTTTTGGGAGGAGATCAGCCCTGTGCTAACGTCTGCCAATCCTCCTCCTTTTTTGCTGAGGAAGACTGGCCCTGGGCTAACATCCATGCCCATCTTCCTCCACTTTATATGGGACGCCGCCACAGCATGGCTTGACAAGCAGTGCATCGGTGCCTGCCCGGGATCCGAACCAGCGAACCCAGGCCCGCCGCAGCGGAGCGCGCTCGCACTTAACCGCTTGCGCCACCAGGCCAGCCCCTGGATCCGAGCTTTTTGAACCATGACATTAACAGTACTTGCAGACAGGTCAAGGTTTAAGGGGCAAGGAAAAGTCTGGAATGCCTCTCAGACATCCATCTTGGTGACTGGTGTACTGCTAACTGAAACACGGCCTGTGGGATGGGGAAGAGAGCTCCTGCTCAGAGTACCAGCCAGGCTGTGTTACTCATCTAGCCAGTCAGCTGATGTCTGATGTGCTGCGGGGGGCTGTGGAGAGACCTGCCCCAGACACTATCCCTGCCCTCTGAGGAGCTGCTAGTCTGGCCAGGGAGGCTGGGTCCTTGACCAGACCTTTCTGTTTCCCCTCTGCTCTTAATGACTCTGTTGCCCCAGGCCTGGAACCCCTTGCCCACCTTCCTGGAGGGCCTGCCTAGTGCCCACCTGATCCCTGAAGCTTCCTTAGTGCCCCAGCGCACAGACCGCCCCTTCCCCTACCTGAGCACTTACTCGCATGGATTCTCATTTGGGTTTTGCTGGGTATCTTTTGTAAATTCTTCTCAAGTGTGAGCTTGTTTCCCAGCTGGTTCTTTGGCTCCCTGAGGGCAGGGACCATGAGGTGCGTGACCTCCATAGAGGGCCCATGAAATGGCTGAATTAAGGAGTCAAGAATCTTAAGTCTTCTCAAACAGGTAGTCACTTGAAAAAAAGAAAGAAAAAAAACTTGGGTACTGATGGCTTTGCTGAATGAAACTGGCTTATCCTAGAACTAGAAGAATTCTGCACTGCCCCAGGTGAGAAGGCCTGCTGGGACCACTTCTCAGCTCGTGGACTCCCAGGCATTCTGTACTGCCTGAGGCTCAAGCCTCAGTTTCTGCCCCCATGAAGGGAAGCTCAGGTTACAAGTGTGTTTATCTGCTTTGCCTGGGGAGCCTGCGGGACACATTGTGACCCATTTCCTTGTGGCCCCAGTCAGACTGGCCTTAAAGAAACCATGCCTGCTAGAGGTGGGGGCCAAGTACTGTAGGGTTCCCCACCCCCCACAGCAGCCTGTTGATAGCAGGAGTTTTGGGGACCCACATTAGTACACTAGGCGTAGTGCAGGAAGTGGAGAAGCCTTCCATCTCACTCAGAGTAAAAGTGGATGTCCTTCAGTGGCCAGAGGACCTGGCCCACCTCCCCTCGCTGCCCCCTCAGCCTCTCTGCCCTCAACTCCTTGCACTCTCCCAGTACCCACTCTGCCCCGGGCACCGGCCCCCAGGCTGTGTGGGCACACTCCAGGCCTCTGCACTTAACCTCTCCTTGCCTGGACCTCTCTTCCACAGCTGTGCACATGGCTTGCTCCTCACCCCCATCCAATCTTTGCCTGAATATTCCCTGCTCAGAGAAACCCTCCCTGCTTAAAATGGCAGCCCTGCAGCGCTCCCCTCCCTGCTCTTTGTTCCTCTGTGGCATGCCTCACTGTCTGATGCACTATATATTTTACCTGTTTCTGTGTTTTAGAGCCCTCCCACCCTGGAATGTAAGCTCCATTAAGACAGGTGTTGCCCCATCTTCAGGGCCTAGGAAAGTGCCTCACACTAGTGTGTGCTCAGTGTTTATGTATTGAATAAAATTGCATGCTGTGTCTGCGTTTCAGCTGTCCCATCCTTCTGTGGCTGGTAAAGTCCCGAGGCGTAGGGACCATGGTCTGTGTGCGCTCATCACTCCTTGAAGGGCAGGGACTACAGTTTTGAATACAGAGTTGAATTCCCAAGTGAACATTCGGTGGGTAGGTTCTAAAGTCAGCTGGTAGAGCAGAGAGCAGAGACCTCATGGTCCTACCACCCTGTGAAGTCCTGGAGTTGCCTGTGAGCTGGGAGCTCGGATGCACTTGCTACAAGAGGAGACAGCAGGCACCCTCCATGGCCCCTTCCCCTCCTGAGCCCTGCCCTCACCAACAGAAAGGCAGGGGCACTGGTCAGCTCACTTCATTTATTTCTCTTTTTTTGTTCTGGGTGCAGTGAAAGCCATGTAAACTCTTATGATGGAATTCCACTGTGCGAAGCACTTTGTTGGGAGTATAAGAACTCACTCAAGCATATTTTGAGAAACATTCTGGAGAATGTGTGAGGAAAGAGCAAGGGCTGGAACAGGTGCAGTCGAAGGAGCAGTGGGCGTGAATCAGGACTCCTCTCCCAGCAGCTGGGCCAGGCTCCCGGACAGGGTGCAGCCCTAGGGCGGGCACTGTGTTTCTTGCCCACCATTATCTCCACCCCACACCCGGTCCTGCCTGTGGTGGCTGCTTAGTAAATGTTTGAAGACTAAATGAATGTCTGTCCGCTGACACTTTGGACTTCATGATCTCTCGTGACATTTCAGGCCTGAAGGTGGTTTCTAGGTGTATGAATCGTAGAGAAGTACATGCATAGCCAAAAGTAAGGCAACCTCAGGTACCACATGAGCTCCCATTTTCCCGAGAAGATCCAGAATAGTGCTTCTGTCCCAACTGGCACAAGTGAACTCTTTGGGTCAGATGTCCTTTTAGAGTGGTAGGAATTTAAACTTCCAATATGCTGTATGTTCATGTCATGTAATTTAAAATACTGATTTTATATATATACACACACACAGACACAGACACACACACACACACACACACAGACACATACATATACACATATTTTTTTCTTTTGGGGTGAGGAAGATTGGCCCTGAGCTAACATCTGTTGCCAATCCTCCTCTTTTTGCTTGAGGAAGATTGTCGCTGAGCTAACATCTGTGCCATCTTCCTCTACTTTATATATGGGACGCCTGCCACAGCATGGCTGGATGGGGGTGCGTAGGTCCGCGCCTGGGATCCAAACCCGCGAACCCCAGGCCACCGAAGCGGAGCACGCAAACTTAACCACTATGCCACTGGGTCGGCCCCTAAAATACTGATTAGATGTGTTCCCCACTCCCATTTTCCAGAGCACTTTTGTTCCACTCTTCCCTTTCACCTTTGTGGACATTTGACCTTGTCACAGATGCCAGCCCCATAAGATTGTCGGTCCAGGTCATCTGAGCACCCCTAGCTACAGGGATGCTTCCACTGGAGAGTGTATCCTTGGACTGTTCTATTTTCTCCGGGTTTTTTCATCAGTCCTGTAACACAGGTTCTTACTGTGTGCTCTTTAAAAGGGTGTTTACCACTGCAATTATAGGGTCTCACCCCAGGAATGATTACTAATCTGCTACGTGTCTACTGGTTTTTGGCTTTTTTCTTTTGACTGATTCCATCCAAGTGACCTCTAGAAGCATGTCACATTGGCACTGACTGCAGCTAATGTTCTTCACCCAGCAGGACTTCGTTTAAAAGAATGGAGAGAAGGCCCTGTCATATGAGGGATTTAAATGATGCAGAGACACTCCCTCACTGTTCTTAGGGAAAATGAGGGGACTCTAGTATATATTCAGGTATATACAAGAACTCTGAGCGTGTGAAGGCAGAAAGGCAAAGCCATCGTCTTGGGAGTGTAGAGGTTTGCTGCCCCCCACGGAATGGTGGGACTTGGGCAAGGCCTTGCTGCAGGCTGAGCTCCTCTCCTGGGCCAGCAAGGCCAGCAGGCATTTGTGTCCGAAATAAGACTCTTCCAGCTGGGTGGCCGTGACCGTGTAGTGGCTATGTGGCTTGGCTGCACTTAACGGCCTCTTGCTTTTTCCTGGATCAAGATGCTATGTCTTCATCTCAGATAACTGATTAAAATAGTCAATCCAAAGATTGTCCGTTCTGTGTCAGCTCTGCGAGGCAGAGGTAAGGATTTTTTCTTTTCAGGGCTCCATTTTGACTGCCTGAGTGATGGTTCTTTAGACTCGTCACATTTCTAAAATTAGTCAGCCTTGTAGTTACCGAGTCCTGCCTGCCCAACAGGTACAGATGGCTTGTTTATTCACTGGTGGTTGCAGCTGTATCTGTTTTACTCCTCGTTCCCCTCCTGTCCATGCTTTCTCCTCCTGTGCCAACAGTAGAACACGCAGAAACCAAGCTCCTAAGCCCCGTTCTGCCTGGGCGGCAGCTCCAAGGGCTGAAGGAAATCTCTGGACAACAAGTTGGAGGCCTGGGCTATACTCCCAGTGCTGGCTCCAGCTACGGCCCTTGGGCAAGCCCAGTAACCTCATCAGTCTCAATTTTAGCGTGTCTATTGGGATTTTCTTACCTGCCCTCCTCTGCCAGGTGACCTCCTGCTGGCTCTCCAGGCAGGGTCTCCGAGGCTAGAACCACCTTGGATGGCCTTTATGTTCCAACTTTACAGATGTAGACCCGCAATTTTACTGGAGCACTGGGAGGTGACCTACGGTAGAGAACTGATTTATGCTACCAGACTCATACAAGACCAATGTAAAGACCATAACACCAGCTTATGAGAGAGGAAAACTAGCAAACAGCCCAGTCCTTGGGTTTGCTACTTGGAGCATTTCTTTTCTCATAGGCAAGACTAGATTATAGTCAGAGGCACCCTTCTGGACTAAGAAGCAGTACACATAAATTTAACACAATTATGGTGAACATGTTGAGGAAGGAATCAATCAAAGGAGCTGCCCATCCTAGAAAAACTAGAAACTACACATAAATAAAAAGTTTCTGTATGTGTGTTTATATATACACAAATCATCCAAAATCTCACTACCCAGAGAAAACCATTCCTAACATTTGGTGTGTAATATATATGTAAATATACACTTTTAAAGTAGAATCACACTATACATACTACTTTTACATTCCTTCTCACTCAGTGCTATATCAAGACCATCTCTCGATGTCAATAAAAATAGATGTATATTATTTTGGGGGGGGGAGGCGAATACAATTACATTGTGTAAGTAAACCAGATTGGTAAGCAGTCCCTTTGGTTGAACATCAAGACATTGATACATGTAAACATTTTTGCACGTGAATCTTTGCTCACTTTTTCATTTATCTCTAGGACAAATGCTTCGAAATGGAATTTATGAGTCGAAAAGAATGTACAGGTAGCGAAACTGTCCTCCAGAAAAGTCGTACTACCTGCTCTGCTGTGGCTGAGGTGCTGTTGACGCCCTGTCATGGGGGCAGAGTGGTTTGCCAGGGCTTGACAAGAATTCTGCATGTGAATTGTACAGTTATTGTTGTCATCATCACAGTTCCTAGAAATCGTACCACTTTTCATTTAAAACCTTTCTTTGAGTCCTGTCTTGCCTTTTGATGTTGCTTGTGATAAGAGCAACCAATGTATTCTCTTTCTTTCTCTTTTTTCTTTCTTATTGAGTACTTCCTTTCTCATGCTCTGCTTGCATCTCCATAAATACAAGTAATACAAACAATTATTTGTGTTTACTGAACACTGTGTGACAGGCTCTGAGCTATGTACTCTTCATATACAACTTGTTTATGCCTCATCACAACTCTGGGGCTACTGCTGTCATTTCACAGATGAGAAAACAGGGACTCTGGAAAGTTAGATGGCCAGATGGCTGGCGTGGGACCTAGTGCCTGGGCACCAGTACGTGAGGATTCTGCCTTTCCAGCTTGGCCTGTGACATCAGGGCTCAAGCCTCCCCATGGAAGGGCACAGGCGATGGCATCTGGGGCCATTGGCTTAGGCTGATCTGTTAGCTCCATTGAGCCATGATACTGATCAAGGAGGAGCATGCAGGGCTGGGTGGGAGGAGAGCAGACAGACGGAAAAACCAGATCTGCTTTCTGGTCCTTTCCATGTCTTAACTTTAGCTTGTTTTGAAGTGTTGAGAATTCCCAAGGCATTAGATACATCCGTGTTCAAGTGTAAAAATAAATGGTTCACAGCCCCCAGTGATGCTATCTGAGGGAGGAATTGTATCTCTCGTCCTGCCTCCATCATAAGGAAAATGGAAAATGGGCTGCATTCAGGATTTCCCAGTCCTGTCAGTGCTAGAACTTGGCATTTTGAGGGCCTGCTCAGCGAGCCTGTGGCCTCCACACTGGCAGAGGTGGTATGAGCTACAGAGGGCCATCTTTGGGAATTCCATAATGGAATATATATATATGGTTGTTTTTTTGTTTTTTTTTTTTTGGTGAGGAAGATTAGCCCTGAGCTAACATCTGTTGCCAGTCCTCTTTTTTTTTTTTTGCTAAGATTAGCCCTGGATTAACATCCATGCCCATCTTCCTCTACTTTATATGTGAGACGCCTGCCATCGCATGGCTTGATGAGCGGTGCTTAGGTCTGTGCCCAGGATCCGAACCTGCGAACCCCAGGCTGCTGAAGCGGAATGCATGAACTTAACCACTATGCCACCAGGCGGGCCCTGCACTATATATTTTTAATGATACTTGTTTTCCTTCCTTGTTAATAATTACTGGAAATTTACCAATCACAAGTAAATTCTAGAGTGGATTTGAGAATTGCTGGAAAACTAGCACTTCTATTTCTCTTTGATTATTGGGGTTAGGTCTGGCTTCATTTACTTCATTTACTAAGTAAATGAAGTAGTTACAAAGTAACTAAAACAGGGTTTTTTTGTTTCCCTCTCACGCAGAAGATATGGGAGGTGGTCAGTTCAGTGCTGAAATGGTGTCTCCATGGTCATTCAGGGTCTGAGCACCTTTGGTCATCCTTAGTACGACTTCCATTCCCAAGGTCACCTCATGGTCACACATGGCTGCTGGAGCTGTCACATCCATATTCCAGGCAGTAGGCAGGAGGACAAAGGGTCCATCTCCTGGCAGAGGTGGCTCCCCTTTTAGCACCTTCCCATAAGTTTGTACATCACTCTGTTTATGACTCATTGGCCAGAGCTTAGTCACATGGTCGCAGGTGACTGCAAGAAAGGCTGGGAATGTCTTAGCGAAGACATTGCTGCCCCAAATAAAAATGGAATTCTGTGGTCTGGATGGGGAAACTGAGGCTCAGAGAGATTAAGTAACTTGTCCAGGGTCATATAGTCCATCGGTGATGGGGGGGCACCACTCAGAGGAGAAGGGTTAGGGTGCTGCTGCAGGGGTGCTGTGGGCTGCCTGGCCCTCTGGTCCTCGTCCTGCCTGCTGGCCCACATCCTCTCTGGGGATCCGCGGTCTTTGTGCTCTGGTAAAGCAGCCCCTTGGACCGGGTCCCTCTGAAGGAGTCCTAAGATTGGGCATGGGTTCCAGGCTGCTGTCCACACCCAGGAGGAGCAGCCTCCGTCCTTAGGCCTTCTGACTCACCCTTCCTGCTGCTGTCCCCCGTCCCCTCCTTTGCCTGCTGGTCTCTAACTCCGACTCCTCTTGGCTTGCTTGGAGAGATGTTCCCTAACCCCCAGAATGGGTCCGATCTTTCTGTACTTTCACAGTGCCCTAGACTTTGGTCACACTGTGTAATTAGGTTTGGGGGTTTTGGTGTGCTTATATAATGCCTGTCTCTCCCACTCGATTGTAAGCTTTCAGAAGGCAGGGACCACACATCTCACTCCTGTCACTTCCCCAGCCTCTACCTGCCACAGAGTCGGTGCTACACAACTATCAGCACAAACAGGTGGTTATTCCCAGAGGAACCACCGTACCCTCTTCCTAGGGCCTCTGTTAAGTGGCTATAATACATACTGTTCTTAAGTCCACCTCTGGGGACTTGGGAGAACAGGACAGTACATGGCATTACTCAGGGAGTCACTGGCCATTGCTAGCAAATAAGTCCCCCAGGTGTAAGGACACCTCATGCTGCATGGTCCTTTATGGCTTATTCACATCCATGTCTCAATTCTCATGCAACCTCCAAGGTGGGCAGCTGGGGTAGGGACGATGAAGTCACATGTGGGCAAGGCTTCCATGGGAAGGGACATGTCCCACTGGGCCTGCATGCTCGGCAGGGGCTGAGTGTGCTCCCCGCCCCTCGCCCTCTGGGTAGCCTGGGGAGACCCAGGGGACCTAGTAGAGTGTTTGGCTTTCACCGTGGGCCTCCGCCCCTCCCAGAGCAGTGGGCGCCTCCTTTGTTCAGCAGATGGGAGGCTGTAGGCAAGGCAGAAAGCTGCCTTTCAGTTTCCCAGGCAAAGCCCCAAGCCCTGCTCCTGGCCAGATGCCTGGAACCTGCCTCCTGGGGACAGAGGAGCCCCTCTGAGGCCAGCTGGCATCCTGGTGCCTTGGCTGCTGAGAGGGTGAGCTCCTGGGGGCAAGCCAGCCTGGCCCTGGGAAGTGCGGCCTTGCAGCTCCTGCTACCCAGCCACCCCCCTACCGCCAGGGTCTTGGGTGGACGCCCAGGGTCTCTGGGCGGAGTGCCCTTCCCAGGGGCATTACTGACCATGGACCTCCAAGGCAGCCACCTGTAAGGAGAGAGAGCCTTTTAGAAGGATTGCTAATACACATCTTCCTCGACTTAACGATGGGCTTATGTCCTGAGATAAACCCATTGTAGTTGAAAATACCGTCAAAAATGCATTTAACACACCTAACCTACTGAACATCATAGCTTAGCCTAGCCTACCCTAAACATGCTCAGAACACTTACATTAGCCTACAGTTGGGCAAAACCATCTAACACAAAGCCTACTTTATAATAATGTGATGGATATCTCATGTAATTCATTGAATACTGTACTGAAAGTGAAAACTGGAATGGCTGGCTGGGTACAGAATGGTTGTAAGGGTATCAGTTGTTCACCCTCGTGACCATGAGGTTGACTGGGAGCTGCAGCTCTCTGCCACTGCCCAGCATCACAGGAGAGGATCGCACTGTGTTTGCTAGCCCGGGAAAGGATCAAAATTCAAAATTCGAAGTGTGGTTTCAACTGAATGCATGTTGCTTTCACACCATCATAAAGTCAAAAATCATAAGTCGAATCATCATAAGTCAGGGACCATCTGTATCTCTTCCTTTCCAAAAGTTGTCTCCGGAGTCCCACAGCGCAAGTGGCCTCAACTTAGCTGTGCCGTGGATGAACTCTGCCGGGCTGAGCCGCTCGGGCTGGGTTTGATTATGAGTCCCTGGAACTCTGTGGGGAGCAAACACCAGGCTCCCTGCTATTGTGGGAGCAGAAGCTGCCGTGGCAAAGGAGTCAGTGTCTGTTTTGTTTTCCTTCCTGTTGGAAGTTGTTCAAAATAAAGGATGATAATAACAGGCGACATTTATTCCGTGTTCTTGTGTGTTAGGCTCTGAGCTACTGCTCTGGGTATTTTGCATACACTGTTTATTTTAAACCTTGCTCCAACCCCAAGAGGTAGGCATGACTACTCCTATTTACAAATGAAACTGAGGCTCAGTGAGATCACCCAGCTAGGAAGTGGTTGAGCTGGGTCTGAACTAGTCTGATGCTTCCTTTAAAGCCTTGCACATTGCAGCAAGCACATCCCTGGGGCAGGGCCTTGGTGCAACAACAGCAGGCTCAGAGACTCAGCAGGACAGTCCACTCTCACTCTTGGACTCTTGGTCCCTCTGGCTGCCTCACCCTACTCTGCCTCCAGCCACCTTCTGACAGTCTGGGGGTTCCTCTAGCACAGTGGTTCTTGAAAGGTGATGTGCAGTCTCTTGGAGGCTTCCTGAGACCTTCTAGGGGGCTGAAGGTCAGAACCATTTTTATATCAACACTAAGATGTTATGAGTTGTATTGCCTTTTTCCATTGTGTTGGCATTCACATTGGTGGTGGGAAGGGAAGCAGTGGGGAGGGACCCACTGCTGGGCTAAGCTCGACTCAAGGCAGTGGCACCAAACCGTGCTAGTCATTGTTGTAATTGTGTTCTCCACACACACGTGTGCCCACAAACGCCAGTTTCATTTAAGAAACAGCAGTAAAAATTATTAACTTTATTAAATCTTGACCCTTGAGTACACATCTTTTTCACATTCAGGGATGAATTGTGAGGTGCACGTAAAGCACGCACACATATGGCGTATGATGGATGCCTCGAGGAAAAGCACGTGTACAGTTGTTTGAGTCATGAGCTAAACTAGCTTTTTTTGTGGAGCTCCATATTAAAAGAGTAACTGATACACACACTATGGGCATTCAGACTTGGGGAGTTAGCAGACATTTTCTTGAAAATGAGCAAAGTGAGCCTGCTGCTTCAAGGAAAACAACTGACCTTTTGTTTTTGTATAGGTTGCCAATGATAAATTTGTTATTCTGTTTGTTGCCAGTGATAAAATTTGTGCTTTCAAATGAAAATTCATTAGAATTTTGGAAAACTTGTATCTGCCGCTGTGAGCTTGACAGCTTCCCAATAGTTAAAGACTTATGATGAGACTGGCGGTGATACTAACAATGTGATTTTTTCTGAGGGGGATATATTATATAATGAGATGTGTTAACACTGCTAGATCTGCCTAATCGGAGTTCATAATCGTGAACCACTATTTTCCAAAGGACCCATGCATGATGTTACAAAACTGGGCATGTGTAAAAGATCCATTCTAAATGCAGAGTAGCCCAGGGAATTTCAATGTAACAGTAGGATAAATTCATTGTTAAGGATTCAAATTCCATATTGCACTTTGAACTACTACTTGTCAAGTTTGGGTGTAGTACCGAAGACTAGCCACAATTATCTGAAAAGACTATTCCGATACTCCTCCCTTTTCCAACGACTTATCTGTAGGAAGCTGGATTTTCTTTACCAACTTCACCCAAAACAAGGTATCACAACAGATTGGATGAAGAAGCAGATACAAGAATCCAGCTGCCTTCTCTTAAGCCAGACACGAAAAAGGTTTGCAAAAATGTAAAACAATGCCAGTCTTCTCATTAAATTTGTTTTGGAAAGTAGTTATTTTAAAAATGTATTTATGTTAACATATAATGAGTTTATTATTGTTATTTTTAATCAATTACTTTAAATTCCTCATTTTTGATTTCTAATATGGTAAGTATTGATAGATATAACCCACAAAAACAAACTCTTTTTGGAGTCCTCAATAATCAAGTGTAAAGGGGTCCTGAGACCAAAAAGTTTGAGAACCGCTGCTCTAGCAGACCCTCAGGGAAACTCATCTCAGAGAGTCCTTCTTCTGGTCGCCGTCCTCTCCCTCCATCCCTTCCTCATCCCCCCTCACCCCTTGTCAGTCCTCCTGGAGTGTCTGCTGTGCGCAGTTGGCTTTCAGCTTCAGACTGCCCCTCCCTGCCCTCTGTGCTTTCCTCTGGAAGGGGGTGTTGCTGTATTACCTCAACAGGTCCTGTCTGGGGTGGAAGAGACCAAGGGGTCAGGGTTGGCACCCCTATGGCTGTGTGCAGGACAGTGTAGCCTGCAGAATCAAGTTTGCAGCAGTTGCTGTAGCCAGTGAAGAGTGTATCCTGCGTGGGCCAGCTTGCACTGCTGCCACTTGGCCAGCTTTGGCCCTGGACCAACAGCAGTGCTCTGCAGTGAATGCTGAATAGTTGGGAGCAGAGCAGATTGTGAGAGGCATTTCCCAGGGCCCAGAGGTCTTGTTCTTTTAACTCCTCTCTGGGAAGTGGGGAGACCCAGAGGGGAGTAGCTGAAACTGGCACACCAGGAGGCCCTCGTCCTTCTTCCTCTGTCACTAGGAATCAAAGCTGCCCGTCACTGACCTGTCCAAAAATTGTATTCTTTTCAAAATTTTATTTTTAGTTATGCAGATATACAAATGCCTTCTCATTATTTAAAAAGAAAGAGTATAATGAAGGAAAGCCTTGCCTCTCTTGACTGTGGGTGCCAAGCTTCAATCCCAGGGGCAACAATCTCGGTCTGGGTTCTTTCTTCTCTGTCTCTTTCACTTATATTCGTGCACACAAAGAGAAATATCCAGGGCCGGCCCTGATGGCCTAGTGGTTAAAGTTTGGTGTGCTCCGCTTTGGTGGCCCAGGTTCAGTTCCCCAGGTGCTGAAACACATCACTTGTCTGTCAGTAGCCATGATGTGGCAGCAGCTCACATAAAAAGAAGAAGATTGGCAACATGTTAGCTCAGGGCGAATCTTTCCCAGCAAAAAAAAAAAAAGAGAAATATCCAGACCTGAGTGGGTTTTGTTTTTTTGAGATATAATTCACATACCATACAATCCACCCTTTTAAAGTGCACAATTTAGTGGTTTTGGTATGTTCACAGAGTTGTGCAACCATGACCACTGTGTAATTGAAGAGCATATTCATCACTCCAGTAGATGTGTGTTTTGACCCTGAAGAGTTCCCCTCCCTTGCACAGTGAGTCTGCCAGATACTGGGCATGTGCCAGGCCTGGGGTTTTAGTCCCAGGTCGCCAGGAAGACCAAGGCTCAGGGAGGGTCTGTGACTCCCCACAGGACAAGGCCAGGGCTGTCTGACTCCAGGGCTCCACACTCTTTCCCTGCTTGCCCTATTTTCCAATAACTGGCAGGCAAATCCTTGCCCCTCAGCGAATGGGAGGAGGGGTGGGGTCTCGGGTTTTTGCTGTCCTGACTCCACGCTGGAAGACTGTGTGTTCTCTCCTTGGAGCTGTCACGTTCCTTATGGCTGCTTAGAGTATCGTGTTGGATGCAGACAGGGCCTGGAGGGGTTGGAGTTGGGGCCGTTGGGAGGCAGTGAGGCAGTTTTGCTTGGTTTCATAGTCCCCTACCCTAAAACCCACAGCAGGCATCTCAGAATGTCATTTCCATCCTCATGCCTGGCAAAACCCTCACCTGGCCCCTCCTAGCTCATCCAGAGGAGAAGGAAGAGCTGCTCCATGTGTCTGAAGCCTGATTAGTCTCTGCAACATGGCTGAAGACAGATGTATGGAGGGGGCTGAAGTTGGGCTTCCAACTCTAGGGTGTGGAGCAGAAGTTTGCACTCTGGAATGGATCCACACTGAGCACTGAGAAGGCCCAGGTTCTCCAGTGGCTGCTTATCCAGCCAGAACAGCAGGTGGCACTCAGGATTCCACTGGGCTGAGGAGGGAAACTGTGGCTGTGGCTTTGCAGAAAGTGCCTGGCCCTGTGCCTGAGAGAACTGTGTCCTGCCTCCAGAAGCCCCCAGCACCTGCTGCCCTCGGGAAGGTGTGATGAGATTGCAGTGGGGAGTGGGTAGGCAGTGGGTTCACAGACAGACAGAGGTGGAGACATGCTTCATCTCATTTTAGGGTGACTGGAATAATTCCCTCCTATGTAAAAAGCATGGTGGGTGCTAGGCTGTGTTGGTTGTGGGCACATGGGCCAGGTTGGGCCTCAAGGGACACATGCAGGCCTGCCCTCTCCTATCTCCCCTGTAGAGGTCCCAGAGACCACTCAGGGCCTCCCTCTCCTGGACACCCTCCCTCGGGCCTCACTGTCCCCTGTGGCAGGCCATGGCCCTTTCCATTCTCAAGGTTTTCTTGCTGATCTGAAGGAAACAGCCCTGGGATATGAATTAGAGTGAACATCGTGGAGAAGCTGCAGGCTTCCCAAGAGCCTTGAGCCTTCTAACTCATCAGCCACCCACCCCCCGCTGCCTCCCTGCCCTGGAAGAGGTCAGGATCATTCCTTCCAGGTCAGGCCTCAACCTGAAAATGCAGGTGAAGGGATGTTGATCTCCTTTGTCAGTTTGATCCTTGAGGCCCCCTGTGACAGGATGCCATCCAGTAAACTAGCTTCTGCCCTGCACACATTTCTGGGTACTTAGTTCCAGCCCAAACCTCAAACTTCTGGAAATTAGCTCTGCCTCCCCAAGGGCCAGTGGCTCCTAAAATAGGGGCCGTTGGGGCTGGGGCAGCAGCACATCACTTTTATCCAGGGCTAAGTGGAAATTCCCCAGCATCCCCAAAATTTTGCCTGAAAACAGATAAATAGGAATTTAAGGCTCAGAGGAAGTCCCTGAAGACACTTAAAACTGTGACTGCGAGGCCACGGGACCCAGCTGTGTAACTGAGCCATGTTTACTTTCTCTAAAATGGAGGTGCTAATAGGGCTGCCCTGTCGCCTGGTCTGACGACTGAGTTAATACTTGTTCAGGACGCAGCACAGTGTAGCACCGATAGCAAGCACCCAGGGAACGTTACCTGATTCTTAGGATGCTGTCAGGATTACTACTTCTCTAGGTCCTTACTCAGTAATGTCTCTTGGACTTCTGCAATCCTGCAAGACTTGGAGGAGAAGTATATTCCTAGAATACACTGCCCTCGTGGCCTGTGTTGCATGTGACTGTTGCTACACGTCATTAAGCCTCTGACAGGTCGCCAGCACTGTTACACTGTTACATGAGGACTTCATTTAAGAATTTTACTTTTCATTTAATATGCTTTGGCTCACTGAGAACACCTCTTCCCCGCCGCTCATGGATGAGTCAGGATGAGCGAGGTGCTCATGCAACCTGTGCCAGAGTGGATTCTGAGCTGTGATGTCCTGGGTGCCCCATTTCTGTGCCCTCACACCTGTGCCGCTGGGGGTCAGCACCTCGTTGGCTGGCCACTTGCTCAGCGGTCAGCTGCATCTCTAACTCTGTTCTGAGAGAATTTATCTGTATTTTATTATTATTTTGACTAGGTAATACCTTTGCATCCACAAAATCCAGAGGGTGTAAAGGGGTGTACTGTGTAAAGTCCTCTGGGCCCCCAGAGGAGCTCCTGTTTGGTTTATGGTAGATTTGTGAAAGTTTTCAGACAATCCCCTATTTCTTCACAATTCATAGCTACAAGATCTAAACAGGAGGCTGAGAGGCCTGTCTTGGGTTTCCAGGGCCGAAATTGACTTCACTGAGCTCCCAGGACCCCAGGCCTCCCTCTCCTCTGTTGGGAACTGCAAACCCACAGGTCTCGCGGCCCCCTTCCTTAGCCTCTTGTAACCGACGCTCTGGCTGCTGCTCAACAGCCAGATTCTGGGGCTGCAGTCTCAGATTCCATATTTGCATTTGTAGCTTAATTTGAGCAGTGTGCATTTTTATTGGAAAACTGCTTTGCTTTTGAACCTTTTTTAAAATGATTATTGCATTCTTGTAGTTTTTATTACATCTCAGATAACACAGTTTTGTGGGAATATTTAGTTTTTTATTCAGAGGCGCTGGGGGAACTGGAGTTTGAATTCTGGAAATCTTCACAAGCCATTTTTTATAAACCTGTCTCCTTCATGTTGATGGGGCTTGCCCCCCAGTCACTGCTGCAGTTCAGGAAGGCCGTTGGAGGATGGGTGTGGATGTGGAGCGGAGGGGAGGAGACAGAGAGGAGCAGCAGGGCCCCGTGGCCCAAAGGAAGGGGCAGGAGAAGCAGGTGGTTGTGTGGTCAGCATCTGGAGTGGAAGTGTCCCTGTGCACGTTCCGGGCATCCATGTGGCCTGTGGCAGTGCCTGCTCTAGGTACAGAGAACAGCTCAGGGTTGAGTGGACACCAAGGGGAGGCCTCTGCCCTGTGTGCAGGGCTTGTACCATCATTAGGATGGTGGAGTTCCAGAAGTAGAATTCTTGTGCTCTAGGAGACAACAGAATTAGATCTAGTGATTTTGATGAAAAGGCAGGCCACACCTGCATCCTCAGAGGTGGTGTATGTGTGTGCGCACACTCCCTGGACATGGAGGCGCCTGGAGGACCCAGGCTAGTTCCTCCTTTTTAGAACCTGAAGGTGCTCAAGTGACTCACCAAGTGCAGGGAAGCTTTTCTTCCTAGCCTGCTTAGAGCATCTCAGGGCCCGGCTGCTTCCCTGGTGAGCCAGGGCTTCGAGGTGGAAGGTGGTGCCACCCCAGAGGCATCCCAGGTGGGCGAGGGATGGGAGTCTGTTGCAGGTGCCAGCCCATGTTCTAACAGACTCAGCGTATTACAGAGTTTTTTTTCCCCCGCAGACTCAAGTGAAGCCTCTTGAGGAAGGCTGCCTTTTTCTCCCATTAGGAGAGGGCCTGGTGGGCTGGCAGTGGCCTGGGCAGGGGCCCCAAAGGCCAGCACGCATAGCCAGTCCCACCTGGGAGGGACCTTCTGCTGCTCCCTGTTCTTGACCCTGTGCTGTTGGAATTCACCTGCAGGCAGGGGCTGGGGGGCGGGAGAGTCATGCCAGGGTACTAGACTCAGCTCTGCCTCTAATGTGCCACATGACCTCAGACAAGTCTCATGTTTTCTTGGCTGCCATGTCTTCAAAGGATTATTAGAGGTAGCAACTCACAAGAGTGGGTATATAATTTATAAACACTTGGGAAGATGTTCTGCTTCATAGCGGTCAAAGAAATAAAAGCAAGCAAGTGTCATTTTAACATTACAAATTAGTGATAACAGTAGTATCCAAAGTTTGCACTGTAAATCGGCGGCATCCTTCACAAAAGGCATAAAATGTCTGTACCCTTTGACCTAATAATCTCACTTCTGGCAAGTTTAGCGCAAGGAAATAATCCAAGAAAGGGCAAGTGCATTAGCCAAATGTGTTCCCGTTTTTTTCTGAAAGTAACAAGTAGCATTCTAAATGTCTATTGGTCAAGTAAACAGTGATGGGCCCCTTTTAGGGAGTATTAAAATTGATGGTCATGGGGTCTTGCAAGATGGAGGAAATGTATGTGACACAGTGTTAAAAGGATTTAAAACTGTTGGTCACGACAGCAACTACAATATAAAAATGGAGGTGCTTGTGCATACAGACTGGCAGGGACATGCAGAGAGACTGGCTGCATTAGGGTGATGAGATTGGGCAATTTTGTTTTCCTTCAGTTTTTTTAATAAGTTTTATTAATTATAATCCACATACCATACGATTTCCCCATGTAAAGTGTACAATTCAGTGGTTTTCAGTATATTCACAGAAACTGTGCAACCATTAGTCAGCTTTAGAACATTTTCATCACCCCCAGAAGGAAACTCTGTACTCACCATTCTTTGCCTGCTGCCCCCCCAGCCCCTGGCAACCACTAATCTGTTTTCTCTCTCTATGGATTTGCCTCTTCTGGACTTTTCATATAAAGATCATACAACATGTGGTCCTTTGCGTCTGGTTTCTTTCACTGAGCATAACGTTTTCAAGGTTCATCCAGGTTGTTGCATGTCAGTACTTCATTCCTTTTCATGGCCAAGTAATATTCCACTTTATAGCTATATCCACAGTTTGTTTATCCATTTATCAGTTGATGGACACTTGAGTTTCTTATACTTTTTTGGCTATTATGAGTAATGCTGCTGTAAACATTCTTGTATAAGTTTTCGTGGGATGTGTTTTCAGTTTTCTTGGGTATATATCTAGGAGCGGAATTACTGGGTCATGTGATAACTCTGTTTTTACCTTTTGAGGAACTGCCAGACTGTTTCCCAAAGCAGCTGCACCATTTCACATCCACCCACAGCTGTGTGTGAGGGTTCCAGTTTCTCTGCATAATATTTGTTACTTTTTCATTCTAGCTATGCTAGTGGCTATGAAATGGTACAAAATGGTACCTCGTTGGGGTTTTGATTTGCATTTCCCTTTTGGCTAACAATATTCAGCCTCTTTTCATGTGTTTATTGGGCATTTGTTTATCTTTGGAGAAGTGTCTATTTAGATCCTTTGCCCATTTTTTAATTGGATTGTCTTTTTATTTGTTAGAAGAGTTCTTTATATATTCTAAATACAAGTCGTTTAGCAGATACATGATTTGTAAAAATTTCCCTCCATTCTGTGGGTTGTCTTTCCATTTTCTTGATGGTGTCCTTTGAAATACAAGTTTTTAATTTTGATGAAACAGAATTTATCTTTTTTGTCTTTTGTTGGTTGGACTTGGTCCCTCTGGCCCTGCCACTGATTTGTTAAATTTTTAACATTTAAACTTAGGGACTCCAGGCTCCCTCTCCCCTGGCAGGATTATTTGGGGCCCTCTATCCCCATATGGTTCTGAACTTAACACTGGTGGGCTCTAGGAGGGAGCTGCTCTAGGAGGGAGCTACTCTAGGAGAGTTGCTTTCACTGTGTATCTTTTTGCACTGTTTAGATTTTTTTCTAGTTCATATTATATTTCAGTTAAAAAAAAAAAAAAGGAGTCCTACTTCAAAATGCTACTAATATTTAGCCTTTTATGATGCTGAATAGAGTGAAAGAAAGTGCCTTACTAAAGGGAGGTCGCCTGGTTTCCCTGCTTCTCCTCCAGTGCCCCGTGGCAGGCGCTCAGTGAACCTTGTGAAGGAAATGAGGAAGTGTTTCACTTGACCGACACCATCTTCTTCCTTCCCACCCCATCCACTCCCCAACAAAAACAAAGAGGTGCACAGCTGGCTCTGAGAGCCGCTGCCATGGAGAGAAGCCCTTGGTCTCACTCCTTACTGCAGGGAGTATGGATCTTTGGGGTCTGGTCTGGGCCTGGTGGGGAGAGGACGCAGAGGACCAGCCATGGCCCCAAAGAGAGAGCAGCCATGAGAAGGGGAAGGGGGAACTGACTGGGTAGCTACGCAGAATGGTGCTGTGTTGGGCAACACTGGGGGGTGGCAGGAGTGTGGGTGCGTTGGGGCCAAGTGCCTGGGTCCAGCGCTGCCCCGGTGCTGAGGGTACTGCCTGTTGTTCTCCCCTTGAAATAGCTCCCCAGAGCCCTGCGCATCTGTCCAGGCCAGCATTGGAAGGAGCCTCACCTGCCTACCTCTGCTGAGTACCTGGGATTTGAGGTAAGAAGTCTCCAAGATCCCCTCTCACAAGCAGGCCACAGTGCCCACGGCACAGAGGCCAACCTGGTGCTCCCTGAGTAGGAGAGGACCAGTGGCCAGGCTGCCCTGTGGAGAGCCTGAGATTAGGTTCCTGAGCTACTGGTGGGGTGCTCACCTCCCTGGGTGCTGTCCTCCTCACAGGGCTGCCCTCACTCTCTGGCTTTCACACAGGAAGTGCGGGTGACCACAGGTTGGTAGCTTCTTGAGAGGTGTGGAGGTTGGTGGCTCTGGACTGGGTTACTTCCAGCAATGGTGAGGCATCTCCAGGACCTAGATGGAGCCCAGTGACCACTCTCCCAAAGGAATTGGTCCCAGCCCATCAGCCCTGCTCCACCCAGAGCACAGAGATTTATGTGGAGGAGAGTAAAAAGTGACATGAGCCTCAGGGCAGGGAACATCTGCAGGAAGAGCCATGATAGGCCCTGTGTGCTTGGGCTCAGCAGGGGCAGCTCTGAGGACAGTCACACACCTTGTGCAACAGCCTCCCATCACACACCAGCGCCCGACTGCCTAGTAGGGGGGCTGGGAGCTTAGCTCACATCTGGGTTTTCCCTTCAGGTCCCGGAAAAGCAGCAAAGATGTCAAACGAGCCGCCCCCTCCTTATCCTGGAGGCCCCACAGCCCCCCTTCTGGAGGAGAAAAGTGGAGCCCCGCCCACCCCAGGTAGAGTTCAGCACTCCTGGTGGTCCCATCCTTGCCTGTCCCAGCTGCTAGAAGCCAGTGCCTGGAGCAGCCCTCCCACCCACAGGGCAGCTGGGGCCCTCTGAGCTTCCCCTCCTTGCCTCTCTCCGTCCAGGCCGCACCTCCCCAGCCGTGATGCAGCCCCCACCGGGCATGTCGCTGCCCCCTGCAGACATTGGCCCCCCACCCTATGAGCCTCCAGGTCACCCAATGCCCCAGCCAGGCTTCATCCCCCCACATGTGAATGCAGATGGCACCTACATGCCTCCAGGTAAGTTGGGAAGGGATCTGAGGGGAACGCAGAGGTCCACCCAGCCCAGCACCCAGTGCATCACCTGGGCTGCTGTCCAGCCTTTGGTGCGGGTGGCTGGTCTGTCTGTGCGGGTGTTTACTGTAGGGGCAGGGGGGCTGATTGTGGCATGGACAGTGGACATGGGAAGATGTCATAGAACAAGGTGCTGCTGTGCAGGTGCTGTGGGCGAGCCAGAGGAGCCTGGAGCAAGGCTGGCTCCTGGGAAGGCCCCTCAGACAGTGGTAGGTGCTAAGGACTCATGGGTGCTACAGGGGCCTCTGCTTGCCATGGACCTCTGCTTGCCAGGGACCTGGGTCCATGGTGGAGGCCTGGGCTCCTGCTCACCCAGCTGCTCTTCAGAGGAATTGCTCAGGCCGGTGAAGGGCCCAGGGCTCTTGCACAGGCAGCCCCGGGTCAGGTGAACTGGTCCGTGCACTCCAGTGCAGGACCTGAGACTGGTGGGGAGGAGAATCCTGTGTGTATGAGAGGGGCTGGTGAGCAGTAAGGGTTTCCCTCCTGTGGTCGAGGTCCTTGAGCACAGTGTCCAGTCCCCTGCGTGTCAGAGGCAAGGGAGCAAACGCATCAAGCTGAGCCTAAGGAGAGGAGAGATGGGGCCTTGTTCCCAGCACTCTGGCATGTCTGGCTGGGCCAAGTAGCCTTTCTGTCTTGGTCTCCATGGGGCAGGGACCAGGAAGGGCTGGGAGAATGTGGATGGTCACTTTGGCCCAGGGCCGCGCCTCTGAGACCTCACCCTGCATCCTGGGGGCCTTGGGGCTTTGTGCTTACATCTCACATGGGGCAGATGGCAAGCCAGTGACCCATCTTTGCTCTGTCTCCTGTGCCGTTCCAGGTTTCTACCCTCCTCCAGGCCCCCATCCACCCATGGGCTACTACCCGCCAGGGCCCTACCCACCAGGGCCCTACCCTGGCCCTGGGGGCCACACAGCCACAGTCCTGGTCCCTTCAGGAGCTGCCACCACGGTGACAGTGCTGCAGGGAGAGATCTTTGAGGGCGCACCTGTGCAGACGGTGTGTCCCCACTGTCAGCAGGCCATCACCACCAAGATCTCCTATGAGATCGGCCTGATGAACTTCGTGCTGGGCTTCTTCTGCTGCTTCATGGGGTAGGTGGTGTGGGTGCTTGCAGGGTGGGGGCCTCGCCTACCCACCATCACGCTGGAATAGGCCTCGGCCCTCGGTACCTTCTCTTCAGGTTTCCCCATGTCTCCTTGTCTCTGATGCAGGTGTGATCTGGGCTGTTGCTTGATCCCCTGCCTCATCAATGACTTCAAGGATGTGACGCACACGTGCCCCAGCTGCAAAGCCTACATCTACACGTACAAGCGCCTGTGCTAACGGAGCCAGGACTGGACTCCCTGCTGTCAGTCTGGTCCCCCATGCTTTGCTCCCCGTGCTCAGTGGCTTTACTTCCCCGCTCCCACTTGGGGGTGGAAGCCATTCCGTTCCACCAGTCCCTTGGAAGTCTCGTCCTCTTCGCCCTGCTCTTCCCTGAGCATCTGACTCTTCCAGCAAAAATTCCGTTGGATTTAAGGCCAAGGGTCAGCGAGTGGCAGAGGGATGGCACTGAGCTTGTGTGTTGCTGGTTTGCTTGGTGTTTGTGTTCAGGAAGATAAGCTGGGAAGGGTCTCCTTGCAGTCTCCCTGATGGGGTCTCATGCCTCCATTTCTGTACGAAGTACTGGTTTGGTCCTGATTCTCCTTGGGACCAAAAGCAGCCAGAGCAATGGTTGGTTCCCCAGACTTGGGGCCTGCAGTGGAGCTGTGACTGTAGCCATAGCCATTTCTGATCTGCTGGGCTGAGAGCAGGGAAATGGACTCAAGCAGGATAGGGTCATAAGGCCTGGGTTTGTTTCTCGAGTGCTAGAGGCAGGCATGATAGTCAGAAGGAATGACCCTGGTCCTCAGAACTCTTAGTAACTCTAACACCTTGTCCAAGTGCTCAGGAGCCACCTGGGGTTAAGGTAGAGAGGCAACACACCTGTAGGTCCTGGGGTAAGTGATTGGGCCTTGTCTTGCGAAGAAGGGACTTGCCTCTGGCCTCTACCCAGCTTCCTTTCTGACCATGCTTCTATGAACTCATCTTTGCTGGGGCCAAAAAGAATGCCCAGAAGCCTAGCCCATCTGTCTATACCATGTCCTTGCTGCATGTGGGCACGACCTCTGCCCGGTAGCTGGTGTGTCCCAGCTGGGACTGGAGATGGCAGAGAGGAGGGGCCTCCTTGTGGGCACACTCAAATTTGCAGTACGCTCTGGCTGACTTCACTGTCTCTGTGCTTGCTCCGACGGCAGGCACTGGGGCAGGAGCAGCTGTGGCACTGTACTGGGAACAGGGTGGGAATGAGGAAGGAGCAGCCACTAGTGGCGGAAGTGCCCTGGTGGACACCAGCGCTGCCCTGGGCCTGAACCCACACTGTCTGTATTTCCTGAATGGTTTATCTGTGAACTTGCCATGTGGACCGCTGTATCCTGCTGCCGCCCCTCTCCTGGTCTCGCACTGCCACTGCATGGCCTCCTGTCACTGAATCATGGCCTGTCTCAGTTTGTAGTTTCTCATTAAATTGGCCCTTACACTCCCCCGTCCTGGGCCTCTGTTCTCTTGCCTGGCTTCCTTCTTTTGCAAGGGAAAGAGGGAGGGTAGACTACAGGTAGTCTAAGGGCAGGGGGTCAAGTCCTCAGGGTCTCAGTGCTTATGCCACACTGACTGCCCAGGGATGACACTGACGTTTAAGTACCTAATTAAAACAAGCCAGAGTCCAGTGTGGACAAGTCCTGGGATTCCAGCTGTGACCAGGCCAAGGCATGAGTTGGCTTCACCAGGCTGTAAGGTCATCTTACTATCTCTGATAACTGGTTTCACCCATCTGCCCACGGATGTGCAGCTGGAGCCCCCCCAGCTCAAACTCAGGGTCATCCCACCCTTTAGGCAGGTATCTTCTCACTCCCTTAAGCAAGACAGAGCCACTGGGGCTGAGGCTTCTGGTCTGAAAGCTAATGCGGCAGGCAGTCTGGGCCCCCAGGTTCTGGGCCCACTCTGCCCCTACCTCTCATCTGAATTGTAAAGGTATGTAGGCTCGGTCAGTAGGTGAAAAAAGTTTCTCCACCATTTAACCCTTTTTTGAATAAAACTTTTGCACATCCTTAGTATATAAAACAGGTAACAGACTCCTATTAATAAAAATATTTAAGTTCACATTTCTATTTTAGACAATCGTTATATAATACACGTATATGTTTTATCCTTATTTATAAAAAAAATTTCAAAAAGCAGAAAACCTCCAAAGCACTTCTGCAAGTTAGAAAACCACAGGACCAGATGGACTTGAAGGGTCTTTAGGAGACAGTCAGAGTGACTGCCCTGGAAAGGAGGGCTAGAGGAAAGTGACCAGCAGTGTTGGGAGCACAGGAAGGGGAGGAGGGGGCTGCAGGGGGCCGGCGAGAAGGATGACATCCGTGTCAGGAAGGAGGGAGGCAACTGTCAGAGTCCACTTTATTGAGTGCTGTAGCATTTACATAGGGCAGAGAAGAGAGGCCACAGCTGAACAACGCCCTCTCAGGGGTTTCTGCTTGAGAGGAATGAGGACTGGCTACCCAGGATGGAGCTCCCAGGGCCTCTGCCCCTCTTACCTCCCCCACAGGAGAGGCCCCACAGTAGAGCAGCAGCATTTGGGGAGGCCCCCCTCCCACCCACAGATCTATGGAAGCCTGGGATTGCTGACTGCTCTGCTCCCAGCAGGGGAAAGATCCCCACCTAAATGCCAACACATCAAGGAAGAACAAAGGGAACAAGCCTCAGGTCAAAGGTGTGGGTGCCCAGCAAGCAGAGCTGGTTCCAGAGGCCCAAGTCAGCCCAGTGAGCTGCATCAGCTGCTCCTGGTGCCACAACCTGGGGGCTGCAGGGAAGGTGGGGCCTCAACCCAGCTCAGCATCTGACCTGCAGAGAGGATGCTGACAGGCAGAGGCTTCAGCGTCTGGCTTTTATTGGTTGCTTGTTTTCTCAAACCCATCATTAAAAAAAAGTCACCTGAGGTGGCAGTTTAGTCCCAGGTGGAGGTGGGGGCGGGCCCGTGGTCGCTCAAGAGGAGGGCACCAGCGTGGTATGATGGGTCCTTCACATGTAGTACCAGGCCAAAAGGCCAGCAGCCAGGGCCACACCAGCGGCCAAAATGAACTGGAGGCTGGGCTTGCTCAGCACAGCCAGGGCTGTTCGGAAGGGGCAGCTCCTGCCCTCCAGGGCACCTGTATAGCAGCACCAAGAGGGGACAAGCCATCAGTGGGGGACGCTAACATGCCCGCCCTAGGGGGGTGGGGGGATTCAGGACACGCAAGACCTACCGTTGTCTTGTTTAGCGGCGTAGTAGGGGCATTTACCCACATCTCCTTTTCCATCATGCAAGGGGAGCCTATCCTCCAGGGTTTCTTTGGCCAGCAAGGAGCCAGCCTGATCCAGTTCATTGAATATCTGCAGTAACAGAGCATTGACAGCCATCACTGCACTGTGTACACTCTGCTTTCACAGAAGAATCTCTCCCTCATGCAGAGGGAGCTGGAGCAGGTGACGCTTGCTCAAGAGTGCAAACCAGCAGCCCAATCAGCACCAGGGGTGGCTGCACTGCCCTGGCACAAGCTCTAGGAGGGCTGGCTGCACCTGTGCTGCAGGTGTAGCACCCCACAGCTGCCGACTGTGGTGGATCTTCCATGGGCACTGAAACTATCAGGGCACAGACAGGAGAAAGCAAAAGCACTGCACACAAACACCCTGTGAGCATGCAGACCTCCCTACTTCCAGCCGCTGGGTATTCTTAGCAAGCAAGGATAGAAAAAGAACATGAGAAAATGAGGCCCCAGCAGGGAACACCCATCCTGAGTGGCCCTTGGAGTCCTGCTGACGTCAGACTAGGTGACGGGCCTGTGGTCAGGCTGGCACTTCACTCCCCGCAGGGTGACTCTCCTGGTGCTGAGTGCTGGTCTGGGCTCTGAGCACAGAATCAACCTCCCCAGGCTCAGCCCCATCTAATGGCTACTTGTAGTCCGAGTTATGCTCCTCACTCTCCTTGGTTCTCTCCCTGAACTTATCAAGCAGGACTTTTCATAGCAACCCTTGCTAAAAAGGAAGTCTATTCCTCAAGACCAGAATGCTATGGCCTATTTGGTGCCTCAAAACTTCCTCTTGGGCAGACTATAGCTCATCTGTCCTAATGCACTCATGCCTATTCGGGCAGGTCTGGATTGGCTCCCGTCATCAGAGGCTCCCTTCCCTCCTGGCCCCCAGAAGTACCTGCATGTTGTACTCGAAGGCCTTGTTGGCCTCCTCCACGATCTTCTCTTTGGTCTTCAGGTTCAGGTCCAGGGCATTCATCCTGGCTCGGTACAACTGCTTGAACTGCTGCGCATTGTCCACGTTCTCAAACAGGTAGAACTGGGTCCCTTCCCCCGTGCTGGGGAGTTTCAGTGCCCGCTGGGCCACCTTCTTCAGCACCTGGCCCCCCGAGAGGTCCCCCATGTAGCGGGTGTAGGCGTGGGCCACCAGCAGCTCCGGCTCATTCTGCCCCACGAAGTGGATCCGCTCCACGTACTTTCGGGCAGCCTCAGAGCACTGCACCTGTTCCTCCCAGTCCTCACCAAAGAAATACTCCATGTCCTTGGTCAGCGCCTCCTTCCGGTGCAGCTCCATGGGGAAGTACAAGGGGGCAAAGGCTGGGTGGTCCTTGTTGCGGTCCATTTCCTCCTCGAGGGCTGAGTATGTGAAGTAAAGTGCAGTAGTGGCCAGCTGTTGGGGGTGGGGGAAGACCATGGGAGAGGGCTGCGGGCCTTGGCCAGCAACTCTTGAGCCCACCACATCCAAGCAGCTAGAGACAAAGGCTTGGGCAACAGCCCCCTTTCCAACCCCCAAAGGCCCATTTTTATACAGTGAACTATTTCACACACCCAGGAAGCTTTGTTTCCTAAAGGAATGACATGGTGAATTCTTTGGAATGTGGATACTTTTGCTTCCTTTACATCACTACATTATTCCATTTAAGCCATGAAAACCACAGTCTGACATCAAGAAAGAGTGGAGTGTGGAGAAAAGCCCAGCTTCCCCCTCGGAGCAGCTCCAGGGGCATCTTTCTTGTGAGATTAAGGCCTCCAACCTGACCCGTCCATGACTGAGGGCACAAACCTTAAATAGCTCCTTCTTGATGTTGCCCTTCAAGAAGTCCTTGACAAACTTGGTGTTTTCTGCCCGGTCGTGTGCTTCCTTGGTCCCTTCCTTCAGGAGCTCGGAGAGGTCACCCATCCTGTGGAGAGATGGTGTGTGTGTGTGTGCGTGCATGGGTGCATGTGTGAATTAGCCTTTCCCGGCTCCAGGGTGTCCACTGGCTGAGCTGGAGGCAGGAGCTGTTCAGAAACTCAACTCCAGCATGGACACAGGGTCTTGTCAGGGAGCGAAGGGCAGGCAAACGTGAGTCTACCCCAAGGACTTGGGTGACATGTGGGATGGCTGTGGCCTACTCTCAACAGTATCTATGTCTCTTTGAATCACCCAAATGAAAAATGCTTTGCTTCTGTAGCCACCTAGTGCCTGAAGAAACACACACTTCTAGTCCCAGCCCAGTGTTTGCTGGCTTCTCCAGGGAACAGCCAGCCTTGGGGAATGTGTCTCCTGGAAGCCATGTCACGTGAAGGACTGACCATGGATCTCCCAGGGCAGCCCTGCTGCCTTCCTCCCACCTTGGACTCACAGCCTCTTCAGGACTACATATGGCTGGGCCCAGACATAGGAGGATGAGAATGAAACAAAGGCTGGGTAGGTTGGAGCCGAGACCTAGGTTTGTGCTGCTTAACAAAATTACACAGGATAGAGTTGTGTCAATAGATGCCAGTAGCCAATACCATACAAGCCACAGAACACATGACCCTAAAGATGGTGGCACTGGGCAGGGGCTCATGTGTGTCTACATGATCATCCACTAGAGCGAGAAAAACTTGGCCTCTCGCAGCCCAGCCTCTGCTGGCTTCTTGAGGAGATTAGCTCCTATCACCCACATCCTGAGAGTCATTTATTATTAGCAATTATTTCAAGATATGAAAAAAGAACTTTGCCAATGACAAGGCTATAACGAGAGGCTAAGAACGATGAAGAATAGACCCCAGTAACTTGAGGTTTACAGTGAACAGGCCCTAGCCAGTAAGAAAAACCTCTGGAGTTAGAGTTGCTCCCACATTCTAAGGGGTGGAAGACACTGGAAGAGGTGCCAGCTTTGCTTCTGATTACCCTTTCTCACCCCAGATGCCAAAACGCTGAGGGTTTTAACCTACAGGACCAGGAGTACCGTCCAATGCTATCACTCAGCAGTCCTGGCAGTAACTCTCCTGCCTCCTAGGGAATGAACGGGGGAGTGCTGAGCAGCCCAGGGTGCTGTATGCTGTCTCTGCAGTTCCAATCAGCCTTCCTGGGGGCTACAACAGCAGGGACTCTGACCGCACGCTGGTACCTCCAGCACACAAAGCCAGGTGTGCTGGGCATGGCAGGCCCCAGGCTCAGCTGACTCAACTCAGCCAGCCCCATCGCTCACCTGGTGTGGTTTTCTTTTTCTGGGGCCCCGGAGCTCTTTTTCTCTGACTCATCCAGCCCCTCTGAGGTCTCCAGTTCTGCTGACATGGTTGCCAAGTGTAGTTCTTGCTGCTCTCACTTCTCTGGTCCTGTAGAGACACGAGGAGCTGGTGATGTGACGCCCACAGCAGTCACTTCCCCCAAGCACCTGCTGGTTCTGCTCTCCTCTGAGCCAACATAACAGAGGAGTCACCCATGTGCCTCAGGACTGTTTTCTTTAAAAATAAAGCTCTGCCATTACCGTGACCATATCTGAATACGGACAAAATTTGAATATAGACAGTGGATTAGATAATAGCACTGTAATGATGTTGAACTTGCTATTTTTTATAACTGTACTGTGATAGTATAAGAGGATGTCTTTGGTTTTAGGAAATACATACTGAGGTTTTCAAAAGTAAAGGGACATGCCGCCTGCAACTTACTGTCAAATGGTTCAGAAAATGTGTGCATATGTGCGTGTGTACATGCATATGCATACGGAGAGACGGGGTTGGGGAGGGAGGGAGGACATCCGCAAGTAAAGCAAATGAGGCAAAATGCTGATGGTGCATCTGGAAAAAAGGTACACAAGAGTTTTTTGTACTATTTTTACAACTTTTCTGTATGTTTGAAATTATATCAAAATTAAAAGTCACCTAAAACATAAAATAATACAACATCACAGATAAAGCTTAAAAAAAAAAAAGCAGTGGTACAGCAGCACTGAGCTTGGCAGCAAGCGCCTCTGAGGCCAGCTTGTCCTACCTGTTAAGGGCTGGGTGGCCTTGTGCAGAGAGCAGCAGAGCTGGGCACTAACTGGAACATTAAGCCAGGCTGTTCGGAGCAGCTCTGCTTTAAAGCAGAGCAGCTTGAAAGGCACCCAACAACCTGCCCAGCTACACCGAGCCACCAAGCAAGCAGATACTCCCCAGCCTACTCCAGACTCCGCAGGGCTGAAGGAAAACACACAAGTTGGCCAATCAGCTCCTGTTGCCTGCTGCCAAGGATGAGCCTTCGTCAGTCAGGGAAATACAGTCCCACAACACGATAAGCTCATCCTCCACCCCGGCAGTGCATGATGAACAGCAGCACCGCTGACCAGCAACTAAAGTAACTCATGAAACCAGAGTTACCAATGTTGGGGCCAAATCAAGACACGGAAAGAAGAGACCTTCATTCTCTACCTCAACCAGTATCTATTCACTGAGCATTTTCTAGGTGTCCATCCAGAAATAGGTGTCAAGGGGGGCAAGACGTGTAAGAAATGGTCCTTCAAAGGTATAAAGAAGAAAACAAAAACCAAACTCTCTCTCAGCCCACAGATATAACCACTGTTAATGTGCTGGTTCATATCCTTTTTGAGTTTTCTCTAGGCATGTAGTTATATCTTCTCCGTTAGCTTTTGGGATATTATAATGCATGGTTCGCTCAGCACGATCTTTCTGAACCTTCTCTTGCCTTTACATTTAGCATTTACACGATGGGATTAATGACAGGAAGGATTAAATAAGAACACGGAAGGTAAGACTTTTAGCACAGTGCCTGCCACTGCCACGTAGTAAGCACTCAGTAAATACCAGATATGATTGATTGTACTTGTATTTTGATTGAGGCTTACTGATGTTGTCCCAGAATGCTTTGAAAATAAATAGCAGAAAGTGAAATAAGCCAGACAGAGAAAGACATGCATGGTATCACTTACATGTGGAATCTTAAAAAAAAAAAAAAAGGTTGAAGTCTTAGAAACAGAGAGTAGAATGGTGGTTACCAGGGGCTGAGGGTGGGGCAATGGGGAGAGGTTGGTAAAAAGGTACAAATTTCCAGTTATAAGATGAATATTATCTAAGGATCTAATGAATAGCATGGTGACTATAGTTGATAATACTGTATTACATAATTGAAATTTGCTGAGAGTAGATCTTTAAGCATTCTCACCTGTACACTTTAAATATATTACAATTTGTCAACTATACCTTAATAAAGCTGGGGGGAAAAAAAGAAAATAGCAAAATATATAGAAAATGGGATCTTCTCTTGACTCCAAATCAGATATACTCTCCTCTCCAATAATGCTGATGAACTGTATGGTGCATTAAGTCCAGAATGCAAAGGTAGGTGGTCATCACATGGAGATAAGGGTATTCAGAGAGGCTTCCTAGAGAAGGGAGGAATTACCCAGGACCCTCAACTACAGACAGGATTTGGGGTGGGGGAGAGAAATGGCCTCTAGATCAAGGAACAATATGAACAAAGTAGAAATGGGACAGACTACAGAGATGGTGTAAGGCTGCCCAGCTATGACTCCTTTTACTCACGGGCCAAGGTAGACTTTGCCAGCTTCAGAATAAGCCCCACACTGGCTTGTCCATGCTAATCTCATTTTACAGACTTTTAAGAAAGAACATCTGAGCTCCACACCCTTGGGAACCGTGAGAGCCAAGATTTGTCCTGAGCTGCTCAGCACTCAGGCTGCAGAGAGAAGAGGGTGCTGGGATGGGAGCTCTGGGCCGGCCAGAGGAAGGAAGGGTGCAGTAAAAGGTCCCAGAGCCTCTAGACAGGCGGCAGGCACACCTGGCCATGTTGAGGTCACACCCCAGGCATCCAAGGACTGCAGCCATCATGCTGGTTACAGGTGAAACTAAAAGTAGGCAAAAATAAGAACAAGTGCAACCTGGTTACCTCGGTTACCAACTGTGGTAAGAAACTTTTCACACCTAATTATCATGCTTCACAATAGTGATTGTGTACGTGATTAAATCTGATCATTAACTGTTTTCACTGGGATAATAACTGCATGCTCTGGGAGGGTGTAGTCTTGCTCAAGCAACAAAGCCTTTTGCTTCTCTTAAATAAAACACAGACACGGGAAGAGAATGTTGGCTTCCACAGATGCCCACCTTGGCATTTGCTTTTGTTCAGCAGCACTTTGTGCCAGTCTCCCCTTAGGCACACCCTCTGCCCACCCTCTTCCACCTTGGTCCTGCCTGAGAGCCACTAATTCTCTCCTCTCAGCTCACAGAAAGCCCAACTCTGGCCCAAGGGTCAGGGCCACAGCTGTCTGTTTCACTGCTGTAGCTCCAGGGCCTGGAAAACAAACACTTGTTGAATTAAAAAACCCAAAGGAAAGAAGCAGGCAGGCAGGCAATGGTCTAATGCATACTGCCAACAACATGCCGTTAAAAAAACACACAAAAGTAACCTGCTGTCCACTACTTCAACAGTCCTCTAAACTCAAAACATGATTTAACAATTTTGCTTTGAAGGAAAGATAGATACCGGCTTATCCCTCCCCAGCAGCAAAAATACTGAGTCCCAGAGGCCGATCCGGTGGTGCAAGTGGTTACGTGCACTCGCTCCGCTGCGGCGGCCCGGGGTTCGCCGGTTCGGATCCCGGGCACGCACTGATGCACTGCTTGGCAAACCATGCTGTGGCGGCATCCCATATAAACTGGAGGAAGATGAGCACAGATGTTAGCCCAGGACCAGTCTTCCTCAGCAAAAAAAGAGGAGGATTGGCAGATGTTAGCACAGGGCTGATCTCCTCACCAAAAAAAGCAAAAAAAGAAAGTCACACAGCCTAACAATACAGGGTAGGACTGCACAAACAACAGTAAACAATGGAATCCTGGCACAGCTGCAACAAGTTGATGGGATGCATCCATGCATGGAAAAGTGTACATAAACTTATTTGTTAAAAAAAAAGGACCCAAACACTGACTACAACTATGTGCAAAAGTATGTAAGTATACAGATGTTGACAGGAAGAAAATTTGGAAAGCTATAAATACTTGTTATTTGTTGGACTTTTTAGCCAATTGGCTCCATTTTTTATATAAAGTGGCTCAATTCTCTTGAAAAGGGGGAGGGAAAGACAGGGAAGAAGGGGAGAGAGGGACAGAGAGACAGAAAAAGAGGAAGTGGACCAAGCAAACCAGCTAGAACCCTGCACTGCACTAACTACTCATCAAGAAGTCCCCTGGGCGCTTTACTTTGCTCTTACAAATTCCAGAAAAATCAAGTTGCTCTCTCTCTCCTCTACTTCTAGAAAACTGTGACCCTCTGTTTATAAAATCTACCTCCATAAATTCAAAATTCCTGAACTCCTAGCTATTCACCTGATCGCTACTAGTTTTCACTCCCACACCTGATCTTACAAAAGTGGCAACAACCTCCCTATCACCCATGTTCGTTCCAGCAAAAGAGGTTCCTGTAGTCCTGCCCAGTAGATCCAGAACACCTGTTTCAAAGCCATTGCTCCTGGTAAACTGCAGGCTCAAGGCACTAGGGCTTCTGAAAGAGGAGACATATTCAATGATGTTAAATCTTCCTCCATGGAGACTCATGTCCATCAAACTCAGAAGGTGTTAGCTTAGTGCACTGCAGCCAGATAGAAACATAATCTAAGGACTACGTGATCACTCATCCCCCATCTGGTGATCCAAAAAGGCACTATGAAGACTTCATCTATAACAATTTTCTTTTTTCAACCTCATTGTTTTTCTTTGCCCTGGAAAACCACAACTGAAAGAAGGGAGAAGACTGCTGAGCTGGGCCAGCACTCAAGAGGAAGGTGAGGGAAGAGGGAAGGAAAGGCAGGGCAACCAGCGCCCTGGAATTAGAACAGGAATTCTCCGCCTGACTCTGGAATAGGTACATTAGACTGTGACCAGCTACTGTACTTCATCAGATACCCACACCATGAGCTAGTGCTGTTATCCCACATGCGCAGAGGACGAAACAGCCAGAGGGAAGCTAAGGGGCTGCTCCCTTCTGGCTGAACAGCTTGTGGCTGGGCATCAGGAGTCCCTGCCTGCTTCCTAGAAGGCTGTTAGCGGCTCAGAGTTCACTGCTGTATAGAACTGGCATCACATTAATAAGAGGTGATCACTCTTCGGCTTCCACAAGTGCCACTGTCTTGTTTCCCCAGTGAAACCAAAAGCTTCCCACAAGACACATTATCAAGATTCCCTCAGACTCAGATTCTCAGAGTCCAATACCATGTTCCAAATCACTCACAGTTCTGCACCCTGGGGAGTCTCCAACCTGAGTTGGTAACTGTTTCAGATGCACAAATGGAATGCCTACTGAGAAAGCTAGCGAAATGAAGACGGTGTGTGTGGGTAACAAGAAAATATTGGTTAAATTCTAAAATACCAAGTAAAATAATAAAAATTTAATTGGGTACTATGTCTCTGAATCAACTTGTATGAAATCTGGTTTTATCTTGCTTCAGATCTCCCTCCCTCCCTTCTCTCTCTCTCTCTCTCCTCCTCTCTGCTGGTGTGGATTTTCTAACTACCGACTTATGAATATTTCCCGACTTATGAATATTTCCCGTGCCTCAGAGCCGGCCAAGGCCATTCTCATCCTATAGGGCCCAGCTGGTTGGCTCCTGCTGGGCCCTATAGGATGGGCCTGCCTGTGTTGTGTTTTCTCTGCTACTCTCCCAGAGTCCACTGCTCCCCTCCCTGGGCTCCAGCAAGCCCAGGGTCTCCCCTGCAGTCCCTGCCCTCAGCTGCTCTCTCCACATCAGAGCTGGGCACTGGCTCCCCAACCCCTCTCTGATCCCTCCACACAGGCCCAGTTCCAAGTCTACTACCCCAGTTCCCAGCCCTAAGGCTGCCCCTCACCTGTGTTGCCTGTGAACGCAGGCACTCCATCAGGCTCTGGCTTCTTTTCTTAGCCAGTATTGTAGGTAAAGAAGCCTCTGGTTTCTTTTGTCTGAAGGCCTGTCCCTGGTCGTTGGTGCAGCTTCCTTCCACAGCCCAGGGCTGTGTGTGTGAGTATTTTCCACTCTTTCGGCTGAACAAATACCTTTCATTTGTATACATCTTTGTCTGTGATTCCACCCCACCCACTTATGTTGCGACATTCAGGAAGGTCACAGTTTAAAAATCATGTGCGATATGTGCCCCATAAATGTTTTTTAGATGATAAACACAGAATACAAGAATTCCAAACTCCTTTTCCTGGATTACAGGATCTTTTCCTTCTCTCTTTATATCCCCCTAAAGGCTTTTCACCTTTAAGTGAGAATACCTGTTACTGTTTAACAATACCATAATCTGGCTAAGTCAAGTCTTAATGGTGTCACATACTCCCATCAGGCCTCAGCAGACATAAACAAATACATTGTTTATCCACCACTAAAGTTCTTTTCTGAATATCTGTCTACATAAAAGAGTAAATTCTAACACCCTACTTATAACCCTATATATGATCTGGAGAACAAAGAATGCTAGGGCTACTGTGGAGGGAAGAGCAGCAGGAGAGAGGAAGCCAGGGGCAGGAAGGTACATATCTTCAGAGCTCCAAATCTCTTTGGCTCTCTCCCTTTTTCACCTGTAAAATGGAATGAATACCTGCCCAGCGTTCAATACCAGAAGACTATTAGGAGGATCAAATAAGACAAAGACCATGAAACCACTTTATAACAAATGTTAAGGAATTGAGAATGAACCCAGAGCTGTTTACTAGCTGATCAACCCTAAGAGACACTGGGTGAGCTTTTCAGACCTTGCTAAAACAGCAGGAATTTCAACAAGGGGAAGAAGCCCTGTTCCTGGATGCAGTGTGGAGATGAACTTGTTCTTCTTAGCACTGTTTAAAATCCAGTATTTGTAAGGGTTAAACCCCCACATCAAGAGCCATTTGCATCCCATCCAGCAAATGGATGTGCAAAGGAGGTCTGACCTGTTTTCCAACTCAGGTAAACAGCCACTTGACTGGCCCTGCCCTGCTCTCTGACCTCAGGAAGACTGGCTTCTTGAGGGGGGACAAAGTGGGGTATTGGGAGACTCAGTGGACCTGTCAGTCTACTGGGGCCACTTCTGGGCTCCCGCTTACTGGTGATTATTGCTATAGACCCAGCTCACCTTCGGGAATGGAAAGGCAGCTGGGCCCTGCACAAAGGGCATAGTCTTTAGAGCCAGAAAGATTTCGGTTTGAGATCTGGAGTCCCAATGCTTAGTAGCTCCATGGCTATAGGTAAGTCATAACTTCTTGAAGGCTGAATTTTCTTATCCATAAAACAGGGTAACAAAACTCTCTGCTCCGCATTCTCAAGTGTGCTGTGAGAACTAAATGAACTAATGTGTGTATAAGTGTTTCATGAAAATGTAATGCTGCCTCAAATGTTGATGATCTATTGAGAAAGTTGCTGATGAAAACGAGCAGCTGAGTGATTATGAATCACTGAAGAAGAATGTGGAATCCACAGATAATTCTGTGCAGGTCATACCCGAGGATGTCTGACTCAGCCTTCATTCTCTGGCAATGTCAGGAAATGGGAATATCTGTTCTTTCCAAGGTGAGACATGTGACCACTGCAATCAGAAAACACATTGCAGGGCCGGCCCCGTGGCTTAGCGGTTAAGTACACACGCTCCACTACTGGCAGCCCAGGTTCGGATCCCGGGCGCACACCAACGCACCGCTTCTCTGGCCACGCTGAGGCCGCGTCCCACATACAGCAACTAGATGGATGTGCAACTATGACATACAGCTATCTACTGGGGCTTTGGGGAGAAAAAAAAAAAAAAGGAAGAGGATTGGCAATAGATGTTAGCTCAGAGCCGGTCTTCCTCAGCAAAAAAAGAAGAGTAGCAGCACGGATGTTAGCTCAGGGCTGATCTTCCTCAAAAAAAAAAAAAAAGAAAGAAAGAAAACACATTGCAGATGCTGCTCAATGCTCGCTCAGCCAGATGTTGGGAGCAGTGGATGGGGTTGAATCAGCTCTAACCCAACAAGGCACTTGATAAGAGGGTCCTTCCAAAACCCTGAGGAAATCACATCGTCTAGGTCAACAGCTTCCGAGTTTATAGAATAAATGGCCTGAAGTCTCCTCTGAACTCTGGTGCTGCCACTCCTCAGGAAATCTTAAACACAAGCGTCACCCCTTTCATTTTAATCGCTGAGTGAATTCCATCCCACAGTTCATTGAATGGATGACTATTAACCTCATGATAAAGAGTAAGTTCAGACAAGGAATCCCGGAAAAGTGGGGAGGCTAAGGACACAAAGCTCTTGCGTCAGATTTACCAAACACACACTTGCACATTTGGGCAACAAGCGACCAGAAAGCAAAACAACTGCTAACTAGTCTAAGGGCACAGCCTCTTAGTAACCTCAAAAAATGACATCACTGAGGACGTCCAAGACTTCTCTGGCAGGCTTTTTTTTACTGGGGAAGGAGGTGAGCTCATCTCTAGCATGTTGAAATACAATTGAGCAAGTATTCAGAGCAGACACCGAGGACAAACCTGAAATACCGAAAAGAGCTCAGAGAAGGGGCCAGGAGTCTACTGTTGCTGGAGGTGAAGACGAGTCCTGGTAAAGAACACTTCCTACCATGAAGGAAATAAATACAAGACCCGCCCTGTTCCGAGTGCCACCTCACCTTATATTAGAGGACCCAGTCTCAGGGTCGGGAAGACAGACTCTAGTCCCATGAGAAGCACCTCCGGGGAGGTCGGGGTGGGTGCGAGCTGAAGCTCTGACTGAATTCTAAACCCGTTAGGCCATGATTTTATAAGAACAAAGCCTAACCAACAGACATCCCACAGGGCTGGTTGTAACAGAGGAAATGCTGACGAGGTCACCCCTAGGTACCATCAAGCAAAAATTATCCAACTTTGGAACAACCTTGAAAGTATGTGTCCTGTGGATTAAGTAGAGTCCATCATATTTTCCTTCACTCAGGTACAACAATTGTCACCTGTGGCTTCAGGTTCTCTCATAAATGATGACTACCAGTAGCATTTGGAGGTGGAAGGAGAGTGTGGGTAGTTAAGATACTTCTGCTGAATTTCCATTTTGGAAAACCTAGAAGTGCTATCAGCTCCCAGGTGCTTTCCTCTCTACAAACAGGCTTGACAGAGCCTTAGCAGCATCCCTGTAGGGGCAGAAGGCCTTCAAGTTCACCCAGGAGATGGTGGTGCAGAGGAAGAGCACTGGACTAAAGTCTAACAAACCTGGGCACACCAGGCTAAGTCACTTTCAAGCAGGGTCCCATTGACTATGAAGAAACTAAGATCAAGAGAATTAAGTAACATGGCCAAGGTCACCCAGAGTGTTAACAGTCAAGCTGGGACCAAACCTGAGTCATCCGGAATGCAAAGTGATTTCTCCTGTGTCCCCAGCTAACTTTCAGTGGTACATGCATGTGAGATTAGTATGGTGTCACCACAGATTACTAGCAACATGTAAAGCGAGGCTATACTACACTGCATTTATGCGTGCAGTGGAGGGGTTTTCTAAGCCACTGAGTGCCATTTGTTTTTTCAGTATGAAAAGTGAGCTGAATCGTATGATTTCTGAGAAGTAAATGCTCAGGCTCCCATCTGAAGATCCAGAATCTGCTGCTGCCCATCCCCATAACACTCACCTTGGCTCACTCAGATTACACGGCAATTCGAGAACGCTGTTCTCTGGCAAGCCCTAGCAGGGCAGGCCAAGGCTGGAGATGGTTGGTCCCAAAGGGGAGGATGGCATCCCTCATCACTTGGTGCCTAGAGGGAAGCAGCCAGGTCTGCCAGGCCTTAGTGGACAATGAAGCCAGAGGCTCCAGCATCCCTGCACCAAGGGGAGGTTACAATAGAGTCTGCACAGCTATATAACACCCATCACCATAGTAACTACCGAGAAATAGAAGATCTGGTTTCAAGAATCTAAAAGAATCCTCCATGTGTTGAATGTTTAAAATCTATTCAGTCCTATCTTTCTATCTACTGAAAATATATTCTGCCTTGGAAACAGCAGTGTCATGCATAAGAAGTATGTCAACATAAACTTCTTATAAGATTAGCAACTCTATAAGCCCAAGACATTGGTCAATCTAATGAGGTGGCTCCTACATCTAACTTGGACCTGTAAGGGATCTTGTTCCCACAGGCCTAGGGAGTTAGGTATTATTCTCAGCCTTTTTCAGAATAATTGCCTAGATTCTGGTAGCGTGGGGGTGGGGAGTGGGGGGTTAACTGGGGGCAAGGAAACAAGCCCAGACTAAGAACTGGTAACTCCAAGGGGTTGGCCCCCTCTTCCACAGGCTTGTGTTTGTGGTGGCAGGGGACCAGCAGCAGCAGCTATCGGACTTTTTCAGAGTAAGAGGCTCGGCTTCCCCAGCGTTGCTGGCAGGCCATGCGTCCAGTGGAGGAGTGGTCAAGGGCACAGAGCAGTCAGCCTGCTGCCACCCTACTCTCTGGCTCCCTGTATTAATGAACGAGGCAACAACAGCTCCTAGGAATGAGAGTTCTCAACTGTTTTCCTCCCTCAGTATATTTGGCCTGATTTGTACCTGAATGACAACGTCCCACAGGAACAGCCAGGGGCTGGAGTGTAGAGAAAATATATTGCAGGCAATGTGAAATGACCAGCAGTTAGTTATAACAGCAGCTGTCTCTTCTACACTAAAAAGCCTCTCAGAATGAGAGTTGACTTACAGGGATAATCTTTAACTCAATAAAACTTACTTTTTTTTAAAGACAAAACATTCATAAACTTCACCATTAGTAACAAATTACTTGCAACATCCCTCAAAACCACACTTAAAAGGCAAAAAAATCCAAGTGGCACAGTGATTACTTAGCAAAATGTCCTTAAACTCTCTTTCTAGATACTCCAGCTCTTCAGTGAAGCCTTCTAGGATCAAAGGGAAGAGATAACAGATCATTATGCATTATTCTGCCTGGTCTATGTGTGAAATTCCACAGCTATGCGCTTTACTTTCCTCACTAGTATGAAATTCCCAGGATACAGCCTCCTCAGGCAACAGTCACCGGCAGTAACTAAGTGTCTGTATAAATGCCATATGTGACTATTAATTTAGATACAAATGTAAGTGTTTGTATTTCAGTATACATACATCCTATGAGCCAGCCCTGGTGGTCTAGTGGTTAAGATTCAGTGCTCTCACTGCAGCGGCCCAGGTTTGTTTCCAGGTCAGGGAACCACACCATCCGTCAGCCGTCATACTGTGGTGGCTGCGCGTTGCTGTGATGTTGAAAGCTATGTCACTGGTATGTCAAATACCAGCAGGGTCACCCATCATGGTTTCAGCAGAGATTCTAGACTAGAAAGACTAGTAAGAAGAACTTGGCCACCCACTTTCAAAAAAATTGGCCATGAAAACCCTATGAAGAGCAGCAGAGCACTATCTGACATAGCGCTGGAAGGTGAGAGAGGATGACGCAAAAAGACTGGGCAGGAAGACGTGCAGAAATGGCACCTCGCAAGGGACAGGAAAAGAAGGAAGAACAGGTCATCAGCCTCAGACCTCAGGTGGCTGAAGGAGAAAATGTATTTGGTGTCTGCCACATCTCTGCATCCTTCAATGACACTGTTGTCCACGTCACTGATCTTTCTGGCAAGGAAACCATGTGCCGTGTGACTGGTGGGATGAAGGTGAAGGCTGACTGAGATGAATCCCCTCCATACATGTTGGGTGCTCAGGACGTGGCCGAGATGCAAGCAGCTGCACATCACTGCCCTCCACATCGAACTCCAAGCCACAGGAGGAAACCAGGACCAAGACCCCTGGGCCCAGGGCCCAGTCAGCCCTCAGAGCCCTGGCCCGCTCTGGAATGAAGACGGGGCAGATTGAGGATGTCACCCCCATCCCCTTTCATAGCACCCACAGGAAAGGGGGTTGCCATGGTCGCCATCTGTGAAAAGGCCTCCTCAAATAATTGTTTTCTGTTAATAAACTGCCTTCAGGTTAAAAAAAAAAAAAAAAAAAAAGGGCCTGTGCGGTGGCGTAGCAGTTAAGTTTGCGCGCTCTACTTCAGCAGCCTGGGGTTTGCAGGTTCGGATCCCAGGCGTGGACCTACGCACTGCTTATCAAGCCATGCTGTGGCGGCATCCCATATAAAGTAGAAGATAGGCACGGATGTTAGCCCAGGGCCAATGTTCCTCAGCAAAAACGAGGATGACTGGCAACACATGTTAGCTCAGGACTAATCTTCCTCAAAAACACAAACAAACAAAAGACCAGGCAGGGTTCCACTCTGCTATACACAGGGGCACTAGGAGTCGGAATCAACTCCAGGGCACTAACAACAAACAACAATACATCCTATGACATGGAGACTGATTCCCCCCATCTCAAAGTTTCTAGAAGATGGGTTCAACAAGTTTAATAGCAGGTATATGCACAGAAGTCCTTTCTGCACAACACAACACCAAAGGAGTTGAGTGAATGAGTGAAGATGATCTCTAGAGCCAACATATGGTAGGCACCCAACAAATGTTACCTGAACTAAGCCCAGCCAAGGGAGAATCCACTGGCCACACAAAGGCCGAGAGGCAGCACAGGGATGTGGTTAAAGCACAGCCTCCAAGGCCGGCCCTGTGGCTTAGCAGTTAAGTGTGTGCGCTCCGCTACTGGCCACCTGGGTTGGGATCCCGGGCGCGCACCGACGCACCGCTTCTCCGGCCATGCTGAGGCCGCGTCCCACATACAGCAACTAGAAGGATGTGCAGCTATCTACTGGCGCTTTGGGGAAAAAAAGGAGGATGACTGGCAATAGACGTTAGCTTAGAGTCGGTCTTCCTCAGCAAAAAGAGGAGGATTAGCAGGGATGTTAGCTCAGGGCTGATCTTCCTCACAAAAAAAAAAAAAAAAAAAAGTATAGCCTCCAGTCAGGTACAACAGAGAACAGACCCTGGTTCTTCTGTATACCAGCCAGGTGGCCTTAGCTTGGACCAGCTACTTAACCTCTTAAGAGTCTCAGTTTAGGAGCCGGCCCAGTGGCGCAAGCAGTTAAGTGTGCGCGCCACGCTGCGGCGGCCCGGGGTTCGCTGGTTCGGATCCTGGGAGCGCACCAACGCACCGCTTGTCAAGCCATGCTGTGGCGGTGTCTCATAAAGTGGAGGAAGATGGGCACGGATGTTAGCCCAGGGCCAGTCTTCCTCAGCAATAAAAAATAAGAGGATTGGCAGATGTTAGCTCAGGGCTGATGTTCCTCACAAAAAAAAAACAGAGTCTCAGTTTTTTCATCTGTAAGGATAGTAACAACAACTCTGCAAGGTAGGTATGAGAATAATAAATAAATATAATAATAAATAATAATAATAAATAAATATAATAATAAATAAAATAAATTACTTATAAAACTACATGTCATATGATGATTAGTAAACTAAAGAAAGTGTCATTTCAAGTTTAAAGTTAACAAATGTTCCCATATACTTTTAGAAAAGAAATGGAAATACCCAACTCTATATGAAAGGCCCTACAGGTAGCATCAAATCTATCCTGTGGTCACAGACTTTGAGCTGAAGGCTCACTATGAAGAATCTCTGTTTTCTGATAAAATTTCTGTATTCTGACCATACTAGATACCAAGAAAGGAAGAGAAAAACCTTGGAATGTCTAGCAAAATAAATTTTGCGAAGGACCTAAAAGAAGATAGTTCAAACTCTTTCAAGGAGACTCTGAACATGAGTTAGGTGAAGTCCCCTTAATGCTACAGAAAGTCAAGATGGGGAACAGAGCACGTTATGGTTTTGTTTCTTTAGAGCAGCTCATCACTATAAATAAAGGTTTAGGTAACCGAAAAATTTACTTGATACTGTGACAAATTTGATTTGCATTTATATCTCATGACAATCAATCTCCAACCCAGGGGTTCTCAGCTGGGGGCCATTTTGCCCCCAAGGGACATCTGGCAATGTCTGAAGACATGTTTGAGTAGTCACAACTGGGGTGTGGGCTGTGCTACTGGCATCTAGTAGGCAGAGGCCAGGGATGCTGCTCAACATCCCACAATGCACAGAAAGCACAAGCACAAGTCTGCACATGGACCACCACCACCACCAATTATCCACCCCAAAATGTCAACAACACAGAGGCTGAGAAATCCTGCTTGAACCTCAGAAGCAGTGCTAAAGTAGTTCAAGAAGAGACATGAGTCTAATACGCTTCTCAGCTCTTCATCAGTTTACAGAGAGACAAGATGAGATTTGTTTTGGCACTATGCTTCATGCCTTCATCAAATATCCTTTACAGAGATTTCTGGGAAACTCAATTTCCACCAGAAAACAGAAGAGGCTGTTAGGAGGGGGGGCCACTTGGCACTGTCCACAGATGACAATGAAAAGGGTCACAGCACCTTCCTGGGAACAGGACTGATTTGTATTTGGATCTCCAGGAGGCGAAACCTTTAAAGCAAGCTCAGTAACGAAGCCAAGCAGAGGTGAAGCCCGTCACAGAAATGTGTTTACTGACTTCTTTGTGGATTGGGACATAAAACTGGGAGAAATCTAATTATTGTTTATCAGTCCAGTGTCTGACTGACAAGCAGGTTAAGAATCAGGAGAACTAAGTTCTACTACCAGGTCTGTTACTAGCTAGCTATGTTATATGACTTCCCTGGAACTCCAACGTCCTCATTCATAAAACAAGAGGCACTTGTCAGTGAGCTGCAGAGAGGATGGCATATAACAGGAGGCAAAGCATGAAAAGCTATGGGCTTCCCCCAGCCATTTCAGCCAAAGCGGCTTCCCTATTCTTTGCTATACTTCCTCCGAAAATGGGGTTGTGCTGCTTCTAAAAATAAGGTCTAGAAAACGATGAGCTTGATGATCTTGGAGGCCTGATATTACATTAAGAGCTACCTAAGCAAGCCTTTTATGATCTATTATAGCACTTGTATCCTGTTACAGTATTTGTTTGTTTACACATCTGTTTTCCAACTCATTTTTCTTTATCTCCTACTGCCCAACGTGAGGCACCTAATCAGGGTTTGCTGAATGAATAATTTCCAGAATGCGAGGTAGTCTCAAAATCGAGGTATTCTCAAAGAACAGATGACAAAGAAGAAAGTTAAAAGTGAATCCCAGAAATAAGAAAAATGTCTGGCTAGTCAGTAAGCATTTTTGAGCAGCATTTTTATTGTAGAAATTTCTACTGATAGTGGGTAGAGAGTGAGATGGGCGTTATGGGGGCACCAAGCATGTAATGCTTTGTGCTCAAATAACTCACTGTTTCACATTTGAAGGAGAAACGTTGCATTGCATTGGCTTTAAACTGGCTTCCTTACATTCCAGATACAGCTACTGAGAACACACCTTTTAGATTTTGTTTTAAGGACTCTAAAAGACGGATTAGGAGCAGAACACTGCCTTACTCATCTTTTTCAAAGAAATGTATAGGCAAAATTTTAAGAGTCACGGTAACAAACACTTGTCAGCACTTCTCCAGCCCACGCACACACAAACCACCTGACATTCCCTGATGTCCAGCTCTGTGAACACCCTTTATTCCCCAGATGGCTTTAGAGAAGGGATTTCGCAGCAGTGTTCTCTTCATGTTTGTTACTCTAGGGAAGGGGTTGACCCAAAGGCAATAGCTGTACAATCTCGTAACAAGCCCACATCCTGTCTCTAAGCACATTTGGAGGAAACGCAACAAGGCATTAGGTTATCATTACTGCAAGGGAAAAAAGCAAAATACAAGGATCACGATTTACCGAAAAGAAAAGAAAAAAACCAAACAGCAGTTTGCCACTGTAAAACTTAATAACTTCCTGTTCCATGAGGCAGCCCCCACAAACTACATGAATTAAAGATATATGAAGTGGGCCGGCCCCGTGGCTTATGGGTTAAGTGCACGTACTCCGCTGCTGGCGGCCCGGGTTCAGATCCCGGGCGCGCACCGACGCACCGCTTCTCCCCATGCTGAGGTTGCGTCCCACGTACAGCAACTAGAAGGATGTGCAGCTATGACATACAACTATCTACTGGGGCTTTGGGAGAAAAAAATAAATAAATAAAATTATAAAAAAAGATACATGAAGTGGATGACTATAATTCCCAAGAGGTCCCCAGAACTGCTCAAACATCATTGTCTCCATTAATCATTACCGAGAAGAAATTCAAATAACCCAGAACATCTACTGTTGACTAAGGACATGATTAGGCAATAATGAATGAATAACCTTAGGAAAAAAGAAGGTAGACAAGATGGGGAGGGCAACTGTCCAACAGCTTATAGGCCAAGAAAGAGCAGAGAATCATGTGCTCCAGAGCTCTGAGAGGTATACTCAACCCTTTTTTCAAACCAAACCCTACACAGAAGGCCAATACATAAAGCAAGTACAGTGGAGCGTCCATAGTTAAAACGGTAGTGGGGGCTGGAGACTCAAGAACTCAGCTCCTCCGGCACACTTAGGAATTCCGAGCTCAGCTGAGTTTGCAGGCTGTGGACAGCCTTTGCAGGCTTAGGACACTCACTTTGAAACAGACAGCTTCCATTTTCCTCTGCATATGTAAAGTGACAGCAGCTCTAGGACAGTCTCTTAGGCCTGTATGTCCAAAGGGAAACTGGTCCTAGATTAGCCACTGTGCCTGGACCTGCCCAGGGCTTTCCAGCTGCTGAGCCAGGGCTCCCTCTACTCTTTCACACCTTGTTTCCAATAGTGCAGCAGCTTCCTGAAAATGTCCTGACCTTCCAAAAAGCATGTGGTTTCTGTGTCTTCAACTCACTCCATTCCCAACACTCTAGCTCTAACTCTGTATTATGGAGCAGTGCATACTCGAATCAGCTGCACTTGACTGTAAGGTCCCTGAGAGCAGACCTGGAGGCTCACCCACACTCATCAGTGAGGGTGCTTTAGCTGCCCCCTTCCTAGGAACCAGATTAGACCACTGTGTATGTAGGGACGCGCACTCATGCATGTCCCATGACAGCTGGTGCTCAGGGGCTGTTTGTTTACAAAGCAATTCTAGGGTTTCTGTCTCTAAGCTTCCACCCACATACCTCCTCATCTGAAGATACAAATTCAGAGATAGGCACTTCTGATGATGAGTAGCAAGGGTGTTTGCCAGAATATAATCATCAATAGCCTTTTTTGGGTTGCAAATCCCTTTGAAAATCAGATGAAGGCTTCAGACTCTCTCTCCAAGACAATCACATATAAAAAATGTTGCCTATGCCATTCCTGAGCAACCACAGGCCCCTAAAGTTCACCCATGGACCCAGAATTCAGGTTAAGAATCCCTATTCTAGAAGAGTCTTTTTATGAGAGACATTCTCTTTGTGGGTAACGTTTTTAGTGAGACTCCTGAGTGCTTATTAAAGAGATCTTCCCCTTTCTTTGGCTTCCTTCCTTTTTTTCTCTTCCTAGTCTGTCTTTTACCTAACTCCAGTGGGTTCAATTCAAGTTCTTGACTTTTCCATTTCTCAGCTCTTCATTTCCCTGAGCTCCCAGAATACTGAGTGTCAGAGCGACAATCATAAACCTTAGAAAGTGATTTTACTGTTTCCCATCTCCCCAGGGTGACTGCCAACTCCTAGTGAACAAGGACTATGCTAGGTTTACTGTTGTTTTTGCACACCCCTCAGTGCCAATACTCTGCACACTACAGAGGCAATACATACTTGCTAAATGGGCAGAGAGCACTTCTTCTTTGCCCTTCTACCTTTAGGTATTTGCACTTGAATGTGTGGACTTCTTTAAAATCTGGGCATATGCCCTGGAAAAACCACTTGCAAAGGCAAGAAAGCATAACCTACAGCAGCTAGTCACCCCACTTTGTTCCTTTCGGGTCCAGCAGTATGACTTTTTGCAAACACAAAAAGTCTTACACAGCAGGATAAACATGACATTAAGCACAGACAGGAAATTTTGCTGAGGTTGACAAAAACCCAAGTGTGTGGTAGAGGAATGGAGTGTTTTAAAAGTTGTTTTCTAATTAGTGGGATACGTGCTATTACTAAGCAAAGAGAAGGCCTGACTCTCCCCTTGCCTTCCTGTAGAAAACCAAGGGAGTGAAGGTTTAATGCCACTTTACTATGTCTGCTTTTCTCATCTGTCTTCAAACACTACTACCTAGACCCCTCTCCCAGCTCACACTCAGTTTTGCTCACCGATTCTTTTCCTTCATCTGCCTGCCCTCCTTCAGATTGCCCTGGAAATAGTTTCAGGTGACAACAGTTCCTCTGCAGCAGTGCGTAGTGGTCTTGCCAGAGAGAACAGCAGATCCAGTATCTCAGGAAGGGGAAAGCTACACCTGGGAATGTGACGTGCCACATTATCATCAACAAACATTTATAATGCTCATGGGCTCTATGACTACAAAGAGGCCTAAGACCTTGTTCTGGACTACAAGTAGCTTTTAATCGAGAGAGAGAGACAGAGACAGAGAGAGACGGAGAAATAAAAAGATAACATAACAAGGTTTGCTATGGTATAAACACTAATTGTGCAGTACAAACAACAGTGCTAAAGACAGAGCCTTATGTTCCATATTTTCCAGGACAGTTCTGATTCAAATATCTTGTCCACCAACTCCTTCAGTACAACTGTATGTTCAGACTACAAGTTCCAGTGTTTGGCATAAAAAATACAATCATCAAAACCACTGATGATGCAGGCCAGCCAACTAGATTAGCTAAAAGCATGATGGATGATTGTTTGTCATGCTAGAACCTTCCCACAGTCCTCAGGTAATTGTGCTATTAAATACAAGACAGCGAAATTTGAGTCTTCCAAGACTGAAGGAGCTCACTCATCGGGAGAAAGGCAGGAAGCTGGGAGTATTTAGAAAAAGGCAGGCAGGCAGGGTGCAAGACACCTGTCTCTGTTATCCTATTCTTTCCCAAAGCCCTTTCAATGTTACTGAGAACTATGACAATAATTAGGCCTATGATATTCCTGGGAAGGAAACAAACCTATTCGTGTGACAAAAATTAATTTTCTTTTCCTAAGTAGAGAGAAGAGAATATCCACTTGCTTGGCCTCTGGCATACAAGCTGGCAGCAGTTACCGCCAAGCAACAATCACCCCTTTCTTGCCTCTTGCGCTGTCCCTTTCCTCCTGTATCCTATCACTTCTTGTCAGTCCATTCCCTCTTCTGTCCAGCCTGTGCTTTAGAGAAGGGGGCCTCAAACAAGAATCACAAGGGAAACTTTTAAAAGCACAGATTCCCAGGCCCCATCCCAAACTCAGTGAAACAGAAAGGTCTGGAAACCCCTGTCTTAGATCATTAAGCAGCATTCAAGGTGCCAAAGACTTTAAGGCTCATCAAGTATTCACCTCATTTTTCAGATTCAGAAACTGCAGCTCAAAGGGTTTAAATGTTTTTCTCATGGTCAAAAATATACCACCACATGGGGCCCGCCAGGTGGCCCAAGTGGTTAAGTGTGAGTGCGGCCGCTATGGTGGCCAGGGGTTCGCCGGTTCGATCCCAGGTGCGCACTGACACACTGCTTGTCGAGCCGTGCTGCGACAGCGTCCCATACAAAGTAGAGGAAGATGGGCATGGATGTTAGCTCAGGGCCAATTTTCCTCAGCAAAAAAAAAAGAGGAGGATTGGCATCAGATGTTAGCTCAGGGCTGATCTTCCTCACAAAAAAATTAAAATACCACCACAAATTCCTTTTTTGGGAGAAACCATCCATTTGTTTTTCACTCTAATATAAATTAACACGTATGTATTTGGATACATGTAAAACAAAATTGTCATGTTGAATAGCTGTGAGTGAAAAAAATGGTTACAGATTTATTAACTTAATTTTGTACTTAACAATTCAATCATTTTGAAGTACAAACAAAAAGTCAGTGTATGGGGCCGGCCCGGCAGCGCAAACGGTTAAGTGCTCGCGCTCCCCTGCGGTGGCCCGGGGTTCACCGGTTCGGATCCCGGGCACGCACTGATGCACTGCTTGGCAAGCCATGCTGTGGCGGCGTCCCATATAAAGTGGAGGAAGATGGGCACGGATGTTAGCCCAGGGCCAGTCTTCCTCAGCAAAAAGAGGAGGATTGGCATCAGATGTTAGCTCAGGGCTGATCTTCCTCACACACACACAAAAAAATTACTAAAAAAAAACTTGTTCATTGATAAGAGCCTTATGAATTTAACGGCTATTTTGAAATGCCTAGTTAAGGGTTCAGAATATTGCCTGGTAAGGTCTGAATATAGATGTGGTTGATATGACCACCCACAAAGAGTTTCCGGCTCCATTTCAGTTGGCCATGATTGCAACTTACATGCAGTCCTCTGACGAGCTGTTTTTAAATGGATTCCCTCTACAATAACTATATACCTTGAAATTATCTATAGTGAACTCCAGTAACCATCGTTATTCTTTTTTTTTTTTTTTTTTGTGAGGAGATCAGCCCTGTGCTAACATCCCCCAATCCTCCTCTTTTTTTGCTGAGGAAGACGGCCCTGGGCTAACATCTGTGCCCATCTTCCTCCACTTTATATGGGACGCCGCCACAGCATGGCTTGCCAAGCAGTGCATCGGTGCGCGCCCGGGATCCGAACCAGCGAACCCCGGGCCGCCGCATCGGAGCGCGCGCACTTAACCGCTTGCGCCACTGGGCCAGCCCCCACCATTGTTATTCTTGAATGGAAAGACACTGGTCATTCAGAAAGGATTCTTGCAAAATATACAAATAAATGTAACTGCGTATTCTCAAATATACGTAATTTTGCTAGACCAGACCATCAGTTACGGGCTGCTATATTTTAGTATTATGTGTCAAATTTATTAAAAATTTAAAAAGAAATTTTCTGAGGGACTCAGCTGCCTTCATCAGTTGGCTTTAAAATGTGTAATACAATGAGAAACAACATCTTACGGTAAATAAATGGAATCAATATGGAAAAGTAAAACACACAGTGAACAAGATTACAGAGCACCTGAATGGTCACCAGAGTGAAATATCTTACAGTATAAAAAGAAAAAAAGGGAATGGGGACAGCCTGGTGGCGTATCGGCTAAGTTCGCCCTCCGCTTTGGTGGCCAGGGGTTCGCAGGTTTGGATCCCAGGCCGGGACCTAAACACCCACTCATTAAGCCATAGCTGTAGCGGTGTCCCACACACAAAATGGAAGAAGATTGGCGCAGATGTTAGCTCATGGACCATCTTCCTCAAGCAAAAAGAGGAAGACTGGCAATAGATGTTAGTGCAGGGCCAATCTTCCTCACCAAAAAAAAAAAAAAAAAGGAAAGAAAAGGAAAAAAGGGAAAATCTTGGTATAAGCAGTTATATTAACTGTTCCAATTACAGATTTCTCTCTCTCTCATTGCTGGCAAGAATTAATTGGTAATGGCACTGCTTCTCAGCAGTGCAAAAATATCCTAAAAAATTATTCAGTTTACAACAAAAGACAGAGCTTTCATGCTGTTTTTGCACAAATAAACCTAACAATATAATAAATTGAGTTACACAGCAGATAACCTTCACTATGTTGAACACAAAAGATGTGACCCAAACCTCTTAATTCTCCCATCGATTACTATCAGAAAAAACAATTGCATTAAATACCTATTTATAACTTTTTAGTTAACTATGGCCAATAATATATAAGGAGGTAATATATAGTTCAAGTTTTTCATCTCTTTTCTCTCCAAGGAGTGACAAGCTGAATTCTAAATGTTACATTGAAATAATTCCAATTTTCAAAAATATCTTCCTCTTGGAGGAGTGATATTCCAGTTTTTGGTGCAATCCTGATACAGAACCCAACTGTCCTGAATCCCTTTAGTTTTTAAAAGGAAACCAAAAGATCAAGGTAGCCTGAAGGCCCCAGCTGTCCAGTTTTGCTTTTCAACAGACTCCATGAGGAGTGAGCTAAAGGCAATGAATGAATACTTTATTTTCTGTAACTCATTTTCTCGATGGCATTTGTAGAGTAGCTCATACTCCCGACTCTGGTGACTCCCAGCATTTCACCCTACTGGCCCAAGCAAAGGAAAAAAGCAAACCAAGTAAGAATGGAGGACTCACCAATTTCCCTCTTTACATCCCCAGTTAGATGAGGGCACTCAATGAGCATGTGTTTCCAAAGCCCTTTGAACCCCTACACCCTCACCAGTGTTGGCTTAGGTACTGCATCTGAAAATTTTTTCTAATTTCACCAAGTAAACTTGTAAATGCCCATTTGAACTGTGAGCTCCTAGTGAGCTTGTGATGTTTCCTCTTGTGATGTTTCTTGAAAAAAACTAATGAATAAAGTACAGATTTACTAATGTATATTCCTTATCCCTCTCCTCACAAGAGAAAAATTATAATTTTTAATATGGGAGTTAAAATTTTAATCCAAACATACTGGTTAACGCCATACTAGAAATTCCAATACACAAAACCACTAAGCTCCTGTTTCCTTCTACTTAGTAGGACAGTTTAGGGGGAAGGGGAAGACAGTTTAAGTAACATAACCCATTTCCAATCCCTGCAACTGTTTAGGAAAGAGCGTGGCATCTGGAGGCAGATGACCAAGTTCAGGACCATCTTCTTGGGATGCAGGTCAAGTCACTTAACCCGAGTCTCATCATTAACCCCATTTTACAAGTGGGGAAACCATCAACTCAAGAGAATTCTGCAAGGGGCCGAGAGGGAGAGGGCTTCCTGAACTGCAGAGCACTCTTCCACGTTCACTATTTTCAATCACGCTCCGCCTTGTCTGGTTCACAGGCCCTGAAGGCAACACGATGAGGACGAACAGCCACAGGCCACAGCAGCTGGTTCATCAGAACAGTGTAAACGGGAGGACACAGGCCTCGTGCCGACTGCGCTCGGCGGTCCCGGCGCCCTTTCGGGGCAGTCAGTACACCTAGGGCGCCGCGCTTAGGAGGTGACAGGCACACTCTCCGCCCAGACTAATCGGCTGCCCCTGGCGTTGAGCCCTCCCACTCTGCGCTCCGCACCACGGCGGCCGCGGGTCCCTCGTGAAGTCACGACAGTGACTCAAAGGCCCTTCCGACGAAGGTGAGTCAAGAGGTAGAAGGGCAGAGCCGGGGCCCACGCCCACAGCCCGCCACGCCGGGCCCCGACCTCCCCCGCTTCGCAGGGCCGGGCCCTCGCGGCCCCCGGCGGACGGACGTGTCGGCCGGGCGGTCGGAGGCTGCACGGCTCCACCCGCCCCGCGCGCCGGGAATGCCCAGTGCACACGCGGCGACCCCGGGGTTCACCTCGCCCAGCGCACTCGTGAAGCGGGCAGCGGGGCGCCCAACGGGGACCAGCGCGAACGGGCGGCTCGGGCCTCCCCAGGCCTCTGAAACGTGGTCTAGGCAGCGGGGTCCCCCAAGCCAGGCCCCCTCCCCGGCCACGCTTCCGGCCGCCCCCCGCCCGCCGCCCACCGGGTCTCCCTCGGGCTGCGCCGGGGCCGCAGCGGGCCGCGGCCGGCCGAGCCCAGTTCCCCAGGGCCCGGGCCGGTCAGGCCCGCCGAGGAGCCCGCCGCATGGTCCGGCAGGGCGCGGGCCACTCACCGGTCGCGAGTGCGCTCGGCCGTCCTTCAGCCCCCGCGTCCGCGCGTCCGTCAGCTTCTCCCTCAGACGCCCCGGCCGCCGCAGCCGAGCGGGCGGGCGCGAGGGCGACCCGACGCGCGCACGCATCGGGGGCGGGGCCTGCGGAGGACACGCCCCTGCGGCGGCGCGCGGCACCTCTCCCGGCTCCCAGGTCCGCCGAGGAGGTTGGGGTGGTTGGGGGTAAGTGCTAGCGTGCGTAAGAGCGGTGTTTATGAGGACCCCCTCGGGCTACGTGCTTTTCTCACCCAATGTCGCCACCTTTCAGGCTCATCTCGCGCTGGGCTCCACCTGCCCTTTCCGTTCCGCCACACTAGCTTCCCGTCACGTCCTTACCTATCCCACTGGCTACAGATTAAATGACCGGTCATGTCTGGTGTTGACAAAGGTATGGGAAATACGCAGTGTTTGTGGGAATTATGGGGAAGGGGGGACAATTTAGCAAGATCTGTTAAAATTTAGAATGGGCATGTTCTTTAACCAAACAGTTCCACTTCTGGGTAGCTCTTTTAGAGGAACACTTGCAAGAACCCAAAGAGGCGCAAAAGAGGGAGGTCCTTGCAACACATAACAGGATATTCCCTTTCGATGAAAACCTTGAAACATCTAAATGTCCATCAAAAGAGGCTGGGGTGGGGGTGGACAGGGGCACATCCACTCGATAGAGTTGTGCCACACTTGAAAAGGAAGGCCAGACACCGCCTGAGGGAGGACAATAAGTAGAAAGGGGGGAAAGCAAGTTGTAGAAAAATACAAAAATACGTTCAAAAGAATGTAAATTTAACTAAAATAACAAATGTTGAACTCTTAATAATGTGTATGCTGAAGTGTTTAAGGGTGAAGGGTACTAATGTCTGCAACTTACTTGAAATGCATCAAAAAATAAGATGAGGGCCGGCCCCGTGGCTTAGCGGTTAAGTGCGTGCTCTCGGCTGCTGGTGGCCCGGGTTCCGATCCCGCGCTTGCACCGACACACAGCTTCTCTGGCCATGCTGAGGCAGCGTCCCACATACAGCAACTAGAAGGATGTGCAGCTATGACATACAACTATCTACTGGGGCTTTGGAGGGAAAAAATAAATAAATAAAATCTTAAAAAAAAAAAGATGATAAATAAATAGATATCTGATACAGCAAACATAGCAAAATGTTAAGAATCAAAGAATCTAGGTGGTAAGTATATGAGCATCCACTATACAGTTCTTTCAACTTTTCTGTATGTTTATAAATTTTTCTCAACACAAATTATTCATAATCAATCTATAAATCAAAATTGGGGTGAGTTTATTATGAGCCAACCCTAAGGAACACATAGCCCAGGAGAGTACCTTCACGAGGGAAGGAGGCAAGCACTCCAAAGAAGTGGGATGTACAGAGTGGTTATATACCGTCTTGGAACAAAGAGCGTACATCACATAGGACAGGAATGTCTCTTTTACAATAGTCGTGAGATTGCTGGCACAGCAGGTCAGTGGTCACAAGGTGAACATAGCCGGTCGGTAACTAATCCTTAGTTTCTAGGAAGACATGCTTATTCTTAAGGAAATGCTGATATGGGGGGAAGCTACATCCCTGTCTTTAAGAGCATCATTCTTGTCTTTGGGACATAGTAAATGTTTAAAGCAAATGAAAAATGCCTGCTCAACAGGCCATGTCAGGCCTTTTGGAAACACAAGATCAAGCCAAATTAGTTTTAAACCAAATAGCTTCCTCATATGCTCCAGTATATTCTGTTGCTTGTCATTTATTCATCATTTTCATAGAAAAATTTTGGGGAAAAATAAATTCAGTATGATTCCTTTTATTTTTTTAACTACATGATATTATCTTTCTATACATTCATGTTTAGTTATGTAAATACATCCAAAAGCTGAGAAGGTTTACATACTAGAATGACAGAGGGAGGTCAAGGGTCACTTGTGCTTTATCTGTACTGTTTAAATTTTTTATGAGAATGTATAAATGCATTATGCATTACTTGGCTATCAAAATCAAATAAAAAATAATGAATTTTAAGAAAAGGGTAATGGGAAGTAGACACTGTACTGCCTCCTGCCCCAAACACACACACATAATTGAATTAAACTGAGGGCACTGATTGAAGGAGGGGTTGCTGTGAGAGTTCAAATGAGATAACGTGGGGCTTAACCTGTGCCTGACACATAGAAGAAGCCCAGAAAAGGATTCCCACTGTTATCATTAGCACATGTCACTAGGCTGAGTGAACTGGTGAGTGCTTTGCAGGAAGTCCTTTGTCAGATATAAAGTCTCACAGAAAGTGCTGAGTCATGGCTGAGCACACACCAATCAGTAGCCAAATCTCTCCCCTCAGGCCTCAGGGGACCGCCAGGTTGTGGGCTGAATGGGGCTAAAAGAGACAAGAGCTTTGCCCAGGCTGCCAAGCTGCCAGCCCACTTCCTGACAGCCCCCTGGCACCAGCACCACTGGCTGGAAGCCCAGGGGCAGAGATGCCGTTCCCTGCCATGCATTGCCTGTACTGATTTCCAAGCTGCAGGTTCAGCAAAGGCAAAAGGCACTGGAGTTGCTCAGGTCCCAATGTGGCCCTGGGATGGTACTCTCAAACCTGGGCGCCAGGACTGGCTTCATGGGCTTGTGACCCTAGCAGTCCCATGGATCCCACACTCAGAAGGACCCTGCACTTGGTTTAATGTTCTGCTTTTGCTGTCTTGAAATTCTTGATAATTTTTAACAAGGAGCCCTGCATTTTCATTTTGAACTGGGCGTTGCAAATTATGCAGCTGGTTCTGCTGTGTGCCTTCTTGTTTGGAATTATTTCCTTAAAGTGGAGACCTTGGAACATCCTGTTTTGTGGTTTGTCCCTACACAATTTGTTGACACAAAATAACCAGTAACCATTCTATATGTAAGAGAGATAAGGTGAGTTTTACTTGAGCCAGGGTGAGGATTATAACCCAGGAAGGCCTTTTCCAGAAAGGAAGAAAGCATTCCAGAGAAGCATGGTTTTCAGCACAGTCTTATACCTTTTTAGAACAAAGAACATACATTAAACACGACCAGGATACATATTCACCAAAGTTTCAAAGAGCTATTCAGTTGCAAATTAGCAGGTCCACATGACCCCAGATGTCAGGAAAGGGACTAATAGGGGCTAGGGCATAGGAGGGGAAGTATGCACTCTTATCTTTTTTTTTTCTGAGGAAGATTTGCCCTGAGCTAACATCTGTGCCAATGTTCCGATATTTTGTATGTGAGCCACTGCCACAGCATGGCCACCATAAGTGGTATAGATCCCCGCCCGGGGAACTGAACCCAGGCCACCAAAGTGGAGCACACCAAACTTAACCACTAGGCCACCTGGGCTGGCCTTATACACTCTTATCTCGAGAGTGCCTTCTTTACTTTAATGGTTGAAGGAGATGTACAATGGATGTTTGATAGGCCACATAAGTCAGGCTTCTTTAGTTGAAGCTGAATCAGTGCTTGAACCTGGATAATTACCCCATATACCTCAATATGTGAAAATCTCTTGTGAAATTGAAGAAAAATCTTGTCTTTTATCACAGTAATATGCACTTGGGTTCCATTTAGTAGGTATTTATTGAGTTCCTACTAAGTGCCAGACATTGTGCCAGGAGGGAGAGGTAACAGAGACAAAACCAGGGCCAGCTCTCAGTATGCCCTTGGTCTAATATGGTAAAGACAATTTTGCTACTGGGATAGAGATGGGAATGGAATAGGAGTAATTAGCCTAGCCTAGGGGTCAGGGAGGGCTTCCTGGAGGAGGTGATGTTTATGTGGAGTCTTAAGGAATGAGTAGGAGTTAGCCCTATGTAAGGTGGTGAGAGGAAGGTATTCCAGGCACTTTACAGTCTGAGCACAGAGGTATAACACAACAGGGTGTGGAGGAGACTACAAGAGATTTACGCAAGAGAAACACGTAGATATCTTCATTTATAAATATAAACCCAAGTAAACATAAATGTGTATTAAAATAAATACATGCATCTTATAATAAATAAAGACCGATATTTTACATAAATAAAACACATTACCTTGGGGGTTATCTCCACCACCAGATTCGGGAAAATAGCACCAGTTTTAGTCTGATTTCCCTGTGACTCCAGTGCCTTATAGATGTTTACACAACCAGTCAATCAGCAAATATTTATGGAGCGCCTACTTTGTTCCAGGGACTATTTTAGGTGCTGGAAATTCAGCAGTGAACACAGACAAGTCCCTGATGTCACAAAGCTGACATTTTCGGATGGGTCAATACACATTTTGAAATGAATGAATGAATGAAAAAATGAATGCTCTTATCCAGTCAGCAGTAAGTTTTCAGAAGAAGAGTGACATGGTCATTTTTGAGTTTTAGTTAAACACAAGGAAATCTCACTTTTCTGTTAAAAAGAATGCAAATCCGTGCAAGTAGGAGCGATCTCAAACGTGAGTCAGGCACACAAAAACTCAGAGAGGGCCTTAGAGGGTTAAGACTCGCAGATACAGATTTAATTATCTTTAGGTGACACCCCACATCTGAAGTTCAGATGTTCATACAACACAAAGAGGTAAATTTTTTTTTTGCTTCGCGCAGTCTATCAACCCCAGCGTCCCGGTAAGCAGCCTCTGCACGTGCATTTCGGTCAGTCCTGAGGATTTATGCAAATTCGGTTTACGCACGCCCGGGGCAGGGGGGCCCTGAACGTTCGCCGAACGCCGCGGGAGCAGGGACGAACCACCTGCACCCGCGGAGGGGGGACGGCTGGTCAGCTCCGCGTGGAGTCAGGCCCTGTTGGGGGGAGTTGAGAAGCAGGGCGGCCTGTCCCTTCACGCGGGGAGGCCGGGAAGAGGTGGCTTTGCCAGGGTGGGGCTGGAGCTGCGGGCGGGGGTCGGCGCGCCACGCAGGAGTCCATCCCCCCCTCCACGGTGGACTCGGCTGCAAAAATCAGGTATCCGGGTTTCCCCGACTGGTTCCCACCTAGTCCGCGGCGAGGAGCTGACGCGGGTTGGGGGGACGTGGCGGAGGTCGGGGCGAGGGGCCGGGGGACAGCCCGGGGAATGGGTTGTTGGGCCCGAGGGGGGCGGGCCGGAAGTGCCGGGGCCCAACCTCTCCCGGCTGGCCGCCCCCTCGGCCCTTCGCGGTGAGCGCGCGGGGTCGTTCCGGGCGGGGACCCTTGGCCCAAGCCTGGCCAACCCCGTGCCCTCCTTGACCCCCAGGCCTCTCCGGACCGCATTTCCCGGCCCGGCTCGCATGGCGCAGCAGAGGCTGGTGGTGGTGTTTGGAGCCACAGGTAAGCGAAACGCCAGTCGGAGGCCCCACGGGCGCAGGGTTCCCTCGCAGGGCCAGGCCAGAGGACCAGCCGGCCCAGCCCGGCAGAGCCAGGGCGCCTCCGAGAGCGCCGGGAGACGCCCCGGGGCCTGGAGGGAGGGATGAGATGGCTTGTACCCCTGACCTGAGTTGGGGCCCAGGGGGCATGACCTGAGCTCAGATTCCCTTTGAATTTTTAAAAAATTAATTCTGTTTTTTTTGAGTAAGTGGTAATTGCACGTTATACCAAAATTAAATCTTCCTCCCACCCCCTCACCCGTCCATCACTGTTATCAAGGTTCTTGAGTATCCTATCAGACGGATTAGATGTATCTAAATAGATATTATTATTATTATTATTTTGGTGAGGAAGATTGGCCTTGAGCTAACGTCTGTGCCAGTCTTCCTTTGTTTTGTATGTGGGACACCGCCACAGCATGGCTTGATGAGCAGTGTGTAGGTCTGCACCTGGGATCCAAATCGCAAATCCCCTGGGGGGGCCAGGCTGGCCCTTAAATACATATATATATTTTGTGTGTGTGTGTGAGGAAGATCAGCCCTGACCTAACATCCACGTTAATCCTCTTTTTGCTGAGGAAGACCCGCTCTGAGCTAACATCTATTGCCAATCCTCCTCCTTCCCCTCGCCTCCCAAAGCCCCAGTAGATAGTTGTATGTCATAGTTGCACATCCTTCTAGTTGTGTATGTGGGACGCGGCCTCAGCATGGCCGGAGAAGCCATGCCTCGGTGCGCGCCCGGGGTTCCGAACCTCTGCCGCCAGGAGCGGAGCTGGTGCACTTAACCGCTAAGCCACGGGGCTGGCCCCTATATATATTTTTTTAATGGTAGTGTTTTATTTTGCCCCCAACTGTTTTTTTCTTTCCTATATATTTTTTAAAAACATAAACAGCATGAGGCTAATCTTCCTCAAGCAAAAAAAGAAAAGAGGAAGATTGGCAACAGATGTGAGCTCAGGGTGAGTCTTCCTCAGCGGAAAAAAAAAGTAAACAGCTTTATTGACAGATAAATTACATACCATACAATTCACCCATTTAACGTATGCAATTCCCTGGTTTCTGGTATATTCACAGAGCTCTATGACCATCATCACAATCAGTTTTAGAACATTTCATCACCCCAAAAAGAAACCTCTTACTCACTAGCAGTCACTCTCCATTTTCCCTCAACTTTCTCCAGCTCCTGGCAGCCACCAATCTACTCTCTGTGTCTATAGATTTGCCTATTCTGGATATTTCATATAAATAGAATATACACTATGTGGCTTTTTGTGTCTGGCTTTCTTCACTCAGCATAATGTTTTCAAGGTTCATCCATGTTATAGCATGTATCAGTACTTCATTCCTTTTTATGGCTGAACAATATTCCATTACATGGATAGACCATATTTTGTTTATCCATTCATCTGTTGATAGACATTTGCATTGTTTCCACTTTTTAGCTATTTTGAAAAATGCTGCTGTGAACATTCATGTACAAGTTTTTGTGTGGACATATGTTTTCAGTTTTCTTGGGTATATACCTAGGAGTGGAATTGCTGGATCATGTGGTAAGTCTGTGTTTAGCATTTTGAGCAACTGCCAGACTGTTTTTCAAAGCAATTGCACCATTTTACATCCCCATCAGAACTGTATGAGGGTTAGTTGTAGTTCTGAAATTTGCCTTTTCCACTCCAGGACACATCATGGTCACCTGTCCAGTTCATACATACAGATCTGTCACATTCTTTTTAATGACTTTTGTATGGATTTACCACTTATTTAACCAGATTCCTACTAAAGGACATTTAAGTCGTCTATAAATTTCCACTATTGCAGGTGGTGCTGCAGCCAATGTTCTTGTACATACATGTATGGACATGTAGGGATGATTTGCATTTACTTCCTTTTGATGATTTTAATTTTTGTAATTTTCTTAGTATAGGTAATATTTTATCTAAGCTAAGAGGTGGGTACATGAGTGTTGGTATCCCTTTTTGTATGTGCTAAATATTTCATAATACATTTTAAAATTTTTATAAAAGGTTTAAGCATGATACCTGCTACAATGTGGATGAACCTTAAAAACATTATGCTCAGTGAAAGAAGATAGGCACAAAAGGCCACATAGTGTATGATTCCATTTATATTAAATGTCCAAAATAGGAAAATTCATAGAAACAGAGAGTAGATGAGTGTTGCCAGGGGCTGGAAGGAGGGGAGAACGGGGAGTGACTGCTGATGGGTATGGGTTTTCTTTTGGGGGCACTGAAAATGTTCTAAAATTGGCTGTGATGATGGTTGCACACTCTGAAAACTGAAAGCCACTGCACTGTACACTTTTAAAGGGTGAATATTATGGTAAGTGAATTCTATCTCAAAAAAGCTGTTATTTAAAAAATAGTGTAAGGTGAGTTTCGTGAGAATGACAGGTGCAAGTGTCTAGGGTGTTTGCTGTGGTGGAACATTGCTTTCAGGGCTTCACCCTTCGCAGGACTCCCAGGCAGGTCTGACCCTGCAGGTCTTTCTGCCTCATCGCAGGTGCCCAAGGGGGCTCTGTGGCCCGGACACTTCTGGAAGATGGGACATTCAGGGTTCGAGTGGTGACCCGGGACCCGGGGCAGAGGGCAGCGAAGGAGCTGAGGCTGCGGGGTGCGGAAGTAGTACAGGCAGACCAGGATGATGAGGCCAGCATGGAGCTGGCCCTGACTGGGGCTCATGCCACCTTCATCGTGACCAACTACTGGGAGAACTGCAGCCAGGAGCAAGAGGTCAAGCAGGTGAGGGCAGGTGGGAGGGTGTGGGGAGACCGGGGCTAGGAGCTGGGCATCCTGAAGGGAGCTCCCAGGTCCCAGCTGGTCCCTGGGAGGCAGCTCTGACTTGCCAGAGACGTGCTGACCCTGCCCAGGACGACTGGCCACTGCAGGCCTTTCCCCTCCCGTTCCATGCAGCCCTCCTAAACTTCGATGAGGGCAGGAGGCGGCTGCTTCCTCATCCAATGACTTTTTTTTTTTTTTTTTTTTTTTTTTCAGATATCACTCATGTACTATACAGTTTGCCCCTTTAAAGTTTACAGTTCAGTGGTTTTTAACATATTCTCAAAGTTGGGCAGCCATCACCACTACCTAATTCCAGAACATTTTCATCACCCCGAAAAGAAACCCCGTACCTGTTAGCAGTCACTCCCTATCCCCCTTCACAGCCCCAGGCAACTGCTAATCTACTTTATGTCATCCATTGACTTTTCACACTTCCTAAAAAACCAACTCCGTTGACCCATAATTTTCTTATAATAAGATGCACACGTTTTAATTGTACACTTTAATGAAATTTGAAAATAAATATACCCATATAACTGCCATCCTAATCAAAATATAATACATTTCCATCGTTCCAGAAAGTCCCCCATGTCCTCTTTCATGTATTTTGATCCCAAGATCATATGAACTCCAAATCACATGATCTGTGTTTCCCTTTATTCTGTTTTCCACTTAGATTCTCTCTAGTTAGGTGGTTATTGACTCCAGGTGGCGGGTGGAAGGATATGAGACGTGGCCATCTTTTTGTTACATTGAAGATGGAGACACTGGCACAGTGCCTGTCACATAGAAGGCGCCCAAGTATTCGTGGAAAAGGCAACAGGCTGAGAATCATGCTCTTCTGATTTCAGCCCTGTCTGGTCCACAACTAGGTGCAGTGTGGCTGTGGACGTGTAACTTCCCTGCTCAGGTTTTTGTTTTCTTCCTCTGTAAAATAAAGGGAGATGGGACTGGACCACTGGTCTCCAAACTTGTTTTTAGACTTGACCCTTCCTTCAATTACAGTCTTACATGGAAGCCCATTCCGTAGGGTGGACAAAGACAGCTCTTCTGGCTGAAGAAGATGTTGTCTCATGATCCTGACAGCCTGTATTAGTGTCCCCTGGCTGCCCTAACAAACTACAAGCCACGCGGCTTAAAACAACAGGAATTTATTGTCTCAGTTCTGGAGGCCAGAAGTTCAAAATCGAGGTGTCACCAGGGCCACGTCCCTCCAAAGGCTCTAGGGGAGATTTCTCTCCTTGTCTCTTCCAGCTTCTGGTGGCTGCTGGCTGTCCTTGTGGCCACATCACTCCAGTTTCTGCCTCTGTCTTCCCATGGCCTTCTCCTCGTCTCTGTGTCTTCTCTTCTGTCTCTTATAAGGACACTTGTCATTAGATTGAGAGCCCACCTGGGTAATCCAGGATGATCTCAACTCAAGTCCCTTAACTTAATTATATCTGCAGAGACCCTTTTTCCAAATAAGGTCCCATTCACAGGTTCCGGGGCTTAGGACATGGAGGCCACCATTGACCTCCTGCACAACCTTACGCAGCAGGCATTGTTGCTGTCCTTGTTTAACCGACAAGGCCAGAACGGTTAGATCCTTTGTCCGGGATCACACAGCTAATACGGTGCAGAGCTGAGTCTGGAACCCAAGTGGCCTTTGTGTTTAACCCCTGAGCTGTAGCTCCTCCCTAGTGGACTCCTGGGGCTCTCCAAGGAAGATGGCTTAGCACTGTAGACAAGATGCTCTGCCAGAGCAGGCAGAGGTGGGAAACCTCTGTGCGGGCCCTCCCCAGGCCGCAGACCTGCCCACCCTCACCAACTGCACATGGGTGGGCCACAGTCAAGCACAATGGAAAGTAGAACCACCCGGATGATCTAGAGAAGAGATGCTACAGTTCTGTGAGTGGCAGAGGGCTTACAATTCCATGTTCAAGGGTGTGGTACTGTGTGTGAACATCATTCTGGAACAGGGGGCCTTATCAGAGGGGTCAGTGGTGTCTGGCGCAGTGGCAACTCTGGGGTTGGAGAGCCGGGGCCATGACTGGGGGACACACATCCTCCCTCCTCGCTTTGTGGTTTCTCCTTTCCTGCCCACCAGGGAAAGCTGCTGGCCGATCTGGCCAGGCGCCTGGGCCTTCGCTACGTGGTCTACAGTGGCCTGGAGAACATCAAGAAGTTGACGGCGGGGAGACTGGCTGCGGGCCACTTTGATGGCAAAGGGGAGGTGGAGGAATATTTCCGGGACATTGGTGTTCCCATGACCAGCGTGCGGCTGCCCTGCTATTTTGAGAACCTCCTCTCTTACTTCCTGCCCCAGAAATCCCCAGATGGAAAGAGCTACTTGCTGAGTGAGTGTCCTTCCTCCTTCCTCAGTGTCTGCTCTCACCGTGTGCAGAAAGGGTGTCATAGCAGGCTTGTCATCAGATGGTTCTGGATCTGAGCCCTGGCTCTCTTACATTAGGCCTGTGACTCTGAGCTGGGCCTCTGCATCCTGTTCTGTGCTTCCCCCCTCCCAGGCTTGCCCATGGGTGACGTTCCCATGGATGGCATGTCTGTGAACGACCTGGGTCCTGTGGTGCTCAGCCTGCTGAAGATGCCAGAAGAATACATCGGCCAGAACATCGGGCTCAGTACCTGCAGGCATACGGCAGAGGAGTATGCCGCCCTGCTCTCCAAGCACACTGGGAAGGCCGTGCGCGATGCCAAGGTGGGCCGCTGCTGCCCCAGTCCCGGGGCTTGGTGATGGCCCAGCTCCCACCAGGGGACCCAGGCAGCCCTGGTCAGTCATTCTAACCCCAGAGGGGCTTTGTGGGCAGAAGGGAAGGGGTATCCAGGGCTGCCCCATTGCTCTCTGAGCAAGGTAAATCTGAATTCATCGTCACTGTGAACATTTATGTCATGCTGTTCTTGGGAGCCTAGTGTGGCCGCCAAGTGCAATTTCTGACTTAGGTGGTTGACCAAGCAGCGAGGAAGATTTCTAGGAAGAGGGGATAGTAAGGGCCAAGTAAAGAGGCGTGAAAACGGAGAGCGTGCTGGGGCCCTCTGGGATGTGACTTGAGGCAGGGGAAGGGGAAGGAGGCCAGAGAGGTAGGCCCCACCTCTGCCTCCCAACTTGGCCTGGCTGCATGGACAGGAGGCCCACCGTCCCCTCCTCTCCCTGCCGACCCTTGGCCTTCCTGTCCAGACCCCTGGGTGCCTTGTTTCTTGTTTTTCGTTCCCATCGTGAAAGTAAGACCTCCTCATTAAAGAAAATCTGGGAAACCCCGACTTGTTAAAAGGCAAAACCCCCGTGGAACCCCCAGACCCAAGCAGAGCAGCGATGGGGAAGAGGCCGTGGCAGGACGCATTTTGGGCGGGTCAGGCCCCTGGACTCGGATCCTGGTCCCAGCCCTTAACACCCACCAGTGTGTGACCTGGGGCATGGTCCCGGACCCCTCTCCGCCTAGTTTCCTCATCCATAAAATGGGCATGTGAATAGTATCCACCTCCTTGGGGTGTCGTGAGGATTGAGTGCAATAATCCACGTAAACGCTTCCTTAGCAACAATGAAATGCACTAGAAAATGTGCACTATGGGCCGGCCCCGTGGCTTGGTGGTTAAGTGCCAGCGCTCCGCTGCTGGTGGCCCAGGTTCGGATCCCGGGTGTGCACCCACGCACCGCTTCTCCGGCCATGCTGAGGCCGCGTCCCACATACAGCAACTAGAAGGATGTGCAGCTATGACATACAACTATCTACTGGGGCTTTGGGGGGAAAAATAAATAAATAAAATAAAATAGAAAAGAAAATGTGCGCTAAATGGCCGTGTATTTCTGTCTCAACAAAGAAAGGCCTGAGGCAGGTTGTGGAGCATTTGAGGAGCTGAGTTGTTAAGATTCAGTTTGATCGGGAAAGGAGAACAGTGATGTGAGCAGAGTTCCGATTTGGAAGGGACTGAGAAGTTTCCGTCTCATGATCTTGAAAGAACAGGATTTAAATTGACCTACAACAGTGGTTTTCAAACTAGCATCCTTTTAGTAGATCATTTTCAGATGAACTCTTAGTGAGGACCTGCCAGCAGCACAGCTCTGGTTGGGGGAGGTCGGGAAGCCCCAGCCCCCACCACCTCAGGGCGCTGAGATGCTGACAGACCCTGACAGACTCCTCTCTGCTTGCAGACAACCCCTGAGGACTACGAGAAGCTTGGCTTCCCTGGCGCCCAGGACCTGGCCAACATGTTCCGTTTCTATGCCCTGAAACCCGACCGCAACATCGAACTGACCCTGAGGCTCAACCCCCAGGCCAAGACGTTGGACCAGTGGCTGGAGCAGCACAAAGGGGACTTTGCCAGGCTGTGACCCTGCCCACCTCTCAACCCCGTCTGGGGGGACAGGAGGTGCAGTCACAGTGATCCTTTCTTGTGTTACAAAAAATTTTTTTAAATAAAGGCCATTGTTCTCACAGATGACTTCCAAAAGAAGAGGGCTTTGTTTCTGGAACTGGGGTTGGGGTGGCAGCGGCTGCGGCAGTGACGGGCATGAAAATTCCAACAGGAGACATCAAGTAGTAGAGGCTCGGTACCCCCGCCCTGCAACAAAGGGGGCTCCAGGGCTGAAGAGGTATTTGGTAACTGAAGACACCTGATTTAAATGCAGTTTTAAGTTTAGTCTAACAGGCATGAACCTGAACACTGACCACAGCCCAGGGAGCAGGTCTCACCACCCTGTTTCCACATTTGAAATTCATTCACAGACCGTGGACAGAGCCCAGGACATGGAGAGAACTCCCCACGCCAGCCAGGAGCAACGCCTTTTGATATCCCTGCACGCACACCACTCATCTCCAGAAAGCTAGTGGGGCCAATGGCGTATTCGTTCTTTGAGAGTGGGAAGAGGACTGGCCCCTTCTCCCTCTCTCCTCACCCTCCTCGTGGGGCCAGGCTTGCTCCAGGATGCAGCCCTGCGATGTGGGTAATCTTCAAAACAGGCTGGAAAAAAACGCATGAAGGTACGTGGCAGGTCTGTGGACCACAAGTCGCCATAATCGGACCCTGCTGAGGAGAGGGGAGCTGCTCGCAGCAAAGGCTGAGAAGTAAAACCAAGGAAGTAACAACCCTCCTTGCTTGTAGTGTCCACCAGGCTTTCAGATGGCGGGGGTAGTTCAGCCATCCATCTCCGGCTCACTTTAGAGAAGAGGAATGGAGGCCCAGAGAACCCAGGTCACTTACCCGAGGTTCCGTGGCAGGTTCATTTTATTCTGGTATGGTTACACGATTGACCTCCATCTTTTTACTACCCGACCCTGGCCTCAGTACCAGCAGTCACAAAAAGGGGTAGCAGTCCTACCAAATTTTTTTATTTTATTTTATTTTTTTATTTTTCCCCCAAAGCCCCAGTGGATAGTTGTATGTCATAGATGCACATCCTTCTAGTTGCTATATGTGGGACTCGGCCTCAGCATGGCTGGAGAAGTGGTGCGTTGGTGCACGCCCGGGATCCAAACCCGGGCCGCCAGTAGCAAAGTGCGCGCACTTAACCGCTAAGCCACAGGGCCAGCCCTGTTTTTTTTTTTTTATAAACAGTTTTATTTATTTATTTATTTGTTTGTTTGTTTATTTATTTATTTATTTTTGTGAGGACAATCAGCCCTGAGCTAACATCCATGCTAATCCTCCTCTTTTTGCTGAGGAAGACCGGCTCTGAGCTAACATCTATTGCCAATCCTTCCCCTTTTGGGGCTGGCCCCGTGGCTTAGCGGTTAAGTGTGCGAGCTCCGCTACTGGCGGCCCAGGTTCGGATCCCGGGCACACACCGACGCACCACTTCTCCGGCCATGCTGAGGCCGCGTCCCACATACAGCAACTAGAAAGAAGGATGTGCAACTATGACATACAACTATCTACTGGGGCTTTGGGGGAAAAATAAATAAATAAATAAAATTAAAAAAAAAAAAAGAGGGGCCCACTTTAACAGGGACAGGGACAGCCTCTGAGGTCTGAGGGGAGGGCAGTGAGCATCCTAGGCAGGGTAGGAGGGGAAAGACCACAACAGCGTGGGCTTCTGAGCCCACTTGGGTCAGCCAGGGAACACAACAGGTCATCTGCGTGTAGCCCTACGTGAAGCCCAAGTCCCCCATGCGCCGGAGCTGGAAACTCACCTACCTGGGGCTGTGACTCACTGCGGTGATCCTGGAGTGGCCTGAGGTCAGTACGGAGCCTGGGATGAGCCCAGAGCGAACTTCAGCGAGCTGACACTGGGCTCCAGCTGCCACTCACCCACAAGCGGCAGGACCTGGGCACATCCCCAAGCCTCTCTGGTCTGCTTGCCCATCTGGTGCCGCCTGGCCAGGCTGTTGTGAGGACACCATGAGGTCATTTGTACAAAGCAGTGCCTGACACCCCCAGGTCACCTCCTTTCCGTCTGATACCCGTGGTCAAAGCTCTGCTAGCCTCCGGTCCCCTTCAGCTGGTTTCTGTCCCTCTTAAAGGGTGGCACCTACCGACCCCCAGCCTGGATGTGGTCAAAGCAGCCCATGTCCCAAATCCAACAAAGCAGATAGAACTGTGCATATCAATTCAGGATGCCCCATGTGCTATGAACTATCCACACTGCACACAAAAACCCAATCCTGGGAAGTGAAACTATTCTGTATGATACTATAATGGTGGATACATGTCAGTAGACATTTGTGCAAACCCATAACATGTACAGCACCAAGAGCGAACCCTCATTAATCTATGGACTTTGGGTGATAATGATGTGTCTGTGTAGGTTCACTGGTTATGCATGTGTGGGGGCAGGGGGTATATGGGAAATCCCTGTACTTTCCTCAATTTTGCTGTAAATTTTGCTTTAAAAAATAAAGTCTATTAAACAAGAATAATACTAGTATTTTAAACCAATTGACTTGTAATAAACATTCCTGTCCACCTACTTCCCTTTCCTTTCCTCTTGGTGACAACCAAACGTGACTGGAAAGAAAGGCCCTTCACCCACCCTGCTGAAATCAAGGTATCCTGCCTGGCCCAGGTGCTCCTGTCCCAGTATGTCACTACAGGAAGAAAGCACATGTGGGTGACACAGCTTGGAATGCTGGGGAATCCGGTCCAGTACCACGACTGCTGGGACAACTCCCAGCACATCATCCCACTGGCTGAGGTGTTCCCAGCACAATTCCCAATCAGGTGGGGCGTCATGTGTGCCTGGTCTTCTGAAATTTGGTCCCTGAAATATGTGAGCTGCCAAAATTTATTTTTTTTAAACTGTGGTAAATTATACATAAAATTTACCATTTTAGCTTTTTTTTGTGTGTGTGTGTGTGTCTGAGGAAGATCAGCTGTGAGCTGACATCTGACGCTGATCCTTTTTGCCGAGGAAGATTGGCCCTGAGCTAACATCTGTGCCCACCTTCCTCTGCTTTATATGGGACACCACCACATCTGTGCCCATCTTCCTCTACTTTATATGGGACACCACCACTGCATGGCTTGCAAACGGTGCATTGGTGCGCGCCCGGGATCTGAACCCGGGAACCCCGGGCCAGCGACGTGGAGTGCGTGCACTTAACCGCTTGCGCCACAGGGCCTGCCCTGTTTTAGCCATTTTTAAGTGTACAGCTCAGTGGCATTAGGTACATTCACATTGGTGTGCAGCCGTCACCACCATCCACCTCCAGAACTTTTACATCTTCCCAAGCTGAAACTCTGTACTCATGAGACACTAACTCCTTGTTCCCCCTCCTCCAGCCCATGGCAACTACTATTCTACTTTCTGTCTCGATGAGCTGGACTACTCTAAGTACCCCTTATAAGTAGCTGCCAGCATGTTAAAATGAGACAACATTCATAGCAGCATGTACAACATGGATGAACCTTAAAATATTATGCTAAATGAAAGAAGCCAGAAAGAACCACAAAAGGTCACATATTGTATGATTCCATTTATAAGAAATGTGCAGAATAGGCAAATCTATAGACAAGAAGTAGATTCATCATAGCCAGAGACTGAGCGAGTTGGGGAAAATGGGGAGTAACTGCTAACAGACATGCGGTTTTTGTGGGATGATAAAAATTTTCCAAAATTGATTGTGGTGATGGTTATACAACCTTAAGCTAAAAACCACTGAATTGTACACTTTAAATGGGTGAATTGTATGGTATGTGAATTACATCTCAATAAAGCTGTTACCCCAAAAATGAGGTAACTGAAATCGCCACATAAAAATCTGAATGCCCAGCTTCTCTTGGAAAGCACCAGATGATCTGGCAGCACTGGCTCTCAATTCCTGCATAGCCCTCTTGGCTGGAGCTGAAGAGGGGCTGTCCCCTTTAGACAGGGCAGCCAGTCTCTACCACTCCCTGCTGTCTCCTGGGCCCTGAGGCTGCAGGTCAGTGCCCGTGGCACCTGACTTTGGACCCACTTTGCTTTTTAATGTAAAGTTTCTTACTGGCCCATTTGTGATCCCCTTTCACGAGGATCAAACCAGACAAGCAGAACTTCTGGGTAAAAGATATAAAGTGCAGGTTTCACAGTGTTTATTAACATACAAGAGTGCTAAAACATGCCTTCTGTGAAAGCCATGACTGCTCACATAGTTCAGTATTCAGTGATGGCTCCATTCAGTGATGGCTGCAGAACAGAGAAAAGGGTAGGGGCAGTCCCGGGACGAGGGGCAGCCGGGAGGCTTGAGGGACTGGAGAGGATTCTTGTACGTTGAGGGGGATTTTCATGACAGGGAAGGAAGCAAAGACCAGTCCACCAGAACCCAAATACCTGAGGAGAAGGAAAGTTCAGGAAACAAATCAGAGCAGAGGCCTGCAGGCGGGAAGGCAGCCGCGGTCCAGTGCCAAGTAGGCTTCATCCACCCCTGACTGCACCTTCCCTAGCCCACCCTCCCTGATATTTCAGCAAATGCTGAACACCCATCTATCTTCCCCTCCTCTCAATCCCCAAAGGTTCAGGGACTGAGAGACACTTTATTGTATCTTTTTTTTTTTGTGAGGAAGATCAGCCCTGAGCTAACATCCTTGCCAATCCTCCTCTTTTTGCTGAGGAAGACTGGCCCGGAGCTAACATCTATTGCCAATCCTCCTCTTTTTCCCCTTTTTCTCCCCAAAGTCCCAGTAGGTAGCTGTATGTTCTAGTTGCACATCCTGCTAGTTGCTGTATATGGGACGCCGCCACAGCATGGCTGGACAAGCGGTGCCTCAGTGCGCGCTCGGGATCCGAACCTGGGCTGCCAGTAGTGGAGCCCGCGCACTTAACCGCTAAGCCACAGGGCTGGCCCCTATTGTATCTTTATTTTTTTTATTTTTTATTTTTGTGAGGAAGATCAGCCCTGAGCTAACATCCATGCCAATCTTCCTCCACTTTATGTGGGACGCCGCCACAGCATGGCCTGACAAGCGGTGCGTCAGTGTGCACCCGGAATCCGAACCCAGGCCGCCAGCAGTGGAGCGTGCGCACTTAACCGCTACGCCAAGGGGCCGGCCCCCCTATTGTATCTTTAAATACCTCATCTCACGCTCCCAACTCAGAGGCTGCAAAAAAGTCTGGTGACAAATGCCTCAGGAGCCACCTGTGGGAATAAGCCAAACCCCAGCCTTGAGTGGGACTTGATTCTACAGCTGTTGTACTGCCACCCTCCATCCACCCAGGGAAGGATGCCTCAGTATAGCAATAATGGTGCCTAGCCAGCAAGAAAATCCACTTTCTCTTTCCAAGTCTTCCCCAGACTTCTGCTTCCAAAAGACAGGACAGGAATGGGACTTGGGTTGACTTCTCCAGGAAGGAAACCTAAGCTGCCAGGAGAGTAGCCATCTCGCTCGCCACTGCTGAACCCAGGATCCAGAGTCGAGCCGGGCCCACAATGAGAATGCACAGCAGGCCCTCAGGAAACATCATTTATTATATAGACACTCCTGAATGAAGGAAAAGTATGGAAATTGGCAGGAAGTCACTGCTGAGCCCCTTTCTTGCCCATTAGGTCTTGCCCAACTTCTTCACCCAACCATTTAAGTGCTCTCAAACCTCAAGCTGCTCCACTCAGGACCCTGAGGTGGGGCTGAGCTATGTGCTCAGGCCACTCCAGCTGTGATGGCTTCGGGGCTTTTGTGAGACAGTCTCTGCTGAGAGCCAGACTAGTTCAACTACAATGAACAACAATTTTAACATGAAAAAAGAACCTTAATATTCCTCTGAAAATAATGGAGGAAAATAAAAAACATAGTGAGGGAGATAGTAACAAGGCTGCACAGCACATCACTCATGTTGCAGGCTCCCAAAGAAAAAGCAACACACCCAATTCTACAACATTCGTTCAAATCAGCACATCGTTTCATGGTGAGCTCCCTGGTCTGGGAACTTGGCTGGAGAGGGTCTGCACTTGTCAAAGCGTCACCCATCTGTCAGTGTGCGTGTGCTCTTGGGTGGGCATGACTCCGTGGACAAGGCTAGCCACCTCTGCAGCTGGCCCCAGGAAAGCCAGCAGCAACATGGGGCGGCCCTATTTGTAGACGAGCACCAGTAATCCCCTGCTAAGCCACCTGGAGAAAGCTGTTTGAATTCTTTCAAAGAAGAAGTGACCACACTTTAGGTTTTAAATATCTTTTTGCAGTAGATAATCTTATTTACATTGATACAGAATCATTTTACATTCTTAAATCAGACACTACTAGATGCTTTATTTTAGTAAATTATGAAGGAAAACAAAAAGGAAACTATTCCGAAGTGTTCTCCATTAACCTGTCTTACCACAGTGGGAGGATCTGGAAACACACGGAACCTGTACATCCTACAGGCTGAGGCTGGGAAAACAGTATGTTCTGCTCTGGCTGGACAGTGGAGAGCCTTCAACTGCTTAGACTGTGCTTTCCTTTGCTGAACAAATATTTATATGGGAAAAGACAATGATTCTTAGCACTGAATAATTTAAACACACTTCTGAAAACAGCTGTCAACAGTGTGAGTGGGGAGAACCAAGACCCCGACTGGCAGCGAGGGCAGGGCTCCGGGTTAATGAGTGCATTAGTCTGCCCCAGGCCATGGCCACAGACGGCTGAGGTCCCCAGAAGGGCAGGAGCCCTACTCGCACCTGGCTTAGAACAAGAGAACTCCACAGTCAGGGACGAGAGGCCACAGGAGGGACTGTCCGTCCTGACAAAGATCACGGCCCATGTGGTCAGGAGCAGCATCTCCAGGAGGCTCTTCATATGTGTCTCCCCAGGCCCCAAAGCCCCCACGTTCCAGCTCCTTGGTACCTTTGGGAATTAAAACAAATTCGAAGAAGAGCAAGTGATGCCCCTGCTGAGGGGTGGATGACGCTGGTGGGACATATAGGCGCCACGTTCCTGGAAAAGACAACCTGTCAGGAAAAATTCATTCCAGAACCTCCCAGAGGTTTGATGAGAGGAAAATTAATCACTTCATGACTCGACGCAGCTTAAGGCTTCATTTTTAAGCTGTAAGCATGGCCTTTAATTTTTTAACTAAGATCTCCACCACATTCGATTCCAAATTAGAGTTTTGGCTCTGCAAGAAGTGTCCAGCTGTCTTACCCTGCCTAAGCCAGAAGAGGCCGAGTTACCCACCCGTGGACAGGAAACTTCTACCAGCCCTTAGGCATGCCACGCGTTACTGCCGAGGGGCTGTCCACCGTGACTCTTATGTGGAGAGGTGTGTTGTCACATGATTTTGCTGTTGCCAAAGTAGTCCAGAGGACCTCTGCAAGCAGGGGCTTGGTGCTGCTGTGCTGGAATCCTCCTGTCTCCAAGATGCCTTGGCCGCGAGGAGGGCCAGCTGCTCCAGGCCTAGTTTCCAGTGGACCGTTTTCCTGAGCCAAGACACAAACAGTGACATTTCACTGCCATCGCAGGAGGCACACACCCCTGTGTGAGTTTTTGTCATCACTGACAAGGAGCTGCGCCAGGAGCCCCAGCCACCAGACACCAGCACAAGTAAAAAGTGGGTCCCAAGACACCACAGTGAGTAAGCATGACTCCTGGCAACCTCCCCGAGGTTTACACAGCCCTGCGCCTCCCAGGCAGGACAGGCACTATGAAATAGGCGGGAGGTTGGGGAGATCTGAGTTCTACGCCTGGCTCTGCTATGACTCGCCCTCTGCGACTGTGGGCAACCTGGTTCTCGCCACTGCTGGACGCAGAACCCTCTGGGAGCTAGTGGAAGGAGGGCTTTGAGGCAGCCCCCCAGCGCACCCTCTCCAGGATATGGACACTGCAGAAGGCCGGCCGCTGCAGCCTGGTTCAGCCCTGTACCGGTTGACTCTGCTGCATTTCCCTAATGCAGCTGTCTGCACAGGCCGAGAAGCTTGGCTCTGAGGAGAGCCAGATACACACCTGAGACTGGCACCTCTGCCAACTCTCGGGGGTCAGGCAGCACGGTATCAGTTAAAGTAGGGAAAATTGGGATTAGTTCACAGAGGGAAACAAAGGGGGAAGAAACCTCCAGGGTTTTCCTACCTCGGCTGGGATATCAGGAGGTAAACATTTTCTTAAGTTTGGAAAGGAATCCCTCCTTGTCCTCCCCAGCCTCGGGCCTAGCCTTGCCTCCTGCGGAGCTATCCATGGTGCTGCCACCTGGGCACAAACAGCAGAAAGAACTGGGGTCAAGGGTGCATACCTCCACAAGTCCCATCCCAGGCCCCGTCTACCCATGCCTGGCCACCCAGGGGCTCGCCACTCAGGGAGCCACCAAGTACCACCCTGAAAGGAGAGGGGGCTGCTCCCATGTTGGCCAGGGCTGCCTCGCCTATGAGATGACTAAAGCAAACAGGCCAGTCAGCGCTTTAGTGTATCCCCACTGCTCCTCAAGTCACTAGCCCGCAAGAGGAAAACAAGAAATAGAGAGGGACAATGACCAGCTATCTCTATCTTAACAATTGTAACAGAAATATAGTAAGTGCCAGATGCCTTCCAGGCCAGGCCATAGAGCTTCCACACTACCTCATTCGATTCGTAGGATGATCTTACAGGTAAATTTCACAGATGAAGAAAACAAAAAACGGACGCACAGAGAGGTTAGGTGGTTTGCCTAAGGTCAAAGAACCACTAATGGGAGGGAGAACTAAGTTCAAACCCAAGCAGTCAGAGCCCAAAGTCTAGGCTCTTAACCACCATGCCATTGGCTGTAGGAAGGTGTAGAACACGCGCCAAGACCAACCAACAAGCTTCCACACTCCGTACGTATGCACATACCATCTCCAGGACACCCAGCGGGGACCCACCGCCTCTCGGAATCCCATGACACGTGCGCTTCTTCTTATCTATAGTGAGGGCAGCGGAGGACCCTTATGTCACTCGGCAAACTCTCCCCATCGAGGGGCATCTAACTTTAAATGCTCTGGATAAAAGGAAGCTGCTCTGCTGTTTCTTTAGGGCCCAGGTTGAGACTACTGAGAGCAACTCCACTGCACAAATGCATCATTTTATTTTATTTTTTTTTAGATAGTTTTTTAATTTTATTTATTTATTTTTTTGTGTTGCGGAAGATCAGCCCTGAGCTAACATCCATACTAATCCTCCTCTTTTTGCTGAGGAAGACTGGCTCTGAGCTAACATCTATTGCCAATCCTCCTCCTTTTTCCTTTCCCCCAAAGCCCCAGTAGATAGTTGTATGTCATAGTTGAACATCCTTCTAGTTGCTGTATGTGGGACGCGGCCTCAGCATGGCTGGAGAAGTGGTGCATCGGTGCGCGCCCGGGATCCGAACCCGGGCCGCCAGTAGCGGAGCGTGCACACTTAACCGCTAAGCCATGGGGCCGGCCCACAAATGCATCATGTTAAAGATCTGCCAACCACTAGGCAAGGGGGGCAAACTTTTGTTATGAGTTAGACTATGGACCTGTACTCAACATTTTATTTATTTATTTATTTTTTATTTTTTGTGAGGAAGATCAGCCTTGAGCTAACATCCGCGCTAATCCTCCTCTTTTTGTTGAGGACAACTGGCTCTGAGCTAACATCTATTGCCAATCCTCTTCCTCCCCTCCCCACCCCAAAGCCCCAGTAGATAGTTGTATGTCATAGTTGCACATCCTTCTAGTTGCTGTATGTGGGACACAGCCTCAGCATGGCTGGAGAAGCAGTGCGTTGGTGCGCACCCAGGATCTGAACCCGGGCCGCCAGTAGCAGAGCACACGCACTTAACCGCTAAGCCATGGGGCCGGCCCATGTACTCAACATTTTAAATTGTAGGGCACCATTTTTTTTTTTTTTTTGAGGAAGACTAGCCCTGAGCTAACATCTGTTGCCAATCCTCCTCTTTTTTGCTGAGGACGATTGGCCCTGGGCTAACATCCATGCCCATCTTCCTCTACTTTATATGGGACGCCACCACAACATATAAAGTAGAGGAAGCTTGATAACCGGTGCGTAGGTCCATGCCCGGGATCCAAACCCGCGAACCCTGGGGCCGCCAAAGCAGAGTGCGTGAACTTAATCGCTACGCCACGGGGCCGGCCCCTGTAGGGCACATTTGTAACATGCTAGGAGACGTATGCCAAGTGCAGTGCAGAGCAGAGTGAAAAACGGTCACCCTCCCCAAGACCTTAGTCTAAGACGTCTTCATCAGTGAGAGGCCCAAAACTCTGGGTAACAGGCCCCAGCTGGGATTGGGTGGGGTGGTCCTGGGTACGGCCCCCTGGGGAGTCCTCTGGACCTGGCACACTCTGAGAGCTCAAGAATGTCCTCAGAGAGATAGAAGTGGCCCCAAACAAGGACGTGCTAATAGAGGTCTAAGCAATCACCAAAGCCAAGGTGGCTGGGTGACCCCAGATTCCCAGGCCTTCCCAGATGAGGACCTAGGCACTGCACAGGCATCATGGCAGGCCCCTGTGAGAGGCACCCACTGCCACAGGTTATGAGGCCAGATGTGCCCTCCCTTAGTCCTTCACATGGCCTTTTCTTTTTTTTTTTTTTTTAATTTTTATTTATTTATTTTCCCCCAAAGCCCCAGTAGATAGTTGTATGTCATAGTTGCACAGCCTTCTAGTTCCTGTATGTGGGTCGCGGCCTCAGCATGGCTGGAGAAGCAGTGCGTGGGTGCACACCCGGGATCCGAACCCGGGCTGCCAGCAGTGGAGCGCGAGCACTTAACCACTAAGCCACGGGGCCAGCCCACATGGCCTTTTCTTACATCAAGGCTTAAGTAACAAAAAAGGACTGCTCCTAACACAAAGGAATCCACAAACCAGAAATTTCCCATCCCTCCTGGGCCTCCTCGGACAAGGGAGAGCAAGAGCATTGAATTTCCTATGTCCTTGTTAAGGGGACAGCAAATCTTCGTGTGTGTGTGTGTGACACCGTGAGTTACCACTGATGGAGCTTTTATCATGTGCCAGGTATGGAGCCAAATGCTTTACCTAGATGATCTCATTTAATCATATAAGAACCCTATGAGTTGGGTGCTACTATTATCCCAGTTTACAGATGAGGAAACTGAGGCTCAGAAAGGTGAAGCAATTTGCCTAAGGCTGTACAGCTAATAATGGCAGAGCTAAGACTTGAATCATGTGACATCAGAACCTAAGCTTTTTTTTTTTTTTAATTTTTATTGTATTTATTTTTCCCCCCAAAGCCCCAGTAGATAGTTGTATGTCATAGCTGCACATGCTTCTAGTTGCTGTATGTGGGACGCGGCCTCAGCATGGCTGGAGAAGCGGTGCGTCGGTGCACGCCTGGGATCCGAACCCAGGCCGCCAGCAGTGGAGTGCACGCACTTAACCGCTAAGCCACGGGGCTGGCCCAGAACCTAAGCTCTTAACTACTAGTCACAATGAGGCATGAAAACATTCAGCGACTGCCTCGCCCTCCTCCCCCAACTCTGCTGTCCTTGTCACGTGAGGGCGGGAAGTGGTTATGCCCCATGGCCAGTATTTGAGCCACAGCAGCCAAAGTCTGGGAGAGCGAGAACAAGCACGTGGTTAGCTGGTTAACAATTCACAACAAATAAATAAATAAAACAATAAAACACCGACACACACCCAGAAATTCTTCTCACCCCCCACCACCAGGAACACAGTCTTACCTCTCTCTGTTTTATTTTTTTTAATTTTTATCTATTTATTTTTTTCCCCCAAAGCCCCAGTAGATAGTTGCATGTCATAGTTGCACATCCTTCTAGTTGCTGTACGTGGGACGCGGCCTCAGCATGGCCGGAGAAGCGGTGTGTCAGTGCACGCCCGGGATCCGAACCCGGGCCGACAGTAGCAGAGCTTGTGCACTCAACCGCTAAGCCACGGGGCCGGCCCTTACCGCTCTCTGTTTTAAATTTGGCTAAAAGGAGGATGGACTCCTTCAGGAATAAGGTTTACTGGCAGGGACATCAAATAATATCAGCACTGAACTTAAAATTCTGGGGGCTGGCCCCGTGGCATTAGTGGTTAAGTTCGGCTTGCTCCGCTTCAAGGGTCCGGGTTCGCAGGCTCCCCCCCGCAGGCAGACCTACACCACTCGTCAGCTATGCTGTGGTGGCAACCCACATACAAAATAGAGAGAGACTGGCACAGATGTTAGTTAGCTCAGGGCTAATCTTCCTCAAGCAAAAAAAGAGGAAGATTGGCAACAGATGTTAGCTCAGGGCGAATCTTCCTCAGCAAAAAAAAAATTCTGAACCAAATGTCAGGAATAAACTGTGAGCCTCTGCACATTCATGATGAAGTCTATACACAGATCCTTTTTCTAGGATCTGTCCTTACAGGATGTCCTGGGCCCTCAGGAGCCTTCTGGTCTCCTTCCAGGACACAAACATGAGCACTTTACTTCCAAAACTCCTTTAAATACAGCTGGCAGGGCCGGCCCCGTGGCTTAGCGGTTAAGTGCGTGTGCTCTGCTGCTGGTGGCCCAGGTTCGGATCCCGGGTGCGCACCAACGCACTGCTTCTCCGGCCATGCTGAGGCCGCGTCCCACATACAGCAACTAGAAGGATGTGCAGCTATGACATACAGCTGTCTACTGGGGCTTTCAGGGAAAAATAAATAAATAAATAAATAATTATTAAAAAAAAAAAATACAGCTGGCACATGATTTTTGCACTTCAGAATAAATAGGGAATGCCCCGTGGTGGAAGTCCACTCCAGCTGAACAGGCACAGCACGAGCATCTCTAGTCTGTGCTTTCAGAAGGTGACCACAGCTGGAGAGGTTGCTCAGCCCACCAGAGACCAAGATCTCGAACCTGAGGCCGCAGGACTCCTTTATCAGATCACACACAGCTTTCCTGAGAAGGGGTTACATTTCTCTCTCTCCCTCAGAGCATTTCCCAGCTGATGGTTAGGAAAATGAATTCAAATAAACTCTGCCAACATTTACCGTGAACCAGCCTAGGGCCAAGTGCAGCGCAAGGTGCTGGGGATTCAAAGAGGAAACATCCTAGTTCACTACAGGCAGGATCCCAGGTCAGAACTGTTTTGACGGCTGCTGATAAGGTGATGCCAGGTAAAGAATAACCAGGAAACGCTCATTCTGTGAATTATATCAGCTTTTTGGGCCAAAACGTTTTCTCCACGGTTACAAATGCCTAGTGTGATAAGAAAGGTCTAGCACTTATTTGGGGGGTCAGTGCTTGCCCTGGCTTCCTGTTATGCTGTACGCTGGAAGAGGGCAGCGACCCTGTCTCTGTGCGTGACTTCTTAGCAACAGCAAATGCTAAATGAGCATTTGTTTGAAGGAACAGAGGCCAACAGGACTCCAGGATCTGACTTCTGAGGACTGGACCCACCCTACGGTAGAGGTACATGTCCACACTCACAGCCCGACTCCCTGAGCTGTCTATGTGCACAAGCTGAGCCAGCAGAGCGCTTCTCGTTCCTCTAAAATGTCTTTTCCCTCATCTGCCTCTGCCTCTGCCCTGCACAAAAGGGATCTGTGATCAACACTGTCAGCCACGTCAGAGAAGAGAAACAGCAGGTGGAATCTCCAAATAACGAGCTCGGGAACAAGTCTCTACACTTACAGCTAAATGTACATACGTGTGTTATCACAAGAATCAACGATGACCCAGAAACACAATGAGCCACACTGTGTCTCTAACTCAAAAAGTCACGCAGTGGGCCGGCCCCGTGGCTTAGCGGTGAAGTGCGCGCGCTCCGCTGCTGGCGGCCCGGGTTCGGGTCCCGGGCGCGCACCGACGCACCGCTCTCCGGCTATGCTGAGGCCACGTCCCACATACAGCAACTAGAAGGATGTGCAGCTATGACATACAACTATCTACTGGGGCTTTGGGGGGAAAAATAAATAAATAAAATCTTTAAAAAAAAAAAATGTCACACAGTAACCTCAGAGTGCCCCAATGCCCTGTGTCTTTTTGCTTAGCCCCAAGAGCACTAAGAGCCCCTAAGCACGCCACGGTCTTTCTGGTTCACAGACTGGGAAAGGAGCCAGGCCAGCCATTAAGGTTTTCAGCAACTGTATAAGGGAACAAAAATAAACAAGGCATACTAAACGCACCAAAAACTTTAGGTCACTTTCTTGCAGAACTGTATCTATTCCAAATGCCTTCCAGGTACCCTTTCCCATAATTAAAGCAAATCTTCAAAGACCCAGGAAGCAGTGTGTACCTGCAATGACTCCCATCAGTCTCAAATGACTCTACTCATGTGTACTTAGAGGCTATTAAAGTGACCTGAGCACACTTGATCCTAAGAACCACTGACAACTGAACACAACTGCTTCTAGGATAACTTCAGTTAATAAGTTTTGTTAAATGTTTGAAATAAAAGAGATTCGGGCTCTACTTAAATAAATAGACCCACTGTTAGTGAAGTTGTCAGGAAAAGAGAATTGTATGTACTGTCATATTTTCATATAAGGACTGCTGAAGTAACTTTCTTCACAGTATAACGAGAGGCTTAACCACACGGAGGCCACAGACTGACAGTGCATTCTTTGAAGCCAATTCTAAGATTCTTAAATGCCATTTAAAAAACTATGTCTGGGAGCCAAATTTCCCATTGGAATACAACTCTGAAATGACAACAGAAGTTGAGTGGAAAAAATACATAATTTGGCACAGCCATTTCACTTTATAAACAAGTTTTCAGAAGTGCATATATTAAAGTTAAGCTGGGCCGGCCCTGTGGCTTAACGGTTAAGTGCGCGTGCTCCTCTGCTGGCGGACCGGGTTCGGATCCCGGGCGCGCACCGACACACCGCTTCTCCGGCCATGCTGAGGCCACGTCCCACATACAGCAACTAGAAGGATGTGCAGCTATGACATACAACTATCTACTGGGGCTTTGGAGGGGGGCGAAATAAATAAATAAAATCTTAAAAAAAAAAAAAAAAGTTAAGCTATACTCAGCAAAATTACATCAATAAAAATTTAAAAGGAAAAACTGGCAAAGTGTCTGGCACACAGGAAGCTCCCAATAAATCCTGGCTGAAAGCAGGAAGAGGGTAAGGACAAGGAACCACGAAGATAATGAGGGTTCTAAGGATACTCATAAGCTGACGGTATGATCAACTCTCAATTTAAGCTATCAGAAAGGGCTTTAAAATACACCAACACTCCAATATAGTGAGCGAGGCCCAAGTCCTCATCCAGGCAGACCTCAAGTTCCCTGAGGTTGGGGGGACACAGACAACGGACAGCTGAGAGCTGTCTGCAGAACAAATCCCACATGCTCTGTGATGTGGGAATATTTGGGATTCAGGAAGGAGAAGCCAGAGGTGCACAGTTATGTGGAATAATCACTCCCACTTCTTTTTAGTTCAAGGGATATAACAAGAAAATAAGAGAAAAGTCTATGTACCAAATAATTAAAATAAGTGCCTATTCCATGCTTGGTCAGGCTACAGACACGATGGAGGACTTGGTCGCCTGTACTCAACAGAAGCTCAGCAAAGACTGCTGCTGCCGGGACCCCCACCCCACCCCACCCCACCCCGGGGGCTCCAAGACCAAGCCCTCCACTTCACTGGGAAATCCACCTCCAGCTCCAACCACCTACTCTGAAGGACCATATACTAATCTAATATCGTTTGAGTTCTGAGAACGAGAGGAGCATCCAGGACCCCGACAAGAACTGAATGATGCAACAAGGAGAAAACATGGTGGGCAGCTGAAGCCAATGACACCCTCAGCACAGCTTGTCCTGACCCGAGCAGGAGCCCTAAGCAACAGAGAACCAGCGTCTCCTCGGCAGAGCACCCCCACCTCCCACGGGAAGAGGGACTATGGCTGCAGTGTCTGTCACCAAAGCTTCTGCCTGAGGGCATTTTGGTATCTAATCACTAATATTTAACTAGACTCTACAGACAGAGCATGACATCTGAGCTCAGGGTAAATATGGCATTTGTTCATTGCCAGAGGAATTCAAAGTTAGACCTGCTGAGAACAGGCAGATTTGGAGTCACGTGATCGTTTTTAATTGCTGCAGTAGCTGGTGTTCACAAGACACTCTCAAATCTTGGTGAAGCGTTTTGGGTCAGGAACGCATAAAGCTTTCCAATCCAACTTCCCCGTAAGCTGTTACAAGGAGCTCTCATGTAGGGATGTGCCCAAGGTCACAAGGCAAGTAGCAGAACCAAAGATAGAACTATGGAGAGCAGCTCTCTGAGACACACGGCTGCCAGCTGGAAGAAAGCGTTCTAGAAGTCTCTAACCTCAGCAACCAGGGCGCACACACAGAGGAAGGAAGAGAAGCTTTACTCTGGAGCTCGGCTGGCACTTAGCTGTTCCTAGCCCATAGCTCCTCTCTTTCTACTGTGTTCTTTGGAGGCTCCACGGAGATCCCCAAGTGGAAACCCCAACATGCTTCTAAACTGTCCATCCTCTGAGGGTCAAAGAGGATGCCCACAAGCCATTGTGCCTCCTTACCAGTGCTTGTCTGGGTGACGCCATTCACCGTCCCCTCCACATCAGTCTCATCCTCGGCATAACTCAGGATCAGGCTCTGCTGCCGGCTTGTCAGTCTCCTGTGGACCGAGCACAGTCAGTGGCCAAGTGTTTCCACTGGGCAGCTCTTTAAAGGACGTGGACTCAGCCAATTCCCATGCAACGGGTGGGAAATGGGGGACCCCTGACCCAGGCAGAGGTGCACACCCTGAGCCTAAGAGCCACGCCCTCAGAGCTTCTGTGAAGAAAATCTCTTACAATACCCTAAGTTGTTTTAAACAACTGCCACTGTGGCTATGTTAAATACGTCACTGCAAAAAAAGCTTTTAAAAGTGTGTGTAGGAAATTATCTGAAAGGAGTGCCGGAAACCCAGTTCTCCCAAGGGGACTCAGGCATGCCCTATTCTGGATGCCCACAGCTCTCTGTTTGGACCTTTGTCTCAGAGGACACAGACATCCCGTGCCATGATCTGGTTATAGATCTGTCTCTCCCACCAGGCTGTGAGCACCCTGAGACCAAAAATAATAATAATCAATAACAGCAGCAACAAACAGCTAAGTATTCCCTATGTATTATTCATTTAATCCTCCAACTCAAGGAGATTGACCTTTTTATTATGTCCACTTTACAGATGGAGAACTCGGGCAGGATACATTTGACTTAAAGGAAGAAGTAAGCTGCCTAGGCCTCAGTGCTTACAGTGGCAGAGCGACAATGGGCCAGGTGGTTCGGTGGCACTGAACCACCACACTGCAATGCTCTACACAGGGCCTGGCAGGTATTTATTATTTATTTATTTATTTTTTGTGAGGAAGATCAGCCCTGAGCTAACATCTGCCAATCTTCCTCTTTTTGCTGAGGAAGACTGGCCCTGGGCTAACATCCGTGCCCATCTTCCTCCACTTTACATGGGACGCCGCCACAGCATGGCTTGACAAGTGGTGCGTCAGTGCGCGCCCAGGATCTGAACCGGCGAACCCCGGGCCGCCACAGCGGAGTGCACGCACTTAACCGCTTGCGCCACCAGGCCGGCCCCGGGCCTGGCAGATAAAACAATCTCATCTGGCTCCTGCTTGGTGGATGAAAGTGTGCAGAGATCTGGCCTTGCCATGGCCTATGTGGGCACTTACTTTGGAACTCTTATCTTGATGTGAATGTAGTGATCTCCGTAGCCATAACTGTTAATCCGGGGGATGCCTTTCCCACTCATCCGAATCTTCTGGTCTGTCTGAATTCCAGGGGGGATCTACAAAGAAAGGAAATCTGTGGTTTTCCTTGGTCTCCAGTTGCCCAAATGAAAACATTTCACTACAAGAAGACAACTTTACTCCTTGAAAAGAACTCCCATTCGGGTTTCTAGACCAAACCCACCCACAACCACATGAAAACTGGCTAAGCTACGGGGCCGGCCCCATGGCGTAGCGGTTAAGTGCTCAAGCTCCGCTGCTGGCGGCCCTGCTGGCGGCCCAGGTTTGGATCCCGGGCGCGTACCGACATACCACTTATCAGGCCATGCTGTGGCAGTATCCCACATAAAGTGGAGAAACATGGGCGTGGAGGAAGATGGGCATGGATGTTAGCCCAGGGCCAGCCTTCCTCAGCAAAAAGAGGAGGATTGGCATGGATATTAGCTCAGGGCTGATCTTCCTCACAAAACAAAAAAAAAAAAAAAAGAAAACTGGCTAAGCTGGGATCCACCCTGAGCAGAGCCTGTGACGAGGACTTGGGGGCAGGTAGTTTGGAGAAGTGAGCACAGAGAGCAGGAGGGAGGAGGCACGGAGAGCGAGACCTGGGAGGAGACAAAGCCAACACATGGGCACGTTGCTGAGGCTGCTCTCTGGCCCTCCACAGGGTCTGCATTCCACGGGCCCTCGAGAAGCAGAGAACAGCTCCCAGAAGTGTTCACCAGACACCTACCCACGGCTCCTGCCTCTACTGGCAGAGGTTAATCCAATGCACTCACGTCTGCCCGCAAAGGGCTCCTGAGAGGCTGGAGAAGGCCCAGGCGAATGAGACAGCGTGACCCAAAGGCGGGAAGACCCAGAGGCAGGAAGAGCCAGAGGTGGGAGGTGGGGGGTGAGAGGTACACTGAGCTCACAGGAAGCTGTTCTCTGTACTGCTACTGAAATCAGGGGTGGCCTGAGGGGATGTGACATGGGCACCAAAGGTGTCTGCTCCCCTAATCAGGCACTGGAGTGGCAACAGGTGCAGAGAGCTCACAGCAGGGAAATGCATGTCTGCTTCATGGTGTAGCACAGTTCCCGGGACCTACTAACCAGTAGAAAAGTGGATGCGACCCAGGAATCGTCTTCAATGGTTATTACCCATTTAAGGCCTACAGTTTGTGGTTCACACCCAGGGAAATGCCTAACATTCCTCCTGCCCTCCCTCAAAACTCGTCTCCTCTGAATCCCCAAAATGCTGGTTGTTCACAGGTTCTAGCCACTTCTCAGCCATTTCCCATTTCAGAAAAAAAAGAGCAATGAAGTACAAGTGTGGCAAAGCCATTCTCAGGCCCTCCTACCGTCACATTGATGGTCTCATACAGGCCCTGGGCTCTGGCTGTCCCTCCAAGAAGAGCCTGAGCTATAGAAATAAAGAGGTCGGAGTGGATGTCTGCGCCGTCCCTCCGGAACACGGGGCTTTTCTGCACCTAGGGCCAAGCACGAGAGATGGGGATTACACACAGAGAAGTCCTTGAGACTGGACATCAGCCCCGTGTCCAGCAGCCCGAGCTCAGGTTGCTGCTTCTATGCTCAGAGTATAGCACTGAGGAGGAGAATGTACTTTCACCAAGGTGGAACACCACCCCAGGCTCCCGGGTTACACGTCAGATTCATCTCTATACTGCAATACAAGAGTGTCAGTCTCAGACTAAGCTGTTCGATTGCGAAAGGAAATAAAAAAAAGTAAAACTGACTTTTTGAACATCAAAAAAAAGCCTATTTTACCAGAAAATATAGAAAAACACAGACTAATACATCTATAAAGGCAAAAATCCGAACGGTGATTTGGCACAAACAACCTTCATGACAGACTGGCAGCATGGGAATTATTCTGATTTTATAAGCACCATTTTTTGTGTCTCAAAGACATTTTTTGCCTTCCAGTGATTTCTTCTCTCTCTCTTTTTCCTTCTCTATTATTAGATGGGAATAGAATCTGAATTTTCTACCAAACTTTTCTCATAGATTGGCTTCCAGCTTGCTGCCTTTGTCTTTGATTTCTCAGTCTAGAAGAGTCACCCTTAACATTACCTTTTGTCTTTGTTTTAAATTATGAAATATTTCAAACATACATAAACTGCTAAGTAAATAACACACGGTGTATCCACAACCCAGCTTAGGTAATTAATAAAACATTACGAATGCAGCTGAAGTTTCCTTGCCTCCTCCTCACCCCTCCAGAGTAACTACTACACTGAATTCAGTATTTATCATTCCTAAGAGCATCTTTTTACTTTTACTGAATATTTACATGTCCCTAAATAATATATAACACCATCTCGCATGGTTTAAAACTTTATATAGATGATCTCATCATCCTGTATCCTCTTACAATCTGCCTCCTTTCCCTCGTCTGTAACTGAGAAGTCTCGCAATGTCTCATACTGACACGTTTGGCTCTAGTTTCTTCCTTCTGACTGCTCTGTGTACTCCATGACCACAGCGTGGGTCACTCAGCCATTCTCTTTTCAAAAGACAGCAAGTTGTCATCACTGTCTTACCACTATGAACGAGGCTGTCACATACACCTTGTGCCTCCGCCTGCTACACCTGTGGGGTGTATATATCTAGCGGAATTGCCAATAGAAGGCATTTATCCCTTTAATGTTTCCCTTATTTCAGAAAACCAAGTCTGCCTTTGTATATAGTAGGTAAAACTGCACCTTTGGCCTGACTGTCCCTACCAACAATTTGATACATAAATAAAAACACAAAATGTTTTCTGTATTTTTATGGGTCCTATGTTGCCAACTTGTAAACAGCCTGAGGAAGCTTTGTTCTCTCCACACCTAGCACAAATGCTTGACATAACACATGTTTAATAACCGCACTGAAGTGGCCACTGCTCCCCTTAGAAACAAGGACGGCCAGATGTGCCCTGTGAAGCTCCAATATCCTGAGAAGACTCGGCTGTACCGTCTCCAAGAGAACAAGGGTCTGACAGAAGCTGTGCAAGCAGAGCACCTACCCTGAATGTGATGAAAATTTCTCTTTTTCCTACAGGCATCCTCACAGTCTGGCCATCCTCGACTCCTATAAGTAAGAACAAAAGTTTAAAAGAGAATAATTATTTTGGGACCTCCCAAGGTATTTTTTACCCTAGATCCATTTAGAACCCACCAACTTCCTTGCTCATTCCTGTTTCTTCTTCTTTTTTTTTTTTTTTGTGAGGAAGATCAGCCCTGAGCTAACATCCATGCCAATCCTCCTCTTTTTGCTGAGGACGACCGGCCCTGAGCTAACATCTATTGCCAATCTTCCTCCTTTTTTTCCCTTTTTCTCCCCAAAGCCCCAGTAGATAGTTGTATGTTGTAGTTGCACATCCTGCTAGTTGCTGTATGTGGGACGCCGCCTCAGCATGGCCAGACAAGCAGTGTGTCGGTGCGCACCTGGGATCCGAACCCAGGCCGCCAGTAGCGGAGTGCACACTTAAACGCTAAGCCACGGGGCCGGCCCCTCCTGTTTCTTCTTAACAAGGAACAATTATCCAAGATGGCAATAGGTGTAACTTTTCAAAGGTACAACGTAAAATAATTGATAACTGAACAAGAGAACCGCTATTCATTTATTCAAGTTTACTGAATGCCTGCCTCGTGCCAGGTCCATGTAGTACCTCAGGGAGTGTACAGTCTAGTAGGGGAGATGGGTACTAACCAAATGACAACACTAATAAGTGTATCTTTACAAATGGAGACATGTTCTTTAGGAGGAAAAGATCACAACTCCAGACAAAGGAACACCTAAGGAACAGGGAGGGTTCCAGAAGGCTTCCCTGGGGAAGTGACACCTGGGCCGGGAGCTCCAGGAGAACAGTTAACCCACTGAAGAGACGGTACAAAGTGAGTTTCAGACACAAGAACGGCATACACAAAGGCTCTGTTCTGGGAGGCATCACGGCCCGTGCAAGGAGCTATGTGAAAGTCAAGGCAGGCAACAAGGGGGCGACCAGTAAGAGGCTGGACAGGCGGGCAGACCTCCTTTCTCACCCCCTGAGAGTCACTGCAGGGTCTTCAACAGGGCAAGTGACATGATCAGACTGCCTTGTGGAAAGAGCACCCCGGAAGGAGAGCCAGTTGGGGACAGCAGTCACAGGCTGCCCTGCGGCCTGGGAGAGGGTGAGTGCAGACTGGGCTGGCAGTGGGGACAACGCTGGCCTCGGGGACTGAAGACGGAGGTGATGGAGGAGCTCCTTCATCATGCATGGGGAACAGTGGGCAAGTCAGGTCTCTTCTCCCCAACATGACATGTAGCCGAGATTTTAAAACTAGTTGGTACAGGGCCGGCCCCGTGGCTTAGCGGTTAAGTGCGTGCACTCTGCTACTGGCGGCCCGGGTTCGGATCCCGGGTGCCCACCGACGCACCGCTTCTCTGGCCATGCTGAGGCCGCGTCCCACATACAGCAACTAGAAGGATGTGCAGCTATGACACACAACTGTCTGCTGGGGCTTTGGGGGAAAAAATAAATAAATAAAATTATTAAAAAAATAAAAAATAAAACTAGTTGGTACAAGGAGGAGAATGCAAGGAAATTCTAGTTCCTCCTCCAGTCCAGGGCCTTAACCACGGCTTTTACAACAGCCAAGTCACAGGAAACAGTGACCTCAGCTCTCCCAGCCCCTGTGTCGATGAGCCACAGAACCCACCAGCAGGCACGGGGATCACCACTTTCTTCTTCTGTTTGGCTTGTCCTGCTCCTCTGCATACCACACAGGGAGTCGTGATGATGGAGCCTCGGCCACCACATCTCCGACACGTGGAGCGCATCACAAAAGGGCCTGTATTTATGGTTTCCTAATAAAAAGGAGAAGAAAAATGGGACCCTGAAGACACAGGTAAACTCTGACAGGTGAGGCTCTGGGACCACAATCTGCACAAGAGAAATGTTTCATCAAAAACTCATGTTTTGGGGCCGGCCCAGTGGCGCAGCGGTTAAGTGCACGCACTCCGCTGCAGCAGCCCGGGGTTCGCAGGTTTGGATCCCAGGCGTGCACCAAGGCACCGCTTGTCAAGCCATGCTGTGGCAGTGTCCCATATAAAGTGTAGGAAGATGGGCAAGGGTGTTAGCCCAGGGCCAGTCTTCCTCGGCAAAAAGAGGAGGATTGGCATGGATGTTAGCTCAGGGCTGATCTTCCTCACAAAAAAAAAGACTCATGATTGTGTGCACACACACTAAAACATACTGCCTGAGAACACAGGTGCTGAGGCTCAAACTGTTCATATGATCTTCTAGAACCCACCGACTTCTGAATTCCAAATCACCAAGCTGATTCTAGAGACTGAAAAGTGAGATACTGCCTCTCTATAGAAGCTCCTAAAACCCTCGGGACCCCTGGGAACTGAGTGAATACATTTTAAAAAAATAGTATTCCCTCTGTAATTACAAATGTGATAGCTGGGAAAACAGGAAAATAAGAGGAAAGTGACAACTGGACTCAATCCCCCACTCAGAGCTGCCAGTCTGGTCACTGAGCCTGCTACTGCCCACTCCAAGGAGCAGCACAGGCCTCTGTCCCCTTAGGGCCACATGGGAACAAGAGCTGAGTGGAGTTTACCAACAGGACCCCCCCATTGCCCCATCCCCATCCCAGCTTCCCAGGGCCTCGAGGCCAGTGGCTCCTCTGGCACGCACTGCTGTGCTTCTCTTCCTGCAGCGTCTTCTTTTGGATTCTGTCCCCCTCCCGAATCCTGCAAGAGCCGCCCTAGCTCCCAGCCTCCCCACAGCTGCGGGGAGGCTTAGGATTTGTGGTTGCTCCCATCCGCTCCTCACTGGGCATTGGAAACTGGCTACCTTTTTACTTAACCTAACGTCTTTGGATTTTTTTTGTAAATTATCAAGTACACGCTTGTGGCAAAGCAAAGGCTACAGAGATACGTAAAAAAGATGTTATTAATCTCCCCCCTCACCTTGACTCCCAAGGTAACCAACTCTTACCAGTTTATAGTTTGAGGTATTCTTTTCACAATTCACTCACTCTCTCTCCATAAAAAAGTCTTCTTTTAAAGTGAAAATTTTATAAAGAGTATATTATACGTATTGCTCTGCAACCTGCTTTTCTTTTTATCTTAATGATACATCACGAACATTCCTCCAGGCCAATACAGATTTCCTTTTCCATTTTAATATTCAATTTATGTTTCAATGCTATAGAGAAAAATCTCTGCACATATATCCTTCTCTTCTGGTGCCTTTGTTTTTTGTAAGAAAGATTCCCAAAGGTAGAATTGCTGGGACAAATAATCATTCTATTTAAAAATTTATGTTTTTATTTATCTGAAAAAGTAATATGTGCACATGGTACAAAATTCAAAAGTAAAAAACGGAGATACCGTGAAAAGTTAAGTGTCACCCCATACCCTGTCCCCTAACTATTCCAGGCACCTTCCTTAGAGGCACAGCTACAGTGACCTTCTTGTGTATCCTACTTTCTACTAACACACACATTTTCAGCCATCTGTATGCGCATTACGAGTTTTCAACAAGCCAAAGCAGTACACTATGCACATGGTTCTGCAGCTTCTGTTGTTTTGTTTTTTACAATTTAATGATCTTGGAAAGTATTTCCCATCAGTGTAGTTTTCTGTTACATGGATGCATCACAATTTTTCAGACAACTCACTCCTGGTGGTCACAGAGGTTGTCCAGTCCTTTACTACTCTACACAAGGTTCCAAGGGACACCCTGTACATACGTGTGCTGTTTTACAAGTGTGACCTGTAGGCTACGAACCCAAAAAACATGGAAACAGAAAGTTTTTTTGTGTGTGTGAGGAAGATCAGCCCTCCGCTAACATCTGCCAATCCTTTTTTTTTTTTTTTATGCTGAGGAAGACTGGCCCTGGGCTAACATCCGTGCCCATCTTCCTCCACTTTATACGGGACGCCGCCACAGCATGGCCTGACAAGCAGTGCATCGCTGCGCACCTGGGATCCAAACTGGCGAACCCTGGGCCGCCGCAGCGGAGCACGCGCACTTAACCGCTTGCGCCACCGGGCCGGCCCCCAAACAGAAAGTTTTAATAGCTCCTGCAGCTGCCACTCACAAAAGTCAGAGTGGTTTCCACTTCCATCATCAGTGTATGGGAACGCTCATGTCCCACAGGCTTGTCCGCATGGACTGTACAATCTCTGAAATGTGTGCCAATCTGGAGGGTGAGCCAAAGGCATCTTCTTGTTTCCATTTGCTTTTCCCTGACTGCTCGTAAGAAACGTTTACTGGTCACTTGTATTTCCTCTTCTGTTCATCTTGACCAGTTTTCCTAATGAGCTGTTTGGTCTTTTTCTCACTACTCTGAAGGAACCCTTTACATATTAGGAATACTAATCCTTTAGCAAATGTGTTGCAAATGTTTTTTCCCAGGCTCAAACATTACGTTTTGAGAGAAATACACTTCAGCTTTACTATCTTACCCAGTGTTCACTTTAGAAATGTTTAAAAAAAAAAGTTACAGCAAATCAGGGCCTTGCAGAAAGGACCTTAGAAATGAGAGGGAATGGGCCAGCCTCGTGGCTTAGTGGTTAAGTGCGCGCACTCGGCTGCTGGCAGCCCAGGTTCAGATCCCGGGCGCGCACCGACGCATCGCTTCTCCGGCCATGCTGAGGCCGCGTCCCACATGCAGCAACTAGAAGGATGTGCAACTATGACATATAACTATCTACTGGGGCTTTGGGGAAAAAGAAAAAATGGAGGAGGATTGGCAATAGATGTTAGCTCAGACTCAGTCTTCCTCAGCAAAAAGAGGAGGATTAGCATGGATGTTAGCTCAGGGCTGATCTTCCTCACAAAAAAGAAAAAAAGAAAAAAGAAGTGAGAGGGAATTGGGAACAACCAATAAAAAATATCTATAACAAGTGGCAGCAACTCGGTTCACAACATTGTAGCCATCAGAATCCTCACCCTCTCCAAGAGCACCCTCTAGAGGAATGCAAGCTCAATTTCTCTTTCTCAAACTAAGATGCACATTGGTCTTTTTCTCAGTAGAAGTATAGGTAAGTAACTTTGGGTATATGCATCAGTGGACTATTATTCAGCCATAAAAAATAGTATTTAAAAACATTCAAAGATATGTAAAAATGCTTTCATGTAATAAATGAAAAGTTATGGAAAACTGCATGTATGATTCTCAACGGTTGAAAATTATATACATATAGGCAAAAACATATTCAAAGTCAAAAGACAAATGACAAACTAGAAAAAACACAACTAAAATCATCGACAAAGGACTAATTTACTTAATTTATAAACAGCTTCTACAAATGAATAAGAAAAGATCAATTACCCAATAGAAAGAAGGATAAAAGATTAAATAGACGCCAAGGAAAACAATGGTTCTCAAATCGTAGAAAAGATGTTCAACTTCACACATAATGAATACCTGCACATTCAAAAAATGAGTATGAGAAACGACATTATTCAAAGGTATCCATTATCTACAATGGTAAACGATGAGAACAACCTAGGCATCCAATAATAGGGACTTGGCTAAATAAATGATGATATATCTGTATGAAGGAATACTGTGGCCATAAAAAGATCGAGGCAGCTCTACACGCAGAGTATTACCAAAATATACTGAAAAGTAGAAAGAAAAAAAAAAAAATCAAGGCACTAACTGTATTCTTCTACCTTTGGTACAAAAAAATGCACACATGCATGCATACGTAGGCCTGCATCTAGAAGGGCAGAAGGATGCCTGAGAGTGGAACTTAATGACTAAAAGTCAAGAATGGGAGGGCGACTTACTTCACACTGTTTATAATTTGTACCCACTGAATTTTCAATGGTTTCCATATATTACTTATTAAACTAAAAAATAAACTATTAAACTAAAAACTAAAAACTATAAAACAAAAACAATATTCCTAATCAACAACTGGCAGGAAACACACTAAAATGATAATATTGGTGGGATTATCAGGGACTTTTGTCTCCTTTTTTAAGCTTTTCTGCACTCAAAGACAACTTCTACTCCCTCCCACACACAGATACCACGAACAATGATTTGACTTTAAAGGTGGGTAGTGGAGAACTTCCCAACTCCCTTAAAAAAGAAACCACCTAATTGGAATACACACATGATCAACGGAAACCTAACTGCATTTCAAACAAATAATATAATCATAATGAAGTGGGAGAAAAAGAAGTGACCTAAGTAACTTTTGAGCACAGTATTTTAACTATATAACCCCAATCCAAAGATAAAAATCACACTAAATATCAAATGCCAGTAAGTAGGACTGTTTTTTGCAGCAGTATGAGTAACAATTCTGAAACTATGTTTTGTGTGTTATAGGATTGAGCAAATGAGTAAATATATTGAGGATAATCAGAGCCAGATGTCTCTTTACTAGAAAAACGTTTCAAATGTGGACAGGCAGAAGACTAGATGAACCTTGTGGTGATGGAATGAAAGTGGAACTATCAGGCTGAACTCATTGGTTTTTTGGATGGATGGTGGGTGGATGGATGGAGGGTGGGTGGATGGAGAGGTGTGTACGTATGTGCATATACCTATCTATAGTAGGAATAATATGGAAAGAGATATAGATATGGGCATATATATCTATATGTGTGCACACATATGTGCTCACACACAGAAACACACACTTTTTTTCCTGGCTCAGTCTGCTCAGAGGGCTTAGAAGCAGTGACACTCCAGGTACAATGAGCACACCTATAGCACAGATCTTGGTTTCTAAATCCCATTAGACATTAAAAGGAATCAGGACTCCTTGGAGAAATGGCTGGTTCCGGGGCATGGCAAGGAAAGTACAAGTAGAGCCTAGAACATCTTGTTGTGATAGAAAGTAAGGAAGTGCTAAAAGGATGACAGGGACGTGTCAAAAGGATATAGGAGCCAGCCGCAAGGGACTTCTGCAGGCCAAGTCCGGGACAGTCTGATCATCAAAGTAAGTAACTATGTATACTAATTATAATATATATAGTATTATATACACAAATTATAGCCTAGTGAATAAAACAAGGATCCACTATTTCATACTGTTATAAATGAATGAATAAATAAATGGAGAAGAGAAAGTTCTTTCGTTCAGTAGAATGCCAACCAACAAATGTATAAGGGATGCTGGAATCAGAAAATCACCATTTTGCAACTGTCACAGTAATAACTGATTTAGACAAGAACGATAAATGGGTGCTCTAACTACTGGGTAAAAGTTGGATGAGAAACAGGATTATTTCTAATAGTGTCAAGGTACCTCACCACAACTTCCCTACTAATCTCAAAGGGAAAAATAACAGCTTTACAGAGAAGAAACCTCGCGGACACTACCTTAACTAACTGATGGTGATCAAATGTAACATCATTGCTAATGGGACAAACTGACACCCTGTGACTCCTGACATGATCCACTGAAAAGAGTACTACTCCTTTGTGGTGTTTCTGCCAAAAATGCATAATCTGAATCTTATCACGAGGAAGTTGTCAGATGAACTCAAAATGAAGGACATTCTACAAAATAGCTGCCTGTAATCCTAAAAAATGTCAAGGTCATAAAAGAAAAAGAAAAGCTGAGAAACTGTACAAGATTAAAAGAGACTAAAGATATGACAACCAAATACCACACAAGATCCCAGCTTGGATCCTGGACCAGGAAAGAAAGAACATTATAAGGACAATTGAAAAAATTTGAATAAGTACAGATAATGGTATTCTATCAACATTAAACTTTCTGATTTTGACAACTGTACCGTGGTTATGTAAAAGAATGTTCTTCTTCTTAAAAAAGAGTACACCAGAAATGACAAAGCGAATGGGACAAAATGTTAACAACTGGTGAAGCTGGGTTAAAGGAATAAGGGAGTGGTTCTTTATACTATTCTGTAAGTTCGAATTACATCAAAAATTTACCAAAAAGAAAAAGAAAAAATAAGTACACTTCAAGCAAAATTTAAAAATTTAAGTCCCCTTGCCCCACCCCAGTTTCAAATCACCAAAATATCCTAAAGGATATTTTCAGAGATAACAGCAGTTTTCTTGCTCTGTCTGTATTGTTGTCAAAGACAGAGGACTCCTGGAAAAATGCAGAAGGTTCTAGATAAAACAGTCCCACCTAGTTATGAACTCTCAAAGCCCTAGGTACTGCTGAATAAATATCCATAGGAGCATAGAAAAAAGGAATGGTGGGGAGAAGTGTGGGTGGGCAAGAAGTGGGAGTCCCCTCGGGAAGACAAGGGGGCCTCTGACTCGCTCTTATCTTACCATGCCAGAGCCGCCGCAGTAGTGGCAGTGCTGCACCTTGGTGCCAGGCTCGTTCCCCTTGCCGTCACACCGCTCACAGGTATCAGTGATGTTCACAGTGAACTCCTTGTTGACGCCCTTGGCAGCTTGATTGAAGGTCAACTCCATAATGTACTAAAGAAATCAAGGGATGGCCTGTCATCTTTCTTAAAGTAAGGGAAGTTTTCAGTTACTTTACTTTCTTTTAAAGACTTTATTTTTTAAAGCAGTTTTAGGTTTCCAAAATTGAGAGGGAGGTACAGAGATTGTCCACATACCCCCTGCCCCCACACAAGCACAGCCTCCCCTATTATCAGCATCACTCACCAGAGTGGTAAGTTTTTATCAAAGATGAACCTACATGGACATGTCATAATTATCCATAGCCCATAGTTTACATCAGGGCTCACTCTTGGTGTTGTACATTCTCTGTGTCTGAACACATGTACTGACACGTGTCCATCATTATAAAATCATACAGGGCTGGCCCCGTGGCTTAGCGGTTAAGTGCGAGCGCTCCGCTGCTGGCGGCCCGGGTTCGGATCCCGGGTGCGCACCAACGTACCGCTTCTCCGGCCATACTGAGGCCGCATCCCACATACATCAACTAGAAGGATGTGCAGCTATGACATACAACTATCTACTAGGGCTTTGGGGGGAAAATAAATAAATAAATAAAATCTTTAAAAAAAAAAAAAAATCATACAAAGTACTTTGACTGCCCTAAAAATCCCCCATGCTCCGCTGACTCACCCCTACCCCCTACCCCGGTTATTTTAACTGCTTTACTTACCTGTGCTCTGCCAAGTAAGAACAGATGGGTCTCACTTAACTGATTCTGCCCTACTCCTCAGGATTTTAAAGAGATAATGTTTTAATTTAAGTGAAAATGTACTTTTTAATAAACCAAAAATGTTCACAGATAATATTTGTACAAGACCCTTACAAATAGCTCAAATGATCCACAATCATAACTTAGATCGTAAAACATTTCTCCTCTCTCTTCAATTCTGATAATGTCTTATTAACATATAAATAGGGAAGAGGTAGGATTGGCAGTGTCTCCCTGCTGGATTAAGTTCTCCTAGAATAATGTAGGAAGCCCTAGATAAAATACTCACACCCTAATAATGGACTCTGAGAGCCTTAGGTGCTGTCTGATTAAGCAATTGTAAGAATACAGTCAAAATGGATGTATACATTATTAGCTATACGACTTTTCAAATATCAGAATTATTTCTTACCAAGATGACTATCTCCAGATCATTTCATTTAAGCTGCTTTGCCTCTTTCTTTGAGAAACAGAAATTGATAAAATCTGTTTGCATCACACTTAGCAGCTAAAATTTGAATGACTCTTCAAAATGAGATGCTTACCTCCTGAGGCTGATTGAATACACTCTGGAAATCTCCAAAAGAAGATGATGAGAACTCCCCAAAGATCTTCCTGAAGAGCTCCTCTGGGTCAACTGTGGGGCCTCCTTTCCAGTAGCTCTGCCCAGAGCTGCCAGCCCCAGGATCGAAGCCCGCGGAGCCATAGGCATCATACTGCTTCCTCTTCACTTCATCACTCAGCACCTACCGAGAACAGCACAGCAATCAGGCTCTCCCAAGGCCCAGGGACACAGGCACCAAGTACAGATAATGGTACTGCTCAACATTAACTTTCCTGATTTTGACAACTGTATTGTGGTCATGGGAAACAATGTTCTTGTTCTTAGAAAATACACACCGCAGTACTTGGGAATAAGAGATACAATGTCTGCAACATACTCTCAAATGGTTGGGGGGAATATGCACACAAACACAGAGCAGATATATGATATCCTATATATCCTGAACCCCTTCAGGATGGTCAAAGTCCAGGAAGAAGGTCCACTTTTCAATAACTCTGGAGCTGTTCAGCAGTTGTTCCATGTAAGCTTCATCTCTCTGATTACATTTTACATTCCTCCAGGGCATGCAAAAGTCTTCTACTTTTCAATCCCTACCATCCCCACCAAATAGCACGGCCTTAGGTAGGAGGCCAGTATTCAAATAGGTGCAGAATTAGTCAATCCAACAAGCGGTTCCCAAAACCGGCTACAAGTCCAAATGACCTGAGGAGCTCTGTTTATAAGATTATTGGATCCTGTTCTTCATTCAGATTCCAAGTTAGATCTAGCATGAGACCTGAGAATCTTCTTTTTCTTCCACGAGGTGATCTGGTACGGGGACACAGCCTTCACATTGGACCCTATGACACATCAGGTCACCCTGTGCAGCGCACTCTGATGCACGCACGCAGCTGAATGACAGTGACTGCACACAGCAGTGGGTCACATTACCTCATAGGCTTCTGCAAGCTGGGAGAACTTCTCCTTGGCTTTGGGATCGTCCTTATTCGTGTCTGGGTGGTATTTTTTGGCAAGCTAAGGGAGGAAATGGTAGATTAGTATGGACACAAGATAATTAATAAAACTGAACCCCATATATTAGTCACAATCTCGTCTCCTTCATAGCAGTTGTCTCTCTCAGACTTTACAACCAACAGCAATTCTTTTCTTGTGTGTGAGGGAGACCAGCCCTCAGATAACATTCGATGCCAATCCTCCTCTTTTTGCCGAGCAAAATCAGCCCTCGGCTAACATCAGTGCCCATCTTCCTCTACTTTATAAGGGAAGCCGCCACAGCATGGCTTGATGAGCGGTGCGTCAGTGCACGGCCAGGATCCGAACCTGCGAACACTCGGGCTCCAAAGCCGAGCGTGCACTTAACCGCTGTGCCACCAGGCCAGCCTCCCAACAGCAATTCTTAAAACAAGGTTTAAGACTTTAAAATAAACCATCTCTTCCAATCTGAGATATGTACACATTTTTTCAACCACAACAAATCTCTAAGAAAAATAACAACTAATTCTTTAGAACTTGGGCACCTTGGTGAAAGATGCAAAGCAGTGTATCTGGTACACTATCATCTATGTAAAAACAGAGGACAATAACTGGATAGATAAGTAGATGTGTCTGCTGTATAAATTATTTTTGGAAGAACATACAATAAACTGGTAACACTGATTGTTACAGAAGGGATGTGGATGAATGGGAAGGAGCACGACTTTCCACTGTATGCTCCTTTGTACTTTCTGAATTGTGAACAAGGGGAATATACCTACCTATTCAAAACACAGATTTAAATATTAAAAAACAAAATAAAATCTCACTTGGCTATCCAGAGCACATGGGCATGCTGAGCACTCTAAAACAAAGGCTACCTTCCGGCTGCACTGAGCAGCGCTATGCACTTTGTAGGTCCTCACTGTGTCTGCTGCAGCTACTGATGCCTTCCAAGCCTGGATTACCACAGGTCCCTTAGGTGAGGGCAAGGATCTGCACAGAACCCTAAAGCTGAACGTGACTTGGGAAGCCATCCGGCTTTGTCACTGCCAGCAGCTGGCTGCTTAATCTGCTTCTGTAGATACTGGGCCTCACACCAGCATGTGGAAGCATGTCAGAGACTACGTGCTAAGCCCTGAAGGGGGGTTCTCAAGGCATGGCCAATAGATCACAGTGGGCCACAAGGCTTGTTCAACGCCACGGAAAGATACGTCTATTGGCTGGTCCCAAATGCCAGGACAAGATATGCTGGTACACTCATGAGATCAGCACAAGGAAAACAGAGGCCTTTTTGCAGTCAGAAAGACCTGTATTTTAGTCTTATGTATGCCACATACTGGCTTGCGTGGCCTTCGCTGTATGTCATAACCTTGCTGAGTCTCTTGCCAGGAGGATTAAATGACGTAACACACAAAACATTTTTTTAACTAGAAACTTTTTTTTAAAGAGATAGTTTCTTTCCTTTTTTTTCGGGGGGGGGGGGGGGGGTGGGTGGGTGGGGAAGATTGGCCCTAACCTAACATCTGTTGCCAATCTTTCTCCTTTTTTTTCTTTTTTCTCCCCAAAGCCCAAGTAGATAGTTGTATGTCATAGTTGTACATCCTTCTAGTTGCTCTATGTAGGACACCTGCCACGTCACGGCCTAATGAGCAGTGTGTAGGTCCAAGCCCGGCGAACCCTGGGCCGCTGAAGCTGAACACGTGAACTTAACCACTACACCACCGGGCTGGCCCCACACAAAGCTTTTTATCAAGGTCTGATCCCAGTAACTGCTCCATAAAGGCTACTTTAAAAATTTCTAGTTTTGTGGCCGGCCCGGTGGCGCAAGCAGTTAAGTGCGTCTGCTCTGTTCCAGCGGCCCAGGGTTCACCGGTTCGGATCCCGGGCACGCACCAACGCACCACTTGTCAAGCCATGCTGTGGCGGCATCCCATATAAAGTGGAAGAAGATGGGCATGGATGTTAGCCCAGGGCCAGTCTTCCTCAGCAAAAAGAGGAGGATTGGCAGATGTTAGCTCAGGGCCAATCTTCCTCACAAAAAAAAAAAAATTCTAGTTTTAAATTGCACAGCTTGGGCCGGCCCCGTGGCTTAGCGGTTAAGGGCTTGCACTCCGATGCTGGAGGCCCAGGTTCGGATCCCGGGCGCGCACTGACGCGCCGCTTCTCCGGCCATGCTGAGGCCGCGTCCCACATACAGCAACTAGAGGGATGTGCAACTATGACATACAGCTATCTACTGGGGCTTTGGGGGAAAAATAAAAATAAATAAATAAATAAATAAATAAATTGCACAGCTTTACCTGATTTTTTTATTTCCACACCTAAATACTTAAATGGTTCCCAACCCTCTCTTAAATTAAGTCTCTAGCACTTGCTAAGGGCTTCAAACATCCCATTAATTTGGCCCGAGCCTCCATTTTTCCAATCTTCTCTCACCCTGGCATCAGGTAGCTTATCCTCCAGCTCAAAAGAAGAGACGTGCTGTTCACTAATCCCAAGCCAAGATCTTTGCTTCGTATCCCCCTATGCCTTTGCTCATTCCATTACAACCCAGTAATAAAAAAGATAACTCAAAAAATGGGCAAAGGATCTGAATACATATATAGCAAATGGCCAATAAGCACATGAAAAAAACGCTCAACATCATTAGTCACTATGGAAAAGCAAATCAAAACCACAGTGAGATACCACTTCACACCCGCTGGGGTGGTGAGAATCAAAAAGACAGATAACAACAAGTGCTGGTGGGGATGTGGAGAAACTGGAACCCTCACACACTGCTGTGGGGATGTAAAACGGTGCAGCTGCTTTGGAAAACAGTCTGGCAGTTCCTCAAACAATCATATACGAGTTACCACAACCCAGCAATTCCATTCCTAGGTATATGTACATATACAAGAGAAACGAAATCACAGGTCTACATAAAAGTTATACATGGGCTTGGCCCCATGGCTGAGTGGTTAAAGTTCTGCGTGCTCCGCTTCACTGGCCCGGGTTTGTGGGTTCGGATCCTGGGCACGGACCTACTCCACTCACCAGCCATGCTGTGGCCGTGTCCCACATACAAAGCAGGGGAAGACTGGCACAGATGTTAGCTCAGGGCTAACTTTTCTCAAGCAAAAAAAGAGGAGAATTGGCAACAGATGTTAGCTCAGGGTGAATCCTCCTCAGCAAAAAAAAAAACTTATACATGGATGTTCATAGCAGCACTACTCATAATAGCAAAAAAGTAGAAACAATCCAAATATCCATCAACTGATGAATGGAAAAATAAAATGTGGTCTATCCATGCAATTAAATATTAACATGGATGAACCATGAAAACGTTATTCTAAGCAGAAAGAAGTCAGACACAAAAGGCCATATACTGTATGATTTCATTTCTATGAAATGTCTAGAATAGGCAAATCCGTAGAGACAGAAGGTAGGTTAGCAATTGCAAGGACAGAGAAGAGAGGAGAATAGGAGATAAGTGCTAATGGCCCTGGGGTTTCTTTTTGAAATGTTGAAAATGTTCTAAAACCGACTGTGGCGATGGTTGTACAACTCTGTGAATACACTAAAAAACAGTGAATGGTACACTTTATTTTTTTTTCATAATTTTATTTATTTTTTTCCCCCAAAGTCCCAGTAGATAGCTGTATGTCATAGTTGCACATCCTTCTAGTTGCTGTATGTGGGACGCGGCCCTCAGCATGGCCAGACAAGCTGTGCGTGGGTGCAGGCCCGGGATCCGAACCTGGGCCGCCAGCAGCGGAGCGTGCGCACCTAACCGCTAAGCCACGGGGCCAGCCCGTATTGTACACTTTAAAAAAAGGTATGAAGGGGGCCGGCCCAGTGGCGCAAGCGATTAAGTGCACGTACTCTGCTTCGGCGGCCAAGGGTTCGCAGGTTCAGATCCCCGGCGCGCACCGACGCACCGCTTGTCAAGCCATGCTGTGGCGGCGTCCCACATAAATTGGAGGAAGATGGGCACAGATGTTAGCTCAGGGCCAATCTTCCTCAAGAAAAAAGGGGAGGATTGGCATCAGATGTTAGCTCAGGGCTAGTACTCCTCACAAAAAAAAAAAAAGGTAAGAAGAGGGAGTCACTGTCAAGCCCTAAGCTATTAGTCTGGTCTTGATCAGTATACAGTTCACAAATACTTGGCTTGGACAAAGGTTTCGCATGCCCACAAAAAAATGAAAAAAAAAAAAAAAAATTAAGAATCTTGCAGTAGGGGCCAGCCCCGTGGCTTAGCGGTTAAGTGCGCACGCTCCACTACTGGTGGCCCGGGTTCGGATCCTGGGCACGCAGCGACACACCGCTTCTCTGGCCATGCTGAGGCCGCGTCCCACATACAGCAACTAGAAGGATGTGCAACTATGACATACAACTATCTACTGGGGCTTTGGCGGAAAAAAAGGAGGAGGATTGGCAATAGATGTTAGCTCAGCCTCGGTCGTCCTCAGCAAAAAGAGGAGGATTAGCACAGATGTTAGCTCAGGGGTGATCTTCCTCACAAAAAAAAAAAAAAAAAGAATCTTGCAGTAAATTTTTCATAAAGGTAATTTACTTTTTGTGTGTGTGTGTGTGAGGAAGATCAGCCCTGAGCTAACACCCATGCCAATCCTCCTCTTTTTGCCAAGGAAGACTGGCCCTGAGCTAGCATCTGTGCCCACCTTCCTCCACTTTATGTGGGATGCTGCCACAGCATCGCCTGACAAGCAGTGCGTCAGTGCGCGCCCAGGATCCGAACCTGGGCTGCCAGCAGCGGAGCACAAGCACTTAACCGGTACGCCACGGGGCTGGGACCCCAGGTAATTTACTTTTGTATTTAATTTATATTTTATTCAAAGATTTCTTCTTTATTCTGATATTATGGCTTTCCTCTCTTTATGGTGTTAACGATGCTCTTTCTTTTATCAAACAACATTAATAGACTGCATTTGTTATTTTTAACATCTATATTAGGCAAAACACAAAGGGTGGCAATCCTACTTCGGTGCCCTCAGTTTTTATTATTTTATTTATTTATTTATTGTTTGTTTGTTTGTTTTTGAGGAAGATTGGCCCTGCGCTAACATCTGTTGCCAATCTTCCTCTTTTCTTTTTTCTCCCCAAAGCCCCAGTACATAGTTGTGTGTCATAGTTATAGAGTTGTAGTTCTTCTATTTGGAACGCTGCCTCAGCATGGCTTGATGAGCGGTGAGTAGTTCCACACCCAGGATCCAAACCGGTGAACTCCGGGCCGCTGAAGCGGAATGCACAAATTTAACCGCTATGCCACCGGGCTGGCCCTCCAGTTTTTATTTAATTTTAATTTTAATTTTGTTGATCAGAGCAAAAGTCTGGGAACCTTGGTCTAGATAACTCACATACCACTTCACCAATTAGCCAAATACATTCCAGGATATGATGACAGGAATTACATACTTTCTGGGTTAAGAAAAGAAATAATTCTATGTCCATAAACTTTTATCTGAATGCAAAGAACGACTACTTAAAACTCAGACCAGCATACCTACTGATTCAGAAGGTGCAGAATAAATTTAAGTACAAAAACAGCTCTGGAAAAAGATTTTTTTAAATGTCTGGTTCTGACTCTTCCCTTTTTTCCAAAGCCTTAACCAGTACAACATTATGCACTGAGAAACACAGTCCAGCAAAGCCCATCTTTATCATATCATTCTATATACTGTCAGTTGCATAATGTTGTATACGTCTGGGCAGACACACTGCATTAATCAGGATCAGACTAGATCAATAGCATTCCTGCTACAATATCTTGTCTCTAAAATCTGGCTTCCATACAGACCTGGTAATAGGCTTTCTTGATCTCTTTCTGGCTGGCATCTCGGGGCACTCCTAATATCTGGTAATAATCCTCTTTTGCCAAAGGCGCGCTCGTGTGGAAGGAGGCAGTACAAACAAAAGGGTAACTTTTTACTCCTAAAAAAGAAAAAAGGAAAGAAACTCACTCTGGGAATGTACTCAACAAAAAGAAATTGTGAGTAAACAACCAGCCAGGATACGCCTATGAAGAAGCAAACAGGTCACAGCTTCAGGGCCTGTTCTCTTTCAGGCCCACTGGAGACCAAACTCTCTGCACTTCAAAACTGGCTAAGGCCACTGTATATGAAGAATACAAAACAATGTCTGAGCACTAGGCGGGGCTGATTCTGCTGGATTACACTACAGCTGAAGCCTCATTACACCACCAAAGGAACCGCTCCCCAGATGAGGGCTGCACCTGGAGATGATTAAAAAAGGACTTTGCTCCCCTGTTACAATGCCCAAGCACCCACCATGTGCCAGGTATTTCCATACGCTTTGTCTCCCCTAATGCTTATCAACTCCCCTGGTTCTTTCCCTGTACCATGCAACCTTGGATATCTGCTTACAGGGTGGTTCTCCGAGTGTGGTCCCTTGGACCAGCATTATCATCAGCTCGTTGGAGATGCAAATTTTCAGGCCCCACCCCAGACCTGAATCAGAATCTCTAAAAGTAGGGTACAGCAGGCTGAGTTTAACAAGCCCTCCAGTTGATTATTCTGTCAAACTCTCAAGTTTGGGAACCACTGTACAGTTATGGGCTGCATAATGACATTTCAGTCAAAGACGAACTGCATATATGATTGTGGCCCCATAAGATTAGTACCATCTAGCCTAGGCGTCTAGTAGGCTATACCAACTAGGTTTGTGTAAGTATACTCTGTGATGTTTGCACAACAATACACTCTCCGAATGTATCCCTGTTGTTAAGGGACGCATGACTGTAAACAGTTCTTAGCCTTTAAAGTCACAGATCTCTCAGAGAATCAGATAAAAGCACTGACCCGTCCCCTAAAAACAATACAGATATATACACACACAAGGTTAAAAGGCCCTGTGCCAGAACCTCTGTTTACCCCCGAGTAGACAACCTGAAAGGAATCAAAGCACAAGGCAGGCGGCCACGTGCCCTACCCTCCTTGCAGGCCTCTTGCATCAGCAGCTAGGAGGAGAGGCCAACAGACACATCTCCTCCTGCGCATGGAGCAGAGAGCTAACCTGGACCGGTATGTCACAAAGTGAAGGGGGAGGCTGCTCTACAACCTTGATTACTGCCTCCTAACCCCCAACCCCGGTGTGACAACTGGAAGATGGGGAGAGCAGGGTTGGGGCAATATGGGGCCAAGTTAAGGCAGAAGGGAGAGCGGGGTCAAGAAAGAGAACAAGGATAAAGACGCAGCTCTGGGTTTTGCATTCATCTGCAGAGAAGCGTCCGTGTTCACCATTCATTCAGTAAATACTTACAAATATTCACCATTCATTCACGCAGCAAATACTCACTGAGCATCTACAAGGGCACTGGCTCCAGGCTGGAGATACAACAGCCACCATTCAAAGGCACTGCCCTCCTGGAGCTGACATTTATTCAAAATCTTACCACCATATTAGGCACTGAGATACCAGATGAATAAAAAGTCAAAGCCAATGCCCTCAGGGAGCTTACAGTCCTGCAGGGGAGTGTGGGAGGCAGTGTGTGAAGAAATATTAGCACAGAAGGACGTGCAGAGTAAGAATACGCAAAAGGGTCTCCTAATCAGGGCTTTTCAACCTCCGCACTGTTGACGATGATCCTTGGTTGGGAGGGGGGGACAGATGGACAACTGTCCTACTATGGACTGAATTGTGCCCCTCCCCCCAAATTTATATGTTGAAGTCCTAACCCTCAGCACCTCAGAATGTGACTAATGTGACTGTATTGGAGATAGAGTCTTTAAAGACAACCTTGACAAAACACTGATCTTGGACTTCTAGCTTCCAGAACTAGGGAATAATAACAAGAAAATAAATTTCTGTTGTTTAAGCCACCCAGTCTGTGGCACTTTGTTATGACAGCCCCGGCAAACTAATATACCTATGTACTGTAGGACGCTTCGGAGCACTCCTGGTCAACTAGTTGCCAGTAGCACTTCCCTTCCCCCTACAAACTGACAACTAACATCTCCAGACATTACCAAATGTCCCCTGGAGGGTAAAATCATCCCTAGTTGAGAACCACTGACAACCCAACCTAAGAAGTTCAGGGAACGTCTTCTAAGGTACCTGCTATTGAGCTGCAGAAATCAGCTAGGCAAGGAAGGAGTCTGAATCCATCCAGGTTTATTCCCACAGTCCTGCCACTATTTGTGACAGCACCTCCTTTCACTTTCAAAAGTGCTCCAAATGGCTGATACAGCATATGATCACCTTTGGTTTGGAGGGAGTGGCTCACACAAAAGTCCTTGTGTATTTAGGAACTGCAGATACTATGATGTAACTAGACTAGCGACTGTGTGTGTGGTGGTGGTGGTAGTAATGAAGGGGTGGTTAGAGATGATGATGATTAATGAGGCCTAGGAATAAGCAGAAGGGCCTCTGAGCTATGCTTGAGTCAGGATTTTATCCTGAGGGCAACAGGGAGCCACTGCAAGTGGTAAACAGGGAGGTGACTGGGTTTGCATGAGAAAGAGCTCTCAACAAACGAGAACTGGGAGACTACTTAAATTAATCTGAGCACAAAAGACAACCACGGGGGTGTTGAGCAGATCCAGGAAGGGAGCAAGATAAGGGATAATCAGGAGAATGAGTAGGTCTGGACAGGATGATTAAAATCAGAATCAGGAAGTAAATCTCTATTTTCGGTATCCTCAATACTTGTTTCCTGTTGCTGCACCCGAGATGTCCTGGAACATGAAAAGCAGACAGTGTGGAAGTGGTAGGGGTTAGGAGACCACTGCTGTCTTTCTTTGGACAGATTTGAGGAAAACACTAGAGCTAGTTTCCCAGTGCTCCTGTACCCAACCCCGCCTTCACTCAGGAGTGAGGGGTCACCCTGGTCCCATCCTGCATCTCCCTCCCTACCCCTTCCAACCTAGAATGCAGAGGTCAGTCATGGCAAAGGCTCTGGCAGCTGCAGGTTCAATATCAAGAGCAGAGAACTTGGACTCGAGTTAGAATGGGAGACAGTAATGTGCAAAACTGCATGTGGATAACGACAAATCACACTTACCTATTACAAGTTTGATGGCTTTTGACATTATCCAAAAGGCATCGATGATTAGCAATAATTAGAAAGAGTTCATTTAATAGACAAATTTTTCACCAAGATATGACCAATAAATGTCTTGCCCTTTTTAGAACAACCCAGAACAGGATTAGCCTCCAAGTGATTCCAAGAATGGCCAACCCAGTGTCAAATAACCGCCTTCTTTCTGTCCTTGGGAGAAAAATCGGATCAAAGTGTTTTTATGTGATCTAATCATACTACTAGATTTGAGATGAGATCACAGACCAGTGTTTAGGACCTGAGTTGATGACTTTAGATGTGATAACAGAGTGTATCTTGAAGGATGCCACATCTCACATGTGTTCATCACCTCATCCGAAACATGCCCATCATGGGCTATGGGCTCACTTGGGGAAAGGATAGCTGACTGCAGTTCCTTAGTGATGGCCCCATACAAGGCTCAGTACTTAGTGCCTATCTCTATCCGTCTCTTACACACACAATCATCAAAAATGATCCCCAAACTTCTACGACTGTAATATGAACAAATTTAGATTAACAGTTACCTAAGAAATTAATAGTTGAACAAAAAGATACAGTCAAATTCTACTTAAAACAATCTTGACATTAGAAAATGTTAGCAAAACCTAAAAACGACCACTTTTGATCATATTGAGAAATATAGCATGACATCACTCCAAATAATCCTCAGGAAATCTGGACAGATTCCTGCTCCATCCATGAGGAAATACAGGTGGCAGGAACAGAATAAAAAAATTGGCTCACTTGAATAAAACCGCATCCAATCTCAATGATCTCTGCTGTATCCCCAGTACCTAGCACAGTGGCTGGCATATGACAGGCCCTCAATAATTACCAGTGAATAAGAGAATAAATTTTCACAGTTAAGAGAGGCTCAAACGGATTAAAGAATTCGCCCAGGTCATACACACACACTAGTGGAGGTGAGTTTGTTCACTGTACAAAGTTATCGCAATTATTAATACTTTAATGACAGCATTACAAAAATGGACCCCAATAGGAAATTATCTGGTAAATTATCTTGTCAAGGCCCTTTAATTAATCATCTTTGTAAGCTTATAGATGGCTTAAATATCATGTGCACAAATTCTAAGAGACAAAAACAACTAGCACTATTCAGGCAGACACTTGTTCAACGTTTCCTCCTTCTTTCACTGTAAAGAAAGTCATCCAATACACAACATGAGAAACCATCATGGCTAAGCAGTTAATTCAACATCACCCCCAGCAATTAAGAATGCAGCAGGTTTTGAATCAAGGCTCTACCACTTGATTAGCTTTGTAACATTCTACCAGTTGTTGAACATCTAAGTCTCAGTTTCTTTACCTATAAAATGGAATAATAACAGTGTCTATCACATGGAAATGATCCATGCCTGGTACCCAGTTAAGTGCTCCATAAATGTTAGCTTGCATTCTTATTACAATTACCAACTTAAGGACTTCTAAGAGACTGTTGAGTGTGCACTTCGATTTACACCACGTGGTGGGAAGAGAGTAAGCTATGACAGGACAGCTCTGGCTTTGCGACAACTGTTCTTATCTAACTTTACGACCTTGGGCGGGTCAATTCCTCCGCTAGAACCTCAGATTCCCATTCTTTGAAATGGGGATGACGATCCCTACCTTGCAGTGTTGTTGTTTCCATCCAGTGAGAGGAGGAACAAAGTGCCCAGCACCAGAGCAGGTGCTCACCGAATGGCCGTTACCTCTTTCCCTCCGCTACAGGCTACAAGGTGGAGGCACGGGAAAGGAATACGGCAAGGGAGCAGCGGCAGGCCAGAACGAGGCCTCCAAAATGTTTACAGAGAGGTGAAGGTTCACGGCCTACGGGCGTTTCATCCCTGCCTCCGGGGGCTCCATGCAGCTCTCTCTCGTTCACGGCTTCTGAGCAACCACTTGGGCCTATCTGCCTCCTTCTTGCCCGTCTTCCCAAGCAATTCCGCATGCAGGTCGGAAGATACCCTTCACCCGCTACCCCCGTGGCCAGAGCGAGGCGAGTCACTCCCTTCCAGGCCTTGGAGCCGCTACTCGAGCTCTGCAGACTACCCTCACCTGTGAGGCTGACACCGGGTCTCAATGTCAGCAGCGCCCCGGGGCCTCGAGCTCCTAGGGAAGGCGGGAAGGTGGTGACGCTCAGCTTGCGGCCCAGCGACGCCCCCACCTCGCACCCCCCGGGCGGCCGGGCCCCTCTCCTCGCTGCAGCCGGCAGCCGCGGGGTCCCCACAGCCACCAGCAACCAGCGTGTAGAGCACCGCGCCGCCATCTTGGCCCGGGGACACTGCGCCTGCGCCACCCGGCTCAAGGCGGGCCCCCACGAGAACAGCGCGCGCGCGCAGCGCCGGCCGTTCCGGAGGCGGGGTCCGTTACGCGCACGCGCAGCAGCACCCAGTGCGTCTTCCTCGCAGCCAACGCCGAAATGGGATTTGCTTTGGAGAGTGCTGCTAGCTAGACGTGCCATGGAGAACCTCGTCATTCTGTGCTGGACTACCAAGACGGCACCTTATCTGTGTAAAGACGTGGTTGAGTGTAGCCGAATGTAACTAGTCCGGGAGTCCCGGCAAGGGGCGGGACTACAAATCCCGGGGTGCAGTGCGGCCGTCAGTCGCGCAGATGCCAGCATGCAATGCGCGGCTCCTTTCCTCCGGAGCCGAGACTTCGATCCCCGCGCATGGCTGAGTACCCACGATGAGGACTTTGATCATTCAGTTCTCTCCTAACCGTGTTAGCCTTCTCCAAACCTGTAGTGAACTTGCCAGTCGTAGGATGAGAGCTGAGCTACCCCAAAATGAATTTAATAAATATTGTGAGCACCTACTCTATCACGCATGTTCTGGAATATCGGGGATACAATGATGAATAACCGTCCGACCTCCATACCGTCCCTGCTCTGGAGGAGCGCACGGTGAATCGAGAGAGACAGGCTCCTTAGTACCTCACAACGTGATCAGTGCTATGGTAGGTATGAACAGTGTTAGACGCACGCAGGTGAAGGGGTTTCTCAAACAGAGGCTAGGGGATTGGGGTGTCAGGGAAGGTATCTGAGAGGTAACATCGAGTTGGACTTTGACGCAAAGTGCGTCAGGGAGGGGTGGAGGGGAAGAGTATTCCAAGTAGCAAGAACTTCAGAAGCACCTATCGAGAGATGTGCAAGTGCTTGCCCTGTTTTCCTAAGTTTTAAACTTGAGTGTGTGACTGAGATGAGGCCAAAAAAGGTAAATCTGGCCTGGTAAGTCTTGCAAAGGAGTTTCAACTTTCAAACTCCCACCACTGCCACCTCAAACAATAGGAAGAGAACCTGAGGGTTCACCGATGGGTTTAAGATGATCTGTGCTCCTTGCTCCTCCCCCCATTGTACGCGAAATTTTTGTGTATTTGGAGTTCATCTGGGGAGATATCCATAGCTTTCATCAAATTCTCCACTGGCTCAGAGATTGAAACAAGGTCAAAAACAGTTACAAGGCTACCGTAAACTGCAAGGAATAGTTGAGAGTTTGGAGTGGGGAATGTAGAGGACTGAAGTGATCAAGGGACATATTAGAGAAACAAAGGAAAGGTTGTCATGGGGTGGGAAGTGGAGAAAGAGTTCATTTAATATATTCAACCAATATTTAGGTGTCTCCAGCATAGTGGTTAAGAGTATGGGCTCTGAAGTCAGACTGCCTGGGACTGAATCCCAGCTCTGCCACTTACCAGCTGGATGTCCTGGGCAGTTACTTCACCTCTCTGTGGCTCAGTTTCCTTTCTCTAAAATGGGACATAACAGTAACTACCTCAAAGGATCATCCGAGGGGTGAGTGAGATAATAATCCATGTAAAGGCTTCATACAGTACTTGGCACATAGTAATGCTCAATATATGTTAGTCCTGTATGCCAGGCTCTGTGCTAAGTACTGAGAATACCAAGCAGAACTTGGACACAGTTACCTGCCTGCAGGGAGCCCAAAACCTAAGGGGAAAGGCGGGGAGGGTACTGGTTAAGAAGTACAACTTTCAGGAATAAAACCTGAGGACAAGAGCCAAAGGGACTTTCATTTACTACCGCAGAGTGAGTTAGGAACTAAAGGAGGGCTCACTAATAAGAAAATTTAGTCAGCTTTGTAACTTCCTCATTTTTTGGTCTTTGTTTTCCCCCCATCCATCTCCCATGGTGATTAACAGTAAAAATCCTCCACATTGAAAGGGGGGGGGGTTCTTCTTTTAGGGGATAGCAGGAAGGTTGACTGTTGGGGACCCCATATTTCCTCTTATGAAGCAGAGAACCCCAAGAGAATGGAGTGGGTGATGGTGGCTACTAAAGGAGAGAACAACAGGTCCTTGGGAAGAACACAGAAGCCGTTGGAAAGACTCCCTGATGAGAGCAGCTAGGCCTGTGCATGGTTTCTTTCACTGCTAGTCACCATAGAGAAGCAGGACATGATACAGTTACTAAACATGGGTAAGTTACAAAGCTTTGTGAAATCTTCCCAGTTGTGGTTCCTGAATCACCTTGATCTGATAGTTGTTGGGGGACAACAAATATACTTTTTTATGTTCCCCCAACTACTGGTGATGCCAAGCTAAAAAACGCAGGAAAGGAGCAGGTTTTGCAGAAAGATAATGAGTTATTGTTATTTGGACTTATCACACTTGAGATATGTATGGGACCAATTTCAGGTAGTTGGTGGCTATGGAGAGATCTGAACATTTTAGCTGTGCTAAGAACAGTCTCTTTACAGTTCACAAAGAACTGTCTCATGTTTTCTATTTTGATACAATCACAACTCTGTGAGGTAGGTATGGCAAAGACTACTTCCATTTTTACAAATGAACCCCCACTTCCCCCCAAATAACAACAAAATAAGCTCTGAAAGATGACAAGACTTGTGCAAGATCACACAGCTAGTGAGTAGGTGACTAAGATCCAAGCCTTGTTCTTAACCAAACCAGAGCTCTTTCTTTAAACCATGCACCTTCATATCATTGGGATCAATAGCTCCCAGTCATATAGCCCTTGGTAGTTTACCAAGTACTTTCTCATGCTGAATTTCATTTGCTTCTCACAAAAGGGAGGCAGGGCAAGTATTTATTACCATTGCCACCTACAGACTGTTTCACTGCCTTCCAAGGACTTCAGCTGTGACAGGACACAAATGGATCTATCCCAGGCTTGGTGCCAAAAATTAGGATGAGCACACAGGCCACACCTACCCACATTCCCAGGCAGAATATGTCGTGTCCTTCCCCCACTCCTTCTTGTCTAAAGCCAAAAACTTCAGCTTTAAGGAGAAACAAATGTTACTTGCAAACACACAAGTTTCACAAGCATCCCCCCTCTGCACTTTTCATTTTACTGTTCCACTGGGCCCTTTCCCTCTCTCCTCAGGTGGTGAGATCTGTGAGAGCTAGTAGGAAGTTTAAATACCATCCTCCAGCCTGCAGGGCTGAAGGCAAAGGGAGACAAGAGGGTCTACTCCGTTATTTCCTGTGGATACTGACACTGACCATCCAAGGTACAATGGGACTGGCCAAGTCCATGGCTACACGATACGATGGCTGCTACCCTCCCTTCATGTGAGCAAGGAGCCCTTCCAGGGAGGGCAGAAGGCCCTGAGCTGCTCTCTTCAGAGGCAATAAAAGCTAGCTCAGGATTTCTCTAATTGTAGCATTTCCTTCCCTCCCCAAGAGAGTATGGAGTGATTCCAAGGGGATGTGGAATGTGGGACCCAGGTGTTCCCAGACATGACATCTGCAGCAGGTGCAGTTCCCTGGAAAAGAAGGAGAGGAGCTGTGTCCTTGCCTAGTGTGACCTCGTGCTAATGATTTCCTAAACAGCCCTTCAAAGCCACAGCTTGAAGCTAAATATTCTTCTGCCCAAAGGAGGCTTAAATTTAAGCAATGTTTCACAAACCTGAGAGATGAAAGGAACTCTTCTAAAGAGAAAAAAAAAAAGAGCACAGACGCTAAGAATAAAGCTCTGGATCTTCTGGCGATCAGTAGACTCCAATGTGAAAAACATCACCTTAGAAAATGACAGTCTTTTCTATGAAAATGCCCTTTAGTTGTGAATTATCAATACAAAAGTTAAATTTTGTGTTTCTGTTAAAATATTTTGCAAGTTATTGTAAAAAATCGAAACAAATCACTAGGTGTAATAAAGCTTCAGAGCCCAAGAACACTTGGGTACACCTCCATTTGAGAAACAACAAGACAATAACGCAAGGTGCACTGTCATGCTTGGATGGGATAATGAGTGTTTTTCCCAATTTTTGAAATGTATTGTGTTGCATAATTGTTCACTTCCTGTGCTAAAGTGCCTTTCTGGGCCAGCTCCTGAAATGAAGAAGGCAGGGCTTACATATAAAAATGTTTTCAGTGCGCATCTTAAGAAACAATCATTTCACGGGCAGGCCCAGTAGTTTAGTGGTTGAGTTCTCGCACTCTGCTTCAGTGGCCTGGGGTTTGCAGGCACGGGCACAGACCTATGCACCACTTATCAAGCCATGCTGTGACAGGCGTCCCACATATAAAATAGAGGAAGATGGGCACAGATGTTAGCTTAGGGCTAATCTTCCTCACCAAAAAAAATAAAATAGTTATTTCAGGGGCAGATAACTAGATCTAAGGAATTTGTTGTTGGCACTGAAGCTAGCCTCATCCTTCCCTCTCTTGCAAAAATTCTGATTTATGGAAACCACTGACTTCACAGAAGAGAACATCCTGTTGGAAACTTCTTTTCTTTGGCATCACAGTTTAAAATAAGGATGCATCCTAAGGCTGTTTAACACTTTTGTGGGGGGTTTTTTGCCCTCTTCTTCCTCACTGGTCTCTTTTCTTCCTGCTAATGTCCTTTCCTTCAGTTACATGAAGTGTTTTGAGTTTTCTAGAATGAGGACTTCACTCCAATGGACTCCCAAATTCTTGTTCATTATTAATGATTCTTGGAAACAGGACCTGTGAAATTTAAATCATCTTGCCAGGCACCAAGCTAACCAGACATCCTTGTTTTGCTGGAATTTGACCCACCTTTTGATAGACTGCCGTTTAGGGTAGAGAGGTGTCTTCCAGTGTCCTTATAGACAGTTGGGAAGTGGAGTTATTGGGAGTGTAAAGACAAAGCTGGTAATTCACAGGCTCGTGGGGCTGGAAGGAATATTGGAAGCCAATAGTGAGTTCAACTTTGCAATTCACAAGTAATTTATTCAGCTCAAGTTTGCAGCAGCCTTAGAGCTCTGAGCTCTCTACCAGAAAGAAACTCTCTCCAGCCAGAATGGATGTGGGAACATGTGAGATGGTCACTCTCTGGGCCTCGATGTCCTTCGGGCCTTACCTCTCCCCTGTTGTAGGGCTCAGGTTGGTCACTGTGGGAATGGACACATTGAAATCTCCCTCCCTCTCCCCCTCTCCCCCCTCCCCCTCCCCCTCTCCCTCTCTCTCAGGAGAGAAAGTCAGGGGTCACAAACCCAGGTGCCAGGGCCAGGCAGGTAAAGTATAAGAGTGGAGTGGCAGTTTATAAGATGACAGGGACAACGTGCTTTAAAAGTGGCAGGTGGTACTCAGCTCTAGCCCATGTTAGCCATGTGGGGATGTGGACCTAGCCTTGCCAAATCTTTCCATTTTTCAAGAGACACTGAAATCCAAACTTTAATGAAACTTCCTAATTTTTCAAACACCAGGTGAACCAACTAAAACATATCCATAGACCAGATTTAACCCACGGCATGTTCATTTGTTACCTTTGGGGGTTAAAGTCTTTTTCATTTTCTGTCTGTGCCCATTTAAGCCCATCTGACATAATGGCAGATTAAAAAGAAAACTAACTCAGGGATAACAACGAAGTGACATCAAGCAAATTTGGAGGTTTATAGGAACCTTTGCAATAGGTATATGGTTGGTTTATATTAATTTTTTTGTGGGAAAATGCACATAAAATTTACCATCCTACCCATTTTTAGTGTATTAATGGTATTAAATACATTCATAATGTTGTGCAACCATCACCACCATCCATCCCCACAACTCTTTTCATTTTGTAAAAGTGAAACTCTATATCCATTATTTTGTGTGTGTGTGAGGAAGATTGGCCCTCAGCTAACATCTGCCAATCCTCCTGTTTTTTTTGCTGAGGAAGACTGGCCCTGGGCTCACATCCATGCCCATCTTCCTCCACTTTATATGGGATGCTGCCACAGCATGGCTTGACAAGCAGTGCATTGGTGCGCGGCCGGGATCCGAACCGGCGAACCCCGGGCCGCCACAGCAGAGCGCGCGCACTTAACTGCTTGCGCCACCGGGCCAGCCCCTCTATATCCATTAAACTCCCCACTTCTCCCTGCTTCAGTCCCTGGCAACCACCATTCTACTTTCTGTCTTTATGATTGTGACTAAGTACCTCATGTAAGTGGAAGCACACAGTATTCATCTTTTTGTGACTGGCTTCACTTAGCATAATGTCCTCAAGGTTTATCCATGTTGTAGCATATTGCAGAATTTCTATCTTTTTAAAAGCTAATTATTTTAAATAATATTCCATTGTATGTATATACCACATTTTGCTTATCCATTCATCCATCAGCGTACACTTGGGTTGCTTCCACATTTTAACTATGGTGAATAATGCTGCTATGAACATGGGTGTGCAAATCTCTCTTCCTAACCCTGCTTTCAATTCTTTGGGGTATGTACCCAGAAGTGGAATTGTTGGATCATATGGTGGTTCTATTTTTAATTTTTGAGGAACTGCCAGACTGTTTTCCACAGAAGCTGTACCGTTTTACATTCCCACCAACAGTGCACAAGGGTTCCAGTAACTCTACTTCCTTGCCAACACTTGTTATTTCCTTTTTTCCTCCCCAAAGCCCCAGTACATAGTTGTATATTCTAGTTGTAGATCCTTCTAGTCCTTCTATGTGAGCTGCCACCACAGCATGGCAACTGACAGATGAGTGGTGTGTTCCTTGCCCTGGGCCACCGAAGTGGTGAAAGTGCCAAACTTTAACCACTAGGCCATCACCACTAGGCTCACTCTCTTTTTTCTGTTTTTGTTGAGGAAGATTTGCCCTGAGGGAAGATCTGTTGCCAATCTTCCTCTTCTTTTTTTTGCTTGAGGAAGATTTGCCCTGAGCTAACATCTGTGCCAATCTTCCTCAATTTTGTCTGTGGGTCACTGCCACAGCATGGCTGCTGATGAGTGGTGTAGGTCTGTGCCTGGGAACCAAACCCAGGCCTATGAAGCAGAGTGCACTGAACTTAACCACTAGGCCATCGGGCCAGCCCCACTTTTCTTTTTTCTTTTTTTTTGATAGTAGCCATCCTATTGGGTGCCTTGTAGTAGGTTTTTTTTTTTTTTTATAATTTTATTTATTTATTTTTCCCCCAAAACCCCAGTGGATAGTTGTATGTCATAGCTGCACGTCCTTCTAGTTGCTGTATGTGGGACGCGGCCTCAGCATGGCTGGAGAAGCAGTGAGTCGGTACGCGCCCGGGATCCGAACCCAGGCCGCCAGCAGCGGAACGCGCACACTTAACCGCTAAGCCATGGGGACAGCCCATCTTGTAGTAGTTTTGATTTGCATTTCCCTGATGATGATTAGTGATGTTGAGCATCTTTTCATGTGCTTATTGGCTGTTTGTATATCTTCTTTGGAGCAATGTCTATTCAAGTCCTTTGCCCATTTTTATTTTTATTTAAGATTTTATTTTTTCCCCCCCAAAGCCCCAGTAGATAGCTGTATGTCATAGCTGCACATCCTTCTAGTTGCTGTATGTGGGACTCGGCCTCAGCATGGCCGGAGAAGCGGTGCCTTGGTGCGCGCCCGGGATCTGAACCTGGGCTGCTAGCAGCGGAGTGCGCGCACTTAACCGCTAAGCCATGGGGCCAGCCCTGCCCATTTTTAAATTAGATGGGGTTTTTCGTTGTTGCTGCGTTCTAGGAGTTCTCTGTATATTCTGGGTATTAAGCCTTTATCAGATATATGATTTGCAAACATTTTCTCCCATTCTGTGGGTTGCCTTTTTATTTTGTGGATAGTGTCTTTTCATGCACAAATTCAAAAATTTTTCATGCAGTCCAGTTTGTCTTATTTTTTCTTTTTCCCTGGACCTTTGGTGTCATATCCAAAGAATTATTGCTAAATGCAATGTAAGGAAGCTTTTGCTTGTTTTCTTCTAAGAGTTTTAGATCTATAGCTGATTTATATTTGGATCACAATGCATAATGTCTGAATGTCTCCTTACTAGGAAGTTATAAGTCAAATACTGTTGATGCAAATAGGGGTTACTGTGTACTGTAGAATCAACCAAACAACCAACAGTAACTAAAGGATGGTACTAAACTATTACTAATTGTAATTCTAAGAGCAATATCTGGTATGGAGGCCCCTCAAAAATTAAAAATAGAACTACCATATGATCCAGCAATCCCACTTCTGGGTATATATCCAAAAGAACTGAAAGCAGGGTCCTGAAGAGGTATTTGCACACCCACGTTCATAGCAGCATTATTCACAATAGCCAAGAGGTGGAGGAACCCCAAGTGTCCTCTGATAGACGAATGGATAAACAAAACATAGTATATACATACAACAGAATATTATCCAATCTTTATCATTTTTTTTTTTTGAGGAAGAATGCCCTGTGCTAACATCTGTTGCCAATCTTCCTCTTTTTTTTTCCTCCCCAAAGCCCCAGTACATAGTTGTGTATCATAGTTGTAGAGTTGTAGCTCTTCTAGGTGAGACGCTGCCTCAGCATGGCTTGATGACTGGTGAGTAGGTCTGCGTCTAGGATCTGAACCAGCGAATCCTAGGCTGCCAAAGCAGAACATGCAAACTTAACCGCTATCCCACCAGGCTGGCCCCATCCAGTCTTTAAAAGGATGGAAATTCCGTCACACACTATAACATGGACGAACCTTGAGGACATTGTGCTAAATGAAATAAGTCAGTCACAAAGAGACAATGTGTGATTCCACTTATATGAGGCATCTAATGTACTCAAACTCATAGAAACTGAAAGTAGAATGGTGGTTACCAAGGGTTGGGAAGAGTTGGAAATAGGAAGTTGTTGTTTAAATGGGTATAGAGTTTCAGTTTTGCATGAAAAAGTTCTGGATATCTGTTGCACAACACTGTGAATGTCTTTAACACTACTGAACTGTAAACTTAAAATTTTTTAATTTTATATTTTTTTATCACAATTTGAAAAACTGACAAAATCTGCAGTAATTGGACACCACAACCAACTCAAGACTGCACTGATGGTGCCTTTCCCAAAGCTGCTGGAATTGCAGAGTCTGTAGAGTATGTGCCATGAGAAAGCTGCACTCCAGTGTCTGCCAGACTGCTTAGAATTCCAAATCCCAGGCCTTAGTCAACTCTATTGACATACTATTTTTAGTTTATGGAGTGTCAAACTCACTTTTAACTCACTCAGGAGGATACTGGTAAGTGGCCTCTTAGTCCTCACAGTTTCCTTGTGAGAATTGAAAAAAAAAAGAACTTGCATTTTGGGGTCCATTCGTGCCCATCGCCAGGCCAAGCTTTCAGAATCACCCTTGGGCAGCCTACCTCAGGGGAGGCTTACCTCTGTGGCAGGCTGTGGAAGGGGAGTTTTCTTCGAAGCAACTGGCGGTTCCGACCAATCATTCACATTCCTTAGATCAAAGTCCCTTTTCCAGACACGCCTGAGCAGGTGTTATGTCTGTCCTCAAGCAGAAAGCATATTCTGGAATCATGGAGTCAATTTTCAAAGCGAGGAGAAATGCTTGTGCAACGAAGGCCCCAGGTGGAATGAACCTGCTGTCTTTTCTCCTGAGTTGCCGGGGACTGAGCAAGCAGCGCCGGTTGGGCACATGTGCTACTTAAGGGATTCTCCTTTGTCCTTACCTTTTGCCCTTTCAGGTTATCTGTAAATGATACATTGATCTTTTTCGAGGAGTCCTGCCCCACGGCGCCCAAGGCCTGCAGCCAAGACATGCCCTAATAAGGGGATGCTGAAGGCTCCATCCCTCCCACGAAGCGCACCTGGCCTAAGCAGGGCGGGTGGGATGCAGGCTTTAGAGTAGGCTTCACGGACAGGGATTTGCATCAGACCTGGGCTCCCGTTCCCCCGCTGCCAGTCACTATTTGTGTGACGGCGGCCAGCGGCTCCTCTCTCGGTGGGTCCGTTCCCTGTCTTCGAAATGGAGCCAGTTGATTCCTGCTCCCCCTCCTCCTCGGGAGGGTGTGTCCCGCACACTGGAAAGCCTCCGGAGGCAAAGCACTACACACAAAATCGCGGCTGTCGCCCCCAGTCCCCATGCACTCACCGCGGGGCCGGGGGCGAACAGCGCGCAGCACGTGACTTCCCCGCCGGCGCCGCGGGCCCTCGCCATCGGGGCGTGGCCTCGCGGAGTGGCCGAGCTGCGATTGGCCAACGGGCGGGGCCGACCGCGCGGGCGCAGAGGGAGAGGGGGCCGGGGGCGTGGCCCGGCGGGCCGGGGCAGCCTGTGATTGGCAAGGGCGTGTGGGGGCGTGGCCGCGGTCGGCGGGCCGCGGGTGGGGCCGGAGGCGGCGGGAGTCGCGGCTGCTTTCCGTGCACCTGAGAGCCCACGCCCGGGTTTTCGAAGCTGCGTCCGCTGCGGTCGCTGCCGCCATGAACCGCTTCAAGGTGTCCAAGTTCCGGCATACGGAGGCCCGGCCGCCCCGCCGCGAGGTGAGCCCGACCCGCTGTTGCCCGTCGCCCCGCGGCCTCCCCTCCCTCAGCTCCCTGGGCTCCACGCGGGGTCCCTCGAGCCCGCCTGCCCCGGGGCGCCCCCTTCAGGCCCGACTCCTGCGTTTGGCTGCCCGGCGGGCAGAGTCCGGCGCTCCAGAGACGTTCTCTGGCCGCTCCGTGAGCCCCGCGGTCCGTGGCCCATCCGAGCCTCACCCCGGGACCCCCGAGGCGGCTCAGCCCGCCCTGCCGGGGCCGAGGCCTGAGGCCTGCGAGGCTCCCTGCCTTCCCAGCTTCCGGTCGGCCTTGCACGGGAGCCGCAGCTCCTCCTCCCTGCCGCCCCGATCACCCCTGCCCGGGGCTGGGGTGTGGGAGAGATGCCCTCTCTGCCGTGGCCTCGGCGAGTCCGGCGTGTCAGCTGGAGAGAGGGAGCCCCTCGGCCGTAGGCGCGCCCCTCCCTCGGGTTTCCGCCGGCGCTTCCTCCTCTCGCGGCCAGCGCAAGCCCTTCCTTACTCGGTGTGATGCTGCCAGGGGCTGGGTGGGGCCTGGGGAAGCCTGAGCAGGTGGAGCCCAGAGGAAGAGCTGAGCCAGGTGCTGGCGGTCGCCTCAGACCCCCGGAATGGCAGCTGGCTTGATGAGGGGGGATGTGCTTCAGAGGCGATGCCAGCTCTGGTCTGCCACTCCCCGTGTTATTTAGAAGGTCTGGGAGTGTCCTTCAATAATTAGGTCTAGAAACTGACCTCCACTGACCCCATCAGAGGCCAACGCACACAGTAGGGCGGCCTGGGGCGGAAGCCCAGTTTTCATTTTCTGGACAGTATTTCCTCCATACCTCCCAGGTGCTGTGCCCAGCTTCTGGAGCCACAGCCATGATCGCGACAGCGCTTTCCTTCCTCTGTGTTGCCTACAGTCTCCTGAGGGAGACAGCCAGCAAGCAGACAGGCCTGCAAAGGCATTGCAAGTTTTAATAAGTGCACTGAAGAACACACATCAGGGGCTAGGACGGAGATGGAGGTGGATTATGAGGTGGGGGTTAATCTCAATGGGATGATCAGGGAAGGCTACTGGGAGGAGGTGACATTTAAGCTGAGGCCAGAGGGTGAGAAGCAGCCATCTACAGGAAGAGTGGGGTGGGAAGAGCCTAGTGGAGGAACGGAAAGTGGGCCAGGGTGGATGGAGGGCAGTGATGGGAAGCATGGTGTGAGTTGAGTCTGGAGCTGCCCTGCAGAGCCTGAGGGCCACAGGAAGAAGTTGGGTTGTATTGTGAGTGCAGTGGGGAGCCCTTGAGAGGTTGAAAGAAGGTGGAGGGTTGAGGGGAAAGGTGCTCAACTTTGCATTAATACTGTCTCTCTTAGTTTAGTAGGTACCGCTTGGAGGGGTCTGGAGTGTGCTTGAGGGGCTCTGGGGCTTGTTCGTGGGTGGGCCGCAGTCCAGCAAGGTAAACAGACAGGCATGGGAGCAGAGATTACAAGGGGGGCTTAGGACAGTTTATGTTAGCGAGATGAGAGAACAGGTGATGTGGTCTCCATTTCAAAGATACTTCCCGTCACTGTATTTGTACAATAAACAAGAATTGAGAGGGAAAAATAATGCAAGATAATGATGTTCTACCCCTGGCAGTGAACACTGAAACAGAAACTTGGGTGGTGGAGGTGGTTTCTGGGCCGCTGTGGGTGGGTGGGCTGGGAAATATGGGTGCTCGATTGTTGGGCAGCAGAAGGGAGTGTTGCTTTGAAACCAACAGAGACAACATCTGGACCTCGCTGATCTTAGCATCAGAGAAAGTGCTCCTCTGCTCTTCCGTATGTGGGGCTCTTAACATCATTGCCCTTTCACGAGGGTGCATTGTTTACCTGTTTGTGGGACTTTGTGGAAAGGCTTGATTTTTCCCTCTCTGACCTTGGGTGTTTTCTCCTGGGGCTTGGAGGAGACCCCTGTACTTGGTGGAGGCCTTCACCAATGTGTTGAGGAAGTTGAGTCTGTCTTCTGTCTTAGGTGCACAACTTCTCCTTTCTCTGCTTCTCTCTCTCCATTTTAACAGAATCAGCTCCCCCACCACACACACAAACACTGCCCGATTAGCCTCTTGACTTCGCTCAGCGTGAGCTTCCTTCTGACAGCCCCCTCACTCTTATTAGAGAGCTGATTTAATAAGCAAAATCGCCTCCTTTATGACTTAGGCTTTATCATTTCAAGAACATTTTGCATTTTCTAAGGGACTGCTTGAGTGGGGACAGGGTTTGATCCAAAGGAATGCATCTCTAATGGTACAGCTTTAAGGGAGAGTTCCCTGGATCATTCCCCACCCCCTGCTTTAGGCCTTTGCAGAGCCCTGGCCTTCATGTTTCTTATTCTTTATTTCCAGGCCTGGATCAGTGACATTCGAGCAGGAACCGCCCCCTCTTGTGGGAACCATATCAAATCCAGCTGCAGCTTGATCGCCTTCAACTCTGACCGTCCAGGTAGGGAGGTGGATGTGGGTGTGGAGATTCAGGCATTGTCACCCTAGACAGAGTGGGACAGAAGGGCAGGCTCATTGCAGGCTGGAGGCTTGGAGGGGCTCTTGGGGCTCAGAGGTCAGCACCCCGCAGAGCCTTAGACCCCTACAAACTGGTCCATGTACAGTAATCAGATCGATCTTGGTTAGGGCATGTGTGTATACTTTGTAAAAACCACATCAGCTGTGGTCTTCAAGAGCATGGCCAGGGGAGTAGGGATAAGGCTGTCACCTTTGTTTCCAGCTGTCCCCATATGCTACCCACTCCTTGTCTGGGGGTGGCTGGGGTCAATAGGAACACAAAGATTTGAAAAGCTCCCTGTGTTAGTTGAGACTCTTGGTTGCCAGTGATAACTGAGACTTCAAACTGACATAAGCAAAAAATGGATACCTTTTTGGTTCGTATAACTAAGAAGTTCACGAGCTTCAGGCAGAGCTGTGTCCAGAGGCTCACACATGTCATCAGCCCGGACCTCTCTTCTGTCCCTTAGTTCTGTGGCTCTCTGGTGGTGGCTTCTTTCTCAGGCAAAGCTGGGAAAAGTGGCAACTGGTGGCTCCAAACAGACTTCTTATGACCCAGAGTGCCAAAAAGAGACAACCTCTTTCCCTAGTGTCTTCTGTATGGCTAGTGTCACGGAGGTTCCTGTGTGGAGCAAGCACTAAACCCTGGGCCAATTGCTATGTCCAGAGAGTGTGATCTTATGATTGGTGGAGGCTCTGGAAAGATCCAAGGCTGAGCTTTTGGGTCTCATGTCCCCTGGGTGTCCTGGGCAGGGAGGTAGATGGTCTCCATTAGGCCTGAAGTCAGAGCCCCCATGTTTGTTTGACAGGTGTGTTGGGCATCGTGCCTCTGGAAGGCCAGGGAGAGGGCAAGAAATGCATGACCCATCTGGGCTGCCATTCAGGTGAGTAGGGGCTGGACCCAGGAAGTCTGGAACTTACCCCACCCTCTCCGGGGCCGGGGATTCATGCTCACCTGGTTTTACTGCCCTTTGGCTTGCAAGGTCCCTCCCGTCATCTTCACTGTGCCTTCTGACAGGTGGGGTCCAGATTGGAAGGCTGGGTCTTGGTTGAGAGTTCTGACCTGGGCAGAAAGGAGGGGAGCTAGATGCTCCAGCTGGTCAAGCCGGGCGGAGGGGGTATACACCAGGTAGCACCAGGCTCCAGGCTGAGACTGACTCCCTGTCACTGCTGAGGCCTCTGCCCTCTGTGGTTCTTAGCCCTGTGTCCTCTCCTGCAGCTTGGGAGACTACCTCTCGCCACTGGCATCCTCCCCAGCCAGGCTGCGTAGGCCCCTCCAAGGAGGGGGCTGGCTGGGCTGCAGGGCCAGAGATGGGCCCTCACAAAGAGAGCTTTTGTCTGCCGCAGCTGCTTCTGGGGGCGCCCAGCAGCCCGCCTGGCAGCCCGCCTGCTTTGGGGAACAGTTTGCTCTCCTTGGGCTGCGGCAGCGCTGGCCCAGCTGCCTCCTCTCTCCCTGTCCAGCTGCGGCGGCTGTGGGCCCAGCCCTCTGGCCTGCGTTTCTGGCCGCCTGTTGGGCGACCTTGGGGGCTTCCCCAAGGGAAGGGGGCTGATCGTTGGTCCCTGGTCTGAGTGTGCAGCTCAGTGTAGGGGTCCAGATGATGATGGCAGTTAATAAAATAACAATAATGAAGATTGATGGAGAGCTCTCTAGGTGCTAAGCATGTTATCTGCATTTTCTCATCTAATCCTTTTTAAAGCTTTTTGCAACAACTTTATTGAGGTATCATTTACATACCATTAACTTTACTTGTTTTAAGTGAAGGATTTGACTTTTATTAAAGTTACGGGGCTGTGTATACTGCCCTCCAGTTTTAGAACATTTCTCAAAAGATCCCCTGTGCCCCTTTGCGGTTAGTCCACCTCAGGCACCGCAGCCTCTGCAACCATTGATCTCCTTTCTGCCTCTGCAGCAAGGGTCTGCAGACTGCCGTCGGGGCCGAATCTGGCCTGCCTCCTGTCTTTGTAAGTCGTTTTATTGGAACGCAACCGCACCTCTTCACTGCCGTTCAGCCTGTGGCTGCCTTCTCCCAGCAACTGCAGCATCAAGTAGTTGTGACAGAGACCATATGGCCCTCAAAACCTAAGATATTTACTACCTCACCCCTTACAGGAACCGTTTGCTGGCTCCTGCTCTATAGGCTGGCCTTTTCTGGACAGTCCACGTGAATGAAATTATACCATACGTAGTCTTTTAAGTCTGGCTTCTTTCACTTAGCATAATGTTTTGAGATCCATCTGTGCTGTAGCACACGTAAGAAGTGTGCTTTCTCATCCACTCTCACACCTTTTTGAAGTAGGTTTTAAAATAACCCATTTTTCACCTAAGAAAACTGAGGCTCAGAGAGATTAGGAACTTACCAACATTGGCGCTGCTGCTGGCAGAGCCAGAATCAGGTCTGTTTGACCCCTGTGTTCTTCGGCACCATGCTATTTGCTTCTTGATACTATTTACTCATGGGGGAGCTGCCCCAAGTTGGTGATGTCTGCAAGGTGGTAAGCCCCTTTTTACTGGGGGGCTCCAGATAGAAGCTGGACCAGGCTTCTGTTGGCGAATTGTAGCCTCACTGTGGCTCCAACTATTCAGAGCCTTTCCCTGCAGGAATGGCCTTGCCAAGAAGCTGTTCTCGGGGTAGCTGAGCTCCAGCTCCCTCGGAACCTGTCCTCGAGGCACCAGATGCCATTCTGCCCTCTTAGGTGCCAGTGGTGGGAGGATTGCGGTGGGCTGAGCTCTGGCTATTGCCCTGCCTTCGGGGGACCCTGCCTTCAGGGGCACCTTCTGCCTCTCAGTAGCCCTTCCGCCCAGCCACGCAGGGGAGCAGAGGGCAGGGAAGCATCTAGAGAGCGTTTGGGCTGTGCACATCTGGGCTGTGGGGTGGTGGCTGGGGGCATCCTCCGATTTGGGAAAGGCAGTGTTGGACTGAGGTGGTAGGTTCTAAAGCCAGACTGCTGGCCTGAACCTCATCCTCGCCCCTTCTTAGCTGTGCAGCTCTGGGCAAGTTACTTAACCTCTCTGTCCTTGTGCCCTCGTCTTCCAGTTGGGGATGATGCCACAATGCCCACCTGACAGGTTGTTGTGAGGATTTGGTGAGAGACGTGCACATAAAGGACACAAGCCTGCCAGCACAGCTGGGCACTCAGATTGGCCACATCACTGCTTCTCATTCCCTCAGGGGAGCTGTACTACTGCACCTGGCCTGGGTCCTGCCCTGTCCAGTGTAGAGCCTGCAGGGTGGGGTGCAGGGTTTCTGCACCTAGGAGTCCAGGCCAGGGCTGTCCCAGGGGTGCCCCTTGTCCGCCTCTTCTCTTCTTTACTCCTCTGGGGCGGGATGCCCAGGGTTCGGCTCTGACCTGGGAGGAAAGCATACCTGCTTGGCCCTGTGGGGAGGCAGGCAGTGGGGATGGTCGCTGTGCTCCTTTCTCTGGTAATGCGGGTCTTGCCATCCTGCTCACATCCCCTGCCACCCTCCACACCCGAGCCCTGGCCTCATCTCTATCCCCCAAAACCACCAGCCTCATTTCCTCTCTAGGCTCTGACTTACTCTGTATGCCCCCTGCCTCCCCTCCCGCCCCCCCCTAGGGCTGAGCAGTTCAGGTTCTTTGGTTGCAAAGAACTGAGACCGACTCCAGCTTGCTTAAGCCAGGAAGGGATTTATTGGAAGATTTCTGGGAAGCTTCCAGAACTGGAGGAGCAGCTGGACACACAGGTCTCAAGAGGGTCGTGGCATGGGAGCTGATGGCTCCCTCCCTGCTGGCTGCCTGCACCTAGGCCAGTCCCTAGGCCTTCCCATTCCAGGTTTAAGTCCCTTAAGAGAAAAGCTGGCTGTTTGTTCTTGGGTCAGGTGCACTCCCACGGACCAGTCAGCCCTGGCTTGGGGAAGAATCGAAGGGTAAAGAACTAGGTTGGGCGTGTCACCCCAGCCCCCGCCTCCCTGATGTCCTAACACGTACCAGCCCTCCACATCCTCCAGGGCCCACCATGCCCACTCCATGAAGGCTACCCTGACCCCTGCCCTTGGGGTGCCCCCCCGCTTGCCCAGCTGGCCTCTTGCTGTGTCTGCAGAGAGGTGTGTGTCTCCCCTTGGAGGTGGTGAGGGTCTCTTAGAGCTGGTGGCGTCTGTCCTGTTTTTGAATCTCTTGTGGGCCCAGAGCTGGGCTGGCACTTGTGTTCATTCACCCGGGCTGGGCTCTGGATTTGGGGCGAATGTGGGTGCCTGGTAACTGAGGAGCTTCCTGCCTGTCATCCCACTGACCTCCCAATGCTGGGCCCTTGGCCACCCTGGGTCTGCAGGGCTCTCAGGGACATCTGTCACAGGCAAGGGCCTGTGGCGTTTGCCCATGGTTTCCAGAGGTGCCCTACTTCTCGGACTTTTAGCTTGCTGAGATGTGGGCAGAGGTGTCACCTCAGAAGCTCCGGGCTGTGATTCCCGGCCTTGGGGAGAGATCACATTGGGATGGAAACAGGACATTCTGGCGGGTTCTTGTTGGACCTCTGTCAGCCTTTGCTCTCCTGCAGACCTGGTCACAGACCTGGACTTCTCTCCCTTTGATGACTTCCTCCTGGCCACGGGCTCAGCTGACAGGACGGTGAGTGGAGCCACTGGAAGAGCTGCTTGATGCCCCTCCCACCCCTCCTTAGGGGCTCAGGACGCCCCCCGGGCCCTGCTCTCTCCCAGAACAGCCCCTCCCGCTCCCTTCCAGGGCCCTCGGGCCCTCTGGCCCCTCTGCAGGCTTTCAAGGCTGGGCTAGCCCAGACTTTCTCAGTTCCTCAACCCGCATTGGCTCCCAGGTGCTCCCGTGCACTTGCCCGGAGCCATCGCCGTGACCTGTTCTGTTGCTTGGCCGCCTAAGGAGAGCAGGGCTGGGGCGGTGTGGGAGGCCTGAGGAGATGGAGCAGTGCCCTCGGCTCCCCCTAGTCATGTCCTCCTCCCAGCCTCTAGCCACACACTGTGATCCTGAGCAGGGTTCCCCTCCCTTCCCCGACATGGGATACCCCTGGGGTCCAGGCAGTCCCGGGCAAAGCTGGCCGGGGGCAGCCTCCCAGTCCTCACAGCTCACAGACTGCTCTTTCCCGCAGGTGAAACTGTGGCGGCTGCCAGCCCCCGGCCAGGCGCTGCCCTCGGGGCCCGGGCTTGTGCTGGGCCCTGTGGACGTGCAGGTGGAGGTGCTGCAGTTCCACCCCACTGTGGACGGCATCCTGGTGAGCGCGGCGGGCACGGTCGTGAAGGTCTGGGACGTCGCCAAGCGGCAGCCCCTCACAGGTACGGCCGGCCGAATGGGCTGGCTCCTCCTGGGCAGCCCCGGTCTGGACAGCACTTTGTTTCTTTGTTTGTGTTTGTGGTAACGTGAGTTTTAAATATGTATTAAAGTTTCACACGTACATAGTATACACTGTGGTAAGATTCTGCAAGGCTCCTTACAAACGCCCGGTTCCTCCCCACTTCCCATAGGCATCTGTTTTCATCTCGCTTAGCTGTTTTATCTGCTTTTTCCTCCATATGTCTAAATAACTTCCTTATACTGTTATTTCTTGATTGTATGTCATTTTAGTTTTGAAAACAAACCACTGACTTCTGCCCTGGGAGATGAAGATTTTGCTGTCTTACAGCCCCCACCCCCCCAACATGCTTCTCTCATTTTCCCAGGGTAGCTTGTCCTAGTCCGTTTTGTCTGCTATAACAAAGTACCATAGACTGGGTGGCTTATAAACAACAGGAATTTATTTCCCACAGTTCTGGAGGCTGGGAGTCTAAGATCAGGCCACCAGCAGACTCAGTGTCTGGTGAGAGCCTGCCTCCTGGTTATAGGTGGCCATCTTCTCACTGTGTCCTCACCTGGAGGCAGGGGCAAGGGAGCTCTCTGGGGTCTCTTTTATAAGGGCGCTAGTCCCACCTATGAGGCTTCATCCTCAAGCCCCAATCACCTCCCAAAGGCCCTGCCTCCAAATTCCATCACAGTTTGGGTTAGGTTTCAACATATGAATTTTGGGGGGACACCAACATTCAGACCACACATAGAGGATGACAACTGTGAGTCAGATTTCTCAGTATTTGAATGGTTCTGACCCTGCAGTGTGACCCACAGCTGAGCCCAGGTGTTTTCCATGGTAGCGTCACAGAGTCCTTTCTGCAGAGTCATCTTTGACATGCTCATCCCCATTTAGGGTAAAGACATGAAGCTCAGAGAGTTGAAGGACGAACTTGCCCCACAGGGCTGTACAGAGTGTCCAGGCTGGGTCAAGCTCACCGTGGTGATGTCCCTACCTCTGAGGCTGGGACCAAGGGCTGTCAGTAGCATAACTGGGTATCTCAAGGGTCCCTCCTGACAGCATCAGTTACTGAGAACTCAGCCAGTGCCTGCCACGGAGTCATCTTGTGCCACAAGAGACATGAACTACAAGGTGCAGGCCTTGTCCCCAGAGAACTGCTGTAGTCCAGGAGACCAGCCTCACCCTTGAAGCAGAGGTGAAGGTCACCAGGCAGTATGTCATTAGGGAGTCACTCCAGCTGTAACAACCATCTCTCAAGCCCTTCTTTTGTGCCCAGCGCTGTGCTGAGAGCTTCATGGCTCTTCAGCACAGCACAGCAGTTCCACTGGGGGGTGTTGCCATTCCCAGGTAACAGGTGAAGTTAAATAACTTGGCCAGAGCCATGGTGCAAGTACGTGGCAGGGCTGGGATTAACCCCAGGGGAGTAAATCTTGGCATAGTAGTTATCTATTGTGGCAGAACAAATTACCCTAAAGTGTAGAGGCTTAAGACAACTGTAAACATTTATTATCTCGCAGTTCCTGAGGGTCAGGAATTTGAGAGTGGTTTAGCTGGGTGGTTCTGGCTCAGAGCTTCTTGTGAGGTTGCAGTCGAGACATTGGCTGGGGTGCCCTCATCTGAAGGCTTGACTGGGGCGGAAGGATGTCCTTCCAACATGGTTCACTCACACGGTGTTGGCCGAGGGCAGGAGGCCTCAGTTCCCTGCAATGTGGGCCTCTCCATGGGCCGCCACTTGAGTGCCGTCCCAACGTGGCGGCCAGCTTCCCCTGGTGAACAATCCAAGAGAGAGGGCAAGGAGGAGGCCCCAGCACCTTTTATGACCTAGCTTTGGAAGTCACATACCATTGCTTTCACCAAATTCTCTTTGTTAGAAGCGAGTCAGAGTCTTGCTCACGCTCAAGAGGAGGGGAATTGGGCTCCATGTTTTGAAGGGAAGGTATGTTAGTTTCCTAGGGCTGCTCTAATGAAGTACCACAAACTGAGTGGCTTAAAATAACAGAAATTTATCATCTCACAATTCTGGAGACCAGAATTCTGAAATCAAAGTGTTGGCAGGGTTGGTGCCTTCTGAGGCTGCGAGGGAGAATCTGTTCTATTCCTCTCTCCCAGCTTCTGTAGCCTCAGGCATTCCTTGGCTTATAGACAGCCGTCTTCTCCCTGTGTCTTCACATCATCTTCCTTCAGTGCATGTCTATCTCTGTGTCCAGTTTCTCTTTTCAAAAGAACACCAGTCATGTTGGGTTAGGACCCACTCTAATCACATCAGCTTAACCTGATCATCTGCAAAGACTCTGTTTCCAAATAAGGTCACATTCACAGGTGCTGAGGGACTTCAGCATCTTTTGGAGGGGACACGATTCAGCCTATAACAGGAGGAGTGTCAAAGAATTTTGGACACATTTTAAAACCGTCACACTGAGAGAGGAGTGGGGATGGCCTGAGCAGAGACCCGGGGCCGGAGTGTGTGTGACACATCTGTAGACTGGCATAACCCGGTTGGGGGGTGTTGGTGAGTGTCTGGAAGTGAGCATGGGTGGAAAGTGAGAGCCAGGCCGAGGAGCAGGGAGCCTCAGAAGGTTTTTGAGTGGAAGCGTGGCCTGACGAGGGCAGGGCTGAAGGAAGACGCCCCCAGGTGCAGTGAAGCATGTCTAGAAGGAGCTGTTGCCCTTACTTCTCCCTCCTGAAAGGGACCCTTGCAGCTGCTGCTTCTGCCCTGGGGAGTTACCCCAAGCCAGGCCCGTCAGCACGTGCTTCCCTGGTGCCCTCATCACCTGGGATGGGGTGGGGGACCCTGGACTCCTTCCTGACTTTGGCTGCTTCTCTGCAGAGCTGGTGGCCCATGGGGACCTGGTGCAGGGCGCTGCCTGGAGCCGGGATGGAGCCCTGGTGGGCACAACGTGCAAGGTAAGAAGATGGCAGTGAGACTTGAGTAAGTGCCTGCGGGGAGCCTGAGTTATGCCTGGCTCTGCATGGGGCCATCATGTTGCAGAGCACACGTCCTGGGCTGTACCTGTCAGGCTTGGGGGTACTTATGGGGCAGAAGAGGACCGAGGTCAGGATGGGCATTTGTGAGCCCCCAACCTCCCCCACCTCAGCTGCCCTCACATCTTCTGGCTCACACCTGCATCTGGCCCCCACGCCACCTTGGTACCAGAGCCTGGAGTCCCTATCAGATGGGGACCCAAGTAAAGCCCCACACTGGCCCTACTGGGCCCTGGTTTGTGTGATTTGGCTCCTGTCCCACCTTCAGCCAGCCTCACCTGGCTGTCTGCTTTGTCCAGATTACCTGCCTTTCCGCCAGGGTCGTGTTAAGCAGCATCCATACTCATGGTACTGTGCTAGCCCTCACATCCAGTCAGCAGGCCTCAAGGTCCTTGCTAACGCCAGACCCTGTGCCCATCTGGTGCCGTGCTGGTGGGGTGCTGACATGGGTCAAGAGATCGTACAGATGAAAGGATAACTGTGACCCGTGACATGGGCTCTGAAAGCGGGACCTGATGTGCTTTGAGCTGGTTGGAGATGCCCGGAGGTTTGGCCTTGGCAGGGGCTCAGAAGGGAGGGTTGATGGTGTGGGGCAGGGAAAGCGCGCTGCAGAAGAAGCTGCAGGTGCAGGGCAGGCCCCGGGGTGCAGCACGGAGGGGTGGGGTGCTGGGTGCAGAGAACAGGGTGCGCATACCCTAGTCGCTTGCACAGGGTTGTACTTGTTACCATAGAAGCAATGGAAAGCACTGGAGCATTTATAGCCAGAGGGGCCGGGCCGTGGTGTAAGGTGAGCAGATTTGCATTTTGAAAGCTCTGCAGCTGCGCTGTGGACAGAGCATTACAGAGGTGGGTGGTATTTGAAAATGAAGGTGGGGACAACATCCAGGGGAGACGGAGCGTCCTGGGCCAGGGGTGGTACAGACAGAGAGGGGGCCGACTTGGGAGACTTGGGGAGGAGAGAGCCGTGGGGTTGGTTGTGGGCTGGAGTGAGGAGTGGGGGGTCATGAGGCCAGCTTGTGGGTTACAGGCTGCAGGAGAGGCCTGCCACCGAGATGGGCTGCTCCCGCCTATGGTTGTGGGCCTGCTGAGTTGGGGGTACCTGGAATCTCCAAGTGGAGGTGTCACTTGAGTCCATGGACTGGAGCTCTGGGCAGCGATCTGAGCTGCAGGTGGAAGTGCAGGTGTCATCTGTGTTTATATGGTACCTGTGGAGGGCTGGGCAGTGCACCCAAGTGGGAGAGACGGACATGAGAAGAGGGTGGTAGAGTGAGTAGGGAGGAAGGATGGGACTTGCAAGGGAGACAGAAGGAGCTGCCTGGTGGAAAGAAGGAAGCTGAGACAGGGCTGGCTGTCTGCGCCCTGAGACCCAGGGCGAGAGGGTTTCCCCAGGGAGATGGCGGGGACCGCCAGGGCAAGTCTGTTAAGAGGTGGGTGACACGTACCTGTTGTATTTGGGGACATGGACGACCTTCCGGACCTTTTGGGGTGTGCTGCATCCTCAAGCCACCTGTGACGGACAGGTGGAAGGTGAAGAAAGAGAGCCTCCGAGGGCTCTTCTGGGAAGTGTGGCGGGAAGGGGTGGGGGAAGGAGCTGGCCAGGAGGGGGAGCGGTGGGGACTCCTCTGAAGGAGAAATGTGGGATCTACATACTTCGGGGATCCTATTTCAAGCTTCCTCTTCTTTTCTCTGCCTTCTTAGAAGCCCCATTTCCCAGTCTTTTATCAACTTTTCCCCCTTCGTTTGGTTCATTAAACGGTAGGTTCCAGACATTGGCCTGCTCTCCGGGGTCGAGAGGTAAATAAGATCGGGCTCCTGACCCCCAAGGAGCCCCTGCTCTTGGGCATCACAGTCACATAGCCATGGCCTGGTAGCACTGGTGAGCACAGCTTCCCAAGGACAGTGAGGTGTGGGGATGCCCTCCTGAGGAGGAGGGGACAGGCATCCCAGGCAGAGGGACCAGCCTGGAAAGAGTCCTGCCTTTGGGCCATGGCCTCCCTTCCCCTGAGAAACCCTCTCTGCCTTGTGTTTCCATGGTGTATGTGTGAGGGAGAGAGACGGGGGGGGAGCAGGGAAGGAGATCATCACGGTAGGGTTTTACTTTATGATCACCAAAGAACGGTAGTTTGTGCTTGTTTTACAAATTTTGGAGAGCAGTGAAAAAATAAAGAAACAAGAAAAAAATCACCAGTCATCCTTTCTCCCACAGGCATTGCCTATCACCGTTTTGATGTCTTTCTTTCTGAGCTTTTCCTAGGTATCTTTGTCTTGTCTTTTTTTTTTTTTTTTTTTGCTGAGGAAGATTCACCCTGAACTAACATCTGTTGCCAGTCTTCCTCTTTTTGCTTGAGGAAGATTCTCCCTGAGCTAACATCTGTGCCAGTCTTCCTCTCTTTTGTATGTGGGTTGCTGCCACAGCATGGCTGCCAACAAGTGGTATAGATCTGCGCCTGGGAACTGAACCCTGGCCACCAAAGCTGAGTGCGCCAAACTTAAGCACTAGGCCACAGGGCTGGCCCAGCATCCTTATATGTGTTGAAATCATACTCACTATGTTACTCTATCCTGCATTTTTTTGTTCAGCATAATAAACGTTTTCCCCAGTTCATCAAAAATTTAACGTGTCACAGGAAATACTTTATTGTATAGACTTACCAGTTTACTCAGTCAAGCCCCTATTGTCAGACATGTGGGTTACTTCCACTTTTTTGTCACTGTGTTATAAGTTGTAATGTTTGAATGTATTTGTATATAGATTTTTTTTCTTGTCTTTTACGTGACTTTCTTAACCTAGAGCAGGGGCTGGCATACTTCTTCTGTAAAGGGCCAAGGGGTAAATACTTTGGGTTTTGCAGGCCACGCTGTCTCTGTCAGCGCCGCCTTGTAACAGCGCAGCAGCCACAGACATGTAAATGATGGGAGAGGCCATGTTCAGTAAAACCATTTGTAGAACTAGGCCTGGGGCCTAGATGCCTATCAGGGACGTTGCAGGCATGTAGGCTACAAAGATTTTTAGGGTGGTTGGTGCATATTGGCCAGCTGCTTTCCAGGAGAGAAATGCCAGCTCCCCTGGGGCTGTTCTGTGGAGGTTGTGAGCTCCAGCTTGGGCTTTGGGAGGAGACTCATGTGTCCCATGTGTGCCCCTGGGCAAGCAGTCCCACCCTCTGGGCCTGCGCTCCTCACCTGGAAATGGACCCCTCAGGGGTGCTGGTCCCACAGGGCTGAGTCCTCGCAGAAGTGCAGGGAAAGCCCTGGCCCCCGAGGCAGGGCCCTGGCTCTGGGCTGCCTGCTGCTGCTTGGCCTCACAGCTCCAGTGGGTGCCTGCAGGGATCACAGCCATGTGACAGCCGGGGCTGTGGCAGGAGGGTGGCAGGAAGGTGCCGTGGTTTCACCAGTAATGGAGCAGCCGTGGGCAGATGGGGGCAGCGTCCTCACTGGAGGGGCAGGTGTGCTCTCCACACTCTCTGACTGTTGTGAGCAGAGACTGTTGTCAGTGGCCCTCACACAGATCAGCCTGCATGAGAGGGAGGAAGGAAGCCTGGGGGCCACCTCTGTTAGAGCTGACTCAGGCCACGTGGCTGGACTGCCTCCCGGTGAGAGCACCCTGCTGACCACCCCATCCTTAGGCCGCGGCCTGGAGGGAGGTGACTCCTCTGAGCCTTGTGTCCTCTGCCCCCTGTTTCCCGCCACCAGTCCCCCACCCCAGCCCGGATTTCTGAGGAGTGAGTATCTGGGTGCTTGACATGGGTCACCTCCTGTGGTGCAGCCAGAGGTGCCTCCCTTCCCCAGAGCTGGGGACTGGTGTGAACCCCAGAGCCCCCAGCATGATTAAGTCTGGTTTTGACAAGGCTTCAAAGGGATCGATTAGGAGGCAGGGACATCTCCCAGGGATTCCTGCCATTTTGGGAGGAGCCAGGTGAGGAGTGCCGGCAGGGGGAGCTACAGGCAAGGGGGTGGGCAGGGTGGGCTGAGGCCAGGTATGGGCGCGTGAGGCACCCTGGTGTTCTGAGAGCTTTGGGCACCGTGTGTGGGGGGGGTTGTGGGGGGATGTGTGATCGGATGGCATAGTAGCGGCAGGGCAAGAGGGGACGTGGGGACACGGTGAGGAGCAGTTCAGCCCCCTAGGAGAGGGGGCAGCGCAGGCGCCGGGCTTCGGTGACTGGACGTGGGCAGGGAGAAGGAGGCGAGAGTGACTTCCTGGGTGGTGGTGGAGCGTCTGAGGACGTGGAACCCGGGGGAGGAGGGTGTCAGGTCCGAGGATTGTGTGCAGGGGGTTTACTGGGGAGGTTCGAGGGAGCTGTCCCACGTTGAGGCAAGGGGGCCAGGCCCTGTTCCCACACTGACCGGTCATTGGACATGGGTGTACCTGTGGGCGCCAGTGCCAGGAGGGTATGTAGCTACGAGCCCTCAGCACAGTGGTGACGGAGTACCCCGTCGCAAACCGCTTATCCACTGCAGCCCCCTAGTGCTGCTGGGACCGCTTGCTCCTTGTCATAAGTTTACCCCTGAGGACAGCTTTTCCAGGGTCTGGCTGGAATCTTACAGGAGGAAAGGTAGTGGGAGGAGCCCCCCATGCAGCTGGTGCTGGGCTCTCACCCTGGGCCGGCCCCCTGCTGGTCGTTGAGGGGCTTCACTGGTGTGCTGGTCCAGCTCCTCCTCCCTGAGGGGTCTGAGCCCCCGTTTACTATCAGAATTGGTCACAGAGTACCCCATTGTGTCTTGCCGCCTCCTGTTGGCATGGGTGTTGCCTGCGGGTGTGTTTCGGGAGGAAGAGCTAGTGTGACCAGGCCACTGTGAGTGGACACAGCTCAGAGTCCAGTGGAACAGTCCTGTCCCCTCTAGACCCAGAGAGCCTAAAGTCATGAGGATGAAAAGCCCAGATTTCCTGAGTCGGTCGCTGGAGTGGTGCCAAGAGGAGAGGCCCCCACCCCCACCCCCACCCCCACCCTGTTCCCTGACCCACAGGATGCTGTTGATCTGGGTGTGGCGTCCTAGAGGAGAATGCTGTCCTCACAGGGAGTTGCCGTCACCTGTCAGCAAGAGCTAGGTAGGCACCATGATCTTGCGTCCACTGCCGCCCTCCTCTGCTGTAAAGGGGGGTGCCTGGGGATCCTGGGTGGGTACAGCAAACACCAAGACCCTTAGGGAATGGTGCCGGAGGGGAGGCTGCCCCTTGTGACTGCAGGCCGGGTGGAGGTGCCCATGGGTTTGCCCTTAGTATATAGGGGCAGCTGCTGGGTGGGTCCACCCTCAGTAGGAGGGAGCCTGAGCCCTTCTTGGCCAGTGGTCAGTGGGCTAGGCTCTGGGTTTGCGCATAGGGCTACCTGATTCAGGCCGGGTGTGGATCACGCTCTGCTTCCCCTCAGAGCCTTCCTTGTCTCGGCACCATCTCTCTCCTGGTGGGACACCTCCCTGGCCATCTATTTCTGACTCCCATCCTGCGTTGGAGCAGCTCTGCCTCCCAGGACCCCTGATTATCCTGCAAGGCCTAGGCCTGGGCCTTACTGAAGTCCCTTCCTGCTCTGCTCCCAGCTCCCCTGGCTGAGGGAAGGGGAAGGCGGCCGCTAGGTGGCGCACCGGCCTCACAGATGGCCAGGCTTGGCCCCCTGAGCTCCTACTCCGTGTGGTCGGTTGGGCCTGTGAGCACAGTGAGGACATGCACCTTGGCAGCCCATTGCCACCCCATCCGCCCTGGGACCCACAGGCCCCCGTCAGTGCCAGGCCAGCCTCCAGTGCCCAGTCTGAGCCCTGGTCTGGACCCAACATTGAACTCCTGCACTCGTGGCCCAGCTGCCTTTAGGGAGTGCCCGTGTGCCAAGAACTGTGACTCCTACCCTGAGAGGTGCTGCCACCATCCTCCTCCTACCGAGTGACTAAGGTTTGCCCAGGTCACAAAGCACATCAGTGGTGGAGTGGGCATTCAAACCCAGGCCGTCTGGCTCTCCATGGCGGCTCTGTCACCCAGGTGGGAGTGGCCCTTGCTGTCAGGAGGCATGCTCTCTTACTCATCATCTGTCTCTCTGTCTCTCGCTATCTGCTGTCTGTCTCTTACTGCCCTGTCTATCTCTGTCCTCCATCTCTAGTTGTTCTCTCTCTGTCCCTTGCTGTCTTTGTTCTGTCTATAGTTGTCCCCTCTTTGTCCATCTCTGTCTCTCCTTGTCCTCTCTCATCCCCTCTCTGTCTCACTGCCTCTGTTTCTCTCTCTGTCCCTTACTGTTTCTCTCTGTCCTCTCTCTGTCTCTCACTATTCCTTCTGCCTGTCTCTGTCCTGTGTCCCTCACTGTCCTCATCTGTCTGATTTCTGTCTGTCTCTAAACAGCCTCCTCCTGACCCGGAGGCTGTGGAGTGGAGTGGGGCTTCAGAGCTGAGCCCTGGACCGTGCCTGGTGCCTGCCTGGCATGCAGCAGGTGCTCCGTAATCTGCAGCTGGAGGCTTTACTGGGAGTGACCCAAGAACCCCGGGACCCCACCAGGTGTGTCAGGAAGGGACCGGCCTGCCAAGGGAGACCTGGCTTTCGAGGCCTCTCTGGGCTGGCCCCCTCCCTCGTCCAGCAGTGCCCCCTCCATTTCCGCCACATGGTCTCCTCCCATGGCCTTGTCTCTGCCTCCACGTCACATGCCAGCAAGCTCCTGTCTCCACACCTTTGCTCATGCTGTTCTGCCTCCCTCAAATGCGTTTCCCTTCCCAGCACAGCCTCTGATTGTACTTTGAGGTATAACTCAGGCCCAAGTTCCTCCCTGAAGTTTCCAGTAACCACCTTTGGGTCACAGAGTTTGGCACCAGGCAGGGACTGTTTGCTGTCTCTGCATCCCAAGCACCCAGGCGGGAGCCGGGCAGAAACACTGGGCAGATGGTCCTCAGAGTTCGCATATCCTCCCTCCCCCCACCATCTTGCCTTGGTGCAGTGCATTTGTGACAGTTAAACAAATGTTGCTACATTAACTAAAGCCCATTGTTTACATTAGGGTTCACTCTTGACGTTGTGCGTTCTATGGGTTTTGACAGATGCATGATGTCATGTGCCCACCATTACAGCATCATACAGAGTAGTTTCTCCACCCTCAAAGTGCCCTGTGCTTCACCTCATCACCCCCCCCTCCCTCTCCACAAACCACTGCAGCCGCTGATCTTCTTGCTGTCGCTGTAAGATTTCCCTTCTCCTGAACGTCATGTAGTTGGAATCATACAATGTGTAGCCTTTGCAGATTGACTTCTTTCTCTTAGAAATAGGCGTTTATGGGTCCTCCATGTCTTTTTGTGGACTGATGGCTATTTTTTGTGTGTGTGTGGTAAAAAATATATCATAAAATTTAACATTTTAACCATTTTTAAGTATACAGTTCAGTAATGTTAAGTCTATTTACATTGTTGGGAAACAGTTCTCCAGAACTGAAATTCTATACCCATTAAACAACAACTTCCCTTTGCTGCCTCCCCACAGCCCCTGTAACTACCATTCTACTTTCTTTCTTTTTTTTTTTTTTTAATTATTTATTTATTTTTCCCCCAAAGCCCCAGTAGATAGTTGTATGTCATAGCTGCACATCCTTCTAGTTGCTGTATGTGGGACGCAGCCTCAGCATGGCCAGAGAAGCCTCTGGTGCATCGGTGTGCACCTGGGATCTGAACCCAGGCCGCCAGCAGCGGAGCGCGCGCACTTAACCGCTAAGCCACGGGGCCGGCCCATTCTACTTTCTATATCTATGAATTCAACTGCTTTAAATACCTCATATAAGTGGAATCATATTTATTTCATTTGGAATAATGTCCTCAAGGTTCATCCATGTTGTAGTATGTGACAAGGTTTCCTTTTTCAGTGTATGTGTATTCCATGTTTTGTTTATCCATTCGTCTATCAGCAGACACTTGGGGTTCTTCCACCTCTTGGCTATTGTGAATAATGCTGCTATGAACATGGGTGTGCAAATACCTCTTCATGACCCTGTTTTCAGTTCTTTTGGATATATACCCAGAAGTGGAATTGCTGGATCATATGGTCATTCTATTTTTAATTTTTTGAGGAACTGCCAGACTGTTTTCCATAGCAGCTGCACCATTTTACATTCCCACCTACAGGGTACAAGGGTTCCAACTTCTCCACATCCTCACCAACACTTCTTACCTTCTGGATTTTTTGATAGTAGCCGTCCTAATGAGTGTGAGGTGATATCTCATTGTGGTTTTGATTTGTGTTTCTCTGATTATTAGTGATGATGAACATCTTCTCATATGCTTCTTGGTCATTTTTATGTCTTTGGAGAAATGTCTGTTTAAATCCTTTGCCCATTTTTTAATCAGGTTACTTGATTTTTTGTTGTTGAGTTGTATGAGTTCTTTATATATTCTGGATATTAACCCCTTATCAGATATATGATTTGCAAATATTTTTCTCCTATTCCATAGATTGTCTTTTTACTGTGTTGATTGTGTCCTTTAATGAACAAAAGTTAAGTTTAATGTAGTCCCATTTGTCTATTTTTGCTTTTGTTCCCTGTGCTTTTGGTGTCATACCTAAGAAATCATTACCAAATTCAGTGTCTTGAAGCTTTTCCCGTGTTTTCTTCTAGGAGTTTTATGGTTTTAGGTCTTAGCTATTTCTTTTTATGACTGAATAATATTCCATTGTACAAATGTACCAATTTTATGTATCCATTCATCTATTGAGAAACATCTTGGTTGCTTCCAGGTTTTTGCAGTTATGATTAAACTGCTGTAAACATTTATGTGGACATAAGTTTTAACTCATTTGGGTAAATACTTAGGAGCACAATTGCTGGATCATATGGTAAGAGTATTTTTAGCTTTGTAAGAAACTGCCAAACTGTCTTCCAAAGTGGTGGTTGCACCATTTTCCATTCCCATCAACAATGAATGAGAGTTCCTGTTGCTCCACATCCTCATCAGCATTTGGTGTAGTCAGTTTTTTGGATTGTAGCCATTCTAATAGGTGTGTAGTAGTAGCCCATTGTTGTTGTAATTTACAATTCCCTAATGAGATATGATGTTAAGCATTTTTTCATATGTTCATTTTCCATCTGTGTATCTTTTTTGGTGAGGTGTCTGTTGAAGTCTGCCCATTTTTTAATTGGGTTGTTTGTTTTCTTATTTTTGAGTTTTTAAGTGTTCTTTGTATATTTTGGATAAAGTCCTTTCTCAGATATGTGCTTTGCAAATATTTTATCCCATTCTGTGGCTTGTCTTTTCATTTTCTTAACAGTGTTTTTCACAGACCAGAATTTTATAATTTTAATGAAGTCCCGCTTATCATTTTTTTCTTTCGTAGATCATACTTTCAGTGTTGTATCTAAAAAGTCATTGCCAAACCCAAGGTCACCTAGATTTTCTCCTGTGCTATCTTCTAGAGGTTTTACAGGTTTGCATTTTACATTTAGGTCTATGATCCATTTTGAGTTGATTTTTGTGAAAGGTGTAAACACTATGTCTAGATTCATTTTTTTTGCATGTGGATGTACAGTTGTTCTAGCACCATTTGTTGGGAAGACTATCTTTTCTCCATTTTATTGCCTTTGTTCCTTTGTCAAAGATTAGTTACCTATATTTACGAGGGTCTATTTCTGGGCTCTCTATTCTAATCCTTTGATTTGTTTGTCTGTCCTTATGCTGATACCACACTGTCTTGATTTCTGCAGCTTTAGAGTAAAGTTGGGTAGTATCAGTCCTCCAACTTTGTCCTTCTCCTTTAATGTTGTGTTGACTATTCTGAGTCTTTGGGCTCTCTGTGTAAACTTTAGAATCAGTTTGTTGATATCCACAAAAATAGCTTGCTGGAATTTTCACTGGGATTGCATTGAATCTATGGATCAAGTTGGGAAGAACCGACATCTTGACAATATTGAGTCTTCCTATCCACGAACATGAAGTATCTCTCCGTTTATCTAGTTCTTTGATTTCTTTCATCAGAGGTTTGTAATATTCCTTGTATAGATCTTATACATATATTGTTATATTTATAGCTAAGTATTTCAGTTTTTTTGGTACTGATGTAAATGGTATTGTGTTTTTAATTTCAAATTCCAATTGTTCATTGATGGTTCATTGTTTTCCAAAATATGAAAATATGAATCCATGCTGATTGAAACAAAGTGGAGCTGTGCTAAGATGTAAAAAGGAAAAGCTAATCACCCCCCACCTTTGCCCACCCCTGGTACCGAGGGTGAACACATGGCCGTGCTGGCCAAGACCTTGCTCAGCAAACTTGCAGAACATTCAGGAATGTGGTCAGACATATAGGGATTTTTGTTTATCTTTACTACTGTAGAATCACACCACGCCATGTTACTCTGCATCTTTCTTTCCGCACATAACAGTTTATCATGGCCAAGCCTGTCAATAGTCAATAGGTGCAGGTTCTGCCCCTCCAGTTCTTTATGCATATGCGTTTGTACATACGCACACACGCACAGATTGTTCTGCAGAAATAAAGTCCTTATACAAGCTGTGGGCATTTTATTTTGGTATGGTTCCTTTTGTTCTTCTTTGTCTGTTTGCATCCCCGCCCTCGGGTAATCTGAATCAGTAACCGTGTGCTGAGTGATGGTTAGAATGTGTAGGCTCGTCGTCCTGGTTAGATGCCAGGTTCTGTAGGTGTAGAAATGACGTCGTCCTGTGAGACCCTCTGGGCTGGGCTAAGCACAGGGCCGGACACACATGTAGCTGTTGGTAGCCTAGAGTTTGGTTCTGAGCCTCAGTTTTTCCGTCTGTGAAGGGGTCATGGTGATAGCACCACTTCATGGGTGGTTGGAAAGATGGGAGAGATCATGCATGTAACATGCCTGACACATAGCAGGTGCCCCGGACATGTGAACTCTCGTCACTGAGTCCTCTATTGTGGGTGACTGGGGCAGAAAAGGGGGCATCCTGTGGTGAGAAGGAGGAACCAGGCTGGGGAGGTGATCTCTGTGATGCCAGCCCTGTATACTGGGGGTGGGACCATCAGAGCCTGGGGTGGGGAGACAGGCTGGCCCCCTGGGACCCTGCCCACCCTAATCGCGCTGTTTCCTCCTCTCTGCTTTTCCAGGACAAGCAGCTGAGGCTCTTCGACCCCAGAGCAAAGCCCGAGGCCTCCCAGGTGTGTTGTGTGGCGGCAGGGTGGGGTGGGCCCCTGGCGGCTCCAACAGGTGCAGGCGGGGGCAGGCTCAGCCTCCTGGCAGGCAGGTTCTGCCACACCCGTGCCCCTGGCCAAGGCCCGGTGGGTGCATAGGGGTCCCCTGGGAGGTGGCCTCCCGCTGCTGGAGCTCTTTCTGGGAAGTGTATTCTGGGTCCTGGGAGGGCCTGGCTTTGATCACAGGGTGTGGTGCAGCCAGGCTGCCCACAGGCCTTCGGTGGAGGCAACCTGTGGCTTCAGGAAGCTAATTTAAGATTCCAACTTCCTCTCCTTTGAGACCCTCATCCCCACCCACCCTTCCTGGAGCGGTCGGCAGAGGCCAGCCATGAAGTTGCCAAAAAGACATAGCTCCCGTTCTCTGCAGCCCTACAGTCTCACAGCCAGCAGACCCTCAGTCTGTGCCCGGGGTCTGTGGGCTGTGCTGGGGGGCCTGCCAGATCCACAGGACCCAGGCACTGAGCGTGTTTGGTTTGCTCTGTGGTCGTGCACAGGGTGCGTGTGGGGTTTTTTTGGAGTTCCAAGTGGGGAAGCCAGGCCCTGGATTCATGCTACAGGCATTCAGAATCATTCATTCATTCGACAGCAGCTTGATGCCAGGCACAGAATGTTCTGTGGTGAATGAGACAGACACATGGGGTCATTGCTGGGGGCTTCTCTTGCTGGGGTGGTTTAGTGCTTCCCTGGGGAACTGGCTTAGAACTGAGGCCTGAGTGATGCAGATGGCTGGGGTGGGATGAGCTTGTTCCAGGCATCTGAGTGAGGGGTGTGGAGGGGGGGCAGGGCCATGGTGAAAGGCCTGTTACTTGAGCTGTGGGAAGCCATTCACGTGTTTTAAGCAGAAAGTGAGATGAGTGGGTTTTACATTTTTGAAAAGATTTTTATAGAAGCTGAGGAGCCTTCTTCCCTGAGGAAGATGAAGTTCAGGGTCCTGCTGCCAGCTCAGAGGAAGAGCTCCCCAGCAAAGCCCCAGGCCTATCACAGACCCTCCTGCACCAGCCTAAACCAACCAGCAGTAGTGGGGGGCCTCGTTCCACACACACACACACACACACACACACACCCATACACACTCTCTCTCCCTCTCTCCCTCTCTCCCTCTCTCCCTCTCTCTCTCTCTCCCTCTCTCCCTCTCTCTCTCACACGCACACTCCCCTTCACGTAGCCAGTTGCAACTTTTTGCCTGAGACAGTCCAGTCAGTTCCACTTTTGACTGGCTGACCAAAAGGGGGCCCATCCTGACAGGTGAACCAAGTTGGAGAGAAGTGGTTTTAGCCCCACCCTGGCCATGGCCTGTCAGCCCTGTGGCTGGGTGTGGTAGCTGTTAGAGTCTCAGGGTGTGAGCGGTGGGTTGCCCCATAGCTTTCTGTGGCTGACCTCCAAGCCTTTGCCCAGAAAGGGGGTCCCAGGCTCAGCTCGAAGGAGGGAGACTGAGGCCCTGGCCCCCCAGCTTTCTCAGGTTGCCTTCTCCTCTCCAGGGTCCTGGGGCACAGCACCTGGGACCCCCATTCCTACCCTGACTGGGCATCACATCAGAGCAACTCCCGGCTTGAACGTTTTCTTCCTTTCCCCCTCCTGCTCCTTCTCCTCCTCCTCCTCTTCCTCCTCCTCCTCCAGCTGGGGGAGGACCGTGATGATGCTGAGGTGGAGACCGAGTGGCTGCCATCCAAGGGGCTCCAAGTTCCTAGAAGAGAGAGGGAAAGGATCTGGTTCTGGAGGGAGCCCCCCTGAAGGGGCTTCTGAGCCGAGGGGACCTGGGAAGAGTGTGGGTGGCTCCCACCTCCTCCCAGCTGCTGGGACAGTGCCTGAGCTCTGCCTGCGCTCGGTCCGCTGGTGCGGGGGCAGCAGGGCCTGGAATGCTGCCCTCTGCATGGCCCTGCCCCCCACTTCCGCCTAGGGCATCTGGCCCACACCTGGCTTCTATTAGGAAAACCACTGCTGGCGGCCAGGGTTGGTGTGAGCTGAGGGGCCAGCTAAGGGGAGAGGCCTTCAGGGAGCTCCTTCTCCTGAGATCCTCCTTCCCCACTAGAGCGGGCCATTGCTGGGGTCAGGGAAGGATGCGCTGCCCTCTGTCCAGCCTCTGCCCTCCCCGCCCTAATGGCTGTCCCCACAGCCCGGAGGCTGGGCCGTGAGGCCTGGGGAGTTCTCCCTCCGCTGTCTTTCTTGGGCCTTGCCTCTGGCGACCTGAGCGTGGAGCAGGGGATGCTTGGGCAGCTCTCTCCTGTTCACACCCCTGCTTTGTTTTTAGATTGCATTTATGACCATTTATTACGTCCCAGGCCCTTGGCACACATGACCTCCTTCCACCCTCCTGAACGTCCTGTAAAGTTGGCCGTTTGGTTGTTTCTGCTCCAAGGTCACACAGCTGAGTGGCAGAGGCAGGCTCGGTCTGTCTGATTCCAGAGCCCCTCTGCCCCTCTGCTGCCCCTTCACTGCCGGAGCCTAGGTGGGGGTGGCTGAGGGCCTGAAGCCATGAGTGTGCCAGGGAAGGAGCAGCCCACAGCTGAGGGGGTGCCCAGGGAGTGGTGAGGCTTCAGCACCCTCGTCAGGGGCCGGAGGGGACCTGGGACGAGCCCTCAGACCTCTGGCCTGGGCAGGTGGACCTGTGCCTTCTGACCACCCCCGTGTTTCAGGCAGCCCTGGGGGGGCCAGCGTCTGGAGCCCAGAACTGAGCCTGGTGAGGAGGGCTGTGGGCGGGTGGTAGGGGTCTTACCACCAGAGAAGGTCCCCTCACCCGAGGAAGGAGCCCAGGGCTGTTCATCCAGCCGCCCTGCCCTACACAGGAAGTGTTGCCGTGGCGACAGAGAGGGGGATTTGGCTGCACGGCAGCTGGAATGCCGGGTATGTGCCTGCTCCTGGCGCCCCTGTGCTGGGCAGGCGCTGCCTGGCCTCAGCCCTTCCTGTTCTCTTCTTGGGGCCAGGTGTAGGGGAGACATGGGGGGACTGAGGGGCTTCTCCATGAGCGGGAAGCTTTGCTGCCTATTGGGACAAAGGCTGTCCCCTGGGAGAGGGAGACCCCAAGGTCTGGCCTGCAGGCTCAGGATTACCACCAGTGGCTTCTCCTCGGCCTCCTGTGACAGGGCTGGGGCATCAGGGTAGCAGGATACCTGGGTCCCAGCTGCAGCCTCCCCCCTGCCCCAGGAGAATGCGGATCTGTGTATCTGGAGAGAGAGCTCTTCCTCCCCATGTCCCGCCGAGGTTAGCAAAGAACTTGTCATTTTTGAAAATGAACATCACTGCAATGATCTGGGGATAGAAGGGGGAGAGTGGGTCAGTGGCCACCCCTCCCCACCCATGGGGCTCACTGGCCCCTGGCCGACTAAGCTGGGTGTGCCCACAGTGGGCACACTGGGCTCAGCCTAAGCTCTTACTTTGTCTCAACTTCCTTGCTGCCCTCGGTGCCCTCAGAGACCGGAAGGCGCGGGTGGAGAGCCGCGGGGCGAACAGGACTCGCCAGCCCACGCCGCCCTGCCCAGCACTGCCTGGGCCCGGGGGCCTGCTTCTGCCCCTGTGAGCTCGTCCAGGATGTTCGCTGGAAACCCGAGGTGCCTGGGGGGCAGCGGGGATCCTGGGTGCCTCGTGGTGCGGGCTCTGCTGCCTTCTAGCTGTGGCTCTGTCTCCGTGCCTGTCCTCGCCTCTGGTCCCTTTTGTGCAGATTGAGAAGGATAACAGTGGGCCCAGCCCTGAGGGGGCAGGGGGCTCAAATAGCTGACAGCTGCCCTGGTGGGAGACTTGGGGTAGATGGCTTCCTCTCTCTGGGCCTCCAGTTTCTCCATGTGTGAAATAGGAAGGTGGGAGACACAGGCCGAGGCCCAAGCTGTGCCTCTGGATGAAAATGCTCCATGGCTGCCTATGGCCCTGTAGGCATGGCACCGCCTCCCCTCCCTGGCCCCCCCACCTGCCAGCTGTGTTGGCCTTGCTGCTCTCCAGGCCCTGATTCTTCACAGGTGCTGGTCCTCCCGCCTGGCTCTCACCTGCCAATCCTTCAAGTCTTAACTCAGTGTCACCTTAAATCTACTTCCCTTGATTATACTCTCATGGTGCCCTGTCATCCTGCTTATTGGGGATGTGCCAGACACAGCCCTGGGCGCTCCGCCAGCGCTAGCGCTTACTCCTTGCAACAGCCTTCCGAAGTAGGTCCTATTACGATGCTCTTTTTGCAGGTAAGGAAACTGAGGCACAGAGATGTTGAGTAACTCATCTTGGGACAAGGCCGGTAGTGGCAGGGCGGGGTTTTCACCCAGGAAGTCTGACTCCAGGGCTTGTGCCCTGAACTTCCACTGTACTCCTTCAGGGCACCATAATCACATATGGTGACAGTTATTTCTGTTTGGTTCACATCTGCCTCCTGACTTTGTATTCTGAGTTTGGGGACCTTTTCTGTTTTGTTCACTGTGTCCCCAGTGCCTACCATAGTGTGCAGCTCAGATATTCCTATTATGAAAGAACAAATTAATGAGCAGCCCTGCTTCACCCAAATGTGGGCCCCCCATCTGAGATCCTAGCACAGTGCCTGACCCGTGGGAGCCCTGTGTGTCTGTTGAGTGAATGAATGGTGTGCAGGTGCTTGCGAGCCATCTGCTTTGCTGCTTACACAGGGGATATTTGCACACTGGTGAGAGGGCGCAAGCCCACGTGACACCTCTGACTGACTCGGGTGACGAGAGCAGGACAGACCCTCGCCCTGACCCCACAGCCCCTGTTTCGTGGAGAGAAGCATATGGGACCCTGGTTCTCAGGCTCTAGCCCTGACTTCCTGTGCTGGCTGTGGCCGAGTAGGAAGGGAGCAGTGAGAAAAGCCCCTTGAACGACACGGAACTGTTTCCGATGGTCTCCCACGCTGGGGTCGGCCTCAGCGGGCTGGGGAGGGGGCGCTGGGCCAGCTCCTCACAGGCCGCCTCCCTCCCTCATTCATTCCCAAGGAGATCGTGGGAAGCTTGGAGGAAGCTGGCCACAGTTTGGGGTGAGCTATTTTTGGTAACAGGGTCTTTCGTCTCAGGCTCCAGGGGCCAGGGTGACTGGGAGGGAGCTGTTTGCATTTCCTCCGGCCCCCTCGGCTCCCCCCTGCCTGGGCCTGGGGGACGGGGCCGCCCGCCTGCAGTGTGACCTTGCTTCTCCTCCCCAGGGCCCAGAGAGCCTTCCTGCTGGCAGCTCCAGCCCTGCAGGAGGGCGAGGAGTGGCACTTCTCTGCCCTCTCTGGGGACTGGTCCCCAGAGCTTGGCAGCAGGCCCTCTCCCCTGGCCCCTGGCAGCGTCGGGAGGCAGCAGTAATACTCGTCATAATCCCTTGATTTGCACGGTTATTTGCAGCAGGCCCGCTCCTTTCACATGTAGTCGCAGTTGATCCTTGGGACAGCCCTGGGAAGTAGGCAGCCCAGGCAACGTGAGCCCTGCTCACAAGTGAGAAAAATGAGGTTCCGAGAGGGCACAGGATCCCCAGAGCCTGGGGATGGTAGCTGGCAGCTGAGTGCTTCCTCCAGGACACCTGCGGGGGCAAGGACGTGCTGCCACCCTGAGCCCCGCGCTGTGGCAGGGCAGAGCAGAGCAGCCTGACAGTCCCCTCAGGAGCAGGGAGACTGAGCCCGAGCCTGGTGGCCGGGTCGGCCCTCTGTGTGCAGAGCTGCCCTCAGCCGCGGTGGAGGCTGGGGTCCATCCAGTAGTGATAGGAGGTCTCCTCTGTCCCAGCTAGCCTCTGTGGGGACACTGACCTGGCCTCTCCTGCCCTCTGTGAGGCTCTCAGGTGGGTGGCCCACCCTAGGAGGCCCCAGTCGCTCAGCGCGGTCTCTTGTCCTCCAGAGCATACAGGCCCACGAGAGCAGCAGGGATGGTCGGCTGGTGTGGACGAGTACCCAGGAACACCTTGTGTCCACCGGCTTCAACCAGGTAGGGCTCCTGCCGGGTGAGCAGGGCACCCGCACCAAGAGGGTGGAGATGAGGCCCACTGGGAGGGGGGCTGCTGGCCAGCTCCAGGCCTGTCCATATACGGCCCTGTGTGCAGCCGGGTCTCAGAGCCCCAGGGGACCCATGGCTGCTGAAAACTGGCAGATTCCATTTGCAATAGCTAAGCCTGACCCTGGGAACTGTGGCAGCCCCCCCAGGGACCAAAGTCCAGAGTCCATGGAGGGAACCGCCCCTTGTCACCTAAGGGTTCTTAAAGGGGCAGGACACAAAAACCCAAACTCTCCCTCCCTGGCATGACTCACACCCTGCCCCACTGCCCTCCAAGCTCTGCTCTGAGGCAAGTACCCCCGCGTCACGCTGTGGCCTCAGGCACTGGGTTCCCGGGGAGCCCTGGGGGCTGAGGGACGGGCCCCTCTGAGCCCCTCTCTGTCCCCTCCCCACAGATGCGTGAGCGTGAAGTGAAGCTTTGGGACACCCGGCACTTCTCCAGCGCCCTCACCTCCCTTACCCTGGACACATCGCCCGGGTAGGAGTGGCCTCATTTTGGGATGGGCTGGGGGGCTGTTGAGGGCCCAGATGATGACTGGAGCCCAGGTCTGTGAATGAGCACCACTGGTGAGTGCTCCTGATGCGCCGTGTGGGGGCCACCTGCAGAGCGGGGGTGCTGATCCACCCAGAGCAGCCTCACCCTGGTCAGCTCCTGTCAGGGAGGGCTGATCACTAGAGTGGTCGTGGGGGCCTGAGCCGGGCCTTGGGGTATTGCAGAAGAAACCTGCACTTGGCCCTGCCGGCAGAAGCCCCCTGGAGCTTCACCAGCAGGGGTGGTGATGCAGCCCCATGTGAGCAGGTAAGCCTGACTGACCCCATCCTGTGTGGCCCTAGCAGCAGAATGGGCCCTTGGTCATGGAGCAGGCTTCCAGCCTGGGGGCTCATGCTGGTGTGTTTTGGCATTTGGGGAGGGGTCTGTGACCCGGCAGACACATTGGTGGGAAACGCAGGAATGCACTTGATTTTGCTGTGGGCGTTTTTGTGAGGCTGAGGGCCGAGGAGACCCGAGGCTATGATAGCAGGGTGGACGCAGGGTGACATGGAGTGACATGGGGACAGACGGGCTGGCAGGTTGGGAGGCACAAGTGGCAGAGGGAGGCAGGCTTTGGACTCGTCGGCTCAATGAGACCTCCTCAGCCCCAGCCATACACCTGTCCCTGGTTGTCGTAGGGCAGGGGATGACCCAGGCAACCTAGGAGTACAAGTGTGCCTCATCCTTCCATCCTTCCCAGAAGTGTGTGCAGGAAGGTTTGTGGCAGTGCCTCTGGGGTCTGGGCCAAGCCAGCTCTGTGCAGGGATGGCCCAGGCTCACTGCAGCTCAGGCACCAGGAGGCCCACAGCAATGACCCCCCATGTCACAGCTGAGGAGGGTGGGGGACCACCCTGGCTGGGGTAGGAGAAGGCGGGGACCTGGTCCCCGTTCTGAAGCCTCAGCCCTGCTCAGCTGTGACTCTCAGAGGAGCTTGCTGGGACCTCACCCTTCCCTCCCCACCAACCAGTCAGGCATCTGTGAAGGTCAGAGCCAGGAGGGGGCGTTGGTCCGTGGCTATCTATTCAGACCCTTTCTCTTCCATTTCACAATTGGGGAAACTAAGTCACAGAGGGCGCAGTGACCTGTTTAAGCCCTGGGAGCAGCGAGGGCCATGTCTGGGGTGGGGAAGGCCGAGTGCCATAAGAGGTCCTGCCAGGGTGTCCCCCAGCTGAGAGCTCTCGGAGAAGGGGTACCTTTCAGGGTGGCAGTGATCCTCCGCTGCCATCCTCTCTCACAGCCCAGGGGGAGGCTGAGGAGCTGGCGACGCCCGTTTTGCAGATGAGGAAGGCAAGGCTGAGGGAGATCCAGTGCTTTCCTCAGAACCACACAGTGGGTGCGAGGCTTCTGCCTGCTTCTGGGCCCTGGAGATTCAGGGGGACGTCACCAGGACCCCCTGTGCTGGAGGAATCAGAGCTCTTGGGCCTCTTGGCTCCATGTCCAGCACCCCATCTCCGGGCCCTGATGCTGCACTGGTATCTCATCCTCCACGTGTCCCCAGGCCAGACAGCCCCTTCTCTACAGGGCCCCCCAGCAGAGGGAGGGCGCTGGCCCAGCCTAGAAAAGGACCCAGCACTAGCCATCAAGTGCTCCTCCACCCACCACTTCCTGCCTTCCAGGCTCCACCCTGGTCTGTGATGGGTCCCCCTCTCCCGTGGAGCAGCCTGTGCCCAGCCCTAGCGTGGCCCCTGGAGGAGTTAACGATGCCCAGACCCCACGGTGCCACTGGCCAAGGCTGACCCTGTAATTATAGCAGTTAAGAATAGCCTCTCAGAGCCAGCAAGGCCTGGAATTTTTCAAATCACTCCCAGATGGGCGGCCAGGCCAGTGTCCCGCCCCCTCCAGCCCCCAGTCCTGGCCCCTGCCCCGCCAGGCCCACACCCTTGGCAGAGGAGTGGGGACTCTCTGGTCCTCTACAAAGCTGGTGGATACCAGGGATGCATGCCAGCCTCCAGTCTGGCCTGAGAGGTGGCAGATTCCCTGCCCCCACCAGGCTCCCTGGAATCCAGAAACCCCCACTGGCTCCCTGGGGTGTCGGGGGCTGTTGAGTGAACTGGACTGAAGATGAAAGTGTGTGGGGTGCCATGGGTCTCCAACGCAGCCGCCTCACTGTTTTCCCTATTTTACAGATTTTCCATCTCAATTCGGGCAGAACAGTGTGTGCTCTTATAAGAGCTGGAGGGGGTCAGAGGTCAGGCACATGCCCCTCCCTGTTTTCTCCCAGGGAGAACCAGGGCCCCCACTCTGTCACAGCGCCCACCTGTGGCCTCCTCCCTGCTAATCCCTGTCATTTGTGCAGTGCACCTCACTGAGGGAAGATGAGCCGTGGTGGGAAGAACAGGGCATTGGGGTCCTAGCCCAGGGTGAAAAGCTAGGCTCAGGCGGAGGTCCGCTGATGGCCCCCCCCGCACTGCCTGTGCTCAGCGCAGGGTGGAGATGTAGGGTACTGGCGGGGTAGGCGCTCAAGGAGCAGCTCATGCTCCAGTCTGAGACACTGAAACACCACCTGTCTCAGGTGTGGGGCTTCTGGGCTGGGTGAGTGGTCAGCTGTGTTGGCCCTGGACTGCAGGAAGATGGGAATTTTCTCCCCAGGCAGCTGAGGCTAGAAAAGTTGATCCGCTGTTGAGGTCGCCCCGGCAGCAAACCTGTGCAGGGTGGAGGTTGGGATCCCGTCTTTGCTTCCTGACACTGAAATGTCCACCTCTAGCCAGACCCCCAACCCCAGGCCCAGCTGTCAGCCAAAGCACGGGCCACATACCCCAGCATGTTCCCTGGAGATTGGGAGCTGCCCTGCGGTAGCTTCTGCTGTTCACAGTGGCCCCACCCCTCTTCTGGAGACCCAAGCCCTTCCCCAAGGCTTGCAACCCCCTCCTGGGCCAGGGAGTTGGGATCCTGTCCCTGCCTTCAGTGAGCAGGCCGCTGTCTCTCCTCTCCCAGCCTGCGATTCTCTTCTGTAGAGAGATGGTTGGGCCTGAAATGGAAGCATGTGTGGCACAGGGCCTGTGGCGGTGAGGACCCAGCAATCGGGGGCTGGCATTCCCCCACCACCACCCCCCGGCCCCTGGCCTGCAGCCGTTGGGATTGCCCTGCGTAGGGGCTGCATCTTGGCTTGGTCCCCGACTCAGCCCCTGGCCCTCCCTTCATCCCCTGGCCCCTGATCTGATAGTGCACCCCAAATACCTTTTCTGCGAGGGCTGGTGTGAGCGTCCAGCTCCCTTTCTTTGGGTCCCGCCACCCCACCCCACCCCACCCCACCCCGTGCCGTCCCACTAGGCCAGGTTTGGCTTTGCACCGAAAACATTTATTCAGCAGCCTCTGTGTTCGGCAGCCGCCACAGGTCCACAATGGCCCCTTTGACGGGGCAGCAAGGGGGAGGGCAGGCCTCGCCATAGCCGCTCCCCTAATGGGACCCAGGCCCACAGGAAATCCACCTGGGCTGCTGCTGCTGCCGCTGCCTCAGGAAGAAGGGGCCCCACCCAGGCCCACTGCCACCACCCTCTGCCCGCAGTGACCCACCGCCTGCCTCCTCCCTTCTCGTGCCAGAATCCTCAGCAGCCGCTAATTGAATCCAGAGCCTCGCGTGGCCGGGCCTGACTCGGCGCTGACATCAACTCCTCGAGCCGCAGGGCCTGCTCCCCAGGCCTGGCTGGGCTGCCTCCTTCCCACCAGGGTGAGGCTGGGGGCCAGGGGCCGTGCCCCACAGAGGGATGTGGGCATGGGGCCTTGGGGAGGCTCGCTCCCGCCTTTGCAGGGCCTCTCTGAGGTCCCAGGGCTCATCTCCCCTCCCTCCCCAAGGGTCATAGGAAGAGGTGCTGTGTATCCGTCACTGTCCCCAAGCTCCCAGCACCTCGGTTCAGGCCGGAGCTGCACTCAGCATCCCTGGCCCTGCCCCCACCTTGGCCTGTGGCCTTCCTGGAAAATACTCCCACTTCCGGGGTTTCTGGAAAGACTGGGCACATCCCAAGTGCAGAGAGTAAAGGGGCATCACAGGGCCCCAGGCCTCTTAAGCTGGCCCCAGACCTTTGGTCCTGTTGCCAGGCCCCCTAACAGCCCCAGCTCGGCCCCTCCCTCCCTACCCACAGAGGCTTCCTGCTGTTCAAGATCCGTGTGCCCCTCCACCAAGGCCCCTTCTCTTCAGCTGGAGCAGGAGGCCAGGAGGAAGGTTTCCCAGCCTGAGCCCAAGTGGAGGGGCAACAGGACTGCAGGGAGGGCTGGGATGGTCGTGCCGCCTGGTCCAGGACCATCCACGAGGCACCCCCTTCACAGAGGAAGGCAGGCGGTGAACTGCCTGCCAGACCTGTCCCTGAGGAGGGACCCTCTGGGACCCTCCTGGCCTGCGTCGGCTGTGAGCCCCCCAGCCTCTCATAGGAGCACTGAGCTCCAGGTGGCAGAAGACCGGGCCTGGGTAGGGTAAGGCTGCCCCAGGTTGGAAGTGGCCCAGCTCTCATCCCTGCTCCTACGTGGGAGGCTGGACTGGGCACCTCAGTGGAGGCTGGGTGGACACAGCCCAGGGCAGGACACCTAGGAGGGCTACCCTTCTCGGCATGGCCCGCAGTAACAGCCCTCCCGAGCCCAGGGGATGCTGACCAGGGCCCAGTGCCCAGTGCCCACTGGGGTCCTGGCCCCCAGCTTCCCCACAGAGAAGGCTGTCCCTTTATGCCCAGCCTGCACCCTCACTCTCCCTCCATCCAGCTCAGTTACCTGGGGCAGTTGCAGAAAAAAACACTCATTTTATCTTTTATTTTTCTTACAAAAGGCCTTCATATCATCGTTTGTCTTACAAAAACCACAGTCCTTGTCTCTGAGTTTGAAAAACATTTTCCCAGAATAAATGGGAAAGATTTCTTATAAATATATTTTAACAAAAGCAAAACTTGTTCCTGAAGCATCTTTCTTTCCAGTTTCTTTTGTTCCTTTGCTCCCTGGGGCTGAGGCTGGGGTCACATACCCCGTTCCCAGCCCCACTCTCCCTCTGCTTGCTTTCTGGGGGCTTCCTTCACTGGCCCCCAGAGTCTCTTTGGGGTGGGGGGGCCTGTGTTACCAGCACACGGCAGGGCCCATCCCACCCAGCCCCGCCCTAGGGTTGCATGTTGCAGAGGGGCAGAAGCCATCCTCATAGGCACTCAGGCTCAGGGGGACCTTAGAGGTCATCACCTGGGTCCCAGCATCTTACAGATGAGGAGACCGAGGTCCAGAGAGGGACAGGGACTTGCTGTGGTCCCACAGCCCCCGCCCTAACGTGTCCTTGTCATATGCATCTGAGAACTTCCTTGGTCTGGCAGCTGGAGGGCACTGGCTGGTCCCAGTGGGGCTAAGAGCCTGGCCCAGGCAGTCCATTACTCCTGGGCTTAGATGTAGGGCTTAGCGGGTAGGGGCCCTTGGAGGCCAGGCCCTGGGTAGCCCATGAGCGGCACCTCACAGTCAAGCCCACCGGGCAGGGCTTCCCCACCACCCTCAGTCACCTTGGGGCCTGGCTCCAAGGGGGCCTTCACCCCCTCCAGCTCCAAGGGCCCAGCCCCCGGCCCCACCTGCCCTTTGCCCTGAGCCACAGCCGCCGCAGCCCGACCCCGCCGCACACAGTAGGCCGCCCCCACGGCGGCCAGCGCAGCCAGGAGCACGGCCGCCAGGGCGGGGGCAATAAGGAGTGGCAGGTTGCCCTCACGGGCCTGGGTGACCGGGGCGTGGCTAGAGCGGACAGCAGCGGGTGTGCGGGCCTCCCCACAGGCCTCTTCGCCCTCAGGCACCCGCCCAGCCCCCAGGGGCCTGACGCAGATGGAGTAGGTGGCGTTGGGCCGCAGCTGGGTGACCGTGTACTCGGCGAGAGAGGCAGGCAGCCGCAGTGTCACCGGCCGCTTGTCGGGACCCGACAAGTTGCGGTAGGTGAGGCGGAGGCTCCTGAGCTGCACGGCGCTGCTCTGCAGGTAGCGCTGCAGGCCCACTCGCAGGGAGGTGGGGCTCGCAGGCTCGATGCCCAGGGGCAGGGGCCCGGGCGGCCTCAGTGTGGCTGGGGCGGGGCTGGGCCTCGGGCCCTGCCTCACCCGGCTCTCGCAGTACAGGCCCGTGAATCCCTCGGGGCACAGGCACTCCAGGTGGCCTCGCGCCCCCAGATGGCAGGTGCCCCCATTGAGGCAGATGGACGCTGGGCAGTCCTGGGGCTGGGGGGCAGGCCCCACAGTGGGCAGGGCGGCGGGCGGCAGGCTTGGGGCCTCTGTGGCAGGCTCTGTGGGGCTGAGCCAGGTGGGAGCCGGGCTGGAAGGTGGGAGTGTGGGCTCCCATGCTGCAGGCCTCGTGGTGGGTACTGTGGCCGTGGTGGTGGTGGCTGGGCAGCCAAAATCAGCGTAGTCGAGGTCCAGGAGCAGCCGGCCAGCATTCTTGGGCGGGAAGTGGCAGCGCGTCTCCTCGGGGCTGGCCAGCGCCACGCGGCTTTCCCTCAGCCAAGGGCCAAACCAGCTCAGGGGGCACACGCAGTTGAAGGGGTTGCGGGCGGCTGCCAGGAGCCGCAGGCGGGGGAAGAGGCCCGAGAGCTCGTGCGGCAGGGCCTGCAGGCTCAGGTTGTTCAGGTCCAGCTCCTGCAGGGCCGCCAGGCTGGCCAGGTCCTCGGGCCGCAACTGGGCGATGCGGGTGTTGCCAGCCAGCCGCAGGCGCGTCAGGCCCCGCAGGCCCCGGATGGCGGGCGGCACGTGCTCCAGCTGGTTGTCAGACACATCTAGGTCATGGAGGTTGCGCAGGCGGCCAAAAAGCCCCTCGTCCAGGTGCCGCAGCCCCAGGCCGGCCAGCCGCAGTGCCTCCACGTTGGCAGTGTCCAGGGCGCCGGGCTCCAGGGCGAGGAGGCTGTTGTGGCTGAGGTCGAGCAGCAGCAGGCGTGGCAGGTGCAGTGGGGGCAGCGCCCGCAGCTCGTTGTCCTGCAGCTTGAGCTCCAGGAGGCGGTCAAGTGCATCGAAGGCGCCCGGCTGGATGTGGCGGATGCGGTTCTTGCCTAGGTAGAGGCGCTCGAGGCGCCACAGGCCACGGAAGGTCTCATTGGTGATCTCGCGCAGCCTGTTGGCAGTCAGGTCTAGGTTGCTGAGGTTGGCAAGCAGTTGGAAGACCCCACTGGGCAAGCTGGCGATTTGGTTCTGGGACAGGTCCAGGAGCTGCAGGCCCGGCAGGCCAGCAAAGCTGCCTGCGTCAAGCGTGGTGATGCCGTTGTCAAAGACGTACAGGCCTGCCGTGTTGGGCGGCACGTCACGGGGCACTGTGGTCCCCTGGCGGGCAGTGCAAAAGACTGTCTGTGGCTGGTTGCACTGGCAGCCAGATGGGCAGCTCTGCACCCCAGGCCCCAGGGCCAGCAGCAGCAGCAGCAGCAGGGGTGGGGGGATCCTGGAGCGCATCTTCTGGTCCCTGTGAGCAGAGAGGAGAGACAGGAGACCGTGAGTCAGGGGCCCAGGGGACAGCCACACCAGGAAGGACTGAGAAGGGAATTCCCAGCCCCCTTCACCACTCCCTGCCCCCAAATCCAACAGTGCACAGTAGTTATGAGTCAGGTCCCCAGTGCCCAGGCCGGGTTCCTATCCCAGCCCCGTCACTCCCTCACTGTGTGACTTGGAGCAGTCACATGACCTCGTTATGATATTAGTTGCTACTTCCTGCGCTGTCACCAGGGTTCAGTGGGCTGATGCATGCAGAGGGAGGCCTGGCCCCCAAACACTCAGTGACCACGAATAACTCCCTTCTCCTTAACCCCAGCCCTCCCGCCTCTTTGTGGCTCAGAGAGAACATGTGGTCAAAAAGCATCAGGCTCTGTGCCTTCCCCGCCAGGCCCCCAAATCTCTGCTGAGGTGGACAGGGAAGCAGGGAAGATGGGGGGTCCTGGAGCAGCAGCCCCTCTCTGCAGTGTCTAGGAGAGACAGGCGGGGCAGTCGGCTGAGCGCGTAACCAGAGAAGCTGGCTGCCCCGGGCCGCTGGCCCCTGCCGCCACACTCCGTGTCCTCCAAGTGAGGAGAAACCGCAGCGGGAAGACTTCACATGGAAACTATGGGATCGGTGTTTTTCCACTTGTGAAGTCAGACCTGCCCAAGACGGGAGCTGTGGGCCCACCAGGATGTGGCCAGCGGGAAAGTTCCTGGGGGAGGGGGCAGAGAGGAGCTGGAGCAGGTGTCCCCCTGTGGGGGGTAGGGAGGCAGGGACCCTGGTCTTCAGATCAGATCCTCTATCTCTGAGGTGTGATGATAGGACCAGAGGTGAGGCAGTCCAGCCTCCCTGGGCTGACCCAGGGCTCAGTTCGGGGACACTGGTTGCATGGTGGACCCAGAGGCAGCGCCAGGCCTGGAAACGCTCCACAGATTGGCTCATCTACCAGTTCTTGGGGTCTGCTCTGAGCCGAGCGCTGAGAGGAGCAGCAGCCCTCCCCGTGTCCTGGCACCATGGAACACTTACAGCCACCTCGTTTAGTCGTGTCATCCGTTCCCCCCACCGCCCCCGGCAGCCATTCCAGGTGGAAACCGTTCTCATCACTCCCAGATGACAGAAGAAAGGGGGGCTCCTGCAGGCACTGTGACATGCTGCCATCGCACTGTCGGGAAATCTGAGCCAGAGCCCAGGTCCTTAACCATGTCCAGGTGCGGCTGGGCCTGCGCCTGGGATGGTCCTGCCCTTCTGACGCGAAGCCCAGTCCTACCCTGGGTGGGGGTGGCTCCCCTAGTCACTCCAGGCTCCAGCTCATAGCTGGACCTGCCCAAGACAGGATGAGGCCCTAGCACGTTCCCCACTTCGCTTAGGTTCCTGAGGGAAGCTCAGGGACCACCCCCAGCAGCAGTCCCCACACTCTGGGCTCCTAGAGTCCCCGAGTGGTTGGCACCCCTCCCCTCCAGGCGCCTCCTGCTCACACAAGGGCCTTTTGTGCTGGGGCTCGGCCTCCCCTTCCCCCACGCCGGCCAGTAGTCTTCCCGGCCATGGCAGGTAACACGGCCCCCCATCCAGCCTGCTTCTGCCCCACTGCCATCTCTCGGGCTGCCCTCCCCCAGGGACCTGGGCTCTGGAAATGTGAGGTGGAGGAGGGGCAGGTGGTCCTGGGACAGATTAGACAAGTCACTTGGGAGGCCACTGTGATCTTGGGCCAGCTCTGTCACCCAGGTTGGGCCTGCCTAGGCCCTGCCCACCTGCAGGGCCCCCTCTGCCAGGAAAGAGGGGCCATCAGCCTCTGCCCCTCACTAGTTCACACCAATGACTGCCCTTCAGAGGCCAGCGGGGGCCTCCCCTGCTCTCTAGGGTACCGGCTGTACCATCCCCTCCCTAAGGGGAGGTCTTGTCTATCTTTGCTCCCCTGTGTCCAGAGCCCGCTTGGCTCATCTCTGCTAAGTGGACGATGGGGCAGGTCCTTGCACTGAGCCTCAGATGAAACTTGGACTGGAACCTGGGAGGCCTCATGGGCCCCTGGCCCCGCCGTCGCCGTCCCAAGGGGGATCCATGCGCTGTACTGGCCTCCTCCCCTGCGTAGACCCACTCCGCCCTCACTGACTCAGAGGCAGCGGGTGCGGCCTGGCCTCCAGATGTGGGCTGTGAGCACCCCCCGCCCCCATGTCCACGTGGGGGGTGAGCCGCCTCCCCCTGAATCAGCCCTCCCGGCGGGGCAGGCAGGGTCAGGAAGGGAGCAGCCAGGCTCTGAGGTGGGAGGGGACCCTACACGTGGCCAGCCTGGCCACCCCTGTGGCTTGGGGCCCCCTGGGCCTCGTATAAGGTCATAGTTAAGAGCTCACACTCCGGTCAGGCAGCCCTAGGCCAGGGGCGTCCGAGCTGTGAGGCTACAGACAGCGGCTTTCTCTCAGCGCCTTGGTTCTCCATCTGTCTACCTGGGCGTTTCAGAGTCAACACCTCCCAGGACTGGGAGCACTTAGCACTGAGCGGCCAGGTGTGGCCCTTGGGGGCCTAGGGTGCGTGCCAAGAGGTGTTCCCTATTCTGTCTTGAGAGGGACCAGGATGGGCTCTGGGCTCCACTCCATAGTCTGCTGGCCCTTTAATCAGTCAAGTCATCACAGGGGAGGGAGGCAGGGACGCAGTAGGTCTTTCTGGCCAGAGAGTGGCAATCTGGCTGAGTCGGTGGGGAGCAGGGCTGGCATCTGGGGCTGGGGAGACCCCAGCAGGCAGCACCTAACCTGCTTCCTACCCCCGAGGATGCAGGCGTGAGCACCTTTGCCTGAGCCCCACTCCAGCCGCCCAGCGAGGAGTTGGCACTGCAGCTTTGGAAAACTGCAAGCCTGTGGCTGGCGGCTCCAGGAGTTCCGCCATAGGGCTTCTGGCACCAAGAGCAGATCAGACAGCCCCCAGAGGGGACCCAGAGGGCAAAGACTAACTGTAGAGGGGTGGTAGGAGACAGAGGCCTCAGTTTGGATCCAAGTTCTGCCCCTAAATAGCTTCCCAGGTCCCTTCTCAGTGGTGGGCCTCAGTTTCTCACCAGCCCTGCCTCACTCTCTGGAGTTGTTCTGAGCACCCAGGGTTGTAGTTTTGTGTTGTTCTGTTTATAAATGGGGAAGTTCTTGTAACAAGTTCTGGAAGCTACCTGCCTGTCTGGGCGCATGCTGGTGTGTGTGTGTGCATTGGGGCTGGAGGTGTCTGTCGGGGTCACGGGGTCACGGCTGTCCTGGCCAGTGCAATTTCAGCAGCTCTGAAGGACTAGGGGCCTGGGCTTTGATATCTGATCCTCTGACCCCGAGGCAGGGAGGTGGGACCTTTCCCTCTGCAAAGGGTGTAGGGAGAGTTCTGGAGGTAGCCTTGGGATTTGGGGGGTGGGGGGGCAGGTGGGCAAAGGGTCGATGCCCTTCCTCCTCCACCCGGCCTCTACACAGCCTCACCTTGGCCTGGCCTCACCACGGTGTGTAGAAAGAGGCGGGAGGCAGAGGCCTGGGCTCTGCTGCTGGCCTTGCCACCCTCCAGGGGACAGTTGCTGGGATGGGGCTTTAGGGTCTGACTGCCTGCATTCACAGCCTGGCTGCGTGACAGCCTGGCCTCGACCTTTCACCTCAGTTCCCACCTGTGAAGTGGGGGGGCTGGCTATAGTGCCTGATTCTCAGGGCTGTTTAGTTTGTAGTTGGAGCACGTTCTAAGTGGTCAGTAAACATTAGCTACTAAGGGTGTTACCCATAAACCTGTTACCCATAAAACCTGCCTTCCACGTGCATGGGGTGAGGATGCAATGGTATGAGAGGGGCTTCACCCTGCTTTCAGCACAGACAGGAGGCCCCCTGGGCCCAGGGTGAGGCCTCCACACAGAGGGTGCCCACTCCCCTCCACCCTCCACCCTCCGGCGTGGGAGAGCGGGAGGAGCTGGAGAGAGTGGCCTGATGAGGGGTGTCTAGTTCTGGAAGGGGGTGGGGGGAGTGAGCTGTCATTTGGCCAGTCCCCTTTAGCATATGACCTTGGCGGGGGGGAGCAGAGGGAGGGGCTCTATGAGTAAGGACATCATCATCTGAGCTCTCAAGGGGACCCAGAGTGCCCCCACACAGCCCCGAGTATGGGACACACCTGGAGGCACCCACTCACACACAGAGCCTAGGTCAGGCAGGGGCTGGCAAGTGGGTGGAACCCAGGGGTTTGGGTGACCACATCACACCTCAGGCTAGAGTACCACACTGCTCCTGGGGAAAGCTGTGTGCCTGGCTGGCAGGGGAGAGATTCGGACAGACAGACAAGACTCAGAAGCCGGCACACCCCTTTCCTGTGCCCTAGCTAGAGTGGATGCAGGGGCCGGGTGCTGCACGTCCGACCCCGAAGCTCTGGGCCTCTGGTTCCCAGTGCTGGCCCGCCCGGGCTAAGCACTGCCGGCCAGGCCTGGCAGCAGCCCAGCCCAGGAGTCTGCCAACCCCCCAGGCAGGCGGGACTGTGCTGGCGGCCAGGACGGCTGGCTCCGGTTTCGCTGACGTGTCTGAGGAGGCTCAGGGCCCTGGCTGGGTCCTCCCGTCTCCCCATCCCTGGGGCATAGCAGCCTCTGGCCCAGTAAGGCAGAGATATCAGGGTCTCTGTCCTGGGCCCCCCCAAAGGGGGCTGGGCCTGCCCAGGTTCCTCAGAGATGGCCCATTCTCTGGGTGGGGGCCGTAGCCCTGCCCTGTGATCAAGCTGGGGGTTCCCACCAGTCTCAGTATCTTTGCCTTTCTAACTCCATCCACCACCCCCAGCCGGCTCGGCTCATTCTACAGAAAAAGCCCTGACACTTCACTTCGTGATCTCCTCCAGTTCCCTTCCCTTTCTGGGCTTCCATCTCCCACCTATAATGCCAGGGGCTTCTCAACCCCAGCTGTACATCAGAATCACCTAGGAAGCTTTGGAAAGTTCCTGATGCCCAGGCCCCACCCCCTGACCAATTAAATAAGAATTTCTGGGGTGACGCCCAGGCAGAGTTATGTTTTGGAGAAGCTCCTTGGGTGAGTCTCCTGTACAGCCAGGGCTCAGACCCTGGGGCAGAGGGTTACAGAGGGGGACAGTCTGGACGTCAGCCCGTCTCCCTGTCCAGGGAGGGGTCTGGATCCCTGAGCAGGTGTGGCTAGCTGGCAGCACTAGAAGAGCAGGTGCTGGCCCTCCCCCACCCCCCACTCCACCACAGAGGAGCTGCCTGGCCCCAGGTGGGTGCCTTCCACAGCACCGTGGGTGACTTGGCAACTGCCAGACCTGTCAGCCCAGGGCAGGGAGACCAGTGACTAAGGCCAGTCTCTGGCTCAGATGGGCCCTCAGGGCAGCGGGATGTGCCCTCTCAAGTCAGGAGAGGTGCCACTCTGTTTGAAGAGGACACCTGCTGCCCTAGGAGCTATGTGGTGGCTGTGACCCAACTAGAAATGGGCCAGTCCAGATGCCACCACTGGCACGTGCGAATGTGATGCCACCAGGGCTGGGCTCCAACATAGGTCTTCCTCACTGCCCTGTCCCCACCCAGAGCCAAGCACCCATCAAGTAAGGCCCTAACCCTGCAATTAACCCTGGATTTGCCAGAGGAAGACCTTAATCACCAAGGGAGGCCACCAGCCCCAAGCCAGCTGGGCCCAGGCTGTCTGGAGCCTAGACAGGGTCTGAGAAGGAAGTGGCCCCTAAGGGGGTCTTGCCCTTCTCACTGTCCCCATGCCTAGGGTTCTTGGTCACCTGGTGGCAGAAGTGGCCCTTCCGGGGTTCTGTGAGGTGATCAGTGGGCAGGTGGGACTGACCAGGGGAGCCACAACCCTGCCGCCTCCAGGGGCCTCTCACTTCCCACTGCTGCCCGCCCAGGCCCAGGGCCCAGGCTCGTAGGGACCCCAGTGACCACCCTAGCTGTAGCCCCTTCTCAGTGCAAGCCAGCTCTCTTCTCCCTCCTTAATTAAATCTCTCAGGCAGCCTCTGAGGAATGTCAGAGCCTTATTGCATTCCCCCGGAGGAGACTGGGGCGGGGGGGGCCGTCCCCAGCCTTGGAGAAGAACTGGCCCCTCGCCTGTCCCCACCCCCCAAACCCGAGGTGGCCCAAGGGAGCCTGCTCCAGCCTCCTCATACCCAGGGAGGCTGGAATGAGGAAAAGCGGGGGAGGCTCGTGGGCCTGGCTGGCCAGGCGGCCCAGCCAGCTGAGGGAAAGCAATCCGGCTGACTCTGGAATGTGGAAACCGATAAAAGGAAGAAGGCTGAGCCCCCGCCCGCCCGTGGTGCACTGGGACTCCTGCAGCACCCCTGCCCGCCCCCAAACACGGCCCTGCTGCAGTCACGCGCGCGCAGACACACGCCCACGCCAGACACACGCCCACTGGGCCGTGCTCACACACTCACACACACACACCCTCCCCCTTCTCCAAATTCCACAGCAGTGAGGGGAGCTGGTTTTCTTGGCAGTGCAGAGCCTTGGGCTCCCCATCCCAGGAAGGGGACTCTAAGGAGAGCTAAGGGGGGCTCCAGGAAGGGTCACTACCCCAGTTAGGTGGCCTTGCCGCCCTTCCCATGAGCTCAGGGCCTGCTAGTGGTCAGAGATGCTTCTGTGGGCAGATGCTCACCTAGCCTCTCTGGTCACTGAGGGGAACTGGCTGGCAGGCATGCCGGGGTGGGAGCTGCCGCCTGGGCCCAGCTGGGCCCCCACTTTCCTGTTCCCAGAAGCTGCCCAGCCCAGGGATGAGGTCCATTTACAAGCCCCCACGAGGATTCAACTCTCTTTGCCTGGGACTTGTCCCAGCTCCCCCAGGGCTGTAGTGGGGGTGTCAGGAAGGAGAGGCAGGAACTGTGGACCCATCTCCTGCCTAGGGCATCTCCCTGGCCCTGGCGCTGCCTACCAGAGGGAGCTTCCTAGGGAGAGCACAGGCCTGGGCAGTGTCTGAGGGGCTTCTCATGTTGAACCCCCTCCCTGACTTCCAGAGTCTGGAGAGAGTGGTGCCATCCCAGCAAATGCCCTGGGACACCAGCCCCATCTGACCCTCCAGACCCACAGGTCCCAGGGTAGCTGTTTCAGTCTGCAGCCGCAAGAGCCTGGGGGAGGTGGGGACAGGCAGTGCCCAGGGCCCCCAGCCTGGCACGCGTGTACTCATCCTCTTCCCTGGGCCCGGGAAAGGCCAGATAATGGTCTGGAGGGAATCCAGCTGGGCTGCTCATTACCAGAGCCCTCTTCCTGCCTCTGACACTCTGTTTACAGAAGCTCCGGGGGCTGATTCCCCTGGGAGAAGACAGCAAACTCAGGGGACTGCTTTCCCATCCCCCCACCCGCCTGTCTTATCCCTACTGGGCCTTGCCAACAGCTGGGCCCATACTGGACTTCACTGCCCGCTGGGCCAGCTTGAATGGACCCCACTCAGAGGGCACCCGCCCAGCCACCCCTCTATGCCGCAGCACCCAGAGTCCACCCTAGTGGCAAGGGTCCTTTGAGAGTTAGTCCAGTCTCCCAGCCCAAGAAGTTCTTGGCCTGGGGAGGGGGGCTCTGGCTCCTGGTGCCTCTCTCCAGAGCCTCACCTGCCCTTGGTGCACAAGGCAAGAAGGGGGACACCAGGACCCTCAGGGCCTCTTCCTCTTTCCCACCTTGCAGACTCCACCCCTGGGCCACAGAGGGAGAAGCGGTCAGCGACCCTGGTGTGGTAATTGTTAACGAATGAGGGTGAGGCAGAATGGTTGGCACCAATCGGCTGGACTGCCAGTGACCACAGGGGACCTCGGCAGCCCTCAGGCCCAAGCGCTGCCAGCCCAGGGACACAAAGGACTAGGCTGGCTCCAGGCCATTGAGTTCATAGCCTGAGCAAAACCCCTTTCCTGGCAGAGGCAGAGATGGGACACCCTAATACCTGGAGCACAAAGGGCCCCAGCCAGCCAAGGTCTGTCCCCGCCACCATCCCGAGGGGGATGGGGCATCAGATACCTGCCAGCCACCCCCCCACCCCTCCCCAGGGCTGCATGCCTGTGGCCCCTGGCTCTGCCCTGAGTGACAAGGGCCCTCAGGACCCCAGGCAGCCCATCTGCAGAGGCACCAGGGGCTCCAGGCCCAGACCCAGACTGACCTCCTCCAGGAGGTAAGAGTAACCTAAGACTATGGCTTGGCCATCCCCTCAAAGGGGTTTGATTCATAAAACTGGTCATGCCGGAGGGCCCAGCCGTGGGAGGAGGAAGCGAAGGAGGGGGTGTTTATTTTGTCTGCTTGAAGCCCCGCCGGCCGGTGAGCCATGTACACACATGCGCGCGCGCCCACCCCGGCCTGGGGCTCTCCGCGCCCCGGGACTGCCGGAGGAGGGGGCGAGCCAGGCGCGGGCAGGGGGCGCACGGGGCCCGCACTCCGGGAGACCAGGTCGGCCCAGGTGACCGCGCGCGGCTGGGGGCGCATGCCCGCCCTAAGTGCGTGTGCGTGGTTGGGGGTCCGCGCGCGTGATCGGCGCGTGTGCACAGCCCGCCCGGTGGCGCCCCCCGCCCCCGCCCGCAGCCCCCTAGCACGGCAGACACTCACCGGGAGGCGGCGACGGCAGGAGCGGGGCGGGGCGAGCCGCGGCCTCAGAGTCCTTCCCGGCCGACCGGGCCAGAGGGGGTCCTGGGTCCGGGGGTCCAGAGGCAGCGCGTCCGCGTCTCCCCGCCCCGGGCTCGGGCTGCGGAGTCGGCTCGCAGGAGGCGGGTCGCATCTTAAGAGCCGGGGGCGGGGCCTCCGCAGGAGGGGGGCGGGGAGGCTCCCTATTGGCTGGGGCGGGGCCAACGGAGACCCGCCTCCCCTCTCAGCTGAAGGGTCAACTGGTCCGGCAGCCTGGTCCTCACCTCGCCACCTCCCGACTAGGCGGGCCGAAAAGACCTTCCCGGCCCGTCAGGAGTCCCTCGCTCCAGTCTGGTCTGCCAGTAGTTTGCCGTATGACCCTGGGCAGGTCGCTGTTTTTAGCGTAAAAAGCAAGGGAATATTGAGTGAGACCAAGAGTCCCAAACCCGGATGCTCATGACACACAGGCAGGTGAGAAACTGGAGGAGCCGGCCCCCGCGGCTGTGGAGACCTGGAGAAGCCAGGGCTGAGCGGGTGGGGGAAGTGGGAGCTGGTGTAAGGGCTCAGCCCCCATGACCTGCCCCAGCCTGCCAGAGCTTTGGATTTTTCAAGAGAAACTGGAAATCTGGATTTTTTAGGTGAAATCTCTCAAAGCGTTATTGTTGGTAGCTAATCCCAATTTCAAAAACTTCTGAGCAGGCCACACAGAGCCCTTCTGAGAGCTTCCTAGGTACAACTTCTAATACCAAATCTGAGTTCTGGGGTCCTTTTAGCCATAACAGCTGTCAGGGCCGTGAGCGTCCCTGGACCACCTTCCCCACCTTAGACAAAGGGACTGAGACGCAGGAAGGGGATGTGACAGTCTGCCCAAGGCCCCACGCTTACTGGCAGCTTCAAGGCTGGAATGTGCTGGGGGGGCCAGGATGAGGTCAGAGGTTGGGCCTCACCTCAGTGGGTGGGGCCTGGGTGCAGCTGACAGTGGCTCTAGATGGGGCAGGAGGGGTGGGTGCCAGGGCTGAACTAGTCCAGAAAAATCCCCTGCCTTGGAGGATTCCAGGAAAACGCTCTGGCTCCCCTCCCTCCTCCCCCCACCGCCCCGTGTTTGTGGTCAGAGTCATGCCTCAGAGCCTTTGGGACTCAGTTCAGCTCCCAACTTCCAGAGGGCCCCAGGACACCCCCTCAGCCTGGCCTGCAGCCAGGGCCTTTGGCTGGGCCAGCTGAAGTCTCCATGACCCTGAAGGCTTATCCCAGGAGGCTGAGCCACACCAGCAGGGGGGTCATGTGGTCTTTGGAGGACCTGATCACCTCCAGAAGGCAGGATGGTGTCCGTGTCCAGTTGCTAATGGGCTCAGCAGTGTCCAGCTGGGACAGCCACCCAGACTTCCTCTCTCAGCTCCTAGCCTCTTTGGGCCCTCTCCATAGAGGGTCCCTTTTCAGGACGGGCGAGGGTCCACACTGCATAGTTTTCTTGGTATATGTGGATGTGGGGCATGGCTTGTGAACCTCTGCTCCTGGGCCAGAGCTGGCCCTCGGCTGTGTTTCATTTGGCCTATATGGGACTTTTTAAAACTTTGAAGCCATTGCCAACATTGAAAAATCCGGCGATTGCACATTAAAACGGGACTTCCCAGCTTGCCTTGAACAGGAACTCTCGATGGGGGCTGAGTGGCAGCTGCCCCCTCTGGCCAAGGCCTGAGCTCACACATGCCCCAGTCCCCACCAGTCCCAGTTGTCTCACACCAGGCTGCTTCACTCGCTCAGTTTCCTGCCTGGTCCGGGAAGCATTTGAGTTTGCAGTCGGTGCTGTGTGGCTCTAGTCAGACTGTCCCTGTGTCTCTGCCCATGGGCCCTCTGTCCCCTAAGGCCCTCGAGAGGGTCCACAGAGGCCCCTCCAGCCTGACTTTCCCTTTCCCCAAGGAACAGGTCACCTCTGTGGTGAGTTCTCACTGATAGAGAGATTCCCCCCTGCCTAAAAGGTCCACCCCCCACCCGATCCTGAGCTGGACTCACACAGGCCATGCTCCCATCGACCCAAAGGGTCAAGAGCAGCTTCCAGGAGAAGTCTGTCCAGTGTGTCCATCCTTTCCTCATATGGCTTCAAGGCACCTTCCCCCTTGGAACCTGGTTACCTGGAGCCTCCATGAGGGGAGGGAGCTAAGGAGTGTGGAGCAGGGCTTGGTCCAGGGGGTCCCCACTGTCCAGCCTTGGTAACAGGGACAGATCTAAGGGACCTGGACTGCTTTGGAGTGGTGGCAATGCCAGGATGTCTAGGTGGTGGGTCTGATGGGGAGAAGCAGAGGAGGACTCTAGAAGCTGCTTTTCCCAGCAGGCACAGCCCATACTTCTACTGTGATGATTGCAGGGATATTGGGATTATCAGGGTGGTAACCCTCCCCCACGTGACTTACTCAGTACCACCATTATCCTGCATCTTCAGGGACCTGGGCTTGGGGGTGGGGGCAGATCTGGGCTCTAGACCTTCTAGACTTTGGGTCTGAAGCAGACCCCTGGACCCGGACCCATGTCGGAGCCCTTCTCAGTGGCAGGCTCAGATGTCAGCCCTCCCCGCAAGCCATGGCAGCGGAAGAGGAGCCTGTGCCAGCTCTCACCACCTCTGGCCCTCTGCCAGGCTAGGGCTTGGTTCTGCATTCCAGACCCAGACCCAGCCTGGCTCTCTTTACAAGGCCTGGGATCAGCCCCATGCCACCTATTGGCCAGCCCTTGGGACCAGGTGCCATGACCCCATTTCCTGGCCCGTGCCGTGGCGGGCAGGATGCTCCCACCTGGTGGAGCTGCCCAGATGGCTCTGCCAGAGGCGAGGAAGACCGGCCTGACCTGTCGGAGGAGCCAGCCCTGCCCTCTGTGACTTTCTGCCCCCACACCCCCAGCGCCTGAGTCAGTGGGCTGGCCAACTGGGGCTGATGGGGCGGGGTTGTGGGGAGGCCAGGTCAAGCCTCTCAACGAGGTTGGTTTAGAGCACAGGTGACCATCAATGCCATGGCGGAACCCACAGGCCCATTCCCCAGCTCTCACCAAGGCAGCAACGAGGTAACAAGTCACCCCAGCTTACTTGCTCTCAGACTCTGCCCTGAGCCCCACGTCACCTCGTGTTTCCACTCCTCCTGCCTGTCTCCACGTGGTGATTTCTGCTCAGTGGACATCTGATCCTGTCCCTCTTTGCTTAAGACGTGCCATCAGCTTTTCGTTGCTCGTCTGACAGAGGGAGGAGGAACTCCCCTCCTGATTCACCAGGCCCCCTTCTGTCTGGCCTCTGCCCACTCCATCCTGAGCCTCACCCTCACCCATTGGCCATGCTGTCCTTCTCCCTGTTTCTCAGATAGGCCATGCACCCACCTGCCACAGGGCCTTTGTACGTGCTGCTTTTTCTGCCTGAAACTCTCTTCCCTTGATGTGGTTGATTCCTCTTTAACCTTTGGATCATGGGGAACACCCCCTCCCCTCTGGCCAACCAAAGTCAGGCCCTTCTGCCCCTTGCTGTGTGTCCTTGGAGAACTTTTCCTTTACGTGTTTATTTGTAGGACTGTGTCTGTCTCTCACAGCAGGCCATGAGCTCCTTGAGGACAGAGGTGGGGTCTGTTGCATTCATCTCTGGTCATACCTGCAGGCTGAGCTGAGGACCAGGCATAGGCCAGCTTTAGCCAAAAGAATGAATGATTGTGAATGAATGAGTGAGTGAAAGCTTTGTTACAACTGTGGAAGGGACCTGCATCCGGCCCCAGTGGAGCCAGCATCAGCATGGGGGGCACCCCAGGTCACACACCCACTTTGTCCCGCCACCCCGACCCCCTCCCCTGCAGCAGGCAGTGGTCAGACCAGGTCAAGAAGGGCAGTTCTGAGCCCGGCTCACCCTGCCAGCCCGAGGTAATGAGAAGCTGCGTTACTCACAGGTGACCGGCCCAGGGCACTCTAAGAAGCTGTGGAGACACTCGGCCCCACCCAGCTTCCCAGCCCATTCTGTGGCTCCCGGCAGGGTGGGGAGGGGGAGTGGGCTGCAGCTTTGGGCAGCTGGCCAGGAGGGGATGAACAGGCAGAGGAGGAGGAAGGGGGCTGGGCTCTTGGTTGCCTGGGTGAGGGGTAGAGGCAGCTGCCACAGCTGGGTGACCTCTGACCACTGGAACCACAGTGAGAACCACGGAATTCTGTGTGGAGCGAGTGTCAGCATCTGTGTAGGGGTCCAGGCCCACGGGTCCCCAGGGATGTGAGACCAAGACCAGGAGCAAGACACAGAAACGGATGAAGGCACCCGTCCGAATTCTCCTTGTCCCCCGCTCCCCAGAGCCTGAGCCAGAAAGGAGTGCTTACAGGACTGGGGGCTGCAGAGGGGCCCCGCAGGGCACAGGGAGGGGAGTCGTAAATCCCTGAGCAGCGACAGGCCGTTGGCTGAGACGAGATGGGCACAGGGCAGCAAGATCTCTGGGGGCTTCCAGCCTGCCCTCCACATTCCCAGCCACTGCCCCTCCCTAGGCCTCTCCGGCTCTGAAATGGGATGGAGGATGGGGAGGGCAGGGAAGCACGGTGGCAAAGGAGCCCCTGCTCCCGGCCCCTGGCTCAGGCTTGGGCACGGGGGCTCAAGGCTGGTGGGGAGTGGGGTTCCGAGTCTCTAAGATGTCATCAAGGCCCCAGGAGCGTGAGGTGACTGAGTAGATGGCCCCCAAACCTTAGTGCAGACCTGGTACGCTGGGGCTGACTGGCACTGGGTGGGGGTGGAGGGAATCCGTGGTTCTGGCACCGCCCTCGCCTTCCCTGGCCTGATGTCTAGGCTGGCCGAGGTGGGACCAGGGGCAGAATGTGTGTGGGGTCTTCTGGAGCTGCTGAGCCCGGGGTGGGGATCTGAAGTGCAGAAAGGGGATGGCTCCCCTGTGCCCAGTGCCTGGCACAAGTCCTGGCGTGAAGCAGGTGGGCAGACGGAGGACCGAGGAAGACAGGCTGGGACATGGGGATGTGCTTGGTGTGTTGGTAGCACAGGGAGAGGAGGCGGAGGGGTCTGGGGGACCAGGCTGGACGCAGCTGGAGGGGCCGCATTGCTCCTGACCACTGTGGCGTTTGACCTGAGCCCCTGTCTGGGGTCATGAGGTTCACAATCCTGCTGTCCCTCGCCCACGGGCGGCTGACCGCATCCTGCCGACTAGGTCTTTCTCTTCCAGGTCTCTGATGCCCCTGCTGGACCCAGACTCCGGGCTCCTGGTCCTGGCAGGAAAGGTAAGCGAGAAGCTGGAGCCCTGACCCACGTCCACCCGTGTCAGCCCCCGGGGCTGGTGCCCTCACTTGCCAGGGGTGGCCCCAACCTTTGACCTAACCAGCTAGCTGCAAGAGTGGGGAGTGCAGGATGCCCTCCACCCCCAGAAAGGAGGAACTGGAACAGCACTGCCGAGGCTCCACCACCACCCGGCTGAGCAGCATCCGCCAGGGGCTCCGCGGATCCGGTCCCCTGCGTCTTCATCCGCGCAGTCATGTGACTATAACCCCCCTAAAACATCAGCTTCTTGAGGACAAGGCCGAGAATAGAGCAGTGTTAGTACACAGTAGTCACTCTGTAAATACTGAATGTATACCCCCGGTGCTCACTCCATGCACAGTGATGACGAACAGGTTGGTTAAAGTCTACTGAGGGCTCAGCTCAGTGCCCAGCACACAGTCAGGGCCTGGTAGATGTCTGCCATGGTTCTGGGGCTCAGATCCTGGGAGAGGAACCGGGTGGGAGGTGGAGAGGATAGCTGGTGCTTCCAGGGCATGCCCCAGGCCACCAGGGTGTGGTCAGTGAGCGGTGCTCAGGTTGGGCTCATTTCAGGGTGAGAGTCAGCTGTCCTGCTACGAGGTGGCCCCACAGCAGCCGGCACTGAGCCCAGGTAAGCCCTGCCCTCCTCCCCCTCTCCCCTTCCCTCCCCCGCCCACCTTGACCCTCCTCCCACGGTGTCCCCAACAGTGACCCAGTGCCTCCTGGAGAGCGCACTGCGGGGGGCAGCCCTCATGCCCCGGCGGGCACTGGCTGTCATGGGCTGCGAGGTGCTCCGTGTCCTGCAGCTGAGCGACACAGCCATTGTTCCCATCAGCTACCACGTGCCCCGCAAGGTAAGGGGGGACTGGGTGAGGGTCTGGGAGGGCCTGGGGGACCCGGGCCTCACCGGCCATGTACCTGTCTGCCACCAGGCTGTGGAGTTCCACGAGGACCTGTTCCCAGATGCCGCAGGCTGTGTACCCGCCTCCGACCCCCACACCTGGTGGGCTGGGAGCAACCAGCAGGTAGGGCTAAGGCCTGGCTGCTGCTCCAGGCCCCCACCAGCCCCTGGGAGCCCACAGGCAGCAGCCCCATTCACGGCCCCGCAGTCCGGCTATGCGCTCTCTCAGCTGCCCTCTGTTCCCCCTGCCGTCCCTATCCCTCCTGCCTCAACTGCTGGCCTCTCCCCACAGGTGCAGAGGGTCAGCCTGGACCCGGCCCGCCGACCCCACTCCAGCTTCACTTCCCGCCTGGTGCCCCCTGCAGAGCCTCCCCCTGATGTGGCCCAGCCTGTAGAGGTGCCTGTGGGCGATGCGGACCCCAGCGTGAGTGCCAGGGCTGCCCGCTTAGCTGCCCCATCACAACATCACAGTTGGGACCCTGAGTCAGAGCTGGCGAGTGTGTTCGCCTGCCCAATGGTCTTTTTTATCTTTTCTAGCTGTTAAGCATAACAGACAGAAAGCACATGAAGCATAAAGAACCTCACAGTGTTCTCTAAACTGAGCAAACACTTAGAAAGTGAGAGACTTCACATGAAAATCTAGATTTCTGGCTTCTCTTGAAAAACTGGCAGATCTTAACTACTCTAGGCCTGCCCTCCCACAAAACTGGGAGCTGGCAGCTGCCACTTGCTGTCCCCATAGCCTAAAGCTCAGCTCACCCCCGTGTTACCCCCAGCCCCTGTCTGCGATTATGTGCCTACCCCATGCCCCACAATGGGGCTTCATGCCCAGCCCAGTGTCCCACAGCCGGGAGGAGGGGCCCAGAGTGATGACTCAGGCATCCCCTCTCTCTTTGGCCAACACCCCCAGGGGCCTGCTGGCTGACCCAGTGTTTCTCCCCCAGGAGGGCTTCTCCTCCCCTCCCAGCTCACTGACCTCGCTGACTTCGCCCTCCACGCCCTCTAGCCTGGGGCCCTCGCTATCCAGCACCAGCGGCATCGGCACCAGCCCCAGCCAGAGGTCACTGCAGAGCCTGCTGGGTCAGTGTGTGAGGGTGGGAGCCCTGTCTACCCCCACCCCAGCCATCCTCCTCTATACCCCAGCCCTGCCTCCCCCATCCCTGCCTGCCCCCATAGCCCTGTCTCCCCCACAGCCCTGCCTCCCCTATCCCTGCCTGCCCCCATAGCCCTGTCTCCTCCACAGCCCTGCCTCCCCCATCCCTGCCTCCCCCCACAGCCCTGCCCTCCCACAGCCCTGCCTCCCCCCAGATCCCAGCCTCCCCCCAGAGCCCTGCCTCCCCACAGCCCCGCCTCCCCTCACGGCCCTACCCTCCCACAGCCCTGCTTCCCCCACAGTCCTGCTGCCTCCATAACCCTGCCTCCCCCCACAGCCCTGCCTCCCCGACAGACCTGCCTCCCCCTCCCCAAGTCCTACCTCCCTTCCTGGTGGAGTCATTCGTCCTTGTGGGTAAAGTGAGTCTCATCTGTAAGAAGTTGACCTAGACAGTCCCTGGAGCGCCCGGCTTCCACCGAGATACCTCAGGTCTCATTCCCTGGCGCCCTTCTGGGCGAGCTGTGTTGGCTGGCCCAGGAGAGGCCTGGGCACACGCCCTGCCTGATCTTGCAGTGAAGAAAGCAGGCAGCCGGGACTCAGGGTTGGTCTGGGGTCCTCGTGCAGAACAGCGCAGGGTGGGCAGGCAGGGCATCCTCACATGGCTCCATGTCCCTGCTACCCGCCAGGCCCCAGTTCCAAGTTCCGCCACGCTCAGGGCACTGTCCTGCACCGAGACAGCCACATCACCAACCTCAAAGGGCTCAACCTTACCACGCCTGGCGAGAGCGACGGCTTCTGTGCCAACCGGCTGCGTGTGGCTGTGCCCCTGCTGAGCAGCGGTGGGCAGGTGGCCGTGCTCGAGGTGAGGGACCCCACCACCACGGCTGCCCCTCAGGTCTCTGCAGGATGCTAAGGGTATCGGGTACCCATAGCAGCTCATATTCTCTGAGCACAAACCATGTGCTAGGCACCCATGTCCCCTTATCCCCTTTAATCTTCCCACCTGCCCCATTCGGGGTGCTATTCTTATCCCCATTTTACAGATGAGAGCGATGAGGCACAGAGAGATTTAGTGACCTGCTGGGTCACACAGCTATGTAAGTGGTAGAGCTGGGATTTGTACCCAGGCCACCTGAGTCCCAAGCCTGAGCTCTTTCCACCACTCCACACTGCCCCCCTCACTTTCTGGGGCCTCACGGTGGGCACTTGGGGCTCAGAGCATGAGGTGGCTGAGGCAGGGAGCTTGGGTGACCCAGGGTGGGGCATTGGCTGCACAGGTTGGGGCCTGGGCACTCTGCTTGCCCTGCAGGCCCTGGGGACCGGGCTCTCTTGCCTGTTGCTGATGGGCCTCGGGGTGGGGGCACCTCCCACAGCTACAGAAGCCTGGCCGCCTGCCTGACACAGTGCTGCCCACGCTGCAGAACGGGGCAGCTGTGACTGATCTGGCCTGGGACCCCTTTGACCCCCACCGCCTTGCTGTGGGTAAGGAGGCTGGGCACTGGGCTCAAGGAGGTTCCCGGGTCCTGAATGGGGGCAGGGAGAGCCCGGGGGTCTTGGACCTAGCAGTGATGAGCCTGAGCCTGCGCTCTCTGCAGCCGGGGAGGACGCCAGGATCCGACTGTGGCGGGTGCCCCCTGAGGGCCTGGAAAAGGTGCTCACCACTCCTGAGGCCATGCTCACAGGTCAGGTGGGCCCAAGGAGGGGGCTGGGAGGCAGGCAGTGGCTCCTGAGGAGCTTAGCGTCACCCCATGCCTCGCCCCCAGGCCACACAGAAAAGATCTACTCTCTGCGCTTCCACCCGCTGGCAGCCAACGTGCTGGCCTCCTCGTCCTACGACCTTACTGTCCGGATCTGGGACCTTCAGGCTGGAGCTGAGCGGCTGAGGCTACAGGGCCACCGGGACCAGGTAGGACAGTTATGGAGGCAGATGCCCAGCTACAAGGCAAGAGGCTACCTCTCACGTCCCCACCTGCCCCCAGATCTTTGGCCTGGCCTGGAGTCCTGACGGGCAGCAGCTGGCTACTGTCTGCAAAGATGGGCACTTACGGGTCTATGAGCCTCGGAGTGGCCCTGAGCCACTACAGGTGAGCAAGATGGGCTGGGGGTGGCTCTCAGACCCGGCCACGGGGGTGCGGCTGGGCCTTACGTGCTGTATCCCAACAGGAAGGCCCAGGGCCTGAGGGGGCCCGTGGAGCCCGCGTTGTCTGGGTGTGTGATGGTCACTGTCTGCTGGTATCTGGCTTTGACAGGTAGGACTCAGGGCCCACCATCCCCATCCCCAGACTTCAGCAGGCACCCGTGTCCCCATTCCCCAGGCACACATACACCTGTCAGGCGTGCAGAAGCTGTCCCTGCCCCTCACTGGATGGATGGATGGATGGATGGATGGATGGGTGGGTGGGTGGGTGGGTGGATGAGTGGGTGGATGGGTGGATGGGTGGGTAGGTGGATGGATGAGTGGGTAGATGGGTAGACGGACGGATGAGTGGGTGGATGGGTGGATCAGTGGGTGGGTGGCTGGCTGGCTGGATGGGTAGATGGATGGACGAGTGGGTGGATGGATGAATGAGGGGGTAGATGGATGGATGAATGGATGGATGGATGGATGGATGGATGAATGGATGGATGAGTGGGTGGGTGGGAGGTTGGATGGATGGGAGGGAGGGAGGTGAGGAGGAAGAATGAGTCAACTGGGGGCCCAGAGAGATGAGAGCCACGCCCTGCTGCAAGGAGCTCATGCCTGGTGGGAACCAGGTAAAGCACATGAAACACAGAACCAAGCCTACTGGAGAGGTCCAAGGGATGGGCATTTGGCGCTTTGGAGGAGGGATCAGAGAGGGCCTCCTAAGGGAAGTGTCATGTGAACTGGATCACAAAGGGGCTGGTAACCAGAGACCCAGAGGAGAGGGCATTCATGTCTGGGCAGAAAGGCCAGAAAGCTAACCAGCCTGGCTGGAGCAGAGGACGAGAAGCAGAATGTGGGGAGAAAAATCCAGACTTTTGTCCACAGGTGCTGGGGCCAGGACTGTGCTGAGGAGATTCGGAGGGCAGTGGAGGGGGCGGTAGTAGGGGAGGAGGGGCCCAGGCAGGGCGGCAGGTTAGGACACTCTTGCATTAGGCCAGGCCAGGAGTTCTGAGGGCTGGACCAGGAAAGAGAATGAAGGCCCTGAAGCTTCCCAGCCCAACAAGATCAGGGTTCTTGCTGAAGTCTGCCCCAGTCCCTCCAGCTCTAAGGACCTGCTTCTGCCCCCTGGTCCCCCCTTGCAGCCGAAGTGAGCGCCAGCTACTCCTGTACTCGGCCAAGGCCCTGGCTGGTGGCCCCTTGGCAGTGCTGGGACTAGACGTGGCTCCCTCGACCCTGCTGCCCAGCTACGACCCGGACACCAGCCTGGTGCTGCTTACGGGCAAGGTGGGCTGGGGTGGGCAGGTGGGGGGGCGGTGGGCAGGTGAGAGGAGGTAGGAGGAAGGCAGCTTTAGCTGGCCACCTCACTCTCCCTGCCGCTCTCCCCAGGGTGACACGCGCGTGTTCCTGTACGAGCTGCTCCCCGAGGCCCCTTTCTTCCTGGAGTGCAACAGCTTCACGTCCCCCGACCCCCACAAGGTGAGCCCGTGGGCTCCCTGGTCCTCCTTGCTTAGGTGGGACCGCGGGGCTCCCCTGCCCTCTCGCGGCCATGTAGGGAAGTGCAGGGGCTGGTGAGGTCAGTAGGTCACTGGGCTCAGGTGTGCCTAGCAGCTTGGGAGAGCTGGTTGTTAAACTCAACCATTATTAAAAATTAAACTATATAAAGTTAAGTTATATGAACCTACAAATAAATTATATTAGAAACCATGACAATAAATACCCAATTTATTACTTCCTCATTATTTTACCCGAGTTTACTCTTATCTGTGCTGTTGAGGTTGTTTACATCTATTGGCTCTGTCCGGTGGAAGTACTGCATGATGGCAAGCTGCTGCACCTCTCTTCCCAAGTCTATGTTCAGCAAGTCACGCTGGTAGCGTGAGATCGGCAGTGGTGGGAGTTTTCACACCATGGAAATAGGCAAATGCTACAAATCAGGGCATTTTTCCTGGTTGTTAAACATCTGCCAGGACCCTGCTGTCCAGGCATAGGCCTGGTCCTGGAGGCCCTAAGAGAGGGGGGCCGTGAGCTCTGGGCTGCAGCCCCAGCTCAGACCTCTGCTTCCCCAGGGCTTCGTCCTCCTGCCCAAGACGGAGTGTGATGTGCGGGAAGTGGAGTTTGCCCGATGCCTGCGGCTTCGCCAGACGTCCCTGGAGCCCGTCGCCTTCCGGCTGCCCCGGGTCAGGGTGAGGTTGGGTCCCCCAGCGCACTGACGCCCAGCCCCCTTCCTAGCCCATCAGAGGCTTTGAGGCTCAGCTGGCCCTGTCACCAAACTGCCCCACTCACTACTCTCTGGGACATCTGTCCCCTTTACTCTGCTGAGATTCTAAAACTCTTAGAAACTCTAGACTAGGGTCCCGGGTCTTGCCACGGCCCCCTCCCAATGGATGCCAGTGTGCCCTGGGCCTCTGGTCAGTGCCTCAGGGCAGCCCCTTCCTCCCTCCCCACAGAAAGAGTTCTTCCAGGATGACGTGTTCCCAGACACAGCCGTGAGCTGGGAGCCAGTACTCAGTGCCAAGGCCTGGCTGGGAGGTGCTAACAGGCAGCCCCGGCTTCTCAGCCTGCAGCCCCCGGGCATGACCCCAGGTAGGATGAGGGACCAGGGGGCAGGTAGGGAGCAGGGGAGTGGGTCAGGGTTGGAGAAGGGGGCAGAAGGCCCAAGTCCGATCCTCCGGCCTTGCCGGCATAGAGAAACCTCTGGTGCTTCCGCCGATGAGATGACTGCATCTACAGGCTCAGTCTCTGAGCCCCGGGAGGGCAGGGCCCAGGGTCTGTGTTGGCATTATAAGTGCCCATCCCAACATGCACGCACGCAGGCAGCCTGGTGCCCAGGGCAGTCCTTGTGAACAGAGAATTCAGTAGCTGTTAATGCTACCTCTGAGGTCTCTACCATGGAATCCTCTAGGGGCCGGTACCAAAGGGTTGGGCAAGGAGCCCCCACCAAGGGGACTCTGATGTCTGATGCCTGTCCCTGCCCTGCCCCAGTGAGCCAGGCGCCCCGTGAAGCCCCTGCCCGGCGGGCCCCATCCTCAGCGCTCTACCTGGAGGAGAAGTCGGACCAGCAAAAGAAGGAAGAGGTAGGCGTGGGAGGGGGCTGACCGTGTGAGGGTACGATGTCCCTCAGTTGGTGCTTGCCCCTGTGAGCCTTCAGTTCTCTGCCCTGACCCAGACTGGGACAGGAGCCAGTGTCACACCCCTCTCAGTTGGAGAGCTTGATAGGGAGACCTTCTGGAGCCGTGAAGCTGACCGCCACCCAAGGGGCACAGGGCTTGGGAAGCCAGAGAAGGGCAGAGAGAGGCCCCACCCTGGCCTGGCCCAACCCAGCTGGAACTGGAGGTTTTGGGACCCTGGTGCACATTTGAGCCTCTGAGGCAGTGTGTGGAGACAGTTGCCCTGTGACTCTGGTGCTGCATGTCACAGTCTGTCTTAGGCTCCCTCGTCTCTGTCAAGGTGTCTTTTTCAATGAAAACCTTCATATCTCTCAGGGCTCTAATGAAAATGGCTCTTTCACAACCTTGACGGGGTGTAAACTGGGGTCTGACGTTCTTGGGGTTGGAAGTCCCATTCCCTTCCCACCTCTTCTCCTGTCTACTCTCCCAGCTGCTGAATGCCATGGTGGCGAAGCTGGGGAACCGGGAGGACCCGCTCCCCCAGGACTCCTTCGAAGGTGTGGACGAGGATGAGTGGGTGAGTGGACAAGTGGGCCTGGCATCTGTCCCTCCCCACAAACCCCTGCAGCATGTGCCATCTCCCTTCCCCAGGCCCTCTCAACTCTCTCCCACTTCCTGGTTTATCTCCCCAGGACTAGCCTGCCCACCAGCTACCTTTGGCGTCACCTGCTGGTGCCACCTCCTAGAACCACCTGGTGCCCCCTGCACACCTCACATCTCACCCTCAAACTGGAAGATACCTGTCAGCCCTGGCACACCTCATCCCAGAAGCTCTGGCTTCCTTTGGGCCTTGGGGATTTCCATGGCCTCAGGGCCCTGCTGCAACTCTGGTGGATTGTCTGCACCTCTGCTTTCTCTGGGACCAGCTGCTTCTCCTCAGCTGCCTGCTAGCATGTGGAGCCAGGGGTGTCGGGGGGTAGGGGGTCAGTAGCATGTCCCTGGGAAGGCTCCCTGTCTCCCCTACTCTGACCTGGGCTGGTCCCAGCCTGGGCTGGCTTCACCCAGCACCTTCAGTATTACATGCCACCCCATCTTGCCTGCTGCTCTAGTTCTGGTCAAGGGCCTTGGGGGCCGGCCCCCCGCCAGGCCATTTGGAGCAGCACCAGCCTCAGGGGCCCGGGACGAGTCACCCTGCTCCCCAGGCTTGAAGCCAGGAGAAGAGGACATCACCGAGCTGAGGGCCCAATTAAGGAGGTGTGGGCCCCGCAGGGACTGTCCTGCACATGCTCTGGATGTTTACAGCAATTAAACTTTTCTAAGCTGGCCACCTCTTGTGCCACAGTGGTCTCTGGGTTGGCTGGAAGAGGGGGGGAGTATAGGGGAGGGCGATTTGGCCATGAGCTCCCCCTTGTCCCAAGCCCCACTTTACTCCTGAGGCCTTTTCAGCTGCATGCTGCTGGGAGTTCATTCATTCATCCAACACATAGGTGTCCAGCAGTGCTCTGGGTGGTAGATCCGGTAATGAACAGGAGCGACAAGGCCCCTCGAGGCACTTATTATAGTCTTCTTATGCAGGGGAGCCAGACTGTGTGCCAGTAAGCAAGTGGGGAGTGTGAAGAGAGCTATAAAGAAGATAAATTACGTGAAAGGGAGCCACTGGTATGCAAGGGGCAGCAGGGTGTTCAGGGTCTGAGAAGATGACATTTAAGCTGAGAACTAAGATCTGAAGGCTGCTAAGCCACTGAGAGAGCCCTGAGAAGAACATTTCAGACAGAAGGAAGGATGCTGAGGGAAGAAAGAATTTGGAGAGTTGGCAGAAAGAAAAGAAGGGCAGTGGTCCAGAACATAGTACAAGGCTGCCCGACTTTCATTCATTCAACAAACGTTTGTTGAATGCCTTCCATGGGCCAGCCACCCATCCAGGTGCTGATGTTCAAGAGTAGAGAAAAAAATCAGGGCCGGCCCCGTGGCTTAGCGGTTAAGTGCGTGCACTCCTCTGCTGGCGGCCCGGGTTCGGATCCCGGGTGCACACCGACGCACCGCTTCTCCCGCCATGCTGAGGCCGCGTCCCACATACAGCAACTAGAAGGCTGTGCAACTATGACATACAACTATCTACTGGGGCTTTGGGGGAAAAAATAAATAAATGAAAAATTAAAAAAAAAAAAAAGAGTAGAGAAAAAATCAAAGTCCTGCCCACCAGGAATCCACATTCTAGTGGGAGGGAACAGATTATAAACATAAAATAAATGAATGACATCATAAAGGTGATAAGAGCTTTGGGGAAAAAAAGAGAGGGGATCAAGAATGGAGGTTTAAGCCAGACACAGAAGGCAACATATAGTATGATCCCATTTCTATGAAACGTCCAGAACAGACAAATCCATAAGAGAACGGAGATTAGTGGTTGCGGGGGGATGGGGGAAGGGAAATGGGCAGTCATGGCTAAAGGGTTCAGAGTATTTTGGGAGGTTGATGAAAATGTTCTGGAACTAGTGGTGATGGTTGCACAACTAAATATACTAAAAAGCAGTGAATTGTGCACTTTAAAAGGGTGAATTGGGGGCCGGCCCGGTGGCTTAGCGGTTAAGTGCACGCGCTCCACTACTGGCAGCCCGGGTTCGGATCCAGGACGCACACCGTCGCACCGCTTGTCTGGCCATGCTGAGGCAGCGTCCCACATAACAGCAACTAGAAGGATGTGCAGCTATGACATACAACTATCTACTGGGGCTTTGGGGAGAAAAAGGGGAAAAAAGGAGGAGGATTGGCAATAGATGTTAGCTCAGAGCTGGTCTTCCTCACACACACACACAAAAAAGGTGAATTGTATGGTGTGTGACTTCTATCTCAATAAAGCCGTTACTAAAAAGGGCAATTTGCAGCGTTGGTAGGGGGTCAGGGTGGGCCTCACTGAGGTGACATTTGAGTAAAGACGTGAGGGAGGAGGGAGTGATCCCTCCTTCTCAGGCTGAAGGAAACTGGAATGAAACCTATTTTGAAGTTTCCTGTTGTCTTCAATATTGTGAGAATTTGGCATCTTACTCCTTATTATGTTCGTGAGGTGCTGTGTTTATTGCATGTCTTTTAGTCCCAAATATTTTCGCAAAATCAAGGGAAGAAATTGCCACGCATTTGACCCACGTATTCTGCTGCTCCTAGCGCACCAGGATAAACAAGGCCAGAGAAGCTCCTGGCGCCGCGCATCACCCGCCCCTCCCAGCAGGCCCCGCCTCCGGATCCGCCCATGGCGCCTGCGTCACACGTTTGCCCCGCCCCTCAGCATCGAGGCATTGCGCATGCCCGGCGCGGCGTTGCGCACGCGCTCTCCACTTCTCTTCTTGACCTCTGCCCTGCCGGCCGCTCGTGAGTTGCGGCCGCGGGGCCAGGAAGCGGGAGCTCTCCCTCCCGAGGCAGAGCGGCCGCTATGGTGAGGCCCGAGTTGGGCGCTGCCCAGGGAAGGGGAGGTCGTTTCGGGACCGTGGCGGGGCCAGCGAGCTCCGGCCGCGCTGCGGGTGCTGCGCGCCCCCTGCGTACCTGGTGGGAAGCGGGTCCGGGGGCGTACCACCGGGGGGACCGAGGCGGGCGCTGGTGGCCCCGGGGCCGGGAGAGCCGCCTGGCTGGAGGCAGGGCGGGCCTGGCAGGCAGGAAATGCCCGTAGATGCGGTCGCTCTGTGCGCCCGCCCATGTGCACGCAGCCAAGGGGGGGGCTGATCCGCCCGCGAATCCCCGCTCTGTCCCGGAGCTGCTTGATGGTGTCCCCCTATTATTATCCCCATTTGAAAGCTGATGAAACGGGCTCCGAGACTTTCCCAGGGAAGTGACACAACTGGGACTTGGACCAGGCCCCGCGACACCGAAAACCAAGCGCTTCTGCGGTACCATTGGCACCTGCAGCCAGTTCACAGACCTGGGCCTCTCTGGCTGCCTCAGGTCAGCTGGGGACCCTTTGAAAGTGAAGGGTCGCGAGCTCTTTCCCCGGAGGTTGTATATATACGTTCCCCCAAGTGATTAACGCAGCCAGCTTGGGGAGCCACCTCTTACTTGATAGTGATAGGGATAAGAGCTTACAAGTACCAGGCCTGAGTGGGGCTTTATGTAGATTCTCTTGTAATTTCTATGAAGTCAGTACTCTTATTGTCCCCATTTTACAGATAAGGAACCTGAAGCTCAGAGATTTTGACTCCTCCAGGGTCACTTATCCCACAAGTATCGGAGACTGGTTTTGAGCCCAGCTCCTTCTGTGTCCTGAGACTACACATTTACCACCACATCATTCCTGCCTTGTAGTATTACATCACTGCCATTTACTGAGGACCTACCACAGCTGAACTGGGTTCTTCACAGGCATTCCCACATGTAACTCTGAGCCTGAAGGACCGAGTAAAATGTGGCTCTAGAGGAGTTTGTGTCTTAAAGGAGAAAGCGGGCGAGTCCGTAAAATAGGACAATGTCACAGTATATTAACAGGAAAAGAAAGAGGGTGCTCTGGGAAGGTAGAAATGGGAGCAGCCTGGGGAGGTTTCCCTCAGTGGAATGGAGGGTGATGTATTGAGCTGTCTTGAAGGATGGTGAATTTTGACAGAGTATCGGAGTAGGAGGGAGGATATTTAAGGTTAGTGGGTATGGAGTTCTTTTGCAGGGTGATGAAAATGTTCTAGAACTAGTGATGGTTACACACTCTGTAAATATACTAAGAAGCACTGAATTGTGTACTTTAGAAGAGCGACTTGTATGATGTGTGAATTCAGAGCTGCAGAGACTTCGGGGTAAAGTAGGAGAGCTGATCTAGGAGTAGGTGGTGTGGCTGCAGGGTGGAGAGAGGCGAGGGGAGAAGAAACCAGAGAAGTCGTTTGTAGCCAGACAGAGCTGGGGATGCCAGGCTGGGGAGTGGACTGAATTTATAGGTGGTGGTGGCAGAGTATTGTGTGTGTGTTGTGGGAGGACGGCCAGAGCCCTCCTTTAGCAGAGGGAGTGAGAGGCGTTTGGAAACCCTGCCTGGGGGTTTGGAGTTTATGAGACTTCAGTTTGGCCAAAGCAGAGCTGATGGTGAGCTGGTTATGTGTCACATTCATTCAAATATGTATTGGGCACCAGATGTGCCAGCCACAGGCCAGACCCAGGCATACGTCAGCAAATGTGACAGTTGTGGTCCTGACCTCCCTCCTGCCTAGTTCTGGTGCCAGCAGCTGTTTGCAGGGACCCTGGGTGAACAGAGCCCCCTTCCTATCTCAGTGCATCCTTGAGAAGGGGGTGAGTCTCAGTGGCAGTCTCTGCCTGCCAGCCCGAGGGCCTAGAGCTGCCTTGAAGGGAGCATTGCACATTGGTCTGTCTGAAATTCAGGTTCCCTTCTCAATGCACTTGATGTGGAATAAAGCACACTCCTGAGTGCTCCCCACCCCCACACTGCCTGTGGTCCTTTGCCCTGGCTGCAGGGCTTTGGTCCTGCACTGGACCACGTTGGTCCCCGGATGAGAAGGCATGTGTGCTGTCCACAGTGGGTCCCAGGCTCAGAGTCTATGGCTCTGACCTCTGCCTCTTGATTGTCAGTTTGGCCTGAAGTTGAACGCTGTGTCAGCCAGTTGCTCTTGTCTGGGGCCTTCGGGCCCGAGTGTCAGTCAGTGGACTATGGGATGTTTTAGGGCGTTCTGGGAGAGGCCTCAGCCAGTGGCTGTCTTCATCACCTGTGGTGCCTGCTGCTGGCAGAGCTCTGCTTCCCACCAATCCTCAGCTCTAAGCATAGCTGACCTACAGCTAGGATCTGGGTACCGAATAGGTGAGTGAGAGGATTGGCTACATCGCTGCTCTCTAGACCACTCAGTACCAAGCAGGATCTGGTCCAGAAGCAAAGGCAGCTGTCGCGCTGCTCTGAACCTGCCACTGCCCGTCTGTCCGCTTGGTTTTACGTGCATTGCCTCCTGAGGGCCTTGCAGCTCTCCTATGAGGAGGGTGTTCTCTCCATTTTGCAGATGAGAAAACTGAGGTTCAGAGAGGTTGAATAATTTGCCCAGGGCCATACAGTTAGCAAGAAGCAAAGCTGGGATTCTGGATTATGTCAGCCTGACTCCAAAGCAGCGTTCTCACTCCTCTTCTACACGCCCCAGGAAAAGAGCCTGCCTTTTTGCAGCATTCTCCCCTGTGGAATCAGGATATACCAAATGAGCTGCTGTACTGGGAGAAGCTTTGTTACTCTGTGGTGCCTGGCCATTGTCACGCTTTGTGAAACATAGAATAGTAATAAATGAAAACAAACGTTTATTGAGCACCTACTGTATCATCAGGCTCTGTGCCAGGCACTTGATAAGCTTTATCTCATTTAATCCCTATGATAGCCCTGTTCTTGGCCACATTTTACAGGTGAGGAAACTGAGGCTCACAGAGGTTGAGAACTTGTCCAGGGCACACAGCTGGGATTGGCACAGAGGTGATTCCAAAGCTCACTTGTGTAACCACCACACTACACTGCCTCTCCTGGGAGATACCTCCTGCAGGAACCTTGGTGGCCCCAGTGGGGCTGACCAGGCAGCTCCCTTGGCCGGCCGGAGTAGGCTCTGAAACTTTGCAGGCCAGCCCAGCCTTCTCTGCAGCCATGGAGCTCTGGCAGCAGGAACCACGGGGCCACCATGCCACTTTGGTTTGGAGCCTGCAGGGGATGTGAGGAGAGCCGCCCAGTTAAAGCCTCAGTTCTTAATGTTCATTATTTATCACCAGTCACGGCCCTGGGCATTGAAGCGAACAGGTGAGGACAAGACAGTGCAATAGGGTTGCGCTGGGTGAGTGGCAGCAGAGGAAGTTGTTGTCTGAGGCCTGACGGGTGTTCCAGGCTGAGGGAACCCTCTGGAGTCACCTTCTGGCCTGTCAGCCATCTCAGAGCTGCCTGTCCCCGTGGGAGTGGCTTTAGATGAGGAGGGGTAGTCATGTAGACTCCCCACTCAACAGTGCATCACTTGTCTTGACACCTGCAGCGAGCGAGGCTGGCTGCAGCCCCGCCCCTCCCTCTGATCCAGGAAAGAATCCTCACCGGGCTTTGCTTTCTGGTGTGAAATATGGGGCTTACAAAATTTTCACCTACTTGTAAAATCTAAACCCACTTCCATTGATTAATTCCTGCTAATGGTCCAGAGTCACATTCCACCCTGCCAGTTAGGGAAGGGCAGGTTCGTTGGAGGCCAAACAAGGCTGGTTCTGGAGTCTAAATTCCACTAGAATCTGACGAGCCCCTCTTTGGCCTTGGGTTGGGTCCTTATTCCTTGTCAGGGTGCTTGGTCGCCCTCCCTGCAGACCCCGGGACGCTGTGTGAGGTGGGCAGCCTGGGGATGCCGTGGCTCATAGCGCTAACTTTCGGTTTCCTGCCCACCTTTCCTCGAGTACTGGCTGTGTGTCCTCAGGCTGGTCAGTAAACCCCCTGTGCCTCAGTATCTTGTCGGGATTAACTGGTGCAATAAATAGAGTGTATTTGGCACAGTGCCTGGCACCTGGGCTTAGTTGATACTTGTTGACTGATAGGAAATCTAACTACAGAAAAGTACAAAGAAGAAGGGAAAGTATTTGAACGTGCAGTGTTGGCCTGAAGTGAGCATTCTCTCGAGCATCCTCTGTGCACCCACATTCGTACCATTTCACACACATACATGTGCTGTCTGTATGTCATCTCTTCACAATAAGATCTGTACGTTGTCCCATCTTCCTAGTAACAGATGACTGGTCCTACTCTCCCTGACCACTTGGTCCTCGGTATGTTTGTCTAAATGCCCGCCTAGTGGGCTTTTTGCTGCTTGAAGGTGGAGAGTTGTGTTGAATAAAACAGGCTTGAATAATGTTGGGAGAATTAGGAGGGCTCCGAGTTTCCCCACTAGTAGAATGAAGGTTGGACCAGCCGATCTCAGAAGTGCAGGAAGTGCCCTCTTTGGCCCACAGTGGCAGAGTGAGTTCATGGCAGGTCTGGGACTGACCCTGGCTTCCAGCTCCCTGGCTACAGTGTTATTCCTAAAGCCAGTACCTCTGTGCCCTGCAGCTGCTTTGCCTTGGCTCATGTCTGCCTCTCCTGAAGGCCAAGGGAGGGACCCCTCTGCCTCTGGGGACTACGTCAAGTTCACCCCCTAACCTGCTGTCTGATGAGCACCTGAAGCCACCCAAAGCGGAAGCTTTATATCAGGGTACTTTGGAGGAAGTGGCCTGTGGCTGCTGCTCTGTGCTTCATTACCTCAGCTCTCCAGACGCCTTGCCCCCAGCAGCCATCTCCAGGGGCCCATCTCTGCGGGCCCTGAGAATGCAGCCTGCTAACCAGATGTCTGCTTTGCCCACAGGCCAAGTACCTGGCCCAGATCATCGTGATGGGGGTGCAGGTGGTGGGCAGGGCCTTTGCGCGGGCCCTGCGGCAGGAGTTTGCAGGTAAGCTTAGGCCCCTGTCTCTCCCTGGGCTGGGAGCTCCTGCCCAGGTCAGATTTTCTCTGTAACTTTGACACCGTCACTGTGGGCCGATTGTGAATACAGAGCCCCTCTTCGGGCCTGGGTTCTGGCAGCCTGGGGCACGTCCTGTGGTGGAGGGCAGTGCTGGACTTGGGGCCATTTCCATGTAAGGTAAACCTGGTTGACATGAGCATTTATCAGGCAGGAGTTGGGAAACTGGCCCACCTGGCTGCCTGTTTACGTAAATAAAGCTTTATTGGAACACAGCCACATCCTCAGGCTGCTTTCAAGGCAGAGTCTAGTATTGCAACACAGACTAATTGGTTTGCAAAGCCTAAAATATTTACTCTCTGACCCTTCAAGAAAAAATTTACCGGCTCCTGATTCTAGCGTCATTGAAAGGGAAGAGGTCATCCTAGGCAACCTGCTTTGGTGGCTTAGGTAACCAGTGGGCAGCCAGGCCTCGACTGAAGCTATTGCCTCCCCTGCCTGCAGCTTCACTCTGCTCCCCATTGTAACCTAAAGCTCCCCAACTTGCTCTGCGCCTAAGATGAGGGGGCAGGGAGAGAAGAGCGACAGGGCCCTCTCATGGTCTAGGCTGGGGACAGAGCCCCAGATTTGGTGACCAGACCCTGCTTCTATCCTCCAGTGGAGCAGATCTATCCTCACTTCACTACCTCCCACCCCACAAAGTTAAACCACTTCTGGAGAAGAGATGCACCTCTGTCCCTGGTATCTCTTCCATGCTACCTGGCAGGGGTGAACTGCCCACTTGGAAGGCCCAGGGAGAGTTCTGGGCTGCTGAGGGCAGAACACTTAACTTGCATGTCCACACAGCCAGCCGGGCAGCAGCTGACGCCCGGGGACGTGCCGGACACCAGTCTGCAGCTGCCTCCAACCTCTCCGGCCTCAGTCTCCAGGAGGCACAGCAGATTCTCAACGTCTCCAAGCTGAGCCCCGAGGAGATCCAGAAGGTGAGGCCAACAGGGTGGGTCTGAGACAAGCCTTGCCCTGGCCAACCAGAAATGGGGCGTGGGGGAAACAGGCCGCCAGGGTGGGGAAGAGTAAAGGAGGCCTGCAGAAAGGGGCAGGGAGTGGAGGCTCTGGCTGCAGCCAGCTGGAACTCGGACTTGTGGGAGCCACTGTTGCTTGTTAGTTTTTAGGCCCAAGACAGGCGGCAGCAGAGACATAGAGCAGTTGGTGGTAGCAGCTGCGCCCCTCCCTCCGTGGACACCTGTCCACCTCTCTGCCCCTTCGCGGTCATGTAGTAGGGCATGCAGGGTGGAGGGGTCGAGCCTTTTTGCTTTCCTTCTTTGTCATCTCCTAGCTCCCCCTGCCTCTGTAACCCAGAGACCGCACACCTTCTCACCGTCTCCCCTCCTCTGCAGAACTACGAGCACCTATTCAAGGTGAACGATAAATCTGTGGGCGGTTCCTTCTACCTGCAGTCAAAGGTGAGTGGTCTTTGACGCTGCGAGGAGGGTGGGCCTCGAAACCTCTCCTCAGTGGGGTTCCTCACTTCCAGGCAGTTCAGAGCTTGGCAGGTAGAAAGGTGTGCCGAGCCTTTCCCTGGTACCACAGCCTCAGGGGGCCCCCCTAAACTGCTACTCCCTCGGACTGCCTCCGCTCCATGGGGCCCAGCCAGTCGGGTTGTGTCAGCCTGGGCCCTGTGTCACCTTGGACAGTAGGCTTCCCGGCAGCCATGGTTTTGAGGGAACAGAACCCCATTAGCTGGTGGGGTGATCTCAGCTCCCAGGTGTCAGCGTGGCCCTGGGCTCTGTCTCCTGGGGAGGAGCCCGCAGGCCACCCCTCCCCGCCTGGGCACTGGTGAAGGAGGCATTTGTATTCCCCTCAGACCTGCCCACTGCTCTCCAGGGACTCACAGTGGGAACTGGACCTGGGAGGGGCCGAGGCCTCTCCTGTGCAGGCCGCCCTGCCTGACGTTTTGTAACTGCGTCCCCAGGTGGTTCGAGCGAAGGAGCGCCTTGACGAGGAGCTCAGAATCCAGGCCCAGGAGGACAGAGAGAAAGAGCAGATGCCCCCAACGTGATCACTGGCTCCTCGCACCCCACCCCACCTCGCCACCTCTAATTTATAGCTCGGCAATAAATGTTTTTTCCACATTTCTCATGCGCGCACATCCAGATTCCAAAAGGGAGGCTGCTCCTCCTGCGGGCTCTGGGGCTGTGCACGCTGGGGAGGTGGGGCAGCGGCGTCCACCCTGTTAACGTGCCTTTGACACCCTGGGGCTGGAGTGAGCAAGGTTGGCAAGAAGCCTGCCAGCCCAGCCCTGCCTGCCCGTGGAGAGCCAGCCATGTTCTGTCACGTACCGGACGCAGCCACCCCTGCCGTCACAGCACCAGGCTCCTCCCGTGGCATCACCATCCTCAGGTCTGCCCCTGCCCCTCCCATTGGGAAGAGCCCTGGACCCCTGAGCTCTGTCGGAGGCCACCTCTCCCTGAGCTGGGTTCAACTCTAGCATCTCAGTAATCTGGGTGGAAGGCTCTGGCGTGTGGCTGGGGCAAAAGTCTTTGCCAGCCTCTCACTGGACTGAGGCCTGGAGCTGGGTCTCCCTGGAGCTAAGGCACTCACCAGTCACAGCAGGTGGTAGATGAGGTTGAACCTGTGATGCTTTCTCTGGAATCTTCCATCTCAACTCCAAGCACTTGTGCTCCCTCAGCACCTGACCCCCTCCTGCCCTTGCCTTCCAGTGCCCAGCAGCAAGATGGAGAGGTGGTGGCACCCACAGGGTCGGGAGGAAGCTCCAGAACAGGGCCTCTGGGTACTGCAGTCAGGTGAGTGACCCCAGAGCCAGGCCCAGGGCAGTCGGAGGTGGTCTTGGATCAGGTGGCCCAGCTCCTGGCACATCCAAGACAGAAACCATCTTTGCAACTCACTTTTATTGTTTCTTTATAAACTTCCTCTCACATGGAGGAATATATTGTTATAGTCATTAGCTTATCTCTTTTTTTTTAAACTCTATGCTAACAGCAATGGAGCCAAGAGGAGGAAAAACATAAGCTACAATAGAAAGGCACTTAGAACCTGTTAAAATACTGATATCCTGGAATGTGCAACAACAAACCAACGACGACAACACATACACCGGCCCTTCCGAGCCTGGTCTATCACCAAGTCACATGCTGAGCTAATGTCACCTTCCAGTGCCCTGTTCCTCTGCTCCCTGGGCTTGAGTCTCAAACCCCTCACCCCCCAGCCGGGGACTTAAGGCCTGGGGCCCTTAATGGGGATGGGGGCGGTGCCTGGGTCCTGGGTAGGGCCCTAAGAAAGGAGACCAGCTCCTTCCTGCTTTGCTCACAGCCCCTTCGAGGAGCAGAGCCAGCACTGTGGGGCCCTGTCAGGGCGGGCTGGGTCAGGGTGACCCCTCTGGGACAGAAGGGCAGTCTAGGAAAGGGCAGGGTCAGCAGAACTGCTCAGAGGAACAGCAGGGGGCCCTGGAACTGCAGGGCTGCTAAAGACCCCACTGCTGTTCCGCAGCTCCCTTGTTCTACAGCCGAGGAAATGGAGTGCTTGGTTACTGTGGCCAAGGACAGGGCTGGCCAAGAAGCCAGAGCTCCAGCGCCTCCCAGATGGCACCAGGCCACCTCCAGGGAGGGAGCAGCAAGGACTCAGGATGGGAGAAGCACATGCTGTGTCCCCAGGGCCTGGTGGGATCAGGCAATGGCTGTGGGGCACGTGGTACACCAGCATCCTTAGCTTATTCCAGCCCCTGCCATGGGGGGAGAGCCGGGCAGGGGGTGGGAGTAAGGGGAGGACACCTCTCAGACAGGGGTTTGGCTGGGAAAAGCCAAAGGAAATGGCCGTGTCACAATTTCCTCCATCTTCCCCTTCCCAGGCGGAGAGGCCAGGCCTTCCCATGGCCATCCTTGGCTGCTTCGCTGCCCCCAGGCCCAGGGCCTTCAGTCCATGGCCTCCAGAAAGCTCCTATGCCCAGCACTGTCCTGGAGCCCTCCCTCGCTTGCTTGCTGGCTGTGGCTTGGCGTCCCCAGAACGGGAGCTGCATCCCAGCCTGGGGTTGTCCTCAGCCAGCCTCCCACCTCCTGACACTGCAGCTGCTTGTATAGGGTGGCACTGCCCCAGGCCAGGCCCAGCCTCACCTGTTCCTCCCCTCCCCGCTCAGGGCTCTGCTCCCCACACTCGCAGGGCTCCCCGAAACTCGAGAGGGGAGGCCCAGTGGTGAAGGAGTAGGTGGGTGTTCAGCTATCCCCCCACTTTGGAGAGCACTGTCAACCCAGAGAAGGGGCCACCCTTGGGCCATGCTGGCTGTTTGCGAGGGGTGAGTGGTGAGGGGCAGCTGGCAGAGCGGGCCTCCCTCTCCACGCGGGGAGGCACCTTGTCATAGGGATAAGGTGGCTTTTTCCTGTGGCTTTGCCAGGGCCTGCGTCTGTCTTGCTCTCCCTCTGGAGGGTGGACCAGAGGGAAAGGGGTCCAAGGAGCCTCCAGAGCAGGGGCCCAGCAAGGCTAGGCAGGAGGCAGTAGGGCTTCGATCCCAGGGGGCTCCTCATCACAGCTCACCATGTGAAGGGGGTGGGGAGGGAGCCCCATGCCAGCAGGGAGGCCACCCCAGCTGCCCCCACTGCGGGGACGTGGCTGGCAGGTAAGCAAGGCAGGGAGGGAGGGCGACCTGCCCAGATTGGCCACTGGATGAGGGAGGCACCACGGTTGGGGACCATAGGGACTGAGGGCTGGGTGGAGGGCAGGGCAGGGGGAGGGCCAGAGGTGAGCAAGGCCTCAGCACCCAGGAGCACAGCTGTTCCTCCCTTGGGAGCCTGGGACGCCAGCAATGACCTTCTGGCACCATCCTGGCTGCCCAGCTTGTCTGAGGCTGGGTCTGCCGGGGGAACACAGCCAACCAGGCCACAGGGGCAGGAGGACGTTATTGCTATTTCACAGAAGAGTTTCCGTTCGTCAGGGGCAGGGCCGGCAGCTGCTGGCTGGGTCGCGGGAAGCTGTCCACCAGGTTCAGTTCACCACGGCCGGTTTCAGCAGCACGGAACCTGGCGGGATGACCACCCAGCCAGGAGTGAGTGCCTCTGGGCTGCTGGCCGCCGAGTTGACACCCGTGGACAGGTCCAGCACAGTGCCTGGCAGCAGGGGGAGTCCATCAGGGCTTGGCCGGGAGCGGCTGCTCTCAGTCCTCTCGAGGGGTGTCTTGCGGCCCTCCACACCCAGGGCCCTGGCCGGCCCTGCCCCACGCCCCTTCTCCCCCTCGGCCTTGCCGCCAGCGGAGCCAGCGAGGAGGGAGACCACAGGCAGGCCCAGTCCACCAGCCCCAAAGGGCGAGGGCAGCAGCGGGTTCTTGGCCAGATTGAGGGGCAGGACGGGGCCTGGCAGCCCAGGGCCCATACCCCCTGCACCCCCACCGCCCCCGCCGTTGCCACAGGCCAGGGCACTGAGGTCGAGGGGGCCAGGGCCCAGGGGTAGGGGCAGGCCAGGCAGGCCGGGGCCTCCGAAGAGGGCGGCAGGGTTGGGGATAATGATCTGGGCCCCGCTGACGTAGGGGCTGCCGTCGGGGGCAGGCAGCGGGGGTTTGGGGGGCGGGCGAAGCTGCAGGAGCTCTTGCTGCTCATGGGACACGAAGTGGCCGTGGGCCTTGATGTGCTTGCGCAGCGAGCTGGGGTCCGTGTAGCGTTTGTGGCAGCCGGGCATCTTGCAGTAGTAGGGCTTGTCCACGTAGTGAGTGCGCGTGTGCTTGAAGCGGTCACTCGAGTTGGAGTAGCGCTTGTTGCAGCCCTCGTAGGGGCAGACATAGGGCTTCTCACCTGCAGGCCATGCCAGTGTGAGGGGCTCACCCGCCTCCCAGGTCTCCCTAGTCCAGGTTCCTGCCCCCAGGACCCTCCCCCAGACTGAGATCTCCCTGAGAGCCCAACTGTCCGATTTGGAAGGTGGTGTCCCCAGCACCTGGCACAAGATCTGACCCCAGGTGGGGGCAGTGTGGCATAGCTGCGAGATGCCAGCCTGGTCACCCCAGCTTTGCTGTGGCCTGACTGCGTGCCCTTGGCCTGAGTCCTATGCTTCAAATTGTGGATGACGATGACCACTTCAACAGGCACACCGATGACTTCGATCATATACCTGCATAAAGACCCTACTAGGGGCTCAGCCCACAATGAGCTTGGCGTGAGTGCCCGCTGCCCTTTATCTGGCCGTATTCAGCAAAATGGCTGGATTCACTAACCATCTGCTCCTGCACTGACCACAACAGGAGCCACATGAGGCTATGAGCCTTTGAAATGTGGCCGGTCCAAACTGAGACGTGCTGTGAGTGTAAAATACACACCAGAGGGGAAAAAAACACTGATTCTGCAGATTTTGTACAAAATGAAGAATTTCAAGGTCTCAGTGATTTTTTAAAAATACTGAAATGATAACATTTTGGATATATTAGCTTCAAGAAAATATATCATTACAATCATTTCACCTATTTCTTTGTACTTGTTTTAATGTGGTGATTAGGTAATTTAAAATTAGGGGTGTGGCTCTGCTGCCCAGTGCTGGCATACTGTGTGTTGGGGTACGGTGGGGAGCAGACACACTGTCTGAAGTCACAGGTGGCCTCAGTCATCCGAATAGCAATGCTGAGTGTGACACAGGACAATGTGTCTGTGCTCTTGCATGTCCAGGGTGAGTTCCCCCAGCAAGTGGTACCCAAAAGGGACTGCTAAGCGATGGACTGTGTCCTTCATCTCTGGGATGGCCAGGCACCCCGCCGGTGGCCAGCCCACCCGGCCCCCGCCCTCCAGCCCAGCGCCTCACCTGTGTGTGACCGGTTGTGGATCTTCAGGTTCTCCAGGCGAGAGAAGCTCTTGCTGCAGGTGGGGCAGCGGTGTGGCTTCTCGTTGGTGTGCGTGCGGATGTGGATGAGCATCTTGTACCTGCTCCAGGGAGGGCATGGAAATGCGGCTCAGCTGGCTGGATGCCTGCGCCCTTCCCCCCAACCCCTCTCGCCCCTCTCACCCCCCCCTCACCTGGTGCCCTCCCTCACCTGGCATTGAAGCCTCGGCCGTGGCGGGCACAACCCTCCCAGTGGCAGCAGTACCCCGCATCCTTCTCGGGCTTGACATGGTAGTCGTTGACATGGTCCACCAGGTCTTGGAGGAGCTCAAAGAGCTGGTTACACTGCGGGGGCAGGGAGAGTTCTGAGCCCACGTGGGGCCACCTGCCCTGGACCATACCCCACTCTTCCTGGCCCCCACTCACCTTGGCCCAGCGACACACCAGCTGCTTGGGCAGGGGTAGCTCTGGCGAGAGGCACTTGTCCTTTGGGGGGGTGAGGAAGGAGGAAGCAGGCAGGTGCAGGGCCCCCCCGGAGCCCAGAGGCAGGAAGAACTGGAAGGAGCTGGGGATGCCGTCCAGATAGCGCAGTGGCTGGAAGTCCTGGGGTGACAGGGCAAGGGGCAGAGCTGGTCAGTGCCCCGCTGGGCCAGTGGGCCTGGACTCCCTGTCTACTGCAGTGGGTTGAGCTGTGTCCCCCACAAGGATATGTCTCTCAGTCCTAACCCCCCATACCTGTGCGTGTGACCTTATCTGGAAACAGGGTCTCTGCAGAGGTAATCAAGTGAAGAGGAGGTCAGACTGGACTGGGGAGCCCTAAATCCAGTGACCGGTGTCTCCATGAGAGAAAGGAGGGGGAGATTTGGATACAGAGACAGAGGGAAGGCGGCAGTGTGACGACGGAGGCAGAGACTGGAGTCAAGGAACGCCTGGAGCCGCCAGAGGCTGAAGAGGCAGGAAGGGTCCCAGCCTAGAGCCTTCAGAGGGAGCACAGCTCTGTCCATACCTTGATTTTTGGACTTTAGCTTCCAAAATTGTGAGAGAATAATACATTTCTGTTGTTTTACGCCACCCAGTTTGTGGTCCTTTGTTACGGCAGCCCCTGGAAACCAATACACCTTCTCTCTCCAGAACCCGCACCCCTCCTTACCGGGGCGGTGGGTACAGCAGGCAGGTCCCCGTTGCCCTGGCGCTCAGGGGACAGTGAGCTGCTGCCATTGGGGGAGTCCAGCCCAGACGGTGGCGACAAGCTGAGGTCCACAAGAGGGGCTGCCGAAAAGCGCCCCTCCACCTTCTCGGGAAACTTGGGGTTCAGCAGGAAGCCTAAGGGAGAGGCATGATTCAGGGGTGCTGGAGCCAGGAGTCCTTGTGGGCCAGGCCCTCCCACCTCTGACCCTGGAAGCAGACACCAGCCTTGCCATGCCCCCCTGGACCAGGCTGGTGAGAACTTAGCCGTCAGTTAAGACGGGAAGTGGGAAGTACCCATTTTACAGATGGGAATGGCTGGCACACAGGGAGGAGAACTGAACAGGAACTAGAACCCAAGCCCCCTGGCTCCCCGTCATCTTGACAGGTAGGGACCTTTCTAACTTTTCCTGGACCCCTTTGCCTCAGTGCTCCCTTCTGTAACATGAGAAGTTTGGTTGGGCTGCTTCCAGACCCTTCCAGCCCAGACGTGGTAGATCTGGTTTTTAGGGTCCACCGGAACAGAAGGCCAGAGCCCCAAGCACCCGCTGAGAGCACTTGCTGGACTTGGTCCCCAATCTGTTGACCTGGCTGACCAGCCGCACTGCCTCAAAGCCCAGGAGCTGGGTCACAGGGCCTTTTATCACTACTTGTGAATCCCCCGCTCCCCTTACCAACTGCTTCAAATCCTCCCAGAAGCCTCAGTTTAATTCCTGGCTCAGCTGCGCCAGCTTTGTGAGCTGGGCAAGTCAGTCCCCTCCTCCAGGGGACAACGTTACCTCCAAAGATAAACTGCAGGGGATGAACGGACAGAGTGTGGGGAGCGCTCTAAGCCGGAAGCTGGGAGGGGCTGCAGTTACGTCCAGGTGGACACAACTTGGACATTCTTCCTATTGCCACAGCTCCATCAGGGCCCAGGGAACCCTGCCCTGCCCGGGGTGCAGCACCTGAGGGTGGGGAGCCCGGGGAGCCCGGGGTGGGGCTGTCGTCCACCAGGCCGAGCTCCCTGTGCAGAGCTCGGTGCCGGACCGCACTCAGCGTCCTCTCCCGCTTCTCTCTCGCCGCCCGGAGCTTGGTGATGCTCAGCTTCAGGTCGAGCGGCTCGTCCAAGGAGTGCATGGTGATGGGGGGCTGGGGTTGGGGGTGGCAGCAGGCAGCTGGGGGCTCCCAAGCTGGGATTCAGGCAGGAACCTGGGGGAGGACAAGAGCCGTGCTGTGACACTGTGACCCTGAACTCCTCCTCGAGCTGCATCCATTAAAGCCCCCAGGAGCAGAGAGGCAGTGGGTGTGGGGCAGTGTGAGGGCTGTCTCCCTGGGAGACCCTCTGAGTGGCCCTAGACAGCGGGTATCATAGAGAGCCTGCCACCTACTCAGAGCTTCCATGTCCACTTCCCATGAGATTCTTCTGAGAAGCAAAGCCGATAGAGTCCATTCTGCCATGAAACTAAGTTTTAGAGACACTGCCTCAGGTTGCAGAGCTAGGAAGTGGCCGAGTCACCAGATTCAAGGCCAGATCTCCCTGGAACTGGCCAGCCAAGTCTCAAAGGTCACTTCTGACTGAGTGGGAAGTCATGCCTGGGACACATGCCTGGTTTGAGCCAGAAGACCCAGAACCAGGCAGGGGACCAATGAGTGTCCTCCAAGGTGCCCATGAGTGGTCCTCAGTTACTGAGTGCTGAGCGCCCACCGTGCCGGGCCACCTAGGCATCTGTGGTTACCTCAGAGGGAACCAGGCTGAGAGCTTGTCCCAGGCAAGCTGTGCAAAGCCTGGCCCCAAGGGGTGGGGCTGCAGACATGTGGCCTTGGCTCCCAGGTGATGTCCAGAGTAGAGGTCCCCACAGGCACAGGGAGCCACAGGGCGCTGGGCTGCCACCAGGGGGCAGCTAGGGACTGTGGCCCAGACAGGGGCAGGGTGGGGGGGAAGTGGATCAGCTCTGTCTGTGGTTAGTAAAATGTATACATATATTATTTTTTACTGGTGATGATATTCTTTTACTATGAGTTCTCATGTCAGAATTTTCACCATTTTCTCAATGGTGCAATTTTCTTCACATATAAATGACCCAAGAGCAGAGTAACTTCATTCCAAATTCAAACTTCCAGAGGCAATCTTTTCACATGCAGGGAAACAGTGTTTTCCTTGCCTGTGTTAAGTGAGATGATTGCAGCATGAGCATCTATCTGCTAAACAAGCCACCGCTATAAGATACCCCTTGCCATTCATTGAATCCGGGTTTCGCAATTTAATACAGAACATTCCCGTAACCACCCCATGGCGAAAGACCTTGTATAGTGTGTGTGTGTGTGTGTGTGTGTGTGTGTCTCCTTGGGGCCAGTGTTGCCCACATCCATGCAGAGCTGCCAGGAGCTCTCTCTACGGAGCAGGACGGGGGAGGACAGCCCCCACGTCCCCACTCAGCAACTTTAAACCCGTCTTCACCCGGTTCTGAGCCCCGGCTCATCCATCTCCCCAGACGAGCTCCACATCTGCCAAGACCCTCCAAGCACCCAAAGAAGAAGGCAGTCTCCTCCTTCACTAGGACCCTCTGCTTCTGAGGACACATCCCAGGACCCCACTAAAACATGGCTAACACTGGAGGCTCTGAGCCCAGGGAGGAAGCTGCATTATCAGAGCCCAGGAGGCTGCACTTGGCCATGGGACCCAGGTCTGTGACTTGACTTGACCCTGTTAAACTCCCTCAGGTGGGAGCCATCGGATCTGTTTGGATTTGCCCCACCCCCCACCCCTGCCATGCATGGGCCAGTGCAGCGATGCGAGGGGAGCTGGGACCAGACCACCACTCTGTCCTTCAGGAGCTCCAGACCCAGGCGGGCAGGTGGGTGGGTGACAGTGACAGATGGACCTGGGCCCCCTCCACTCCTCTGGCTGGGCAGGGAGCTGCCCTCTGCCTGACCCACCCCCCAGTTATGTCTGTCTGTCTGTCTGTGTGTCTGCCTGTCCCTCCACCTGTTTATTTTTAGACACAGGCCCAGTCCAACCTCCCTGAAGCTCCTCTGTGCTGGGAGCCTGGAAGGGGAGGAAGGAAGTAAATATTTATGCTGATTAAGAATTCAGGAGCCAGGAAGGGCTGGTGGCCTGGTCCTTGGGCTGGCCTAGGGCCACAGGCCTCCCCACAGCCTCTGTCCCCCACCCCCAACCCGACCTTCCAGAGAAGGGGACCATGAGGGCAGGATGGTTTGGGAACTGGGAATTCAAACTGACACTGACTCTCATTGGCGACACTGCCCAAATAACATCCTTTGGCACCTGCCCTACTGCGCTCCCCTCAGGCTGGGGCAAGGTGGGGAAAAGCCCTGGGTCATCTTGTTCTGAAGACCTGCAGGAGACACTGCCTCAACCTAAACTAGGGAGGGCCCCAAAAGAGGCCTGTCTCTCAGGGGCAGGCCAGGCACAGTGCCCAAGGTGGGGGGACTCAATCATCCCCCTTAATCAGCAGGCCCAGTCCTCAGAGACCCCACCCTACCCCCCACTTCCTGCTACTGGGTTCTGCCCAGGGAGGCAGGGGTTCATTTTGATGGAAGCCAGAGCCCTGCCCAGAGGCTGCCCCTCCCCACTCCTGGGAAAGGAGGAAGGAGCCGCCCCAAAAGCCCACAGCTCCCAGCACCCTCTCCACCCCAGGCTGGCCCCACCCAGATTTTCCTCCCAGTGGCGGCCCCACCCCAGAGGAAAGACCGCCTGTGACCCCACTCCTGTTCTGACCTTGGCCAACCTCAGAGTGTCCCCTTCCAGCCCCCAGGCCATGAGCAGCTGGTTCTGGGCTCTGCTCTGCTCTGTTCCTGGGCTAGGTGAAGGGGGACAGGCGAGAGCCAGGGTCCGGCTCTCCTGGGCCTTCGAGGCCCAGAGGGCGTTCTCAGGGCCTGGACCCCCGGGGCCTGGCGCTGTGATCACCTCCGGGACCAGACACCCGCCATCGGATTTACGTTCACAACCACCAGGAGGGCGGGGAGATGGACACTCGGTGTCCCGTTTTCTGGAGGAGGACAGGGACGCTCCGAAGGGTGACCTGCCTTGCTCTGAGGGTGCAGGCAAGTTTCTTAACCAGTGGAGGAGCCGGCAGTGGGGCAGGAGCCACGTCTCTCCCACAGCCCCAAGGCCGGCACCAGCAGCTACCCCCGGGCGCAGCGCACAGTCCCTTCCCCAGGGGTTGCGGAACCCCTGGCCTCAGTTTCCCGCTGGTTCCGAGGGGATGCGACTAGCGCGGGGTTGTGAGGTCACCCGAGCGCTCGGTCCCTCCTGGCCTGACCCCCGCCCCGCAGGCAGCCGGCCGGGGAGGCGGCGCCAAGGTGGTCGCGCTGCCGGGCGCCCGCGCCGCGGCTCCAGCTGCGAAAGGAACTAATTAGGGCCGCGGAGCGGGAGGAAGCGCGGGGCGCGCGGGGACCACCGCGGCGGCGGGCTGGACCCCGGCCGGCCTCCCCCCGCGGCAGGGGTCACCCCAGGGTGGGCCGCGCTGGCCCTCGGGCCCGGCCCCGCCCCGCCGCGCCTGCCCCGCTGGCGGGGCCGAGACAATGGCCGCTATTGTGCGCCCGCCGCCCGCCCGCCGCGCGCACACACCCCCAGCGCAGCGCCCCGGGAGCCCCCGCCGCCCGGCTACCTGCGGCCCGGCCCACCCCCGGAGGGCGGGGCGAGCTCTGGGCGGGGCCTGCGCCCTCCAACTGCCGGCCGACACTCGGGGAAACTGAGGCCCCAGGTCAACATCCGTGGAACACCTACCATGTGCCAGGCACTGTCTGTCTGTGAATTCTCTGAACCCTCAGACAAGGCTATAGTGAGTAGACGCTGTCGGTTTCCCTTGGTGCAGATGGGGAAACTGAGGCTCAAGGTCACCAGGCTAATAGGAGCCGACAGGAGCGGGCTGGAATCCTGCTCTGGATAAAGCCCCTCCTTCTCTGCTTGGGGGAGGGCAGCTGGTGGCCCTGAGCCTGGGAGGATGCCTATGTGGGTGGAGGCGGAGCTCGGCACACCCACTCTGAGAAGCACTCAGGGTCTCCTTGGTAGAAGCAGAGAGAGGACAAGGTCCTCTATAAGATGGGGTCTCTCCCGGCCCACCACACATCAGCATGGGGCCAGGTGAGTGACCACCAATGTATCAGTGTGGTCAAGGGCAACAGGAAGGCCACCCCTTATTCCTGGGGTACTCCTGAAACTGCCCTTTGGTCAGCTGTGGCCCTTCCAGCCTAGGACTTAGGGACAAGGGCCCAAGATGCACCTCTCAAAAACCCACATGGCTTTCTTGATATCGAATGGAAAGCAGAAGAAAGTTCCTGGGCTCCCTTGTGCCCTCAGCTCTGGCCTGCTCCGTGGGTGCCCCCATGTCTAGTGACTGGGACCATCACTGTCAGCATGCTGGTCTTACAGAGGGGCTGAGGGCCAGAGGGGGAGACTGCTGCCCCAGGTTGCACAAGTGGGTGGCAAGCCCAGGACTGGAAGCCATGGGTGAAGATCACAGGACAGCATCAACAGCCAGTTGTCAACAGTCAGGCAGGTGCTGTTTCACCCGCATTTTAAAGATGCAAAAACTGAGGCTCAGGGACTGCCCAGGGTCACACAGCTTGTCTGTGGCAGAGCTGGGTTTCCAGCCCAGGTGAGTTCAGAAGCCATGTTTACCATCATCCCCTCCTGTGCCCATGGATGTGGGGAGGGGCAGGCAAAGGAGCTCCACTTGGCATCCCCTCCCTGCCTAGGGGTTTGTGGGAGCTGGGGGCAGAGCCTAGGAGGGGCAGCAGGCAGTGGGTGGGCGCTGGAGGGGCTGACTGAGGAGGCCCACAGGGAGGCTTGGAGAGCTGGGGGCAGATCTGCTGCCAAAGCAAACGGCCCTGCTGCCCCGCATTCCTGGGAACCGCTGTGGCTCCCTGCTCTGGCCAAGAGCTCCACCCTCCTCGGCCGCCCAGCGGAGGGGGCTGGGGGCAGGGGCAGGGCCAGGCCTCATCCTCACAGGGCCCCCTTTCCTGCCCAGGCAGCAGAGCAGGGCTCCAAGTATGGGTCAGACCACCTGAGTCTCCAACTTGGCTCTGCCACTTCCTGCCCACGTGACTTAGGACAAGTCACCTCCCAGTCTGAGCCTCATTGTCCCCATCTCTAAAATGGGGTGATAGTAATAAGATACCCCCCATTGGGTCTTGGGGAGCAATCAATGCAGTGATGCTCATCCAATGAGTATGCAGTGTTTCCCATTAGGATGTAATTTTAAGCGCCTATAACAGTGCTAGGCGCAGAGTAGGTACTTCATCAAACTTGTTAAATGAATTGTCACCACTGCTGAGTCTAGAGCTGTGAGGACAGCTGAGTGGGGTACTGGCCCTTCTCGCTGGACCCACAGACACTACAGTCACTCTCATTGGGGACACCTGGGCTTCAGTTTAGTGTGTACCTAAACCAGCTTGTGCCCCTCAGACAGCCTCAGGCCTCTGCTACCCTGTGCAGTGGCCACAGCTGACCTAGCCACCTTCCAGAGCATGACTGCAGCAAAGAAAGAGCCCTGGGAGGCCCGGGAGAGGATCTGAGCAGCCCTAGCCGGAGCAGGCCTCCTCCCAGGACTCAGGGGAGGGGCTTATCCTGAGGCCTCCGCCCAGCACGTCCCAGGAGAGGGGCCAGGGCAGGCAACACTTCCTGGAAGAGTGTGGGGTCCGCCTTCCCTGAGAACCTCTGCTCAGCAGGCAGCCGCTCCCCTATCCCAAGATGGGCGCTCAGCCAGCACCGGGGCCTCCCCAGATCCCCTGGGAGGGCAGACCCTGCCCGGCGGGAGTGCAAGCATCCCCAGGTGATCCAGCCAGGGCTGAGCTCCCTGCTCTTGGCCATGGGGCCTCGGGAAAGCCCCCAGTTGGGCAGCACCTGAGCAGGGGTGTGTGCCAGGAACTTCCACTGGGACGTGTTTAGAGAACACTACCCAGAGTCATACTACCTGGTTCCAGTGACCCCTGCTCCTGGCTGTGGGGCCTCAGATGCGTCCCTGTCGCTCCCTCTGAGGCTTGGTTTCTTTGTCGGTAATAGGCACCACGATAAGGTGCCACCTCATTGGGCAGGGTGGGGATGCGGGGCATCCCGCAGGGCAAGCTTGGCCCAGTGCCTACACACAGGAGGTGCCAGCAACTGGTAGCCGAGGATTGTTGTTCCTGGCCCTGGGCTGGGGGTGCCCCATGCAGTAACTTGGCCAGCCAATGTCACCCAGATAGTTGAGGCAGCGCTGAAGCTGGAAGGCATGCAGCTGGCTCCCCCCATGCCCCTCACCAGCCCCTGCTTCCCAGGAGATGCACTTCCTTCCCCAACGCTAGCAGGGTGACACCAGGCTCTGGGGGAGCAGCTCACACATGGGCCTCGGCCTGCACACGCACACTGACACAGATGTGCATGCCCATCCAGCTGCAGGGGCCAGCCTGGCACAGAGACCTCCCCTTGGCCTGGTGGCCCCCACCCCCTGCTGCCTGCCTGCCTGCAGCCACCTTTGCACAACTATGTCTGGTATTTTCCTGTCTGCCCAGCTTGGAGGGGAGGTGGTGCGTGGGGCCATAAGCACTGCCTGCACCTGGGCCTCAGCCAGAGGCAAGCCCGCCAAGCAGCCCCCACGCCCGCCCACCCACCCACCCACCCGGGCAGTGAGGGAAGGGCTGGGCCCAGGCCGCCCAAATCCCTGGGAGGGGCCGGCACTGGGGAGCCAGACAGGGACACACACCCAGCGAGGCCTAGGCATAGGCAGCCCAGGCCCTGCCAAGCAGCCCTGCCACTCACAGTGGGCGGGCAGGGGTGGGCACTCCGCCAGAGCTCTCTGCGCCAGCAAAGGCATTAGCCAATGTCCCACAGGAGTGGACGGGCACACACATATGTGTCACACCTATGCACAACCACAGTACATACGGGACATGGCAGGTAACCAGTGTCAGGGTCCAGAACCCAGGAATCCCTGCTTATGGGGGGGTGGGGAGCAGGGATGAGGCCCGGTCCCCACGGGAAGGCAACAGTGCACTTCCCAAACCAAGCCGGGCTGCAGGACGACCCCACGCGTACCTCCCAAGTCCTGGGGGCCCCTGCCCAAGGCCCGCCCCCCCCCCACCTGGGGACAGGCACCAGGCCCACTGAACAGCACCTGCCAACTCAAGCGGGAGGCGGGCAAGGCGGGCAAGGCGGGCTCTGGACTTTGGCCCTTCCCTCCGCCTCATTTACCCCATCACTCAGTTATGCATTCCAGCACCAGGCCCTCCGCTAGGTTCTGGGGAGCCCACAGATGAAGGAGGGTGAAGGGCACCCAGACCTCCGTGGAGGAAACATGGGTGGCGGAGAAACAGTGTTAGAGGTGGGCTGCTCCTGCTGAGTGTGGGGGGCAGATCCGAGTCGGCCACGTGGACATGGAGTGACGTGCTGGGGCAGAGGAAACATGGGGTCCTAACAAGTTCTATTCGGCCAGCATGCCTCCCACTCACCATTGTTCATCCTCACGACCCTGCAAATTAGGTGCTATTCTCCCCAATTTCCAGATGGGGAAACCCAGGCTCAGAGCAGTTCAGTCATCTGCCGAGGTCACAGAGCTCTAAGTAACACAGCTGGCATCCACCTCCAGGCTCCAAAGCCCACACTCTTTCAGGGCCCAATGCTGCAGAGGCCTGGAGGTGTGGCCCCAATCAACCCACAGTGAACCTGCCTGTCATTCAGCAGAGGATGAGGCCCAAGAGGGAGGCTGGGCCAGGACCTGGAGCGCACTGGGGAGCCACAGAGTGCTCTACACAGAAAGTGCCATCTTCCTTTCCAGCCCAGAGTCTCCTGTCCCCAGGCTCTCCCCTGCAGCACCTCCTTTCCCAGGATTCCCTGCCTCCTGTGAGCCTGAAGCTCACCTCTTGGATGCCAGCTCCTGCTTCACAACCTTCCATTCCCATATTCTCCTCCAGCTGCCACCCTCCTCCAGCAAGTCTTCCCTGATTTACCCTCTCTGGCCTCAGCCTTTCGGAGCTATACATGGGCTGTTCTTCCAGGTGCCTAAGAGCTGAGCAGAGGACCTGCCTCTGTCCCCACACTGCTGAGGACAGCGTCCCTAGCCCTGCAGCGGCCCTGTGCTGCCTGCCACACTCACTCCGGGTCACTAAAGCATCACTAATGCCACAATCTCACCAGTTCTTGGGCACGCCCTGGGTGCCTGGCCCTGCACACAGAGTGTCATATGCACTGTCCTCTGACCTTTGGCCCCAGGCACTCACCCCTTGCGCCTGGCTTTTGGAGCCTCTTTCCAAGAAGAGAGGCCTAGAGCAGGCAGAGATATCTCTGGGCCCCAGGTAGCTCTGAGCCCTCTAGGGGTGTTGAAGAGAAGGCCTCACAGAGTAGACAGCTGCCCGTTTCCCACAGCCCCCACACCGAGCCCACTCTTTCCACCAGTGTGAACTGGGTTGCAATGCAGAGCACTGGGGGCTCAGAGCCAGAAAACCAGGCCTGCCCCAATTTGATGTGGGCAAGGCTCTGGGCCTCGGTTTCTCCACCCATGAAAGGAGGGGCTGGCCTAGAGCAGGACTGGAGCTCAAGCATCCTAACCACCCCCGAACCAACACCATCACACCTGCCCTTCGCTTTCCCTGACCGCTTGGCACTCACTGAATGTGTGTTGAGTGACTGAATCAACTCATGGTGCTCACCAGCCAGGTGGGATGGGTAGGTATGGAGGGACTTGAGGCCCAAAGAAGGGAGTGCTTCCCCAGGATCAAGGTGAGAGGCAGGGCCTGGGCCCTGACACAGATGCCTCCTCCTCCCCGTCCAGGGCAAGGGGCCCAGGAGCAGACCTGGGCAAGAGCGAGGTGGCCAGCACCACCCTGGGCAGTTGGGATGACTGGAAGGGCCCAGTTCCCCCAGCTTCATCTCCTGCCACTCCCACCCAGCACCGGCACAGAGCCCACCCCAGAACAGCTGGGCAAGACCAGGCCCAGCAGGGGCTCTGGCACAAACTTGACTCCACCCCCACGCCCTTCTTCCCGGCCGCCCCTGCCCTCCCCGTTCGTCCACTCCAGGCAGCAAAGCAAGCCCAGAAGGCGGGGGCAGCCTCCAAACCCAAGAGGAAACACCCATTGGGTAGGGCCCTGCCTGGCCTGGCCTGCTCCAGGCCCCTGGGGCCCAGGGTCCACAGCACCATGCAGGGTGACCACTGGGTATCCTGAGGTGGTGCTGGGGCCTGGAGGAGGGTGGGGCTGGCAGACAGACAGTCAGCAAGCCTGGGGTGGCGGGGAGTTTCGAACACAATGGGGGGCCCCACAGCCTTGGGGGGAGGGGGACATCACAGCTTGGGGTCAGTCAGCCTGGAAGTATGGGGATGTGGGTAGTGGGGCTCTGGACACAGGAGGGAGTGGCCCAGGGGAGAAATGGCTCAGGCTGGCTGGGACTTGCCCGCCAGACCAGGTGGACAACGTAGGGAAGGGAGAGAGCCTTCCTCCGTTCACAGCTGCCCCCACGTCATGCCCGTGCAGTGGGTGAGGAGGCAGGAGTGGAGCTGCAGGGATTCCCAGGGGCCTGGGCCCGACAGCCCTAGGCTCCGGTCCCCCTCTGTCCCTCCCTCACCCCAAGTGTCCCCGGACCAAGCCCTCAAATCTCTGAGGCTCAATTTCTGCCCCCCCAGTCCTTGCTGGCAGCCTCATTACTCCCAGGGTCCCCATGGGGCACCAGCCTGTGAGTGCACTGTGCAAACGAGACCCTCGGTCAGCGGGCAAGATTGTTTTCCTGGAGGCTCCCAGGGCTGACTCAGGCAGCTCAGCAGCCTCTTGGGGCCTCTGCAGGCTCCCACCCGCCCTTGGCCATGACTGGAGGAGGGGGCCAGGGGCCAGGTCTGAGTCCGCTCCCCAGGCAGCCATCTGCCAAGGCAGGAGTACGTGTGCACACACGTCACACACTCATGAGCCAGTGGCGGGTACTACCTGACCGCTCAGGCAGTGAAGACAAAGGGCCCGAGGAAGCCCCAGCCTACCCCCCACCTGCCCCCAGTCTTGGCACTGGAAGATTGTCAGCCCCCTCTGACCCTCCCCCAGCAGGGCATCTGGAGCAGATGGGAAGTTCCCCCCCACTGGAATCACTTCCCATCTCTGTGTCCCCCAGGCTCCTCCCAGCCTGGCCACCAGTTAACCAGAACCCTTCATCCCATCTGGGAGGGGGAGGGGGAGTGGAAGGCCAGAGTTCCCCGCCCCTCAAGATGCCCAGAGCCAGCACCTCTCCCTTACCCAGTCTGAGGGAGCTCGAAGAGAAACATCTCAGCCAGGACACCAGGATGGCAGGTCAGACCTCTGGGGTTCCCTGGGGACTGGCTGTGGGAGGCTCCCAGAGTTCCCCTGGAAGGGTCCCAGAGCCCTAGAGCAGGAATGGGAAGGAGCGCTGGGGACCCCTGCAGACCTGTGCCAGGCCTCTCCTCCCCCATGGAGTGGTCTGGAGCTGAGGCCAAGGATCAGCGTGGAGGGTCGGGCCCCAGTGCACTCAGCTGCTGGGGCCAGCTCGGGCTCCCCTCAAGAGCAGGGACCCTCCTCAGCCTGGGAAGCTGGCCACCAGACACGCACGTGCACGCACACACATACACACACGGCCAGCCATAGCAAGCCCAGATGCCCATGGGCCCTTTTCCATCCTGAGCCTCAGTTTCCTCATTTGTCAAACAGGGATCAATGGATCTCTCTCACAAGGTTAATGTGGCAATTTCAGGTGACAGATGTCAACGCCCACAAAGTCTACTGGGCCACTGGAAGGCACTGTGTTGATTTTTTCAGAGAGTTGTCACAAGGCATCCTCCCACGCTGCTCCGTCCCCTGACCCACTTCCCTACGCCCACACCCACCCCTGGGGACCTAAGCTGGCATTCTTAGTAGCTGGAGAGACAGCAGAGGTTTACAGGGCTCAGATGGAGCCAGGAGAGAAGCCTGGGTCAACTCCAGGCTGTGCCCCCCCAGCAAGTCTTTTCCTGTCCCGCATCCCTAACCCTGGCTGATCAGCAAAGCCCTAGAGGTCCTGGTTGAAAACCCTGAGTCCCGCCCTCACCACACCTGAATGGGAATTCCCAGGGTGGGGCTGAGGCAGCCACCTCGGAAACCACTGGGGCAGATGTGTCCCAAGGGCCCTGCAAGAGCTGTGGTCCCCGACACCCTGAGCTGGCAGCAGGCTGGGGCAAGGCTGGGTATCCCGTTGCGCCTGGCCCTGGTGCTCTCAGAGAGGTGAACCTCCAGACACATGTCTAGGCCGCAGCCCATCTCTAGGAGGCCCTTTCACAAGCCCTGGGAGGGGAAGCAACTCAGGGTGATGGGGGAGAGCATCTTTCTGGCTGGCCCCAGAGTCCCCCTTCACCAGCTAGGGATACTCTCCACCTCTGAGAAGGGCACTTATCTGGGTGAAGGGAGGACTACCCAGTACCTTCCAGGGTCACCTCTCTGGCCTCAGTCATCTATCTGTGTGAAATATAAAATGACAATAACCCCAAATAGAGGAAGGCTTCCCCACAGCCTCGGAAAAGGCAGGGCCCCCCATTCCACTCAGCTCAGGGCCTCTCCACTGCAATCCGAATTTCCCACTTGGGTGAGGGGGCTCCTCAGCCTCCTCCGGGACACAGGACCCTGGGGAGTCATCCCCTGCTGGAGGGGAGAGCCAGGAGCAGCCGTCTGCCCCCAACCCCAGCGTGCGTCCCAACGCCCAGGGCTCCACCCCAAATGCCTCCCCAAGAGCTCCACTGCAGGCCCATCCCCAACATCTGGTGCCCCAGCCACAGCTGTTGCCACCCTCCCTCATCCTGAATCCTGGGATTGCCCCAAACTCTGCCAGGCACCCGTCCCCGCCCCCTCACCCATGTGGGAAATTTGGATTCCAGGCGAGTAGGGTAGATGGAAAGGCACATGGGAAAATGTTGTTAGGAAAACAGTCTTCCTTCTAGACCAAAGCTCAGACCCTGGGAGGATTAGGTGGCAGAAGACACTCCCACCGCCTGGGGCCAAGGCCAGGGAAGGAGGGAAGAGGGGAGAATGGGGGCCGCCCGTGGGGCTGAGAGGGGTCCACACCTCCCCACAGGCCCCAAGGAGGGGCCCTGGCAGAGCTCCGTCTTCCTCAGGCCAGTCTGTGGAGGGCACTCCCCGCGAGGAAGCCCAGGCGGGAGAAGACAGCGCTGTGGCTACGGATACCCGGCTACCCGTTTGCAGCTGGGCTGTTTAGAAATAACAAAAGCTTTGGGGGGACGTGGTTCACACGATTGTTTAAAATGAGGTTTTGGGATGTCTGTGGCATCCAGTTATTCATACTGGCTCCACCCACGGATAATTGAGAGTTGGCTTTTGTTGGCTTTTGAGGGGCCTCTCAGCCCCTCCCTCCTCCAGTCTTCTCCTGGACCCTGGAGCTCAGGAAGCTCACCTTGTCTGACCCCTTGGTTTTTTCAGATGAGGAAACTGAGACCCAAAAAGGGGAGGAGCCTGGCCCAAGGACTGCTGGGAGTCAGTGGCCCAGCCAAAACTCAAATCCAGGACATCAGACTCCCAGGCCAGGGGCTTTCCCCACTCACTCTCCAGGCTGTGGCCCAGCTCCAGTGAATCCCCCAAAGCCACTGACCCCAAGAGCAGTGGTGCCTGGAAATGGGGTGACTCACTGTCTAGCTTTCTGGGGCACCCCCGCCCCATCGGTGAAGGAGGGACTGGCAGGTGTCCCTGGGTAGACAGCCAGGAGTAGGGAGAGGCCCCCAAGGGGGCCTGCGCCAGGGTCACTCAGGGGCCAAAGAGACCCAGCTGGAGGGATTTAACACCAAAGGTCAAAGGTCACAGACAGGGAAGGGCGGGCAGGCATGGGGGGGTCAGAGGGTCAGCGGTAATGGCAGCTCTGGAAAGGAGGGGGAGGGGAAGGGGCTAAGGAATACAGGGCTGCTTCCAAGGGGTCTCCACCCCAATAAAGGGTGCTCCAACCCCCCGGCACTGCCTCCTGCTTGGCTGGCTGCACACAGGGCCAAGTGGAGCTGAGGGTGGGCTGTGAAATGAGCTGGGCTGGAGCTCGGAAAGGGGTGTCCTGTCCCCAGGTGCAGCCCCTCCCCCAGTGAGAGCCAGGGCCAGCTGGAAGGCCCGGCAGGCCTGGGCCCCGAGGAAAGAAGGAGGAGCAGAGGGGGAAGGCTCCGAGGTCATGGGGAGGGATATGTGGGTTGGGCTGGAACAGCTGTGGCACTGTGGCACCACAGTGGGGCTTGGGGAGGGCTGGGCGCCTGGGTAGACTGAAGGGGCCAGTTTCCCCTTCCCTGAGCCTGGGGGCTGAGGAAGCCCTTGGGGAGCAGTGTCTCCTGGGCTGTCTTCCCTAGCTGCCGGCTAAGCACCGCCTTCCCTCCAGGATGACAGGACAGGCATGTAGGACCCTCAGGATGGCTGCCTTCAAGGACCGCAGCTCAGGCCCTGTTCCTGGCCCAGACCAAGAACCACAGGAGCCCAGGCCTTGGCCAGGTCCCCGGCTGGCCTGGCTGCCCCCTCAGTGTCAAGCGTTCCCTTTAGAGCCAAGATCCTGGGCTGAGATGGCTGAGGGCCCAGGGCTCCTCCCAGGATCCCTTCCCGCTTCCCAGGCCCCAGGGCAGGGCCAGGCAGCTCCCTGCAACCATCGCTGCCTGGTGGCCAGGCCAGGCAGGCACTCCTGGACAGGCAGCATGCTACCCTGCTGTGGCCTGAGAACCCGGCTGGGCAGGGCAGCGTGCCAAGGCCTCCAGGTGCCAGCCTGAATTCCAACCCCATCCCAGGGGGCCAGCGGGGAAGCAGGGCGCAGGCATCTCTCTCAGTCGGGATGCACCTGCCTCGCCCCCTCCCCCGCCCCCTCCAGACCCTCCCTCAGGCGGGTTGGATACCCCCGCCCTCCCCACTCTGCCAGGCCCTCTTTCTTCCACCCAGACGGCAGGGGAGGAACAAGTGCTGGACAGGACTCCAGCTACCAGCCCTGACGCGGCAGCACCCTCGTCCTTACCCCTGGGATGCCTCCTTCCCCCGGCCCAAGGAAGGGCTGGGGCTAGCCGGGTGCTGCAGGGGGAGACTTGCGGGACGAGGGATAAGACATCTTTCAAACCTCGTCCTAGAAGCAGCCCCGGCACAGCCCCGGCTGCCCCAGACAACTTCATGCCCAGGCTCCGGGGGGCCCCCTCTCATCCCGCAGCGCGCCCCCACCGCGGCCGCCCAACTTCCCGCCGAAGTTTGCTCCCGCCCCGGGCCCGGCCGTGGCTCAGCCCGGCCTCCGGACGGAGGGAGGGAGGGAGGGAGGAGAAAGACAGAGACGGAGGGACGGGGCCGGGCAGCCGGCGAGGGAGGGAGCGCGCGAGCCAGCGAGCAAGGGAGCGAGCGCAGGGGCCCCGGCGAGGGCTCACAATGGCCCGGGGCGAGGCGCGGACGCGGAAGGGGGAGGCGACCCTCGGACCCCGCAGCCCCCGCCGCCCCCGCGCGACAGGCCAGCCCCCCCGCCTGGTCCCTGTCCCCACAGCGCGACGCCCGGGGGCTTCCTACCTCGGCGGCGGGGGCGGTCGGGCTCCCGGCTGCGGGCTCCGGCGGTCGGGGGGCGGCGGGGAGCGAGCAGGGGAGGGGCCGGGGCGGGCGGGGGCCGGGGCGCGAGGCTCACGGGGCGCGGGCTCCCCTGGCACGGCCGCCCGGCGCCCGGCCGCTCCGCCACATCTGCAGCTCGGGCAGGGAAGGTGGCCGCGGCGGCCGGGCCGTGCGGGGATGTCTGCGAGAGGGAGGGAGGAGGGAGGAGGGAGGCGGCGGGAGGAGGGACCGGCGGGCCGCGGAGGAGGGGGAGGAGGAGGGGCGCGGGGGGCGGCCTCCCTCCCAGCTCCCTCCCCCGCTGCTTTCCTCCCGCCCTCCCAGCAAACCCCTCTCGCCGCCGCGGCCCCAGGCCCGGGGCGCCAGCTGCCAGGCGGGGCGTGCGTGTCGGGGGGAGGGGGCAGCGGGAGCCGGCGCGGGGCCGGGGGAGGGGAGCTGGGGGGGAATGGCGCGGCCGCGGGGAGCGGGCACCGGGAGGGAGCGGGCGCCAGGCCGTGGCCGAGCGGCGCGCGTCTGCCTCGGCCCCATCCTGGGGTCCCCCCCGCGCGGCCCCGCCCCCGGCCCGAGGGCAGCTCTAGGACACGGCCCGGAGGTGGCCCGGGGGTGGCGGGGGAAGGGACGTCCCGCCCTCGGGGAAGCCCGGGGAGGGGGGCGGGCGCGCGGAGACTGGAGGGAGGGCGTGCGGGCCCAGAGGAAAAGCCCCGGAGACCGGGAAGATGGAGGAGGTCGCGTCGGCCAAGGGGGCGGGGGCCTCTCGCCTCCCTCCCGCGGGGTCACCTTGGCCAGGCCCCCCGCGGCCCTGGGCGGCGGGGAGGGCGGCAGGAATGCCTCTCCGCAGGCCCTGATTTCTCCGCCCAGTCCAGTTCCAGGAACGCGCGGGCAGCGCCCGACGGGCAGAGGCCCCGGCTCCGGATTCGGGGCGGCGCAAACCAGGGTTCGAGGCAAAGGCTGGTCCCCGCCTTGCCCTCGGCCTCGGTTTCCCTCGCGGGGGAATAAGGATGAGGTCCAGCCCCGGAGCAGTCTGGGCTTCCGCTCGGCCCCAGTCTTAGTCCCGGCAGTTGGGACAACCTGCGTTCCCAGCCTGAGCGCCGCGGGGACCCTCAGCGCCCAGCGCGGTGCCCGCAGTTAGGAAGTGGAATGAGCAGATACAAGCGAGTGGGAAAGCGCCGCACCGGCTAAGCTGTTTTCTGCCTCCTGATGTTGAACCCAGACTCGCGTTCTTGAGTGTGTTTTATTCGGGCCAGTCCAGAGCCCAGTTATCTTCTGGCTGCTTTGCTGTCTGGTGGCAACTCTTGGTTCAAAAACAGCCCTCCTGCTGTTGGCAAACTCTGCCACTTCGCACTTGGCCTTGACGAGTCCAGGAAACGAAAACCATCCTCTATAGGTGAGGCATTCTACTCAGGGTGGGATTTCACCCTCATTGGTGTGTTTGATGCCAAGGTCCCTCGCCAGAGCCTGAGAAGCGTGGGTCTTGATCACACGGCATCTCCCGCACCTGGCACAGCGCTTGGCACACAGTAGGTGCTCCCGGCATGTTTTGCACATAGACACAGAGTAGGTGCTCGTTACATCTTAAGCAAAGGTACATGTAGTAGGTGCTCACCACCGTTGGATGAGTGGACACAGTAAGTGCTCACGAACTGTTATGTGGATGGAATAGTAAATGCACATTATATTTTGGGCAATTGGATACATTAATAGGTGCTCGTACGGTTGCATGAATGGACACATAATAGGTACTCATGGCTGTTGCATGCATAGACACAGAGTAGGTGCTCATGAACTGTTGGGTGACACATAAAAGGCTCGCAGGCCCAGAAGGCGGTGATTTGGAGGTGACCTCCCCCGCGCCCACCCCACCCCGGTTCCCCTCATGTGGATAATGTGAAGTGAGGCCGAGTTAAACATTAGCCGGCAGATGGGCTGGGGGGAAAGCCAGCTTCGGGATCTAGCGCCTTCCAGGAGGGGGCTGTTAAGGGCCGACTCTCGGTCCGCTGACCAGCCGGTGCGTGGGGAGGGGCCGAGGCTGAGGGCCGCAGAGCGCCCCCTCCCGGCGTCGGGATCGCGGCGAGTCCGCCCGCAGCGCGGCCCTGCAGCCGGCAGCGTCACATTGATTGATCTTGATCAGGCTGGGCTCCAGTCCCGGGATAATCCAGGTGTATCGAAAAAAGGTACACAGGGGGCTAGTTTCATATCTGTTAAAAATGCTTACCGAGTGCCTGCGGGACGCCAGGCACTGTGCGTCAATCGGGACAAAGAGTGAACAACCCCAGCTGTTCTTGTCCTCATGGGTCTTACAGTCCACCAGGAACTGAATTAAGTGACCAAGGAAACCCAACGACCTCCGGGCCATGAGGGAGATTGACCATAAGAAACCTTCACCCTTCGGGGTCTTTTTTATAGTGTTTTTTTCCTACACACACTTGTTTTCTTAGACAAACTGGTTACTCCCAGTGAGCAATGTGATGGGGGATTCCCACGCTGGGATGGTGCATAACAGTATCTCCAGTCTGAGGTGGTTGTGAAGATTAGATGAGGTACATTCTCAATACATATTTAGCGATCATTACCAGGTGTCAAGCCTGACCCACGGTGTGTCAGTTCCAGGACCCAGCTGGTGTCCCCTTGGCTGCAAATAAACCCCTAAATTTGGCCCCTGCAAACACCACAGGATTGAAGAACTCAATAATCTTGGTGGAGTTGACCCAACCAGAAACCCCCAATTCTCAGCCAAACCAGTTCTTTCTCTGCACCGGATGCTTTACTTTCATTATTCACAACAACTCTGAGGGTGGGTCCTATTATTATTCTTGTTTTACAGAAGAGGAAACTGAGGCACAGAGAGGCTAAGTAATTTGGTCAAGGTCTTAGAAGCTAGTAGGTGGCACAGTCCAGATTGCAATCTCAGTCAGTCAGAGTCTAAAGCTTGTGTTATAACCTGCTCCCTCCCTGGGGCATCAGACAATGGCAGGGTGGGGGTGGGGGACATCCCAGAGAAATGTCCTCCTCTGCCTTCACTCTGGGTTTCCTCCCTCCAGGAGTCCTTACTCTGAACACCCATCTTTGTGACCTGCTCCCCTCCCATGTGTTATGGACTGTCTCCCCTATTAGACCCTAAATTCTCCAAGGAGTAGGACACCAGGGCATTATCTGCTTTGTCACTCTCCCTGCAGGGTCCTGCCCAGGGCCTAGCTTATTGTAAATGCTTCATAAATATTGCTGTTATGGACTGTTTGTGTCCCCCCAAAATTCATAGGTTGAAGCCCTAACCCCCAATGTGATGGTATTTGCATGTGGAGACTTTGGGAGGTAATTAAGTTTAAATGAGGTCATGAGGGTGGGGTCCCCATGATAGAATCAGTGCCCTTATAAGAAAATAAAGACTGGCACGTGCTCTCCAGTGCTCTCGTTCTCTGCTGTGTGAGGACACAGCAAGAAGGTGGCCATCTGCAAGCAACAAAGAGAGCCCTCCCCAGGAACTGGATCTGGCAGCACTCTGATCTTGGACTTCCCAGCCTCCAGAATGGTGAGAAATAAATGTCTGTTGTTGAAGCTGCCCAGTCTATGGTATTTTGTTATAGCGGTCTGAGCTGACTAAGGAAACCTGCTGATAGATGTATTTTAGGGACTGAATCTCATCCTCTAATTCTTCATCAGTAAACATTTATTGAACATCTCCTAGGTTCCCATTCATTCAAAGATGCTTATTAAGATCTTATTATGTGTTCAGTCAACAGCATTTATTGAGCACCTACTGTGTGCACTGGGCAAGGCAATCCCATCCATGTCTTCTAGGAGATCTCTTAGTCTAGTGGGGACCCCTTACCTGTCGGTGCCCAGAGGGGACACTCACTCATTCACATACATGCAACTGCCCACTGCAAGGAGAGTTTCCTGTACAATGAAGGTGCTTAGTAAATGGCTCTTCAATGAATGCATGATGCTAGTTCCTGCAGGAAACTCAGCGGTAAAGCACACATTCCTGCCTTTCCAGAGCCTTTAATCTATTCAAGGAGCTGAGAGTGAATAATAGAAGACAACATGAGAAAGTAAGCCTTAAGACCTACATTGCAGATGTAGGAGAGATGTTAGGAACCAGGATGGATGAATGGCAGCGGACTCGGAACTCTGGCCCTTGAACTTTGTTAGTTAGCCAAGCTATGGATCTCTCTGAGCCTTAGTTTCCCCGTCTGTGAAATGGCGATCCTCGTGCCTCTTCCAGGGCTGTGTAAGGCTCAGTGTACAGACACACAGGGCTTCCACTGACGCCCTGCAGGCAGAAAGAGCACAACAGTAACAAACTATTATTGTTATTAATGAAGCCTGTAACCCACTGTGAGCGGGGGGCCCAGGCACAAGGACAGAGTGATGAAGGGAGTGAGATCAGGGTGACTTATGAACCTTGAGCTGGCGGCCTGCTGAGCGTCTTTCCCCGTTGGCGCTGGCTTGCCGTGTGTGCTGCAGGGCAGAGGCTGACTATGGGTGGGGTGTTTATTCTGGGAAGCAGCCCTGGCTGCTCCTCACACACTGCTCCAACGAGAAAGGAGGGCTTCGAGTCAGAACTGAGGCCTGTGCTTGGCCTGGCATCTATGACCCAGCCCACCTGCCCACAGGGCCCAGGGCTAAGAATGCCCAGGAGGCACAGCACCAAGAGCAGCTGAGTCGTTCAGGTTTGGACACACTGTCTCTGCAGGACTCACCTGACTCTCAGGGAACTAGTCATAGAGGGCCTGAGGCGCTCAGCTTTTGGAGTTCTGGAAGTCAAGCCCTGCATGCCAGCATGGAGCTGAGGCTCCTGGAATGGGGTGTGGTGAGTGGGTGACAGTGAAGGTGGGGATGCCCATGCTGGCTTCTCCGCCCCTAGAAGAGACACCGAGCTCCTTCATCAGTGCCAGCTTCATGATCATTCACCTGTGCAGTCACACAAGCCTGGCACTTGGAAGGGCTCATGCTTGGCTGAATGTTCTGCCATCACCATCTTGAAATTCTTAACTGCTTTTGAACCCAGGGCCCCGCATTTTCCTTTTGCACTGGGTCCGGCAAATGGTGCAGCCTGTCCTGCCTTCATGCTTTGGTTTCCCCTAGTATGTAGCTTCTCTCTGAATGGGGCATTCAGACCCACCCCTCAGCCACGCCCAGCCAGCCGGGATTGCCTTAGGTAAACCCATTTCCTGAAAGGTGATGGGGGGCAAGCAACCCCGAAACCCAATGGGACCAAACTCTCCAAAAAAGCCTGAGGCCGGCTGTGTGATGCTGGGTAAGTTACTCACCTTTCCTGAGCTTCTGGGTATGACAATATTGTACTTACCTCAGTTGGACTGTTGGGAGGGTTAAAAGAGGTAGTTCATATAAAGAGCACAGTGCCTGGCACAGAATAATCGCTCAATAAATTAGAACTATTATTGTGTTTTAAAAATGAGGATTATTATGGGCGCTAACTCAGAGGGCGGGAACGAGGGAGGGGTCACCCCCGGATCCCTATGGACCTGCCCCAGGAAGGAGGAGGCGCCCCTCCCGTGGCCCTACCGCTCCTGCCTTCCGAGGGAGGAGACCCCCTCCAGGGCAGGGACGAGGGGGAGGAGGAGCGGGAGCTACACATTTTTGAGTCCTGACCAAGTGGAAACTCCCTCTCTGAGGCGGAAGCCGGGGGCGCCCCACTGGGGCCGGAGCCTCCGCCGGGGCGGAATCCACGGTCCGCGGGCGGGGCGCCGCGGGGGACCCGGGCCCCGCCCCTCACCCGCCTCATGAATATGAATAAGCCGGCTGGGGCGAGCGGAAGTGTGAGGCGGCCCCGGCTCCGCTGACTCCGCCCCCGTCGCGGGCCCGCTGCCGGGGGGCGTGGCCTGGCCGTGGACGCCCTGCCCCTCCCGCCCCGCTCGGGGCCTCCTTCCGGCGGGCGCGCCCCGGACGTGACCTCGCGGGCGCGCGCCGGAGCCGCCCTGGGGGAGGTGTCCGTGGCCCCCCCGCACAGGTAGGGTTGCTCTTTGTCCCCGGCGCCGTCCCCCGGAGCCGGGTCCCGCCACCAGCCCTGGCCCGCGGCCCCCGCGCACGCTGCCCTTCTAGTTCTGGCCCGGCCTGGGCGCCCCCCAGGGCGGGGTCCGCCCCCAAGCCAGGCCCCCAGGCGCGCCCGCAGCCGAGGAGACGTGATGGGAATCCTTGCTTCCCTCCGGCGTGGCACCCAGGGTGGAGGGTGCAGCACAGCCTGCCTTCAGGGGCCTTAAGTTCCAGGGCGAGAGAGGCCGGGGGTAACCAGTACAATGTCCAGTAGTAAGATGAGTGTCAGAGTCAGGAGAAAAGCGGGGAAGGGCATCAAGCAGGCGGCTAGGGAGGGTCCCTGAGAAGGTGACTTTTGAGTCAAGACCTGGAGGAAGGAGGGAACGAGCCGGTGCCTGGGGTCCGAGGAGCAGCAGGGCATTGAGGCCTGTGTGGCTGGAGTGGAGGCGGGGAGAATGATGAGGATGGAGTAATGATAATAACGGCTCTCTGTCGAGCAGGTGCCGGCGAAGTGCTAGCTGCTGTATGCCTATTATTTCCTTTCTTCCTTAGGACAACCCGGACCTCCCTCCTGGGCATGACCGACCTTTAGCTGGGTGGAAATCAGGCTCAGGGAGGTTGGCTAGCTTGCCCAAGGTCACAGCATTCAAGCCCAAGGAGACTGACGTCATCGTCTGAAACACACCCGGGAGACCTTGACAAGATAGGTCCTCTATGCTGCGCCTCAGTTTCTTCCCAAAGTGCTAGAGGGAGAGGGTGGTGACTGACCTCCTGAAGTGAAGGATGGGCCAAAGCCGGCCTGCTGTACTGCATACCCAGCACTTAGGGCCCTGAAACCGTGCACAGAACAAGGGTGTAGCAAGAGCCTTCTCGGAGGTCTGTTTTCCCAGGAGAGGCTTTTGTTGTCTGGGAGACACTTGTCACCCCTCCAGGCTCTGGAGCAGGTACAAATGGCTTCAAGGAGGGAGAGTGGAAGGCCCGGAGCCTGGAAGAGGCTGCTTCTGGGAGTGGGTGGGGGGAGCCCGGTATGGCTGAGTGCTCTGGAGCAGGAGCAGTAACAAAGGCAGTGTCAGCCAGGCAGGCAGTGTGTACCCGCCAGCAGCTGCAGAACAAGCAGAATCATCCAGACAGTCCTGTGAGCCTGGAACACACACACACACAACCCACCTGAGTCTGCACCTGCAGTGGGCTTTCTGACCGCTGCCCAGACAAGGCAGAGAGGGCCTCAGGGTTGCAGTTGGGACTCTGCCAGCTGTGCTGACCGCTTCTCTGCTGTGGGAAGGGGGGAAATGTTTTGTGCTTCTGGGAAGTTCTGCCTGTGCCTCTGACCCCAGGCAGGCCTGTGGGTTTCTAATGGGGCAGAGATGGCGAGTCTTCTGCAGTTTGCCCCTTCTCCAAACTGCCACAGCTTCCAGTCTTGGCCTTTGGCCTGTGGTGTGACATGTGGTCCTTGTCACAGAGTTAGAGTGAGACCAAGCCCTCTGTGTTTGAGCCTCAGGTCACCAGGCAGTCAGAGGTCCTGGGGGTACGGGACCAGAGGGGAACTTCCTATCAGGCCATTTGGTTGATGAGAAAGAGCCTCAGAGAGGTTAAGTGGTTTGCCAGAGAGTGCACAGCATTAAAGTAGCACAGATGGGATCCAAGTCCAAAGTGTTTGACTCTGGAGCCCAAGCACTGCCCTTCAGGGAGCAGATTCACCCCGCTAGAGGGGATATACTTTGTGTTTGGCTTGGAGACCCCCCCCAACACACACACTCTGGTGGGGGGTGTAGGGATGACAGGAGATAATGACCACAGGGGATGGAGACACTTTCTGCTCTTCTTTCTTCTCGGCCACACAGTACCCAGTACTTTGCGTCTGGACCGAAATCAGTCAGTCCCTTCTCGGGGTGGTACTGGTGCAGGTGGGGCCAGAAGCACCTTGGGGCGCGCCTGGCAGGGTCATCCAGCCCGGGCTTCCTCCTCATGAAGTCTGGGGCTTTGGTCTTGGAGCTAGGCCTTCCAGGTGAGTGACTTCACCTGTGTCCCCGGGACCCCTCTGGCCTTGAACCAAGGGGGCCAGGCAGAGCTACGGCCACCAACCAGGTGGGTGGGGAGCGTGGGGGTGCCCAGGTTGGGGGAGAGAGGTCTGAGGCAGCACGTGTGGGTCGTGAGAGTCTTGTGAGTAGAAGGCCATAAGGAGATGAGGGCGGTCCCCTCAGTAACCCCTGTGGGCCAGGGCTTGTGGCCAACAGTCGCTCTCTGTGCATTGTTACGTATTGAGCTGGTCCCTCGTTCCCTCCAGACTCCTCGCCTCCCTGGCAATACTCTGAGTCTTAGAGCCCCAGTGGGTTCTCACACTGGACGTGCTGAACCAGTAGGTCGGGGGTGGGGCTCAGGGATCTGCATTTTTAACAAGCTCCCAAGCGATTATGCTGCACGTGGTCCTCTGACTAAACCTGGAAAACTGCTGTCCTGGACCTCCCAGCCAGGCGGCCATGAGAAAACCCTTCTGGAGCCTTCTAGCAGATCGGAGCCTGGGGTGTGTAATTGTTTTCCATGACTGGATTTAAATGCATTCCAGTCTCCGTTGGGGCGCTGTCATCAGCTGAACTGCTCCCCTGTTTAAAATAAATGATGGAGTCTCAAGGGAGAGCCCTGTCTCCAACCCTCCCCCACCAAGTTTCCCAAAAGAGCAGGCTGCCCCGGATCACCTGCTCATGGCTCAGCTCCTTGCTCTGTCCTGGGCTGTGCCCTCACACAGCATGTCACACGGAGGCCTCCAGTCAGCTGCTTCTCCAGCAGCCTGTGGTTCAGCTCACCTGCTAAAGCCCTTCGGGGTGTGCACTGCCTCCCTGCCTGCCTGTGGCCCCTAAAGCTGGGTATTCCCTAATCTTCCTTCCTTGGACCTTCTTTGCTTGATGCTTTTCCTCAGCTGAAGAGGCAGAAGTGAGGGGAACCCCCATCTCTATTCAGGAGCGTTCCCAACATTTGTTTCCAGCCTCTGGGGAGCACCAGGCCTACTTTCTTAGGGGCTAACTTGATATCTCCCCTTGGCTAGCCCACTGGGGCTTTTCCAAACAGGCTGTTTGATTTGAGAGGAATCTGGCTACACCTGTCACCCTAGGGTGGTCCAGCTGCTATGGGTTCTGCATGGCTCCTTCTCAAAGCTGCATACCCTAATAGAGGAAAGAGCGCCTGCCATCTTTAAGGGGGCCCATCTCAGTAGCCAGGATTCCCTGCCAGAAACTTCTGACTTATCTTTGCTTCCCTGATAAAACTGTCTCTGAACCCCCTACCCCCACTGGTGTCTGTACTGTCTGTATTAGTGGCCCCCGGCTTGCAGCCTCAGGGTCTCTGCACCTTTCCCTTCCTTCTTCCCCCGCCAAGGCATGTTCAGCTTCTGCTTCTGCAGCATCTCTCATGCCAGTCTCTCCTTAGGGTCTCTGAACTCCCCAGCAACCTACCCACTTTGCTGAGGGCCGGACACTGAGCCCAGAGCATCAGCTGAACAGGCAGGCCCCCCTCTGGACCAGTCCATCTGTCACCTGCTCAGAGACTGCCCGGCTTTCCTCCATCTGTGTTGGGGGCCATATGGCGTTGGCTGCTTGTCCCTGCCCAGAGTTAGGGGTCTTGGTTCAGATCCCGGTTTTGCCCTAATCAGCCTAATGACCCAACAGATTCCTTGAGCCTTCCGAGTTCCAGTTTCCTCGTCTGTCACGTCGATGCTGGTAATAATAGTCCTGTCTCACAAAGCTCTTGTGAAGATTGATGTTACGTGACCTCATCTCTAGGAGGCCTTGGCACATCATATTGCCTGATCTGTATTATCGTGTTTAGTTCTCAAAACCACCCTGCTGGGTAGATCATCACTGTCAGGCCCATTTTGTAGATGAAGAGAGGAAGGCTCAGAGAAGCCAAGTGATTCGCCCAAGACACACAGCTATAAAGTAGCAGAGGTGGGATTCAAGTGCAAACTGCTTCACTCCAGAGCCTAAGCTTCTGACTACTAACCCCCCTCCCTGGTTCTCTTTCTTTATCTTCTGTTCTTTCATTCATTCATGCTGCTAATATTTATGGCGTGCCTACTACCTCGGGGGTAACAGTGAACGAACAGATGAGGCCCTCCCTCACTGAGCTTACATTGTAGCGGGGGCACAGATAGGAAGAGAGGTATGGGAACTCCTGTAGGAACTTGTCTGAGGCCCCTCTTCCTCACTGTCTGCCCTGGGGCACAGACCAGGACCCCCATCTCCTTCCCCACTGCCCCTTGAACCTGAAGGCCTGCAGGCCATGGGCATTGACTGGATTGGACTGGATTTAGGTCTGATGCTTGTGAAGGAGGAAGTGGATCACAGCAGGACCTGATGTAGGGTTTGAAAGCATTGGAATCCTCAGGGGGTGGGGGCATTGTGGGTGTGGAAGGAACGAGGTGATCCACAGGCCAGGCTGAGGGCAAGCTTCATTGGGGAACTGCATGCAAATCAAGACCACCATGCGATTCCACTTCACACCCCCCAGGATGGCCCTAACAAAAGAAGAAGGGCAATAACAAGTACTGAGGAGGGCAGGGAGGAACAGGGACCCTCACACACTGCTGATGGGATTGTCACATGTGGCAGCCGCTTTGAAACAGTCTGGCAGTTCCTCAACATAGAGTCACCATTTGAGGGGCTGGCCCCGTGGCGTAGCGGTTAAGTGCACTCGCTCCGCTGCTGGCGGCCGGGGTTCGGATCCTGGGCACGCACCGACGCACTGCTTATCAGGCCATGCTGTGGCGGCGTCCCAGATAAAGTAGAGGAAGATTGGCACAGGTGTTAGCTCAGGGCCAGTCTTCCTCAGCAAAAAGAGGAGGATTGGCATGGATGTTAGCTCAGGGCTGATCTTCCTCATACACAAAAAAAAAGAGTCACCGTTTGACTTAGCAATTCCACTCCTAGGTATATACCCAAGAGAAATGAAAACATATGTCCACGCAAAAACTTGTACACTGTTGTTCATAGTTGTATTATTCATAATAGCCAAAGGTGGAAGCAACCCAAACATCCATCAATGGATGAATAGATAAACAGTTGTGGTCTGTCCACACAATAGAGTATTATTCGGCCCTAAAAAGGAATGAAGTACTGACACATGCTACAATGTGGATGAACCTCAAAAACAAGATGTTCAGTGAAAGAAGCCAGAAACAAAAGGCCACGTGTTGTATGATTCCTTTCTATGAAATGTTCAGAACAGGCAAATCTATAGACAGAATGTAGATGAGTGGTTGCCAGGGGCAGGGGGTAGGAGGTGTTGGGGGTAACTGCTAAGCAGTGCAGGGTTTCTTTTTGGGGTGATAAAAATGTTCTAAAATTATGATGATGGTTGCACAACATTGTGAATATACTGAAAACCATTGAATTGTATACTTTAAAATGGTAAATTGTACGTGAATTATATCTCAATAAAGCTTTTATTAAAAAAATATGAGCCGGGGCCGGCCCAGTGGCGCAAGTGGTTAAGTGTGTGCGCTGTGCTGCGGCGGCCCGGGGTTCGCAGGTTCGGATCCCAGGCACGCACCAACGCACCGCTTGTCAGGCCATGCTGTGGCGGCGTCCCATATAAAGTAGAGGAAGACGGGCATGGATGTTAGCCCAGGGCCAGTCTTCCTCAGCAAAAAAAGAGGAGGATTGGCAGATGTTAGCTCAGGGCCGATCTTCCTCACAAAAAAAAAAAAATGAGCCAGACTTCCCTGCATAGTGGTGACAGAAGGCAGGAGGAAGAGGACTCCAGAACTTGCTGAGGGATTGGGGGAGATACTTTCGGGGTATGTTGCTGTAGTTTTCGGGAAATGATCACCAAGAAAGGACTCTGTAAAGGAGGTTTCAATTCATCCTTCAGGCCTAAGCTTATGTGTTACCCCTGAGAGAGGCCCCCCATAACTGTCCCTTTGTCACTTGTCGTCTGTCTCAGCCCCTTCTTTCTTTCCTTTATAGCTCTTCCCACACTTGGAATTGATTTCTGTCCGTGGACCCGATCTTGTCTGACTCCTTGCTGGGCTGAGTTCCACAAGGTCAGGGGCTTGTCTACATCTTGTTCACCACATTGTAGGTGCTCAGTGAATACCTGTTGAATGAATGAACTCACGTATACTGGGGGAGGTCTGGGCTGGGGTCAGTGCTCACTGCCGGGGAGGGAGTGAGCAGAGCGGATCTGGGTGTCTCCCGGCCCCAGTGGCTTTCTTTTTCTCTCTGTTCCAGTTCCAGGAGAATGTCTGTGGAAAGGAAGCCCAAAGCCTGGTCTGGCTGGGAAGAGGCGTGAGGGGAGGGGAGCGGGAGTGGGGGTGAGCAGGCCTGGGGAGGAAGTCTGCAGCCCCAGGCTGCTGAGGGCGCGGCGTCTGTGTTTGCACCTTTGGAATGTGGCTGATTCACTCTGGAGGGAGCCATGTGCAGCCACCGCTGCCGCCTTGGATCCGACATCTGGAGGCTGAATTCCAGGAGGAGAGACAGATTCCTGCAAGCAGATGCCAACTTTGAAGGTCAAACTGAGGGATGGAGCTGCTGTGGGAGGAGGCGAGAGGGTCCAACACTCGCTCCAGGATTCTGGGAGGGAGGTGAGGGCCTATCCCCAGCCTTGTCCCAGCCCATAAGCTATCAGATCCTCTAAGGGGACAGCCTGGGGCAGGGAAACAGCCTGAGCTCTGCAGTCAGACCTCAGTTCAAAGACAAGTTACTTAACAGCTCATATAACTGCAAAGGCCAAGGGCTTAGCTGGTCCAGGGCCCAGCAATGGCGCTGGGACACTGGCCTGCATCTCCTGGCCCAGTGTCCTCTGGTGGCTTTCCTCTCTTGCCAGCGCTCCCCGAGGCCTGCGAGCTCCCAGCTTGCCTCTTCCCAGGTTCCAGCAAGACCCTCTCCTTGGCCCAGGTGGGGCACAGCTCATCCTGGACACTGATTGGACAGGTCTGGGTCAGGAGCTCACCCCAGCGCAGGGCCGACACCCCTAGAGCCACATGGAGAAAGTGGGAGTTGGAGGGGTCCCCCAAAGAAGCCCATACCAGGTGGTAGGCAGAAACAGCAGACACACCCACTCTGCTAAGCTGCCACTACAGGGCTGGCTTCTGGGTCTTGTCCCAGACACTGCTTGGCTTTATGGCTTTTGCCTACCCAGTGTCCCGCAGGTTAAGTTCCTTAAGCTCTTAGAAGCTCATTTTCATCTGTGAAATCTCATAGGATTCTTTTCAGGGTTGAATGAGACAATGCAGGCAGATCACTTGGCACTGCCTGGCCTGGAGGAGGCACGATGCTGACTTTCTCTTCCCTATATCTAGGTTCTGTGTGATCTGCCCTGGGGGCTGAAAGGATAGTGTGTGCGTGCATGCGTGCGTGAGTGCGTGTGTGCCTGGGGGCAGGACCCTTTCTCTTCTCTAAGGAGTTTTGTATTGTTTGGCTTCTCTCCAGAGAGGGTTAGGGACCACACAGGACAGAAGGTGGAGGCAGGAGGGCCAGGAAAGGGATGGAGAGAGAAGCATGTGGGCCTCACCTGCGGGCCTGCAGGCTCAGACCTGCCTCTGGGCATCACCTCCCTGTGCCCTCAGCTCCACCTGGGCCTGGAGGAGGGCCCAGGCGTCCTCCCACTCCACTGCTCCACAGAGGAGTGGCTGCCTCTGTCCCTCCCATGTCACATCATGGGTATACCTGGTCATTTGACATTGGTGGGAAGGGCCTGAACCAGGCTTGCTGATCTCTTATATTCTCTCTTCTCCTGGCACCCTGGAACCAGGGAGTGGGTCAGGAGGGGAACTTCTCAGAAGAGGCTGGGTCTTTTCAGAAGAGGAAACTCGGTGCCTAGAGTAGTCGGAGCCTCTCGGACACCTCGGCAGAAACCTGGAGCTTTTGGGAGGGCAGAGGGCAAGCCTACTGTGAGCTTTTTGCAGTGATTTATAAACTGAAAGGAAGCACCTCCCAAAATCTGCTTGGGGCATGTGGAGCCCTGGAATGAGTGTGCCACCCCCGAGCCCAGTGCCCTCCGCTGCTGCCAGCCCTGCCCGGTAGCACAGGTCTGTGGGTGCCTGCCTGTCCCATCCCCACCAAACCACCCAAGTCCTCCAACTCAGCCCAAAGGCCACCTCCTCTGAGAAGTCTTTCCTATTGGCCACGAGAACCCATGGTCGTTCTCAAAAGCAGTGTTCAGTACCTCTGTGCAAAGCTGAATCGGAACACCACATGAGCCCACACAGGGATCGGCAGCTCCTGCCATCGGTTCCTCATCCACGTCCCGCATGCACCTAGTGTGACTCTGTGACAGTCGTCCCAGGCTGCCAGGACTGCGCTGCCCAGCTCTCTTCTGGGTGCTGAACATTCTTTAATGTGTTCATCGGGTCTCTTCCATTATACAACAGACTGTCTGACGTTAAAGGACATAGTAATGAGAGCTACATTTTCTGAGCTCTTACTGCTTTTTAAAAATTGAGATATAATTCATATACTATAAAAGTCACCCCTTTAAAGTGGGCTTTCAGTGGGTTTTAGTATTTTCACAGAGTTGTGCATCCGTCACCACCACCTAATTCGAGAACATTGTCAATGTCCCCAGAAGAAACCCTAGCAGTTTCATCAATTGTAACGAATGTCCCACTCTGGCGGGGAGTGTTCATAATGGGGGAGTCTATGCACGTGAAGGGGGCAGGAGGTGTATGGGAAATCTCTCTGCCTTCTGCTCAATATTGCTGTGAACTTAAAACTGCTTTAGGGGCCAGCCCGGTGGCGCAAGCGGTTAAGTGCGTGCGCTCCCCTGCGGCAGCCCGGGGTTCGCCGGTTCGGATCCCGGGCGCGCACCAACATACTGCTTGGCAAGTCATGCTGTGGCGGCATCCCATATAAAGTGGAGGAAGATGGGCACGGATGTTAGCCCAGGGCCAGTCTTCCTCAGCAAGAAAAAAGAGGAGGATTGGCAGATGTTAGCACAGGGCTGATCTCCACACACACACACACATACACACACAAAACCTGCTTTAAAAAAGAAAATCGATAAAAAGCAAAAAAGAAACCCTGAACCCGTCCGTAGTCACTCCCCGTCCTTCGCAATCAATCTGCTTTCTGTCTCTACAGATTTGCCTATTCTGGATGTTTCAGAGAAATGGAATCATACACTATGGGGCCTTTTGTGGCTGGCTTCTTTCACTGAGCATCATGTTCTCAAGGTTCATCCATGTTGTAGCATGAATTACTACTTTGTTCCTTTTTATGGGTGAATAATATTCCATTGTGTGGATTGACCACATTTTATTTATCCATTCATCCATCAGTGGACATTTGGGTTGTTTCTACCTTTTGGCTATTGTGAATAGTGCTGCTGTGAACATGGAGGTACAGGTTTTTGTGACGACGAAGGTTTTCAGTCAAAGTGCTTTTTGACAAGCACCTCATTTAATCCTCACAGCAGCCCTACATGTCCATCTGGCATGATCCCCCTTTTGCAGACGAGGAAACCGAGGCTCAGAGGCAAGTCAAGGTCACACTGCTGGAAGTGGCAGAGCTGGGATTCCCCGGCTCCTGGCCACCAGGCTCCGTGATGCCTACTAAGGTGTTTCCATTCATTTTTAGCAGAGTCTTGCCGAACCCTGTCCACAGTGCGTTGCTGACTCTTCAAACAAAGGCCATGCAAACCTCAAGCCCCTAAAGCGCTCTGTGATCTGTCAAGGTGAGCGCCAGTCACCTGCTCCGAGGTGATCCTGTGGCCCCAGGGGACGCACCTCAGGGAGTTACAGGAGGTCCCTACCTCCGCAGAATGGTCATCCATAGATCCAGGTGGGAGCAGGCATTTCCCCTGCTTCCTCTGGATGCCGTTCTCAGCCACACGACCTCATGGGGCAGCAAGCCCCAAACATTACTGCCCCCTTGTTCATCTGCAGCCGCTTTCCTGGGGTCCCCGGGCTGCCTTTCATCTCTTGCCTTCTTGGATTTGGCACACAGACCTGTGTTCACCTGCTGGTGAACTTTGCTTCTTTCACCTTCCCTGGGGGTGTAGTGGGCAAGCGTGTGAGTCCTGCCGTCAGAGAAGCCCAGGTTCAAGTCAGCTTTGCCACTCTGGCTGTGTGGCTTCGGGCAAGTTTCTGAACTTCTAGCTTCTGTTTGCTCATCTAGAATGGGGGTCACAATAATATACCTACTGATACGGTGGTTGTGGGATTGACTAAGAGAAGGGAGATGCGGTGCTCTTGCAGTGTCCAGCACCTCGCACACACTTGGGAGGCCACGGCCGATCCTCACTGCAAGGGCAGGCTGGCAGCAGGCCGGGGAGGCGGCAGGGAGCTTTGTGTGTCTCCCTGCCCCTGGAGCAGCGGGAGGCTCCCGTGACTCAGTTCTTGCTGAAGAGGGGTAAGTCAAGGCCAGGCCTCTGAGGTTGGGGCCCCAAGGGACCTCCCTGTCCTCCTCCCCACTCTGCCCTCTGCCCATCGGCCCACCCAATGCTTCGGACAAATCTGGGCAGAGCCGGATGCAGTCTCTGCTGGTCACCTGGGCACGGCCCACCCCTTGCCCAGATCTGCAGCATGGACCTGCTGCCCCGTGGCCCAAGGGCTTGGACACTGTCCTTGATGGCGGACCGCCCTGAGTGGGTGCCCCAGCCCTTGGCCCGAGGCAGGAGATGGGAGGACCTCCTCCAGCCGCCCGAGCGGAGCCATGGGCTCCTGCCAGGGAAACCCTCTCTCCTGGCCACTGCTGCTCAGCCTTTCCCAGCCCTGGCCCTCTCCTCCTGCTTCTCACATTTCAGCTTCTGAGTTACTGGCACTGCTGCATGCTGCTGCTGCTGGTGCTGCTGAGGCCACTGCACCAGACGGACGTTAACACCCCATGTGCTGGTGGCGGCAGCAGCACAGCTGGAAATGGGCTCAGGGTTCAGAGGTGCAGAAGGAGGAGAGAGCCATCCTGAAACCAATCCCTTTGCTCTGGCTGGTTCCCCTTTGGAGAGCTTATCTCCCCTCCTTCCTCCCTGTCTGCCCAGACATGAAGCCAGAGCCTCCCCGACCCCTAGGAGTTGTTCCTTCCTTTGGCTTTCTGGGCACCGACAGTCAACCACAGCACCTGTGTTCTGTTTCACCATGTCCTGACCTTGCCCTTTCACGAAGACCAGGTTTTCTCCCTCCATATCCTTCACCCCACCCAGGTGGGCTCCCCTCTTGCACCTGGACTTACCTGGCCAGGGCCGGGCCGCCAGTACCAGGTGAGCTCTGGGGTCCCAAGGTCAGCCTGGAAGCCGTCCTGCTGGGCAGCAGCACAGCCGGTCGTGAGGAGCCTGAAGGGAACGAGGCGCTGGCCCTGACGCCAGGATGATCTTGGGCAGGGCCCTGGGGTGTGATGCTAACACTTGGGTGCTGCAGTGAATGAGATGGGGATGCAAGTAAGGCCGCCAGAGCAGCATCTGGCCCACGGTGGGTGCAGACCACTTGTGCTCACATACACACATGCCTGCTGACAGGCTGGGGCTCAGCCCATCCTGCCCCAGAGACAGCTACTCCCGTTTTCCTGGCTGCCTCCCCCTCACAGGCCCCCAGGTCTGCTTTCTCATCAGAGCAGCCTCTGTCCCTCCCCTGGCCTGCCTGGTCCCAGTCTGTCCTTTTCCAACCCCAAATGGGCCTTGACTTGACATCCTGCCTTCTCTCCCTCACCTCGGTCCACTCCTCTGGAGGAGAGCCAGCTGCCCTGGGGGACACTGGACACCCTCTTCCAGCTCAACAGCACCCCCAGTTGTCCTCTTCCTGTATTCCTCTGCTTCCTGCCTTTCTCCTGAACCCCAAATGCTCCCTCCCAGTTTCTTGGGCACCTCTGCTGACCCTTGGCCCTGTCTGGCCCCACCCCCTTGGTCCCTGGGCTGACTGTCTCTCCTTTTACGTTGACCAGAGGCCACAAGGCTCTGTCCTCCCCTTCCCCCTGCACTCTTCCGGCGGGAAAGGCCCAGGCTGGGTGTCAGGTGCCCCCTGTACACCATGCCTCAGGTTCCTGGTCTGCGTGGGGGCATGGTTATAACTCCCCTGTCTGCTTACAGAGAGTCACCTGAGGAAGTGGTCAGATAGCCATTTCTGTCTGAAACCGAAACAGTCCGGCCAGGGTGGCCTTATGTTAAGTTTTCATAAAGGGAATGCACCTAATCGAAGCACACGTACCTGGTTCCTCCTTATTGACGTGTTGAAGAGCAGAGATATTTCCCTGGGGGAAAAGTCCCTAGCAGAGGGAGGTGAAAGCTTTCCTATGGAGTGTGAGGGGAGGAGGATCTGAGAGCTGAGGAGACCTAGGACAGGGCGCACAGATGGAGGGAGAGGAGAGGTGAGGGCAGGAGCCAACCCCAGGGGCCTGGAAACATGGGGAACAGGACCAGAATGGGGGTATGGGGGACACCCACAGGTGGACTCCTGCCCCCTTTTCAAGGGCTTGCTTATGAGTGAAGTGAATCGGATCAGTCTGGTCGAAGGAAGCGGGCATCCAGAGGTCTGGCCCTTCAGGGCTGTAGACAAACCCCACGCTCCTGGGATCTGCAGGGCCTTGGGGGTGCGGGGAGGCCGGCGGTCAGCACCTCCACCCCAATACCTGCCTTGGGTTCCCCAAATGTGTTCGCACTCTGCCTGCCCACAAGGCATCGTGTGTGCCAGGCGCCCCCTAGTGGTTTGGTGACCCCAGCCCTGTTGGCTCAGAGATCTCCCGGTGGCTAGGGTAGGAAAGGGATTTAGGGCATTGGGGGATATTGGGGTTTGCACCAAACCCCAACAGGGGCATCTGACCCCAATTATGCCTTCCTGGAGCATTCAGGATCCTCTCTCAGGCTGGGAATTTTTGTTTCTATGGGGCCTCATCCCTGTTCCAACATCTGGTATCCACTACCCGGCCTCAGCCCCCCACCCCCACCAGCAGGCTGGGGTTCCCCATGTGCACCAGAGCATGCTGAGGCCTGAAAGGCCATCTGGTCCATCCCCCAACTCTTTGCATATTTTTGTAGAGGAAAAAGCCTCAAATTAGGGTTGGGGCCCTAGACTCTCGTTTAGGTTCCACCTCCAGTTCTCTGCATGTCCTTAGGGAAGTCCCTTAAGTCTCTCTGCGCGTCTTTCATGTTCCCCCCATCTGTGGTTGCAGAACTCTCCTAGGACCCCCAGTGACCTTTGCCCTTGTCCACTCCCCTCCCATTGAGTGTGGGCAGAACCTGTGAATGTGGTATCGCTCTGTGGTTAGGTTATGTTATATGGCACATAGAGAGAGATTATCCAGGTGGGCCTGCCCTAATCACACCAGCCCTTTAAAAGTGGAGAGTATGGGGCTAGCCTGGTGGCATAGAGGTTAAGTTCGAGCACTCTGCTTCAGGGGCCTGGGGTTTGTGGGTTGGGATCCCAGGCGAGGACCTATGCACCGCTTATCAAGCCATGATGTGGCAGCATCCCATATACAAAATAGAGGGAGATGGGCACAGATGTTAGCTCATGGCCAATCTTCCTCAGCAAAATAAATAAATAAACGTGACTGCTTGTAGAAGAGGAAATTATAGTGATTCGAAGCAGGAGAGGGATTGACGTGTGGGACGCTCTCTGTTGCTCAGAAGGAGGGGGTCACGGGACATAGACCTGAGAATGGCTTCTAGGAGCTGAGAGCAGTCCCCAGCTGACAGCCAGCAGACAATAGGGACCTCAGTCCTACAGCCGTGAGGAACTGAATTCTGCTGACAACCAGTGAGCTTGGAAGAGGATCCAAGCCCCAGGTGAGATCGCAGACCCAGCTGACACCTCGACTTCAGCTGGAGAGCAGAGGACCCAGCCACACCATGCCTGGCCTTCTGACCTCCTCAATTGTGTGATGATCAACGGTGCTGCTTTAAGCCAATAAATTTGCGGAAATTTGTTATGCAGCAACAGGAAACAAATACGTCATCCTTCCAAAGAGAAGAACAGTATTCTAGATACACATGTAGGTAAAAGTTTAAAAATGAGAAAAATCAATTCCCCCTCCACACGGGTGCTATGTAGTGTCAAACCTGCAGCAGCCACCCATGTTGCCAGCCCTCCCTCCTGGCTTCAGGTTAAATCCTCATTCTTAGGGCTTCACCTAGCTCACATGAGTTTCCAACGAGCCTGGGACGAGAGTAGCTTTGTTCTGAGAAGGGCTGTGCTGACGGCACCGTCAGAGCAGCCAGCTCTCATTCTGGCTGAAGAAAGGAGCTCTGGGACCTTCAGATCTAGGATCCAGGGGATCCCATGATTTCTGGGGCTCTCTGGAATTCTGGCCAGCTTTAGGGTCAATAAAGCTGTTTTTAATTAACAGCTTTATTAGATATAATTCACATACCATATAATTCACCCATCTAAAGTGTACAATTGAGTGGTTCTTAATGTGTTCAGAGTTGTGCACCCATCATCACAATCAATTTGGGAACATCTTCATCACCCCAAAAAGAAACTCCTTGTACCCATTAGCAGTCACTCTCCTTTTCCCTGACTCCCCCTCATTCCCTGGCAACCACTAATCTGCTTTCTGTCTCTATGGATTTGCCTATTCTGGACATTTCATAGAAATGGAATCATAGGGGCCAGCCCGGTGGCATAGTGGTTAAGTTCATGTACTCTGCTTCGGCGGCCTGGGGTTTGCAGGTTCGGATCCTGGGCGTAGACCTACGCACCCTTCATCAGGCCATGCTGTGGCAGCATCCCATATACAAAATAGAGGAAGATGGGCACAGATGTTAGTTCAGGGCTGATCTTCCTCACCAAAAAAAAAAAAAAAAAGGAATCACATAATATGTGGCCTTTTGCTTCTGTCTTCTTTCACGAGCATCATATTCTCAAGTTTCATCCGTGTTGTAGCAGGTATCAGTGCTCCATTCCCTTTTTTGTTAGCTTTATTGAGATATCATTCACATACCATACAACTCACCAGTTTAAAGTGTACAATTCAGTGGTTCTTAGTATACTCACAGAATTTGTGCAACCATCATTACAGTCAAATTTAGAACATTTTTGTCACCCCAAAGAGAAAGCCTGTACCTATTAGCAGTCACTCCCCATTCCCTCATCCCCGTAGCTCCCGGCAACCATTCATTTACTTCCTGTCTCTATGGATTTGTCTATTCTGGACAGTTCATATAATGGAATCACATAATATGTGGCTTTCTGTGACTGGCTTTCACTGAGCATAATGTTTTTAAGGTTCGTCCACGTTGTGGCATGTATCAGTACTTCATTCCTTTTTTTTTTTAATAATTTTATTTATTTATTTTTCCCCCAAAGCCCCAGTAGATAGTTGTATGTCATAGTTGCACACCCTTCTAGTTGCTGTATGTGAGATGCGGCCTCAGCATGGCCGGAGAAGCGGTGCGTTGGTGCATGCCCGGGATCCGAACCCGGCCCGCCAGCAGTGGAGCGCACGCACTTAACCACTAAGCCACGGGGCCGGCCCAGTACTTCATTCCTTTTTATGGCTGAGTAATACTCCATTGTATGGACAGACCACGTTTTGTATATCTATTCATCAATAAAGCCTGTTGATGACTCTCATTCACTCCTCCTACCTGGAATTTGGGGGCGGGGCTGGGGAAAGGGGAGCAAGAGGGAAGAGAGGGGATGGGTGCCAGCTCAGTGGATGATAATCTGCATTTCTTTTTTTGTGTATGTGAGGAAGATCAGCCCTGAGCTAACATCCACGCTAATCCTCCTCCCCCTGCTGAGGAAGACTGGCTCCAAGCACGTCCTTCCAGCCACTGCACGTGGGACGTGGCCCCAGCATGGCCGGAGAAGCAGTGCGTCGGTGCGTGCCCGGGATCCGAACCCCGGGCAGCCGGCAGCGGAGTGTGTGCACTCAACCGCCAAGCCATGGGTCCGGCCCAGATAATCTGCATATCTAACACAGATCATCCAGGGGTAGTTATTTGATTACACTTTTTTTTTTTTTTAAAGATTTTATTTATTTATTTTTCCCCCAAAGCCCCGGTAGATAGTTGTATGTCGTAGTTGCACATCCATTCTAGTTGCTGTATGTGGGACGCGGCCTCAGCATGGCCGGAGAAGCGGTGTGTTGGTGCTCGCCCGGGATCCGAACCCGGGCCGCCAGCAGCAGAGCGCGCGCACTCAACCGCTAAGCCACGGGGCAGGCCCTGATTACACTCTTTACACAAACTCCCTTTTTAAAGGGCAAGCGGTCTGTGGGCTAATTTTCACACCACCTGATCCTACGTGAGGCGTTTCTCCTGTAAAGCAGGTGAGTGCTGCCCCGGTTAATGCAAAGAACCTTACAACATGCCTGTTCTCTTGCAGCTGGGGCTCCTCCTCTGTCCCTCCCCTGCACAGCACCAGACCCTGGGCTGGCTCAGACATCTCTGGCCACAGCCGCCCATGGCAGCCCAGTAACAGTGACAATAGCAACTACCATTTACTGATGCTGCATCATGCCAGGTGTGTCACCAATTTCTCACAACAGCCTGCAAGCTAGGCGCTGTATGGCCTCTATTTTATAGACGAGGAAGCTGAGTCAGGTTGAGGAACTCGCCTGGGGTCACCGTGAAGCTGGGATTCAGGCAGAGCCTGGATTCTGAACCACACTGCACGACTTCTAGTCCTTTCTGGAACTCTTGTCTGAAGAGCAGGGAGCGTGTGTAGACAGAGATGAGGTCCAAGGAGTGTGGCCCGGCAGGTGTCCCAGATGCCAAGCAAAAAAGGATTTCAAGGTCAGCTTTGGTGAAGACAGAAACCAGAGCTCATTGGAGGTCACCAGCGACTCTAGTGAGAGCAGTTTTCATGGAGTCTGGGGTGGGTGGATGAGCAGGAGGGAAGCGGGGAGTGAGCATCAACACCCACCTCAGCGAGTTTTGCCCTAAAGGAGAGCAGGGAGAGTGGTGGCTGGAAGGGGGGTGTTGGCTTGTGGGGTTTCTGTTGTTTTCTAACTGGGAATAAGGAGAGCTTGTTCTTGGTGGTGGGAACCTCCCATAAAGGGCACATAGTAACGTGCAGGAGAGGGGACAGCTGCTGGAGAGACAGCTTTGAATAATACCCATGGAAGGTTCTCCACACAGGGATGGAGCACGGACCTTCATCCAGATTCAGGGACAGGTAGGGAGGCAGAGGTAGTGATAGGAACGTGTGGGATTTCTCTTCGAATTACTTCCATTTTCTGAGAAACAGGACGTGAGGTCATGAGCTGAAAGTGAGGAGGGGGAGGAGGAGATGGGGGTCTTTCTTTTTTAATCTTTTTTTTTTTTTTTGTGAGGAAGATCAGCCCTGAGCTAACATCCATGCCAATCCTCCTTTTTTTGCTGAGGAAGACCGGCCCTGAGCTAACATCTATTGCCCATCCTCCACCTTTTTTTCCCTTTTTCTCCCCAAAGCCCCAGTAGATAGTTGAATGTCATAGTTGCACATCCTTCTAGTTGCTGTACATGGGACGCGGCCTCAGCATGGCCGGAGAAGCAGTGCATCGGTGCATCGGTGGGCGCCCGGGATCCGAACCCCGGGCCGCCAGTAGCGGAGTGCGCGCACTTAACCGCTAAGCCATGGGGCGGGCCCCAAGATGGGGATCTTGAGGAGAGAGGAGGAGGTGAGAGAGAGAATGGACCAGGAAGTAAGAAGGGATCGCCAGCCCGTTCGTTCAAGGACCCACCAAGGACCCATATGGGGATCTTGCTCTGGCAGTTCAAGATAAGATCAGTCAGCAAGGCTGTGGGATTTCCTTTTTCCAGCCCTGTTCAGCTCTGGGGGTTAGGGGCAGAGCAGGCAAGGTTAGACTTGCAAGGAAGAGTGTATGCAAGATGATTATATTGATGGGTTGTGAATTCTAAACTGGATAAGGAGGGAAGTGAGAAGATAAAGGGGAAAGACCTGGGTAGGATGGATGGGGTCAGGCCCATTGATCATTTTTGTTATTGTTTATTAATTTCTCTTATTGTGGTAAAATATATATAAGCCAGCGCTGGTGGTCTAAGTGGTTAAGATTCAGCTCTCTCACCACCATAGCCCACGTTTGTTTCCTGGTCAGGGAACCACACCACCCATCTGTCAGTTGTCATACTGTGGTGGCTGCCTGTTGCTGTGATGATGAAAGCTATGCCACCAGTATGTCACATACCAGCAGGGTCACCCATGGTGGACAGGTTTCAGTGGAGCTTCCAGACTAAGACAGACTAGGAAGAAGGACCTGGCCACCCACTTCTGACAAAATTGGCCACGAAAACCCTAAATAGCAGCAGAGCATTGTCTGATATAGTGCCAGAAGGTGAGAGGATAGCACAGAAAGACTGGGCAGGGTTCTGCTCTGCTGTACACAGGGTCGCTAGGAGTCGGAATTGACTCGAAGGCACTAATGACAAAAATATATGTAACATAAAATTTGCCATTGTAACCATTTTGAAGTTACAATTACATACAATGTAATTCAGTGAATATATACAATTCAGTGACGTTAATTACAGACAACGTTGTGCAACAATCACCACTGTCTATTTCCAACATTTTCTATTACCCTAAACAGAAACTTCATACCCAATAAGCAATAACTCGCCAGTCACCCATCCCGCCAGCACCTGGTAACCTCTAATCTACTTTCTGTCTTTATGAATTTGCCTATTTTAGATATTTCATACAAGTGGAATCATAGAATATGTGACCTTTTCTGTCAGGTTTCTCTCACTGGGCATAATGTTTTCAAGGTTCCTCCATGTTGTAGTATGTAGCAGATCCCCATTCCTTTTTAAAGCTGAATAGTATTCCATTGTGTGGATGGGCCATATCTTGTTTATCCGTTCATCAGTTGATGGACACTGGGTTGTCTGTACCTTTTGGCTGCGTGAATAATGCTGCTGTGAACGCTGGGGTACAATGATCTGTCTGAATCACTGTTTTCATTCTTTTGGATGTATACCTAGGAGTGGAATTGCTGAGGCATATTGTAACCTCTGTCTGGTTTTGTATGGCCCACAAACTAAGAATGGTGTGGGACACAAAATAAAGGCACCCCAAGATGTTCACGTCCTAATTCCTGGTACCTGTGAATAAATTTCCTTACACGGCAAAAGGGGGTTTGAAGATATGAGTAAGTTAAGGATCTTGAGATGGGGAGATTATTCTGGATTATCTGGGTAGGCCCAAGGTCATCATAAAAGGGAGACAGGAGGGGGCCGGCCCAGTGGCGTAGCGGTTAAGTTCGCATGCTCCGCTAAGGCGGTCCGGGGTTCACAGGTTCCGATCCCAGGCACGGACCGACGCACCACTTGCCAAGCCATGTTGTGGCGGCGTCCCATGTAAAGTAGAGGAAGATGGGCACGGATGTTAGCCCAGGGCCAGTCTTCCTCAGCAAAAAGAGGACGATTGGCAATGGACGTTAGCTCAGGGCTAATTTTTCTCACAAAAAAAATTTAAAAAAAGGGAGACAGGAAGCTCTGAGAAGGAGATGTGATGACAGAAGCAGAAGTTGGAGTGATACACTTTGAAGATGGAGGAAGGGGCCATGAGCCAAGGAATGTGGGCGGCCTCTAGAAGTTGGAAAAGGCAGGGAAATGGATTTTTCTCTAGAGCCTCCAGAAGGAACTAGCCTTGCTGACACCTTGATTCTACCCAAATTTTGGACTTCTGACCTCCAGAGAACACATATGTGTTGTTTTAAGCCACTAAGTTTGTGGTAACTTGTTACAGTAGCAATAGGAAACTAATACAAATAACTTTTACATGCCCTTTACAGAAAAGGTTTGCTGACCCCTAATTTGGCGCAAGCAGCTGATGGGGCCAGTCAGAGGTTGAGGATCTAAGTGATTGTGCTGAATACCCTGAGGGCTCCAGAGCGCACAGTGGACTGAGTTTAGGAGTTGGGAAGGGGAGAGAGAAGGGGTCAGACTAAGGGACATACAGAGCCTCTTGGGAATAAGGGACAGCCTGGAGTTTGGGGACTTCTTGTGCTTCTGCAGTAAAGAGGGGTAAGTGATGGGAGAGAGCAGGGAGTGGGGGCAGTGATGGTATTTCAGGCCTTGGTGGGACAGGAGCTGGCTGAGCCAGCGCAGGGGGGGTTGGGTTTGTGCATCTGAGACAGCCGAGGGCTTTCGATGACATGGCGATTGTGGCGAGGCCAGTCTGAGTGACAGCGTGCTCATAGGCAACCAGGCTCTGTCAAGGCAGCAGAAGAAAGAGCATTCATTCTCCCAGCTCTCATTCAAATATTCCTTCAGGAACTGTAGACATTGGTCAGTGTGTATAGTTATGTGGCCCTCTATCATATGTTGTCCCCCAGATGTCACCCTTTCCTGAGTACATTCCCTGTCCCCACAGCGAAGCCTTCCAGGGACTGTGATGTTAAGGGATCTGTACTTAGGGAAACTGCCCAACAGATTGCTTTAAGGATTGGAAAACATGCATGCAAAATTACTTGGCATCTACAAGGTGCTCGCAATATCTAACAACAAGATTTCCTAATAATAGCAGTAATCCTTGTTATTAGTATTTCAATTAGGAGGCTCTATTTGGGCGGAACCTCGAAGGCGGATGGTATTGGGAAAAGCGGTGGGCAGAAAGGAGGACATTCCAAGGCAGACGTGGTCTTCCTGAGCCAGGGGCCAACCCTCCAGGAGCCAGGGGAGGGGACAACGGAAGCTTGCCGCCACCGCGTACCTCCCTCCCTCCCGCGCCCCACGCCATCACCCCTAGGGTAGAGCGCACCCTGGCGGAGGAGCAAGTCCAGCACTGGCTTCGCCATGAATGAGAAGCTGCAGCCTTCTGCCTGCCCAGGCCACAGTGGGGCAGGCCTCCCGCCGTCCAGCCTCCCCGCGGACGGGGAAAGTGGTGGGGAGCACAGGAGGGGACCGGCAGCAGCCACCAGACCTCCCGGCCGCGCTGGCAGCCTGCCCCTGGGGCCGCTGCCGTCCTGGCCTGCCTCCACCGTTCCCTCCGCGCCAGGGCCCCTTCTTCCTAGGGCAGCCCCAGGATCCGAGGTGCCCAGCGCGCCCCCCTTTGCCCTCCCCTCTCCAGTTCTGGGATTCCCAGGCTCCGGAGCCCGGGCTGGGCGGCCAGTGGCGGTCAGCTGGGCAGGGAGGGCGGGAGGGAGGAGACTGGATGGCCTCCGATGTCGGCCCCAAGTTACATGTGGGAAGCGGTGGCTCTGACGCAAGTTTCCAGGGGGCCCTGGGCTCGGAGGGAGCGCGCCAGAGCGGCTCCTCTCCGAGCAGTTGCAATCGTGAAAAAGAAAAAGCCCCGAGCGGCACCCCAGGCCGCCTTTGCCGCCACCGGCGCCGCACGCCGGGCCCAGCTGCGCGGATCCCGCCCCCGCGGGCCGCCGAGCGCGCAGACCCTGCACCGGGCAGTCCCCACCGGACCCCGGGCGCACGGGTTGGGCTCCCTCTCGGTGGCTGGCCTTTTTTTTTTTTTTTTTTTTTTTTGCAACGCTTGCCAACCTGTCAGCTGATGGACCTCATCACCCATAGTGGCGCATGTAGCTCGGCCGCAGCTCGCTCCATTCACGCCGCGCCCCCCCAGCCGGCCCGCAGCCCCCGGCTTCTAGCGCCCGGGGGGAGGCCCGCAGACCCCGGCCGCCACCGGCCCCCGGAGGCCCGCGCCCCTCACGCCCCGGCCTCGAGCCGCCCGGGGGGCGCTGCAAATAGTCCTTTGTTTACATGCAATTCCTTACTCCGCGGAAGGAGGCCGGGGGAGTGCTGAGTTTTCACCAGCTGTTTCCCGCCTTGAAACAGACATCTGATCAGCTGCAAACACACACACACATACACACGCCCGGGGAGGCAGGCCGGAGAGACCTCCCTCCCGCCCCTCCCGCCCGCCTCCCTCCCCTCGCCGCCGCCGCCGCCAGCATCTGGGACCGGCCGATTCTGCACCTCCGTCCGCCGCTGCCCTTTGATTCGGATTTCCATCTTGCATTCTCCGGCGGACCGCGGGACCCGGCTCGTGCGGAGGAGGGGGGCCGATCGCTATGGAGTATTTTATGGTGCCCACTCAGAAGGTGCCCTCTTTGCAACATTTCAGGAAAACAGAGAAAGAAGTGATAGGAGGGCTCTGTAGGTGTGTACTCCTCCTCCCCCCCAACCCCTTTCCACGATTGCAGCCCCCGGCCAGCCCGCCCGGGCGGGCGCGCGTGTGCGCACGCATGGCCCGCGCTGCCGACCCCGCTCGCCTTTCTTAGCCGCCGGGGCGGCTGCAGCCCTGCTCTCCGGGCTCCCGCCACCCGGGGACCCTCCTCCCACGGAACGTGGGGGCCCCGAGCGTCCCTGGTCACTTTTGTCCGCTGCAGGCGGGCGAGTCGCGACGTTTGTAAATTGCAAACAGACCCACGTGGTTCTGCAGCAGTCCCGGCCATGCTTGGTGCTGGTGGCTTTCCCCCCCGCGCTTCCTCCTCCCCCCTCCTGCGGCGGCTTCCTTCCTCTCCCTCCTTCCTCGCTCTCTCTGGGCTCTCCCCTCCAAGGGGGCCTGGGGGGCCCGAGGCGCGCGTGGGGCCGGGGCGCGGTTGGCTACAATGCAGCCACGCCGCGGCTCCGTGCTCGGGGGGGGCGGGGAGCCGGGTGGTGTGCGTGTTTGCAGGCGGCGGGGCTGCAGCGGGGTCGGACGGCGTGCTCGCGTGGGGATGCGGGGGGTGGGCGGGACCCGAGGGGCCGGCGCGGCCGGCCGGGGGCGCCGCGGATCCGGGCACGTTGGCCGCGGGTCGCTCGCTAGCTGCCCGCGCCCGGGCGCTGTTTACTAGCGAGGCCTGGACGTGACTCTGCAGCCCTCTTGGAGTAGGCGGACCTCGGCGCGCCGCCTCGCGGGAGCTGTAGTTCTGCGCGCCCCACCGGTGCGGCATTGTGGGAGTTGTAGGCGCGCCCGGGCCACGCTTTCCCGGCACAAAGCTCGGCCCCTGCGAGCCGGATGGGCGAGGCAGGCCGGGTTGGGGGGCTTTTTGGGGAGGGGGCGCCAGAGGCCGCCCCTAGCTTCATGAGGCCGCTATCCGTCGCACGTGGGTCTCCGCTGAAAACTTTCTCATTCCACGCCCCTCCCCCCAGCCATAAACGGAAAGCCTCCGGTCTCCTAGCCGGGTGGGTGGGTGGTCCAAGGTCCGCAGCCCTCCCCAGGAGCCAATTTCTAAGTTTGGCCCGGGTTGCTCCAGATCCACTGTTTGCCAAAGGGTGACGAGTTCGCGCCCCCTGCACCCAAATCACCGCGTGCGCTTGTTAAAATGCACATGCTGGCAACTCCGATCGCTCGGAGAAGGGCCTGGGCATCTGCATATTGAACACAGTCCGCGGATGGCGGTGCTGAATGGGGGGTTCTTCTGCGTGCCCAAGTTTGGGACCTGCGGCCCCTTTTCTGCCGCGCTGCTCTAGAAGCGAAATGGCTCCCCAGGGCTGGGGCCACGTGCTCCGCTGCCCCGGGCGGGCAGGGCGGGCAGGCAGGGCGGCAATTAAGGGAGGAGGAGCCCTGGGCGGTGTGGCCCAGGCTGGTGGACACTAGGGGCTGCAGAAACCAGGTTTGGGGAAGGTTGCTGTACACACACACACCCGCCCTAGAACTCCCACCTTAACGACTCTCCAGTTCAGGGGGGATGGGCCAGGGTGGTCAGCACCCAGCAGGGCTGCCCTGAGTGCTAGCCCTTCCAGAAGGTCCACCTGGAGGCCCTAGCTGTAATAGGTTAAAAAAAATATGGAGCTCTTAATATGTTCTAGGGACTCGTTTTGCTAGATTTTTCTCACTGAATGGTAACGATCTTCCTCTGAGTTAAGTGGCTTTGTGATTCCTGTGTGGGAGGAGGACACAGTCTTGGGAAGAGACCAGCTACAGCAAGTAGTGGGGCTGGCCCTTGAACGCTGAGCCTCTGCTCTTACCTGGAGCTGCTGGTTGCTCAGAGGTGGGCTGGGCAGTGGGGAGGTGGGTTGAGCCGTTCCAGATGCTGGAAAGAACATTCCAGGCCTGATCCTGGGCAGGCTTGGCACCCTGGGGCCGTGTGGCCCCCAGGCCTGGGCCTTGGCTGAGTCCTCTCTGGGCTCCTAGGACTCTGCCTTCACTCTGCCTCTGGCCCAAGCTCCCCTTCAGAGGAGTCCTGCTGTCCCCCAGGGGCTAAACACTCCAGGGTTGGGCATGAAGATGTGCTCAGCCTGCCCGGCTGCAAGACACTTGTCAGCCTATGCACTGGGTACTGAGTTGGGGTCTCTGGATTTGTTCATTCTCAGCAGGGGCTGTGGGGGAGGTGGGAGACCTGTTGAGGATGGAGTGTGTAGGTTGGGAGAGACCTTCTGGCTGGCTGGACTCATTTCTCAGGCTGGCTGACTTTGTTCCATCCCTCAGCGTCTAGCAGGGCTCCTTGCCTCTCCCCTCCATCTCCCAGACCTACCAGAGGGGGCTGTACTCTACAGTGGCCACAGTTGTGTACCCCCCCACGCCCACCCACTGCAGAATAGCACCCGCACAAGCTATGTCACCTAACTGCTCTCACCTCTGTCAAATGGAGCACCTGTGAAGTGTGGCTGTGTGTATGGAAAGTGCCTGGTAGCTGTTAAAATGGCACTCAAACTTGTAGAAGCAGGAGCATGGTGGTCTTAAAGAGTTTACCTACTGCCTGTGGTGGGGGGAAAGAGAGCAGCTCCCTCAGAAGGAGTTAGCGAACACTTAGGAGCTTTGGAGGGGGTGTTGGGTCCCTGATCCCGGATTTATGAGGCACCTACTTTGTGCTGGGATCGAAGATACCACAATGAACCAGAACTGGCCTCTGTCCTAAGAGCTGAAAGTCTTATGGTGCTAAAGGGTCTTGTCAGCCCTCTGAGATTCCTGGGTTTTCCTGGATTCCTGGGTACAAACTCTGGAAAAACAAGGCTTCCTGTTTTCCTCAGTCTCTCTCTCTCTCTTTTTTTCTCCTCCATCTCTTTTAAACTTCACCACCACTAGGCAGTATTCCCCCTTTTACAGATGGGGAAACTGTGGCTTCAAGAGATGAAGTGGCTAAGCTTGGAGTTCCACAGCTAATATGCAGGGCTGGAGTTTGCACTTGAACCCAGTGCAGGGCTCCTCTGAGGGGCGGGAGAAGCCGTGGGGAGGGAGTGTTGTTGATGGGAATAGCCTGGACATGGTGTGTTCTGGGACTGAGGGCAGGGTGGCAGGCTGGAGTGTGGAGGGGTGAGGGCCCCAGGCTGCTTCAGTACCTGCTGCAGAGAGAAAGAGAGCACCTTGGGCATCTTGGTGAGGGTCGTCTTCCCTCCTGTACTCCTTTTGGGGTATGGGAGAAATCCCGTGTGGGCTCTCCTACCTCTGACTGTGTAATGTTGAATGGCCAGGGTGTGAGTGACTTCAGGACAGTGTGAAATGAGACTTCTCACTGGCTAATTTGAGGCAGGAGCTGGGCAGGGGGATATTGGGACAGAGGATACCCAGGGCCCTTGGCCTGGGTGGGAGGACAGGTACAGGTCAGGATCTAGACTTGAAGAGCATGCACCCTGCTCCTGAGCCCTGCTTGGGATGCCCGAGTTATTCCTAGGGAGTTATCTGGGGGTACTCTGGTAGTGAGCTGGCAGCTGTGGTCTTGGCACCCATGGCTGATACCCAAACTGTTCATTGGCCAGTGGCTGCCCAGCCCCAGGAGACGGGCTGTTGGAGGGCAGTCAGGGAGGGAGAGATGCAAGAGACACTTGTGTCAGTGGCCCTGGCCACCTTCACTGCTCCCCTGAGGGGTCTGAAGTTGATGTGGAGGGGGTGGAGGACCTTACAATTACTGTAAATCATGTTTATTTCTGCAAAACTCAGAAAGAAATGTAAGAAACTTTCAGGCATTTGCAGGAAAATCCACTTTATCAAGTACAGTATCAGCTGGAAATTCTAATTAGCCGCCCTTTATAGGAACCCCTGGTTGTCCATGATTCCACCAATCAGAACCTCTGGTTAGCCACGATTCCACCAATGAGAATCCCTGGTTAGGCAACGTTCCACCAATCAGAACCCCTGGTTAGTCTGCATTCTATTAAAGAAACTGTCAGCTGGTACTTCCAGGGCTATTTAAGTGATTTATAGTTGAAGGTCTTGGTGGCAGCCCAAGTCTCCATGAGGAACTGTACATTGGGGTGAAGTCTGTTTTCTGGGACTTAAGTCTTCATTGGGTTAGCCAGCAGCTTGTTGCTGAACCAGGAAGCTGGGTTGATGGACTTGGTGGTGAAGGAGACAGGATGGAACATTTGAGAGAGCCAGGATGAGCAGGCCCCTGCTCCCCACCTGGGCGCCGGACCCTTCCTTCTAGAAACTTCAGGGCTAGGGCTTTCAGGCCTGGAGTCCTATGGTCTCCTTTCGTCTCCCCAGCTCGTGGGCATCCTTGGGAGAAGTGAGGGGCTGAAGGTCAGCTCCCTAGGGCTGAGGTTTCATGGGCAGGAAAGCCACCTGGCTGGGTGGCAGGTGTGCCCTGAGCCCTGGCTTGGGCTGAGGGAGTTGGTGGGACTTGGCTGGGAGGAAGTAGGGGCTGGGAAGTGCAGAAGGTGCCTTGCAGTTGCACCCTGCTCTGCCCGCCTGTCATGGTGTGACATTGGACAAGTCACTTAGGTCTGGGCTTCGTCCCATCGTTGGCGAGGAGGGGCACACACAAGGCTCTGGTAAGCAGTGGGTGGTGTGTGTAAGCTGTCAGCAGAGGGCGCCATCAGCAGGGGGAGGAGAGCTTGAGTTTTGGCGTCTGCAGGCGCCTGCTGCGACCTGGTCTGGCTGCCTGACCTTCGGCATGTCACTTCCCCTCCCAGGACCCTGGAGTCCTCATTGTCACACAGCCACCAGGCTGGGTTTCAAACAGGGAGAAATGTCAAAGCGTTCTGTAAATGATAATAAGAGCTAACACGATGGCAATGCATACATGTGCTTGGTCCTTCCTGCAGGGGTAACTGTCACCTGTCTGTTGGGGCGTCCGGCTCTGTGGGATGATGCAGAGCCCACTCTGCTCTGTGGCCCGAGACCTCTCGGGGTAAGCGCAGGGCTCTGGGGTCAGAGTTCAAGTCCCAGCCCTACCAGTTGCTGTACCTGTTCCCTTCCCAAGCCTCTGTGTCCTCATCCCACGGGAATCCTGAGGCCATATAACCCAGAGGAAGACTGTGACAATTCACTGGGATAATCCCAGCAAAGAGGTCCTGAACACATTCTTAATAGAACTCAAGACTATTTTTGTATTTATTACTCTGTTGCTAGGCCCTCCAGGTGGGCCTTCTGGGAGGGCCCACACTCAGGGTGGCCCAAGGGTGGGAATGGGGCTCCTTTTTGACCCCTCACCACTCTGGTCAGCTCTGGCCTTTGGTTATCACAAGGAGGGACCCAGGGACTGGGTGAATCCCAGAATCTCTCCTGAGGGGGACGGGGATGCTCCCAGTCAGATGTCAGGCACGGGTGGCTGGGCTTCCTGTGGACATCTCTCCCCATCTCTCTTTAATCCACCCACCGCAGAGGTCTGGAGGGCGCTGCCAGGCCCAGGAGCCTGCGCTCCATTCTAATCTCCCCAAAGGGCAGGCAAGCGGCTGCATATCAGGTCCCTGACCCTCATCTTCTCCTTTTCTCGGTCCAGCCACCCCTGTCACCCCCACTGTAGGGCAGGGAAACTAGGAGAAGTGAGGTGCCCCTGGCCCAGAAGTGGGGGTAGCAGATGCCTGGCTGTCTAAAACCATGTCCTTCCCGCTCTGAGCCCTAAGTCCCATCTGTAAAGTGGGGGTTGTGTGCCCCCTTTCCAGCGCTGGCATTCCAAGGCCCTGTGAAGGACCTGCACCCTGGGGTAAGGGACCAGGGAGGCCCTGGGGGGGATGTAGAGGAGAGGGCCTGTCTGTGGACCCCCAGCAGTGGCTGATGTGGGGCCTGCTCCCAGCCCACCCCCAGCTGACCACCCTCTGTCGGGAGAGGAGGCCGAGGCACAGGAAGGGCAAGGACGAGTCCGGGGGTCCCGCAGTAAGCTGAGGTGGGACAGAGGGGGCCGGCCGGGGCAGGGGTGGGGCAGGACTGTCTTCAGCTGTTGCAGATGTGTTCTCTCCTGGGTTTGTGAGCAAACTCCTTTCTGCCTGGGGATGGGCATGGAGGCGTGGGCACCTCCTTGAGCCCAGGCTCCCCCATCAATGGAACAAGGCTGCCCAGAGTCCTTTCCCCATTCCCCACCCAGGTCACCCCAGGAGGGCCCCTCAGAAAGAAGCCAGGGCTGTGGCTTTGGGTGGGGCTGGTGGCCTCTTCTGGGAGCCCAGCATCTGGAAGCCATCAGGCCAGGGGCGGGGGCAGTTGCACGAGAGGGCTGGGAAGGGGGGCATGCCTCCTCCAGGCCACACACAGGCCCACCCCTTGGGAGCAGTGGCGTTGGGCCCACAGGCCCTGCTGCTGTCTCTGCCTCCCGCCAACGCCTCTTGGCCCTCGGCCTCGCCCCCTTCCGCTGGCTGCCTTCTCTCTCACCCCACGGGCTGCCGCTCCTGCAAGATGCAATCACATAATATGCAATAACATTGCCCACTGTATGTTGGGAGCCTCACTTCCCTGGCACAGGGTGGGCCTGCCTCTTGGAGTGGGTGGGCTTGAGGGAGAACTGTCCCCAGGGGTGGTTGGCCTGGTGTCCCCTTCCAGGAGTGAATGGTACCTGTCTTGTCTTTGAAATCTTAGCACAGGGTGCCTGGGGCTGGACTGGGGTTTGCGTAGGAGTTGGTGGCTGGAGATGTGGCTGGGGATGGGAAGGGAGGAGGGACATCTTCCTTGGTCCTCAAGCCTGTGACACTGAAGGAGGGGTCCAGGTGCATAGCAAGGAGCTCAGAGGCGTCCCAGGAGCAGGTGTCTCTAATTATCATCTGGGGCCACCTGCATCAGAATCACAGGGATTCTGGTTAGCCATGCAGGTGTCTGGGCCCCACCTAGAACTGCTGGCCTGACACTGGGCCCAGGACCTGGGGTCTGCACGCTTATTTTGACACATAGGCATCCCTGAGCAGGCTACTCCATCACCTCCTGATCTGCTGGTATCAGACAGATTTGGTATCTTTTGCAGTGGGAGGGATGCAAATTACACTCAGGGCCCTCTAGAGATGAACTGTAAATATGGGCCCATTGGGGGCAGGGCACAGAGGGTGCCTAGCCTGAGCGTGTCCCTGTCCTCCCCTACAGCCTTGCCAACATTCCACTGACCCCTGAGACTCAGAGGGACCAGGAGCGGCGGATTCGGCGGGAGATCGCCAACAGCAACGAGCGGAGGCGCATGCAGAGCATCAACGCGGGCTTCCAGTCCCTCAAGACCCTCATCCCCCACACAGATGGAGAGAAGCTCAGCAAGGTGGGCGAGGGCTGGGAGGGCTTCCTGGGGGAGGTGGTGGGCTCAAGCGGGAAGAAGGAAGTGAGCTTCGGCAGACACTGCCAGCCCGGGCCCCTGACTTGTCCCTCCCACCCTCAGGCAGCCATTCTCCAGCAGACAGCTGAGTACATCTTCTCCCTGGAGCAGGAGAAGACCAGGCTCCTGCAGCAGAACACGCAGCTCAAGCGCTTTATCCAGGTAGCATGCTGTGGAGGCCTCCCGTCCCCTCAGCACCCTGCCCTCCTCCTGGCTCCCTCTCCCTGGCATGGGCTTATCCCCAGCCCAACCACTGGCCTGGGACTCGGATGTGCCTGCAGGTCCCATCTTCCCCACTGACCTGCCCACTTCAGGCACGTGCCTTCCTGCCTGGGCTTCAGTTTACCCATCTGTCAAGTGCAGTGACGTGGGCTCTGGAAGGAACTGGATGACTTTTGGAAAACAAGTCCCTTCTGCCTCTGTTTCTGGCCTTTGGCCATTTGTTGGATTTGCAGAATGGGGCTCCCTACTGCTGGTGCACCTGGGTTTGACAGCTTTGGGGGCTGCGATGGAGCCTCCCCTCTTCCCCGTTATTGGTGATGGTGTCAAGGTACACTCACCAACCCCTTGGGGTCCCTAGGAGCTGAGCGGCTCGTCCCCTAAGCGGCGGCGGGCGGAAGACAAGGATGAGGGCATTGGCTCGCCGGACATCTGGGAGGATGAGAAGGCGGAAGACCTGCGGCGGGAGATGATTGAGCTGCGGCAGCAGCTGGACAAGGAGCGCTCAGTGCGCATGATGCTGGAAGAGCAGGTGAGGCAGGCGGGATTCCAGCTGGCTCTCTTCCTTGCCTCCCGTCCCTACTTCTGTTGAGCAGTAATTTACAGGGGTGCCTGAAAACTGTGCCAGGCCTAGGAGTGGGGGGGTCCAGTGGGGAGCAAACCAGATGGGTCCCTGCCCGCAGGGGTCTCTGTCTGCATAGGGTTGGGGGAGATTAGTCAAAGGATGTCACACTGTAAAAATGCAGCTGTGACAAAGGCCATGCACCAGCCCTGGGCATCAGGAGGGGGATTCAGGCTGGTCCTGGAGGGGCTGCCCCACGGCTTCTCCGTGGAAGTGACTTGAGCCGAGCTTGGGAGGTCGAGTCTCACCGTTAATCAGGCAGAGAGGGGAGAACAGTGCTCCAGGTAGAGGGAACAGCAAGGGCAAAGAAAGGCCTGGGGGCTGGAGTGAGCACCTCGTCAGGGAGGACAGGGCAGGAGAGGAGATGAGTCATGGTGGCCTGGCGCTATGGTCGGACTTTGGTCTCTACCCCAGGTGTCTACCCTGAGGGTGGCCGGCTCATGACAGGGTTTCAGCAGGAGTGAATGGCCTGCTTTGTGAAGGATAGAGCATGGAGAGGTGGACCTCATCCAACCTGAGGCCCTGCACTGCAGGAGGCGCCAGGGTGTGGTCTGGGTCCTGCCCTGAACCTGCTGCTCCACCCCTAGGTGCGCTCGCTGGAGGCCCACATGTACCCGGAAAAGCTCAAGGTGATCGCACAGCAGGTGCAGCTGCAGCAGCAGCAGGAGCAGGTGCGGCTACTGCACCAGGAGAAGCTAGAGCGAGAACAGCAGCACCTGCGGACCCAGGTGAGCAGGTGGTGCCCAGGAGGGGCTCTCAGACTCAGCGTCGGTGCTCTGGGTGTCCAGCAGGGCAGACCCAGGGCCTAAATTGTATTAATGCAGGCATTCCTGGTTTCCAGGTGTCTTGCATACTTTATTATATTGAATCCTTTCCTATATAGCAACCTTTCGAGGCCTGAGCTGTGATTACTGGTTTACTGATGAGGAAATTGAGGCACAGAAAGGTTAAATAATTTGCTACCCAAGATCCTCGGTGATTTGAACCCTGGTTGTCTAAATTCAGAGTCTAAACCCCTGACCACCACTGTATTTATTAGATGTTGAAGTGCTTGCTTGGTGCTGGAGAGTGAAGGGGCTGCAGGATCTTGGATGGCTGGAAGCCCCTCTCTAGGCTGCCTGTTTTTTGTTTCTTTAAATAAGAGAGGTGGGGGGGGATCACACACTGGCCTGCCCCCTGTGAGCGAAGGAGGTCAGTGGGCTGGGGTGGTTGGCAGAGGCTCTCTCGAGAGGCATTGTGCAGAGGGAGATGGTTTGGGAGGGCTGGCCCACGCCCTCTGGGATGGACGGAAGGGAAGTGGCAGCTCCCACAACGTTTGGAGAAAGACTGAGGGCCTCTGCCCCGCAGCTCCTGCCCACTCCAGCCCCCACCCACCACCCCACGGTGATTGTGCCGGCGCCGCCGCCCCCTCCCTCCCACCACATCAACGTTGTCACCATGGGCCCCTCCTCGGTCATCAACTCTGTCTCCACGTCGCGGCAAAATCTGGACACCATTGTGCAGGTACCTGGCTTGGGGAGGGGGCAGCACGTGGGGTCGTCCTCTGGGAACAGGCCATTTGGAGGAGATTAGAAAGTGGAGGACTAAAGGGGTTTGAGACAGGGCTTGAGCACTGGGGGCAGAAGGTCTGGAAGCCGGATGGGTCTCCATCCCTGGGTCTTCCTCTGTGTATCTAGGGTGGGAGGTGCCTATGTGGAGAAGGGGAGGGGCAGAGAGAACACCCAGTTCCTTCCCTCCACGTGGGGTTCCCTGAGGGGGCTCTTTGCTCTTGGAGCCCTCTGCTTTCAGAGTCCTTGCATCCAGCTCTTGGGTTGATCCAGAACTTGCTGTCCCCTCCATCTCCCAGGACCTGGGATGGGGGTGGAGGTGGCAGTGGTGGGGAGGGTGACAGTTAAGCTTCCTACAGAGGAGGAAGAAACGAGATGATCCGCCTTATGGGTCAAGCCCAAAGTCACTGCTGTGCCCAGCCTTGGGTGGGACCCCTTGGGAGACCCAAGGGCATCACAAATAAAGAAATAACCAAACCAAAAAAGCCCATCAACTCCCAGAACTTGGCACATAAACCTAGCAAACTGAATAATAAAGTTAAAAACAAAGACATAAGGGTACAGGCCGTCTTTGAAATATCGAAATAAACGGAAGCCGCCTGTGACTTCCACGCAGCCCTGCGCTGTCATCTCCTGGAAGGGGTTTTTCAGCTCAGCAGAGGGGTTCCTAAAGTTTGCTTCCCCTGCTTCTGGCCGGCGGCTCGGAGCTTTGCCAGGCTTACTTCTGGACCTTTCCGGGGTGTCTGTGTGTGTTGGGGAGGACAGTGGGTTCCCGCGTGGCCCCAGCCCTCCTCAGCGCAGCCTGTGCCCCCAGGCGATCCAGCACATCGAGGGCACCCAGGAAAGGCAGGAGCAGGAGGAGGAGCAGCGGCGGGCGGTCATCGTGAAGCCGGTCCGCAGCTGCCCCGAGGCGCACGCCTCCGACACCGCCTCCGACTCGGAGGCCTCGGACAGCGACGCCATGGACCAGGGCCGGGAGGAGCCGGCGGGGAGCGGGGGGCTTCCCTGACCACCCTCAGCCCTCCTCTCCCGTCTGGGGGCTGGAGGGGGCCAGGGCAGCAACAGGGAGAAACGCGGGCGCACGACTGAGGAATTTTTACAAAATTACGACGTCATTTGGGTCTCTTTTATGACCTCTTTTTCAATACTGTAAATCGACCTTTGAGTGATGCCACCCAACCCGAGGTCCCGGAGGCTGGGGTGGCAGGAGCGCGTGGGAGCGCCGGGACACCTGGGGCTGGGCCTCCGCCCGGGCTGGGGGAGCTGACGCTGGGGTGCCTGGCCCCTCTCCGACAAAAAGCATTTTTTCATTTAAACATGTTTTTAAGAACAGGGGAAATCAAACAAAACCCCAAGGTATTTCTGCCCTCCCCAGAGCCAGTCCTATGACCGTCAGTTTTTAACTCCCCTCCCCCTCCTCTTTTTGGGTTTCTTCTTTCTCCTTTAAGCACTTACCTGGGTGGGGGTCTGGTTGGGTTGGGGGTCCGGGGGGTCTACTTTGCTTCTCGGTTGGGATTTGCTGCTGCCCTTCTCCCCTCCCCACCCGTCTCAGCACTAGGATTCGCCACTCTCCACCGCCACCCAGCCCCCACCTCTCCCTCCAGTGTCCCATCTTCAACTCCCAAAAATGTCTTTGTCTCTCTCGTTTTGTTTGTTGTTGGTTTTTTTTTTGGATTTGTTTTTTGTTTTACAATTTTGAGGTCTTTGTGTTCAAGGAGAAGCTATTATATTTTGTTAAGAAAGTGGGGGGAAAAAAACCAAGAGGCCACTGTGCCTTTATAAAGAAACAAAATAAAGTTTGTACTTTGTTTTTTAGATTCTGTCTCTTCCTGGGTGCGTGCTGTCCTGAGGAACTGGGGAAGGCTTCCTGGGGTGGGGGGGTGCTATTTGGGCCCAGTAGAGGGGCCTGGATGTGGGCAAGCATGAGTCCCCCAACTTGTGTGTGGTGTTGCAATGAGAAATCGGGGTTCTCACATTTCTTGGGATTACTCCGGGGTATTCTGCAAAGACGGGAGATGGTGTTGGGGGTGGGATGAGTGGCTCTTAACTCCTCCTTGGTGAGAGGCAAGGAGAGAATGTACAACCAGGCCACAGGTTCCTATCTCCTAGAGAAGGGACATAGGATGTTCAGGAGTCCTGGTTGATCCCTAGGCTTTGCCACTTGCTCTGCTTGTGGAACCTCCTTGAACCTCACTCTCCTCATCTATAGGAGGGAAGGGAGGGGCCGGCCCGTGGCTTAGTGGTTAAGTGCGCGCGCTCTGCTACTGGTGGCCCGGATTCGGATCCCGGGCATGCACCGACGCACCACTTCTCCGGCTATGCGGAGGCAGCGTCCCACATATAGCAACTAGAAGGATGTGCAACTATGACATACAACTATCTACTGGGGCTTTGGGGGAAAATAAAAAGAGGAGGATTGGCAATAGATGTTAGCTCAGAGCCGGTCTTCCTCAGCAGAAAGAGGAGGATTAGCGTGGATGTTAGCTCAGGGCTGATCTTCCTCACACACACACAAAAAAGGAAGGGAGCACTCCTTCATGGTGTGGTGTTTAAGAGCTCAGGTCCTGGAGTTGGTCTGCCATCAGTTCCACCTTGGGCAAGCCACTTGATCCTTGAGCCTCAGATTCCTCTTCTGAAGGTTGGGAACCATAATGGCACAAGGGCGTTGCATCTTATTGGGGATGTGGGTGGTCCTTTAAATCCCTTAGTCCTCCGTGACCAGAGACCAATTTACAACATGTCCCTCTCTGCCTGCTTTTCCTCATGCTCACACTGTGACAGGTACGTGAGGCCAGAGGCCAGAATGGAAGAACAGCCAATTCACATCACACTCCACGATGAATGCCTCCAGACACGAACTCGAATTGAAAGGCAGGCAGGAGCGTGTGTTTTTCTTTTTTTTTTTTATAATTTATTTATTTATTTTTCCCCCAAAGCCCCAGTAGACAGTTGTATGTCATAGTTGCACATCCTTCTAGTTGCTGCATGTGGGACGCGGCCTCAGCATGGCCGGAGAAGCGGTGCGTCGGTGCACGCCCGGGATCCGAACCCGGGCCGCCAGCAGCGGAGCGCACGCACTTAACCGCTAAGCCACGGGGCCGGCTCAGCGTGCGTTTTTCTTTTAGAACTTTTAATATATTTTTTATAGGTGAAAAAATTAACCATTTTCAAGGGACCAGCGGCCAGCCCACTGGCGCAAGCGGTTGGGTGCGCACGCTCTGCTTTGGTGGCCCGGGGTTCACGGGTTCGGATCCGGGATGTGCACCGACGCACCGCTTGTCACGCCATGCTGTGGTGGTGTCCCAGATACAGTAGAGGAAGATGGGTGCAGATGTTAGCTCAGGGCTAATCTTCTTCAGCAAAACGAAAAGAGGAGGATCAGCATCAGATGTTAGCTCAGGGCTGATCTCCCTCACACACACACACAAAAGATAAAGGGAACAATTCAGTGGCATTTAGTACATTCACAACGTTGTGCCATCATCATCTCTATCTAGTTCCAAAACATTTCCATCACTCCAAAATGAACCCCTTACCATTAATCAGTCTCTCTGCATTACTTTCTCCTCCCAGCTCCAGGCAACTACCAATCTGCTTTCTGTTTTTTATATTTTAAAAAATTAAAGTGTAATTTACATTCGGTAAAATTCACACTTTTTAGTTTTTGGTTGTGTGAGTTTTGACAGATGCATACAGTGGTGTAACCACCACCACAATCACGATATCCATTAATTCCCTTTTCTCCCATGTTCCCGGATACCCCTTTATGATCCACCTGACAACCACTAATCTATCCTCTGTTCCTACAGTTTTGCCTTTTCCAAAATGTCATAAAACGGAACCATACAATATTTAGCCCTTTGAGTCTGGCTTCTTTCACTTAGCATTATGACTGGAATTTTCTCTCTTTTTGACTATATTTAGCTAAATTTCTGCGCCTCTTGAGTGGTGGGGCTTTGCTAGGATCTGGGCGGGGACGCCCCTTTCCAAGGCCAGCAAAGCGACCCCTTTCGGTCAGGCGCAAGGCGTGCCTGATGGGCTCCACGCAGTTCCAAAGAGGATCAACAGAGGGCGCTGTGGGCCCAGCACGCTCGGCCTTTGCAAGGGTGTAGGCTCCGCCTCCTTCCGGTGCCCGCGAGACTGCTCAGTTCCTATAGGCCAGCGGTGGGATCTGGGGGCGGGGCCTGGGAAATTCCCCCCTCCCCAAATCTGCGGTGGCGCGTCACTGGACCGTAGGCAGTCTCACCAGCAGACGGCGGAAGTCAGGGGCGAGGCCGCGGCCCCACCCTTCCCGGACACCCCGCCCCGCCCCCTCGGCGCGCATGCTCCTTGGCGCCTCAGGCCGCCTCTCGCGCGCTCCCGCAAGCACGCTCGTCTGGCCTCTCGCCGGCCGCTGTCCAGGCTCCGCGCCGGGCGCCCGCGCGCCCTCACGCACGCGCACGCAAACGCCGCAAACGTGCGGCTCCCGCGCGCCCTCCGCGCGGAGTCGCTCGCTGACTTGCTCCCGCGGCTGCCGAGGACGCGCGGTGCAGGGTCCCGGGTGGTGGAGCCCGCGCTGCCCCAGGGAAGTCCGGCGCGCCACACACACGTGACCTAGGAAGGTCCAGAGGCCGCAGTAAAAGGAACAGGTGACATTAATTTTAACACATTTCCCTTTAACCCACAGTGTCCGAAGCACTGTCGTTTTAGCACAGGTGATGAATGTACGAAACTACGCACGACGTATCTCGTTCTTTCCTTCCTGTCGAGCCTGGGAACCCGGGGTGCGTCTTGCCCTGGCCACACCTCCGCGGGGCGGCGCGGGTCCGGGGTCAGCAGCCACGCGTGGGCCGGCGCGGGTCCAGGCCTCGGGGGCCAAAGGGAGCCAGGCCGGGTTGTTAGAAAGAGCATCCACACTGGTCTGGGAGGAGGAAGTGGAGAAGGTGTGGAAACGGGATCGCAGAGGACTTCCGAGTCATGCTAAGGAGCTTGGATTTTATTTTTTATGAAGGGGTTGGGAGAGGCATGGTCAACTCAACGTTCAACAAAACCTGTTTTAAAAACCTTTTTACTGAAGAAGTATAACATCCACTCAGAAGAGGGTGGTTAGCTGAAGTGTTTAGCTCTGAATTTTCACAAACTGAATATACACCTATGTAGCCAGCATCCCACCAACCCCTTAAGTGGTTTATTTTTTTTAAATTTTAGGGGCCTGTCCCATGGCTGAGTGGTTAAAAATTCTGGGCACTCCGCTTCAGAGGCCCTGGGTGGCGGGTTCCCATCTCTGGCTCAGATCGGCGCCACTCGTCAGCCATGCTATGGCTGCGACCCACGTAGAAAATAGAGGAAGATTGGCACAGATGTTAGCTCAGGGTGAATCTTCCTCAGCAAAATAAATGAATAAATAAAATTTTTAAAAATTTTGAAATAATTATAGAAATGTACAGGGTAGTCCTATGCACCCTTCACCCAGCCTCCCCCGGTACTAAAATTTTGCATACCTATGAAGTACAACGTGGAAACAAGGTCATTGCTGTTGGTGCAGTCCACAGGGCTTATTCAGATTTTACCAGTTTTACATGCTTCCACTTATGTATGAGTGTAGACAGTTCCGTATAATTTTGCACCTGCAGTATATGAAAATTCAAGTTGCTCTGCATCCTCACGAGCACTTGATATTGTCAGATTATTATATTATTTTGGGGGTTTTTAGCCATTCTGGTAGGTGTACAGTGGAATCTCACCATGGTTTTAACTTCTCTCACCATAGATTAGTTTTGCCTATTTTAGATTTTCATACAAATCATACAGTATATATATATGTATTTTGTCTGACTTCGTTTGCTTCACATAATTCTCTGAGATTCATTTATATTTTTGTGTATATACTAGCAGTTTGTTCAATTTTATTGCTAAGTATATTCCATTGTATGAATATACCACAGTTTGTCCATTCGACTAGGAATGGACATTTGGGTTGTTTCTAATGTATGGTTATTATGAATATATTTTAGTAGCTGCTATCTCCCGGACAGATTCTGCCAATTTCCCCTCTTGCCACGTGTCAGGTGCTACAGTGACCGTGGAGAAGATACATCCTAAGCATGTGCCATTGACCTTTTTTGCTGGTTGTTTCTTTGGGAGGGGGCTGGGCATTCCTGGTTCCTCCTGGCCTCCCCTGCCTGATTTTAAGGGTTTCATTAGGGATAAACCTCATAGAAATGTACGTCTGCTCTGATGTTCTCAAGCATGGTTGCATTACACCATGTCCTCTTCATGAAGATCCTCAAAAGAGATTCCTGTCGAGTCTCAGTAGCAGAAATAATTTCACTTCTCTGGAGCAGTTGGTTTGTTCTTATTTTAAGGACACCGTGAATTGGGCAAGTGACTAATTTGCACACATGTGAAGGACTTACATATCTGGTGCTGTTTGCTTTTTTTTTTTTTTTTTGTGAGGAAGATCAGCCCTAAGCTAACATCCATGCTAATCCTCCTGTTTTTTTTTGCTGAGGAAGACTGGCCCTGAGCTAACATCTATTGCCAATACTCCTCCATTTTTTTCCCCAAAGCCCCAGTAGATAGTTGTATGTCATAGTTGCACATCCTTCTAGTTGCTGTATGTGGGACGCAGCCTCAGCATGGCCGGAGAAGCGGTGTGTCGGTGCGCGCCCGGGATCCGAACCCGGGCCGCCAGTAGCGGAGCACGTGCACTTAACTGCTAAGCCACGGGGCCGGCCCTGGTGCTGTTTGCTTTTGTATTAGCCTTGCCAATGACTGCATTCTGGGTGCCCTCCTTTGTGTGTGTTTCTTCTGCTGTTACTTCCAATTCTTGCTCTGTTGCTGTACTTATGAATACTTGGGAACCATCTTTGTGCTTTTCTGGCACAGGGTGGGTCATAATAAATAAATAAGTGCCCCTTGTGGCTTGATTTGGGGCATCTTTGGCAGCAGAGCAGTGGCCTCGGCTCTGTGAGATGTATGAAGGGCTGGCTAGTGGAAGGGGGGCCTTCCTGTGACCTTGGCCTCCTTAGCGGGTGGTTGACTGGCCTCAGACCAGTATGTAAAGCACATGCAAATCCTCCAGCTGCCTCTTGGAACTGGCTGGCCGCACTGTCCTTAGCCTCAGATTTTTGTTGGCTCTGGCTCCACCGTGTCCCCCCCAGAGCCCATCTTACTGTCCCTTCTTTATCCAGCTGCCTCTCTGTGCTTTCTTGGATGCTCCTGTCCGTGTGGCATTTGTCTTTGTCACTCTGTGTCCAGTTCTGCCTGCCCTGTCATGCCCTACAAGGCCTGGGCTGGGGTGGGGTTAGCACCATCCCTCCCTGCCTTGGTCCCCCCTCTTCTCTTGCCCTGCTGAGTTGCAAGTTTCTTCTGTTGATTGACAAGGGCGTGTGCTGACCAAGAGGACGTGGTAGGACTAGGGGCTGTGGGGCAGGACTGGCCCTAATCTGGCAGCTGTAGAAAGGAATGAGCTCCCCAAACCGGCTCTCCCCCCACCACACTGTTGGTGTTGAAAAAGGAGCAAAGAGTGACAGCTGCAAAGTTTCCTGAATTAGGGGGCCTAAGCCACAGGTTGCCCCAGGGTGCGGCCTGTCTTGGTGGACAGCCTCAGGATTGAATTAAAGGGGAAATGGGGAAGTGATTCGAGAAGGCCGCAGGTGCTGTACCCATACCAGACATTAGTTAGTCTCTCTCACATTGCATCTCGTCCTGTAGGGGATAAAGAGGAAGCTCTGAAAATTCTGGTTGCAAAGAGGATTAGCGAAAATCTCCTGTTCCCTTGTAGAAAGAAGGAAATGTCAGTGGGGCTGGACAGGCACTGAGGGTTAGTGGGGAGCTGCTTGTTTGGGGTCAGGGTAGAGGCAGTCTCCCTTCTCCAGGGGACCCTCGTGGTGCATGTCCCTGGCTTTGGGTGGGAAGTTGAGGTGGCAGGTGGGGAGATCTGGAGCACTGTGGCTAGTTCAGGGCCTCACATTGTATTCAAAACAGCAGAGCTGGTGCTCTTTGGTAGTGAGCTCCCTGTCACTGGAGGTATTCACACGGAGGCTGGATAGCTATCTGTCAGAGTTATTGTGGGGATTCCTGCACTGTGTAGGAATTTGGGTCCTTCTAAGGCAGATGATCTGTAATTCTTAAGATAAATGGAAAGGGCTGGCCCCGTGGCTTAGCAGTTAAGTGCACGCACTCCGCTGGCGGCCTGGGTTCGGATCCCGGGCGCGCACCTGCGCACCGCTTCTCCGGCCATGCTGAGGCCACGTCCCACATACAGCAACTAGAAGGATGTGCAACTATGACATACAACTATCTACTGGGGCTTTGGGGGAAAAAAGGAGGAGGATTGGCAATAGATGTTAGCTCAGGGCCGGTCTTCCGCAGCAAAAAGAGGAGGATTAGGGGGCCGGCCCGGTGGCGCAAGCGGTTAAGTGCGCGCGCTCCGCTGCGGCGGCCCGGGGTTCGCTGATTCGGATCCCGGGCGCGCACCGACGCACTGCTTGGTAAGCCATGCTGTGGCGGCGTCCCATATAAAGTGGAGGAAGATAGGCACCGATGTTAGCCCAGGGCTGTCTTCCTCAGCAAAAAAAAAAAGAGGAGGATTGGCGGATGTTAGCTCAGGGCTGATCTCCTCACAAAAAAAAAAAAAGAAAAAAAAAAGAGAAAAAAGAGGAGGATTAGCATGGATGTTAGCTCAGGGCTGATCTTCCTCACACACACCCACACACACACACACACACACACACACACACACAAAGATAAATGGAAAAATACTCTCGACGGGGGTTACTTGCTGTGCTGTGTTCGTGTCATCTGTAGAACAAATCCAGACTCAGAGGCCTGCATTGTCAGGGTCTGACTCGGTTTTCCCAGCCCCTCGAGGAACTGTTTGAGGTGTGGATTGATCTAGCAAGTCAGCTGCCAAAGAGGGACTGAACTGCAGGAACTGTGTGCCAGGAACTAGAAAATTCTAGGACCTGGTGAAAGGGGCCTTTGGCTTTTCATAGCATCTCCCCACCCTACCCCCACCATCACCTGCTCTTCATGCTTTGTGATAATTCAGTGAGCTGCATACTCACAATCATGTACTTTCTAGCATGTGGGTTACCATCAATGAAAAGTCCAAATCTCTGAACCTCTAGCATCTTGTGTGTCTCTCACAGCAGCTCTGTGGGGTCGGCCACGCTGGAGGGGACCTGGGTTACCCAGGCGCACACATGTGTGCTCTGAGCTCTGCCCTATGTGTTTTCTCTTCCAGAGGACAGGTGGAGGGTCCTTGACAGGAGCACTTCAAGAGGAGCAGCCCTCTGAAGTGAAGGAGAAAAAACAAAAAGAGGCGGTGTGAAGAGACCCACCTCCAACGCTGCCCTGAGACCCTCACTGAAGTGGCTGGGACAGGCTGTAGCTAAGGCCCCCTTTCCTTTGCAGCCCCACCTTCCCTGGAGTCCGACCCTCCCGTGGTTGTCCCTGCTGTTGGAAGCGCTTTCTCCCCAAGGACATCACTTACTGGATAAAGCCCTCATTGATTATTTATTTATTTTTTTTTTAAAGATTTTATTTATTTATTTTTTCCCCCCAAAGCCCCAGTAGATAGTTGTATGTCATAGCTGCACATCCTTCTGGTTGCTGTATGTGGGACTCGGCCTCAGGATGGACGGAGAAGTGGTGCCTCGGTGCGCGCCCGGGATCCGAACCCGGGCCACCAGCATCGGAGCGCGTGCACTTAACCACCAAGCCACGGGGCCGGCCCCCTCATTGATTTTTGGGCCTGACACGTGCAGGGACACTGGACATGGTCCTGAGACAAGGACGAGGGCCAGGCTGGACGTGGACAGTGAGAGGCACAGGGAGTGCTTCCTGAAGAAACCAGCGAGGCCTGGGGTCAGGAGGAGCTGATGTGGGGTGGAGGTGGGGCCACCTCCTCAGAGGACGTCTGCCCCAAAGTCGTACCCAGACTCAGACTTTCTGGGTAAGAAGGGAAGGAAATAGTTCGTGTGCTGTCCCATCCTGAGTACCTTGTCTCTGCTCGAAACCTGGAAGGGATGGGGTGCTCACTTGCTCATCAACCGACCGGTTCCTCTGCTGGGAGCTTGAAAATTCTTTACATTGAGCTAGAACGTGTCTCCATATAGCCCTCACCCATCAAATCCAGCTTTTCCCTCAGGAACCACACAGAACAAGCTGAATGTTTCTTTCATGTGGCAACACTTTAGCAATTGAAACATAGCTGTCAGGTCCTCTGTGTTGGTCTGCTTGGGCTGCCATAACAAATACCATAGACTGGGTGGCTTAAGGAACAGAAATTTATTTCCTCATGTTTCTGGAGGCTAGAAGTCCCAGGTCAAGGTCCATCAGGGTTGGTTTCTGGTGAAAGCTGTTTTCCTAGTTTGCAGACGGCCACCTTCTCTCTGTGTCCTTACATGGCCTTTCCTTGGTGTGTAGACACAGAGGGAGAGAGCGAGCTCTCTCTGGTGTCTCTCCTTATAAAGACACTAATCCTATTGGATCAGGGCCCTACCCTTATAACCTAATTGAACCTTAATTACTTCCTTCCTCCAAATACAGTCACACTGGGGGTCAGGGCTTCAATATATGAATTTCGGGGGGACACATGCATTCAATCCATAACATCCTCCAAGTAAACATTAGTGACCATGGCATTGACTCACCAGTTCTGGAGACCTCAACTTATTCGATAGGAGAAAGTTTTCTAGGGATATACTTCTTCCCCCTTCTAAGAAACTCCTCTTCTCCCACATTCCCCCAGGCACAGGGCTCCTAGGCTCAGATCTCTAGTAACCCCTGCTGCGAACCTGTCATACCTTTGCCCAGGGGCATCCTTCCAGGCTCGGAACCTCCACTTGAAGCAGCCGGGTATAGGAAAACCCACGTCTGCAAAGCACTGATATGGGTGATCCTTTACCAAAGGATAGTCTACTTTACAAAGCAATTCATCAAGTGATTTCTCTAGAATCTGGGCAGGGACCCACAAGGTACAGCCTGACTCTGTCCCATACGTGTTTTTATAAATAATTTAAAGTTTTATTGGAACACATCCATGTCTGTTCGTTTCTATTGTCTGTGGCTGCTTTTGTACAACAAAGGCAGAGTTGGAGTTGCATGTGGCTGCAAAGCCTGAATTCTTTACCACCTGGCCCTTTGCAGGAGAAGCTGGCCCATCCCTGTTCCAGGGATCGGAAGAGGGACCAGAGTAGCCAGTGTACACAGTTACTCTCCTGTATCCCATCTCTTGTTCTCACACATACTCCTCTCCATTCATCTGAGGAATGTCAGCCTGTGACACTCAGGAGCAGGCATGCATGGGGCTTGGCAGCTTCTGAAAATTGGGGTAAGGACCCTTAGGCCGAGGGCTTTAGCAGTTTCTGTCTAAAGACTGAGCTGGGGACAGGGGAGGCCCTTGCCCTGGGGAGGTGGCAGTGGTGGTGGGCGATGTGGGATGAACTGATGTGGAGCTTTCATAGGGCTGAGTGAGGTCTGTGTAAGAATTTGTGACCTGATGGACCCGGCCCCGTGGTGTAGCAGTTAAGTGCATGCGCTCTGCTGCTGGCGGCCCGGGTAGGGATCCTGGGTGTGCACTGACGCACCACTTGTCAAGCCATGCTGTGGCGGCGTCCCACATAAAGTGGAGGAAGATGGGCACAGATGTTAGCCCAGGGCCAGTCTTCCTCAGTAAAAAGAGGAGGGTTGGCGTGGATGTTAGCTCAGGGCTGATCTTCCTCACACACACAAAAAAAGGATTTGTGACCTGAGAGTTTATCTTCAGTTGAGTCCACCTTCCTTTTTAATCTCTTGTATTTTAAGCAAGATGTCTTTTTTTTTTTTTTGGTGAGGAAGATTCACCCTGAGCTAACATCTGTGCCAATCCTCCTCTTTTTTTTTTTGTGAGGAAGATGAGGCCTGAGCTAACATCCGTTGCCAATCCTCCTCTTTTTGCTGAGGAAGGTTGGCCCTGGGCTAACATCCGTGCCCATCCTCCTCTACTTTATATGGGATGCTGCCACAGCATGGTTTGACAAGCGGTGCCTCAGTCTGCGCCTAGGATCTGAACCTGCGAACCCTGGGCCACTGAAGCGGAGCGCGCACACACACTTAACCGCTATGCCCAAGCTGGCTCCCACGATGTCTTTTTTTATTCTTCAGTTTTTAAAAATTGTGGTAAAAAAATATGTGTAACATAACATTTACCGTTTTAACCATTTTCAGTGTACAATTCAGTAGCATTAAATACATTTGCAGTGTTGTGCAACCATCACCGCTATCCATCTCCAGAACTTTTTCATCATTCCAAATAGAAACTTTGTCCCCATTAAACAACCCATGTGCCCTTCCTGCCAGCCCCTGGCAACCACCATTCTACTTGCTGTTTCTGTATTAGCCTATTCTAGGTACTTCATATAAATGGAATCCTACAATATTTGTGTGATATGGGCTGAGTTGTGTCCCGCCCAAATTCATATGTTGAAATCCTAACTCCCAGTACCTCAGAATGTAACTGTATTTGGAGATAAGGTCCTCACAGAGGTAGTTAAGGTAAAATGAGGTCATATGGGTGGGCCCTAATCTGACATGACTGGTGTCCACATAAGAAGAGGAGATTAGGACACAGATAACACAGATTGAGAGATGACCACGTGAGGACACTGGGAGAGGACGGCCATCTGCAAGTCAAGGAGAGAGGCCTCAGAAGAAACCAACCCTGCCAACACCTTGATCTTGGACTTCCAGCCTCCAGAACTGTGAGAACATAAATTTCTGTTGTTTAAGCAGCCGGGTCTGTGGTATTTTATGGCAACCCTAGCAAGCTAATACATTGTCATTTGTGACTGGCTTATTTCACTTAGTCTAATGTTTTCAAGGTTCTTCCACGTTGTAGCATGTATTAGAATTTCATTTTTTATGGCTAACTAATATTCCAATGTATGGATAAACTACATTTAGTTTATCCCTTCATCTGCTGACGGACACTTGGGTTGTTTCTACCTTTTGGCTATTGTGAATAATGCTGCTATGAACATGGTTGTGCCAGTATCTGAGCCCAAACAGGGTGTCTTTCAATCAAATGCAGTTAACCCTTCAGCAGTGCTGGGTTCACCCTCTCTCTTCCCGCCTGGGTTGGGTTCTGGTGGCTTTCTTGGACCCTCCAGCCTGAGCCCTTTCTCTGCGCTCCACACCTCCCCCACAGCCCTCTGCCTCCTTTCTCTGACGTGCTGATTCCTCTCTTCCCCTGATGGCGTTCACCTGGACTGAGGGGAAGAGTCATGGGTTTGTGAGTCAGACAGATCCGAGTTCAAATTCAGACAACTCGGTTCCTAGTTGGTGATGCTGGACAAGTTTCTCCAGCTCTCTGAGCCCCAGTCTCCTGGCTGTGACGTGATGGAGGTACGCCCACCTCTGGTTACGTGAAGCACCTGGCACAGAGTGGACGCTTCACTGACTTGGACTTCCTTTCCTCTCCCAAGGTCAGTGCTGCCTCCTCCCCTCACAGTGAGACCCTCTCCCCAGCAGTGGACCTGGATTGGAAGACTCCACATTGGTGTGTTAGTCAGGGTTCTCCCGAGAAACAGAGCCAATAGGATGTCTATTTATAGAGAGAGATTGTGGGGACTGGAAAGGTGGAAATCCACAGGGGAAGCTGGCAGGCTGGAGATTCCAGCAAGAGTAGATGTTGAAGTCTGAAGGCAGAACTCCTTCCTCTTCAGGGGACCTCAGTCCTTTCTCTTAAGGCCTTCAACTGATTGGATGAGGCCCACCCACATTATGGAGGGTGATCTGCCTTACTCAAGTCTAATTTAAATGTTAATCACATCTGAAAAATACCTTTACAGCAACATCCAGACTCGTGTTTGACCAGGGGCACCATGGCCTAGTCAAATTGATCGTTAAATTAATCATTAGAATTGGTAACTTGTCAATTCTAATCAAACTAATCTATAGATTCATTGTAATCCTAATTAAAATCCACTTTTTAAAAAACAATTGCTGGGACCGGCCCTGTGGCATAGTGGTTAAGTGTGCGCACTCCGCTACTGGCGGCTTGGGTTCGGATCCCAGGTGCGCACCGATGCACCGCTTGTCTGGCCATGCTGAGGCCGTGTCCCACATACAGCAACTAGGAGGATGTGCAGCTATGACTTACAACTATCTACTGGGGCTTTGGGGAGAAAAAGGGGGAAAAAAAAAAAGGAGGAGGATTGGCAACAGATGTTAGCTCAGGACCGGTCTTCCTCAGCAAAAAGAGGACGATTGGCATGGATGTTAGCTCAGGGCTGATCTTCCTCGGAAAAAAAAAACAAAAAACAATTGCTAGGCTGATTCTAAAATTTATAGGACGTGCAAAGGAGCTAGAAGAGACAAAACAACTTTGAAAAAGAAGATCAAAGTTGGAGGATTATTAGGAAGCCACAGTGATCAAGACAGTGGTATTAGTGAAAGGACAGATTCATAGATCAATGGGACAGAATAGTCCAGAAACAGATTCATGCATATACAGTCAGCTGATTTTTACAAAAAGGTGCAAAGGCAATTCTGTGGAGAAAGGATAGTCTTTTCACCAAATGGTTCTGAAACAACTGGATACCCATATGCAAAACTCTAAGCTTTGGTCCATATCTTGCGACATATTAAAAAAACAGCACAAAATGGATCATAGATCTAGATGTAAAACCTAGAACAATTACACTTCTAGAAGAAAACGGGAAAAAAATCTTTGTGACCTTGGGTTAGGCAAAGAGTTTTTAGGTAAGGCACAAAAAGCATAATTCATAAAAGAACAATTGATAAATTGGACTTGATAAAAATTAAGAATTTCTCTTTGAAAGACACTTAAGTGAATGAAAAGACAAACCACAGACTGGGAGAAAATATTTACCAATCATATATCTGATAAAGAGCTTGTCTGCAGCATATGTAAAGAACTCTCAAAACTCAACCTGTAGGGCTGGCCCGTGGCTTAGCGGATAAGTGTGCGCGCTCCACTACTGGCGGCCCGGGTTCGGATCCGGGTGCGCATTGACGCACCGCTTCTCTGGCCGTGCTGAGGCCGAGTCCCACCTACAGCAACTAGAAGGATGTGCAACTATGACATACAACTATCTACTGGGGCTTTGGGGGAAAAGAAAAAGGAGGAGGATTGGCAGTAGATGTTAGCTCAAAGCCGGTCTTCCTCAGCAAAAAAAAAAAGGAGGATTAGCATGGATGTTAGCTCAGGGCTGATCTTTCTCACAAAAAAAAAAAAAAAAACCTGTAAAAAATGGGCAAAAAGATTTGAACAGACATTTCATGAAAGACATACCAGAGAAGTGGATGACAAGTACGCACGTGGAAACATGCTTAATGTTGTGAGTCATTAGCAAAATGCAAATTAAAGCTACAGTGAGATATCACTACACACCTATAAGACTGACTAAAATTAAAAAGATTGACTGTACCAAGTGTTGGTGAGGATGTGGAGCAACTGCTGGTGGGAATGTAAAATGGTACAGTCATCTTAGAAAAAAGTTAAACAGACACTGCAGCCATGCCAATCCTAGGTTTTTACCCAAGAGAAACGGAAATGTACGTCCATAAAGCGAATTGTATATGAATGTTTACAGCGGCCTTATTGGTAATGGCCAAAGCTTGGAAACAACCCAGATGTCCCTCAGTAGGTGAATGATAACAAGTTGTGGTATATCCATACAATGGAATCCTACTCAGAATAAAAAGGAGTGAGCTGTCCATACACACTACAACATGAATAAACCTCAAAGTAATTATGCTGAATGAAAGAAGCCAGATAAAAAAGAGCACGTACGGGATGATTCCATTTATATCAAAATCTAGAAAACGCAAAATATGTGTAGTGACCGAAAGCAGATGAGTGATTGCCTGGGAAGGGGTAGGAGGGAGGGACTCTAAAGGGATGTGAGGAGAATTTGGGTGTGAGGAATCTGCTCATTATTTTCATTGTGGTTACATATATATGTCACAATGTATCAAATTGTACACTTTGAATATGTGTGGTTTGCTTATGTCCATTATACTCAATAAAGCTGTTTTAAATGTAAAGCCCATAGAAGATGCCTAATTGACTTAGTTCCTTTCCTCCATGGCTGCCTGCTATCCTCACAGTGACATCCTCCCCCACGCCAGACAAGCCAGTGTAGGCTCTCCCTCAGCTTCATAGAACTGGCTCTCAGGGGCCATCATGTGCCCTTAGGAAAATTGCTTCAAATAGCACATTGCAGAGGGGACAGAAGGTTCTGGAACCCCTGTGCCGCTGGACATGGATCTCTGTCCCTCCACCCTCTGACTTACATCACAGCATCAGATGTGTCCCTAGCTCCCCTTTATCCCTTGTCAGCATTCTGTTTCTTCCAGAGGCCCGGGAAGGGTAAGCTCCTAGCCATCGACCTCAAAGGTCAGATGTCCGGGGTTTTCCTTAACTAACCATTAAGGCTTTACCCTCCTGACCTTCCTGGAGGGGCTAAAACGTTTGTCAGTGGCTCTCAAATAGGATCCCTCTCACTTTGCCCTGCAGCTCCTTTCAGAAAACTGAGGAATGTCAAAGTCATTGACTTGCCCCAGACTTTAGGTCAAGTTAGTGCAAATAGTGGGAACACTCGGGTTCTTAACTCCTAGACCTCACCCAAGGGCTGCCCCACTTTTCCTCTGCTACCCCCGCCCTGTGACCCATGTCACGTGACCCCAGAGCGGCTAGGGGAGAGAATCCAGCCAGGGCCCTGCCCTCCGGGGCCTGGTAGCTGGCACCGCAGCAGCAGAGCGAGCCTCGGCGCGGCCTCTCCGGGTCTGCACTGCTTCCCCATCACGTCCGCCCAGTTGCCCTAGTGACTGTGTGACCCTTCTCCCCCACCCCGCTGCTAGCAGCCCTATAAATAGAGGCGAGGAGCAGCTGGGCTCCCTTGGCAGTCACCATGAGGGCTCTGGTCCTGCTCTGCTGCTTCGTGGCGTCGCTCCTGCTCCCAGGACAAGCAGGTATGACCCCCACCCCTGTTGGCCAGCCAGACTGTGACTTCCACGTGCCCCCAAGGTTTTATGTTTACTGGGGGCTGAGGGGCAGGGTTTGGGTGGTAGATGGAGGATGAGGCCTCCGTGATCCCTGGGGCTGATGGCAAACCTTTACTCCTGGCTGTTCTCACCGTTGTCTCCGTTCATTTCTTTCTGGGGCCCAGGAGAAAGAACTGGGTGCAGAGAGAACCAGAGTGCAGCCAGGGCAAGGGGTCTCTCTGGGAGGCCAGAGGAAGTAGAAGCAGTGAACTGAGAGCTGCAGGTGGGCGTGAGGCCTGAGCCAGGGGCCAGAGAGAAGGTGTGGCCAGTAGATGCTGGGAAAGAGGACCCCAAAAGTCAAGACTGGAGGAGCCTCCTAGGCGGACAAATGAACCCGATCTTGGAGCTGGAGGGGCCCCTGGAGGTCGTTGAGTTGACCCTCCAACCTGGGGGAGATTGGGCAGGAGCCTGGCTTTGCATGACTGAGGACAGGAGGACACAGTGGGCAGAGCTAGGGGTCGTCTGGGGATTGGAGTAGAGTGAGGGTCAGTTTGGGATGGGATTGGAGATGGAGTTGGAGATTGGGCTGGAAACCAAATTGGACGCAGAGTTGAGAAGAGGAATGGGCCTCATTCTGGAGTAGAATGGGGCGAGGCTGGGGGCTTCATTAGAAGGGGGCTGGGCTGTGTGCCATGGTTTTTCTTTGACATCTCAGCACTTTGTGTGGCAGAGGTGGTGGCTTGGGTTACAGCATGGGGGTTATTTATAGGCATGGAGGGGACACCAGAGCATTTTGCCACCTCTCTGTTCCTGAGACTCCTGGGGCTGTGTTCCTCTTGAGGATGGTTGGGGCGTGCTCTGGGAACCCCCAGGAATCCAGGCCTCCTGCTTTGTCTTTTCATGACTCAGCAGTCTTCATCTGCACAGGGGACCGTGGGGTCCAGAGTCCCAGTCTTTCCATCTTTGAGGTTCTGTTTCTGGAGGTCCCAGCCCCAGCGTGGAGAGCAGATGGCGGGTGGGAGCAGAAGCCATTTGCTCTCAGGGATTGGAGACCAAGGTAGGGGGCTCCAGCCTCTCATGTGCTGCTGGGCCCTGCCCTTGTCTGCCCTTGAGTTAATTTGGGCTCTGCGGGGCTGCAGTGGCTGGAGTGGCAAGGATTCCAAAAGGCTGTCAGGTGGCTAAGTATGGAAACAGCCGCGTAATTGGATCCTGAGCCCCGAGCCACTGCCACCCTCTCCCTTTGCAGCCCTCCCCGTTCCATCCAGCTCCAACTGCCACCTCGCTTGCTTCCACACAGCAGGCCCAGGAACTTTTAGCCTTTTAGGGACATCCTTTATCTTTCCTTCCAGCAAGGGAACCAGACATCTGGCCTGGCTGGAGGATCTTGCCGTGGGGAACGGAGGCGGCAGGCACTCCTCTTCTTTTTGCACGCTCTTTCCTTCCTGGTCTGCACGGTGTGCCCCTGGCCTGGCTTCCAGGGAGGGTTGTCTGCTAGTGTGCGAGGTTCCCTCCCTCCTCACCCTGCTCACCGCCTGGGCTTTGGGGTCTCACCAGGGGTGGGTTTATCACCTCTCCAGTTGTAGATGGTGTACCCAGAAAGATGGCTCCCTCCTGCACCCACTGGGAGGTTCCAGCCATAAAGACGGCTTTCCCCTGACCCCATAATGACAGTCCTTCCTGCTGGTTGACTTTCCCCTAGAATTGTGCCACCGGGTAAATGCCACCCAGTCCAAAGGCAGCAGCTTTGCTCCTGAACGTCCCACCCCACTGCTGGATCCTCATTTCCATCCTGGTGGCTTGCCCCTCGCTGTGTGGCAGGCAGGCATTCTCCCTAACCCCTGCCCTGTTCCTGCTTCCTGGGCGTAGGGGGACCCTACAGAGCTGCCCTTCCTTCTTTTGTCCCCACGTTGCTCCTGTGGCCCTCTGGACCGGGGTGATGGTCTCCCCAGCCTCCTCTTCTCATCCGCCAGTGAGGGACCAAGCGCCCCTCCTGATGCCAGGAGATAGCTGGAGCCACCAAGCCCTGGTCACCAGACACCTCCACCCCCCCCAACCCGCTGCCCCCAGTCCTTTGTAACCACCAGGGTCCTCCTCTTTGTCTTAGCCACCTGGCCTGTGACAGGCCTGCTCAGGGACAGGGAAAAGCAGCCTTGAGACAGTTTCCTCAGTCTCCTCATTGTCCAGGTGAGGGAGTGAAAGCCAGAGGAAGGAAGAGATGTGTTCAAGGTCAGACAGCGAGTTAGTGAGAGGCACGCCCAGCCCAGGGTGAGTCTCACCCCACCTGGGTGTTCCTGTCCATCCCAGGCCGCTGGCTGGCCCGAACCGGGACCTGAGCCCCTCTCTGCCTGTCCGGGCATGTGAGGCGGTGGTGGAGAGGCCGCCAGTGGGTAGCTGCCCTCGGGGTGCAGGGCAAGAGTGATGTCTTTGATCCTTGACTCTTTGGAGAGTGGAGTGGGGAGGGGGTTCCAGAAAACATTTCTTTTTTTTTAAATTGTTTTAATTTTATTTTTTCCCCCCAAAGCCCCAGTAGATAGTTGTATGTGATAGCTGCACATCCTTCTAGTTGCTGTATGTGGGACACGGCCTCAGCATGGCCAGAGAAGCGGTGCGTCGGTATGCACCCGGGATCCGAACCCAGGTCGCCAGCAGCGGAGTGCGCGAACTTAACCGCTAAGTTTTCTGGGCCGGCCCAGAAAACATTTCTTTGGGTTTTGGCCATTGGCATGTGTCAGGCTGAATTTGGGACATCTTTGCTTCCTGTTGCCGCTCGCTGCAGCCCCTGGGACAGGCCGGGTTCCGGGTCTGTTCCTCCTCATCCTCCAGCCCGACCCTGGTTTGCAGACTTGCAAGTCTGCTCTAGCCCCCACCCTGCCAACCCAATGGCGAGAGGTTGGCACATGATGGGGCTAACTCGCCCACCCGTCCCTGAGAGATGAGGTGAATGGTGACCACCCTTTGAGACCCCTCCTCACCCGCCCCAGGCTGGTTATTTCTGGAAAGAGGCCCGTGTTCATGTTTCCTCAACAAGGTGGCCCAGCTGCAAGGATTCACCCTGAGGAGGGCTGGTGAGAGAAGGTGGTGAGCTTGCGGGTCTTGGGGAGAGAGCAGACCCCAGACGACTTTCCAGCCCCCTGCAAGCTCTGTCTCAGCTAGTTCCTGACTCCTAGCTCAGTGCAGCTGGATAAACCCATGGGGAGCAGCTGGTCCGCAATTCCCACATCGAGTCTGTGAACTGCTAGTCTGGGATTTGCTAGTGGATACATCCTCCCAGGTGTGGACAGGGCCTGGGTGCTGTGCCTCCTGGCCTGGAACCAGGGTGGCGGCTGGGGGAGGGGGGAAATGGTGGGGCCTGCCGCTGTGGCAAGCTGGGCTTAGCTCTCTCTTCTGGGCGCCTTCTCTACTCCAAATCCAGATCCAGACTCACTCACGGCACAACCCCTTACATTTCAGTATTGCTTGAGTATGCAAAGCCCTTTCATTCAGACACCTTGCCACATTTCATCATTCATTAATTCATCCCAGCTTTACTTTGTACCTACTATTTTTTAGGTATGGTACTGGGGGAATTCAGATAGGCATCTTGTCCTTGGCATGCTTACAGTCCAGGAGAGAGGCCTTGAGGCTGTACATGTGCAAATAAGATGCATGTGTCACAAGGAGGTGCAGGTAAAGTGAGGTGGGATGGAGAGAAGTGGGAGACAATTTTTAACCAAGTGGATCAGGAAATGTTTTACAGATGAGGGAACATTTGACCTGGACCTTGGAGAAAGTAGTATTCAGACATGAAAAGATGGAAGGAAGAGAATTCCATGTAAAGGAACAGGATGAGTAAACTCACAGAGTCAGGAAACATTGGAGCGTGAACTGTGAAAGGACATGTTGTTCCGGCTGGGATTAGGATGGGCAGAGTGAAGTGGGGGTTGTGGGGATTCTATCTGGAAGGGTGGGTTGGGGCTGAGGTCTGAAGGGCTTTAATTGTTGGGCTGAGGACGAGGACTTTGGAAAAATCCACCTAGCAGGTGTTTGTAGGGAGGAGTGGAACGAGGGTAGACTGATTAGACAACCATGTCAGAAATGCTGGTAAGAGGGTGTGAACTCCAGTGAGGGACTGTGGATGGAGAAGGGGCAGACCCAGCAGATAGCTGGGTAGAATCTGCTGGACTTCTAACCTGGTGAGCCAGGGCAAGGAAGGAGTCCTCGTGGGTTTAGTGTAGGTCATTGGAGACACGATCTTGCCAGAAAAGGAAACCAGGAACATAAAAGAAGAGATTAAAAAGTTCAGTTTGGGTCATTATGAATTTCAGGTGCCAGTGGGACATCTGGATGGAGATTTTAGTTAGAATAGTGGGACTGGAGCTTAGGAGGAAAATCAGGTCTGGGGACCCAGAAATGAGATTCCTTTGGGTAAAGATAAGGGTGAGGCTGTGACACTGCCAAGGGAGCTGTAGTTTTGGGGAGTGGGAAGAGGAAGAAGATAAATGGGGTTCAGGAAGAGGGGAAGAGACTCAGGAAGAGACAGCGACCTGGAAGCCAAGGGAAAGGAGGCCTTCTAGAAGGGGAGGTCAACAGGATTAAATACCACAGAGATGCTGAGGAGGATGAGGTGTGAGTTTACACCCAGGAGGTCACTGACGAATTGAAGGGCTTACACATATTTAGGGAGGACATGGAGGCAACATATTTGGACAGTAAGCCTTTTAACATTCCGTTTAGGGGATAAAGGACTGCAAGAGTAAGTAGGAGGATGGGTTTGCAGAGACAGAGAATTTTCTTTTTGACACTAGAGAAGACAGTGTGTTTATGGGCCGATGGGGAGGATCCTATGGAGAGGGCAAGATTGACGAACGCAAGAAGAAAGGAAGTGACCAAGACGTCAGGCTCTTGAGGAGGGTGGACAAGGTCTGAGGTAGGTCTCAGGGGACACATGCCATGGCATTGCAGAGACCTCAGAGGGACACCACACATTTGCGGTAAACTCAGTAGCCCTGGTGCCAGCCAGGGAGCTAAACTAGGAAGCACAGACCCTGGTCGTCTATACTGGTGATTGCTCTGGAGGGCCACGGAGGGGAAGGATCCAGGCCGATCTTCCCAAGAACCCGGGGAGGTGGAAAGGGACGCTGGTTGCTCCGAGTTGTATGGTATCGAATGGCAGGGCGAAGATGGGAGCCTGGTCTCCGGTGCTGGAGAAAGACTGGGCAGAACCTGAAAGAGATGAGGCCAGGAGAGGAAGTCAGTGAATCAGCGTTTTAGTCACAGCCAGGGTTAGTCTCTCGCTGTTGGTGAGCTGGCCCCCTCAAGCCAGATGCTATAGAGAAGAGGGCAAAATCAGACCCCACACTCTACCGCCTGAGGTATTCATTCAGCGAATGACCACTGGGCCTACAATGGGAAAAGTGCCATGTTTGGACTCCATCACGACTGGCTACTTCAGTGGACGTTGGCCCAGAGGCACGTGGCCCGAGTTTCCCAGATAATGACCTCGGTTCTCGTTTTTCCTTGTGGAACAGAGACAGGCCCAGGCTCAGGTTCCCTCCAGGGTGTTTTCCTGGCTGTGAGGCCTTAGTGCCCCCGCCCCACCCTGTGGCCCATTGGTGGGCCTCATTTTGGGATAAGGAGGCTGAGAGAGAGAAGCGAGTTGATGGGCTGGCTGGTGTTCTCTCATGATCTGCTCTGGGAGTCCAGGCCCCTCAGAGACCCCTCACTTGCCTTCTCAGGGGCCTTCCAGGACTTAGGAGCTAGAAGTCTGTCTTCAGATTCTCACATCCACTCTGTTGGGCTTCTTTTCTCCCTCTTGGTGGCTCCCTTCCCTCCCCCCACGCTGGCCCTGCTCTGTCCCCCCTACTAAGACACACGATCAGCAAAGGCTCTGAAACTCATTCCAACCTGGGCCACGGGCTCAACATTTGGACTGTCACTTTCCCAAATCACTTTTTGTTTTAAAGGAGTCAGAAGATTTTAGCTCAAGGAATGCATCTCTAATGTGGAATTTCCCATTGCTTTGGTGGGCACGGTCTTCCCCAAAGTCCCCAAATCACAGCATTGAGGCAATAATAGTCCACTGGTTCTGAGCACAGAAGGGCTGACCTAGAGAGTGGGGCTTTCTCTACCTGGTCCTGAAGAATGAGTGAGTGAGTGAATGAACTGGAGCCATGGTGGGCATGGCTGTAGGATGGCCAAGCTGGATGCACCATGCTCAGGAGGCCCCATCCTCTCTGCTCACCCACAGCCCTGGTGTCCTCAGCAGGAGGTGAGGGGGGTTGCATAATTTGGCAAATGGGATGGATCAGATTTAGCTGTTTCTGGAGTCATCTGTTTCCTGGTCTGTGTTGCCTATGCTGTCATCTTTCTCTGGGGTCAGAGAAGTCCTGTCCCATTTGCTTTTAGCCTCATCCTTCTCCAGCCCCGAAGGTGGTTTTGCTCAGATTCAAGGTCCCAGATACCCCTCCACCCCAGGGACATGCCTGCTGCTGGTCACTTCCTCGTCCTCCCACACAGAGGGCTCTGAAGCAGGCTTTCCTGAGCTGCCCAGTCTCAGGGTGGGGGGCTTGGGTGGCAGAATCGGCCCCTGCCTCTTAAATTGCCCACACTATTAGGAGGTCAGCCATTCACACCCCCAGCCAGGGCCTCCAGGAGCCTCCTCTGCCCCAACCTCCAGCTCTCCCCTAGCTGGAGCGGAGGGAGGGCTGCCCCGTGCTGCCCTGGTGCTGGGAGTGCCCAGGGGCCCGATTCTGAAGAAGACCATGAGACCATGGCGCCAGTGTGCAGGTCCTGCCTGGCGCCATCCCAGAGCCTGTCTTTCCTGGGATCATGTTATCAGGACCACAGGAAAGCTTAGTTGCCATTGCTCCATCCAGCTCCAAATCCTGGGCCCAGAAGGATTTCAAGTGGGACGTGGGCCCAGCTGGGTCAGGCTCCCCAGGCTCATTGCAAAGGTATTGAGATGAGAAGAGGCTTTCTCCTCTGACCCTTGGGTGGACGCCCCCCGACAAGGGTCCTTGTCCTTCACAACCTGAGAATCCCTGAGCCCCTAGTCCTCTGTCAACTCAGAATGAGTACAGGCTGTGTGGCCAGCTCTGGGAAGAAGGAGGGCTCAATGAAGAGTCCTGAAGAAATGGGAGACGTGGCCGTCCCTGGGGATTCCACCTTGGGTCGGGGAACCAGGATGGACTCCTGATTAGGGGTGAGGGGTAGGATATGAGCAGCAAGATCATGAGGGTGAACACAGATTTGGATGCTGCAGGAGCTTGGAGAGGGGAAGAAGGGCTGGTTAATCTCACAAGGTGGGCGCTTGACAAGAGAGGTGGGAAAGGTGCGGTGGATGTGGGTCCTTCTCTGAAAGGCCCAGCTCTCCAGCCCGAGGCCAGGCTGTGCCCCTTGCAAGGTCCTGGCTGGCCATACTGTGCAGGCAGGCCTGGGCTATGTCTCTGCCCCAGGAGCTGACCTTCTATTTGGGGAGATGACACGCACTGAAAAAAAATGTAGCTAACACCCCCGGCAGCTCTGGTTGGAGTTCAGAGGAGGGCTGGAAGATCGGCCTCACAGAGGGGCAGGGTTCCAGCTGGACTGGGAGGAAGGGGACGATCACTGGGCTGTCAGCTCCAAGAGGACAGGGGCTGTGCATTGTTTAACTTGCTCGCCTCTGCATCACCAATGCTCAGCATGGTGCTCGGCTCGTTGAAGGCACTTAACCTCTGATGAATGATTAGACGATTCGTGCAGGCAGAGGCAGAAGACTGTCTGAAGATAGTGATCAAAGCCTGGGGTGGGGAAGCTCAGAGCATTGCACTGGCAGGGATGGGATGAGACTGGCTCTGGCTAGAATATGGGGCTCCTGTTCAGGGGAGACCAGACCATCCTGATGGGTTGGGGCCAGTTGCAAAGGGCCTTGAATGCCGAGCCAAGTGGCTCTCTCCCTAGGCCTTCAGGTACTCTAGCCTGTTCCCTTTCTGGCTAGCCCCTCCCCCTTCTCTTCCCTCTCAGATATTTTTGGATCCTTCTAGAGCAGGGACTGCATTCTGAGCTCAAACAGGTGCAGGCAAAGTCTGGCCTGGAGTTCTGGGCCTGTAGGAAGTGGGTTGTGCTGGGAGCTCAGCCTGGAACCAGGCCAGGGGAGAACCCTGAGGGTTGGCAGCCCCCCCTCCCCCACCGGTCACTGCCAAAACTGCGGACCCTGGTCCTCCTCCAAATGGCCATTCGGTTAGGACCTCGGCCAGCCCAGTTGTCTCCCATAGAATTTTCCCTAGACGGCAATAGGTAAAGATTTGGTGAAGCCATTGTCTGGAAAGTTGCATCTCTGATATGCATCCAGTTTCCACAGCTGCCTGCCCTGTACCCCTGCACCCAGAAGATAGGCTTCTAGCCCCTTTGTTGGCTGTTGGGCTTTTCCTGCATTCCCTCCTCAGTTTGTTCTAAGTGTCAGGTTGTGGAAGATCACCTATTTCTCTAGCTTATCCCGGGAGGTCATGACACCAGGAGCGTCCCTGGGACCTGGGAAGGGGTCTGGAAACTTAGGAAGGGTCACAGCCCTCGCCGTGGCCTGGGGCAGCCCACCTGGCCTCAGGGTCCCAGTGGAATGAGCTTGGGTACAAGCTGTGACAGTAATACAAGTCCGGTGGCAAGTCCACCTCTTTCTCCTGCCTCGGTTTCCTTTCTGAATCAGTAGTTAGGCCGGCGGCCTCTCCACCAAGACCCCCTCACCAGAGGCTGCCCACATGAGGAACAGCACACCCAGCCTGGGGTGGGATGCTGTGGGCGCACTGGGACTTGAGGACAAAGCAAGCGCTGGCTTTGTCACACATTCACCACCAAGCCCCTTACCATCTTTGCACCTGTTTCTTGGCCCATTAAATGGGATAATAATACTTTGCCCTGTTTACAGCATGGGGCTGTTATGCGACTAAAATAAAATAGCTATCGGATGCTTAAAATGTTTTTGATATCAGATACTTTTTAAGGTTAAAGGGCTATGACAATAATTATATGTTATCACTGCTGCCAGTATTCCTGCGGCTTGACATCTGCCACTGGTTTCCTCAAATATCACAAAACACTAACAACCGGGGGTCCATCAACATATCTGCTCCTTCTCGGGATGGTTAATATCCTTGGGATTCTCTGTCCTCAAAGAGCTTACAAACCAGGAGGGGAGTCAGTCCCTGCTCCTGATATGAGTAGGGAACCATATAAGGCAGATGGAATAAGAGGGGCTGAAAATAAGCAGCCTGAGTTTGCAGAGGAAGGGGGAGCAGTGTGGATCCCCACACGGCCCGGGCAGGCACGGGGCTCGGGCTGATGAAGGTGTGATCAGCTTAGTGTGAGGGGGATCGGGAAGAGTTCGAGGGCCAGGCTTAGGTGTGGGTTCCTGGGGCTGCCGTGACAAATGACCACAACTGGGTGGTTTAAAACAACGGAAATGGATTCTCTCACAGAAACTGATTCTGGAGGCTGGAAGTCTGAAATCAAGTGTCAGCAGGCTCCCTCTTCCATCTTCTAGGAGATCCTGGCAATCCTTGGCGTTCCTTGGCTTGTAGACGCATCTCTCCGATCTCTCCCTCTGTCCTCAGGTGGCCTTCTCCCTGTGTGTCTATGTGTCCTCTTCTTATATGGACACCAGTCTTTGGATTTAGGGCCCACCCTAATCCAGTATGACCTCATCTTAACTAGTTACATCTACACAGACCCTATTTCCAAACAATGTCACTTTCTGAGGTTCTGGTGGCCGTGAATTTTGGGAGACACTCTTCAGCCCCCATGGTTCCTTCGCCTTGGACCCAGATTGCTGAGCAGTTGCTGGCTCTGCATGTATAGTTCTGGTCTTTCTTCTAGGTGGCAGTCTTCTCCTGGGCGCTGATGGCACCTCTTTCCTTGGTCTTCTCTTTGGCCCCACGGCCCACACAAGTGCCCTAGCAGCTAATTTGGAGCTTTACTGACACACCCAGCGCAAGTGTGTTGAATGAATCGAGGGACAGCTGGTGGGGGGCAGGGAATTCCAGGAGCAGCTGCCCAGCCTAGTGGTGGTGCTGGGGAGGACGGTGGCGAGAATTTTCTAGTCCCTGGTGGGTGTGCTCAGGTGCGGAGCGAGTTGGTGCTGGCAGGTCCTGAGGGCTGAGGGCCTGGTTCCCGGCTGGTGGTGTGATGGAGAGAGCAGTGGGCTGAGAACCCAGAAACTCGGGCCTGGCGTGCTGTGTGACCTTAGACCCAGCTCTCCCACATAAGTGCCCGTGCCTGGCCCTCACAGTCCCCTGCCCTGGGCACAGCGGGAGAGTGAGCAGGACACGGAGGCACCTCCTAATCCCCTGCAGAAGCCACTTGGAAAAAGAGCTTCAGAGTGAATCCTCTGCTGACATTGATGAGAGGTGCCCATCTTGGCGTCTCCTCCTTGCTGTGCTCTCCTGGCCAGCAGCAGGAGCCCCCACCTGGAAGGGCAGGTATCTGGGTCTCTTCATGGTAGAATTAGGGGCCCCCAACCTGGAGTCTGGGGTGTTAGGGCAGCTCTGGAAGCTGGTGGCTATGGCTCTGTTGCATTCTCTGTGGTTTGTCCTGGTTCTGGAGGAGAGCAGGGGTGGGGGACAGGTCTCCAGGGTCTTCTAGCCTTTCCGGAAATGCTCACCAGCGAATCCAGTCTGCACTCCTTAGCTTGGCATTCCGAGCTCTCCTCTGTCTGGCTTGTCCCATCTTCCTGATCATGGCTTTTGTTCCTGTGCACACTTTGCTTGGCTCCTGCAACATCTGACCCAAATGCCCTACCCCACCCCCTGCAGGAGCTCCTACGATGAGCCCCCCGGGTCCACGTCCCTACTCAGGGCTGAGACTCTGCTGCCAGTCTCTCTTCATGCCTGCCCGCCTCCCCCTCCAATTGATGCTTTGTCTTTCAGGGGAGGGTCTTAAATTCAGGAATTCAGTTCGTGGTTATCACAGCAATCTTCTGATCTGGTAAGGTAGCTACTCCTAGGACCCTTTGATCACAAAAAAATAGGCTTGGGCAGGTTAAGTGACTTGGCCTGTGGGTACTTCTCTGGTTCTGAATCCTGGTCCTGAATCTTCTCTCTTCTGGAACTCTCTGCCACTGAGTTGAGGGAAGGCCTTACCTTTTGCCTCCATCCATCCATCCACCCATCCATCCATCCACCCATCCATCCAATGGCTGTTCTAGGTGCTGGGATGCAAGATGTCTGACAGACAGGAAACCAAATAAGTAGGTTATACAGCTTATCAGACGGTTACAGGTTCAATGGAGAAGACTAGGGAAGAGAGAGGGGAAGGCTGGTTGGGAGACAGCATCACCAGGGTAGCCAGGGAAGGCCTCGCAGAGAAGGTGACAAGGAGCCAGGAAAGGAGGGCAGGAAAGGAGAGAGCCAGGTGGTTGTTTGGGGAGAGTGTTCCCACAAAAAGCGTAGCAAGCTCAGTGAGGCAGGAGGGCGCAGCCCGTGCGGAGGCGAGGAGGGTGGGGGAGGCAGGGCTGGGAGGGTGTGGGCCTCCAGGCCACCAGGGGACGTGGCCTATCCTCTGCTGAGATGGGAGCCGGCTGGGGTGTGTACTGATGGGGAGCGCGCTTGGAGAACAGACAGGGCGTGGGGCTTAGGGAGGGGCTGTTTCGCACTCAGGTGAGAGGTGACCGCTCCTGGGCCGGGGAGCTAGGGGAGTGGGGAAAGAAAGGGCTGGATTGAGGATCGATTTTGAAGGTAGACAATAGGTTTAACTAAGGTTTTGGAGAAAGAAAAGAATCAAAGACACTTTTTTTTCCCTAAACAGCTTTATTGAGATATAATTCATCTAGTATACAGTTTGCCCATTTAAAGTGTAAAATTCGGGCCGGCCGGGTGGCGCAAGCGGTTAAGTGCGCGCACTCCTGGGGTTCGTGGGTTCAGATCCCAGGCGCGCACCGACGCACTGCTTGGTGGGCCATGCTGTGGCGGCGTCCCATATAAAGTGGAGGAAGATGGGCACGGATGTTAGCCCAGGGCCAGTCTTCCTCAGCAAAAAAAATAAATAAATAAAAGGAGGAGGATTGGCAGATGTTAGCACAGGGCTAATCTTCCTCACAAGCAAAAAAAAGTGTAAAATTCAATAGCTTTTAGGGTATAGTAGTCCCCCCTTATTCGCAGTTTTGCTTTCCACTGTTTCAGTTGTCCGAGGGCAACTGTGGTCCAAAAATATTAAATGGAAAATTCCAGAAATAAATAATTAATACGTTTTAAATTGTGCACCTTTCTGAGTAGCGTGGCAAAATCTGGCACCATCTCGCTCCGTCCCACCTGGGATGTGAATCATCCGTTTGTCCAGCGTATCCACACTGTACACACTACCTGTTAGTCACTTAGGAACCGTCAGGGTTATCAGATCGACTGTTGGTGTCTCAGTGCTTATGTTCAAGTAACCGTTATTTTACTTAATAATGGCACCAAAGTGCAGGAGCAGTGATGCTGGCATTTCGGATATGCCAAAGAGAGCCGCAAGGTGCTTCCTTTAAGTGAAAAGGTGAAAGTTCTCGACTTAATAAGGAAAGAAAAATAATCATATGCTGAGGTTGCTAAGATCTACAGTAACTTTCACTACAGTATATTGTTAATGTTCTATTTTATTATTGTTGTTGTTAGTCTCTTACTGTGCCTAATTTATCAATTAAACTTTATCATAGGTATGTACATATAGGAGAAAACATAGTAGATGTAAAGGTTCGGTACTATCTGTGGTTTCAGGCATCCACTGGGGTCTTGGGACATATCCCCCACAGATAAGGGAGGACTACTGTATTCACAGATATATGCAACCATCAGCACAGTCAATTTTAGAACATTTTTCATCACCTCAAAAAGAAACCCTGTACCCATCAGCAGTCATTCCCCATTCCCCGCTCCCATCCCTTGGCCACCACTAGTCTGCTTTCTGTCTCTATGGATTTCCCTATTCTGGACTTTCATATAATAATGGAATCATATAATATGTGGTCTTTTGTGTCTGGCTTCTTTCACTGAGCATAATATCTTTAAAGTTCATCCATGTTGTAGCGTGTGTCAGAACTTCATTCCTTTTTATGGCTGAATAATATTCTGTTGTGTGGATAGACCACATTTTGTTTATTCATTCATCTGTTGATGGACACTTGGGTTGTTTCCACCTTTGGCTATTGTGAATAATGCTGCTGTGAACATTGGTGTACACGTTCTTATGTGGAGATATGTTTCAGGGAGATTTTATCTTACTATTAGAAATACCTTAGGGCCGGCCCCGTGGCTTAGCGGTTAAGTGCGCGCGCTCCGCTGCTGGCGGCCTGGGTTCGGATCCCGGGCGCGCACTGATGCACTGCTTGTCCGGCCATGCTGAGGCCGCGTCCCACATACAGCAACTAGAAGGATGTGCAGCTATGACATACAACTATCTACTGGGGCTTTGGGGAAAAAAAATAAAAAATAAATTAAAAAAAATTTAGAAATACTTTATACTTTTCTAGTACTAGACAGCTTTCAGAATTCCATCACATATCATTTGAGCCTCCCACTATCTGGCACGCAGTAGGTATTCCATCAATAGCAGTGAAATGAAGGCACAGAAAACCTGGAGGTGGGCAGGGTGGGTGTTTTTCTTTTCCATTTTAGTACTGATGAAACAGGCACAGAAAAGTTAAAATACTTGCTCAAGGTCCCACTGCTGATTAGGGGAGCAAATTCGGGCTCCTGACTCTCTTCCTCTCCTGCCCCCAGAGTCACAGGGTCCCCAGGGCTGCTCCTCGAAGTGGGCAGCTCTGCCTGACCACCAGGATTCCATCCCATTGGTGGCTTCTGTGAGGGCCTCCCACCACTGGCCGCTCCTGCTTCTTTGTGCTCTCCTCCTGGGAATATCCTCTGACAGGGTAGCAAGGCCAGCTAGACCGCAGACCCTAGAACTGATGGGCATCAGCCCCTGTGGCCTTGGAGATGGACCATGGCCTGGGACGGGGTGCAGGGGCAGGCCTGGTACAGCCTCCTACAGGCAGGTTCCACCCTTTGCAACCAGTAGGTCCCTGAGAAGATGGGTATAGGTTGACTCCCATGGTCAAGGCCCAGAGCCAGTGGTTCTCAGATACTAAGGTGTGTAGGAATTACCTGGGTGCTTGTTAAAGCAGCATCACGGAGGCGGCAGGCTGTGGGCTGGCAAGAGGGAACGGGTGAGGCAGGATCTGCAGAGAAGTGGGAGGGCGTTCCAGGCAGGCGGTGGGATGGGCCATCGGGAGACTGATTACGGGTTCTCCCAAAAAGATATGTTGAAGTCCTAACCCCCAGTACCTCAGAATGTGACCTCATTTGGAAATAGGGTGGTTGCAGATGTAGTTAATCTGACTAGTGTCCTTGGAAGAAAAGGAGAAGACACACAGGATAGAAACGGACGGAGAGGCCATGTGCAATGGAGGCCGAGACTGGAGACAGTGCAGCCGCGAGCCAAGGATTCCCAGAGCCATCAGAAGCTGGAAGAGGCTGGAAGGAGCCCCCGCTAGAGGCTTCAGAGGGAGCATGGCCCTGCCCACCCCTTGATTTTGGACCTCTGGCCTCCAGAACTGTGAGAGAACACATTCTATTGCTTTAAGCCCCCAGGTGTGGTGCTTTGTTACAGCAGGCACAGGAAACGAATACAAGACCAGCTCAGGCCTCAGTGTAGGGCTTTGGGGCCCTTGTCTGGCTGGGAGGTGGGGACCCACTGGGCAGGCAGCTTGCTGGAGCTCCTCAGATGCAGCCTGGTGGAGGCTGCTAGGGCCCTCGGCACTTACCAGGGAGGGTCACCCTGGGGACAGCGAGTGCGGAATGTACACTTGCTCTGGCCCCACCCTCCACCCTGCCCTTGGCTTTAACCTTCCCCTCTCCAGGGCAGCCCTGTGGGAACTAAGGAGTAGATGGCAGAATGTAACAGCCTGGCGGCTCCTGGGTGGCAAGAGCCTCGTCTGGTTTCAGTGTTTGAAGAGACAAGACGGAGAACCCAGCCCCTTGGTGACATTAAATCCACCTGAGAAGGAAGCTGCTCTAGGGTTTAATTGCCCATAATGATTCCTCCCTGGGGGTGGGGATGTACAGAGAGGGAGCCCCAGGGAGGGCTTAGAGGCCTGGGCTGCAGGAGGGACAGAGCCCTGGGAAAGCATGGCTAATGTGTCTGAGGTTCAGGGTCTATGCCACTTGGGGATATAAACTGGGAGCAAGTTTGTTCCCAGAGAAGACATGAGATTTCTAGAATGTTCCACCATAGAGCAGCCTGGGTGTTCTAGACATCTTTGCCTGTGGCATTCCAAGCTCTGGAGTGATAATGGAGGGTAATGGATGGATTTGCTTGAAGGCTTTGGGAGTTTGTGGGTTCATGGAGCAGCAGGCAGGGACATGGTCTTCTGCCCTTTCTCTCATGACCTAGACTCTGGAGGGCTCTTCTGGTCCAGTCTTGTGGCTTCTGCCATCCTGAACTCAGATAGCTAAGAGCTGATCTCTTGGAACCAACTATCCTTTGTCTCCTGGTGATGAGGACAGGGAGCCCCTCCCTGCATTCTCCTCCTGGTGACACTGGAGAACCACAGCCTAAGGGCGAATGCAGGGCTGGGCTGGGTGCAGGTGACCTCCGGGAGCTTAAACCTCACCCCAGTCCTTCCCAAAATCTCTGCACAGAGCTGTGCTCAGGGACCCAGCCTGGCATCAGAGCCCTTGGCTGGCACTCATCGGAAGGGCATGTTTTGTAGGAACAACTAGGGGAATGGATGGGTGACCCCAGGGAGAAGGCAAGACATGGCCATAAAAGTTAAGAAATGGCAGAGAGGAAAGGAAGTCACATGTTTCACAAGGAACCCTGAGTGAAAGACCAGGGCGAGGGGTCGGAGACCTTGTGTTCATGTCCGGCTTTGCCCCCAGCTTGCTAGGTGACTCCGGCAGGTTCTCTTCCTTCTCTGGGCCTCAGGCTCTTCATCTCTGAAGTGAAGGAGTTGGGATAGTTAGCTTCTAAGTTTCCTTCCAGTTCTACACGTCTCTACAGGCAAAATAACCATGAGGCCGAGTAACAAGACAAGGTTGGGGGCCCTGAACAGAAGGACCAGAAGTGGAGCCCATCTGTCACAAATTTGGTGAAGCACTGTGGGAGAGAAGGTGGAAATATCTGGCATCTTAGTGTCTGGACAGCAGTTTTTCTGGAAGGATCTATGGTCCAGGGCACGCAGGGTGCAGTATTTGTGTGTTATTGCTGCCCCAGCCTCTGCCCCTGGCTGTACCTTCCTGCATAACCTTCTCTGAGCCGACCTGGGACAGGTGGCTCCTCTGGTCTTCTTGGCAGTTGGGAGTGAGAGCTGCTAAGGACACCTCACCACTGAGCAGATGTCGGGGGGAGGCTTGGCGCCACCAATGGGAACAGGGCTGCTGGCGGTGGCGGAGGCGAAGGGGCCCCCTGTGGTCATGCAGGCCCATGTGGCAGGCCTTCCAAAGCCATGAAAAAATTAGCTCTGATTTCAGCCGAGCAGGACGAGCAAAGCGCCCCTCAGGTGGGAGCCACAGCCACTCTCGCTCATCTCTGTGGCAGTCAAAGCCACGTTCTCAAGGCCTGAGGCGTGTCTGAGGGGTTTACTGTTGCTCCCTGTGCTCACTTATCATAAGGACGACAAGGCCACGCTGACACCACGAATATGGGCTCTCTGATTGTGTTGCCATTTCCGGGAGCTGTGCAGGGCCCTCAGGGGCTCTGCTCCCAGACAGGGCCTCTCACTCATTCTCAGACAGACGTGCGCTTACATATGGGTCTGTGTAGACATCCCCTAAGTTGTGTTTGCGTTGGGAGCAAAGTGCAGGGTCACCTCCCATCAATGGGGGTGGAAGGAGTCTGGGAGGTGTAGAGGGGAGGGGAAGCCATGCGTGATCTCGGAGTGGCCCTGGAAGTTTCTGGGTGAGTCAGGGCTGACTGGAAGTGGGAGTCAGAGACTGTAGGAATTAACTTGGGGCTCAGCAGGACCAGATCCGGGCCCTGGGGGTGCTGACAGCTAGGGCCCATTCCTGTCCCAGGCCAGCTGGAACTTCATGGAGAGAGCAAGGCTACCCCCAAGGCGCCCACAGCTCCTTGAACGAGCTGCTTCTAGCAGGGAGAAGGGGGAAGGAGCCATGGGCAGAAAGAGCTCTCTTGGCTCCCTGACTGAGCCCCCAGAAACAGAGGGTCAGAAGGAGTAGAGTGAAGGTGCGCCAGCTTGGCTCCTGTCCCGAGCTGGTTCTGCTTTGGCCCACTCAGTGAACTTGGGATTTGGCCTGGTATCTTTGCTCTTCTAGGAAATTATTATTATTATGCCTGACATTTGTTGACTGCTTTTAAACAACATCCAATGTTTAAAATACTCCGAAGGGGTTGGCAAAGCAGGTATTATTATTTGCATTTTATGGGTGAATGGAGCTGGGTGAAGGGGAGTGAGGAGCAGCCCACAGTCATGTTGCTGGTTAGGAAGACACTAATGAGCAGAGCCCAGCTCTCCTGACTTCCAACTGCATCCAGAGAGTCCAGTCTGGCTCTCGGTCATGTAGCAAAGGAAAGCCCTGAGATGTGGTCGTGGCCAGGCTGGGGAAGGTGTCACATCCATTTCCCACGCTTGGGAATCAAGCAGACTTCCTCCTGCTTCCCTGGCCTGGGGATGAGGTGGGTCTGGTGTCATTACTCCCCCGACCTGCCAAGCCCGCGATGCTTCTGACCCGAACCCAAGGTGTCCATCTGACTGGGACCTTGGGGAGCCACACTCCTTTGGCTCCCAGTGGGTCTCTCCCTGGCTGGTGCCCAAAAGTTAAACCATCAGCCCTCTCAGAGGTCATCCTCCAGATCCCAGGAAGATTCTATTTCTGTGGGTGGGGAGGTAGGGGCCGGGGGTAAGGCAGCCACCTGCCTCAGTCTGTCTCAGAATCCAGCCTGCACCTCTCCCTCCTTCCTTCCTGTCTCCTGCCCAGCTTGCCCCTCTGAATGGAGGAAGTACTGCCCAAGACTCCTACAAGGACTTCTGTTCACTTCAGGCAGGGCCAATCTCTGGGAAAACTGGGTGCTCCACAGAGTGTCTCTATAATAATGGAGTCACACCGAGGGGCTAGGGATTAACGTTTTGCTTCTTCCGAAGGTATTTGCCTTTTGAAAGTGAGTGCTTATCCATATTCATGAATCTTCTGGGCATCAGTGACAAGCATGTGTATACATGGTTGTGGGATTGTGGGCAATTTCTCCCATACCCCCTAAACCAAGAATTCCCAGGAATTAGGGGTGGGGAGGGGGGTGGAGTTATCTGCCAATTATCTGGACTTTATGGGTTAAAAACCATTGTCTTAAAATCTTAAACAATCATTTTTAAAGGGAGGAAGAAGAGGGTAGACTGAGGAGTCACTGTCCTTCTAAGGCTGACTTACCCCCTCTCATTTGTGGGGGGCAGTGGCATGGTGCTGGGAAAGCTCATGAGACTCAGAGTTGGTGGAGAGCTGGGTTCTAAAACCAGCCCACTGCTGACTAGCCTAACTAGCCCTGTGGTCTTGGGACAATCACTTATCAGAATTTTAAGATCCTGATCAGTGAAATCAAACCAGTTGGTCTGTGAGGAGGTCCCTTGTGACCTCCAATCCCATAAGTCTTTCTGATTGGTGCCTTTGTCATTGTATCCTGTCCCCTGGGTGAATCATTTTGGGGCTAGAGTCCAGCCAGGGACAAGCTGTCCTGGTGGGATTAGCCTTGACTTTGGAGCTTGGCGAGGAGGCCAAAGAACCTTCCAAAATTGGCTGCCTCATTCACTGCACTGTAGTCCCCTTGTCTGGGGGGAAGACATAGAGGCCAAGAGGGTGGTGAGAGAGGGTCTCAGGGTCCTGGGAGAGTGCGGGCACTTCCCTTCCAAGGTCCTTTTCAGCGTCAGCATCTGCAAAGCTTTCTGAAGGCTCACCCAAGAAGAAAGGACAGGAGTCCCTGAGTGGTGAACATTTACTCTGCAAATGAGGTCAAGAAAAAATGTGATGCCAGAAGAGGCCACTGACCCACGTTGGCCAGTCCAGCAGTGCTCAGAGACAAGATCTAGAACACAGAAGGGGTCAGTCTGCCGCTCCAGCTCCATGAATTCTGTTTCTGAATTGTCCTCAGCTGCACTTGAGGCATGGCTGATGAGATGTGCAAGAGTTTGGGCAGAGGAAGCCTGGGAAAGACGTGGGACTCCCTGGATGCCAAGACTGCTGTTCCTGACTCCCAGGGACAGAGGTGTCCAGGGGTAGAACTGGAAAGTGAGTGTCCCCCAGGACTTTATTATTGATGACTCATCTGCATAATTGTGTGTGAGTAACGGTCAAAGGTATTTTCGTTGTGTGTGACTTTGAACTCCATAGTTTCAGTTCATATGGATGAGAAGTCACATGGAAGAATAACTTTGGCAGATCCTAAGGAGACTTGGACAAGTGAACTGAGTTTACATTCTATTCCATGAAGATATTGAATATAATTGTATTTATTTATTTATTTTTTCCCCAAAGCCCCAGTAGATAGTTGTATGTCATAGCTGCACATCCTTCTAGTTGCTGCATGTGGGACGCGGCCTCAGCATGGCCGGAGAAGCGGTGCGTCGGTGCGTCGGTGCGCGCCCGGGATCCGAACCCCGGGCCGCCGGCAGTGGAGCGCGAGCACTTAACCGCTAAGCCACGGGGCCGGCCCGAAGATATTGAATAAATTCAGCACCTAGAGGTGAGCTCAAAACAGGTCAACCAAATAAAAGATCTCAGGTTCTGACCTCTCTTCTCCCATTTCCAGTTTCAACTTCTAGACCGACTCCCTGACACTTGGCGCTGAGGGCGGCTCAGAGCAGTGGTTCTCAACTGCTGGTGCTCATTAGGACCACCTGTGAAACACGCAGGTTCCCACTGACCCAACCTGGAGCCTGGGCGTCTGTGCTTGAAACACTGTGCAGGTCATGGACACCACCCCCACGTGGGCCAGGAGCACTGCTTTGTTTCCTGGCCTGAGTTCTAGCCCATCCCTGGAACGGCTTGTTGAGCAAACAGCTTGACTTTCCTGTGTCTGCTTCCTCATTTCGAGAGAGGCTAGTATTCCTCGCTCTCCCTGCCTCAGAGGGCTGCCAGGAGGATGCAAGAGGAAGAAGATGAAGCTACTTTGGGAAGCATGAAGTTCTGTGTGGAGGCGAGACAGCATCTAGCTCAGTGCCTGGAATAAGTCGATCAGCAAAGTGAAAAGATGCTGTGAGGGGGCTCCTTGGGCTGCTGGAGGAAATGATCAAGAGGAGGCTAGAGGAATTTTCAGGAGAGAGGGAGGGGGAGGCGGGAGCAGTGTTTGTCAACCCCCTCAGGCAGTGGGACAGATAGACTCAAAGAGAGCTGCTGGGCAGGAAGTACAAAGGGGGTGCTGAACCTCAGCTCCTTCATCTTCCCTCACCTCCGAGTCACTTTCATGGAACCCTAGCACTTCATGGGATGTGGTTTGCGAACTATATGCGGGGGAAAGCACTCTAGACTGAGGGCCATGAATGTGGGCTCTGTCCCAACCCTACCCCTGACCTTGGGCAGGTCTCCAAAGCTCCCTGGCCGGAGCTTCCTCCTCTGTAGTTGGACTCACTCAGGTCCTTGGCAACTCCACAGTCCTCTGAGTCCATGCAAAAAGTGCTTTGGAATGAGCTAGGAACTGGGGAAAAAAATCAGGTCTTTGGTGGTGGAGAGAGGAGAGAGGAATTGAGCCTGGGGCTCCTGCTGAGGCTGTGGGTGGGGGAAGCAGCTAAAAGGCTGACCCCCAAAGAAAAGCTTACTGTAGAGGAGGTGTCAGGAGAGGAAGAAGAACCGGTTTATGCCATGCTCTATCCAGGGCGTGAGCGGGGCTGGGGCACTAGCCTGTTAGGCGCATAGACCTTCCCGTGATCTCCGGGGCTGAGTAGGGGGCTTGCTATTCGTGTACTTTGACATAAGCACCCAGGCCTGTCCGGGGCTGGGGCGGCTGCCTTGGCAGCAGCACATACAGTACTGTACTGCATGTCCTAGGACAGACCAAGACTCATCTTACTGGGTTCTCAACCCCTCAACCCAGGGTGTCTGTCCTGGGTCCTTTGTGCCCTCCCCCAGCTCCTCCTCCAGGGGCCACTCGGGGGCTTCAGCAAGACGCTGGGGAGGTCAGGGAGGGAGGGAAGACACTGGGTTTGATTTCACAGAATTGAACTGAGTTTAATCAGAGGCTCTCCGGAGGAGAGATCGGGCCTAATGGCATAGCTGCTTCCTGGGGATTGAGCGCTGGGGGCCCAATGGCACAGCTTGTTTCATTGAGAGACTTTCTGTCAGAGAAGTTACTTTTAGCCTGTGAAGGAAGCTCATAGGGCATGAAGTCATCACCCTCGGCCTTTTTCACTCCAAATTGCTTAGCAGGAGGTCGGGGGCAGCTTGGCACTAAGTCGTAAAAACCAGGGAAGAGTATGGATATAAACGTGTATACACACATGCACACACCTGACTTCCTGTCCAGGGCCCAGGAGTGGAAATATGCAACAGTGTGAAGGTCATAGTTAACCCCCAAAGTCTGGGGAACTCATCTCGCTTGGGACTATGTAGCACTCTCACCCCCACTGGGGACAGAGGGTGTTTTGATAATATCAGAAATGCCACAGGCAGTCAGACCCAGAGTCTGTTTGGCCCAGTATCATCACCATCAAAATCACTATCACTATCATCACCACCACCATCACCATCATGACCATGACCATGACCATCACCACCACCACTACCACCATCATCACTACCCTACCATCATCATCATCATTGTCAACATCATCAACAGTAGAGGGCAACAGGGTCCTATGGAAAGGGCTGGATTCCCCAGAGGAGAAGCCTCGCCCACTGCTATTCCAAGGTCACATGCCAAGACCTGTGTGACTCATGCAACTTGGGAGCGCCCAGTGGGCACACAAGAGGGGAGGGGCCGGGATCAGAAATCTGTGGGTCAAGATTATTTGGTTTAGCAGCAGTTTGCAGCTTTGGCTGCATGTTAGAATTACCCAAGAATTTTTTTTGTTGAAGTCCTGATGCTGGGGATACACCCGAATTCAATCAGAACCTCTGAGGAGGGGGAGAGGAGTGGGACCGAGAACCAGGGGATTCCAATATGCAGCCAATGCCAAGAATCACTGGTTTAGAGGCAGTTTTATCAGGTGGTGTAGACCAGCCCTTCTCAAACTGTAATGTGCAAAGGAATCACCTGGGCATCTTGTTGAAGTGTGGATTCTGATTCTGTGGGTCTGGGCTGGGGCCCGAGAGTCTGCATCTCTATCCAGCTCCCAGGTGATGCTGATGCTGCGGGTGCCCAGACCACACTCTGAGTAGCACAGATGTAGAACCCCGTTCTAGGATCAGGCAATCTCCTTTGCAGCTCTGGAGTTAAGTGGTCAGCCAGTTGCTAGCTATGTGATGTTGGGCAGTGTGTTGAGTGTCTCTGATTCCAGTCCTCTCATCTGTAAAATGGGGATAGGAATAAAACTTGTTTTACAGAAGCAAGTAAGAGTAAGTAGGTGGAGTAAGATCAAGTAAGTAATGTTTTATATATAAAGTGCTTTGTATCTCATATGAGATGTATTGTCTATATCTTGCTGCTCAGAGGACTGTCATTCTCCTTGGGTAAAACCAAATTCTTGCCATAGATTTTTTTCCAGAGGGTGAGGGGCATAGAGATGCAGGCAAAGGAATCAGGATGTACAGGTATTCAGGTGGTAATAAAAGAAAATTTTAATGAGTAACTACAGCTCCCCTACTAAGGGACCAGGAATTCGTATTGTACCCAGATCTCACCACAGACCTCTTCACGACACTTTCCATGGGTCAGGCAGGTCCCAGCCCTGGGAACACAGGGAGGATTAAGCCCTGGTTCCTGCAATCCAGGAGCCTGGAGAGAAGGCATATGTAGGGAGGGGGAGGGACCAGTGGGAAGGGGTGCCCCTATGCTCCCCTGCACATCGTGCATGGAGGGCCTGACAAGGGGTGAGCACTTCTGGGTTCCAGTCACCCATCAGCCACCTGGTGTCTTGGGCAAGTCAAAGACTCTCTAGACCTTCAGCTCTGAAGTCTGGCTGATGGTAATAAAGGGGGTTTGAACGCGGTCACGAATGTGAAAGTGCTTGGGGAACTGTTGTATCAATACGCGGGGCTCCTTTAGATAAAAGCCACCCAAAGTTCCCATCTTTCTGAATTTGATAGCAAGTTGCATCTGTGGGCACTAATGAGAAAAGATTTGTTCTTGGTCCCTAAAGGCTGCCCCAGCTTCTGGGAACAAGATAGGTGGGTACCCCGAGGCAGGAGCTTTTCTTTGTGGGAGACAGGGATGGGAGTACCAGGCTGTGGCCTGAGGGAGGGGCGTCTGTAGCCCGCAGAGAGGTAGGATGCTGCTTCCTCAGAGGGAGTCCTCGTGAGTCATGGGAGCCCTGGGGGCTGTCTCAGCTTCCCCACGGCAGGGCCCCTCTGGTCCCCTCATCCCCGGGAGCCTACAGCATTCCCCCTCCTCCTTAAATAGGTCCCAGCCTGGGTGGGAGGGGGCAACCGTCTCTGCTGACCCCATTTTCCGGATAAATTACATGCGTCCCTTGACAGAGGTCTCTGGCATGGACCAGGCCCCTACCTCACTCTCCTGCTTTGCTCTACCAGTGCACTCAGCTCTCCTGGTAAAGCGACAGGTCCTCAGAAGGGGATCCCCTTGGGAGGGGTTGGCTAAGGTCGCCAGGAAGCCCTGGCCCTGCCTGTTTTGGATACTTCCTCCTCCTCAGGCCACGTCCCCTCTAATCTAAGGTACCGAGGCCAGCAAATGCCTGCCCTTAAGGGGACAGAGTTGGATGTGCGACTTAATAAGGTCGAGAGCCACAAGTAATCCCCTAAGTACTTTGCTGTGTAACCTGAGATGATCTGGCCCGCACACACCTGTTTTCACTCCTTTGCTGATAGCGGTATAAAAAGCATGGTTAATGACTCTAGGAACTGACAAGGGGTGGAATGTCCATGCATCTGTCCTATCTTGGAAAGATCTCCTAGTGAGCCAGGCTGCAAGGTTGAGAAAAGACTGGAAGGGCTCTCCTGAGTGTCCATGGCTACACGGTCATCAGGACCCAGTGGGGAGACTTGAGAGCCAGGGGCGGGGTGGGGCTCTGGGGGTGGGCCAGCCACTTACTCCCTCAGTGATGGATGGCAGGTCTATAACTGCCCCAGCTGCAGCTTCTGCATCTTGGGAGGGAGGCAGAATAATGCCCGCTCTGCTTGCCGCACGTGGCAGTCACGAAGACCAGGGAGGTCGGGTGTGCCACTGCACGCCAGGCCCGCACCTCACTCCCGAGGACGGGAGCTAGCTTGAGTTAGACTCTTTTGAGAAGCAAAGCGAGTGCCAACCCTGTGAAACTGACCAATCGTGTTCTAATCATTTAGAACTGCAAGCTTCCGCTTCGGGTGGCACAGAAGATGTTGGCAATTTGTTGGAGAATCATTTCCCTGCTGGAGACGCAAGTCTAGAGGAGAAGGAAAGGGCGCTTTATGCAGAGGCGGCCTCTCAAGAGAAGAACCTGCTCCTTCACTCCCCAGATGGCAGGGAGGCTGGGAGCTCGGAGAAGACCACCACTGGGGCCTCTGCCGCCACCACCCCCGGCCCGGGCTCTGATCCCGAAGCCAGCCTCTCCAATGCCTCAGCCTCAGAGTCGGCTCCCCCTGGGGACCCTGTGGGGCCTGGGGAGGAAGAAGTGGGCCCACCAGGAGCGAGCGCCCTTCCTCCAGAAGGGGACAGGGGCCCTGAAGAAGAGGGGAGGCCAGACCTCAGTGCGGGAGAGGGCCCAGCAGAAGAGGGGGCTGGGCTTGGGGTCCCCACAGAGGAAGCTGCCAGCGGGGAGATGGAAGGACAGGCTGGGAGTGGCATGGTCCCAGAGGAAGCTGAGGAGGTCCTAGGGGACAACTCTGAGCAGGAAATAGCAGTGGGGGCTGCAGAGCCTGAAGACGCAGGGGCCTCTCCTACTGTGGAGGAGGTCGAGGAGACAGAAGGTGAGGGGAGCCCAGGGCCTGATCAGGGCCCAGAAGGGCCAGATGGAGTTGCGGATGTGGACATAGAAGCCATGGAGGGGCCTGAGGACCAGGGGGAGCCTGGCCCCAACCCAGCTGTGGAGACCGGGGGCGCACAGAGCTCTGAGGCGGGGGACGCCCAGGAAGACAGCCCCCCAGAGGGCCAGGTGCCAGAATTGTCCCAGGAAGATGAGGACGCAGCCTCCTCTGAAGAAGAGGGTGGCGACCACAGTGGAAGCGAGGAAGAAGGAGGGGTTCCATCCCAAGAAGAATCCGAAGAGGACAGCGGCGATGGGGCTAGTTCAGAAGAAGCAGGGGGTGACTCTGAGGAAGCCAGAGAACCCCAGGAAGCAGCAGAAACCCCAAGCCTTGGGGACGAGGGGGCCGAGCTGAGCCCCGAGGAATCGAATACAGGTCCCGAGGGGGATAAAGCCCAGGATGCAGCAGCAGAGGAGCCAGAGGAGGGGCCTCAGGGTAGGGGATTCTCAAATTGCTCCCAGCACCTTGGGCAGCTGCACTCTTCCTGGAAATCTTGTATGTAGTGGGACAGGCAGGGACAGGGCGGGGCGGGAGAGCCCCTAGCCTGCCCTGGGTTTGCTGAGTTTGAGGTCCTGTCCAGGGTACTTGGCCCCTGGGGTGCCTTTGGGGCTGCTCATTTGCCACGTATTCCCAGTTTGGAGGGTCCCAGTGAGGGGCTGCAGCATGGAGGGCCCAGAGGGACCTGGTCACTTCTGAGTTAGGCCCTTAGGAGCCTGCCTGTTAGGATCCCTCGATGCACTTTAACATGGACCAGTGCCTAAACCTGAGGGACAAGGGACATAGTGGCAGGATTTGAGACCTCATGGCAGGCTGATGGAGAGATGTACAGGTGGGAGTGGGTTGGGAGCCCCCCGGGGACCACATTGTTGGGCTAACACCTGGGATCTCCCCTTGAAGACTGTGCCACGTCAGGCAAGGTGAACGAGGACTGAGGTCTTGATCTTGATAAGAAATCTCAGGCTGGCTGTGACACTGATGTCCCACAGATGTCCCCCCAGAGCAGCAGCAGCCACCCTCTCAGGACTGGGGGACGGGGACAGGGGAAGGGTAGGGCAAAGCCATTGGGCAACGTTGGAGACACATTGCATCCTAGGCATGGCCAGGACGCCCCGTGGCCTCATGCACCAAGTAAGCTGTCCAGACTGAGGGCTGGCTTTTAGGATGGGGGTACTGGGAGCAATCTTCACCTTCCAACGTGGCTTCCCCACAGGTTTCCTTGCAGAATTTAGTTTCCATGTTGCTTGTCAAGTGCTTGTACACTCCATTAATGGGGAAGGCCTGCCGTCAGCCAGCTCCTCCTCTTTCTTTTCTTTTTTTTTTTGGTGAGGAAGATTGGCCCTGAGCTAACATCTGTGCCTATCTTCCTCTGTTTTGTATGTGGGATGCTGCCACAGCATGGCTTGATGAGTGGTGCGTAGGTCTGCCCCTGGGATCCGAACCCACAAATCCCAGGCCACCTAAGTGGAGCGTGCGAACTTAACCACTACGCCACTGGCCCGGCCCCTCCTCCTCTTTCCCTGTCCTCCCTGTTCTGGGTCTGAGGTCGGGCTGGCTGGGTCTGATCTTGATAAAGAATCACCCTCCAGAGATACAGCATGAAGCATATTGATTCTTCTTTCCTTCCCATCCCTCGTGAAACTGGTCTCCCTCTCCCACAGGCCCACATCCATCCCACCTCTAATCACCTAAAATCCTTTGTGCAGTTGGCCAGGGTAGAAACTGTCTCCTGGGGAGCCTGCAGGCGGTCACGGGCGTCTCTTGCTTGGTCAGAAGCAACAGTTGAGGACCCCGCCCCCCCCGGGCCCCGCCCCGCCCCGCCCCGCCCACACTCCTGGCAGCGGCTCCTCCCACCCATGCTCCACTCAGCCTCCTTGTGACCCTGATAAAAATGCTCATTCAGTCAGGTGAGTTGTTTGCTTAGAACCCCTCCCTGACTTCCAGGGCCCTGAAGATGAAATGCAGACTCCCCTGTGACCTTTAAGACCATGCATGGTCAGCACCTGCGGAACTCGCTTGCCCCAGCGTCAGCCCTCGCCTCCTAAGGCCCAGCGCCCTCTTCCTGCTTCTTGCTAAAGAACGCCTGTCTCCTGCCCTGATCTTTTTTTTTTTAAAGATTTTATTTATTTATTTATTTTCCCCCCAAAGCCCCGGTAGATAGTTGTATGTCGTAGTTGCACATCCATTCTAGTTGCTGTATGTGGGACGCGGCCTCAGCATGGCCGGAGAAGCGGTGTGGGGGTGCTCGCCCGGGATCCGAACCCGGGCTGCCAGCAGCGGAGCGCGCGCACTTAACTGCTAAGCCACGGGGCTGGCCCCGCCTGCTCTGATCTTTACCTAAGTAACTCCTCACAGCGCATCTCAGCTCATAGGCGGCCCTTCAGGGAAGTATTCTGTCTCCTCCTGCTAAGACTTCCTAGGCACACTTCTTAGGCCCTCATACCTTCTGGAGTCTTTCCTTCCATGGCCACATCACCGTCTGTAATCATTACATTACTTTTAAGATGATTTCTCCCCTCTCCCCACTAGACTGTAGGAAAACTCCACCAGGGCAGGAGCTTGTCTGTTTTGGGCACCACTGCATTCCCAGCACGATGCTTGGTGCTTGGCACACAGTCGGTGCTCAATGGGTGTTTGCCGAAGGCATAAAGTGGATTGTGGAGTTTAACAGAAGTTGAGTGTGGATTTTCAAAGTCCCTCCTAGAGTCAGAACTCCGTTCGGTTGAACTTGGTAAGCCTTCGTGCAGCACCTCCTCACAGCCCGCCCCTGCCCATCTTCCAGGGGGCTGAGAGCCTGGCTGGCTCTTAGCTTTGCCCTAACCTTGCTCTCTGTTTCTCTCCCCAGAAGAGGCGGAGGATGTGAGTGAAGAAGCCCCATTGAGGGACCGCTCCCACATCGAGAAAACTCTGATGCTGAATGAGGAGAAGCCTATTGATGATTACCCGGGTAACTGGAGGCTTGGGGATAGGGATGGCAGAGCCTCAGGGGCTGGGGCTCTGGGGCCAGTGGGCACCCCAGGGAGGAGAGCCCTGGAGATGGGGGCTTTGTGGAGGAGGCTCCTCCAGCAGGGCCCAAGACTGGGGGCTCTGGATTGGCACGGAGGAGGAAGGGCCGTCTAAGCAGAGGGACCAGCGAAAGCGAAGAGGGCAAATCCCAGTGCCGCCGCTGGGACTCGGCCCACGGGCTCTGAGCTGTGTCCGGGGAGTGTTGTTAAGAAGAGTTCATCAATTTGCTTTCATTTTTACAGTTTATAGCGCCCTTTCATGTCTGGTATTTCATTTCATTCTTGTAATAACCCAAGGCTTTCGGTGGGACTTACTGTCTCTTCTCAATTGATGAGCAAGCCAAAGCTCAGAGGGAGGCAGCAGTTTGCCGTGCGCACAGCTAGAGAGGGGCCGGCAGCATGAGGTGGGGGATCTAGAGAGCCCGACCCTCTCTCCCTCCTTCCCCCCTGTCTGTGCTGGTGAGTCCTTCCTCTTCCGTGCTTCTCCCTGGAGCCACACTCTTCCCAAGAAGATGCCAGGGATGTCTGAATCCTCCCACGGGCAGCAGGGAGTATGAGACAGGTGAGGGGCCAGGGTGGTCGTGCCTCCTTGCCCTCTAAGCCCAAGGCAAGCACAGTAGAGGCGGGGGCAGAGAGAAAGAGACAGGTTCCTGTCTGCCGTCTGCCATAGACAGGCCTTCACTAGCTGCCGGCTAAGGTGGAGCTTTGGGACACACTATCGAGGGGAAGGAGAAGAGGGTTAGGTCTGAAAAAAAAACCAACTCAGGGGGCTTTGGGGGTTGGGGAGGGGACGCCTTCGGGTTTACAGATTTCTGAGGGTTGGGATGTGGGTCAGCTCCCTCCAGGAATGCTAATACACAGGCCCCTGCCCCTCACCAGGCCCTTCCTGGGGAGAGAGCTGGCTCCACAGTGGTGCAGCCGCCTGGAGGACCCTCATTTGACCTCTCCCTTCACCCTTCTCTGCCCCCAGTCGTGCTGCAGCGACTTCGAAAGATCTACCACTCGTCCATCAAGCCCCTGGAGCAGTCTTACAAATACAACGAGCTTCGGCAGCATGAGATCACAGGTACCCCTTGTGTCCGGAGGTCGGGCCTGCACCTCCAACCTGTCCACATGCCCTGGTGGCCACGCGGGTTCCCGAGCTCCGTGCATGGTGGGCATGAGGACACGTGGAGCTGATCTCTCCTAAGGACTCAGAGAGGGACAGAGACCTCAGTCACGTGAACGATCCTTTCCCTGAAAGCATGCCCCACAATTTGCACAGGGTTTCACAGAGAGTATTTCATGTGTAAGCACTCATGCTTCTGTAGTGCCCTGGTTTCCAAGGGTGGTGATGTCAACTCGATCCCTTGTGGGCTCAAGAGCTCCTCGTTCACTTCCAGGTCATGTCTGAAGTCCTCTCATTGGCCTGGATTCCTTCCCTCCTCCTCATCACTCCTCCTGGTTGGCTTCCCTTGGGTCTGGATTCTTTTAAAAATTGATTTTCAAAATAATAAAAATAAGGTATACTTGTTGCCAAAAAAATTCAAATAGTACAAAATAGTATAAATTGAAAAATAAAAATCCCTTTCTTGATTTCCAGCTTCTCTAATTCTACTCCCAGAGACTCCCATTGTTCTAGTTTCTCGTGAATCCTTCCAGACGTTTCCTCTGCCTACATGAGCATATACGAGTGTGTCTTTTCTGTTTGTTTAACAAAGATGGGATCTTATCACACAACTCTGTGTGTGTGTCTCTCTGTGTGTGCGTGTCTGTGTGTGCGTGTCTGTGTGTGTGTGTCTGTGTGCGTGTGTCTGTGTGTGTGTGTCTGTGTGTGTGTCTGTGTGTGTGTGTCTGTGTGTGCGTGTGGTTCCCCTGCTCTTTCTGCCCCTCACGTGGATGTACCACACTAGATAACCACTACCTTACTGATGGAAAACAGGCTGTTTGCCATTTTCCATTTTTGTAAATGTTACAAACACCACTATAATCATTACATATTTCATGCAAATATATTTGTAGGATAAAATTTTAAAAGTGGAACACTGAAATGAAACATTTTGATAGTTACTGCCAAATTGCCTTAGGTTGTACCAGTTTGTACCCACAACAGGATATGAGAGTTCTTGTTCCCCCACAGCAATGCCATTTTTTTTTTTTTAAAGATTTTATTTATTTATTTTTTTCCCCCAAAGCCCCAGCAGATAGTTGTATGTCATAGCTGCACATCCCTCTAGTTGCTGTATGTGGGACGCGGCCTCAGCATGGCCGGAGAAGCGGTGCGTCGGTGCACGCCCGGGATCCGAACCCGGGCCGCCAGCAGCGGAGCGCGTGCACTTAACCGCTAAGCCACCGGGCCGGCCCAGCAATACCATTTTTAAGTGTTATTCATCTTCAAAAGATTTAACAATGGCGTCTAATAGTTGTTTGAATGGTGAGTGGTATTGCACATCTCTTTCTGTGTTGATTGGCTATTTCTGTATTATCTCATGTGATGCTCTTGATGGCTATAATGTGGGTAGGTGACATCGGGTATATATTATTCCTGCTTTACAGAAGAGAGCCCCCATGCCCCGAGAAAGGCTGGGCTCCCTAGGATCACAGCTGGAACTAGGAGCTGGAACTTTCTCCTTCTCTGAGAGAGGATGTCTGCCCTGCTTCACAACTACCTCTACTGTTTCTCGCAAGTCTAAGAGCAAACGGTCCTCCTGGGCTCCACAGAGCATGTGCAGGCGTTGGTGTGAGGGTGCCAGCTCCCAGTGCTTTCCTGTCCTCCACACTTGCCTGCCTTCTCTCGCAGCCCCCAGACCTAGCGGCTTGGCCGGGGAGGCTGCGGGCTGCCCAGGGAGTGGCGCTCTGCAGGGAGGGCATCTGGCTCCTGACCTCACTGTCTGGGTTTGGCTCCTCTCCCCTCCGCTCTTGCAAGTGCTGGGCACTCCGCTGTGCCTCTGGGCAGCCTCCTCCGGAAGCTCCGCTCCTGGTGTCTCACCTGGTGCCTCCTGTATATGCCAGTAACGCCCCCTGCTGTGGAGAGCTGAAACAGCGGCCCCTGGAAAAGCCCTGTTTGTGGTTTCTCTCGCAGGCGAGCTGGAAGCTCCAGTTCCCCTTGGTGTCACCTGGGCCTGGGTAAAAGAGACCTTCTGTAGGATCTCTGTGGCTCCTGCCACCCCCTCAGCCTGCCTGTCCCTGAGCCAGGGGTTGACACCCAGAGATGTGAGCGGCTCATTGTGTGTATTTACAGGCAGGGAGGAATGGGGTAGGGCCATGGTATCAATTTCAGGCAATATTTATGTGCCTACTGCTTACAAGACACCATCTGGGTCTTCTAGGATTAGTTTTACCTTAGAGAAAGAAAACCAGTGCATCTAGAAGCAACGTGTAGACTAAGAGGAGACTGTACTCCTCTTCCTATGAAAAAGATGAGGAAGGTGATGTCTTAATATTGCTTATATATGCATTAAAATATCTGAAAGAATATGGAGGGGATGTGATGGCCTAGGCAGACTGGAGACAGGGATGGGAGACTTTTCACTGTATATCTTTCTATACTTCTGATTTTTGAATGAAGAAATTAAATTAAACTGGAAAAATAAATAAATAAATAAAGGAGTGCCTACTGCTTTGAGGCCTGTCCGCCAGGGTCAGGGAGACGAAGAGGTCTGGAGAAATTAGGTGCTAAATGACGCAGGGCTGACCCTCTGCCATGGTTCAGAGAGGGGCTGAAGAGCTGGGGCCTGCAGGTCAGCAATGAGAATGACCGCATCCCATGTTGAAAGCCTCTCCCTTCTCCTTCCTGCCCTCTGGTTTTGAAAGCACTGGAGAACTCTGCTTTGTCTTCTTAGGGACCCAACTGGAGTGGCCCAGGCAGGGTGTTCTCCTCCACATTGGACACAGGGACAAGAACCCAAGAAGTGCCAAGTCAGTGCTTGGTCTTGGGACCTGGCAAATTTGTCACGGACTCTGGAGTCTAATATTGGAGACTGGCTCCAGCACCCAGGCTTGGGCTGAGCCTAAGGTGGGATTGGGGGTCATGGTGGAGGAAGGTGAGGCTGGGGACAGGCAGGGCCTGAGTCCAGGCCTCCCAAGGTTGTATAAGCCTCTTTCATATCCTTTCCTCTGTTACCAATCCAGATAGTAGAGTTTTAACCTCTCCCCACATGGCAGCTCTCTCCCCACCTTTTCATGAGCTCTTCTCCTCCAGACCTAAACCAGGAGACCTCACCCAGGTTGAGCTCTGAGTCAGTGTTTGTTGACTTCACTTAGTTCTCCTTCTGGTGCCGGTGTGCCAAGGATCTGCGCAAGGCCCAAATGATGTCTTCTGGTGTCTTTTAACTGGGTGATTGCACTTGTATAGCAAGAGGTATGCCACTGATTGCTACACGCCATCTGGTCCAATGTAGAGTTCCATGATCCAATTAGATGGACTGGGACACAGCGTGAAGAACTGTGTCACTCTCATAGTAAGGAGCTTTGTTAGTTCACTTCCGCTTCTAATTCCTGCTGCCTGCAGATGGGGAAATTACTTCCAAGCCAATGGTGCTGTTCCTGGGGCCGTGGAGCGTTGGCAAATCCACCATGATAAACTACCTCCTTGGGTTGGAAAACACTCGCTACCAGCTCTACACAGGTAACAGCGAGATTTTCTTGAGTGATTGTTGGTATTTCAATGTCATATGTAAAAACACTATGAAAAATTAAAACATTCATATGTGTCTTCAATATAATAATGAAAATTACATACAATAAATCAGCAGGTACACCCATGTTCATAGCAGCATTATCCACAATGGCCAAGAGGTGGAAACAACCCAAACATCCATTGATGGATGAATGCATAAACAAAATATGATCTATTCATGCAATGGAATATTATTCAACCTTAAAAAGGCATGCGTTTCTGAGACATGCCACAACATGGGTGCACCTTGAAGACACTGTGCTAAGTGAAATAAGCCAACACTAAAGGACAAATATTGTATGATTCCACTTATGAGGTACCTAGAGTAGTCAAATTCACAGAGACAGAAAGTAGAATAGAGATTCCCAGGGGCAGGAGGAAGGGGGACGGGAGTTACTGTTTAATGGGCACAGAGGTTCAGTTCAGGAGATGGATGGTGGTGATGGCTGCACAACAATGTGAATGTACTTACTGCCACTGACCTGTACACTTAAAAAGGGTGAAAATGGTAAATTCTGTTATGTATATTTTACCACAATTTTTTAAAAAAAGAAGCCACTAGCTTAGCAAACTTAGTATCTAATTCTTGTGGCAAACCCTCCCTGAATACCTTGCTTACCCGCTTACTCTGTGGTAGTTCTTTTCCCCAGGGATGACTGTGTTCCTACTAACCTGGTGCCCATGTATGCAGGTGCCGAGCCTACCACCTCCGAGTTCACAGTCCTCATGCACGGGCCCAAGCTGAAAACCATCGAGGGTATTGTCATGGCTGCTGACAGCGCCCGGTCCTTCTCACCCCTCGAGAAGTTTGGCCAGAATTTCTTGGAGAAGCTGATTGGCATCGAGGTTCCCCACAAACTTCTGGAGCGGGTCACTTTTGTGGATACACCAGGCATCATCGAGAACCGCAAGCAGCAAGAAAGAGGTAATTTAGCACTTATTTCTGAACAGCATGAGCTTTGTCTTAGAAAATTGTTTTCGACCGTGGGTGGTAGGCAGGCGGGGGAGAGGTAACGTGGCCAGCATCGTCCAAGACCATGGGCTGTGTTCTTTGCTTCCAGCCCTTTCTTGTTGTCACTGTGGTGCCACTTAGGTGTGGAGTATCTCATCCTCTTACCTCTCCAAGGACCAATCTGGTTGGGAGGCGATCAGTATTTTCCCAAGGAGAGGGAGGGCTGGTCTTCTCTGTAAGCAGCAACTTGAGGTCCACGCTGGGGCTGAGTTGTCTTTGGAAGGCCCAGGCTGCCCTGGGTGATCAAGGGCCTGGACCAGTTGAGTCCCAGTCTAGGTCTGCTTGACCTTTGGCTCACTTGGGTCTGGGTTGAACCTGACCTTCAACTCTTCCTAGTCCCAGTGTCTGCTTTACCAGGCCTGCTTCAACATAAACCTGTGTCAGACTTTCCAAAGCCCCACTTGCCTTCAGGTGGCAGGAGAGTGCCACTTTGGGTCCAGCAGGCACTAGGCTATGACACAGGCCACTGGGTATCGCCACGATGCAGGGCTGTCTGCAGGGTTGAGTCATAACCGGGTATTTGTAGGAATATATGACCAGATGGTGGATCTCTGTTTATGGTTATAACTCTCATTTTGGTTATAACCAGACCTTGTTTTATTACTAGTAATAACATTATCACTAATAATTATAATAGTAAATTAACCTTTATTGCACTCCTATTATGCATCAGATAATTTTATGCATTACTGGTTGATCATTGTAGAAAATTTTCAAGACAGGTATTCCTAGTCTCCTCGTTTTGGAAATAAGTTAAAGGAATTAAAATATATTGAGCACCTACTATGTGATGGGCAGTTTTAGTTATGTGCTTTCCTATATTTATGGCAACATAGTAATCTTTATATCAACTGGGGTGTCATTGTTTTTCTTGCCATTTTGTAGCTAAAAGGCTACAGCTTAGAAGCATTAAAGCAAGGAGCAGGCTGTTCTTGGTCAAAGGTTGACAAAGAGCAGGAGATATGCAATTAATTCTTTACAAGCCTTCAGAAGCCCAGGAAATCCCTAATGCCATTAGTTCCTTCACCCCATGGAATGGTTTGATTCTGGAAGAACCTGGGTAAGGGCCACTCAGCTTGACCTCTCGTTCCCTCTCCCCAAGGTTACCCATTCAATGATGTGTGCCAGTGGTTCATTGACAGAGCCGATCTCATCTTTGTTGTCTTTGACCCCACCAAGCTGGATGTGGGTCTGGAGCTGGAGATGCTCTTCCGCCAGCTGAAGGGGCGTGAATCCCAGATAAGGATCATCCTGAACAAGGCCGACAACCTGGCCACACAGATGCTCATGCGGGTCTATGGGGCCCTCTTCTGGAGCTTGGCCCCGCTCATCAACGTCACAGAGCCCCCAAGGGTTTATGTCAGCTCCTTCTGGCCATACGAGTACAAGCCCGATACACACCAGGACCTGTTCCTCAAGGAAGAGATCTCCCTCCTGGAAGACCTGAACCAGGTGATCGAGAACAGGTTGGAGAACAAGATCGCCTTCATCCGCCAGCATGCCATCCGGGTTCGCATTCATGCCCTCTTGGTCGACCGCTATCTGCAGACTTACAAGGAGAAAATGACCTTCTTCAGTGACGGAGAACTGGTCTTCAAGGACATTGTAGAAGATCCTGATAAATTCTACATCTTCAAGACCATCTTGGCAAAGACCAACGTCAGCAAATTTGACCTTCCCAACCGTGAGGCCTATAAGGACTTCTTTGGCATCAACCCTATTTCCAGTTTCAAGCTACTGTCCCAGCAATGCTCCTACATGGGAGGTTGCTTTCTGGAGAAGATTGAGCGGGCCATCACCCAGGAGCTCCCTGGCCTCCTGGGAAGCCTTGGGCTGGGGAAGAATCCAGGTGCTCTCAACTGTGACAAAACAGGGTGTGGCGAAACCCCGAAGAATCGCTATAGGAAGCCCTAGGTTGCTGTGTCGCCATCCTTGGGTTCCTACTGGTGAATGAGCTTGTATCCTAACTGTCTGAGATGTCCTGGTTTATTAACCCTTTGAGCCACACTGGCAGGAATCCTTATGAATTGGAGATTTGGGAATCAATTGAGGCCAGTGGTGGGGGAAGGGGTGGGTCGAGGGAGAAGAGTGGAAACTGTGAATTGTAGTGTGTTTGTCCTGTTGCTTCAATTTGGGGGCCTGATTGAGGCAAATCAGGCCACACCCGCTTTCCTTGGGTCCTATCTCAGAGGGACAGAGAGCAGCTAAATTCTAGTATATACTGAGATTAATGAGTCAAATAAGCTAAAAGCAGCTGAAATTCCTTTTTCCCCTATAAGCTGGGAGAATAGAGAAGCCTTGAGTTCTGTAGGGCTGCTAAGGCCCATTGTGGCTGCCTTCCACCCACTGTCTTCTGTGTGTCCCCCATCCCTGGGCTGCCTCCTAAGCTTGAGTTGACTTCAACAGGGACAATCTCTTGGGTCTGAATCAACCTGGGTTTTGAGCTTCCCCCCAGGCCCTCTTCCCTCCTCCCTCAGGGCTGGGGGAATGGTTTAGGATACCAGAACACTAAGAGAGAACAACAGTTCCCAGGCTAGGAGAAGGATCTGCTTCTCCCATGCCATCTCTCTGACGTAGTCTTCTAAGCCAGCTGGGAAGTTCAGTCCCTTTCTTGGCCCCAACAGGTGAGTGTTCCGTGTATTCAGGTAATTTACTTCTTGGAAGTAACTTTGGTGAAAGTCCCGGAAGGGCTCAGAGGGTTAATTGGTTTGCAGTGTGTCTTTGTCTATTGCATGTCTTGGAAAACTCAGACCCCAAAGGCGTTGGGTTTCAGAGGGGACAATGGAACCTTGCTCCTTTTTATCAGGGACTTCTCTGGGCAGCCCACCTCCCCCAAATTTAAGAGGAGGCTGTTTCCACAACTTCTCTGTGGAGACACTCGGCAGAAAAGAGTTGTTCCTTCCTGGTTTTCATCACCATGGCTTTTCCTTTCCCTTCTTCTCCATTCCCTGATGTGCCAACACTCAGAACTCGGAGTGATCTCCCAGGAGTCAGAACCAGCACCAGCTGCTCAGTGTTGGTGGCAACCAAGGCGTAACATTCAGTTTCGCCCATGAACTTGATGCCGACACCCACCAAACGTACCGCAGGAAAGCCAGGGCCTTCAAATACCGCTGAGTGTGAATATGTGTGTATTACAACGTCCAAGAGAGATTAGGGAGATAACATGCCAGCGGGCATAGAGAAAGAACTGGTTGTGAGAGTCCTGCCTGGCTGGTGTGCCACCTCGGAGGGCAGTGGGGCCGGGGGATGGGAGGGGGTGGGGGAGAGCCTGGAGGGAAGAAGGCTTTTGACGGAAAGTGGGGAGGTGAACAGTCTAAGTCCAGGAGACCTGGCCCAGGGCTGCTCAGAGGGGCTCCTCTGCCTAGTGAGCCAGCCTCTCTTGGGAGCGACTTTACCATGAGGCACGGGTCAGGACCGCCAGCACCAGGAAGTCATCCTGGACCAGGAGGAAAGTGAAGATGAAGGCAGAGGGAGAGGCACTCTGAGGATCAGGCAATGGAAGCAAACTGGCGATCAGATTAGGTCCATGCGGAGAACTATGATTTCGGAATTCCTGTTTCTCGGAATTATTAGCGCTCTGGTGCATGCTGCAACAGGGGCTGCTGCTTTTGGCTTGGTGGAGGGCCTGGAACTCCCACAAGAAAACCAGAGCCCCCAGAGCCTCCAGGACATTGCTTCTAAGGACAGAGCCAACCAGAGGAGAAAAGGGGTCTGCTGGGGATACCCAAGGGGCAAGCTGCTTTTCTTCTCTTTGAAACCCAGCCCTTGCCTCGTCTCTCCGTCACTCACCCTCTCTTGCTTCCGAATGCCCCTTAATGCCCACAGTGACTCCTGGCATGTCTGTTTTCCTCAATGCAGGAGGGAGATAAAAAGTACAGTACTGTACGAGCATTGTCAAGCTGCTGATGTTGCCATGGCTTTGGGGAAGCAGCTGGGATGAGGCTGATACATTCACACAAGAGTCTATCTTCAGGGGGGTGACATCCACAGTGTGGTCTTCTCCCCTTTTCTTTTCTCCATCCACTTTCCTCTTCTTCCTCCTCCCGTCCTCCGCTCACCCCCGGACTTCTTTTCCTCTGACTGCCCACGGGCTTGCAGTTGTCCGCTCGGCCTTGAAGTGCTGTTTTATGCCCTGTGCTGGGGAAGTGGATTTCAAGCAGAATTCTGACTCTTTGGGGTGGGTGGGTGGGTTGGGAACTGGGGGAGATTTGGGATCCAGAGATCCCTCAAGAGGAGTATCTGTAAGTATTTGTGCCTGAACAGTTGCTGTTTCTCTCCAAAGCGGAACCTTTCCAATGTCTTTCCATTCTGATTTCATCAGGGAGAAAGTCTCAATAAAGTTCCAATCTCTCTTTAACACCTTGTACTTTCTGAATGTCTCCAACCAGTTTAATCTCTTTATCTTCCTTTTATCTAGTACAGTGTACTAATTTTCATTAAGACATTTTTTTCAGAGCAGTTTAAGGTTCACAGAAAAATTGAGAGGAAGGTACAGAGATTTCCCCTATACCTCCTGCCCCACACATGCACAGCCCCCCCATCATCAAGACCCCCACCAAAGTGGGATGTTGTTACAACTCATGAACCCACATGGACACATTCTAATCACCCAAAGTCCATAGTTTACATTAGGGTTCACCTTTGGTGTTGTACCTTCTATGGGGTTGGACAAAAGGATAATGACGTGTCCATCATTATAGTATCACACAGAGTACTTTCACTGCCCTAAAAATCCTCTGTGCTCCGCTTCTTCATCCCACCCATCTCCCCCCACCCCCATGTACTAATTTTTAAGTTTCTTGGAGTTAGACTGAAATTTTATAAATCGCCTAACCTTGTTTTGGACGCCCCAGGCGCCTTCTCAAGCTCCCTCCTGCTTCTCGCCTCTCAGTGTCAAAGATGAGCTGTTCTGCAGCCAACTGTGAAACTAAGGCCTCCTGTTGTGTAATTGGAACCCTGAAGAAATACTCTCTCCTCAGCCCCTGAGTTTGTCATTCTCCCTGGCATCTGTGGCAGTAGCCCTTTGATAGGAGTTACTGCAGCTTCTATCCCAGTCTCTCACAGAGTCGGCTCAGGCAATTACACCATTTGGTCCATGCCTTCCACCACGTAGCTGCCCACTTGGTACCTGAAGGCTCTGGTGGAAGGAGCCAGAAGTTTGTCCTGAATGGTAAGGACAGTGCCTCCTTTGGCTTCTGCAGAAAGTGGTGCCCCCACGGTGAACCTGAACCCCTCCTTCACTCCCCGAGCCTGTGCCCTTCAGAGCAGAGCGCCTTGATTTTGAAGCTTTATCTCTGGAGTCCTCCCGAGGATTTCACACCCCTGCTTGAGACCATGTTTCAAAATGGAAAGAAACTGAGTTGCAGGAGGAGGGAGGAGTCAGAAATAGCCAAAAGGGGAGCGTGAGACCCAAAAACACGCCACCACTGATGGAGCCATGCCAGGGAGGATTCCGAACTCAGCTGTGTGCCGCCTGCACTGGGTTTTCCTAGGTTGGGAGGGGCTGATCTTGGGGCGGGATGTGTAGGGCAGTGCGGTTCATTTCCTTCCTCTCCCTTGCTCTCCTCCTGATCGGGGGTCCACAGTCCACAGTCTGAGCGAGCTGACCTAACCAAGGCTGGTGCTGCCCACTCACCCTGTCCTAGGGCACCTGTCTCACCCATGACTGCAACCGGCGTTTCCCCACAACTGGGAGAAGTACGGAGCTTTTCCCTGGAAAAGGAGAGGTACGTGAGGTCTGCTTTGAAGGTAAATATAACATACTAGAACCTGCTGTGCTCGTACCTACAGCCTTTAGGGTAAGTCTGCCATGAAGATGGTAAGAGAAACAGAGCACAAAATGGAGGAAGCAAAATCAGACCTTTCCGAACATAGCCAGATGGTGAGGGGCTGAATGGAGAGCGCGTCTTGACGGGTACGTGTACGTACCCTCGGCATATATGGGGGTTACATGTGGTTATACATATAAGGGGCATGCAAACACGTGCATATAAAGTCTGTGCATGTGGGGAAGCCATTGTGTATGTGAGTGTTTGGGGCCAAATGATGCCCAGGTACCTAGCACAGTGCCTGGCACATGGGACTCATCACCTATGTGCCATCAGAATGAATGAAGGGGTGAGTGGGTTTGGAGGGAGTTGAGGAGGTGTCTGGACATTGTAGGCTGTGTGGAGAGGGTCTAGGGGAAATAGATCTGTCTGGGGTGGGTAGGTGGGTGTGGCTGTGAAGAAATAATTGTGTGAATAATGTGTGGATTACAGACTATGGGAGCACGTGTGTAGGCAGATGCATGCATGGGGTGAACCCGAATGCCCAACCCAGGGTGGAGACCCAGAAGATTCAGCCATAGGAGAACACCCTACCAGTCCCTGGGCTTTGTGGGAGTTGTCTCCTACCCTAGTGAACAGAGGAGAAAGTCAGAGCCTTCGAAAACTCACAAGTACTGGCAACATTTCATGCCAATTCCACTTCCTGTGACACGAGGCTCAAGCTTTTCTCAATCCAAGGAAAACTTAATCTTTCTTTAGACGAGCATAAAGGCAATAAAAGAGAACCATCAGGAAATCGGAACATGAGAGTAGTGACATGAGTTTGCCTGTAGCAAAGGTGTATTCAGCGGGTTCTGAGGTTTCCCCCGTGCCAACCTCTCATTCGAAGGATAAAAGAACACGCATAAATGAGCATTTTCTATGTCTGCTTGCACTGTGTAACATGTTCTGTTTTCCCATAATGTCAGTGGGGAAGGGAACCAACTTCTACAGAAGCTCCTTTGTGCCAGGAACTGGGTATAGACTACAGAAATCACCACACTTATACCTTAAGAGAATGCGGTAATTCGAACAGCGTGTGCCAGGCCACATGCTGAGTGCTTTATGTGCATTATTTCATTTAATTCTTCTAGTAATCCCACAGGGAGGAAGCCATCCAGCACAGACAAGAGCACAGACTCTGGATTCAGATTGCTTGGGATTCATTCTGGGCACCACCACTTACTAGCTGGGCAGCCTTAGGCAGATGACTTAACTTGTCTGTGCTTCAGTTTCCTTCCCTATAAAATGAAGATACTAATAGTTCCTCTCTTGTGGGGTTGTTGTGAGGATTAAATGACTTAATACGTGCAACATGCTTGAAATAGTACACAGCCCACAGAAAGCATTCAGTAAATGTTACTGAATGTTACTGAATTACTACTATTATTCATATTTTACTGATGAGGAGACATGGTCAGAGCAGTTGAGATGATGGCATGTGTAAGTGGGAAGGCCAGAATTGTGATGCCTGATTCACCCTACAGGTCATTCTAGGTTACTTGCCCAGGGTTACATTTGGTGACACTGGTCTTTCTGATCCCAAGGACTTTCCCTCCTCTTCACAAAAGCAAAAATTCAGAATTGCCTGAATTTGTTAATGGTTGGTCAGGATCTTGAAGCTTGTTAGTAACATAATTTAAAACATTTCAAAGTAAATTTCATTATAAAATTTATCGAGGATTATTTCCTGAACAAAAAACTTAAAAGGAAAAAAACAAACCTTTAACTCTATTTCACATTTGATCTTCACCACCATCGTCTTATAAAGTAGATGGGGCCGGTGTATTTATTATCCCTAAATCCGAATCCAGCATGGGAAACTGCATCTCCGGAGAAGTTAAGTCCAAGTTCACCACCTAAAACACAACAAACCAAACTAAAAGGCTAATTTTCTACCCATCCACTATTCTTTGCACTATATTCTATCACCTTGATTTGTGTTAATCTGGAGCCTAGACCAAGCTGTGACAGTACATTTTTCTGACACACTAAAAAGAATGATTTTGTATTTGTGAAGAGTGCAAAAATATTTTTTGTTATATTTCATTTTCTCCAAACTTCTGGATTTTTCCCCATCACAACTTCAAAAGGTTTGGAATTTTTACATATTTATTCAGGCATAATCTCTGCCCTAGGGGAGCTAACAATCAAGTTAGGGACACAGCGTGTGGAACCTGAGTGATCAGGGAAGTCTTCAGGGACCAAGCAACCACATTTTCCGAATCACAAATAGGGATACATGGTCTGGCGGAGCATTTTCTTTCTCATTTGCAAATGTACTTATTTGAAAGGCCTGACTAATGCACGTAGACTGTTAAGCTTATTTAAACATTTAATAGATTACCTTTGTCAAGGAGAATCCCTTCACAGAACACCAGGACCCTCCTGAGAATACTGACATCCAGGGGGTTAGCAAGCTTCGGAAGGGGCTGGAATTCTAGCTACACTTTGAGGGATGGGCGGGTTTGGAAGGTCAGAGACCAGGGGGATAGATCCTGGGGGAAGATCAGACTCAGAGACAGGAAGACATCCGTGTGTGGCAGGTGAGGAATCAAGGTGAGATGAGGTGAGCTGGGGAAAATCAGTCCTTAAATAGAAGGCCAAGGGGTCTGGGCTGAGGCCACTGCAAGTTTCTGAACAGAGGGGGTCATGAAGCAGGGAAGGTGCGGCGGGCAGCAGCACTGGAGCTGACTGGACGTGAGAGCTTGGGACCAAGGAGCCGTTTTGGCAACCCAGATAGTGTCCCTCGGGCAGTGCCCCTCGGACCCGTGATCTACAGCCTGCTGGGGGTGGGGGGCGCGGCGGGGTGTCTGTCCTCCCTCGACGCTGCCCCAATCCTAAGAGCCGGAAACCCGCTGCTGGGGCCCCGTGAGGAGGCGGTGGGAAGAAGCCCACCCCATCAGCCCGGTCCTACTGAGGAGCCCCTGTTGGACCCTGGACCCCTGCTAGCCCCGGCAAACCAAATCTGTGTCCCTTCTCTGGACCCCTGTGACATTTCGGTCACTCCATCCCAGGTGACCAGGGCCACGGACACGAGGACACGCAGGCCTGTGTGGCCGGGGCCGGACGAGAACACAGGCCGCTCCTGGCCCCCGGCCCGGGGTCTGCGATCAGCCGGCGGGCACGGGCTCCCGGCGGGGGCGGCATCCTGCGCGGGGACCGGTCTCCCCAGCCTGCGTCCTCCGCGTTTGGGGAGGCCGGGTCCGGTCTGCGGGCAAAGGTCGCGGCTGGAGGGGCTCAGCCTTCCTCGGTGCACCCCCTCGCCTTCGAGGGGAAACTGAGGCCTCGAGCAGGGTAGCTCTGGACCAGGGCCGTGAGGGTCGGGGAACCGGGAGCCTGGCCGAACCTGCCTTCATCCCTCAAGCCCAGCTTCTCACGCGCAAATGGCCGTCCGTAAACCTCTCATCGCCTCGACCCTGCGGACCTACACCGCGGCGGCGGCAGGGTCCAGCCAAACCTCGCCTACGGGAGCTCGCCCTGCGCATGCGCCCCCTCTCGCGGCCGCGAGCCCAACCCCTCCTCCTCCAGGGCCGCGCGCTTCCGAGTCGCGCGCCGGGGCTCGCGCATGCGCACGCGCGCGACGGCGCTTCCTGGGAACGCGGGCTCGGCGGAGCCGGGGTGGGCGGTGACTCAGCGCCCGGGGCGGGGCCGGGCGGGGCCGGGCGGAGCGGGTTCCCCTCCTCGCGGAGTCCGCGAGCTTTGCCCTGTCGTCCTCCGCTGGCTCGCATGGCTGAGGGTGTCCCGAGGGCTAGGCTGCGGTGCAGGCTCACTGCCCCAGCCCTCTGTGTGCGGTGTCCGGCCGCTGGACGCCCGGAAGGTCTCGGAAGTTTAGATTTGAGACCGGGAAAGGCCTTGAACTTGCTCATTGTTGCGGGTGAGGCCACAGGTTTCTGGAGGCATTTGGGGAATGTGAAGAACGTCAAAGACAAATTGGTGCTGGCAGAGATGATGTTGTGGTTTTCACCTGCGGCCAGCCCTCAGGTAAAACAGGAACTGAGAATTTTTAGAGGTTATTCCACCTCCCTTACCCGCCAGAAGCTCAGAGGATCCGGAATCCAAACTGCCCTCTCCTGTCCTCTAGAACAGAAACCAGCCCTGCCTCGCTCACTTTCCCCTACTTCTGGGCGAGGGTAGGTGGGAAAGCACTTAGGGCAGACGACACTCCAGATACGGGGGTCAGGGAGGATGATATTAGAGTGTCCTTCTTGTGGCTCTTGGGGTTCCCTGAGTCACTAATTTCAAGAGCTAAAAAGGACTTCGGAGATTCTGTAATATCCCATCAAGTGGTCCTTAGCCAGGGATCTCGATCCAGGGCGTTTCATGTCTTCTGACAGGGTGCTGGTTTAGGTTGCTCCCTCTGCCCTAGATGCCGGCTGAAATCCAGATAGCATCACTTCCCTTTGCAGCCCTGTGGATGGTGGATGATGCATTGGCATCGGTGTGTATCTGCTTCCTGCCTGGCCCCCCAGGGTGCTAGAACCTGGGAAGTGGCTAAACCAGGGTTGGCCAGTTGATTACTGAAAGGAAAGGGAATTTTTTTTTAATTTCCTGGATTTTCTTGGCTGTTGCTTTGGAGTGGAGATCATTTAGGCATCTGATCTCGGTGGCTTTGGAAAGGAGTTAGGTGATTTCTGGGAGAGAATGAGTTGATGTGGGGGTTGGGGAAAGCTGCTTAGCTGGCTGACCTGCCCTCTGCACTAGGAAGCTTTATTCGCTTGTATTGCATCCCTTTCCTGGGTTTGACTTCACACAGCACCCAGCAGGGGCAGGGAATTATAGCACAGAAGAGCCATGTGGTCCAGCCCATTTTTTTTTGCAGATAAGGAAGCTGAGACTGAAAAGGAAAGAGACTGGCCCAGGGTTACCGAGTGAGCGAGTGGCAGAGATGGGACTTGAATTCTGGTCTGCTGATGCCCAGGCCTGTTCTCATTCTCCTACCCCATGTACATTAGGGGCCAGCAGAAAACAGATGGCACATTTCAATTGGGTAATTTGAGACAGCGTGTATGGAAACAACTCTGGAGAGTGAAGTATTCTGGGGCTAGTAACAGTGGGATCTCGTCACCCCTATGCCTGTGGGCGGAGAGGCTGTGTGGAGAGTCGTCTTCCTACAGCTGGGACTTTGGGTCAAGGGGCTCAGAAGGCACTTAAGGGAATAAAAACCCTGTACTCACTTTCTCCCTCCCTCTGATCTCTTAAGGCTCCCTGTGGACCAAACCCAACCGGAAGTCAGGGGGCAAGGGAGTCTTGATATAGTCCATACAGGTCAATTCTAGGGCACAGCACAGGATGGAAAAAGATAGTGAATGTAGCTGGAGGGGCAAATAAAAGATATCCAGTGTAATATGCAATCTTGCTTCTGCTAATATAATAATAGTTTACATTTCTTGAGCACTTACTCTGGGCCAGATATGCCCATCATCTCATGGCATCTTCCCATAAACACGGTTTTCTCTGTTTGACGGATAAAGAAACTGACTAGTGAAATAGCTTGAGGGATAGAGGTATGAACAACTAAGCTGACAGCTGCCTCTCCGGGATCTTCTCTTGTGTATGGTAGTTCCTCTGTGGATGTTTGTGGGATGAATGAATGAATGAGGAGCAAACATGCCTAAGATTAGATGGTAAATCTCCCTAAAGCTCTTTAGTTGTGCCTATTCTCCATGGGCTGAGAGGGTCAGCTGCAGGGACTGGAGGCTCTCTGCAGAGGTGAGTCCTGGGCCTGTTGGTATCTCTTCTGCCGGTTTGTAATAAGCCAGTTTATTTAGGTTAAAAAAGCAGGTATATAGATCTGAAAAAAAAAGCTCTTGGACTTAGCTTTCCTAGTGGAGGATAGCTTTTGGAATTAAAAATTTTCTCTCTCTGAAGCCATCTTTACCCACTCCCTGATTCCTGATACCCCACAATCTGGGCTGGGGCCCAGGGTGCTGCCTCTCCTCCCTGCTCCACTCCTACTCGCTGCTCCACCCACAAGCTGCTTGGCTAATTGCATTGCTCGTGCTGCTGTTGGAACACAGCGTTCTTCAGGGATGAACCAACAGCAAGTGTGGGGAGAGTTTATCAGCTCCCCTAAAATGGCCTGCTGTGGAGCAGAAACCTCAGCTTAAAGGCACAGGGCCTTTGTTCCATGCTTCCTCTTCCTTCTCCATAGCCTCTTTTCAGAATCCCCTTTCATGGGCCTCTTCCTTCTGAGAGGGTCCCACAAAGTCTTTTCATTTGTTGTTCATCGTCCAAGCCCCTGATGCATGGACAAAGAATCTGACATATTTTATTCACATGCTACGTACCTGATGCTGTGCCAGATGCTTCATATCTGTTATTTCATTTCGTGGAGATCTCCCAGGTAGGGACCTTGCAGATGAGAAAACCAAGACTTCAGTTAGGTAACTCGTCCAAGATCGCACAGCTCTTAAGGGTAGAGCTTAATTCCAAGGCCCATCCCGGCATACTTCTCACCCAGAGTAAACCCTGCTGCTGCAGTGTTTGTGTTCGTCGTGTACTTTTGCTGTTCAGAGCCTTTTCCTTGTGCCATTGCCTGCGTTCTGGGGCTTGGGCATGTCAGATGTACTGTTTCAGTCCACCCTTGTGGGTTTCCACATGGATCTGCCTGACATTTGATTCCATCCATAGTCCGTGTATCTTCCTTCAGTCCTTTGCTGCTGATGTCTCCTGCATCGGGAAGGCCATGTCACCTGTTTCTGAATGGCAACATCCAACTCATTCTCTAAAGCCCAGCTCATATGCCGCCTCCCCCATGATGTCCCTCCAAACTCATTCACCTCCAGATTCCCAAACTCACCTTTGTGAGCCTGCCCTGGAGGATTTATCATATTATCTCCTGTATTTACAGCAATTTGGACATGCAACTTGTTTTTGTTGTAGGTGGGATTATACCGCAATAGTATGTGTATCTCTCCAATTCCTAACAGAGGACCTTGCACACAGTAAGCCACCAGTGAACGAACGCATCAGGGGAGCTCTTTGTGGTGTAAAGAGTTTGTAAAGTGAAGATTTATCCCTCAACTTTTCACGCTGACTTTGCTTAAAACAAGATTCAACTGTAAAATAAATGTTCTGGTTGAGTTTGCGGATGGGTGGTGAAGGGCATCTTGTGTTTTTCTTGAGGGGCTTTGAATTTGGGGAAATGAGGAGATGCCGATGAGGGCAGGCAGCTTAGGTGGAAGGCCCTACACATCTGTGTCTCCAGTTGGGGCCCAAAGCGTGGTGAGCTGTGTCCCTTGACCTTTATCACGGGCTGAGGCTTTTCTGAGGCCATCCCCTGTGCTCCCTGAGTCCCTTTATGTTTGCTCCGATAGACAAAGGCCATCACTTCTGCTTTCACCACCAGGGGTTGGGGAGACCTTGGCCACAATGGCAGCCCTCCCTCCCTGGGACCTGAGTCAGCTGAGAGCACCCATTTCCTGTATCACCCAAGACAGACAGATGCTGGGCCCTTCAGCAGAGAACGGGCGTGGGCTGGGCTGACTCACCTGCTCTGTCGCCGCCTACAGCTCAGTTCAAAGCCCTTCGGAATCAAAACACTTCCCTAGGAGAGGCACAGAAGCCTCTCCTTACAGAGAGCAGCTTGGGTTCCTGCTCCTGCAGATGTCTATCCCAATGTTTCAAAGTCCAGGTCAGTGAGGAGCCATCTAACTGCATGGTCATGGAAAACAGGTAGAAGAAGCAACCTAGAAAGGAATGCCCTGATCTGGGCATCAGGAAAACTGGTTTTAATTCGGCTCTGCCAGGAGCTCACTGTGTGTCTATAAGGAAAAGGGGTTCATTCTTTTTTTGTGTGTGTGAGGAGGACTAGCTCTGAGCTAACATCTGATGCCAATCCTCCTCTTTTTTGCTGAGGAAGATTGGCCCTGGGCTAACATCTGTGCCCATCCTCCTCCACTTTACATGGGACGCCGCCACAGCATGGCTTGACAAGCGGTGCGTCGGTGCGCGCCCGGGATCCGAACCTGCGAACCCCGGGCTGCGGAAGCTGAGCGCGCACACTTAACCGCTGCGCCGTCGGGCCGGCCCCTAAGTAAACATTTTTTTTGACACCTACTCCTACTGTGTTAACTAAGGACAAGGAGGGTTATGAGAATCAAAAGGTATCCCTACCCTTGACAGTTTCTCAGTCTCTGTAAATCAATGCAAGCCAGGGTAATAAAGGCTACATGGAGGGGTTTTGGGAGCACAGAAGAGAAACTAACTCATCTTTCTTAGGGGAAATGAGCGAGCAAGGGGAGATTTAACTGAAGAGGTGACACTTGAGCTAGACCTTGAAATTAGAATTCTCCTGGCAGGTGAGAGTAAGTCTATTGTATCTTTGGAGAATATTGTGCAGTATAATGTCAGTGGAATGAAGTCAATGGAAGGTAGAGAAGGGTAAGGGTGAAGAGAGGAGATTAGCTGGGAGGTCTCTCTGGGTCTAGCAGTGAAGGACCTTCAAAGGCCATGTGAACTTTGGACCTTATCTTGAAGGTAGAGGGGAGACATTGAGCTGATGTGGGTTGGAGAAAAATCACTGGCAGCAACATGGAGGATGAATTAGGAGGGTCAAGGATGCAGAGAGACACTGGGTAGAAGAGGGTTAGTCTATCACAGGAAAGAGCGTTTGAGGACCTCAACCATGGGATTAGAGAAGAGGGCTGGACTTGATAATCCCCTAAACTAAAGTTCTGTGCCCTGAACCCACCTGGGCCTATGGTCTTTTCTGCACCTGCCCCCTCCCACTCCTAGTTGATTACCTCGATTGCTTGCTTGTGCTCCATCCTGGAGGGTCTGTGACCTGTTTGGGTGGGTTTTTTTTTTTTTTTTTGTGAGGAAGATTGGCCCTGAGCTAACATCTATGCCTGTCTTCCTCTATTTTGTATGTGGGATGCCGCCACAACATGGCCTGGTGAGCAGTGTGTATGTCCGTGCCCGGGATCCGAACCTGCAAACCCCAGGCCACCAAAGAATAGTGCATGAACTTAACCACTATGCCACTGGGCTGGCCCCCCTGTTTGGGTTTTGACTTGATCCAATTTCCCTGTTTTGTCCACCTAACACTTCCAATGAGACCTCAGCTCCTTGGAGACCAACTGGCAGGAAGCTGTGCTCTGTCTCGGGGTCCTCCCCACTCCCACTTTGGCCCTGACTCCACTCTCTCCTCCAGCATGAGACCTTGGCCATGGCAACTATGCCATCCTTCCCATCACTCTTTCCAAGAGGAAGGGTGAGACACCATGTCTCATTGGAAGATGTTGACAAGCAGGAACTAGAAAAATGGATTAAAGGAAACTTAGGACCTTGGTCTAAGAGAGAGCAGAAGGTGAAATACAGGACAGTCCCACAGAGTGACCCAGCAAGTCTGAGCCCCTTGAATTAAATTTAGATCAGTTCTATAAAATGTAATCCTAAAACCAGAAGGACGTGTCTTTCTAATCCCTTCACGGTTATCCCAGGAAAGGGTTACAAGTACTGCCCCTTTTCACTCTACTTGTTTGTAAACTGTCATCTCATGATTCTTGGGCCTGTAGACTTCAGCAACCGGTCAACAAGTAGGTTGTTGGTACCTACTATGTGCGCAGCCTCGTGCTGGCTGGGTAGGATATAGACACCCGCTACCTATGTTCTCAAGGAATCAGGAGATTGATATTTTAGTCTAGTTGAGAAAGCAAAATACACGTGAGAACCAGCTGGAGAACAGAAAAGATGAGTAGTAAAGAGACAGTTAGGATTTGGTGGGACATGCCGCAAGGACCCTGGAACCTGAGAAAGGAAGGAGCAAGTGGTCTGGGTGTCTTGGGTCCCCTCAAGTTGGGGCAGGATCCAGCCTGAATCTAGCTGGAGCTCTAAGCTGGATCCCAACCAGCCTCAGTGTGACGTTGGGGGCCAAGCAGACTTTATGCTGCCCTCATACGGGGCTATGCAGTTTCCCAAATGTTCATGCCTTGTCCTAGGTCTGCATCTCCCCACTTGTCAGGATTCTCCATTCATCCTTCAAGGCCCAGCCCAAATGTCTCTCTTTTCATGAAGACGCTTCCCTTCCACAAGTCAGAATTGTCACTGACCCTCAACAGCCCTTTGCTTGTGACTCTATTCTGATATTTATTCCATCTTGTCATATATTTGTGAATGTCATGTATCTTGTCATGTTTTCATCAGTTTTGTGTTTTCATCAGTCCCACTAGATTGTGAGCTTCTTGTTAGCAGGGAATATGTCTGATTCATTTCTCTAACTCCTAGGGACTGGCCAAGAGTGGTACCTGCTCAGAACATGCCTGTTAAATGGGTGAACAACAGTTTAACAGATTCTGTTCTCCCCAGTACATCAGTTCTATAAAATCAGTTCTGTAAAAGTAATCCTAAACCAGAAGGGGGAGGTATGTGGCAGGGGACACACAGTGAGATGAAAGGTCGTTGTAAGTTGGACTTGTGGGGACACATGAGAGAAGGGTATCCAGTTGCCTCCTGGTCTTGACCCTTCAGGACCAAAGGGACAAAAGCAGAGTATGAGTGGCAAGAATGCCCTCCCCTACCTTATGGAAAGAGTCTTGGAATCAGAAGAGTTGGGAACTAGTTCGGAGCCAGTCTCTGGTGACAAAATACTTGCCTTATTAACTTTATGGGATTGTTTTGTGAACCAAATGAGATAAGTATATGAGTTCTTTGAAAAGTATAAAGTGTTATTAGAATATTAGACATTCTTGCATTTTCCTCTTACTCCTGATCCCTCCTTCTCCTTCATTCCTTCTATAAAGAAACTCTCAACACCAGCCACTAAGGCCGGTGTGGAAGAGCTTGGTCAGTCTCTGTTGACCTTCCCGTTTAGGCCGAAGACTAGATGCAAGATGCTAGAGAGGGAAGAACATGACTTTTTGGCTTCCAACCCAGGCGACCCTGGGTAAATCACTTCAACTCTCTGAGCCTCAGTTTCCTCCTCTGTAACATGGAGATAATAATCTTTACCCCACCCTCCTCCTAGGGCTCCTGGGAGAGTCAAATGAGACAATGAATATGACAGTGCTTTGTAAACTGTAAAGGTCCGTTCAGATGCTGTGGATTGACTTTTTAATCCATGCTTGAGGGCTCTGGATGAAATTTGCCAAGACTGTTGCACATCTAGACAGCGACATCATATGCATGTTATTGGAGTCCAGGGTGGGGCACAGAAGGCAGGCCCAGAGTGGTGGGGGCAGGTGGAAGACAGAAGGGAGCCCCACCCACTGCCTGCCTGGAGAAGACCTGATTCTGTGGTCGCTCGTTTTTCTGACCTGAAGAAGTTCAGTCTCCAGGTTTTCAAGCTGTCAAAGACTCTGCCATGACCTCTGTGCTCAGGGGACACTTGCATTCAAGTTCACGGCTTGGGGCCACTCTGATTTGGTTCTCTGTCTCCAGGGTCTTAGCTTGGTGCCTGGACATGGCAGCCATTCAGAATAAGTTTGTTGTTGAACAGAATATAGGTAGAGCATTTTGTGAGATCTCACATCATCCTTATTCTTGCTTCCTTTGTGTCTGCAAATTCCAGTTGTAGATAAACGTAAAAAAAAAAAAAAGAAAAACCAGACCATGATTCAGAGAAATGCTAGCCAGAATTGTGCTTGCAAACGTGAGTGGCCAGTGTTAATGGAAGGTCAAGCTTCAGAAATGGGGTATCCCTGTGGTGCTTTGTTAATCCCAGGGGTGAAGCCAGTCTAATGGAAAGGCTCTCAATGTGCCTGTGGCCGGATCAGTTTTAAATCCCTTCATTGGCCCTGCTGGTCACTGGAGCTGAATGAAAATGGCTTAATCCACAAATATTTGTGAGTATTTATTGTGTGCTCGGCTCTGTACTGGATGCTTTGGGGAATGTGGAAAAGGTCAAGTTGTGGCTTCCGTGCTGGAAGTACTTAGACCAGAAATGAGAAGAAGAGATGACTGTAGGGAGCAGAGGATTCCCGCGTGCACAGCGTGTGCACCGGGCCAAGGGAGTGGCAGATAATTACTGACATAGGAAGGGAGAGGCGGAGGATCCTCAGAGGCTCGAGGGGGTGGGTAAGGCTGTCTAGAGGAGGTGGAAATATGTGAAGAAGACAAAGTCAATCACTGAGACTCACCTCTCCCCCCAGAATGTCTTCTTTCTCTTTCTGGCCCCAGTTAGGAGATCATATTAGTTTTCTACTGCTACATAACCAATGACCACGCATTTAGCAGCTTGAAGCAGCATCCATTCATTATCTTACAGTTCTGTAGGTCATAAATCCAGGCAGAATGGGCTGGCTGTCAGCTGGGGGTTGTTCTCAGCTCCTAGAGGCCACTTGCACACCTTTTCCATGTTTCCCCCTACATCTTCAATCTAGGAACAGTGCCTCAAATCCCCATTTTGTTTTGAATCTCTGACTTTCTCTTCTATTACCAGCTGGAGAAAATCCTTTTCTTTTAAAGAACTCATGCGATTAGGTCAGGCCCACCCGGATACTCCTCTTTTGATTAGCTTAAAGTCAACTGATTAGTAACCTTAATTACCATCTTAAACATTTTTTTTTTTTTGAGGAAGATCAGCCCTGAGCTAACATCCATGCTAATCCTCCTCTTTTTGCTGAGGAAGACCAGCTCTGAGCTAACATCTATTGCCAATCCTCCTCCTTTTTTTTTTCCCCCAAAGCCCCAGTAGATAGTTGTACGTCATAGTTGCACATCCTTCTAGTTGCTGTATGTGGGACGTGGCCTCAGCATGGCCGGAGAAGCGGTGTGTCAGTGCGTGCCCGGGATCTGAACCCAGGCCGCCGGTAGCAGAGCGTGCGCACGTAACCGCTAAGCCACTGGGCCGGCCCGTCTTAAACATTTTTAAGAATACAGTTCAGTGTAGTAAGTACATTCATATTGTTGTGCAGCCATCACCACCATCTATCTACAGAACTCTTTTCATTTTGCAAACCTGAAACTCTGTATCCACTAAACAATAACTCTGCCCCCTGCCCCCAGCCCCTGGCAACCACCATTCTACTGTCTGTCTCTATGAATCCAGGTACCTCATGTAAGTGGAATCATACAATATGTTTGTCTTTTTGTGAGTGGCTTATTTAACTTAGCATGTCTTCAAGTTTTATCTATGTTGAGTATGTGTCATAATTTTCTTTTTTAAGGCTGAATAATATTCCACTATATGGATAGACCACATTTTGTTTATCCATTCATCAGTCAATGGACACTTGGGTTGCTTCCACATTTTGGCTATTGAGAATAATTCTGCTATGACCATGGGTGTGAAAATATCTCCCCAAGACCCTACTTTCAATTCTTTTGAGTATATATCCAGAAGTGAAATTTCTGGATCATATGGTAATTCTATTTTTAGTGTTTTTAGGAACCACCATACTGTTTTCCACAGCAGCTGCACCATTTTACATTCCTACTAACAGTGTGCAAAGGTTCCAGTTTCTCCACATCCTCATTGACACTTGTTATTTTCTGAGTTTTTTGTTTGTTTGATAATAGCCATCCTAATGAGTGTGAGATGATGTCTCATTGTGGTTTTGATTTGCACTTCCCTAATGATCAGTGATTTTGAGCATCTTTTCTTGTGCTTGTTGGCCATTTGTATATGGGTCCTGAGATCTTGATTAAGACATCGGGTGCCATCTGATGTATGGCATACTCTCATTGTAGGAAAAGTACCTACAGGGGCAAAATGCTATCTTTTAAATCTACAGAGAGGGAAAGTAGATTAGTGGTTGCCTAGGGCTGGGAGATGGGGACGGGCAGGGTGGGGAGTGACTGCTAATGGGTATGAGGTTTCTTTTTGGGGTAATGAAATATTCTAAAATTAGATAGTAGTGATGGTTTTACAACTCTGTGAACATACTAAAAACCATTGAATTGTGCAATTTAAATGGGTGAATTTGGGGCTGGCCTGGTGGCGCAAGCGGTTAAGTGCGCACGCTCTGCTGCAGTGGCCCAGAGTTCGCCGATTTGGATCCCGGACGTGTACCGACGCACCGCTTGGCAAGCCATGCTGTGGCGGAGTCCCATATAAAGTGGAGGAAGATGGGCACGGTTGTTAGCACAGGGCTGATCTTCTTCACACACACACAAAAAAAGATATCTAATACTGAATAAACTTGTCATCTTTAAAAAAAAATAAATGGGTGAATTTTATGCTATGTGAAGTATATCTCAATAAAGCTGTTTTAAAAATGCTGCCTTTTGAAAGTGGAACTAGGGGCTGGCCTGGTGGTGCAGCAGTTAAATGCACTTTCTGCTGCGGTGGCCTGGGGTTCGCAGGTTTGGATCCCGGGCGTGCACCGACGCACTGCTTATCAAGCCATGCTGTGGCGGTGTCCCATATAAAGTAGAGGAAGATGGGCATGGATGTTAGCGCAGGGCCAATCTTCCTCAGCAAAAAGATGAGATTGGCATTGGATGTTAGCTCAGGGCTGATCTTCCTCACCAAAAAAAAAAAAAATGTAGAACTGAAACAGTAACAGCAATAATAGTAATTGTTACTACTTCATTAGCCAACTCTGCTGAGTAGAAGGGAATGTTACAAAGTTTGGGTGAATTTACATTCCTACCCATAATTTCAGTCAACCTCCCTCTCCCTCCAGTTTCCCAAATCAATTCTTATTCCTTCAGTCTGATTCTGTCTTATGTGAGTATACCTTAGGTTCTTCTAACCCAGGAAACCTCTTCATTTCACCTGCAGGGGCAAGCAAACCTTCATATTTGGCAGAAATAGAAAGTTAGGGAAGAGTCAGCCAGCCTGGGTGTCTCTGGGCCTCACCCCCCACCCCAGCTTTGTGGGACGTCATGGTTGGTGGATCTCATCAAGAATGGAGTAAGCAATTTCCTAAGCTGTGTTGCTGAGGGACCTGACAAGTGCCCTCCTTATTCCACCCCTGACTTGTTCTTCTCTCGCCTTCTGATGGCCTGAAGTCACACCATCATTAGTTCATCTTTGTCGTATCAGTCTCACTGAAGCAAGGTTTTGAGGGTTTAATTAAGAGTCAAGGTTTTGGTGAGTTGGAGAAGAAGAAACCTGAAGTGATTGACAGCCCTGGACGTGTCACCACTGCATGAGGCTGCCCCTAGCCATCCGGGAAACCCCACCAAGACCCGGGGCTTTCTCGGGTTGAGAGCCTTTGGGCTCAAGTCACAGACTTGCATGTGTATGAAGAGCTTTCCCGAGGCTTCGCCTGCATGTATCCCACTTAGCAGGTCTCTCCTTGGTAAATCTGGAGGGGTGCCCCCTTGCAACTCACTTCCTGGCCCAGTGAGGAAGATAAGTGACTAAGAAAGCTAGAGGAAAGATGAGAAATAGCTTAAGGTTGGCGGCGCTAGAAACATATTTTGGTAGAGTTTGGAGTAGAGGGTTGTCAAGCCCTTCTCTTCCAACAATGATCCTTTCATGGGTCTTAGATGTTACGAAAAAAGAATGTCACCCCTCCATGCACCACCCTTTTCAAAATGAGGAAACGGACCCCGAGAGAGGAAATGACTGGCCCAGGGCTGCGTGGCCAATTAGTAGAGCCAGAGCCCCCAGCTCTCTTGCTTGTGCATGTTCCACTCAAGCCGCACACATCTGATCCAGCCCAGCCTCCTCTGCAAAGAAGGAGCTGGGACAGTGGACACCGATGTAGCCCTCTCCAGAGGCCTCTGTCCACCTGAGCAAATGTCCACTCTTCTCCACAGTTGCTCCTGTGGATTTCTTTGGAGCAGGCTTCTCTCCTGGTTTGCTGTCTGCCTTCTCTGCTGCAGCCCCCTCAGTCCCCACTCCTGCACCATCTGGAATGGTAACTCTGCTGAGGATGTCGGCAACTTTGCCCACCCCCTCCGCCATGTTCTGCCGAGTGTGGGCCCACACCGACGCAGATTTACTAAGTACAGAGAGTTCTCCTTTTATTTATTTCTGATTGCTTGGGGAGAATAAAATGTTGCTTCTCAGACTTCAGAGTCTTAGCACTTAAGTAGTGACAATTAAAAAAAATTATTTGCAAAGTCTTCCCCTTTGTATTTACTACAGTTCTCATGCTCTCCTTCTCTGGTTTGCATCATAGACAAGGTCTGTGGCTTACAGGGCTTAGATCTCTGAGCCGGGAGGGACTATTCCATCCCCTTGGCCTCATAGCCCGCTCCTCTGCCATGGCCCAGATTTTATTCCCTGGAGTCTGTTCCCAGTCTGTTATTCCCAGTCTGTTTCCTGGAAAGTCTGGCCTGCACTCCTTGTACAAGGGGGAGATGCCTGTTCCTCCTTGTCTCCAACTCTATCTCCCTTCTCTCTCTCTTCCTTCCTTCATCCCTCTCTCCTTCTCTTGCTCTCTTTTTCGTCTTCGTTTCATCTCCAGGTTTTCTCACCCTGTGACCAAGCATCATCCAGTTACTACCCACGTGTAGCGTTGTATCAACGATGTGGCTATTTTTTGTGTGCAGATAGGATAATAGAGTTGGTTCATTCATTGTCGTTCACGGATATCAACACATTTAGGAATGGCTCAGACCAGAAACCAGCTGGAGAAACCAGGCTACTGCCAGAGTGGGAATCTCTTCCTCGTTATTTTACTCATGGGGGGAAGCAATGGGAAGATTTCTCTGCCTCTTGACACAGGGGGTAAGAGGGAAGCAATGCACCTTGAGGTCTGTGCGTGTTTCCACCTCTGCACCTTCACTCTGAGAGCCTGCTTCCCTCTGGAATGTCCCCAGTTTGACCCAGGCTGTCTTCCACTCAGTTCCCCCCACTCTCAGACAGAAGCCCGGATTGGCAGAACTCCATTGTAACAACTCCCACAGGGCATCCCAGTTCTTTGCAAGTTAGTCTACACCCCTAGAGAAAGGGAGGGTCTCGGAGGTGAGGCCGCACCCGATCAATCATCGCATCCCCAGCGTTGGCACATAGCACGTGGTGACAGAATGCAGTGAAGCGGCCTCCCTGCTATTTGCACTTTCACAGCATTCATGATCTGTAGCCAGCACTGGTACAGCACTGGGCATCTGTCCCTCACATTATGAGTTATGTCTTTCTGCATATGCCCTGCTGCCCACCCCCTACCCCCAAACACAGTTAGGGCAGAGGTCTCCAGCCCTGTATACGGGGTCTTGCAACCACTAGATGGTCAACCAAGTTGAGCCAAACGAAAATGCCACTGTTTGACTGCTCTTAACCTGCAAAATACTGTGTCTTTTGACAAGGAGATGAAGTATTCATTGCTCAGGGTATCCTGATATGGTTGGTGGCCCAGTCCCCAGGCTTTCTTCCCTGCCTGCTGCTGCCTCCCTCCCAAGGCTAGAGGTTCTTCCGTCCTCCCTCCTGACCTGGCATCCCTTCAGGTGTAAAAAAGAATATTTTTAAAACGTCAAACTCAATGTATCGATTTACATTGAGAGAGAGAGCTGCCAGGCTAACCAGCCACCTCTCCCTCTTGCAGCAGGAAAATCTCCCCCTGAGGACAACTTGGCTTCACAGAGTTGTTTGGTGAGCGGAGGACTCAGATGATCTCAAAACGGAAGGTGCTCAGACACAGGGGCCCGTGCAGGGATGGGCCAGGCCAAGGCCGATGAGTGCAGCCCAGCCCAGCGCCTTCTCCAGCAGCAGACCGCAGAAGAGGCGGTTTCCTCTGCAGCACAGAATGTGCCCTGTGAAGGCAGCAAGAATTGATCGGGTTATGCTAGACACTTGCAGGGTTGTGGGGTGATCCTGAGCACAGAGTGATCCCCTCTGGGAGCACTTTGCTCCAGCCCACCAGGGAAGCCAGTGGTGTTGATTTGGGCGATTTCTGACCCCTCATATAACCTGCGATGACTGTGGCTAAAAGAAGGAGGAATCACCTCCCAGAATAGATTCTCTTTTTCCTCCCTTCCTCTTCCTCCCTCCCTCCTTCCCTTTCTTTCTCCCTGTATTCTCTCTGTAATTTTTTCTTTCTGGGGTCTCTTTTTTTGAATTATAGTTTATTTTCCATAATATGCACATATTTTAAGTGCACAGTTCAGCAAATTTTGACAAATATATACACTCATGTAACTATGATGTCAGTCACCCCAGAAAGTTCCCTTGTGTTTTTCCTGTCAAGTCCCTCCCCACATGTCCATCAACTGAAATGATGAATGGATGGATAAACACAATGTGGTCCATCCATACAACAGAATATTAGTCAGCCGTAAAATGGAAGGAAGTACTGACATGTGACAACGTGGATGAACCTTGAAAACATGCTAAGTGAAAGAAGCCAGACACAAAAGACCAATGTTGTATGATTCCATTTCTATGAAATGTCCAGAATAGGCAAGTCCATAGAGACAGAGACTAGATTAGTGGTTGTCAGGGGCTGGGTGTGGGAGAGTGCTAATGGGGACCAAGTTTCTTCTTGACTTAGATAGTGATGATCGTTGCATAACCCTATGAATATACTAAAAATCACAGTGTTGCATACTTTAAAAAGGTGAACTTTATGGCATATGAAATATATCTCAATAAAGCAGTTATTTAAAAGAAGATGTGGGAGGTATTCCCATCACCCCAGAAATTGCCTTCACACCATTTCCCAGGCAATGCCCACCCTCCCCACCCTCCAGGTGACCACAGTTTGTTTTTTCCAACGTGGAGTGTTTGTGCCTGTTCTAGAACTTGATGTAATTGGGATCATGTATTGGGTACTCATTTGTGTGAGGCTTCTTTCACTCAGTGTAATGCTTTTGAGATTTGCCCATGTTGCAGTGACAGTGGTTTCTGGTTAATTTTTTGCTGGGTAGTATGACTTTACTACAGTTTCTCTATCTACTTTCTTGTGGATGGTTTTGGCTATTATGAATAAAACTGCTATGGATATTCTTGGTCAAGGCTTTTTGTGGACATATGTTTACCTTTTTCTTTGATAAATACCTAGAAAAGGAATTGTGGATTCATACAGTTTTATAAGAAACTGGTAGAATTTCTTCCAAAATGGCTTTACCCTTTTACACTCTCGTCAACAGTGCATGGTTGTTCCACATCCTCACCAACGTTTGGTGTCATCAGTGTTAAATTGTAGCCATTTGAGTTGGTGTGTTGGAAATTTAAGGTTTTGATGAATTCCACTTTATTATTATTATGTTTTTTGGTGAGGAGGATTCACCTTGAGCTAACATCTGTGCCAATTTTCTTCTATTTCGTATGTGGGTCACCACCACAGCATGGCTGATGAGTGGTGTAGGTCTGCGCCTGGGATCTGAACCCGTGAACCTGGGCCGCCAAAGCAGAGCGTGCCAAACTTAACCACTATGCCACAGGGCCGGCCCCCTATTAATTTTTTTTATGATAGTGCTTTTTGTGTTTTGCCTACGAAATATTTGCCTAGTTCAAGGGTATGGATATATTCTCCTGTGTTTTCTTTTAGATGCTGTCAGGTTTTAGTTTTTCATATAGGTCTAGAATCCATTTCAATTTAATTTTTTGTTTTGATGTAAGGAATTGTGGTTTATTTTTTTCCTTTTGGGTAGACAATTATTCCAGCTCATTTGTTGAAAAGAATTTTCTTTCCTCTTTGAATTATCTTGGTATCTCTGTTGAAAATCAATTGACCATATATATGTAAGTCTATTTCTGGATTCTCTTTTGTGGAACAGAAAACCATTGATCTGTTTGGTTCTCCTAAAGCTAATACCAAACTATTTTGATTACTGTTGTTTATAGTAAGTCTTAAAATAAGCTAGTATAAGTCCTCCAATTTTGTTCTTTATTAAGATTATTTTGGCTGTTCTTGGTCTTTTTAACTTCCACTTAAATTTTATTTTTTATTTATTTATTTATTTATTTATTAAGATTATTTTGGCTGTTCTTGGTCTTTTTAACTTCCACTTAAATTTTATTTTTTATTTATTTATTTATTTATTTATTTATTTATTTATTTATTTATTTATTTTGTGAGGAGATCAGCCCTGTGCTAACATCCGCCAATCCTCCTCTTTTTTTTTGCCGAGGAAGACGGCCCTGGGCTAACATCCGTGCCCATCTTCCTCCACTTTGTATGGGACGCCGCCACAGCATGGCTTGCCAAAGCAGTGCGTTGGTGCGCGCCCGGGATCCGAACCAGCGAACCCCGGGCCGCCGCAGCGGAGCGCGCGCACCCAACCGCTTGCACCACCGGGCCGGCCCCTCCACTTAAATTTTAGAATCTACTTGTCAATTTCTAAAAAAAACCCTTCTGCCAGCGTGGTGGCGTTGCGGTTAAGTTCACGTGCTCTGCTTCGGCATCCCAGGATTTGCCGGTTCAGATCCTGGGCGCGGACCTACTCACCACTCACCAAGCCGTGCTAGGCAGCATCCCACATAGAACAACTAGAAGGTTGTGCAACTATGACACACAACTGTCTACTGGGACTTTGGGGAGGGAAAAAAAAATGAAAAAAGGAGGAAGATTGGCAACAGATGTTAGCTCAGGGCCAATCTTCCTCAAAACAAACAAAAACAAAAAGAAGCCTTCTGGAGTTTTGATTGGGGTTACACTGAACCTATAGATCAATTTGGGGAGAACTGACATCTTCACAATATTGAGTTTTCCAATCGATGAACATGGTACATCTCTTCATTTATGTAGGTCTTTAATTTCTCTCAACAATGTTTTGAGATCTTCAGTGTAGAAGTATTGCATACCTTTCATTAAATTTATTCCTAAGTAGCACTTTTGTTTTGATAGAGGAAACTGGGAGCCACAGAGGGGTGAAGGTGAAGTGGTAGATGGACAGGTGATGGGGCTGATGTTTGGGGTCGGGGCCCTCTTCAGCATCCCAAATGATCACCAACAAGAAGAGATCACACAGGGTGATTCTCACTGAGTCACCTCCATCTGGATATCAGAATCAAGCCAATTCTCTGTCTGGGGATGTGATAGCCAAGAAGTCTACGTTTGCTCATTCCCTCCATGCGCTGAAATGAACACCTTCTTAGTCCTCCCTTCTGAACACTGGCTGTACTATGAGGGTCAGGCACAGGCTGGTCCTGCTCACTGTCCCCTCCCGAGAGAAAATGTGATGTCTTCAGCTCCTGATGAGCCTCCTCAGGCTTTTCCCTGAGCAGCAGTGGCCAGTGACCTTTGTGGGACCTGGCTTGGAGAGCCGTGCCGTAGTGAGCTGAGAAATGTTGCAGAATCAACCTGCCTAGGGGAGGGTTGGAGAAGAAAAAAAGAGATGGATGAGAAGAGGCAGAGCGTGAGAGGGGAGCTAAATGACTAATGGCAGAGCACTGAAGAAGGGGCTCACGAATGCCTACTGCCTGGGGTCTACCAGATGACCTGTTTTCCAGAGCTGCCTTGGATTTCCAATGTCCTTCCAGTTCCAGTGCCTGTGAGGTCTCACTCTCCTGGGATTCCTGCTCTTCTCACAAGGCTCAGGTATTTGATTTTTCCAAGAGTCCTTTGAGGGCTGGCTCTGTGGCTAAGGTTCCTCTGTTCTCTATTTCCAAAGTTATCCTAACAGTATTGCCCACTCACTTGCATGAACTAACTTGAGGGAATTGCTGTTTCTTGCATCCAGGAGTGCCCAGCTAACACACCTGAGACTCCCGTTGGATCTGTTGTGTCACCTCAGTTTGGAACCTTTTGCTTTTCCATCAGTTGCTAGGTTGTGTAAGTGTGTGTGTGTGTGTGTACACAAATAACTGGGACTCTATATTTTTGCACTTTTGTCATACATAGGCAGAGGTCTTATTGATAACTTGGAATGGGCCCATTGGAGGCGTCCTGGACAGGGGGAGTCTGAAAGTCATGCCACGAGGAAGCCTTGAGAGAACTGGCATTCTCAGGAGAGATGCTTGGGGGCTTGCAAGACTGTCTTGAAGAAGCACACTTGTTCCCAGTGTCACATGGGGAAGGGAAGAAGCTATAGGAAAAATATTTTGGCTTAATGTAAAGAGCTTTGTAGGAGCTGTACAACTGTGGAACAGGCTTCCTGGCCTGATCATGATTTCCATATCCCTGGAATATACAAGCAGATGCTGTCAGAGACTCCCACACTGGGTAGGATAATGTGAACTTGAAGATCCATTTAATTTTGTGCCTAACACTTCACCAGGAGTTGATTAATGTGCTCCTCCCAAGAAGACTTCTCCTGGGGGAAGGAACCCAAAGAAAGCCACTTTTGAAGGTGAAATCTCAGGAGCAGTGATATCATTGTGGGGAGGTGTTTTTGGCTGTTGCCTCTCAAATTATACCTTAGCTAGTAAACAAGACCAGCCATGATCTAACCTACCACGTGGAAATGCCTTCCCCTTCAACGTCCTCACCAACCTTTTTTTTTTGGCCAAAGTGAGCTCTCCCAAACCAGTTGGGTTAGGCCTCCTGCTTCTTTGCAGCCTCTATCCATGAGCAAGTGCCAGAAGGTGTGGCATCAGGGCTGGAGGAGAGAGAGGGGGATGCGGCTGTAGGCGACGCCTACTCAGGCACTTCACTGAGAGCACACTTCTCTCAGCATCAGCTTGAAGCCAACTTTTCTTTCTTCTTATGACTCAATCGTCATTAATTAGAAAAGCTGCCTGAGCATTCTTCACTTCAATCAGAAGCTCTGCTCATGCTTAAGCTGTTGGTGCTGTCAGAATTTGCCCCTTTCTCATGGGAGACTTTCCTTTCCAGATGGTCCTCTTTGGAGGGACCCCCAACCCCCTTCATCATTTCTGTGGGCTGAAGGATGACACCATTTCTGTGCTTTCAGCTGGTCCTGCCACTGATGTATCTTCTGAAGATGCATGTCTGGGGTCTTAAGTGTGGGAGCAGTGTGGGGGCTAGAGATGAGGGATGCATCACTCCCCATCATGAAATGAGAGGCATCATGGGCTAAAGAAAAGAGCTCTGAGGTTTGACGAGCCTGAATTTGTCTGCCAGTTCTGACACTAATTAGCTGTGTGACCCTGAGTAGTTTATTAACTCATCTGAGCCTCAGTTTCTGCATCTATAAGCATGAGGTGATGGCATCTCTTGTACTTCGTTGGTGAGATTATTCCATGAGATACTGTGTGTGGAAGCACATAGCGTGGTATTTGGCTTTGACTAGGAGTTCAATGAATACCACCTCCCTTACTCTACTTCCCACCACTTCCTGGAACTCTGGTCTTCATTCTGTCTAAGGCCTTCTTGGTAGCCATCCAGCAGGCACACGGATGGTCATCTTATTGGATGGAAAGTCTTGGCACCTTTTAGAACTTTCAGAGAGATCCATAGACAGAGTAAGTGGCCGCTTTATGCTATTCCAGAGCATGACCTGAGGCGTGGATACTGGACTCCATCTGTTACTTGTTAACTCACTATCCCAATGCAGCCTGAAATTCTTCCCAATAGTCATTTCCATTTTTAGTTGTCGTCTGGAATCAATAGATTCACCTGGGCAATAGTCCATTGTCTATAGGCTGGCGCGTAGAAAGCCATTTTCAAGGGTGGAGAGGAAAGCCAGGTATGTTGGCTGTGTCTCATCCAGTAGCACATTGGACCCTTTAAGAATGAGATTAGCTGGCTGACCTTTTGGAGCAGAGACTCTGTCATTTACCTCTTTTTAGCTGGAGCCCTACCTAAAACAGGAGATTATCAACATTTTTTGATGACCCAGTGAATGTCTTTTAAAAATTATATGATTCTGACACATGCTACAACATGGATGAAATTTGAGAACATTATGCTAAGTGAAATAAGCCAGTCACAAAAAGACATACTGTATAATTCCACTTATGTGAGGTCCCTAGAGTAGACGGTTCATGGAGACAAAAAGTAGAATGGTGGTTGCCAGTGGCTAGGGGAGGGGGCATGAGGAGTTGTTTAATGGGGACAGGGTTTCAGTTTTGCGAGATGAAAAGGTTGTGGACATGGATGGTGGTGTTGGTTGTACAACATTGTGAAGGTACTTAATGCCACTGAACTGTACACTTAAAAATGGTAAATTTTATGTTATGTATATTTTACCACACAAAAAAATTGTGTGTGCATAATCTAATCAGTGCCCTGAATTTTTTTTTTTTAAAGATTTTATTTATTTATTTTTTTTCCCCAAAGCCCCAGCAGATAGTTGTATGTCATAGTTGCACATCCTTCTAGTTGCTGCATGTGGGATGCGGCCTCAGCATGGCCAGAGAAGCGGTGCGTCGGTGCGCGCCCGGGATCGAACCCGGGCCACCAGCAGTGGAGCGCACGCACTTAACCACTAAGCCACGGGGCTAGCCCCAGTGCCCTGAATTTTTAAGTTTGTGATATAATCGATTATTTCTCAGAGGTGATTCTGTGCATTAACATTGTGAGATGAAAAAATATCGTTGGATTTGTTCACTTATTTAACGAGCAGTCCTTGGCTGCCAGATCCGTCCAAGCCCCTGAGCTAAACTTGAGGATACAGAGATTCAGTCCCAGGCTCACTCTACAGAGCTGGCTTCTGAGGGTAAGGATGAGAAGACCCGGCCCATGAACCCCTGGTTCAACGAGTGAAGCTTGCACTCCGGCAGAGCAGACCAAGGAAGAACGATGAATTCCCCTGGTGTTTGAGCCAGGCTTCGGGGGGAGGCAGGGGTTTAGCTGAAGCCTGTTGTGGGAGGAGGAACTCAAAAGACGGAGGGAAGGGACACTGTGCTGGTGTCCTCACAGCCAGCCCTGGACACAGGCGCAGAGTTGTGATGTCGGCAGGTGAGTTTGAGAAATGGCAGGAAGCCCGGTGGGGCTGAGGTGGGGGTCTCAGTGCCCGGTGAAAATGAGATGGGAGGAGGACATCACAGTGACTTCAGAGTCCTCAAATCTGGTGCCAGCCTCACCTTAGTCTCCTGTCAGCTGGCAACCTGGGCTAAATTTAAAAAATCTCTGTAAATTTCATCAATGAATTACTTCTTCCCAGATTGACAGGATTAAATGAGAAAATGTGTGAAGAGTGTTTAACTGAGATGTATCTATACCGTCTGTGTCTATATCTGTAGATCTACATCCACATCTAGATCTGCATCTATATCTATAGATCGAGATCATCTATGTCTGTACGCGCATACACAAAGGATGGGTCAGGGTGAGAGGACTCTGAAGGTCTGGAAACAAGCCTTGATTATTTATGTGTGTCACTTCTCTGTGTTTCAACCCGAGTGTTTTGGCTCTGGGGAGTGGTGAGAACATTGTGGGTGTGTCTGGCGCCCTAGGTCTCCCCAGCCCAGCCTCTTTGTCGGAGTATGGCTGGGAGTGTGGGACCCAGGGTGAGGATCTGGGTGGAGCCTGGGGGGTGTCGGTGAGGGTGGGTGTTGAGGCTGTGACAGCATGAGGCTGGCTCCTTTGTTGGTTACTGTGTTGGGGTCCAGGTCAGAAGTGCATTCCCGTGCGTGGGCCAGTTTGCATTGTTGCCGTGGAGACCACTCTGTCTCAGGGCAGACCCATCCCTCCTACTTCCTGGAGAAACAGTTTGAGAGACAATAGGGTCATTTTCATCAATGAGAGATGGTACACTCACACACCCGTATGGGCAGCAAGTATGGATGACTTAGATGTGATAGAGCTGGGAGAAATAATGTGTCCAAGAACAGACACTGGAGGGAGATGATGGAAGGGAACACGATGAGGCTCTATGAGCCATTGATAACTCAGCTTGAGTTAGTTTAGTGGCTCTTCCCTAGTCGCCTATCAGGACTGGGCAGGCTGCATAGGGGTAGCCACTGGGACCTTGGGAGGAGGGAAGAAAGCCTACACAGAAGGAGTAAGGGAGGGCCTTCGGATTGTATGCACATGTACTGGTAGTCCGCTAATAATCGTAATAGCTAACATATATTGAGCATCTACTATATGACAGGAGCTGCACAAAGTATTCTATATCTATCCATCTTTATGGGGTTTTTGTTGGATGGGAAAAAGATTGCATCTTTATTTTTATTAACTCCTAACGGATATTTAGCATTTGCTCCATTTATGAGTATAGGCAACAGACCACAACAGTACTATCAGGGCTGTGAATTCATCACCCTGAAAATCACAGATATTTTATCAAAGAGGACTGTCACTGCAAATCGATGGAAGGATCTAGGCTATTTTCTCTATTTTGATATTGCCAGCTACATGGATACAAATGGCATTTTTTTTTCATTGCTTTATGAACTATGTCAACATAACCACTGGAGGAAGATGCCTGGAATGCTGCCAAAGACGAGGCGATATGACAGAATTTTCAGGTTATCACTTGTGGAAATTTCCATGGATGTGTCTTCGGGCTATGAGGTCAGTTTATTGGACTCGTATGGAAGTCTGAAAAGGGGTCTGATTGAGTCAGTCTCGTTTACTTTTTTGTTTGTTTTATTTTTTCCTCTTCACTCACTCTTTTGTTATTGAGATATGATTCACATCCCATGAAATTCACCCTTTTAAGGTATACAATTCGTTAGTTTTTTGTATATTCATAAAGTTGTACAACCATCACCACTATTAATTCCAGAATGTTTTCATCACCCCAAAAAGAAACACCCACTCCTTAGCGTTATCTCCTCACCCCACCCCAATCCCCAGCCTGGCAACCACTATCTACTTTCTGGTTTATGATGTTTTGCAATTTTCATGGTACAGGTCTTGCACTTCTTTTGTTATATTTATTTACTTTTAAGAAAAGTATTTGCCAAAGGACCTTTTCCAGTGAGGAACGTTTATACTGATAACCTTCTTGGTTTTAACACTAACTTGGTTTTAACACTGTAATTTTCATCACCTATGAAATGTATGAGGATTCTCAAATTACTTATAGTTCCCATGATTAACATTTTCATCCAATCCTATAACTTTAATTTCACATCAGCACACTTGTCCAATGCAGGAAAGCCATATGCCAGGGCCATATCGCATAGCTGTGCTCTCCAGGGACCTGAGTTAACATAAATTAAGACAGCGTATTAGTTTGGAATGCATATGGATGCAGATAACAGAAAGCCCTACTTTAGAGGCTGATGCCAATAAAGAATTGTTTTTTTCCTATGTAGCAAAAAGTCCATGGGGAGGCACTCTGGGGCTGGATCATCAGGAACCAAGGCTCTATTTTTCTGTTCTTTTATTTTTTTTGAGGAAGACTGGCCCTGCGCTAACATCTGTTGCCTGTCTTCCTCTTTTTCTTTTTTCTCCCCAAAGCCCCAGTAGATAGTTGTATGTCATAGTTGTACATCCTTCTAGTTGCTGTATGTGGGACGCGGCCTCAGCATGGCTTGATGAGCGATGTGTAGGTCTGCGCCCAGGATCTGAACCGGTGAACCCCAGGCTGCCTAAGTGGAGTGCATGAACTTAACTGCTGTTCTTCTGTCCTTAGCATAGATCTTCATTCTGAAGCCTCTTTTCTCATGGTTGCAAGATGGCTGTTGCAACTCCAGGCTTCACAGTTATGTTCCAAAGGAGGAGGAAGGATGAAAGGCTAAAGGGCTTTCCTCCTGTAAGTCCTTACCTCTTATTTAGGAAGAGAAGCCCCCACTTCCACCCCTAGGGCTGGGGAAAGCCAACCAACAGTGTCTGCTTTATATGAACTACTATCTTACTTAATCCCTATTTTAATTGTCTGAGGTAGGTAATCTTTTCTCTGCTTTACAGATATGGAAACTTAGACTTAAACAAGTTACGTAACTTGCCCAAGGTCCCACTGTCAGCGGCAGAGCTAAAACTAACAATAACAACATATTACATTTTCCTAGCCTGTTTCATCATTGTATAAAAGGTCTTTTCTCATTCATTTTTTCATTTGGGTCTCACAAAACTCTGTGAGATGGGCAAGGCGGGTGTTAGAATATCCTCATTTTACGGAAGAGGAATTTGAGACCCAGAGAGGTAAATAATGACTTGCCCAAGGCACCCAGTCAGCAGCTTTCAGAGCTGGGGTTTAATCTCAGCTCTGGTGTCCTGTCTTCTGGACCCCACTGGCTGGGTGTGGTCAAGGAGCCATCAATTCACCGAGGGAGACAGACACACAGAAAGAAAAGATACAAACTGACTTCATGTGCTTCAGTTTTGCACAGGCCCAGCTGTTGGGGGCTTTTCTGCTGTTTCCCTTGCAGGGGTAGGAGGGTATGCCTGGGACTATGAGGTGATGAGCCAAAATGTCGCCTTGGAATGGCCCGGGCACACAGAGGGCGTCTGCGTTGCCTCTCTACTAACTGGTTTCACTCCTTCTGTGTGTGTTTCCAGCCTCACTTCCAGACAGCTATCTGCTGCCTGAAGGGGAGTTTTCTAGACTGAAAAGTCAGGCTTTATCTCAAGTATCGTCTTCTTCTCCTTGAACACAGGTAACACAGAGGAGTGGCTGTTTCTTGACAACCCAGTCTGATTATATAGTAAAAGGAAAGAAAAGAAAACCAAGTCCAAGTGAATTTTCTGTTGGCCTTGACAGTCTTAAATATGGTTAAAAAACAAACAGAAAAACCCCAGCTCATTCCTTTTTTTTTTTTTTTGAGGAAGATCGGCCCTGAGCTAACATCTGCCAATCCTCCTCTTTTTTGCTGAGGAAGACTGGCCCTGGGCTAACATCCATGCCCATCTTCCTCCACTTTATATGGGATGCTGCCACAGCATGGCTTGCCAAGCGGTGCGTCGGTGCGCGCCTGGGATCCGAACCAGTGAACCCGAGGCCGCCGCAGCGGAGCGCGCACTTAAGCCACCGGGCTGGCCCCTCATTCATTTTTTTAAAGCCTGAGTGTATCATGATGAATGTGGCTCTGAGCTCTGACCTCTTTGCCTGGGTCATGGGTCTTTGAGAAAAATCTGTAAGTGGTTTATAACAGAGCAGACATGAAGGCTCCAACTACAGCCAATAGATGAACACAATGGGTATAGATATGCCCAGACGGTAAAAGGATGATATGTTGATGTTGTGTTAAGCAAGAAAATGTTGATAACCACACAGTGAGCAGGTTGGTATCGTGATGAGGCCTTAACTCGGTTCTCGATATCGAGGCACATGGTGGGTATTGAATAAACTATTCTGAATAACTCTGTGAGTCAAGCCAACTTAATGATTTGATCTCTGGACTTTTGACAGCACAAACAGATAAACAACTTAAAGGTATCCTGTGCAGTCTGTGGTTATTCTATGACTCAAAACAACATTTTAAAATAAACCATTGTTAAAGTAGTGTTGCAAATTAGGGGATGAAAGCCCGAATTTAATCTGCTCTCATCAAGGAAACCTCATGTGGTAATCATTTCTTTCCCGCTTTCACTAGTGGTCTGAAATGCGAACAGTGTTTGCTGCTGACATAAGCAAGCAGGCTGCCCGCTGAGTCCCAGTCAGCTTCTGATCAACGCCAATCAAGACAGTTAATTACATGGACGCACGTTGTGGTGTGTCTGGCAGATCACTGCTGGATGTGAATCCAGAGGGAGAGTATTTAAGTGTTCATAGCCACTCACTTCTTGGGTACAGCAGAAGCGACCAGGATAGAGACCCCCTTTTCGGGAATGTCTTCTCCATCCTCCCATCCTGCCAGTTGCTCAGGCTACTGACCTTGGAGTCACCTTGACTCCTCTTTTTTTCACCTTCCTTGTCAGATCCATGAGCAAATCCTGCTGGCTCTACTTTGAGAATATATGTCTAATCTAACCACTTTTAACTACCTCCACGGGCACTAGGTAGGCCACACTACCATCATGCCACACCTGGGCAACTCAAATTTCCTTCTCTTTGGTTTCCCTGCTCTGTCCTTGCCTTCTTATAACCTGTGCCCAACACAGTGAATAGAGGGATGCTTTTTAAAAATTTGAGACAAATCACGTAACTCCTCTCAATTCTTCTCAAAGTTTTCTGGATCCCCATCCTGCTCAGAGGAAAACCTCAGGTCCTTATAGTGGCTTATAACCCCCGTGGCCTCTCTGAGTTTACCTCCTGCTACTGTCCCGCTGGCTTACTCCACTTGGGCCACACTGGCTTCCTTTCTGCTCCTGAGATGTGCCAGGCAGGCTCTCATCTCCAAGCCATTCCTACTGCCTTGATTCTTCCCTCTGCCTAGTGTTCTAGGTTTCCCTAGAAATCCACATAGTTCACTCTCTCACATCCTTCATATCTTTGCCTGAGTGTGTCCTTCTCAGTGAATCCTGCCTGGATCACCCTCTAAACCTGCAGCAATCTCCACCCCTTGACCACACTGCAGGACAGCTGCAGGGTTGCCGTTCCCGTGGGTTAGGAAGTCAATGGTGTTCCCGAGCTTGTCCCTCTTGTGGCCCTGCTATCTCTCCTCTGGCTTTATTTTTTTCCCTAGCCCTTCCACCTTTCAGAAGACTACACGGTTCTTTGTTATTTAGTTTATTGTCTGACTTTTCCCCACCTGCGACTTGAATGTAAGTTCCGTAAGGGTAGGAATTTTGTCTCTTTTTTCCGCTGCTAAATCACCAGTGTCTAGAACAGTGCTCAGAACACAGTAAGTGCTTAGTACAGATCTATGAATGGATAACTGACAAATTTGTTTCCTCCTTTTCAATTTTATACCTTTTATTTTTCTAATTATATTATTACACTGACTGGAACATTCCAAATAATGTTGAATAGAAACAGTAAAGATGTTATCCTTGTCCTTCCTGATTTTCAAGGGACTACTTTTAACATTTTACCATTGTGTGTTAGCTTTGCTATAGAGTTTTTGGTGAGTGTTTTTTATTAGGTTAAGGAAGTTCTTTCTATTCCTAGTTTGCTGAAAGTTTTTAAAAAATTATTATTTTTTTTTTAATAATTTTATTTATTTATTTATTTTTTCCCCCAAAGCCCCAGTAGATAGTTGTATGTCATAGCTGCACATCTTTCTAGTTGCTGTATGTGGGACGCGGCCTCAGCATGGCCAGAGAAGCGGTGTGTCGGTGCGCGCCCGGGATCCGAACCCGGGTCGCCAGCAGCGGAGCGCGCGCACTTAACCGCTAAGCCACGGGGCCGGCCCTTAAAAAAATTATTGATAGTTCAATTTTATCAGATGAATTTTCTGCACCTATCTACTGAGATTATCATGTGTCTTCTCCTTTAATATGTTAATGTGGTTAATTACATTTATAGATTTTCTAATATTAAGCCAACCTTGCATTTCTGGAATACCCAAGGTGGCCATTAGGGGGAATGCAAGCAGAGCATGGCAATCTTGTTGAGTTGAGGAAACAGACACAGGCATTTGGAGAGGCTGAAGCAATTGGAGTTTGCAGAACAGAGTCCCAGAGAGCAGGATCCTATGCAGAGAAAGAGTTCCAGAAATCTGGAGACTGTTACTGAATACTAAGCTACATATACATAGGGTGAAACTCCATGAGACTGGTCAAAGGATAACTGGAGAACTGTAAACTGAACAATTCCTAGAGCTCACACAGGGCTGGGAAATATTCGAGTTCCAACCAGCTAGAGGGGAGGCTCCTCTCTGAATACATAGGGCATTCATAGACACCCCAGAGGGTCAGCTTTAGTAGTTGGGCTAAATTATTTCTAGGGTAAAGGCTATTAAAGACCTGTCCAAACAAAGCTTAAAAACATGCCTTGAAAGAATTCTCCTCATCTGCAAGTAACCTAACTGTTTGTTAGAACAAAGTCTGACACTCTTGAAAAGAAGGGAACAAAACCTAGCACTCAACAATGCAGAATTCACAATGTCCAGCATCCAGCAAAAAATTATTAGACATGAGAACAGGCAGTAAAATGTGATCCATAATCTGGAGCAAAATCAGTCAATAGAAACAGACTCAGAAATAATAGAGATGATAGGATTAAAGACAAGGACTAAAACACTTATTGTAAATATGCTCAAAGACTCAAAGGGAATCACTTACATAATGAGGAGAGAAGTGGAGGATATATTGAAAAAATGGACCTTCTAGAGATGAAAAATTCAATATGTGAAATGAAAATTTCACTAGATGGGATTAATAGCAGATTAAACTCTACAGAAGAGCAGATCAGTGAACTTGTAAATGTAGTAGTGGATACTATCACACTAAACACAGAAAGGAAAAGAAAGAAACACACCAGATCCTCTCTGACCTATGAGATAATATCAAGCAGTATGTGTAATTATGTGTATGTGAAATTGTGTAACTGAGGTCCCAGAAGGAGGAGGGTCAGGAAAGAAATACATTTGAAGAAATAATGGCCAAAGTTTTTTCAAATTTGATGAAAACCATAAACCTGCAGATCCAAGACACTCAAAGAATCCCAAGCAGAATAAACCCAAAGAAAACCAAACCAAGACACATCATAACCAAATTGCTGAAAGCCAGTGATAAAGAGAAAATTTAAAAAATTTTAAACTTTTAAAATTTCAGAGAAAACATACATTAAATATAGAAAAACAAAGATGAGAATGACCACAGGTTTCTTGTCAGAAACAACATAAGCCAGAAGACAAGAGAACATCTCTAAAGCACTAAAAGAAAAAAAGAGTGTCAATCTAGAATTCTATATCTAGTGAAAATATTCTTCAAAAAAATATTTTCAAATACACAAAAGCTGAGAGAATTTGTTCCCTGCAGATATGCACCATGAGAAATATTAGAGAATGTTCTTGAGGCAGAAGGAAAATGATATGAGATGGAAAATTGGATGTGCACACAGGAAGGAAGACCCCCATGGCCTCTCTGAGTTTATCTCCTGTCGCTGTCCCACTGGCTTACTCCACTCGGGCCACACTGGCTTCCTTTCCATTCCTAGGACATGCTAGGTGGGCTCCCATCTCCAAGCTCTTCCTACTGCCCTGATTCTTCCCTCTGCCTAGTGTTCTAGGGAAGGGGAAATAGAAGACTTTTGCTCACTTAAAAAATTTCTTTAGGGGCTGGCCCAGTGGCGTAGTGGTTAAGTTTGCATGCTCCACTCTGGCGGCCCAGGGTTCGCAGGATCAGATCCCAGGTATGGACCTACACGTCGCTCATCAAGCCATGCTGTGGTGGTGTCCCACATACAAAATAGAGAAAGATTGGCACAGATGTTAGCTCAGCGACAATCTTTCTCAAGCAAAAAGAGGAAGATTAGCAACAGATGTTAGCTCAGGGCCAACCTTCCTCAAACACACAAAAAAATTTCTTTTAAAGATAATTGACGGGCTGGCCCCGTGGCTTAGCGGTTAAGTGTGCGCGCTCTGCTGCTGGCGGCCCGGGTTCGGATCCCGGGTGCTCACCAACGCACTGCTTCTCTGGCCATGCTGAGGCCGCGTCCCACATACAGCAACTAGAAGAATGTGCAGCTATGACATACAACTATCTACTGGGGCTTTGGGGGAAAAAAATAAATAAATAAAAAAATAAAATAAAATAAAGATAATTGACTGTTGAAAGCAAAATAAACCTTGTATTGTGGAGTTTATAACATATGTAGAAGTAAAATGTATGACAGCAATAGCACCAAGATTTCAAGAGGAGAAAACAACAACATTTCCTTGACTCTTTGCAAGCTGATTGGCCATATGACTATGTTCTGGTCGATGAGATCTGAGCAGAAGTGGTGTGTGCACTTCTCAGGAGATGGAAAGAGAGAAGGCATGCCTTTCTTCTCTCCCTCCTCCTCCTTCCTGCCTGCAATTCTGAACGGAGCTCCAGCAACTATCTGGGAGAAAAGGGTGACCTTTGGATATTGGACAGAGACTTTTCCTTCCTTGGACAAAGAAGGAGAAAGAGTAACAAAAGATCTAAGGAGTCTGGTTCTCTGACACCATGGATACCAGACCAGCCCTGGACTGGACCTTCTGGGCATTTTACGGTGAGAAAAGGAATTTATCTTGTTAAGCCACTGTTATTTGGAGGTTTTCTCTACCCCCGAACTGAACCCAATTCTCACTAATATGGTTAGCTATTTGAAAGAGTAATGCAGTTGGTTAATCTCTGACAAGATGATCTTGAAAAAAGAAGAGAAGACACACATAAGTAACATGAAGATTTTAAAAGGGGACATAACCATAAATGCAGCAGAGATTACAAAGATTATTATCAAAGAGACTATGAGAAACCTTATATCAATGATTTTCACACTCAGGAAAAAAAATGAATACATTTCTGGAAAAAAAATCACCAAAACAAAGTCAAGAAAAAGCAGAGACTCAAAACAGATACTGTACACCATGTTCATAGCAATATTATTCACAGTAGTCAAAAGGTGGAAACAATCCAAATTTCCATTGACAAATAAATGTGGCATACACATACAACAGAATATTATTAAGCCTTAAGAAGGAAGGAAATTCTGACACATGCTACAACATGGATGAACCTTGAAGACATTATGCTCAGTGAAAGAAGCCAGTCACAAAAGGACAAATATTGTATGATTCCTCTTATAGGAGGTACCTAGAATGGTTAAATTCAGAGACAAAAGTAGAATAGAGGTTACCAAGGAGGAAATTGGGAGTTGTTGTTTAGTGGGGACAGAGTTTCAATTTGGGAAGATGAAAAATTTCTGGAGATGGATGGTGTTGATGGTTGCACAACATTGTGATGGTACTTAATGCCACTGAACTATACACTTAAAAATAGTTAAAATGGTAAATTTCATGTTATGTATATTTTACCACAATAAAAAAGTGTGGTTTTTTTTTTTTTTTTTTTCCTTTTTAGGTATTTTGGAGCAGGAGGATTTTTCAGTATAGCTAGGCTTCCATGTCGCTAGAGATAGAATACTGGCCCTGACATTCTAAAACATCTAGGTTGTTGACTGCTGCTCTGTCCTTGTCCTGTCTTGGCATTTGTATCATTGGAATAAAGAATTGGTGGAAATATCTATGTTATAGCAATCAGCCATTAGAAAGGGCAGGCATAATGTCTGTTCCCAGCGGGAAGCCTGTTAATAAAGAAGAAAGAGGCCCCCGGAACTGAATGACTCCACCGTGTTACCAGGCCAGTTTCTCACACGAACTGGCAAGTGAAGACTGTTCAGCTGCCCTCCGTGAACCAGACTTACTAACCAAGGTCGGCTTTTAGAGCTTCTTGGGGGGATGACAGCCATTTGGTACTGGGCCGTGAGCAGGGCTCCGGGGTGAATCCAGCTCTCCCTGCCCACCTCTCAGAGCCTTCTGTCTGCAGGATGCTGTTCTTTCATGCAGCACCTACCTTCAGTATCACCTGAGTCTCAAAAATGCACCAGGAATTCACTTTGCAGCATGGCACATTCCAGATCCCTGTGCAGGGTGGCCACACCCAGATTCCAAAGGAGAGCCTCAGCAGACCTGGCTCCTCCTGCACACCTTCCCCACCTTCTCAAGTGTTCTGCCTCGTGACTGTGAGCCGTGGTGCCGTCAGGCAGGGATGTGTCTGCATTTTGTGTGACATCATTGGTCCTGGATGAGAGGTAGGTTTCTTCTTCGTCCCAAGCATATTTCTGCAACCATCCTGGTTCCCCCTTTGGAAGCAGATACAGCTGAGGGGTCTGTGATGTGCCTGTGAGGTGCTTCTTCTGCAAGGGCAGCTCCAGGCACCCACCCTCTGCCTCATGAATCTTCTAAAGGCTTCTGAGCATCCTCTCAAGATGGCCCCAACTTGCTTGTCCTGCTTACTTGCCTCATGTCCCCTCTGCACTGCAGCCCAGCTGGCCTGTTCAACCTCTCCAGCACAGCCCACTCGCTCGGGTCTCTGAGACATTTGTCCTTGCGGCCCCTGGCTACTAGTCTTCCTGCCCACTCTGTGTTGGAATTCTCTCAAGAAACAGAATCAATAGGATGTATATGTAGTAGATAGATGGACAGATAGGTAGATGGATGATATAGATCTATGGATCTAGATCTATCTATAGACATCTATATCTAGATCCATTAATCAGTCTATCTATCTATCTATCCATCCATCCATCCATCCATCCATCCATCCCTCCCTCCCTCCTTCCCTCCCTCCATCTATCTACAGAGAGCTTTATTTTAAGGAATTGGTACACACAACTGTGAGTGCTGGCAAGACTGAAGTCTGCAGGGCAGACGGCAGGCTAGACACCCAGGGGAGAGTTGGCGTTGAGCCCAAACAGGATGTCTTTCAATCAAATGCAGTTAACCCTTCAGCAGTGCTGGGTTCACCCTCTGCCTTCCCACCCCGGTTGGGTTCTTGTGGCTTTCTCTGACCCTTCAGCCCGAGCCCTTTCTCTGCGCTCCATGCCTCCCCCACAGCCCTCTGCCTCCTTTCTCTGACGTGCTGATTCCTCTCTTCCCCTGATGGCGTTCACCTGGACTGAGGGGAAGAGTCATGGGTTTGTGAGTCAGACAGATCCGAGTTCAAATTCAGACAACTCGGTTCCTAGTTGGTGATGCTGGACAAGTTTCTCCAGCTCTCTGAGCCCCAGTCTCCTGGCTGTGACGTGATGGAGGTACGCCCACCTCTGGTTACGTGAAGCACCCGGCACAGAGTGGACGCTTCACTGACTTGGACTTCCTTTCCTCTCCCAAGGTCAGTGCTGCCTCCTCTCCTCACAGTGAGACCCTCTCCCCAGCTGTGGACCTGGATTGGAAGACTCTATATTGGTGTGTTAGTCAGGGTTCTCCCGAGAAACAGAGCCAATAGGATGTCTATTTATGGAGAGAGATTGTGGGGACTGGAAAGTCGGAAATCCACAGGGGAAGCTGGCATGCTGGAGATACCAGCAAGAGTAGATGTTGCAGTCTGGAGTCTGAAGGCAGAACTCCTTCCTCCTCAGAGGACCTCAGTCTTTTCTCTTAAGGCCTTTGACTGATTGGATGAGGCCCACCCACATTATGGAGGGTGATCTGCCTTACTCAAGTCTGATTTAAATGTTAATCACATCTGAAAAATACCTTTACAGTAACATCCAGACTCGTGTTTGACCAAACAACTGGGCACCACAGCCTGGCCAAGTTGACACATAAAATTAACATTCACACCCTCTTTCGAGGCTGACCTCTGATGTTGCTGGTTTGTAGTGACTGGCACTAATTGAGTATTACTACATCCCAGGTTCTGTGCTAAGTGCTTCCTTTGGCTTGTTTGATTTAATCCTCATAACAGCCCTATAAACTAGGTTCTATTGCGAACCTCAGTTTATAGAAAAGAGAGCTTAGATTGAGAGAGGTTAAGTAACTAGCCCAAGGTTGCACAGCTAGCTGTGGAGCTGGGGTTTGAAGCCAGGCAGTCTCACCATAGTCTCACCCACTGCTTTAGCCACCCACAGCTGCTGCCTCTTCCAGAATCCCCAAGAGACCCTGCCCACTTCCCTGAGCCCTACTGGGACTTTCAGGTCTTCGAGGCATTTTCACCTCCTCTGCCCATGTCTTATCCCTCTTCCTTGCTTGTTGGGAGCAGTTAGTGGGTTTGTTGAATAAAACTGAAGTCCAGAATTGCATGTGGCCAGGCATCTCTGGCCTCTACCTTGAGCCAGTGAGGAAAGAGGCTGGCCAGCTCCCTGCCACGTCCCCGTCCCAGCAGCCAGGGCATTCCTGCACGGCCATCATCCCTGGCTGAGCACTGGTGGGGCCACACCTCCTACAAATGGCACTGTGACCACAGGTTCAGCTGATAAGGCATCAGAAGGAAGCCCAGCTCTGGGCCCCAGAGTCAAATGAGGTTAGCCCCAAACAGGGCACCGTGGCCTGGCAGCAGCAGAGGTGATTAACACAACTTCTGCCTTCTCAAGCTACTTGAGTAGCCCAGGAATGCAATTTTAGGCTGTCTTGGCAGCACTGTCCTGGCCCTTCAGGATTAGCTTGTTTTCCCCAACCTCCCTGAATCTCAGGAACCACCGATTCTGCCCTGTCCAGCCCTGCGCTGTGCTTGCTTGCTGCCCTGGGAATCAGCGTGCTGGCCCTACTCCCCGATTCTTGGATGAACGGCCACCTTGTTTTGGCCCTGCCGCCTGCCTGCCTGAGGCCTGTCCTGTCTTAGGGTTGTGGTGGGGCCAGCTACCACCACACTCCTGTTCCCACTGAAGAGCAGGGTGACACTGCAGGCCTAAACCTACCTCCTCCTGTAGTGGGTTGAATAGTGTCCTCCAAAAGATGTGTCCAACTCCTGACCTCTGGTACCTGTGAATATGACCTTATTTGGAAAAGGGGTCTTTGTAGACATCATTAACCTAAGGATCTCGAGAAGAGATCATCCTGGATTGCCCAGGTGGGCTCGAAATCCAGTGACAGATGTCCTTATAAGAGTGAAGCAGAGGGAGATTAGATATCCTGAGACAAAGGCAGCTACATGAGGACAGAGGCAGAGATTGGAGCCATGTAGTCCCCAAGTCAACGAACGCCGGGAGCCTCCAGAAGCTGGAAGAGACAGGAAGGATCCTCCCCTAGAGCCTCCAGAGGGAGCATGACCCTGCTGACACCTTGATCTTGGACTTCTGGCCCGCAGAACTGTGACAGAATAAATTTCTGTTGTCTTAAGCCACCAGATTTGTGGTAATTTGTTACAGCGGCCCTAGGAAGTACACACATCCCCTAATCATTGGTCAGGGCCCAGGAAGCAAGACTGGCCCCACCCTGGCCTGGGAGCCTGACCCTCACCGGGCTGTGGCCTGGCTGCCCAGCACCTCGTATGTCCAGGGACCCGATACAAATGAGTGGGATGGAACTGGACGGAACAGGAGTGAGCTGAATGCAGCTGGGTTAGAAGGCGGCGTTGGGGACTCACCTGAGTTCAAATCATTCCTCCAGTACTTGTTAGCTAAACCTTGGTTTCCTCAAAGGGTGGTTGATGATCAAATGGGATTATAAATAAAAAATGCCAGACACAGAGCAAGCGACCATGAGTGGTAATTATTACTATCAGGGTGGAGCAGAGAGAAGAATGGGCCAGGAAGCCTGGGATCCTAGATCCACTCTGTCGTGGAATGGCCCTGTGCCCTCCAGGCCTCACTGCAGTCTTGGTACCTGCCTCCGTGCGAGGGGGCCACTTTATGCTGTCCCCCCCCCCACACACAGCACTGTTGTGAGACTCAGAGGAAGGAGGAGAGGTGCAAGCAAGAGGAGGACGGTTTATTTCATAAACCACGGTGTTTGTGTTACGTTTTACACGGTGATTATCTGTGTCCCGATGCATTTATACCATAGTATCTTTGAATGTGCCTTTGTGTAACTCAAGATGAGGGGAGGAAAGGTGGTTTCCAAGCTTTTAATGTTACCAGGATTTGAAATGTGCTTAAAGAAACTTGGCTTCCAAACAGGCAGAATTAAATTGTAAACACATTCCTGTTCAGTGGCCCTCGATTTTGCAGCTGGGTTCACGCTTTGAGTGGCCTCCCCTCTGTCCTGTTGTGATCACCGACTGGCCTCTAGCAGCAGGTGCGGGGAGAGGGGGACAGTCTAGACGGGAGCCCCGAGTCTCAGTAGCCGGGCTGCCCCAGTACCAGCCCTTCCTGCACCTGATCTGTGCCTTCCAGATGCTGAGAGCCTTAGAGGAGCAA